>NC_061806.1:34313575-35643236 GCF_021462225.1 Girardinichthys multiradiatus | reverse complement strand
TGTACCTTGGAGACATAAACAATGCATACTAAACAAAAGCTTGGGTCCCAGGCGCACGAAAGAGTTTCTTCATGCAAAGCTCTCATTGATTCCCAAATAGAGCGCCTTTAAACAATGCCAGGGAGATCTTCAAGTTTATTATGTAAAAAAAGCATCAGATTCAAAGCTCATGAGAGCTACCAGCACTCATGAAGAGTTTATTTGTTTTTTACTTCAGACTTTTTAATGCTTGACACCCCAACCTTGCACCAGGCCTGCGATTTACATGTTGAATGAAGTGATACAACACTGTTCTACAAAAAGGCAAGAGTCTTCTCTGGAGCCCATCTTCTAGACCGAAGAGTGTTGTGGATAGACGACATGGTAGAACTCTGGGTGCGTTCAGAGCTTTGTTTGTAAGTGGGATAGTTTTTTTTTTTTTTTTGCAAACTTCACTGCAGCACACTGAAATTCAACCTAAAGGGAAGACATTGGTCTGCAACAAGTCCCTTTTTTGAAAATTGGTTCCGAATCTAACTTTGATTTTGTTGCATTGGAATAAACTTCATTTATTTCAATTAAATCTGGACAGAATTGGGTTCTGGTTGTCTTGTAAAGTGCTTTAAGATGCCATTTGTTGTGAATTGGTGTTACGTCAATAAACTCAATTGTTAGACTGCAGAAAATTGCCATAAATTTGTTGTTTTTGTCATGATTGTTTAGGACACCTAGCATTTATTTACTCCTAGAAGAAAAAAGCAACCTGATGCAATCCATGTGTTAGGTTCCCTCTAATTAAAACGAGTTGATTTCATCGTAATTAAGCATTCAAAGACCGCCTTGGAAAGAGTGGGATCAAAACATTTCCTAAAAGCTACTTCTAAAAGTCAAGTCACAATGTGATCATGATCTGTGCATCTTCCAACTTGATTCGGTGCCAAAATATTTGTATTTGGATCTGAATCTGTCATAGTTGGAATGGACTGGAATGATTTGAATTAAATTTTAGATTGAGTTTGATTCCATATAACTGGATGTGAACTGGATCTGTTTGTGTTTTTTAAATACATTGAGATGCCTTTGTTGACAATCAGGTCTACATAAATGTACGCACATCTATTTAAATTAGTATATCATTAAATCTGAAGGGCTGCACGGTGGTGCAGATGGTAGCACTGTTGACTTGCGGCAAGAAGGTCCTGAGTTCGATTACCGGCCAGGGGTCTTTCTGCATAGAGTTTGCATGTTGTCCCTGTGCATGCGTGGGTTCTCACCGGGTACTCCGGCTTCCTCCCACAGTCCAAAGACATGCCTCTTAGGTTAATTGGTCACTCTAAATTACCCTTAGGTGTATAAATGAGTGCATGCTTGGTTGTTTGTGTGCTGCCCTGTGATGGACTGGCAACCTGTCCAGGTTGTACCCTGCCTCTCGCCCATAGGTTGCTGGAAATAGGCACCAGCTTCCCCGCGACCCACTATGGAATAAGCGGTAGAAACTGACTGACTGATTAAAAATGTAATATCGACTCAAACCAAAGAGTAAGTTGGGGTTAGAAACACCTCTTTCTATCTGATTAAATGTCGATGCCTCTTAAACTCGATCAGATTGGTGTCGAGTGATAAAGAGGTTTGCATTGTACACTTTAAGTCTGACTGGACCATGGATCTAACTGTGGGTGGTCCATGTAACACAATGTGAAATGTTCAGGATGACCTTTTATTTTGAACTGAATTCGTTTTATAACGGCGGAAGCAATGCAGACGACGTTATTTGTTTCCTATAACTTAAGTATAAATCTGATTATAGATAGTTCTGCATCCAAACGCATTTACATTGTAACTCTTTCTGATTCAGATCGAGCTTTTATGTTGAAGGCCAGTACAACAAACGGAAGTGACTGTCTTCTAGCAGCAGAAGCTCCGTCTTGTTTCCGTCTTAAAGGTTGTGAATTTTCCATGTTAGTAGTCCTTCAAGTAAGATGTAAACATCTCGCCTTATGCTTTTGGGAGTTTATTTAATGGCAAATTTCCTCCCGGAAGAAATGGACGCGCCCAGTGTTAGCTTAGCCTGTTAGCTTAGCCTGTTAGCTGAAACACCGTCAACACTGGAGCACAGTGATGGACGCGCCCAGTGTTAGCTTAGCCTGTTAGCTTAGCCTGTTAGCTGAAACACCGTCAACACTGGAGCACAGTGATGGACGCGCCCAGTGTTAGCTTAGCCTGTTAGCTGAAACACCGTCAACACTGGAGCACAGTGATGGACGCGCCCAGTGTTAGCTTAGCCTGTTAGCTTAGCCTGTTAGCTTAGCCTGTTAGCTGAAACACCGTCAACACTGGAGCACAGTGATGGACGCGCCCAGTTTTAGCTTAGCCTGTTAGCTGAAAGTAGTCAGCACCAAGGAACACAGCGAGTCAGAGAGACAACTTGTTGGAGAACAGACTGTGTTGCTGAAGGATTTTAAGGAGGGTTTCTACTGAGATTGTGTGGAAATCTCAGTGTTTGAGAAAAGACAACTAACGGAGATGGAGGGACCGACAGACAGTGAGCAAATGGACTCTAAATTTAATGGTAATCATGTTCTTCTGAAGCTCTTTAAATGCTTCCATGCAATCAGTGACTGGTTTAATTCTGCAGAAAAAGATACACACATAAAAGGACACATTTTACATTAAAACGTAGGTCAGAAATAAAACAAAAATTTCAAAAATATTAAAACATGATTTTCCACTAAGAGTGGATTGCCCTGGGGCTAGATGAACAAATTATAAAAGGTTATAAAATTTAGAATATATTTACAAAGGAGTGCATAAAGGGATGTCTGATATAAATCTGGATTAGTGAAATTAGGTAATATAGTTGTATAAATCAGTTTTAGGTCCCATATGGAAACATTGCAATCAAAAAAATCAACTGTCATATGAAAATCTGTCAAAAGTAAATTATTCATTTGGAGCCTAGTATCCTTGAAATCTTGAACGGTTCTCCACCTTGAACGATAGGACACAAGTCTTAGTGAGAGCTGTTCTTTGTTTTTACTACTTGCCTTGCCTGTAATGCTACTTTTTCAATTTAATTAAATCTTAACTTATTTATATTTCTTAGGTGATTTAAATATGGAAACAGATAGGGGTGTAGGTACTAGCCTACAGAGCTCATGCTCAGTGTTTGTTTTCGTCACGTGTCATGGCGTCAGACACGTGCGTGGCACTGTGTCTGACGCAGGCTGCGTGCTGTGGAATAGAGGACGGTCACGGTGTGCTCGAAACAATGAGTGGTGCAACAAAAAGTTTGCAAACTTTATTTGGTTAATGTTCATAGTTAAGTGTTGTTTACCAATAGTACGTTGCCTTAATTCTTATATTTAATGGTGCAGTTGGTGATTTTTGTTTCTGCCAAAGCTACTCAGTGCTCTTTTTTCTCTATTTTGTTATTTTACGTTCTTTATCCTGTTTCTATATTACATACAGCATTAAAATGCTATTAATACACACAGCACGTAGTAACTACATGGGTATTTAATATTTACATTTTGATATTTTATTCTTTATATATATATATCGTCATAAAATGAAAGATTTTTTTGCATGAAAATGCTGTAGTTCTATCGTGCACCTTTTACAAAAGATATTAATCTTACTTAATACACATGATACAACTTTAGTTATAAATTTCACCGACACATGTATGGAGTTAAATTTGTCTGAATATTATTCAATCAAACAAAAAACTAATCTCGTACTCGTCGTCTTCCGCTTTATCCGGGACCGGGTCGCGGAGGCAGCAGACTCAACAGAGACGCCCAGACGTCCCTCTCTCCAGACACCTCCTCCAGTTCCTCCAGGGGGAGCCCAAGGCGTTCCCAGGCCAGCCGAGAGACATAGTCCCTCCAGCGTGTCCTGGGCCGTCCCCTGGGCCTCCTCCCGGTGGGACGTGCCTGGAACACCTCCCAAGGAAGGTGTCCAAGAGGCATCCGGTATAGATGCCCGAGCCACCTCAACTGGCTCCTCTCGATGTGGAGGAGCAGCGGCTCTACTCCGAGCTCCTCCCGGATGGCCGAGCTCCTCACCCTATCTCTAAGGGAGTGCCCGGCCACCCTACGGAGGAAGCTCATTTCAGCCGCTTGTATCCGGGATCTCGTTCTTTCGGTCATGACCCAAAGTTCATGGCCATAAGTGAGGGTAGGAACGTACACCGACCAGTAAATTGAGAGCTTTGCTTTTCGGCTCAGCTCTCTCTTCACCACAACGGACCGGCACAGCGCCCCCATTACTGTGGCAGCCGCACCGATCCGTCTGTCGATCTCCCGCTCCATTCTTCCCTCACTCGTGAACAAGACCCCGAGATACTTAAACTCCTCCACTTGAGGCAGGAACTCCCCTCCAACCTGAAGAGGACAAGCCACCCTTTTCCGGTCGAGTACCATGGCCTCGGACTTGGAGGAGCTGATCCTCATCCCAGCCGCTTCACACTCGGCTGCGAACCGCCACAGCGCATGCTGTAGGTCTTGGCTAGAGGGGGCCAGCAGAACCACGTCATCTGCAAAAAGAAGAGACGAAATCCACTGGTCCCCAAACCCGACCCCCTCCGGCCCTTGGCTGCGTCTAGAAAACATGTCCATAAAAGTTATGAACAGGACCGGTGACAAAGGGCAGCCCTGCCGGAGTCCAACATGCACCGGGAACAGGTCCGACTTAGTGCCGGCAATGCGGACCAAACTCCTGCTCCGCTCGTACAGGGACCGGATGGCCCCTAGTAAAGGGCCCCCGATTCCATACTCCTGGAGCACCCCCCACACAGTCGAATGCCTTCTCCAGGTCCACAAAACACATGTGAACCGGTTGGGCAAACTCCCATGAACCCTCGAGCACCCTGTAGAGGCTATAGAGCTGGTCCAGTGTTCCACAGCTGGGACGAAAACCACACTGTTCCTCCTGAAGCCGAGGTTCGACTATCGGTCGGACTCTCATCTCCAATACCCTGGCGTAGGCCTTACCAGGGAGGCTGAGGAGTGTGATCCCCCTGTAGTTGGAACACACCCTCCGGTCCCCCGGGGGACCACCACCCCAGTCTGCCAGTCCAGAGGCACTGTCCCCGACCGCCACGCAATGTTGAAGAGACGTGTCAACCATGACAGCCCTACAACATCCAGAGACTTGAGGTACTCAGGGCGGATCTCATCCACCCCCGAAGCCTTGCCACCGCGGAGCTTTTTAACCACCTCGGTGACTTCAGCCTGGGTGATGAAAGAGTCCAACCCTGAGTCCCCAGCCTCTGTTTCCACCAGGGAATGCGTGATGGCAGGATTGAGGAGATCCTCGAAGTACTCCTTCCACCGCCCGATAATGTCCTCAGTCGAGGTCAGCAGTCTCCCGCCCCCACTATAAACAGTGTTGGCGAAGCACTGCTTTCCCCTCCTGAGGCGACGGACGGTTTGCCAGAATCGCTTCGAGGCCAACCGGTAGTCCTTCTCCATGGCCTCACCGAACTCCTCCCAGGTCCGTGTTTTTGCCTCTGCCACAGCCCGGGCCGCAGCACGCTTGGCCTCACGGTACCCGTCAGCCGCCTCAGGAGTCCCACAAGCCAACCACAGCCGATAGCACTCCTTCTTCAGCTTGACAGCGTCCCTTACTGCCGGTGTCCACCACCAGGTTCGGGGATTGCCGCCGTGACAGGCACCGCAGACCTTACGGCCACAGCTACGGGCAGCAGCATCGACAATAGATGCGGAGAACATGGTCCACTCGGACTCTATGTCTCCAACATCCCCCGGGATCTGGTCGAAGCTCTCCCGGAGGTGGGAGTTGAATACATCCCTGGCCGAGGGCTCCGCCAGACGTTCCCAGCAGACTCTCACTATGCGCTTGGGCCTGCCAAGTCTGACTGGCTTTCTCCTCATCCAGCGGATCCAACTCACCACCAGGTGATGATCAGTGGACAGCTCAGCCCCTCTCTTCACCCGAGTGTCCAAAACATGCGGCCGAAGATCTGATGATACGACAACAATGTCGATCATCGACCTCCTGCCTAGGGTGTCCTGGTGCCAAGTCCACTGATGGACACCCTTATGTTTGAACATGGTGTTCGTTATGGACAAACCGTGACTAGCACAGAAGTCCAATAACAAAACACCACTCGGATTCAGATCGGGGAGGCCATTCCTCCCGATCACGCCTCTCCAGGTGTCACTGTCGTTCCCCACGTGGGCGTTGAAGTCCCCCAGCAGAATAATGGAGTCACCAGGAGGGGCACTATCCAGCACCCCCGACAGAGACGCCAAGAAGGCCGGGTACTCCGCACTGCCACTTGGCCCGTAGGCTGAAATGATAGTCAGAGACCTCTCCCCAACCCGAAGGCGCAGGGATACGACCCTCTCATCCACTGGGGTAAACCCCAACACGAGACGGCTGAGCTGGGGGGCAACAAGCAAACCCACACCAGCCCGCCGCCTCTCCCCGTGGGCCACTCCAGAGTAGAACAGAGTCCAACCCCTCTGAAGGAGATGGGTTCCAGAGCCCACGCTGTGCGTGGAGGCAAGCCCGACTATTTCTAGTCGATATCTCTTGACCTCCCGCACAAGCTCAGGCTCCTTCCCCCCCAGCGAGGTGACATTCCACGTCCCTAGAGCCAGCCTAAGCATCCGGGGATCGGGCCGCTGAGGTCTCCACCTTCGTCCGCCACCCAATCCTCTTTGCACCGGTCCCTCACGGTTCCCCCTGCAGGTGGTGGGCCCACTGGGGGATGGCCTCGCGTCTCTCATTCGGGCTTGGCCCGGCCGGGTCCCGCGAGGAGCAACCCGGCCACCAGGCGCTCTCCGACGAGTCCCGACCCCAGGCCTGGCTCCAGGGTGGGACCCCGGCTCCGCCGTACCGGGCGACGTCACGTGCCTCGATATTTTTTTCTTCATGAGGGATTCTTGAACCACTCTTTGTCTGACCCATCACCTAGAGCCTGTTTGCCATGGGAGACCCTACCAGGGGCATTTAGGCCCCAGACAACATAGCCTCTAGGATCATTTGAGCACTCAAACCCCTCCACCACGTTAAAGTGATGGTTCTCAATCAAAAAATATTAAGTTGTGATCAAAACTTTCAGAGTTTTTTCTCACCAAGAGAAAAAGTTATTTGCAAAACATAAACTTTTATTTGCGCATGTTAAAAATCTTTGGTTACGAGTCTCGCTTTTTTGGTTTTGACGCTCTCTGTTTTTGGTTGAACTCAACGAATTTGGAGTTCTGGAAACATGAACATCCTGGGCGCGGCCTAAAGACGAACGCTGTAAGACGTTTCCCTATTGGTTAGCGCTGACTAAAGCGGCAGACTCTGATCCCCCACATCTCTGAACTTCTGCTCGAACTGCAGGGCTTGCAGCGTCGCTTCAGTGAGGAGACATCAACTCTACAGAAGAAAACTGCGGTTAAGTGAGCCGACAGTCTGAAATACGCGGTCACGTCAGCTGACACCAGCTCTCTCTTAAAGATTAGCGTCACGCATACAAGGTGCATTACGGTAATGGAGCAGAAAGTACGCCGATCCTGGCAACGGTTGAGAAAATAAGAGGAAAACAGAAAAGTAACCTACAGAACATTTATATTAATTACATTTTTACAACTTTCACATTCATGTTTTATGTAAAATAATAAATATTTAATATTTTACTGTACAGTTTTGGAGAAATATCTTGTCAAAATACCTCAAAATGCTCAACCATTACATGCATTTGTCCCACTTTAAGGAATTATTTCTCCAAAACCAAGAGAGGTGACAACACAATCTCTTCAATTATATTAGAGGGTTATCTATATTATAACCAGAATTAGTATTTCATAATTTCACAGTAGGTTTCTGGAGAAATACACAACTACCCCAACAAAGTACCACAAACGCTTCTTTTTGGTGAGGTCGATGAGGTCCTGGGAAGTGGTCTGGACAACTTAAAGTACAACAGCATCCAGGTCTCCTCTGACCTCTCCTGGATCGGAAACGCCCCTCACCTGTTGAAGAAGGTACAACAACAGCTCTTCTTCATCTCCTCAGCTGCTTACAGATATCTACAGGGCCACGGTGGAAAGCACTCTGTGTCTCAGCATGACAGTGTGGTGAGGGAACTGCACAGGAGAGGAAGTATCACGGGTTGTGAGGACAGCACACAGGATTATGGGATGCCATCTGCCCGACATAGATTCTGTTTTATACTACACTTGGGGTAGTTGTGTATTTCTCCAAACCTTTACAGTAAAATTATGAAATACTAATTCTGGTTCTAATATAGATGACCCTCTAATATAATCTGAAGAGATTGTGTTGTCACCTCTCATGGTTTTGGAGAAATAAATTCCTGAAAGTGGGACAAATGCATATAATGGTTGAGCATTTTGAGGTATTTTGACAAGATATTTCTCCAAAACTGTACAGTAAAATATTTATTCTTTTACATAAAACATGAATGTGAAAGTTGTAAAAATGTAATTAATATAAATGTTCTGTAGGTTACTTTTCTGTTTTCCTCTTATTTTCTCAACCATTGTCAGGATCGACGTCCTTTCTGCTCCATTACCGTAACGCACCTTGTATGCGCTACGCTAATCTTTAAGAGAGAGCTGGTGTCGGCTGGCGTGACCGCATATTTCTTCTGTAGAGTTGATGTCTCCTTACTGAAGCGACGCTGCAAGCCCTGCAGTTCGAGCAGAAGTTCAGAGATGGGGGGATCAGAGTCTGCGGCTTTAGTCAGCGCTAACCAATAGGGAAACGTCTTACAGCGTTCGTCTTTAGGCCCCGCCCAGGATGTTCATGTTTCCAGAACTCAAAATTCGTTGAGTTCAACCAAAAACAGAGAGCGTCAAAACCAAAAAAGCGAGACTCGTAACCAAAGATTTTTGACCTGCGCAAATAAAAGTTTATGTTTTGCAAATAACTTTTTTCTCTTTGTGAGAAAAAACTCTGAAAGTTTTGATCACAACTTAATATTTTTTGATTGAGATTAGTTTTTTGTTTGATTGAATAGTATTGAGACAAAATTAACTCCATACACATGCCAGGTTTCCCAAAATTAATATATTTAACACTATATCAGGGTTACTTTTGGAGATTATGAAGCCAATGCCAAAAGATACAACCACTGTGGTGTTGTGCTTATATTCACAGGCCACCACTTCAGGAGGTATCACTGACAACATGTTGTCTGTGATATCTCCTGACAGAATGGTGGTCATAATAGTACAAGTATGAAAAAATTATATTTTTATAGTTCAGAGCTGTGAAACCGGGATAATTGTGGACTGAGTTTAGTAATTATTACAATGACATTAGAACAGTTTTCTGTAACTGTCTGCGCTTCTGTTTCCTCCAGACATCCAGCACCTGTTGGTGATCAAAGAGGAGCTTCCTGCTGAGGAGCAGAACTGCAGTCCCAAACCGGAGCCGGAGGACCAGAAGCCCCCACAGATTAAAGAAGAACAGGAGGAGGCTGAGATCACGGAGTCAAAGTTCAGTCCTGTCCCTGTGAAGAGTGAAGATGATGAGGAGAAACCTCAGTTCCCAGAACTGCATCACAACCAGACTGAGGTGAACATAAACTCTGCAGGGCCAGATCAAGATGAATGTTTAGAATCAGATGTTGAAGATAAAACTTCAGATTCTTCTTCAGAGTCCTCAGAGACGGACGTCAGTGATGGTAACTGGGAGGAGAGCAGCGAAACTCAATCAGGTCTAGACTCTGTGAAACACAAAGTCCGTGTCGGTTATAGAGAAACTCGGAAAGGTAAAAAGTTACACATCTGCACTGAGTGTGGGAAAACATTTAGCCGCAAACTTCATTTGTTAGAACACAACAGAATCCACACAGGAGAAAAACCCTTCAGCTGCTCCGTCTGTGACAGAACCTTTACATGGAAACAGTCATTGACGCAACATATGAGAACGCACAGCGAAGGAAAGCCTTTCAGCTGCTCCGTCTGTGACAAAGCTTACACTTCTAAGGGAAACTTAATAGAGCACACAAAAGTCCACACAGGGGAACGACCTTTCAAATGTTCTGTCTGTAACGCAGCTTTTAAAAGGAAGTATAAATTAACAGAACATGAAAGGATTCACACTGGAGAGAGGCCATTCAGCTGCTCCGTCTGTAACAAAGCTTTTATTTCTAAGGGAAACTTGATAGAACACAACAGAATCCACACAGGAGAAAAACCCTTCAGCTGCTCCGTCTGTGACAGAACCTTTACATGGAAACAGTCATTGACGCAACATATGAGAATGCACAGCGAAGGAAAGCCTTTCAGCTGCTCCGTCTGTGACAGAACCTTTACATGGAAACAGTCATTGACGCAACATATGAGAATGCACAGCGAAGGAAAGCCTTTCAGCTGCTCCGTCTGTGACAAAGCTTACACTTCTATGGGATACTTAATAGAGCACACAAAAGTCCACACAGGGGAACGACCTTTCAAATGTTCTGTCTGTAACGCAGCATTTAAAACGAAGAATAATTTAACAGAACATGAAAGGATTCACACTGGAGAGAGGCCGTTCAGCTGCTCCGTCTGTAACAAAGCTTTTACCTCTAAGGGAAACTTGATAGAACACACAAAGGTCCACACAGGTAAAAGACCTTTCAGATGTTCTGTCTGTAATGCAGCTTTTAAAACTAAACACACTTTAGTAGAGCACATAAGAACCCACACAGGGGAGAGGCCATTCAGTTGCTCAATCTGCAGCCGAACCTTTGTTTACAAGTCATATCTTGCCGTTCACATGAGAGATCACACTGAAGAAAAACCTTACAGCTGTTCTGTTTGCAATGCAACATTCAAAAGGAAATTTACCTTAGTGGAACACACAAAAACCCACACCGGAGAGAAACCATACAGCTGCTCGGTCTGTAAGGCAACGTTCAGATGGAGACAAGCATTTGTGAAGCACACCGGTACGCATGCAGGAGAATGATCTGTTACCTGCTCAGACTGTGATCAACGCTTTAGTTAGCTCAACAGGCATCACTGGGGAAAAAAGATGTATACAACATGAAGTTTTATGCATTCAATCAAAAATGTAAACCATTATGTTAAAGGTCAGGAGGCATACGGATCCTGTCCTCACGTAAAATTATCTATCTGGCCTTGGTCGGCTTATTTACATCCATTTAATTCCCCACAGTTTATCTTTATTGTCTTTACTCACATATTTTAGCTGAATTCCCAATAATGTTACTCCTGATACTTTTTTCTGCTTTGGTCGTCAGAAAGTAAAACTATTTAGAAACCGTGAAGAAAGTTTACTCTACACTTTTGTTTGCAGCCACCCTTGAAGAGGACATATTCTTTTAAATCCTTATTTTTCACAATTAAATTAATCAGTAGTAATCTATATGAAGTGGAACTGCATTGCACTGCCCTGTTGTGAGGTGCATCTGAGAGCAACTCGTTTTAGACTTATCCACTTACAGCTTCAGTATGCTCGAGCTTGGACTACAAAATTGTAGCTAGAAATAAAAATGGAAAATTATATTTCATGCTTGAAACTAGTATATTTATGCACAGTTATAACTTTAGCTTTATAAGGCATGCAGATTTGACAAATCTACAGCAAAGGACAATTTGGATAAAGATGAACTCCTTGTTTAAAGGCATTGGGACTATATTTCGTTGTTTGTGTCATGCAGTGCATTATACATTAGATGTATTATGTCTTTATCATTAGAATTGGATGAGGATGAGCAAGGACATGGAGAGCCCAGGAAAAAACCATTAAAATGCTGAACTTGGAGATCCCTGGAAGTCTGCTCCTTTCACCCCTAACTTAATTCCGGTTGGAAGGTGAAAATGATGACTGGAAAGACGAGCGAGTGGATTGGCAGCCACAGGATTATGTGGAGCAGTAAATCCACTCGGAGCTCGTGAAACTGCTTGCCGGCTGCACAGACGCCACGTCCCTGGCTAAGAGTTGGAGATCTTTTAACACTTCTGTTTTCTGGTTCATCCCTTTTTTGGGGCAGCAATCATGAAGTCTTCCGTGCACTACCCACAAACAACTGTCTATTTTTGTCTCAAATAAACTGGTTTTATACGTTTTCAACCAATCATGTCTTTTTTGAGTCCTTCAGGAAAACAGACCCAGTGTCCTTGTGTAGGGACATTTTTTTTTTTTTTAGAGAACTGATTGTATAAAGCTGAAATTGTGTTTTTAGAGTAATTGGTATCATCTGATCCCAAATTTCAAAAGAAAATTTAAAATTCAAACATAGGCGCGCCGCTTGTGGCGCAACCATATATGTAGAGTATATAGTCCTTGATGCGGCCGTCCCAGGCTAGAGTCCTGGACCCGGCGACCTTTGCTCTGCCCCTCTTTCCAATCTGCCTACTGTCAAAAAAAAATTTAAAATAAAGGCCTCTTGTGCTGGAAAAAATGCTTTTAAAATTCAAACATAAACCAACTGTCCTAAGAGGACATAATTATTTGGAAAAAAAAAAACTAGTTCTATTCCATTCAAAAATACTTTATTGATCCCAAAGGGAAATTAAATGTTGTAGGTCATATTATGTACGTTTCTTCAAAGAGCTGTTGTAGATGTTGATGGCTGTGGGCCTGAAGAATCTCCTGTAGCGGTCTGTCTCTGTCTGAAGACGCTCTGTTGTTGTACAACAGTCTCATGAAGACGATGCTCTGGAGCCTGTTGTACAACAACAGTGTCTTCTGTCAGTTATTAAACTTGATGAGTCCTATTAATCCCATGTACCTTGGAGACATAAACAATGCATACTAAACAAAAGCTTGGGTCCCAGGCGCACGAAAGAGTTTCTTCATGCAAAGCTCTCATTGATTCCCAAATAGAGCGCCTTTAAACAATGCCAGGGAGATCTTCAAGTTTATTATGTAAAAAAAGCATCAGATTCAAAGCTCATGAGAGCTGCCAGCACTCATGAAGAGTTTATTTGTTTTTTTACTTCAATTTAATTCTGTTTTATTTATATAGCGCCAATTCACAACACATGTTGTCTCAAGGCACTTCACAACAGTCAGGTTCATACATTCCAATTAATCCTAACAATTGAACAGTGCAGTCGGAGTTAGTTATTTATTCAAATTGGATAAAACGTTTTTCTATCTAAGGAAACCCAGCAGATTGCTTCCAGTCAGTGACTTGCAGCAGTCCCCCCTCCTGGATGAGCATGTAGAGACAGTGGACAGTCACTGGCGTTGACTTTGCAGCAATCCCTCATACTGAGCATGCATGTAGCGACAGTGGAGAGGAAAAACTCCCTTTTAACAGGAAGAAACCTCCAACAGAACCAGGCTCAGTGTGAGCGGCCATCTGCCACGACCGACTGGGGGTTTGAGAGAACAGAGCAGAGACACAAAGAGAACAAAAAAGCTCTGATTCAGGAGTACTTTCTATGGGAAGGAAAAGTAAATGTTAATGGATGTAGCTCCTTTAGTCGTTTCACCTAGAAAGAAAGAACAGATCAACTCTGAGCCAGATTTCAAGGTTAGAGTCTGAAAGAGAGCACATATAATTAGTCACAGTAAAAGCTCAGTCAATCGCCATGTCTAGGAGAGAGAAAGGGTTAAACACTAAAAGACAGGGCCATGTGGATCATTGGTAGAGGGTGAGCTTTAAGTTGTTGCCAGCAGAAGCTCGGACGATTCCCCCCTCCAGAAAGGTGTCACAGGTAGACACAAAGCCAGGTCAGGTGTAGCTTCTAGGAAGAGAATAGAGAGAACAAAGTTAAAAGCTGAAATAACAGCAAATAATGCAAAATTGGAGAGTAGTGTGAGAATGTAGCGAAGAGGGTGAAAGTGGTCGTTATGTCCTCCAGCAGCCTAAGCCTATAGCAGCATAACTACACAGATAGTTTCAGTTCAGATTATTTAGTTAAACGGCGCTTATTTACAACAATGTCGTCTCAAGGAACCCCACAAAGGGTCCCTCTGATGGTCATTGTTATACTAAAAACCACAAGGATTGGGATACTTCTCTCTGTCAGACTGATTATAACCATTGGAAAAGAGAAGGGGTCATACAGGTAGCAGAAATGGAGGGTGTGTTTGCACCTCAACCATAACTAAGCCGGTTTAGGCTAAACCTGACTCCCCCTTACTCCAACCAACAGGAAGGGATGAAGGCTCCCTCCCTGATAAACTAAGCCACTCTAACTATAAGCTTTATCAAAAAGGAAAGTTTTAAGCCTAGCCTTAAAAGTAGATTGGGTGTCTGCCTCACGGACTAAAACTGGGAGCTGGTTCCACAGGAGAGGAGCCTGATAACTAAAGGATCTGCCTCCCATTCTACTTCTAGAGACTCTAGGAACCACCAGTAAACCTGCAGTCTGAGAACAAAGTGCTCTGTTAGGAACATATGGACCAATCAGATCTCTGATGTATGATGGAGGTAGATCATTAAGGGCTTTATATGTGAGGAGGAGAATTTTAAATTCTATTCTGGATTTAACAGGGAGCCAATGAAGGGAAGCTAAAATAGGAGAAATATGATCTCTCTTTTTAATTTTCATCAGAACTCTTGCTGCAGCATTTTGAATCAGCTGAAGGCTTTTAACTGCATTTTGTGGACATCCTGATAGTAAAGAATTACAGTAGTCCAGCCTTGAAGTAACAAATGCATGGACTAGTTTTTCAGCGTCAGTCCTGGACAAGATATTTCTAATTTTGGCAATGTTCCAGAGGTGAAAGAAGGAAATCCTAGAAACCTGTTTAATATAGGTTTTAAATGACATGTCCTGGTCAAAAATAACACCAAGGTTTTTTTATTTACCGGCGGTCAATTTAATGCCATCCAGGTTAAGTGATTGACTAAGCAGTTTCTTTTTTAAAGACTCCGGTCCAAAGTCGACAACTTTTGTCTTGTCTGAATTTAGAAGCAAAAAATTTATCCAAGTCATCCAAGTTTTTATATCTTCAAGACATGGTTGTAGTCTATCTAACTGGTTGGGCTCATCAGGATTTATGGATAAATAAAGCTGAGTATCATCAGCATAACAGTGAAAATTTATCCCATGCTGCCTGATCATTTGACCTATTGGAAGCATATATACAGGTCCTTCTCAAAATATTAGCATATTGTGATAAAGTTCATTATTTTCCATAATGTCATGATGAAAATTTAACATTCATATATTTTAGATTCATTGCACACTAACTGAAATATTTCAGGTCTTTTATTGTCTTAATACGGATGATTTTGGCATACAGCTCATGAAAACCCAAAACTCCTATCTCACAAAATTAGTATATCATTAAAAGGGTCTCTAAACGAGCTATGAACCTAATCATCTGAATCAACGAGTTAACTCTAAACACCTGTAAAAGATTCCTGAGGCCTTTAAAACTCCCAGCCTGGTTCATCACTCAAAACCCCAATCATGGGTAAGACTGCCGACCTGACTGCTGTCCAGAAGGCCACTATTGACACCCTCAAGCAAGAGGGTAAGACACAGAAAGACATTTCTGAACTGAATAGGCTGTTCCAGAGTGCTGTATCAAGGCACCTCAGTGGGAAGTCTGTGGGAAGGAAAAAGTGTGGCAGAAAACGCTGCACAACGAGAAGAGGTGACCGGACCCTGAGGAAGATTGTGGAGAAGGGCCGATTCCAGACCTTGAGGGACCTGCGGAAGCAGTGGACTGAATCTGGAGTAGAAACATCCAGAGCCACCGTGCACAGGCGTGTGCAGGAAATGGGCTACAGGTGCCGCATTCCCCAGGTCAAGCCACTTTTGAACCAGAAACAGCGGCAGAAGCGCCTGACCTGGGCTACAGAGAAGCAGCACTGGGCTGTTACTCAGTGGTCCAAAGTACTTTTTTCGGATGAAAGCAAATTCTGCATGTCATTCGGAAATCAAGGTGCCAGAGTCTGGAGGAAGACTGGGGAGAAGGAAATGCCAAAATGCCAGAAGTCCAGTGTCAAGTACCCACAGTCAGTGATGGTCTGGGGTGCTGTGTCAGCTGCTGGTGTTGGTCCACTGTGTTTTATCAAGGGCAGGGTCAATGCAGCTAGCTATCAGGAGATTTTGGAGCACTTCATGCTTCCATCTGCTGAAAAGCTTTATGGAGATGAAGATTTCATTTTTTAGCACGACCTGGCACCTGCTCACAGTGCCAAAACCACTGGTAAATGGTTTACTGACCATGGTATCACTGTGCTCAATTGGCCTGCCAACTCTCCTGACCTGAACCCCATAGAGAATCTGTGGGATATTGTGAAGAGAACGTTGAGAGACTCAAGACCCAACACTCTGGATGAGCTAAAGGCCGCTATCGAAGCATCCTGGGCCTCCATAAGACCTCAGCAGTGCCACAGGCTGATTGCCTCCATGCCACGCCACATTGAAGCAGTCATTTCTGCCAAAGGATTCCCAACCAAGTATTGAGTGCATAACTGTACATGATTATTTGAAGGTTGACATTTTTTGTATTAAAAACACTTTTCTTTTATTGGTCGGATGAAATATGCTAATTTTGTGAGATAGGAATTTTGGGTTTTCATGAGCTGTATGCCAAAATCATCCGTATTAAGACAATAAAAGACCTGAAATATTTCTGTTAGTGTGCAATGAATCTAAAATATATGAATGTTAAATTTTCATCATGACATTATGGAAAATAATGAATTTTGTCACAATATGCTAATATTTTGAGAAGGACCTGTAAAGAGAATTGGCCCAAGTACTGAACCCTGTGGTACTCCACAATTAACCCTGGAGTTTAAAGATGATTTATCATTTACATGAACAAACTGGAATCTGTCAGACAGATAAGATTTAAACCAGCCTAGCGCTGTTCCCCTGATCCCTACAGCATATTCCAGCCTTTCTAAGAGAATATTATGGTCAACTGTATCAAATGCAGCACTGAGATCTAACAGAACCAGAACAGACACAAGTCCATTATCTGAGGCCATAAGAATATCATTAGTGACTTTCAGCAGAGCTGTTTCAGTGCTATGAAGAGCTCTGAAGCCTGACTGAAACTCTTCAAACAGGTCATTGCTGTGTAAATGTTCACACATTTGATTAGCAACTATTTTCTCAAGAATGTTAGATAAGAATGGAAGATTGGATATAGGTCTGTAATCTATTAAATCATCTTGATCAAGTGAAGGTTTCTTAAGTAAAGGTTTAATTACATCTACCTTAAAAGCTTGTGGTACATATCCATTTACTAAGGATAGATTAATCATATCTAAAATGGGGCTGTAATCAGAGGGAACACTTCCTTAAATAATTTGGTTGGGATCGGGTCTAACATACAAGTTGAAGGTTTAGATGAAGCTAATATTTCTGATAACTCAGGAAGCTTCACAGGATCAAAACAGTCCAAACACAAATCAGGTTCTGCAGTTATTTCCAATGTTGTCTCACTTGCTGAGGATGAAGTAATCATCTTCGGGAGTATGTCAAAGATTTTATTTTTAATAGAATCAATTTTATTTAAGAAGAATCCCATAAAGACTTCAGACTTTTTAATGCTTGACACCCCAACCTTGCACCAGGCCTGCAGTTTACATGTTGAATGAAGTGATACAACACTGTTCTACAAAAAGGCAAGAGTCTTCTCTGGAGCCCAACTTCTAGACCGAAGAGTGTTGTGGATAGACGACATGGTAGAACTCTGGGTGCGTTCAGAGCTTTGTTTGTAAGTGGGATAGTTTTTTTTTTTTTTTGCAAACTTCACTGCAGCACACTGAAATTCAACCTAAAGGGAAGACATTGGTCTGCAACAAGTCCCTTTTTTGAAAATTGGTTCCGAATCTAATTTTGATTTTGTTGCATTGGAATAAACTTCATTTATTTCAATTAAATTTGGACAGAATTGGGTTCTGGTTGTCTTGTAAAGTGCTTTAAGATGCCACTTGTTGTGAATTGGTGTTACGTCAATAAACTCAATTGTTAGACTGCAGAAAATTGCTATAAATTTGTTGTTTTTGTCGTGATTGTTGCATTTATTTACTCCTAGAAGAAAAAAGCAACCTGATGCAATCCATGTGTTAGGTTCCCTCTAATTAAAACGAGTTGATTTCATCGTAATTAAGCATTCAAAGACCGCCTTGGATAGAGTGGGATCAAAACATTTCCTAAAAGCTACTTCTAAAAGTCAAGTCACAATGTGATCATGATCTGTGCATCTTCCAACTTGATTCGGTGCCAAAATATTTGTATTTGGATCTGAATCTGTCATAGTTGGAATGGACTGGAATGATTTGAATTAAATTTTAGACCGAGTTTGATTCCATATAACTGGATCTGTTTGTGTTTTTTAAATACATTGAGATGCCTTTGTTGACAATCAGGTCTACATAAATGTAGGCACATCTATTTAAATTAGTATATCATTAAATCTGAAGGGCTGCATGGTGGTGCAGTTGGTAGCACTGTTGCTTTGCAGCAAGAAGGTCCTAGGTTCGATTCCCAGCCGGGGGTCTTTCTGCATAGAGTTTGCATGTTGTCCCCGTGCATGCGTGGGTTCTCACCGGGTACTCTGGCTTCCTCCCACAGTCCAAAGACATGCCTCTTAGGTTAATTGGTCACTCTAAATTACCCTTAGGTGTATGAATGAGTGCATGCTTGGTTGTTTGTGTGTTGCCCTGTGATGGACTGGCGACCTGTCCAGGTTGTACCCTGCCTCTCGCTCATAGGTTGCTGGAAATAGGCACCAGCTCCCCCACAACCCACTATGGAATAAGCGGTAGAAACTGACTGACTGATTAAAAATTTAATATTTATCGACTCAAACCAAAGAGTAAGTTGGGGTTAGAAACACCTCTTTCTATCTGATTAAATGTCGATGCCTCTTAAACTCGATCAGATTGGTGTCGAGTGATAAAGAGGTTTGCATTGTACACTTTAAGTCTGACTGGACCATGGATCTAACTGTGGGTGGTCCATGTAACACAATGTGAAATGTTTAGGATGACCTTTTATTTTGAACTGAATTCGTTTTATAACGGCGGAAGCAATGCAGACGACGTTATTTGTTTCCTATAACTTAAGTATAAATCTGATTATAGGTAGTTCTGCATCCAAACGCATTTACATTGTAACTCTTTCTGATTCAGATCGAGCTTTTATGTTGAAGGCCAGTACAACAAACGGAAGTGACTGTCTTCTAGCAGCAGAAGCTCCGTCTTGTTTCCGTCTTAAAGGTTGTGAATTTTCCATTTTAGTAGTCCTTCAAGTAAGATGTAAACATCTCGCCTTATGCTTTTGGGAGTTTATTTAATGGCAAATTTCCTCCCGGTAGAAATGGAAGCGCCCAGTGTTAGCTTAGCCTGTTAGCTGAAACACCGTCAACACTGGAGCACAGTGATGGACGCGCCCAGTGTTAGCTTAGCCTGTTAGCTGAAAGTAGTCAGCACCAAGGAACACAGCGAGTCAGAGAGACACCTTGATGGAGAACAGACTGTGTTGCTGAAGGATTTTAAGGAGGGTTTCTACTGAGATTGTGTGGAAATCTCAGTGTTTGAGAAAAGACAACTAACGGAGATGGAGGGACCGACAGACAGTGAGCAAATGGACTCTAAATTTAATGGTAATCATGTTCTTCTGAAGCTCTTTAAATGCTTCCATGCAATCAGTGACTGGTTTAATTCTGCAGAAAAAGACACACACATAAAAGGGCACATTTTACATTAAAACGTAGGTCAGAAATAAAACAAAAATTTCAAAAATATTAAAACACGATTTTCCACTAAGAGTGGATTGCCCTGGGGCTAGATGAACAAATTATAAAAGGTTATAAAATTTAGAATATATTTACAAAGGAGTGCATACACGGATGTCTGATATAAATCTGGATTAGTGAAATTAGGTAATATAGTTGTATAAATCAGTTTTAGGTCCCATATGGAAACATTGCAATCAAAAAAGTCAACTGTCATATGAAAATCTGTCAAAAGTAAATTATTCATTTGGAGCCTAGTATCCTTGAAATCTCACAGCTTAATCAATTAATTAATCCCAAGCAGATCTGGATTTTTTCTTTAAAACAAAAGGTTTGTCTCTCAATCTGAACTGAAATTCACATAATTTCAGAAAAGACAAATTGAAGGGATATGATTTAATAATAAGAAAACCTTCAGTTTTTATTTCCCTTGTACAAAAAATGGCATTGAGGTTGGAATAATAATGAAAGAATATTAATCATGTTGCCTCAGAAGTGAAGGTGACATATTGGTTATCATTACAATAAAATCATTAGCCATGATGAAAAGTGCCTTTTTATACTTCAGAGATTCAAAACTAGATTAGTTGTAGATTGAATTTGTCCGTGATTCATTGAACCAGAGAGCTGTTACATGTTTGTGTTTCCTGCAGATGTCCAGCAGCTTTTGGTGATCAAAGAGGAGCCTCCTGCTGAGGAGCAGAACTGGAGTCCCAGACTGGACCAGGAGGAGCAAAAGCCCCCACTGATTAAAGAGGAACAGGAGGAGGCGGAGATCAGTGAGTTAACATTAGGTTCTGTCTCTGAGAGGGGTGACGATACTGAAGAGAAACCTCAGCTCCCAGAACTGCATCACAGACAACCCGAGGAAAATGGAGACTCTGTGGAACCAGAACTAGATCCAGACGGGTGTTTAGAATCGGATCCTGAAGACAAAACGTCTGATTCAGAGACGGATGTCAGCGATGGAAACTGGAAGGAGAGCATTCAAACTCAGTCAGTTTTAGACTCTGTGACCCCTGTTCGATATAGCTGCTCTGAATGTGGTAAAATCTTCACCCGCAGACATTATTTGTCAGAACACGAAAGAATCCACACAGGAGTAAAACCTTTCATCTGCTCCGTCTGTAGCAAAGGTTTTACATGGAAAAGTGGATTAGTGCGGCACATGAGAGTTCACAGTGGAGAAAAACCTTTCAGCTGCTCTGTCTGTAACAAAGCTTTTTCTTCTAAAAAAAATTTAATGCAACACACAAAAGTCCACACAGGGGAACGACCTTACAGCTGCTCCATCTGTAATGCAGCTTTTAAAAGAAGTCACACCTTGAAAGATCACATAAGAACCCACACTGATGAGAGGCCCCACAGCTGCTCGATCTGCGGCCAGAGCTTCAGGTACAGGTCCTATTTAGTTGTCCACATAAGAGGTCACGCAGAAGAAAAACCATTCAGCTGTCCCACCTGTAAAGCAACGTTCAAAAGGAAACTCACTTTAGAGGAACATATAAGAACCCACACTGGAGAGAAGCCTTACAGCTGCTCGGTATGTGGTAAGAGCTATGTCCGCTACATGAGTCTATCACGTCACATGAGGCTGCACACAGGTGAAAGACCTTACAGCTGCTCCACCTGTCAGGCAACCTTCAGATGGAGACATGCATTTGTGAACCACACAAAGATCCATACAGAAGATAACCTCTTAAGTGCCCAGACTGTGGTCTCTGATGTTGGAGTTGAGTAAAGAGTCACAACACTGTTCAGCAGCTGTTTGTAAAGCAGCTTTTCAAGGGAAATCAACTCTAAGAGGACATTGGAATTCAAGCTTGTTTCATCTGTTACAAAATAGTGTTTTTTAAATGAATCTGACTCTGATTATGTGATTGTATTATAATGAAGTGGATTTATCTGGACTGAATTTAATTCTTCTTACTTTGAGATGACATTTGTTTTGAACTGGCGCCACTTAAATGAACTGAATTGAATTATTCTTATTGATCTGCAGCCAAAGAGCATCATCAGAGATGTTCAGGGATCTTCCAGGATTCAAGCTCAGATTACTGCTTGTTTAAGTGCTGCCTTCCATTTACTTCAAAACTAGGAAGTTGGAATGACGTATCTTCCAAGGTGATAGCGTTCCAGTTTCCTGCTTGTAAACGTTTGTATTCTTTATCGCTTGTATTTGGCCAAAATGGCCACTGTTACAACAATAACACTGTTCTACACAGTATTTTATGAATATAAACATTGACACATTTCGTCTTATAAACTCTGAGAAGTAGTAAATGTATATGGGGTAAGAACGCTGTCAAAAACAACGTGTATGTAAAGATGGAAATGTGTACATATTAGTCAATAGTTGTGCATAAGTAAAATCCAAAAGAGGTATTGTATATTTTCTCTGTAAGAATACAAAATAAAATGTTACAGCTTCAAGAAATTACAAACACAAAGTTCAAGTTTACAGTTGTGGTTTATTCTTTATGAATACAATATGATAACAGTTTGTGAATACGATTTCTTTTCTATGAGAATACGAATTTACATCAGCGACTTGGTGTCACGTGATCTCAGGCTGGTTAGTGGAGCACAGAGCTAGTCGATTCGGGTTGTGTATGCGCTGTCGCACTCCTCACCACTAGTAAACGTAGTGCCAGAATGGTAGATAATTCAGTCTAAAAGATATATTAGGAACAGAGGGGAGATAGGGGGGAAATCAAGAGTATTATAAATATTTGTTGCGCACCGCCACCAGAAGAAGCAGCAGCACTACCGCTAAGATGACAGACCAAGAAACTACGGTACAAAGCCAAGTAATGTTAAGTTTATGTATGTCTTAATGTTGTTAATATATGCTCTTGGTCCGCCATCTTGGCGCTATTGCTGCTGCTTCTTCTTCTTCAGAGGTGCATACGCCACCTACTGTACATAATTGTGTAACTCCACCCACTATATGTTTTAGTTTTGTATTTCATAAAAATAAGAACAATGCTTTATTTATAATACTCTTGATTTCCCCCCCTATCTACCCTCTGTTCCTAATATTCCTTTCAGACTGAATTATCTCCCATTACCTTTTTCCGTCATCCAATCCCGGCACTACGTTTACTAGTGGTGAGGAGTGTGACAGCGCATACACAACCCGAATCGACTAACTCTGTGCTCCACTAACCAGCCTGAGATCACGTGACACCAAGTCGCTGATGTAAATTCGTATTCTCATAGAAAATAAATCGTATTCACAAACTGTTATCATATTGTATTCATAAAGAATAAACCACAACTGTAAACTTGAACTTTGTGTTTGTAATTTCTTGAAGCTGTAACATTTTATTTTGTATTCTTACAGAGAAAATATACAATACCTCTTTTGGATTTTATTTATGCACAACTATTGACTAATATGCACACGTTTCCGTCTTTACATACACATTGTTTTTGACAGCGTTCTTACCCCATAAATGTATGACTGACTAAATGTTACATAAGTAATAAAAAACTGCTAAAACTGTCAAAGTAAGAATGTTTTACTACTGTTGATGCGAGTAGCAGCCATCTTGAATAGAGAAGTCAGGTATGGTTGTGTTGCTCCAATTTTCTGACTCATAATTCCGACTTTCGAGGGCATTCCAGTTGAAATGTCCTTAAACTTAAGCATAGAATCACTGCTGTTACTGAACAGAAAGGAAAACCAGATCCATTTGTCATGTCTGACTTTATGGTGTTCCACAATTGGATATATGAAATTTATAGCATATAATAAACATTTGTATTCTGAAACTCGTCCTATTATTATTATTCTATTTTCTTTCATTCGAACTCCGTACACATGCAGCCCTCTCACATTATGCATCTTTTTATCTTTCTCTTATACAAAGTTTTTTCTTCCTCTAAACATGAACAAATAACTACAATCATTTTTTGTTATGTTGCTGGAAAAATTGTCATTTGACCTCCAGATTTAGACTCATGGTTCCATGGTTGGAATCACAAATCCCTCACAAAGTGCAAATAATGACAGATCTTTTGTTCCTTTAAATATCTTTTAAAAAATGCAGTATTTGTAGAGTAGACAAAAGCCCTGAAGTTCCCCAGTTGAACTGATGGTTGCAGGCTTATGAGCTCCCAAAATATGAAACGTATTCAAATTTGGCATTTTCACAGCACAAACAAAAATTTAGGAAATTTTGAGCTTCCAACTAAGGAAAGTATTCAGACGAGGTGTTTCCAAAGGATGTGCAAAAAACCTTTTGTTCAACCTTCCGGAAATAAAAAACTACCTTCTGAAAAATGCATCTTTTTCCACTCTTTCTTCTCCACAGTTAAGGTTACTTCAGCAGGAAAACATATTCTCTGTCCAATCTGCTGTAAGATTTTTTTGTGAAATCTAGAGAATAGTTTTCCTGGAAATAATGTCAAGAGTTTTCTGCTGTGGAAACCATTAAGCACTATGATTCAGGCCATGAGCGGGTTGTAATTAATTCAGCCACAGACAAACACATTGAAAATAGTGGGTTTAAAATGTCCCACGAAAGGTAGGTGTTTCTGACAGGCACAGTTCATGGATGGCTCAAGGTTGGATGAAGAGATAGTCATGATAGTTTTTAAGTCCTCCCACATATTCTCAGATACTCAAGTGTTTACTTTGGGTCTTTCTAACGTGAGTATACTTTAAATGTGGTTTGTGGACCACTTTGTCAAATCTTTTTACAGCATCTAACAGGTTTCCTTCCATCCATCTTCCCATCAACTCCGTACAGCTTCCCTGTACCTGCTAAAACAATATTCTCACAGCATCATGCTGCCACCACTATGTTTCATAAAGTGAGTAGAGTTTTCAAACTGTTACGTTTCTGCAACATGTAGTATTTGGCATGTAAACTGGTTTATTTTGGTTTCCTACTTGAAGCAGTGTCCACACTTGTGGTAAACAGAAGACTTCTTCGTCCTATTCCATTATCTTTAAACTGGTCCAAAATGTGACACTCTGACTTAAATCAATACCATACATTTTATACTGATTGGACACTTCGTGATTATAAATGGTGAATAGAAACGCAGTTACTTTTATTTTAAGATCCTTCCTGCCCACAGCCATCAGCATCTACGACGGCTCTTCGAAGAAATCTACATAATGAGGTACAACAACATTTAATTTCCCTTTGGGATTAATAAAGTATTTTTGAAGTGAATTATTTTGAAGGACTCGATTACTACCGGAAGTTATCGAAGCTATGATGACGAAAGTTGAGCTCATTTATCGTCTGTTGTGTCTGGAGGTTGAGTCAATATTCGGCATATCCTAAAAAAATGCATTGTGTGCATTGTCCGGTTTTATTCTCTTCGTGAAGTTTTGTTTCAGTTGACGTTTCCGGCCGGAAGTTACGGAGGCGTCCAGTGTTAGCTTAGTTTGTTAGCTTAGCCTGTTAGCTGGAAGCAGACTGTACTGAGGAACAGTGGGAATCAGAGACACTTTGACACTTTGATGGAGAACAGACTGTGCTTCTGGTGGAGTTTAAGGAGATAAAGGTTTTTTGCAGTGATTATGTAAAAACCTCAGAGGGTCTCAACGTTGAAGACAACAGAGATGGAGGAACCAACATACAGTGATGGTAACTCTAATACTGTTACACATTTCTCTGTGATAATAGAAAATACTTCTAATAACTTGAAATTGTTTGCACAGAAAAAAAACTTCAAATAAAAACTATTTATTTATTTAACCAGTTAAGCCAGACGTATGGATGTCACCCTGAGCTTCTCCAGAACCTTCAGCAACATTCATCCTTTTTCACTGAGACAAGCTATTCATCATGGCTGTTAGATGGTCTTCTGGGCTGCTGGTTCTCTGTCAGACACCCCTCACTATCTCTGATTGAGGAGGATTCATCTGCAGAAGTACAAGATCAGACGCACAGACCCAGTTTTCATTCAATTGAGACTAAACAGAGGCAGAAATATGCACATGTGGTGGATGAGCTATATTTCCACATTAGGAATGTTGTCAACATTTTTAGGGTTGGTTTAAAAGAGAACTAGACTTTTCAAATGATCATGCATGTAGAGAACTACAAAAAATAAAGATGTAAATAGTAAAAGGATTGAATTTACTGTGTGCTTTTCTGATCCTGCTGACCACGCAAAGTCCTTTTAAACTACAGCCACATTCACCCAGTCACACTCACAAACTGCACACATTCACACACTAATATGCAGATCTGTAGGTGCCTTGCCCAGGGGAACATCGACAAGAAGAAAGCTGGAATCAAACCCCCAACTCCAGTTGCCCACAATGTAATTGTTGTCCTTCAATTTACAGTGTAACAAGTCGAAGTTGTAACCCAAAACAAAATATTATAAAACCGACATAAAAGAATATTGCCAGCAAGTTATCTTTAATGAATTTTCTCCATTTTTAGCAGTCAGATTAAATATCGACTGCCTTGTTTATTCACTCAAAATATCAAGTTTTTAACTGTAGAATATTGTGTTTTCACCACTGAAAGTAACAAAAATGAAACATAAAGCATTCTGTTTGGATTGTTTTCCAACTGAACATCATAGCTAATTTCTGAAATGTTGTAAAAATTAAAGCAAATTAAATTAGCTTTCCAAATTCTGGAACGAAATAGAACAAATGTCCAACCGGAAATATCCCAGAACCTTATTGATTGCTACAAAAAGCTAAATATGATCAAAGTGTAACGTGCAAAGGCTCATTTAAGTCAATATTAGAAAGGCTTATGCAGGCTTATGACCCTGTATGGAGAAAATCCACAATAAATTAAAGTGAAAACTATTTTGGTCAAATAATGTTATAGACCGAATGTTGCTGCTTTTTGTGTTTCCAAGAACTTTTCTGTTTGTGTTTCCTGCAGACGTCCAGCAGCTGCTGGTGTTCAGGAAGGAGGACCCACAGGTTAAAGAGGAACAGGATGAGGCTGAGATCACAGAGTTTGTTTTCAATCCTATAGAGAACAAAGATGATGAAGACTTATCTCAGGCTTTGGAGCTTCATCACAGCCAGACTGAAGAGAACAGGGAGCATGGGGCACCAAATTTGCAGTCAGATAACAAAGACAAACCTCCAGAGTCCTCAAAGAAAGAGGTCATTGAGGAAGACTGTGGGGAGAGCAATGGATCTTCATCGGGTGATGTAAATGCTAAGAAGTTTTACAGCTGCTCTGAATGTGGGAAAACCTTCAACAGCAGGCCGTGTCTGGTAAGACACAGCAGAATCCACTCTGAAGAAAAGCCCTTCAGTTGCTCCTTCTGTGAACAAAAATTTAGCAGGAGGGAAAGTGTCACTCGGCACATGAGGTGTCACACCGAGGAAAAACCTTTCAGCTGCTCGGTTTGTGGACAAAGGTTCAGCAGGAAGGAGAGTCTAACCTATCACATGACCTACCACACTAAGGAAAAACCTCACAGCTGCTCCGTCTGTAACAAAGCTTTCACTTCAAAAAGAAATTTGATGGAGCACGGGAGAATCCACACGGACGAAAGACCGTTCAGCTGTTCCATCTGTAAGGCGACGTTTAAGCGGAAATACACGCTAGTGGAACACACTAGAAGTCACACTGGACAGAAGCCGTACCGCTGCTCGGTCTGCAGCCAGAGCTTCAGTCACGGCATAAGTCTAACTCGTCACATGAGGTGTCACACAGGACAGAAACCTTACAGCTGCTCCATCTGTAAGGCTGCTTTCAAACTGAAAAACGCTCTGATGGAGCACACAAGAATCCACACAGGAGAGAAACCCTTCAGCTGCTCAGTTTGTAAAGCCGCATTCAGGAGGAACCAGGATGTTGTGAAGCACACAAAGATCCATGCAGGTAAATAACCTCCCAGCTGCTCAGTCTGTGGTCAAAGCTATTCAAAGGAGTCAAGACTATAAGTCAGGTTGCCTCCTACTGCATTTCAACACAAAGGCAAAAATACAGAAGAAACATGTCTGGGTTGATTTCAGGGAGTTTTGAAACTGCATACATAAAATTTTTTGGACTATAATAAGCTGCTCAAGATACAAGGCAACCACATTTTTCCATTTCTTTTAAAGTGTTTTCTAATCTCAGTCAGTCAGTCAGTCATTTTCTACCGCTTATTCCATAGTGGGTCACAGGGGAGCTGGTGCCTATCTCCAGCAGCCTATGGGCAAGAGGCAGGGTACACCCTGGACAGGTCACCAGTCCATCGCAGGGCAACACACAAACAACCACGCACACACACATTCACCTAAGGGGCAATTTAGAGAGACCACTTAACCTAACTGGCATGTCTTTGGACTGTGGGAGGAAGCCAGAGTACCCGGTGAGAATCCACGCATGCACAGGGAGAACATGCAAACTCCATGCAGAAAGACCCCTGGCTGGGAATTGAACCCAGGACCTTCTTGCTGCAAGGCAACAGTGCTACCAACTGCACCACCGTGCAGCCCTAAAAGTTAGAAGTTTCTAATCTTTTAATTATTATTCTTTAATACAACATTAACTTTTCCTTGCAAAAGCTTTTATACTGTTTTAACTTTTTCACATTTTGTCACATTGCAACCGTAAATCTTAATGTATATTGTTTGTATTTTTTGTGACAAACCTTTATATAAACTTTTCAAATGTCTCTTGTGCAACCAGTCGCCTTCAGAAGTCACTTACTTTGTAAAGAAGTAGCTGTCATGATTATGATTATGATTATGAAATCATACCTGTGTATGATTTAATCTCATTATAAATGCAGTTGATCTCTGAAGGTTTTAAGATTTGTTAGAAAACATCAGTGAACAAACTGCTTCATGATGATGAAGTAACACAGCAGACAGGTCAGGGATGAAGCTGTGGAGAAGCTTAAATCAGGGTTAGATTAGACAACCATCTGATCATGGGGTTCCACCTAAACCAGGTCACAGCAACAAAAAAGAGCCGTTTTTGGTTTCGCCACAAAACCAAGACGACCTTTCAAAAACAGGTAGCTAGTCATTTAAAAACCTGTAAAATGTGTTTAATGGTTAAATTCAAGATCCACAATTTTGTTTCTATTATTGGGTTTTAGAAAAAAAAACAACATACAAAAGAGAGTTAGTTTATTTTGCTGAACTCCATTATGGAAAAGGGAAAAAAAAAAAACATGTACTTTGTGACCTAATGACAAAATAAAGAGTTAACAAAAAATTCTTGCACAAATAGTCGTTCTGTTGTGGAAATTCTGTGCAAAAGTTGCATTAAAAATAGCATATTGCTAACATTAGTCTTTTTGATTACATTTTATCTTTGTATATAAGAACTAGTGTAAAAAGTATGATTCTTTGTCATTTATGGTGGTTTACAAGCGACTGTGGGGCGCCTAAAGAGCCACATGTGGCTCCGGAGCCACAGGCTGCAGACCCCTGACCTAAACAGACTGGCTAGGCAATGAGAGCAGTAGTCAGAGGAGCACCCAGTTGACCCATGGTAACTCTGGAGGAGCTGCAGAGAACCACAGCTAAGTGGAAGAATCTGTGACCATGAGAGCTATTAGTTGTGCACTCCACATATCTGGCCTTGATTGAATAATTGGAAGAAAAAAGCCATTTTCTTTAAGGAAATTAACCAAAAAGTCCAGTTTCAACAGGCATGTAGGGGGCACATAGTGATCTAGAACAGGAACACCCTAATCCATTCCTCAGCTGTTGTTGATGCATCCCTGCTCTAACACACCTAAATGAAATGGTGGAGTTCCCTCTTCAGCAGTCATTCAGCTCTGCAGGGGCCTGGTAACGAGACATTAACGAGAAGGGATGCATCTACACGTTGCAGGACTGCAGCTGGGCACCCCTGATGTAAAAGATGGAGCTCTGATCAGTTGAGACCAAATGCCGAGTAACCTT
The DNA here is from genome assembly GCF_021462225.1 of Girardinichthys multiradiatus. NCBI lineage: Eukaryota > Metazoa > Chordata > Actinopteri > Cyprinodontiformes > Goodeidae > Girardinichthys > Girardinichthys multiradiatus. The sequence goes on along the minus strand of NC_061806.1, from coordinate 35,613,736 downwards.
TCAAGCCAGAGCTGCAGGGAAATAGTTGAGATCAAAGCATATTTATGGCCTAGTCAAAGTCAACATTTCACCTGAACTCATCACCACCTTCAAAACGTTTGATAACTTTTCTACATTTTTTCTGAAGGTTTCCAGCAGCTGTTGGTGATCAAAGTGGAGCCTTCCCCTGAGGAGAACAACTGGACTCCCAGACCGGACCAGGACCGCTCCAACCCTCCACAAATTAAGGAGGAACAGGAGGAGACTGAGATAGAAGAGCTCAGAGCACCAACCGTCCCTGTAAAGAGCAATGATGATAAAAAGAAACTGCAGTCATCACAAATTCATCACAACCAACCTGAGAAGAGCAGAGACTTTGTGAGCTTAGAACCGAGTCTAGATCCTCATTTAGAGTCATCCAAAAACAAAGAGTCCGGTTTAAACTCTCTAAAGAACGGCTCTGTTAGTGAAACAACATGCGACAGAGGTAAGAAGTTACACAGCTGCTCCGAGTGCAGTAAAACCTTTAACCACCGGGCGGATCTGTCGAGACACAACCGAGTCCACACGGGAGAGCGACCCTTCAAATGTTCTGTTTGTAACGCAGCGTTTAGAAGAAAGTACACGTTGGCAGAACACACGAGGACCCACACTGGAGAGAAGCCGTACAGCTGCTCCCTCTGCGAGCAAAGCTTTGGCCGCAAGTCCAGCCTGACCTGTCACATGAGCTGTCACACGGGAGAAATACCTCTCCACTGTTCGGTTTGTGGACTGGAGTTTCGGGATAAACGGGACCTTGTGGAACACACGAAAACCCACACATGTATGTGACTGTTTAGTTGTACAATCTGGGGTCAAAGGTTAATTTGGTTAGATATTTAATGTCATGCATGCAGCAATTTTTAGTTCTGTTTGTGGATAAAACAGCTTTTTTAAAGGAAACACATGAGAGGTAGGGAAGGGCAATTTATCGTACCGTTTATTGTTCCGATTAGGTTCTGATTAGTGGTGTTCTTATTGATCGGCTACCGATCGTCATCTGCCGATTTTCGGCCCATTGTGCAGTGTAGTGTATCTCCCTCTTTCCTTCGGACTGGGCAAGTACACAGCAGCAAAACGTTTTTTTGTCTGCGAGAGTGATGTAAAGCTGGGATTCTGCACCACATGCAATAGAAATTTACCTCGCAGGGGAAGCACTTCAAAATTCTTTAACAATTTATTTAATAAGACATTTAAAAACAAGCACGGTGAGTTTTTGAGGCTCACTGCAGAGATTGAAAAGGACATTCTCGCCCGTATGAGCGACAGTCAGAAGGCTAAGCAAATAACCCCAAAAATAATTGAATTCATCAGACTAGATGACCAGCGTTTCCCAGTCCCGCTACGTGCTACAGAGACGTAACTATGTCACAGACGTAGCCCTACGTTGTTTAGCCTGTTGTCAGTAAAACATTGTGTTACTGCTAGCGGGTCTTTCAGTTGAGCTTTTGACTGAATAGTTGCTGCTTTGTGCCTGAAGGGTTTTTTTGTATTTATTTCGACCCACTTAAGTAATTCACTTAAGTAACCTTGTTCAGGAATGAGCAAGTTTTATTTTTACAGCAGTTCAAATACATCTAAATAAACTAGAATATGTGTTCTGTCAGATTAAAAATACCTTTAAACAGGTAATAAATGAACTTTTCATTAAACTCATATTTCTGACCAATAGAAACATGTTAAATGTTGTGTTTTCATCACCTGTAAGCAGAAAATCTTCAATATTAATAGAAATAAAGGCTAGAACACTTCAGTCTGCGTCGAAATAATCTGTTAAATGTGTGAATTGAGTTACTGACATAAAGTTTTCAATAATATTCAAATTTATTGAGATGCATCTTTACTTTTGTTAGTGAGGACCTACCTGTATGTTGTGACAGATGTACTTTTTAAAGTCTTAAAGTGGCCTTGATCTTTCTTTATTTCTCTGAACATTAGCTGCTCTTTTAGTTCATGTATTAATTTTCCCTAAATGTTCCTAACCTCATCTGATTTTAGTAACCATAAGTGCATCCAAGTACAGGATTTTGATCAATGCATTTATTGATTGAAATAAAGATAAAAACCAACCTGGCAAGAGATCAGAGATGAAAATAAAGGGAAATATCTGCTGATTCCGATCTCCAATCGATTGGTGCATCTCTGATCAAAACCCATCCTTTTTATCTTAATTTTCAAGCAGTAGGAGTAGGAACGTAGGAGAGACAATGCAAGATATTAATCAGTAAAATAAAAATATAATGTAATTTCTGCAGGTGTTTATACAGGTCCTTCTCAAAATATTAGCATATTGTGATAAAGTTCATTATTTTCCATAATGTCATGATGAAAATTTAACATTCATATATTTTAGATTCATTGCACAATAACTGAAATATTTTAGGTCTTTTATTGTCTTAATATGGATGATTGTGGCATACAGCTCATGAAAACCCAAAATTCCTATCTCACAAAATTAGCATATCATTAAAAGGGTCTCTAAACGAGCTATGAACCTAATCATCTGAATCAACGAGTTAACTCTAAACACCTGCAAAAGATTCCTGAGGCCTTTAAAACTCCCAGCCTGGTTCATCACTCAAAGCCCCAATCATGGGTAAGACTGCCGACCTGACTGCTGTCCAGAAGGCCACTATTGACACCCTCAAGCAAGTGGGTAAGACACAGAAAGAAATTTCTGAACGAATAGGCTGTTCCCAGAGTGCTGTATCAAGGCACCTCAGTGGGAAGTCTGTGGGAAGGAAAAAGTGTGGCAGAAAACGCTGCACAACGAGAAGAGGTGACCGGACCCTGAGGAAGATTGTGGAGAAGGGCCGATTCCAGACCTTGGGGGACCTGCGGAAGCAGTGGACTGAGTCTGGAGTAGAAACATCCAGAGCCACCGTGCACAGGCGTGTGCAGGAAATGGGCTACAGGTGCCGCATTCCCCAGGTCAAGCCACTTTTGAACCAGAAACAGCGGCAGAAAGCGCCTGACCTGGGCTACAGAGAAGCAGCACTGGACTGTTGCTCAGTGGTCCAAAGTACTTTTTTCGGATGAAAGCAAATTCTGCATGTCATTCGGAAATCAAGGTGCCAGAGTCTGGAGGAAGACTGGGGAGAAGGAAATGCCAAAATGCCAGAAGTCCAGTGTCAAGTACCCACAGTCAGTGATGGTCTGGGGTGCCGTGTCAGCTGCTGGTGTTGGTCCACTGTGTTTTATCAAGGGCAGGGTCAATGCAGCTAGCTATCAGGAGATTTTGGAGCACTTCATGCTTCCATCTGCTGAAAAGCTTTATGGAGATGAAGATTTCATTTTTCAGCACGACCTGGCACCTGCTCACAGTGCCAAAACCACTGGTAAATGGTTTACTGACCATGGTATCACTGTGCTCAATTGGCCTGCCAACTCTCCTGACCTGAACCCCATAGAGAATCTGTGGATATTGTGAAGAGAACGTTGAGAGACTCAAGACCCAACACTCTGGATGAGCTAAAGGCCGCTATCGAAGCATCCTGGGCCTCCATAAGACCTCAGCAGTGCCACAGGCTGATTGCCTCCATGCCACGCCGCATTGAAGCAGTCATTTCTGCCAAAGGATTCCTGACCAAGTATTGAGTGCATAACTGTACATGATTATTTGAAGGTTGACGTTTTTTGTATTAAAAACACTTTTCTTTTATTGGTCGGATGAAATATGCTAATTTTGTGAGATAGGAATTTTGGGTTTTCATGAGCTGTATGCCACAATCATCCGTATTAAGACAATAAAAGACCTGAAATATTTCAGTTAGTGTGCAATGAATCTAAAATATATGAATGTTAAATTTTCATCATGACATTATGGAAAATAATGAACTTTATCACAATATGCTAATATTTTGAGAAGGACCTGTACATCCTATAGACCAAGAGACGATGCTGTTTTTGAGTTTTTTATGTATTTATTACATCTGTACCATCTGCCACAGGGAAAAGATACATGCTGAACAGGATGGGTTTGGCCAGAGGAAATCTTTCCTCTTCTGGCTGTGAAATCAGGAGTTTGAGAAGAGCCAAACTGGGAAGGTGAGATGACTGGGTGAAAGCATCTCTAAAACGTCAGCCCTGCCTGGTGGTTCCCAGTCTGAAGTGGTCATCAGTAAAATGTGGTGTAAGGAAGGAACGAGTGATCTCCTGTTGGTAGATATTATTTATTGGAGTCTCATAACCCCTCTTCTTTACAGTAGACTGAAGTAGATTAGATGAAAATAACTTTAAACCATCAGTTGTCAGAATGGGAACAAAATGTCCCATGGCAGACAGCTCCTCTTCTTACCCTAAGAACGGTGAAGGGGTGAAAGGAGCAGCACCCAGTGATCTCCAGCAGAAAACTCGCTGCTCCTTCATAAGAAAAATGACAAATTTTTCCTACATTACACATTTGGGTGTTTTATAACATGTTACATGAAACGTAAAGCTGCTAAATCCCTGTACCTATAAAAACCTTTTTATCCAAGTAGAGATGGGCAACATGGACCTAAATATTTAGCACAATATCTTGTGCTATTTATTGCATTGATCACATGAGGGACCTCCAGACATGCTTGAGCCTCACAAACACAAACGATGGTCTGAGAATTAAATGTTCCCATCATCAAACAGTACCTCAAAGCACCAGCTACATTAACTGATTATATTTGGAAGCATAGATGCTGCATTCATGCATGCTTTCTTGTGGGATAAAGCCTCACCTTCTAAGAACTTATGTTTGAGTTCCTCTGTCAGGTTTATGTTGCTGGTTGCTGATTGGCTGAGCTCCATGATTGGTCGCTCAGGACTGTCTGCCCACTGAGGACAAATTAAAGCTTTCTCTTTGGTCTCTGATTGCACTTCCCTCATCCAATCAGGGAAGACTTCGGGCACTGGGCATGGCTGTGATTAATTCATTAATTAATTTAGTCTAGACCCAGCATTAGTCCATCCTTACTGCTGTGTCCAGTGTTTTTCATCTCTGAGGCATGTTAACAGCTGTTTTCAGTTAGTCGTGTACATTTCTACAACTACCTTTAAATTAACTAGTTAAAAAAATAGTTTTTCTTTTATGAAGCTCACGACTCAGCAAACCAGAGTTGGTAATTTCATTTTCATCTTGGATTTAGTAGATTTAGACTTGTGTTTTTTACTTAAAATTTCCTTTTTTGATTGTTAACCTACCTTTTTCTTCTGTTTTCTGATTAATCAAGTTTTAATGAACCAGTTTCATATTTTCTTTATTATTTCAATTAGGTGTAATGCAGCCTCCTCTTCTTCCTCCCTGATCTGGGTCAAATATTTGAGAATAAAGATTTGAAGACCACTGTTTTATCAAAAACTTTGCATGTCTTCCTCAGAGGTTTGTGTGTATGTTTAACTTTAGATAATAAAATCTGTCAAAATATTATGTCAGACTCATCTAGTCGGAAGGAGTGTTATTTTGCATATTTTTCATGCAGATAAAGAATACCTCACATCAGAGGAATGTTTCCACGTTTTTATTGCCTTCTACTTCATGCCAATCTACAGCACTGGAAACATGTACAAGCGCATCTCAAACAATTAGAAAAATCATCAAAAAGTCGATGTTTTTCAGTAATTACATTCAAAAAGCAAAGCTCATCATTACATACTTTAGTCATTACACACAGTTTGATGCAAATGTTTGTTTCTGTTACTTTTGATGACTAGAACTTATAGCTGATGAAAATTGAAAAAAATTCAGCTTCTTGAAATTTTTGAAAAAGTGTATTTAAGCACATTAAAGGAAAGTTAAGTGGAAGGAGAAAGTGTTGTAGAAAAAGGTACTCTGCCAACAAGGCAGAGGAGGTGAAGGCCACTAATAAAGCAACCTAGACTTCCTGAACACCCCAGCAGAACAAAAAACGCTGATTGCCTCCATGCCATGCAAAAATAACCAGAACCAATTACTGAGTCCATTGCTGAACAGTACAAGGACATACCTCTCAGCAGGCAGATATTCTGCAATAAAACATATATTAATGTTATCATATAACAAATTTTCTGAGAAATTGAATGTTTTTTCCATTAGCTATAAATCATAATCATTAAAATTAACTGAATACTTGAACTATAACTCTCAATCAAGAATCAAAAAAGTTTCAGTTTTAATCTAATTACAGGAACAAAATAATTTTTGATATTCTATTTTAATGAACTGAACTTGTATAACAGCTTTGCAGGAACCACAGATGATTCCTTTACTCCTCACAGTGACTCAAACAAGCTGATGCATCTTTCTGAATCAAACACTGTGTCCAAACTTGCTTTATTATATTTTTCCAACAATGAAGCAAATAGGCAGGTGGAAAAGTCTGGCAGCTTTGCATGTGTAACTGATTGTTTTCATAACCTACTGTAGGTTTGGTGCCACCTGATTGATTCAGCTCTGAACATCAAGCTGAACATCTTCTCTGCAGAACTACAGGTCCTTCTCAAAATATTAGCATATTGTGATAAAGTTCATTATTTTCCATAATGTAATGATGAAAATTTAACCTTCATATATTTTAGATTCATTGCACACTAACTGACATATTTCAGGTCTTTTATTGTCTTAATACGGATGATTGTGGCATACAGCTCATGAAAACCCAAAATTCCTATCTCACAAAATTAGCATATTTCATCCGACCAATAAAAGAAAAGTGTTTTTAATACAAAAAACGTCAACCTTCAAATAATCATGTACAGTTATGCACTCAATACTTGGTCGGGAATCCTTTGGCAGAAGTGACTGCTTCAATGCGGCGTGGCATGGAGGCAATCAGCCTGTGGCACTGCTGAGGTCTTATGGAGGCCCAGGATGCTTCGATAGCGGCCTTTAGCTCATCCAGAGTGTTGGGTCTTGAGTCTCTCAACGTTCTCTTCACAATATCCCACAGATTCTCTATGGGGTTCAGGTCAGGAGAGTTGGCAGGCCAATTGAGCACAGTGATACCATGGTCAGTAAACCATTTACCAGTGGTTTTGGCACTGTGAGCAGGTGCCAGGTCGTGCTGAAAAATGAAATCTTCATCTCCATAAAGCTTTTCAGCAGATGGAAGCATGAAGTGCTCCAAAATCTCCTGATAGCTAGCTGCATTGACCCTGCCCTTGATAAAACACAGTGGACCAACACCAGCAGCTGACACGGCACCCCAGACCATCACTGACTGTGGGTACTTGACACTGGACTTCTGGCATTTTGGCATTTCCTTCTCCCCAGTCTTCCTCCAGACTCTGGCACCTTGATTTCCGAATGACATGCAGAATTTGCTTTCATCCGAAAAAAGTACTTTGGACCACTGAGCAACAGTCCAATGCTGCTTCTCTGTAGCCCAGGTCAGGCGCTTCTGCCGCTGTTTCTGGTTCAAAAGTGGCTTGACCTGGGGAATGCGGCACCTGTAGCCCATTTCCTGCACACGCCTGTGCACGGTGGCTCCGGATGTTTCTACTCCAGACTCAGTCCACTGCTTCCGCAGGTCCCCCAAGGTCTGGAATCAGCCCTTCTCCACAATCTTCCTCAGGGTCCGGTCACCTCTTCTCGCTGTGCAGCGTTTTCTGCCACACTTTTTCCTTCCCACAGACTTCCCACTGAGGTGCCTTGATACAGCACTCTGGGAACAGCCTATTCGTTCAGAAATTTCTTTCTGTGTCTTACCCTCTTGCTTGAGGGTGTCAATAGTGGCCTTCTGGACAGCAGTCAGGTCGGCAGTCTTACCCATGATTGGGGTTTTGAGTGATGAACCAGGCTGGGAGTTTTAAAGGCCTCAGGAATCTTTTGCAGGTGTTTAGAGTTAACTCGTTGATTCAGATGATTAGGTTCATAGCTCGTTTAGAGACCCTTTTAATGATATGCTAATTTTGTGAGATAGGAATTTTGGGTTTTCATGAGCTGTATGCCAAAATCATCCGTATTAAGACAATAGAAGACCTGAAATATTTCAGTTAATGTGCAATGAATCTAAAATATATGAATGTTAAATTTTCATCATGATATTATGGAAAATAATGAACTTTATCACAATATGCTAATATTTTGAGAAGGACCTGTATTTGATTAAAAGAGAGACCCTTCCTCCACAGTCTCTACTGTTAAACGTTTATGTAACTGTATGGATTTTTTTGTGCCTCAGAAAAGTTTTTTCCCACTTGAACGTTGCCCTGCAGATGGAGCAACTTAGAGGTTTTTCTCTTGTGTGAATTCTCATGTGACGCCTCAGACTTATAGAATGCATGAAGCTTCGGCCACAGTCTGAGCAGCTGTAGGGCCTCTCTCTGGTGTGGGTTCTTGCATGCTCTGTTAAGGTGTACTTCCTTTTAAAAGCTGCGTTACAGACGGAGCAGCTGTAAGGTTTTTCTTCTGCGTGATCTCTCATGTGAACGGTGAGATACGACTTGTGAGCGAAGCTGCGGCCGCAGACGGAGCAGTTGTAGGGCCTCTCTTTGGTGTGGGTTCTCGTATGTTCTGTTAAAGTGTACCTCCTTTTAAAAGCTGCATTACAGATGGAACATCTGAAAGGTTTCTCCTCAGTGTGGATCCTAGTGTGTTCTATTAAAGTTATTTCTAAAGTAAAGGATTTGTCGCAGAAGGAGCAGCTGTAGGGTTTTTTATCAGTATGACGTTTCATGTGGTAAGTTACGCTTTCCTTCCTTTTGAAGTTTTTCCCACAAACCGAGCAGCTGAACGGTTTTTCTTCAGAGTGCCGTCGCATGTGGGAGGTTACATCTTCCTTTCTTCTGAACATTTGGCCACAGACGGAGCAGCTGAAAGGTTTTTCCTCACTATGCAGACTCATGTGCTGGACCAATCCATGTTTCCAAGTAAAAGGTTTCCTACAGATTGGGCAGCTGAAAGGTTTTTCTCCTGTGTGGATTCTGTTGTGTCTTAATAAATAGGATCTGCTGTTAAATGTTTTATTACACTCAGTGCAGCTGTGCAACTTTGCTTCTCTGTCATATATCGTATGAATTTTAGGGCCTTTCTTTTTTTTCACAGAGTCTAAACCTGACGGAGATTCATTGTTCTCCCAGTCTCCATCACTGACGTCTGTCTCTGAATTTGAAGTTTTATCTTTAATATCTGATATAAAACATTTATCTGGTTCTGGTCCAACTGAGTCTCTGTAAAAAGGTTCTGAGAGCTGGGGTTTCTTTTCATCATCTTCACTCTTCACATGGGCAGGACTGAATGTTGACTCAGTGATCTCAGCCTCCTCTTGTTCCTCTTTAATCTGTAGGGGCTTCTGGTCCTCCTGGTCCAGTCGGGGACTTTGGTTCTGATCGCCCGCAGGAAGCGCCTCTTTGATCACCAACAGCTGCTTAACATCTGCAGGAAGAAGAAACAGAGTAGAGACAAAAAAAAAAAAAAAACTGTTTCAATGTCAATCACATAAATTTTTATTTGCCTACACAATTAATGGAACTTTCCAGCTTTAAGGAATAAAAAGATAAACGTTTCATCACGGCTGGTCATTTTACTATTCTGTTCACTTTATTGTTAAAGTATAATGTAGAACCACGCTCTCTGGTCAGTTTTCTCCATGCAAAGTTACTGGTTCTTATTTTAAAACATAGTTAAGTTGCTTGTTTTACTTGTTAGTTTTTACTATTTTCGGTGAAAACAACCAACAATTAAATTCCCAGTTTTAAATTCTGTTTAACATTTTTAATATGATGTTGCTTTAATTGTCTGTTTATATACAACAGCTAACATTGAGAGTATGGAGGTTATATCCCTCCAACAATGGTGTTACGCTCACAGAGCCACTAAATAATGTTTACATGCTTAAACAGATGGACGAGTGGAGAAGAGGAGGAATTAATGGTGGGATGACACAAGGAAGGACACAAAAAAGGTGAAAGGAAGGAAGGACAGAGAAATGAAAGGTGAGTGAGGGAGAAAGCAAACAAACAAAAAACTGAAAGAAGGTAGACTTGATGACTTGAAGAACAGCTAAGCTGTGACTCAGGTGGGTCAGTAAGAGTAGCATTACTTCAATATGTTTTTACCCGAAGTAACAACTCGTTATCCCAAAACTTCCTCAAGGGTATGAAGGGTATTGTGTAAAAAGGCTACTCAACTAATGAGTAATTGTTTGATCATAACATCTGATTTAATTTGTACAAAATGATTTTAAATCAGACAAAAATATAACGTTAAGTGCCAATTCTTGTAAGGAAAATGTTAAAAGTGTCCCCAGTTCCAATATCTACTGTTTATTGTATATTCACTTGACCTCCACATGACCAAGCATAAAATAATATCAGAATATTGAAGCTTGTTCACAAACAGGAGGTCTCACTTAGCATAGACTGTCTGCTGCATTTTTAGTCAAAATGATCATCGGTATTCCTCCAGTAAGGACTAAAGGTGAGTAAAGTACAGTAATTGAATAAAGTAATTGTACCCAAGTAAGAGTACCGTTACTTCCAAACAATTTTATTCCAGCAGAAGTAGAAAGTATGGTACCTTAAATGTACTCCTAGAAGTAATCTTTTACAAAAAGCTAGTCAAGCAAAAGTAACTAATTACTACCACCTCTGTATTTATCAATATATAATCAATAAACTATGAACATATTCTCATTTTTATAATGAAAATATAATTGAACGTTACAGAAATAAACAACCGAACTGGTAAAGATGATAATTACCTTGAAACCGAGAGTCCATCTGGTTACTGAGTGTTGGTTCCTCCATCTCTGTAAGACGTCTTTTCTCCAACGCTCTGAGTATCTGAGGGTTTCAAACAATCCCAGCACAAACTTTTCTCCTTAAACTCCATCAGAGACACTATCTGTTCTCCACCAAACTGTCTCTCTGACTCGCTGTGTCCCTCTGTGCTGACTGCTTTCAGCTAGCAGGCTAAGCTAACACTCGGCGATTCGGTTGCTTCCGGCAGGAAATTGCTTGGGTCATTTTGACCTTCAAAATAAAAGCGCAAAGCGAAACCTTTAAAAACTAGAACGTCCTTCAAATGGAAAAATATTGACAAACAGTAGTTTTGGCACATAGAGCATTCTTTCTGAGAGAAATGACCCGTAAAGATCCAAACGGCAACAAAATAAGAGCTGTTTTAAATTATATTTTAAGGGGACCAGTGAGTATTAGAATGGATTTAAATTAATGAAGCCAGGTTTTAATGTGAGGATCAATATTCACCTCTTTATGAAGCTTCAAGATTGACAGGCGCTGTATTTTATTATCTGCTTGCAATGCGGAATAGTCTGTTTCACTTGTCTCACCGGACACGTGGATCCCAATTGTATCATCAGGACAACTCAAAAGAGTTGACAATTCAATTCAATTCAGTGTATTTATATAGCGTCAATTCACAACACATGTCGTCTCAAGGCATTTCACAAAAGTCAGGTACATACATTCCAATTAATCCTAACCATTGAACAGTTCAGTCAGATTCAGCTATTTATTCAAATTGGATAAAACGTTTTTCTGTTTAAGGAAACCCAGCAGATTGCATCCAGTCAGTGACTTGCAGCATTCCCTCCTCCCGGATGAGCATGTAGAGACAGTGGACAGTCACTGGCGTTGACTTTGCAGCAATCCCTCATACTGAGCATGCATGTAGCAATAGTGGAGAGGAAAAACTCCCTTTTAACAGGAAGAAACCTCCAGCAGAACCAGGCTCAGTGTGAGCGGCCATCTGCCACGACCGACTGGGGGTTTGAGAGAACAGAGCAGAGACACAAAAAGAACAAAAGAAGCACTGATCCAGGAGTACTTTCTAGGAGAAGGAGAAGTAAATGTTAATGGATGGAACTCCTTTAGTCGTTTCACCTAGAAAGAAAGAACAGATAAACTCTGAGCCAGTTTTCAAAGGAAATGATACTAGTTAAAACATTTTCTTCTCCTCCTTTGACTAAAAATAAGCCAGAAACACAGCAAATACAAACCATTTTTGGGAAAGGCAACGTTCCAGTCTCGTCTTATATATGGAGCAACACCGCCACCTGGAGGCCGGAGGAACAACAAACAGTCATGATCGTCCAGGGAGTTTTGTTTTTTTCCTTCTATTGAAAACCTCAGAATTAATAACAGTCCACAAAAGTATTGGATTTGCAGAAAGTTAAAGGTTTCTCTTTTAATTTAATCCAAGAGATCTACGTTTATTCAACTTTCTTGTAGGATACACTCAAACGTCGGTTACATTATCACTGAACTCACCTATTGACAGCTGGAGATAGGCACCAGCCCCCTTGGAAACTGATGATCACACAGCAAAAGAAAGTCTATTATAAATATACTTTATATTTTAGATTGATATAAAAACAACTGAAAGTCACTGAAAGGCAAACCTTGTATTCAAAAATAACAGGTCAAACCACAATCCCTCTTTATCTTTGACTGTGTCCCCACCTAGGACTCAATCATCGCAGGGAGGTTTGGAGACGACTCATCAATCTAATCTCGATTGATAATAACTCATAACAAAGATATGGACACCTGGTGTTCCAAAGAAAGGTTTCTGAATGGTGTGAAGACTAACAAACTTATTAACTTTCAAGGATCCCAGTCCAAGCCAAACACTCCAGTTTTCATGTATGGAGAGTGAATAGAGAGTCTAGCATTACGTTTCTGGGACCAGATTTCTCTGTCAAATTTACAATGATCTCATTACCACAAAATGTGTATTGCTTTACTGTAGATAATCACATGCAAAAGCTCTACAGAGAAAAGGTAAGTTAAGTAGTTTTCACAAAGCCACTGGCTAATTTTCCTGTAGTATTCAGTAGTGATGCACCTTTAAATAAGCTCTCTACAGTTACTTTTCTTCCTTGAGACTTTAACCTTTGCATCTGTAGAGCTGCAACCTAAACTAATTACACTCTACAGTTGTGCGAGTTGACAGCTATAATCTGATCTATAATGTATTAAATGTTCGTTCGTTCGTCGTCTTCCGCTTATCCAGGACCGGGTCGCGGGGGCAGCAGACTCAGCAGAGACGCCCAGACGTCCCTCTCCCCAGCTCCTCCAGGGGGAGCCCAAGGCGTTCTCAGGCCAGCCGAGAGACATAGTCCCTCCAGCGTGTCCTGGGCCGTCCCCTGGGCCTCCTCCCGGTGGGACGTGCCTGGAACACCTCCCGAGGAAGGCGTCTAGGAGGCATCCGGTATAGATGCCCGAGCCACCTCAACTGGCTCCTCTCGATGTGGAGGAGCAGCGGCTCTACTCCGGGATCCTCCCTGATGGCCGAGCTCCTCACCCTATCTCTAAGAGAGTGCCCGGCCACCCTACGGAGGAAGCTCATTTCAGCCGCTTGTATCCGTGATCTCGTTCTTTCGGTCATGACCCAAAGTTCATGGCCATAGGTGAGGGTAGGAACGTAGACCGACCGGTAAATTGAGAGCTTTGCTTTTCGGCTCAGCTCTCTCTTCACCACAACGGACCGGCACAGCGCCCCCATTACTGTGGCAGCCGCACCGATCCGTCTGTCGATCTCCCGCTCCATTCTTCCCTCACTCGTGAACAAGACCCCGAGATACTTAAACTCCTCCACTTGAGGCAGGAAAATGTGTTTATTGTAAAACCTTTTCAGATGTAAGCCACTCAGGGGGATCCGACATGCAGCAGTTTATTTCAGATTACACATCGATTAAAGAATCACAACATCACAACTCAATGACAGAGAAAGTTGTAACACTTAGTGTCCACTGAGATCCAGTGCCTTACAAAAGTATTCATACCCCTGGATTTTGCACATTTTTGTCACTTTAAAACCACACACATCTGTGTATTTACTTGGGATTTAATGTTGTACAATTGTGAAGTAGAAGGAAATCTTTTTGATTGAAAATAGCTCACCTCTGTCAGATTGGACGAAGAGTGTCAGTAAACATCAATATTTAACTCTCACCACAGATTCTCAATTGAACCTAGACCTGAGCTTTGACTGGAACATTCAGACACATGACCACATTTAATGACAACATGCGTTTCGACGTGGTCCGTTTGTCAGATTAAAGGTGTATTCACAAAAACGGGCTTTATTTTTTTCGTTAGGTGCACTTTCACCTAGTACTTTTTGCAAGTGAACTCTAACTTGTAAATAAAGTGTGACAATCGTTGCTCCCAGACAGAAATGAGCACAGACCAGGAAATGGAGGACAACTACTCTGGAAGTCCTGCAAGCAGCCCCTGTTCTGAATATTTGTGCCATTATTACAGCTGCAATATCACTGTGAGGGTCAAGAGCTCCAGTTTCCTGTAGTTGGGTTGAATCAGGGCCGGTTCGTATACAAACACCAGAAGCGAACAGCACCAGAGTTTGTTTGGAAGCGGACTGAGACCACCTGAAAAAGAGGTTCTCGGTCTCGTTTCGTCCACACCTGAGTTTGAGTATATTCACACCTGCACAAAAGACCGGGACTAACGTGAAACCGAACTCTGGTCCATTTAAGGCGGACCAAAAGTGGCTGGTGTAAATACACCCTAAAAGTACCTTTTGAAACTAACCTTTAAGGAGGTATTAAAAACATACTTTTAGCCCACATCTTTCTATTAAAGATGTATTTATTGGTCTGATGTAACAATCTAATTTTAAATGTGCTGCTTTCATTAGCCCTCTTTAAACAGGCTTTAAAAAAAAAAAAAATCAGGCCGTCTATAATTAAACTATATAATGTGTTTTACTTAGTGAATGAACTTTTCAATAATATTCTAATTTATTGAATTAGTCTGGACAGCCCCACACATCTCCCAGGTTCTTACTTTCAAACTCTCTGAATGGACCACTAGCTGCTTACTCGGCACTTTCAATGACATTGGTGGTGAGCGCTCTGAGGCAGGAAGGCCTTCCTGTATGGCTTTCTTCTGCTCGGCTCTAACTGTCAGACTGCATGTGTCTGCCTCCGTCCCAGACGCATGCTTTTTTGCAGCCTTTAACAAGTTATCTCCCAGGATTCTTAAGATTTAATCATGGTGTGCCGATTACCCAGAGTTTTTTGTGTTTCTTCAGAACCGTGCACCCATCTACTTTTCCCTTTTTTCTACATTGGAGTTGTGCCCACTGACTTCCTTATTTTCTTCCAGGATTGCCTCATATTTTGCTTCATCCATCTTCCGATCAACTCTTCCCACCTTCCCTACAGATTCCATTCATTAATAAAGCTTTCCAAGACAACCAGGCCTTTGGTGAATAAGTAATTCTCCCAAAACCTCACAAATACCATCAAGCGATTGCGGTAACTGATAAAATGATACTGAAAAAGAATCCTCCTCCTCCCAACACACAATTATGGACTAATTCATGTTGGTTTGATGAAAACCCAATAAAGTAAATTGCCGTTTCTTCTTGTAGCATGAGAAAATGTGGAAAATTCTTTAAGGGTATGAATATGTTTAATAGACGCTGCATCTCTACCTCACTGGTTATTTACCAGTGTGATTTTTCACATGTTTCACACAAGCACTTTTCCATTTGAATGTTGCCTGACACACGTGGCAGCTGAAAGGTTTTTCTTCTGTGTGACTTCTCATGTGACGCTTCAGGCTGTTAGACTGACGGAAGCTGCGGCCGCAGACCGAACAGCTGAATGGCTTCTCCCCAGTGTGTATTTTTTTGTGTTCTGTCAGATAGGCTTTTCTTTTAAAAGCCGTTTTACAGACCGAACAGCTGAATGGTCGGTCCTCTGTGTGAAATCTTTTATGGTACAATAAAGTTACTTTCAAAGTAAAAGCTTTGTTACAGACGGAGCAGCTGTAGGGTTTTTCTGCAGTGTGATGAGTCATGTGATAGCTTAAGCTTTCCTTCCTGCCAAACCTTTGTCCACAGATGGAGCAGCTGAACGGTTTTTCTTCAGTGTGACATCTCATGTGCCGAATAACATTCTCCTTCCTATTGAATTTTTTCCCACAGACAGAGCAGCTGAAAGGTTTTTCTGTTGAGTGACATCTCATGTGTGAGGTCACAGACTCCTTCCTTGAGAATTTCTGACCACAGACCGAGCAGCTGAAAGGTTTCTCTCCGCTGTGCGTTCTCATGTGTATAACTAAGCCTCGTTTCCAGGTGAAAGCTTTGTTACAGATGGAGCAGCTGAAAGGTTTCTCTCCTGTATGGATTCTGTTGTGTCGTACCAAACATGATCTTCGTTTAAATGCTTTACCACATTCACCACAGATGTGAACCTTCTCATCTCTCTCACAGCTTCTATCACCTACAGGGAATTTGTTGTTTCTCACAGAGTCGGAACCAGATTCAGCTTCACCGCTCTCCTCCCAGTTTCCATCGCTGACGTCGGTCGCTGAAGAATCTGAAGTTTTGTCTTCCTCATCAGATTCTAAACATTCATCTGGTTCTGGTCCTGCATCGTCTCTGCTCAGCTCAGTCTTACTGTGATGAAGCTCTGACAGCTGGGGTTTCTCCTCATCATCTTCACTCTTTACAGCTACAGGATCAAATATGAACTGCATGATCTCAGCATCCTCCTGTTCTTCTTTAATCTGTGGGGGCTTCTGATCCTCCTGGTCCGGTCTGGAACTCCAGTTCTGGTCTTCAGCAGGAAGCTCCTCTTTGATAACCAACAGCTGCTGGATGTCTGGAGGAAACACAAACACAGAGAGGTACAGAAAAAAGTTCTCTTCCAGAGCCGTTTTTCTACCTGCAAAAAGTGTTTGTCCCCTTCCTGATTTCATATTCTTTGTATGTTTGTCACACTTAAGTGTTTCAGGTCGTCTAACAAATTTAAACGTTAGTCAAAGACAACACAAGTAAACACAAAATGCAGTTTTTAAATGAAGGCTTTTTAGGGAGAAAAAACATGGCCCTGAGTGAAAAAGTAATTGCCCCCTGTGTCAAAACATAACTCAACTGTGGTTTGTCACACCTGAGTCCACTTTCTCTAGCCACACCCAGGCCTAACTACTGCCACGCCTGTTCTTAATGAAGAAATCACTTAAATAGGTACCTGCCTGACAAAGTGAAGTAGGACAAAACATCTTCAAAGCTAGACATCATGTTGAGATCCACAGAAATTCAGGAATAGAGAAATAAAGTAATTCAGATCTATCGGTCTGGAACAGATTATAAAGCCATTTCTAAAGCTTTAGGACTTCAGTGAACCACAGTGAGAGCCATTATCCACTAATGGCGAAAACATGGAACAGTGGGAAACACTCCCAGGAGTGGCTGGCCGACCAAAATTACCCCAAGAGTGCAGGGACGACTCATCCAAGAGGTCACAAAAGACTCACAACAACATCCAATGTGTCAGTGTGTGAATGTGTGTATGAGTGGGTGGATGACTGATTGTAGTGTGAAGCGCTTTGGGGTCTCTGGGGACTTGATATTCAAGTGTAGGCCATTTTCAATTTACCAAGCAAAGAACTGGAGGACTCACTTGCCTCAGTTAAAGTCAGAGTTCATGTCTCCACCATAGGAAAGAGACTGGACAAAAATGGCCTGGATGGCAGAGTTCCAAGACGAAACCCACAGCTGAGCAAAAAGATGATTAAGGCTTGTCTCAATTTTTTCCAGAAAACATCTTGATGATCCCCAGGAGTTTTGGGGAAATACTCTGAGGACTGACGAGACAAAAGTTGAACATTTTGGAAGGTGTATCCCATTACATCTGGCGTAAAAGTAGCACCGCATTTCAGAAAAATAACATGATGCCAACAGTAAAATATGGTGGTGGGAGTGTGATGGTCTGGGGCTGTTTCTGCTTCAGAACCTGGATGACTTGCTGTTATAAATGAAACCATGAATTCTGCTGTCTACCAGGAAATCCTAATGGAGAATGTCCGGCCATCTGTTTGTGACCTCAAGCTCAAACAAAGAAAACAAAGTTAAGACTTTGGAGTGGCCTAGTCAAGGTTCTGACCTGAATCCTATTGCTGTTGCCTATGCCGTGGCATAACCTTGAAAAGGCACTTCATGCTAAAAAAACCCCTCCAATGTGGCTAAATTACATCAATTTTGAAAAGATGAGAGGGCCAAACTTCCTTCACCGTGCCTAAAAGACTCATTGCAAGTTATCGCAGATGCTTGACTGCAGTTGTTGCTGCTAAGGGCCCAACCAGGTATTAGGTTTGAGTGGCAATTGCTTCTTCACACAGGGCCATGTAAGGTTGGATCTTTTTCTCCTTTAATAATAAAAACCTTCTTTTAAAAACTGCATTTTGTGTTTATTTGTGTTGTCATCATATTTAAATTAGTTTGATGATCTGAAACACTTAAGTGTGATAAACATGCCAAAACTCCTTGAACCGCCACCTTAACGTGGTGGAGGGGTTTGAGTGCTCAAATGATCCTAGAGGCTATGTTGTCTGGGGCTTAAATGCCCCTGGTAGGGTCTCCCATGGCAAACAGGCTCTAGGTGACGGGTCAGACAAAGAGCGGTTCAAGAATCCCTCCTGAGGACGAAAACATTGAGGCACGTGACGTCGCCCGGTACGGCGGAGCCGGGGTCCCACCCTGGAGCTAGGCCTGGGTCGGGACTCGCTGGAGAGCGCCTGGTGGCCGGGTCGCTCCTCACGGGACCCGGCCGGGCTGAGCCCGAACGAGAGACACGAGGCCATCCCCCAGTGGGCCCACCATCTGCAGGGGGAACCGTGACGGACCGGTGCAAAGAGGATTGGGTGGCGGATGAAGGTGGCGGACGAAGGTGGAGACCTCAGCGGCTCGATCCCCGGATGCTTAGGCTGGCTCTAGGGACGTGGAATGTCACCTCGCTGGGGGAGAAGGAGCCTGAGCTTGTGCGGGAGGTCGAGAGATATCGACTAGAAATAGTCGGGCTCGCCTCCACGCACAGCGTGGGCTCTGGAACCCATCTCCTTGAGAGGGGTTGGACTCTCTTCTACTCTGGAGTGGCCCACGGGGAGAGGCAGCGGGCTGGTGTGGGTTTGCTTGTTGCCCCCCAGCTCAGCCGTCTCGTGTTGGGGTTTACCCCAGTGGATGAGAGGGTCGTATCCCTGCGCCTTTGGGTTGGGGATAGGTCTCTGATTGGTGTCCCTGTTGGGGGTGCTGGATAGTGCCCCTCCTGGGGACTCCATTATTCTGCTGGGGGACTTCAACGCCCACGTGGGAAATGACAGTGACACCTGGAGAGGCGTGATCGGGAGGAATGGCCTCCCCGATCTGAATCCGAGTGGTGTTTCATTATTGGACTTCTGTGCTAGTCACGGATTGTACATAACGAACACCATGTTCAAACATAAGGTTGTCCATCAGTGCACTTGGCACCAGGACACCCTAGGCAGGAGGTCGATGATCGACTTTGTTGTCGTATCATCAGACCTTCGGCCGCATGTTTTGGACACTCGGGTGAAGAGAGGGGCTGAGCTGTCCACTGATCACCACCTGGTGGTGAGTTGGATCCGCTGGAGGAGGAGAAAGCCGGACAGACTTGGTAGGCCCAAGCGCATAGTGAGGGTCTGCTGGGAACGCCTGGCGGAGCCCTCGGCCAGGGATGTATTCAACTCCCACCTCCGGGAGAGCTTTGACCAGATCCCGGGGGATGTTGGAGACATAGAGTCCGAGTGGACCATGTTCTCCGCATCTATTGTCGATGCTGCTGCTTGTAGCTGCGGCCGTAAGGTCTGCGGTGCCTGTCGCGGCGGCAATCCCAGAACCCAGTGGTGGACACCGGCAGTAAGGGATGCTGTCAAGCTGAAGAAGGAGTCCTATCGGCTGTGGTTGGCTTGTGGGACTCCTGAGGCGGCTGACGGGTACCGTGAGGCCAAGCGTGCTGCGGCCCGGGCGGTGGCAGAGGCAAAAACATGCGCCTGGGAGGAGTTCGGTGAGGCCATGGAGAAGGACTACCAGTTGACCTCAAAGCGATTTTGGCAAACCGTCCGTCGCCTCAGGAGGGGGAAGCAGTGCTTCGCCAACACTATTTATAGTGGGGGTGGGAGGCTGCTGACCTCAACTGAGGACATTATCGGGGGGTGGAAGGAGTACTTCGAGGATCTCCTCAATCCTACCATCACGCATTCCGTGGTGGAAACAGAGGCTGGGGACTCGGGGTTAGACTCTTTCATCACCCAGGCTGAAGTCACCGAGGTGGTTAAAAAGCTCCACGGGGGCAAGGCTTCGGGGGTGGATGAGATCCGCCCTGAGTACCTCAAGTCTCTGGATGTTGTTGGGCTGTCATGGTTGACACGCCTCTTCAACATTGCGTGGCGGTTGGGGACAGTGCCTCTGGACTGGCAGACTGGGGTGGTGGTCCCCCTTCATAAGAAGGGGGACCGGAGGGTGTGTTCCAACTACAGGGGGATCACACTCCTCAGCCTCCCTGGTAAGGCCTACGCCAGGGTATTGGAGAGAAGAGTCCGGCCGATAGTCGAACCTCGGCTTCAGGAGGAGCAGTGTGGTTTTCGTCCCGGCCGTGGAACACTGGACCAGCTCTATATCCTCTACAGGGTGCTCGAGGGTTCATGGGAGTTTGCCCAACCAGTTCACATGTGTTTTGTGGACCCGGAGAAGGCATTCGACTGTGTCCCTCGTGATGCCCTGTGGGGGGTGCTCCAGGAGTATGGAATAGGGGGCCCTTTATTAGGGGCCATCCGGTCCCTTTACGAGCGGAGCAGGAGTTTGGTCCGCATTGCCGGCACTAAGTCGGACCTGTTCCCGGTGCATGTTGGACTCCGGCAGGGCTGCCCTTTGTCACCGGTCCTGTTCATAACTTTTATGGACAGGATTTCTAGGCACAGCCAAGGGCCGGAGTGGGTCTGGTTTGGGGACCAGAGGATTTCGTCTCTTCTTTTTGCAGATGACGTGGTCTTGCTGGCCCCCTCTAGCCAAGACCTACAGCATGCGCTGTGGCGGTTCGCAGCCGAGTGTGAAGCGGCTGGGATGAAGATCAGCTCCTCCAAGTCCGAGGCCATGGTTCTCGACCGGAAAAGGGTGGCTTGTCCTCTTCAGGTTGGAGGGGAGTTCCTGCCTCAAGTGGAGGAGTTTGAGTATCTCGGGGTCTTGTTCACGAGTGAGGGAAGAATGGAGCAGGAGATCGACAGACGGATCGGTGCGGCTGCCACAGTAATGGGGGCGCTGTGCCGGTCCATTGTGGTGAAGAGAGAGCTGAGCCGAAAAGCAAAGCTCTCAATTTACTGGTCGGTCTACGTTCCTACCCTCACCTATGGCCATGAACTTTGGGTCATGACCGAAAGAACGAGATCACGGATACAAGCGGCTGAAATGAGCTTCCTCCGTAAGGTGGCCGGGCACTCCCTTAGAGATAGGGTGAGGAGCTCGGCCATCCGGGAGGAGCTCGGAGTAGAGCCGCTGCTCCTCCACATCGAGAGGAGCCAGTTGAGGTGGCTCGGGCATCTATACCGGATGCCTCCTAGACGCCTTCCTCGGGAGGTGTTCCAGGCACGTCCCACCGGGAGGAGGCCCAGGGGACGGCCCAGGACACGCTGGAGGGACTATGTCTCTCAGCTGGCCTGGGAGCACCTTGGGCTCCCCCTGGAGGAACTGGAGGAGGTGTCTGGAGAGAGGGACGTCTGGGCGTCTCTGCTGAGTCTGCTGCTCCCGCGACCCGGTCCCGGATAAGCGGAAGACGACGAGTACGAGTACGAAACATGCCAAAAAATATGAAATCAGGAAGGGGAGCCAACCATTTTTCACACCACAGTATGTTTTATACATAAAGGCTCCAAAACATTCATTTTTGTTACCATCTCAAATGTGTGTCAAAGCTGTACATTAAACACGTTGTTTTCTTTGTTATGTGTCACTATGGTAATGAAAATGGGATTATAAAGCTAAAACATCTGTGTTTTTACATTTAAAAATATTGATTAATCTTTGCTTTGTTTTACTTCTCTCTTGTGTTTTGAGTCTTGCTGGAGTCTTTAGTTGCAGCTGACCCCGGGTCAATTCACACCTTCACATTTCCCCCTCGTACTTCCACTTTAGTTTCCACGTTTGTTTTGTAGCAATATGTTGTTACAAATTATGAAAAAAAAAAAGTTTTATAAAAATGATCAAACCTCACATATTGAATTAATTTTAAAACTTTCCATTACTCTCGATTCCCATATAAATTGTTTCTGATCCCCCTTTTGGCCAATTTAATCTTACGAAAGATTATGGTACCTGATAATCATACCAAAATAAGTAAGTGATCCCCTGGATTTTTTATGTTGGTTTATATTATTTATTAGAATATAACCACATTTACAAGCAATAGACTATGAGCAGATTACAGAAAATTACAAAAAAGTTATGAAAGCAGGCACATCTTCCAAGCTGTTAATTGTTTTAAACTAGTTTCTGTATTATTTTATATTTCATATTATTTTACAAATATATGCACCATTTGTACAGGTACATTTTATTCTAATAAGGTACAATTCAAGATTAACACTCCCTATTCAATCAGTACAAAACAGCATTTCCACGTTTAGTTTTCATCGACTTTAAAGATATCTTTATTATTTTTGTATGTTTTTAATGTGTATGTTTGTGTCTCCATTTAACTGCTAACTTTGCTGCTGATACACCAGGGATTTATCCACTGAGGAAGAATTAAAGGATTAATCTATTCTTATAGAGTTGCATTATGTTTTCAGTTTATCTTATGTTTTTTGACAACAGTCTGCTTTTCCAATGAGCTAAAGTTTTACATTTAAACAAACTCATGTTAGGTCTAAAAATAAGATTTAAACTCTATATCAACATTGATTAAAGATTAACAAAACACAACCACATATGCACCTGTTCTTTAAATTCACTACGTGTTCAGACATCAGTCGATTTCTTTTTCTACATTTAAAAATAGTTACAATGTTGTTTTGTTTTACTTCAGCCTTATGCAGGTATAAAATCGTCAGTAGTTGAATAGCCTTTATGCAGTAATGAAACACTGAAAAAGCTTTAGAAAAGCATGATTACCATGAAACTTAGAGTCCATCTGCTCACTTTGTGTTGGTTCCTCCATCACCGTCACTTCGTTTTTCTCCGACACTTTGTACTTTTGAGGTTTTCACACAATCACAGCAGGAACTTTTCGCTCCTTACAACCCATCAGAAACAGTTTGTTCCCCATCGAAGTGTCTCTCTGACTCGCCATGTTTCTTGGTGCTGACGGTCTGCTTCCAGCCAACGGACTAAGCTAACCCTCACAGCTGCTGTTGCTCCGAGAAGAAAACTAAGATAAACAACAAAAAATAAATACTCCTCAAATCAGCTAAAAATCGCTGTGGTTTTTAAAACATGCTCTAACGATACTAGAAAGGTCGACAACACCTGGAAATGTCCAACTAGGTAAAGGAAACGATGCTTTTTTTTCGCACACTAGCTTCTGCTGCTCAGAGACAATCACTTCCGCTGGTGAGCGGGTCATGTTTGACTTCAAAATAAAAGATCGATGTGAACCGCACCCCAACACCTTAAAGTAGCTACAGTAGCTGTGGTAACGTGGACCATCTACTATCCGATTAAAAGTGCTTTATACACTGCCTGCCCAAAAAAAAAAAGGTCACACACTAATATTTCGTTGGACCGCCTTTAGTTTTGATTATGGCACGCATTCACTGTGGCATTGTTTCGATAAGTTTCTGCAATGTGACAAGATTTATTTCTACCCAGTGTTGCATTCATTTTTCACAATGATCTTGCATTGATGATGGTAGAGTCTGACCGCTGCGCGAAGCCTTCTCCACCACGTCCCAAAGATTCTCAATAGGGTTAAGGTCTGGACTCTGTGGTGGCCAATCCATGTGTGAGAATGATGTCTCATGCTCCCTGAACCACTCCTTCACAATTCAAGCCCCATGAATCCTGGCATTTCATCTTGGAATATGCCCGTGCCTTCAGGGAAGAAAAAATCCATTGATGGAATAACCTGGTCATTCAGTATATTCAGGTAATCAGCTGACCTCATCCTTTGAACACATACTGTTGCTGAACCCAGACCTGACCACCTGCAGCAACCCCAGATCATAGCACTGCCCCCACAGGCTTGTACAGTAGGCACTAGGCATGATGGGTGCATCACTTCACCTGCCTCTCTTCTTACCCTGATGCACCCATCACTCTGGAACAGGGTAAATCTGGACTCATCAGACCATATGACCTTCTTCCATGGCTCCAGAGTCCAATCTTAATGCTCCCTAACAAATTGAAGACTTTATTCCAAGTTAGCCTCACTGATTAGTGGTTTTCGTAAGGTTACACAGCTGTTCAGTCCCAATCCCTTGAGTTTCCTTTGCATTGTGCGCGTGGAAATGCTCTTACTTTCACTATTAAACATAGCCCAGAGTTTTACTGTTGTTTTTCTTTGATTTGATTTCACCAGTCCTCCCTATTATACATGAAAAGGAAAACATTTAACTGCTAAATTCCAAGAGTCTCCATATGTGATGGAAATTCACCACCATGGGAACTCTAATAATCAGTTATTTATAAGACAAAATATATCAGTACCAGGACAATGTTCCATGCTGGATTCGTGTTGTTCTGGAGTGTCACAAGGCCCAGGTTGATCTGGTGGCTTCTTTAACCTGTCATCCCTTCTCTTTTTCCAAAGGTTCCTCAAATAAAAACAAATGGCATTGTAGAGAGATACATTGTGGATTAACATTTGCACTGCATCTTCCTTTTTTTCAAAGCAGTACTTCAAAGCCAGCATATTAACTATCATGGCAATAGAAGCGAGGAGAACAAATAAAGAAACCGTAAATAGGGATCAAGGCTAACCTTCCATTCCTTTCCATCTTTGCTTTAGGATTTTTTTTACAGCACACAAACACAGAAGGCACGAAATCAGGACTTTCTCTGAAAATATGTTTATTCGCCACTTGCTAATGATGTTTATCTAAAAGTAACTTTTTTAAAGGTTTTTTTGGCTCTAGTGGCCTTTATTGAGCAGTAAGTTGAAATATGGTGGAGAGAGAAGGGGAAGACATGCAGTAAATTGCCCGAGAATCAAACCCTGGACAACCTTGTTGAGGACTATGGCCTCTGCTTATGAGGCGCATGCTCAAGCAACCCAGCGCCCCCTATCTAAATTTAACTGCTTTAAATAATAGGTCTACACTTTACAAATGTTTATGAAAACCAGAGTTTCTAATGAAATCAAAGTGTAGAAACATAACCTTATCTGACAGATGAGCGCATTTTTGATAATGTCATTAGTTTAATCTACCTGCTTCATAGCCTGATGCCACAGCTGCTTTTGGTGGCTCTGAAACAATCAATTGCCCCTAGGTAAGAGACACATTGAGCTTGGCCCTGCTGGTTTACTGTTAGATTGTGTTTGAAAACTGGCCAGACATATGTGTCTGTACATTTGAGTCCCAGACTGAATGAAAGAAACAAACTGAGGTTTGGAAGTCAGCTATAAGCCAGGTTTGTTTTATAGATGGAATTATGCTGCCATAATTGTGTTGAAGCAGTCAACAGAGACATTCAAAAAAACAACCATTCACACACTCACTCACACCTCACACTAGTGAGAATCTCCAATTAATCTAGCCAGCAGCTTTTTGAATTGTGGAAACCCAATGGAGTACCCTGGAGGGAGCTAAATATTAACAAGGATAACACTTTATTGTATTCTTAAAAAAAGCCACTAATGAAAAAATAATGCATGTTTTTGGATATTTTTGATAACTTTACAAACATAATAGGGGCATAAGTATTCATACCCTTTGGACACAAAACTTAAGCTCAGGTGCAGATCATTTCCACTGATTATGCTTGAGATGTTTTGTACACCTTCATTAGACTCCACCTTGTCAAAATTCAGTTGACTGAACATAATTTGGATGGAAAAACACTTTATATAAAGGTCTAATAGCTGACAATGCGTAACAGAGAATAAACAAAGAAAAAATGTCAAAGGAAGTCTCTTTAGACTTCGACTGAATTTTGTCAAGACACAAATCTGGGGAAGGAGACGAAAAATAATCTGCAGCCCTGAAGATAAATCAAGCATTGTGGTCTATTGGAGATAAATGAAGCTTGGAACCAAAACTATGTGTCATGTCTGAGGAAAAACAGGCACAGCTCATCACCCAGCTAAAGCAATCACTTTAAAGCATGGTGGTGGAAGCATCATTTTGTGGGGATGTTTATCTCCTGCAAGACTTAGAGGATAAATGAAGGAAGACAGCAGCCAAATCCGGATATTCATCAAGAAAACCTGCTTCAGACTTTAGACAAGGGTGAGGATTTATCTTTCAACAAGACAATGACCTGAAACCAAAACAAGGAGGAGTGACTTCAAAGGCAGTTACTGAATGTCTGAGTGGGCCAGCCGGAGAATAGCCTTAAATCCAACTGAACATCTGGCTTAACGCTGCTGTCATTCCAATCTGACTGAGCTCGATTGAGAGGATCTGCAAGGAAGAATGTCAGAAAATAACCCAAGCTTGTAAAACACAACAAAGAAGACTGGAGGCTGTGATTCCAACAAAAGACACTTTAATAAAATTTTCAGACACACCAGCTTAAAAATGCACACCTCTCTAAACAGCTGTCATTGCCTCATCCTTATGGGAAACTGTACATTTTAGAGAAAAAACTAACTACTTCAAATCAAATCTGTAAAGTTAAATGTGGAAAAAACATGAATAGATGTGAAAACTGTGTATTACATAATCAGCTTCGAACATGTTTACCTTTTAAAAACAACACTGGAGATGGTGTACAGGGCTGCTTTTCAAAAATTTCCAACCTTCCTGAAGCTTCAACCAGTCTGTGCAGCTGAACAGTTACTCAGCTGGATGTAGGAGGCACTCTTCCATTTAAATGTTGCCTGACAGATGGGGTCGCTGAAAGGTTTTTCTTCATGTGAGGTTTTAGAGTTGTACTTTGTCGGAAACTTTGACCACAGACCAAGCAGCTGAAAGGTTTCTCTTCGGTGTGGATTTTTCTGCGCTCTGTTAAATAAATTTTAGTTTTAAAAGTAGTTTTACACATAGAACAACTAAATGGTCTCTCATCTGTGTGGATTCTGGTATGTTTTATCGGAGTTAGTTTTAAAGTAAAAGCTTTGTTACAGACTGTGCAGTTGTAAGGTTTGTCTGCAGTGTGGCCCATCATGTGATATGTTAAACCCTCTTTACGTTTGAACTTTTTTCCACATACCAAGCAGCTGAAGGGTTTGCTTTCAGTGTGACAGATCATGTGCCGATGTACACTACCTTTTCTTTTGAACGTTTTTCCACAGATTGAAGCAGAGCAGCTGAAAGGCTTTTCTTCTGTGTGACATCTCATATGAGAAGTTACAGTTTCCTTTCTTGTGAACGTCTTCCCACAGACGGAGCAGCTGAAAGGTTTCTCTTCACTGTGTATTCTCATGTGTTGTGTTAGGTCCCTTTTCCATATAAAAGCTTTGCTACAGATGGAGCAGTTGAAGGATTTTACCCGTGTGTGGATTCTGTTGTGTCGTAACAAATTTTGTCTGCGGCTGAATATTTTACCACATTCAGTGCAAACACAAACACAGCCAGGTCAAATGGGATTTTCACCTTATGATCTCAGATCATTTTACTATACTGTTAAGAGATCAGCCAATATAGGTTCACCTATGGCACTATTTAGAAATCATCTCCTCTCTCCAGATTTGAGTTCAGATATGGACATATGTCAACATTTGAAGTTTTGGTTTATCACATAAAATCCTAATAAAACATAATCAAAGCCGTGTTTGTAATGGGACACAATGGGAAAAAGTTAAAGGGGTGTGTAGGGTTCAAACGAACAATTATTTTGCTAACATGACTTAACTTCTCATTTAACCAGTTAATAAATCAGATAGCAAAACGTGCTTAAAACTGGTTAGTGCTGTGCCAGAGTCCAGTTTCTGGACCAGGCCGTGTGAACCCATCCCGGACGGTGAAGCGGACTAGAAAACCATACCCTGGCACGGTTACAACTGCGCTTTATTTGAAGCCTTCAACTTGGGGTGTGTTCACACCTGTTACATTTGGTGCGCTTTATAAGGACCAGAGTTTCTTTCCCCCCTTGTGTCCGGACCTTTTGTGAAGCTGTGAGTACACTCAAGTGAACCCTGGACTGGCCCAAACAACCAGACCCAGACACACTTTATGAGGTGGTCTCTGTTTGCTTCCAAACAGACTCTGGTGCAGTTCGCTTCTATGGGGGAATAGGAACTGGCCTTGATCCGACCCAACTAGAGAAAACATATGCCTTTTAGGATTTAACGAGCCACAGTAACGCCATGTGAAAAATAAGCCCTTCAGTGTTGCAAACGTTACTCCTGTATGGATGCTACAAACAATGAGCAGTGGACAAAAATCAGAAATAGAACATTGCGAAACCTACGTTGAATGAGCTGCACTACACTCACACTGATTCTGCAGCTGTAATAACAGCAGAAATATGCAGCATGCAGAACTTCAAAGATAGTTTTCCTCCATTTCTGGGTATGGGCCATGTCCAGCCCCCATCATTTCTGTCCAGTGGGAGCAACGATAATCATGCAGCTGGCTTTGTTTATAGTTCACTAGCAAAAAGTACAATGTGAAAGTGAACCGCACCAAATGAAAAAACTAAGGTCCGCTTTTGGTCCGGACCAAACAAGGGGACCAAAGGATTGTCCTGGTGTGAATACACTTTAAACAATTTCCTGCTGCATTATATATGCATATCTATTCAGGTATATGCTTTCCTTTAATACAGAAAGCCCATTAGGTAGTTTTAAGTTTTGCATGATTTAAAATTTAAACCCAGCCATTTATTAATATTTCCCCCATCTTTTAGTAGCTATGTTACCATCTGTAAGTTTTCATTAAGAATTTGAAATCTTAATGTTCATTTCAGGATAAAATTATGTTTAATTTGAAATTTAATGCAAGCTGAATGTTTTTGTTCAGGCAAAATATTCTCTGATGCTGACACTGATGGTAAAATATAATTTTCTAGTGGCAAAAGTGACCCTTGGGCTGAATAAAAGGACTATTACATGTTAATTAACTAACATCTGAGCTAACCGCTAAGAAGGGAGAACATTTCTCACAAATTGTTGGGTGGATGTTTCATGGAAATATCTGACCTTAAGCATTTTTTTGAGATTTTCACAGGGTTCAATGCAAACTGCGGGTCACAAATTTTCGCATAATTTAATCTTTTAAGATGCTACAGCTCTCCTTGTTTTTAGCCTACACACCTAACTTTGGTACCATTTGAAATTTATTTTAATGTCTTAAAATGTTTTTAAATTTATTTTGTTACACTAATTGTTTAGGATCTTTGTTTTCAGTCATTAACTCCGGCTGGAGGTTAATAAAATAATCCATATTTAGAAAGATGTAGAAGAAAACTTACCTTGAAAGTGAGAGCCCATCTGCCTACAGTGTGTTGGTTCCTCCATCTCCCTAAGTTGTCTTTTCTCCAACGCAACAAAGTTTTCACACAATCACGGCAGAAACTTTTCTCTTCTTAAACTCCATCAGAAACACAATCTGTTCTCCACCAAAGTGTTTGTCCTGACGCGCAGTTGTTCTCAGGGCATCATGTCTGCTTCCAGCTAGCAGGCTAAGCTAACACTCACAGTTGCTGTTGCTGCCGGGAGGCTATTTAGCTAAATAAAACAAAAAAACAACTTAAAAACTTTGGAATTATGATAAAACATCGTGGTGACTGTTGGGATACCATGTTTACAAGAAAGTAAGATTACCTCAGCGAGAACATTTCTTAAACTGAAAGAAGAAAAGTGAAGTTTGTACACGTAGCTTCTGCTGCTGGGAAACAATCACTTCCATCGGTGTTTGGTTACATTCGCCTTCAAAATAAAATCTCGAGGTGAATCACACTTGGAACACGAGTGCCCTCATATGGACAACCGACCTAAAAGTGTAACATGTGAACAAATAAGAGTAGAACAAGTAATTACTCAGACCATTTAAGAGAAGAAACTCTAGAATATGTTTTTATACATGAAAATAGATGATTTAATTACAAAAGTATATATGAAAGAATTTGTGGCCAAGATTGTGAGCAAGAACACATCATCAGTAAGTGTGAAACGATATTAAATTTAATTTGTTCTTTCATTAATTCCAGTTCCATCACATTAAAGCAGATGCCCAAACCAGGTTGTGCTCTTCCAGGTTGTGCAGATGTTAACCCTTTCAAAATACATTCTTTGAACTGTTTGTTATGTAAAGATCTAGAAATAAAATCACGTTTAAATGTAAAGAGTCATATGTTGCACAATTTTCTGTTGAGTCTCAGTTTTTTAAATACATGGTGGTCTATTGATCAAAAAGTTGAGCTTTATAAGAATCCCTTCCTGTTCATGAATGCTACACATAACACATATACTTGTTTATGATTAACTAATTATTTAGTTAGCAAGCTAAATATTTAGTTTCAAACTGAATGTTTTGTTAGCAAACTGAATACATGGCTCCAAATTGAACATTTATTTACAGACATTTAGCTTTAAACTAAATCTTTAGCTGACTTTTTAGAACATCCAAAACCAACAAAAGTTTTCTGTTTCCACGTCCGTCTGTCAAAGCAGCTTCCAGACAGCAGCTTTGATGTGGGTTGAGCTCCTTGCCTCTGCCTGAAAACAGATCTGCTTTGATCAATGACAGCTGAGCAGGTTTAATTATTGCTAATTCCTGCAGGTAGATCATTTTTTAATTGTAGCCAAGTAACCACATTTTCTTGCAGTAGAGTGAAAATTTGAAAATTACTCTAAATCACAGATTTTAAAGGGGGAACAAAATATGCGAATATAACAAAGGAGCAAAATCACCAGAATCAGTTTTGCTTTTCTTTTAAAAATAGCTTTGCTAACAGAACAGCTGATGATTCTTTATAACAGTTATATCAAAACTTACTGTAACTTCCAGCTCTGTATGTGAAGCCAAAAGACTATTCAGCTGCATGTCTTTTAATGTGTGTCACACAAGCACTTTTCCATTTGAACTTGACATCACAGAAGGGGCAGCTGAAGGGTTTTTCTTCAGAGTGCCGTCTCATGTGACGCCTCAGAGTTGCGCCTTGACTGAAGCTTCGGCTACAGATGGAGCAGCTGAAAGGCTTCTCTCCAGTGTGGATTTTTGTGTGTACGTCTAGAGAGTATTTTTTTTTGAAAGACGCTTTGCAGACAGAACAGCTAAACCGTCGGTCCTCTGTGTGGAACCTGGTGTGTTCCATTAGAGTTGCTTTCAAAGTAAAAGCCTTGTTACAGATGGAGCAGCTGTAGGGTTTCTCTGAAGTGTGATTCAACATGTGATTCGTCAAACTTTCTTTACGACCAAATGTTTTTCCACATATTGAGCAGCTGAACGGTTTGTTTTCACTGTGACATGCCATGTGGCGAGGTACACTCTCTCTCCTTTTAAACGTCTTCCCACAGATGGAGCAGCTGAAAGGTTTCTCTTCAGTGTGACTTTTCATGTGAGGACTTATACTTTCTTTCCTTTTGAATGTCTTCCCACAGATGGAGCAGCTGAATGGCTTCTCTTCAGTGTGACTTTTCATGTGATGAGTTACACTTCCCTTTCTTTTAAACATTTGTCCACACACGCAGCAACTGAAAGGTTTGTTTTCAGTGTGACATACCATGTGCCGAGTTATGTCTTCTTTCTTTTTAAACTTTTTTCCACAGACCGTGCAGTTGAAAGGTTTTTCTGAAGTGTGACGTTTGATGTGAGAAGTTAGGGTTGCCTTTCTTAAGAATGTTTTTCCACATATGGAGCAGCAGAAAGGTTTTCCTGTAGTGTGAATTCTCATATGAAGCGGTACGTTCTCCTTTCTTCTGAACTGTTTTCCACAGACGGAGCAGCTGAAAGGTTTCTCTTCACTGTGTATTCTCATGTGTATTGTTAGGTCCCTTTTCCATATAAAAGCTTTGCTACAGATGGAGCAGTTGAAGGGTTTTACCCCTGTATGGATTCTGTTGTGTCGTAACAAATTTCGTCTGCGGCTGAATATTTTACCACATTCAGTGCAGCTGTGTAACAGCTCACCTCTCCTGCAGCTTGTATCACCTACAGGAAATGTTTTATTCTTTGTGGAGTCCAAACCTGACTGAGCTTCACTGCTCTTCTCCCAGTTTCCATTACCGACATCCGTCTTTGAAGAATCTGAAGTTTTGTCCTCATCATCTGATTCTACAGAGAGTCTGTTTTCCTCAATCTGGTTATGATGAAGCTTTGAGATCTGAGTATTTCCTTCATCATCTTCACTTTTAACAGATACAGGATCAAATGTGAACTGCATGATTTCAGTGTCCTCCTCTTCCTCTTTAATCTGTGAGGGATTCAAGTTCTCCTGGTCTAGGCTGGGACTCCAGTTCGGCATCTCAGCAGGAAGCTCATCCTTGATCACCAACAGCTGTTGGATGTCTGCAGG
Source organism: Girardinichthys multiradiatus (assembly GCF_021462225.1). Classification (NCBI taxonomy): domain Eukaryota; kingdom Metazoa; phylum Chordata; class Actinopteri; order Cyprinodontiformes; family Goodeidae; genus Girardinichthys; species Girardinichthys multiradiatus. Next base: position 35,581,422 of record NC_061806.1, on the reverse strand, counting down.
AAACACAAACACAGACAGGCTTTACCCAACACACTCCAGTCAAATGTCTTATACAATGTTAAGGTGATTTTCTCCTTATGACCTCAGATCATTTTACTATACTGTGAAGAGATCAGCCAATATAGGTTTACCTACGCCACTATTTAGAAATCATCTCCTCTCTCCAGATTTGAGTTCAGATATGGAAACATGTCAACATTTGAAGTTTCTCACCTCACAGCCCCACATTATCTGTCCACATATCCCCACCTTCCACCTTTGACCCTCTCGTTCAGGTCTGGCATAGAGAAGGTTTTATCCAATTTAAAGATCATAGAGCATAGTTTGTACAGCTGTCCACAAATGTAGGTATTTTGTTTAAATCCTTGCAGCAAAAAAAATTTCTTTATTCTCATCTCTGTAATTTAACAAATGTCATGCCCACCAACCTTTATGATGAGTTTCTTATCTTCTATCCATCTCGGTGTAATTTAAACTTAGTATAAACAGAGCTGCTCTGTAAAGGCCTCAGAGGCTTGTTACAGAGCATAAATGAACAAATAGCTTCATGAAGAACAAACAGAACAAATCTATCAGGAATAAGGTTGTGGAGAGAATCAAAGCATTGTAATGTTATAGAACAATATTCCTAGCTTTAACAGGATCCTGGAATAAAACCTGCTAACGGCTTCCAGTGGGACAACGACACTAAACAGCAAGAGCTGCAAGGGGATGGTTTATATCAGAGCATGTTCATCTGTTAGAATTGCCTCAGTTAAAACTCAGAAATTGTGGTTTGACCTAAAAAGTTATGATCTCCATCAGACCCGACTGAGTTTGAGCTATTTTTTCAATGAATGGGAAAAACTCTTGATCAAAGCCAGTTGGTATATCCTAAAAGACATGGAGCTGTAACTGCAGTACATGCAGGTTCTACAGAATACTGACTCAGGAAGACTAAATACATGTGCATGCCAAACCTTTTAGATTTTTATTTGTATATACATTTATCATTTTTTTCTATTGCACAATTATGCAATATAATACCAATAAAATGATTAATAAAAGCTTGTCCACAGAATCGGCCTAATTAAAGTCAAGACCTAAGTCCAACTCAGAAATTGTGGTTTGACTTAAAAAGTTATGATCTCCATCAGATGCGGCTCAGTTTGAGCTATTTAACAAAGAATGTGAAAAACTCTTAAAAGGATCTTGAGGATGGTTGATAAATCCTAAAAGATTTGGAGCTTTAACTGCACTAAATGCCGGTTCTACAGAATACTGACTCAGGAACACTTAATACAAGTGCATGGAGAACCTTTCAGATTTTTATTTGGAAATACGTTTGGAAATCATTGATCATTTTCTTTCCATGGCACAATTATGCAATACTTTGTGCTGGTTTATGACACAAAACACCAAATAAAATATATTTAAAGCTGTGTTGGGACAAAATGGGAAAAACCTGAAGAGGTGTGGATACTCTTACGAGATACAGTATAAATGAGCATCCGCAGATCACAATGAAGAGGCCCCTCTAAACTCAAGCAGAAAGTTGTCCACCTCAATGCTACCAGAATTTTTAAAGTAGTTATATCAGAAACAGTCATTTGCCATTGACACAAACATTTTATTTCCCATATGTGACGTTGAGACCAGCAAGAACCCTAGAAGAGGACACATCAGTCCTTTGGTTTTACTCTTGTAAAGTGTATTACTGAGGTAAAGACTGCTGCTTCACCCACCCATATTCAGTGGTTTTCAGACTTCATGACCTGCCTCAGTCTTAAATAGATCCTGGGTTATACTCAGCATCAGACTGACAAATCTGAAGATCTAAGGTCCATTCCTAATATATTATTCAAGTCTTCAACTTGGTGATTTCCTTGCTGCACCACAATTTGATGTGCATGTCAGTTAAGGTACAGTTTATGCTCTCCTTAAGTACAGAAAGTCCAATAGGTGGGGTTAGGTTTTTATATAATTTGAAATTTTTTTCCAATATATAATTTTGTGGGAAATATAATAAGCAAACAGTATGTAAATGTACATCTGGTTGTTCATTTTCCGAAGAAACCTAATTTAAATAATTTCAAGTCTAGAGATTTACTTCAAATGTTCAGGTCTTCATGGAAAGGTGGCTTTTAGATTAAACTTGCTGGTAAACTTGGTTTAAAACCAATCAACCTTATGTATGTGTAGTTGATTCTCTTTGTAAGAAAATGTTAAAGTAATTTTTACTTGAGTTGTCTTGTAAATCATAATTAAAAAGGTAAAATAAATCCGCACAACAAAGCAGCATCTGCATTTTGTTTGGTATCCTCTTAGTTCTGAAGACAATCATTAGTCTCGTCACTGTGATAAGATAAAATTATGTTTCATTTGAAATTTAATGCGAGCTGAATGTTTTCATTCAAGGTGAATATTCTCTGTCACAGACATTGAAGGTAAAATACAGTATAATATTCTAGTGGAACAAGAGATCATTGGGCTAAATAAAAGGACTATTACAAGTTAATTTACATTTAAGCTGAACACTAAGAAGGGAGAACATTTTTCACAAATTGCTGCGTGGATGTTTCATGGAAATATCTGAAGTTAAGCATTTCTTTGAGATTTTGGGTCATAACTTTTCACAGGGTTCAATATAAACAGCGGGACACAAATTACAACATGATTTCATCTTTTAAAATGCTACAGCTGTCCTTACTTTTTGCACACCTAACTTTGGTATCATGTGAAAGTTATTTTAACTTAAAGTAATCTTTTTCCATTGACATACAACTTTTGAAATTATGTTGATTATAAACTGACTTTGTTAAACTAATTGTTTATGATCTTTGTTTTCAGTCATTAACTGCAGCCTAAAGGTTAATGCAATAATCCACATTTACAAAGATTTAGAAGATAAATTACATTGAAAGTGAGAGCCCATCAGCCTACAGTGTGTTGGTTCCTCCATCTCCCCAAGTTGTCTTTTCTCCAACGCAACGAAGTTTTCATACAATCACGGCAGAAACTTTTCTCTTCTTAAACTCCATCAGAAACACAATCTGTTCTCCACCAAAGTGTTTGTCCTGACGCGCAGTTGTTCTCAGGGCATCATGTCTGCTTCCAGCTAGCAGGCTAAGCTAACACTCACAGTTGCTGTTGCTGCCGGGAGGCTATTTAGCTAAATAAAACAAAAAAACAACTTAAAAACTTTAGAATTATGATAAAACATCGTGGTGACTGTTGGGATACCATGTTTACAAGAAAGTAAGATTACCTCAGCGAGAACATTTCTTAAACTGAAAGAAGAAAAGTGAAGTTTGTACACGTAGCTTCTGCTGCTAGGAAACAATCACTTCCGTTGGTGGTCGGTTACATTCGCCTTCAAAATAAAAGCTCGAGGCGAATCGCACTTGGAACACGAGTGCCCTCATATGGACAACCGATCTAAAACTTTATCATTTGAACAAAACCAATCCTATTCTAGTTCTGAAGTGAACAGGAGTTTTAAACTTTAAGAATTTAGCTTCTTAATGTAGAAAACTGTCATCAGTAAAAATAATGTACTTCATTGCCTGAAAACCAGTACCCCTCATGCAGACTGGAAGACTAGGAAAACCTGCACCAAAAGGTCTTTCCATAAGATTTATTTATTCTTCTGGGCATTAATGTATCAGGAGTAATGCCTCTATGTTCAAAGGTTTGTCAATGTGAACATGATTGAAAGTTTACTTTAGGGACTATTTGAAAGATTTTAATGCCAGATAAATAATGTAATATACACAACACTGGAATAAAAACATATTTTGTATAACAGAAATCAAAGTGAATCCTGACTGTACAATAAAAACATGAGAAGATAGCTTCACAGAATACATTTCCATGGTAACATATCAGTCACTGATTTTGTGAGACTACATCTAGTACAAATCACAAAACAATCCTAATCTATTTTATCATTACAGACTATTTTCTTTTCAATTTCATTCAATGTTACGATACATTATACAAACGGACATTGTAGGCATCGAGAGTGTATTGTCAAATGACAACTTTGGCCTTTAAAACAGCTACAGAGATGATGCACAAGGCAGAGTTATGAAACTAAGACACACATACAGGGATCAGAGACAGTGGAGCTTACTTCAGATGACAAAAAATAAATAAAATCAACTAAAGCTCACCAAGATGACTTTTTAGAACATCCAAAACCAACAAAAGTTTTTTTGTTTCCACATTGTCCGTCTGTCAAAGCAACGTCCAGACAGCAGCTTTAATGTGGGTTGAGCTCCTTGCAGCTGCCTGAACAGTATCACTGATCTGCTTTGATCACTGATAGTTAAGCAAGTTTATTTATTGCTGATGCATGGCTTCTATCCTTTTTCTTCGCCAAATTGTAGTCCCATTTCATGCGCTCTTACGTACTGCCCTTTGTCCCTTTCTAGTTCCTTTTCTACCTATAAAACCATTTTGTACTCTTGTACTCATATTGTTTTTGTTTGCAGTTGGATCCTTTCATGTGTAACAAAATCATTTGTCAAAAATAATTCTCATAGATGCCCTATAACTTAATTTAGTGTATATTCATTTGTAAAATTTTAACATTTACTCTTATTTCTGTTCATTTGGTTTCTGTACCTCATTTGGGCCAGTTGATACTTAACACTCCTTCAGTCCTGGAGGGGTCGCACAGACCCCGAGTGTGCTACTCGATTTTCCCGTCTCTTTCGTGGTTTTCCCACATGCCGGGCTGCAGGGAGCCCTCCACATCACATTTCCGACCACTGCCCTAGATTTTTGGTCCTGTGGGGTCAGAGCAACCATGCGTGCAGTTCTATCTGGTGCCTCCCGTGACATCTGCCTCGCTTTGTACTAGCGCTTAACCAGGACTGCAGGAGGGTTAAATAATCTATGACAGATCATGACTCCGTGTTCAAACCAAAATAACTCTATGCGACCTCATGCATGTAGATGATTTTTATTAATGGGAGTCACGTAACATTTTCTTGCAGTGGCCTGTGAGTGAAAATATGGTGAAGTGGTGAAATCACCAGAACCCGAATCTGCGAGAAGGGGGTCTCTGCAGAGCCTAAGTGGGAGTTTCTTGGGTGTAGGAGGAGTTTGTGTAAGACATGATTGGTCGGATTGATTATTTCTGGCAGGGTTTGAAGAAGCCATGATGGTCGAATTTAATTACTCTCTTCCCAGTGAACTGCAGCACACTCACCAATTTAACCAACACGTTACACTTTTTAAATTTGATTTGGATTTTATTAGGCTGCGCTACGCGCTTCGACTGCATGGTGATAAGCGTCAAGACTAAACAAACAAAAGTCATAAGCACCAGCAGCTCACCCATTGCTTCTGCTCACTAGTCAAGCAATTAGCCATCAAGCTAAATCAGGCTACCCCAAAATGTATAGAGAGTAGTTACAGTGCCTTGTGAAAGTACTCGGCCCCCTTGAACCTTTCAACCTCTTGCCACATTTCAGGCTTCAAACATAAAGATATAAAATTCAAATTTTTTGTGAAGAATCAACAACAAGTGGGACACAATAATGAAGTGGAATGAAATTTATTGGATGTGTCAAACTTTTTAACAAATAAAAAACTGAAAAGTGGGGCGTGCAATATTATTCGTCCCCCTTGCGTTAATACTTTGTAGCGCCACCCTTTGCTGCAATTACAGCTGCAAGTCGCTTGGGGTTTGTCTCTATCAGTTTTGCACATCAAGAGACTGAAATTCTTGCCCATTCTTCCTTGCAAAACAGCTGGAGCTCAGTGAGGTTGGATGGAGAGCGTTCGTGAACAGCAGTCTTCAGCTCTTTCCACAGATTCTTGATTGGATTCAGGTCTGGACTTTGACTTGGCCATTCCAACACCTGGATACGTTTATTTGTGAACCATTCCATTGTAGATTTGGCTTTATGTTTTGGATCATTGTTTTGTTGGAAGATAAATCTCCGTCCCAGTCTCAGGTCTCTTGCAGAGACTCCAACAGGTTTTCTTCCAGAATGGTCCTGTATTTGGCCCCATCCATCTTCCCATCAATTCTGATCATTTTCCCTGTCCCTGCTGACGAAAAGCAGGCCCAAACCATGATGCTGCCACCACCATGTTTGACAGTGGGGATGATGTGTTCAGGGTGATGAGCTGTGTTGCTTTTACGCCAAACATATCGTTTTGCATTGTGGCCAAACAGTTCGATTTTGGTTTCATCTGACCAGAGCACCTTCTTCCACATGTTTGGTGTGTCTCCCAGGTGGCTTGAGGCAAACTTTAAACGATACGTTTTATGGATATCTTTGAGAAATGGCTTTCTTCTTGCCACTCTTCCATAAAGGCCAGATTTGTGCAGTGTACAACTGATTGTTGTCCTATGGACAGACTCTCCCACCTCAGCTTTTGATCTCTGCAGTTCATCCAGAGTGATCATGGGCCTCTTGGCTGCATCTCTGATCAGTCTTCTCCTTGTTCGAGATGAAAGTTTAGAGGGACGGCCGGGTCTTGGTAGATTTGCAGTGGTCTGATACTCCTTCCATTTCAATATGATTGCTTGCACAGTGCTCCTTGAGATGTTTAAATCTTGGGAAATCTTTTTGTATCCAAATCCGTCTTTAAACTTCTCCACAACAGTATCTCGGACCTGCCTGGTGTGTTCCTTGGTCTTCATGATGCTCTCTGCGCTTTGAACAGAACCCTGAGACTATCACAGAGCAGGTGCATTTATACGGAGACTTGATTACACACAGGTGGATTCTATTTATCATCATCAGTCATTTGGGACAACATTGGATCATTCAGAGATCCTCACTGAACTTCTGGAGTGAGTTTGCTGCACTGAAAGTAAAGGGGCCAAATAATATTGCACGCCCCACTTTTCAGTTTTTTATTTGTTAATAAAGTTTGACACATCCAATAAACTTCATTCCACTTCACGATTGTGTCCCACTTGTTGATTATTCACAAAAAATTTAAATTTTATATCTTTGTGTTTGAGCCTGAAATATGGCAAAAGGTTGAAAAGTTCAAGGGGCCGAGTATTTTCGCAAGGCACTGTAACGGTTTAGGAACAGTTAGCACAAAGCTCCTTCAGCACACCAACTGCTAACCAGTCTATAAGATTTTATTCCACCGCGGTCAAGCTAGTTTTAGCTTGGATATCAGATATTCATGCTCCACGAATTCAGCTGCTTCTTCCTCACGTTTGACCGGATGCAGATAGTCGGATCTCGGGCAGCCGCTCTCAGCTTGCTCCCTCCTCTTACACACGGTGGTTCGCTTAGCGACCGTCAATACATTTTCAAACCAAACACTCTTGAGAAACAGAAAATAGCAACTTTCATGTCTTGTGACCCTGTGACACAAAAATAACGGCAAATCCTTCTACTAGACTACACAGATGAGACTTTTTAACTGATTTTAATACATTTTCACATTTTTTTAGAAATTTATGTACCGTATTTTCCGCACTATAAGGCGCACCGGATTATAAGGCGCACCTTCAATGAATGGCCTATTTTAGAACTTTTTTCATATATAGGGCGCACCGGATTATAAGGCGCATAGAATAGAAGCTACTGCAGTCAAACGTTTGACTGGGGTTGCGTTATGCATCCACTAGATGGAGCTGTGCTAAAGATAATGTCAACAAAACAGTCAGATAAGTCAGTCAGTCAAACTTTATTAATACACTACAAACCAGCGTTCTGATAACTCCATTCACTCTCATGGTAAGGTCTCCTCTACATAGAAATCTATTAAATAGAGCCAACCGCACGTTAGGAATGCATTGGAGTCTATGAAGTTGAAGTTGAAATCAAACGTTAGTTAAAACGTGAAAGGGAACTTTTCCCTGATTCAGTAAACACGTAAAAGAAACAGTTTGATGCACTAAATCAAACGTTAGTACTGTTAACCTTTCCTGTTTCTGTCCCCTGACCGTAGTCTGATGACACAGGGGAGACGCTTTCTCCACGGCCGAAGTTACTAGTTTCCTCGGGGTTAACTCCCTCACTCATACGTTGCTGAGTTGAGCATGAAGAAACAGCATCAAAACACTGAGTTGTTGACGAGATTCGGGGGTTCTTTTTAATGACTTTGCAGCACGTAAAAACACAGGGCTTACAGACTCATACACCGCTGCTCCGGTCGCCGTCTCTACCCACCCCACACACACAATAATACCGACGTCACTCCTTCACTCTTGATTCTCAGCTACGGCAGCACACAGCGCCACCTCTGTCCGGAGGAGTAATGTCAACATCTTCCATACACACACACGAAACATACACCCCACACACTGAGCTTCTAATCACATATAGTTCAGGCAATTCCTGCACACACAAGTTATACACACACAAGTGGTGTTGGACTAGGAGTAAGCACAGTACAGGTGTTTACCGCTATTACTTCGGCGACGCCGCTGACTACGGTAGCCGTAATGCTGCAAGCGGTGCGGCTTTGTAGTTTACCTGTCGTACTGAAACATTTTGACAGAGCGCCGTGTACAACCAGTATGGATCAACCAATTAACCAATTGATCCATATATAAGGCACTCCAGATTACAAGGCGCACTGTCATTTTTTGAAAAAGTTAAAGGTTTTTAAGTGCGCCTTATAGTGCGGAAAATACGGTAATCAAATTTCATGAGTTTTTTTTTATAGCTTGTAGCTCAGGTGACCCAGTGTTACAAAATGGTTGAAACCTTGAGAATCATCATTGTCAATGTGTAAAAATTTAATGTAAAATAGACATTAAGAGTACCTCTGGGTAGGAATAAACCTGTGGGAATAAAATTGATAAGCAAATAAACACCCTATGGTGCAACAGGAAAGGAATATTATTATATAAACATGTATGTTTATGTGTTAAACATTAACAGATCAATTCATTTCAATTTATTTTTAAAAGTGGGTCACATGACCTGAAAGGTATTTAAAAAAATCATGAATTTTTATTACAGAAATTCTTTAAAAATGAAAAAATGGATTCAAATCACGTAAAAAGAAGTGTGTCTCCTCTGTGTAATCTAGTAGAATGATTTGGTGTTATTTTTGTGTCACTGGGTCGCAGGACATGAAGCTACTGACGGTATCTAAGCGAACCACCATAAGAGGAGGGAGCAGGCAGAGACCAGCTGCCAGAAATCAGACTGCCTGCATCGGGCCAACCTGTCCCTTGTTACATGCTGCCATACTTATACCACTACGGGCAAAGTCCAAGCCCATGGCTTCCCAGTCATCAGCGCCACGGTTAACTCACCACCGTGGTTGTGTGTCTGGGGATGCCAAATCTCGGCTACGGAAATACACGACGTTTGCGTTGCCTGTCTCTGAGTCTGGAGCATGTCCAGGCAGCAACCAGTTCACCGAGCTGGTGAGAGCACTGGACACGTTTCAATTTAGAGAGCCTCCGCTGCAGACTAGGGGACCAAGCTAGCCTCTCACTGCGTGACTCTATATATTCGGCAGCCACTGCAGGCATCAGCCATTCTACACCAAAATTATCATCAGCAGGACCTGTAACAATATTAAGAAAAACAATAGTAACAATTATTTTGAAACTATAATGTCTAAAGAGTCGCAAATTCCACAGAACTATTTAAATATTAGTATTTGTGAAACTTAACTTCCTGTAATTAAATTCAACCAATCAAGGCAAGTCAATAAGACCAATCACGATTTTCCCAAACGCCCCCCGAATCGGTTGTACTAACAGATCAGCTGATGATTCTTTATAACAGTTATATCTAAACTTACTGTAACTTCCAGCTCTGTATGTGAAGCCAAAAGACTATTCAGCTGCATGTCTTTTAATGTGTGTCACACAAGCACTTTTCCATTTGAACTTGACATCACAGAAGGGGCAGCTGAAGGGTTTTTCTTCAGAGTGCCGTCTCATGTGACGCCTCAGAGTTACAACTTGACCGAAGCTTCGGCCACAGGTGGAGCAGCTGAAAGGCTTCTCTCCAGTGTGGATTTTTGTGTGTACGTCTAAAGAGTATTTTTTTTTGAAAGACGCTTTGCAGACAGAACAGCTAAACCGTCGGTCCTCTGTGTGGAACCTGGTGTGTTCCATTAGAGTTGCTTTCAAAGTAAAAGCCTTGTTACAGATGGAGCAGCTGTAGGGTTTCTCTGAAGTGTGATTCGACATGTGATTCGTCAAACCTTTTTTCCGACCAAACTTTTTTCCACATATTGAGCAGCTGAATGGTTTGTTTTCACTGTGACATGCCATGTGGCGAGGTACACTCTCTCTCCTTTTGAACGTCTTCCCACAGATGGAGCAGCTGAAAGGTTTCTCTTCACTGTGTATTCTCATGTGTTTTGTTAGGTCCCTTTTCCATATAAAAGCTTTGCTACAGATGGAGCAGTTGAAGGGTTTTACCCCTGTATGGATTCTGTTGTGTCGTAACAAATTTCGTCTGCGGCTGAATATTTTACCACATTCAGTGCAGCTGTGTAACAGCTCACCTTTCCTGCAGCTTGCATCACCTACAGGAAATATTCTATTCTTTGTGGAGTCCAAACCTGACTGAGCTTCACTACTCTCCTCCCAGTTTCCATCACTGACATCCGTCTCTGAAGAATCTGAGGTTTTATCTTCAATGTCTGATTCTAAAAATTCATCAGGTCCTGCAGAGAGTCTGTTCTCCTCAGTCTGGTTATGATGAAGATTGGAGAGCTGAGTTTCCCCTTCATCATCTTCACATTTAAAAGCTGCAGGATCAAATGTGAACTGCATGATCTCAGCGTCCTCCTGTTCCTCTTTAATCTGTGGGGGATTCTGCTCCTCAGCAGGAAGCTCCTCTTTGATCACCAACAGCTGCTGAACATCTGCAGGAAACACAAACACAGACAGGTTTTAGCCAACACACTCCAGTCAAAGTCTTATACAATGTAAAGATATATTTCTCCTTATGATCTCAGATCATTTTAATAAATTGTAAAGAGATGATCCAATATACAGTGCATCCAAATAGTATTCACAGCACTGCAGTTTTTCCACATTTGCTACTATTTAGTCCAAATCATGGCAAATGAATCTCTTTCCTCCAAGTTCAACACACAATACCCCATTATGATTGTTGTGAAAAAATGTGTTTGATATGGTTGCAAATTAAACACAAGTAGAAAACTAAGTCATCACATTTACGTAAGTATTCACAGCCTTTGCCTAATCCTTTGTTGATCCACCTTAGGTAGCAATTACAGCCTCAAGTCTTTTTGAATATGACTCAAGTTTAGCACACCTATCTTCAGGCAGTCTTGCCTATTCTTCTTTACAGTACATCTGAATCTCCATTAGGTTGGATGAGAGATGTCTGAGCACAGCCATTTTCAGAACTCTCCACAGATGTCCAATCGGATTCAAGTCTGGACTCTGACTTGGTCACTTCAGGACATTCACAGGCCTTCTAGCAAACTCCAGACAGGCTGCTATGTGCCTTTTATCAGGAAGTGGCTTTTGTCTGGTCACTCTATCACACAGGTCTGAATGGTGGATTTCTGCAGAGATGGTTGTCCTTCTGGAAGGTTCTGCTCTCTCCACAAATGAACGCTGAAGTACTGAGAGTAACCATTGAGGACTTGGTCACCTCGTTGACTAAGGCCCTTTCCCCCAGTCACTCAGTTTAAACATCCAGCCAGCTCTAGGAAGAGTCCTGGTGATTGTAAACTTCTTCCATTTATAAATGATGGATGCCACTGTGCTCATTGGGATATTCAAAGTCGCAGAAATTGATCTGCATCCTTGCCCAGATGTGTGCCTCTCTGAGGTCTACAGAAAATTCATTTGACTTCATGCTTGGTATTTGTGCTCTGACGTGCACTGTCAACTCTGGGACCTTATATTGACAGGTGTGTGCCTTTCCTAATCATGTCCAATCAACTTAATTTACCACAGGAGGACTCCATTTAAGCTGTAGAAACATCTCAAGGATGATCAGTGGAAACAGTATGCACCTCAACTCAATTTTAGTTTGATGGCAAAGGCTGTGAATACTTACGTAAATGTAATTTCTTTTTTCTTTTTTCTTTGTAAAAAATTTTGCAACGATCTCAAAAACTTTTATCACAACAGCCATAATGGGCTGTTGTGTGTAGGAAAAAGATGAATTTGAAACCATTTGGAATAAGGCTGTAACATAATTAAATGTGGAAAAAGTGCAGCGCTGAGAATACTTTCTGGATGCACTGTAGGGTCACCTACACCTAGGCCTGTCATGATAAATTGTCCCAAAAATATTTGCCTTACAAAAATATTGTTGTTTGGAGACTATTTTCAACTAATATAATAAATGCTTAATAATGCAAGTAGTTACACCCGCTCAAGACCAATAAGCTTTCATTTCAGTGCATTGCCATTGCAGTTTTGCGAATTACACAAAAAAAAAAACACCTCATCCTAGCGCATAAACGTTTGATCAAAATAGCCGTGTTTCCATTAAGCAAAATGTATTATTTCGTAAGTAGAATTAGCTTAATTTGATGGCCAACAGAAACACAGCTAGGGATAAAGCTGTGGAGAGAATCAGAGCAGGGTAATGTTGTAGAACAATATTCCTAGCCTTAACTCAGGGCGCCACAACTGCAAACCTGTTAAGACATATTAAGAGTAACACATCATCCTGAACACATACATACAGGTTGATCCTGGAATAAAACCTGCTAACGGCTTCCAGTGGGACAACGACACTAAACAGCAAGAGCTGCGAGGGGATGGTTTATATCAGAGCATGTTCATCTGTTAGAATTGCCCCAGTTAAAACTCAGAAATTGTGGTTTGACCTAAAAAGTTAAGATCTCCATCAGACCCAACTGAGTTTGAGCTATTTTTTCAATGAATGGGAAAAACTCTTGATCAAAGCCAGTTGGTATATCCTAAAAGACATGGAGCTGTAACTGCAGTACATGCAGGTTCTACAGAATACTGACTCAGGAAGACTAAATACATGTGCATGCCAAACCTTTTAGATTTTTATTTGTATATACGTTTGTAATCATTTATCATTTTTTTCTATTGCACAATTATGCAATATAATACCAATAAAATGATTAATAAAAGCTTGTCCAGGGTGTACCCCGCCTCTCGCCCATAAATTGCTGGAGATAGGCACCAGCTTCCCACTATGGAAGAAGCTGTTTAGAAAATGACTGACTGATCAATAAAAGTTTTGTGAGAATTATAATTATAAATGTGCCTTGGCCTCACCCTCTGCACCATCATGGTTTGTGGTTCTTTATTTTTCTAGGTACAACAGCTGTCAGACAGCATTAAAATATAGCAAAATCCAGCTAAAATCTCTACCAGCAGAGTTTACTTAAGCTAACAAAAACCTCTTTACAACTTGCTTCAATTCCAGCCATTTAGTACTATTTCTGCTATCTAGTTTTAGCAGCTATGTTACCATTAGCTGCTTTTTGTGCTGAGATTCCTTGATCATAATGGTGATTCTGCTACTGGCTGCACAGTCCCTTCAAACCTAGATTTTTATTTTAGGAATTCTCACTGAAAAGGTAAACATACCCTAAATTTCAGTTATCTATTAAATTCATACATGTTATGATATAGCCGGGATTTATTGTAAAAATGTTGGTCTAACAAAATTGTCTAAAACAGGAGTTGAATTTTTTCAGTGAACAAAATCATAAGTTAGCAAACTTTTCAGCAAACTAAATAGCAAAAATCTACTGGTTTAATGCATGATCACATGCTTAATTAGCCTAATGCATGGATTTGATCTAGAATTTAAAATCTTAATGTTCAGGATAAAATTACAATGTTTATTTTAAAATTGAATGAAAGCTGAATGTTTTTGCTCAAGGTAGAATATTCTCTTTTGCCGACATTGACGGTAAAATATAATATTTTAGTGGCAAAAGTGACCCTTGGGCTGAATAAAAGGACTATCACAAGTTTATTAACCAACATTTAAGCTAACCACTAAGAAGGGAGAACATCTTTCACAAATTGTTAGGTGGATGGTTCATGGAAATATCTAAACTTCTTTGAGATTTTGGGTCACAACTTTTCACAGGGTTCAGTGTAAACTGCGGGTCACAATCTTTTAAGATGCCTCAGCTGTCGTTATTTTTTAGCCTACACACCTAACTTTGGTACCATTTGAAAGTTATTTTAATATCTTTAGGGTAAAATTGTTTGCATTGACACACAACTCTTAATTTTTTTTGCTATCATTCATGTTAAGTGTTGATGAACAACTGGCTTTTTAAAATGTTTTAACATTTACTTTGTTACACTATTTTTTTTTTAAAGATGTTTGTACTTGTGTGTAGTCATTAGCTGCAGCCTGAATCTCACATTTAGAAAGATAATTTACCTTGAAAGTGAGAGCCCATCTGTCTACAGTGTGTTGGTTCCTCCATCTACATAAGTTGTCTTTTCTCCAACGCTCCGAAGTTTTCCACAATCACAGCAGAAACTTTTATCTCCACCGGAAACACAATCTGTTCTCCACCAAAGTGTTTCTCTACTCGCTTTGTTCCAGTTCTGTCTGCTTCCAGCTAGCAGGCTAAGCTAACACTCACAGCTGCTGTTGCTCCCGGGAGGCTATTTAGCTAAATAAAAAAAAAACCTAAAAAGTTCAGAATTACGATAAATCATCGCTGCGGCTGTTACGATACTATGTTTACAAGAATGAAAGAGTACCTCAGCGAGAACATTTCCTAAACTGAAAGACGAAAAGAGAAGTCTGCTAACGTAGCTTCTGCTGCTGGGAAACAATCACTTCCGTTGGTGTTCGGTTACATTCGCCTTCAAAATAAAAGCTCGAGGTGAACCGCACTTGGCACACGAGTGCCCTCATATGGACAACCGACCTAAAAGTTTAACATGTGAACAAATAAGAGAAGAACAAGTAATTACTCAGACCATTTAAGAGAAGAAACTCTGCTTTTATAGATAAAAATTGATTATTTCATTACAAAAGTATATGTAAAATAATTTAATGCCAACATGTGAGCAGGAATATCTTGTATCTTGTGATGTGTGTGAACACATCAGTAGGCTTAGAAAGAGATTTCATTTCATTTCATTTCATGTATTCTTCTTTTTTAACAAGTTAAATCAAGCTACATTAAAGCAGATGCCCAAATCAGGTAGTGCTCTTCCCATCTCAGTTCTGCATGGATTCACTCCCCCATTTCTAAGCCCAGATATTAACCTTGAAAACTACATTCTTTGAACTGGCAAAGTAGGTCAGAAGTTAGCCGATCCAGGATCGCTACGGTTTTAATTCAATGCTTTTTTAACTGTATGCTGAGCCATCAACCTGAACGCTCATATGCAAAGTTCGATTGATCATTGAAGTTATTTGAAGTAAGTTCGCAATCCGAGCTTGGTGCTGGATCTGATGACCTCGTGGTCTCATCTGTTTTATTGCATTTGTTCTTTCCACTGGTTTCCTGTGTGGGTTTTATTGCTATCAGCTGATTGCCCAGCCACCAGGAGCTAACTTGATGGTCCAACATCCTGGCCTATAGGGATAAATGCTTGGATCTGTCCATTGTGGCTTCCCATATTCCAAGTCCACCCAAAGCTCTGATTATTCCCACCTTTGTTCATAAATTGTTGGTTTGATCTCCATTAATACTCAGTGTGCATTCTTTATAAATTTATCAGTGTAATTGAACTACTAAATAGTTAGTGCCTGTATCACCCTTTTTGGTTAATGGTGTAATAATATACTTATACTTATCATGGTTTTGGCTAATAATTATTAACTACTGACAATTCATTCTAATTATTAAGTGTTAGTGGCCCAATAATCACAATTCCATAGGGTACTTTGAACATCTACTTGATGTGAATGATTTTTAATCATAATTTTTAATACATATTCATAATTAAATAATTATAATTGCACAACATAAACATAGTTCAAATTTGACTTTGGGGATTATTTGAAGGATTTTAATGCAAGATAAATAATGCAAAATACACAACACTAGAATAAAAGCATATTTCGAATTACAGAAAAAAACAATGTTAATAAAAGTGACCCCTGAATGTACAATACAAGCATCAGAAGATAACCTCTCAGAATACATTTCCATGGTAGCATATCAGTCACTAATTTTGGGAGAGACTAAATCAAGTACAAAGTTATTCAAGATAATCACAAAACAACAATCCTAATCCATTTTATTATTACCAACTATTTTATTTTCAATTCAATTTCCATTTCATTCAATATTAGGATTATTTCAACATATATTGTAGGCTTAAACATTTAACTCTGTCAAATTGCAACTTTGGCCTTTAAACAGCCACGGAGATGATGCACAAGTCAGTTATGAAACTAAGTCACACATACAGAGATCAGAGATGCAGTGGAGCTTATTTCAGATGAAAAAATAATTATCTAATCCTCACCGAGATTACTTTTTAGAACATCTAAAACCAACACATTTTTCTGTTTCCACGTTGTCTGTCTGTCAAAGCAGCTTCCAGACAGCAGCTATAATGTGAGTTGAGCTCCACTGTAGCCTCTAGCTCTGTATGTGAAGGCAAAAGCCTATTCAGCTGCATGTTTTTTGATGTGTGTCACACAAGCACTTTTCCATTTGAACTTGACATCACAGTAAGGGCAGCTGAAGGGTTTTTCTTCAGAGTGCCGTCTCATGTGACGCCTCAGAGTTGCACCTTGACCGAAGCTTCGGCCACAGGTGGAGCAGCTAAACGGCTTTTCTCCAGTGTGGATTTTTGTGTGTACGACTAAAGAGTATTTTTTTTTGAAAGATGCTTTGCAGACAGAACAGCTAAACCGTCGATCCTCTCTGTGGAATCTGGTGTGCTCCATTAGAGTTGCTTTCAAAGTAAAGGCCTTGTTACAGATGGAGCAGCTGTAGGGTTTCTCTGAAGTGTGATGCGACATATGAGTCGTCAAACTTTCTTTCCGACCAAACTTTTTTCCGCATATTGAGCAGCTGAACGGTTTATCTTCAGTGTGACATGTCATGTGCCGGGGTACACTCCCACTCCTCTTGAACTTCTTCCCACAGATCGTGCAGCTAAAAGGTTTCTCCTCAGTGTGACTTCTCATGTGAGGACTTATACTTTCTTTCCTTTTAAACGTCTTCCCACAGATGGAGCAGCTGAATGGTTTATCTTCAGTGTGACTTTTCATGTGCCGAGTTACGTCTTCTTTTTTTTTAAACTTCTTCCCACAGATGGAGCAGTTAAAAGGTTTTTCTGCAGTGTGACATACCATGTGCCGAGTTACGTCTTCTTTCTTTTTGAACCTTTTTTCACAGACTGAGCAGCTGAAAGGTTTTTCTTCACTGTGTATTCTCATGTGTTGTGTTAGGTCCCTTTTCCATATAAAAGCTTTGTCACAAATGAAGCAGTCGAAGGGCTTTAATCCTGTGTGGATTCGGTTGTGTCTTAACAAATTTTTTCTGTGTTTAAATGTTTTGCCACATTCACTGCACCTGTGTAACCTCTCACCTGTCTCACATCTTGTAGCAACTACAGGAAATGTGTTGTTCTGTACAAAGACTAAACCTGATTGAGGGTCAGTGTTCTCACCCCAGTTTCCATCACTGACGTCCGTCTCAACAGAATCTGAAGTTTTGTTTTCATCATCTGATTCTGGCCCCACAGAGTCTCTGCTTTCCTCAGCCTGACTCTGATTAATCTCTGAGAGCTGAGGCTTCTCTTCACCATCTTCGTTCTTCACAGGTACAGGACTGAATATAAATTCTACAATCTCGCCGTCATCCTGTTCCTCTTTAATATGTGGGGGCTTTAGGTCCTCCTGGTCCAGTTTGGGACACCAGTTCTGGACATCTGCAGGAAACAGAAACAAAGACCAGTTATATACAACTATATAGTAACTACATAAACATTTCATGGTCAGAGATCATTTCAACGAGTTACAATCAGTCCATCATTAAGTTCATTTTATAGTTTTAGGGAATACATTTTTAAATATGGCTTGCCATTCTAAAACACACAATACCAATTTATGTTTTCCAATGGCCAGGTTGAACATACAGGATATGCTACTTTATTTAGCCAACATGTTTTACCAGGCATTTAAAACACTTTATTTGGCCATGATACTTCTATAAACTCACACAATAATACCCAATCTTGAGGGGGGCAAGGATTTGTTGCAAAACAAGAGGAGCAATATGTTTCTCTTATATAAAATCGTAAACTAAACTGCAGCGTAGCTAAGTGTTCACAAATGTGAACTTTTAACCACTTTAACCATCTTTTGTCCTGTGTTGAGACCCCTCCATGCGATGAAACATGGACTGAACTACACACATAAAAAGACTCTGAATCCCAGAATGCACACTTTTAACCCATCTTTCTGCACAGCTCCCAGGAAGGAGGAATTTCACAGTTGGAATCCCCATGATGTCATAGAGCTACAAAACTGCGCAGCAGCATCTCTTCCTCTTTATCCACAGCCATCCGCTGGTTACATGGGGGGGACACGCGAGTGAACATCTTGACCTCACTAATCGTGTAAAAGACTAAATCTTCAAAAAAACAAACAACAACCTACGATCAAAAGTTATGTACTGTTTATTCAAAATTATGCTGAAAATAAGACTTGTTGCCTTATAACCTTTCTGACTGAGCCTCTGCAAAAAATAATCGGAGTCAAAGATTCCCAAGTAAGAGCAATGTCTTTAATTATGTTGACGAAAGGGTTTCCTCTCCACTGCCCTGATAAAAGATGGCACAGGAACTGCAACACTGCACTCTGCCCGCGTGTGCTACTCCAAGCAGACGCTTTTCCCCAGACGGCTAGGCCAAGAGCCACTGCCGGCCACGCAGCTCAATGGCCCTTGGACCACCTGTCCCTTGACAGTTACGACAAACTTTATGTAAAAGGGTTGCTAAATAAAGACAGCTATTTTTCTTTGTTAAAATAGGACCGCTATTACAGGATGTGACATCATCCTGATGGAAGTTGTAGTCACTTCTTGTTTGGTGGTAAAGCAATAACGAAGACTTCCAGTAATAGTTTGTAAATGTCATTTAAAATTATTTTCTGTTATTACACAAAATTTCAAACTTCTACAGACTGCCATTACAGGCTATTCACCACTAAAACATCTGTATTTGTTCTCAGTGGGCATGGCTAAAGTGATGTCATCACTTTACCACACCAATGTGTTGAACAGTCATCCACAAAGAAGCACAAACAAGTTTGGTGTGGATCTGATTATGCATCAGAGAGATATAAGTGTTTGAATTTTTCTAGAGAGCACAGCTGATTCAAATTCCATTAGACCCTTTTCCATTGCTTAAAGAAAGTCCATGGCGTGTTTCCATACAAATTTACCTGGGACTTTACTTTCACGGGTAAGCGGTCCAGGTCTGGAGGTAGGACTTTCTAGATTTCCCCAGGATTATTAAAGGGCCGAGGCATGGCACCAACAGCTACTGTAATGGCGAAGGTCAATACACAAATTCATCGTTTTTATACCATTATTTTGTAACAAAAAGCTAAGCTAAGCTAATCGGACGGCTGGGCGGGAACTTTCCCACTTGAACCCGGTGGTGGACACCGGCAGTAAGGGATGCTGTCAAGCTGCAGAAGGGGTCCCATCGGCTTGTGGGACTCCTGAGGTGGCTGACGGGTACCGTGAGGCCAAGCGTGCCGTGGCCTGAGCTGTGGCAGAGGCAAAAACTCGGGCCTGGGAGGAGTTCGGTGAGGCCATGGAGAAGGACTACCGGTTGGCCCCGAAGCGATTCTGGCAATTCCGTCCGGCGCCTAAGGAGGGGGAAGCAGTGCATCGCCAACACTGTTTACAGTAGGGGTGGGAAGCTGCCGACCTCGATTGGGGACATTATCAGGTGGTGGAAGGAGCACTTCGAGGATCTCCTCAATCCTGACGTCATGCATTCCCTGGTGGAAGCAGAGGTTGGGAACTCAGGGTTAGACTCTTTCATCACCCAGGCTGAAGTCATCGAGGTGGTTAAAAAGCTCCAGGGCTTCAGGGGTGGATGAGATTCGCCCTGAGTACCTCAAGTTTCTGGATGTTGTGGGGCTGTAATGGTTGACATGCCTCTTCGACATTACATGGCGATCGGAGACAGTGCCTCTAGACTGGCAGACTGGGGTGGTGGTCCCCTTCATAAGAAGTGTGACTGGAGGGTGTGTTCCAACTATTGGGAGATCACGCTCCTCAGCCTCCCTGGTAAGGCCTATGCCAGGGTATTGGAGAGGAGTGTCAGGAGGAGCAGTGTGGTTTTCATCCCGGCCGTGGAACACTGGACCAGCTCTACACCCTCTGCAGGGTACTCAAGGGTTCATGGGAGTTTGCCCAACCGGTCCACATGTATTTTGTGGACCTGGAAAAGGCATTCGATTGTGTCCCTCGTGGTGCCCTGTCGGGGGTGCACCAGGAGTACAGAGTCGGGGGCCCTTTATTAGGGGCCATCCGGTCCCTGTACGAGCGGAGCAGGAGTTTGGTCCAAATTGCCGGCACTAAGTCGGACCTGTTCCCGGTGCATGTTGGACTCCGGCAGGGCTGCCCTTTGTCACTGGTCCTGTTCATAACTTTTATGGACAGGATTTCTAGGCGCAGCCAAGGGCCGGAGGGGGTCTGGTTTGGGGACCAGAGGATTTCGTCTCTTCTTTTTGCAGATGACGTGGTCCTGCTGGCCCCATCTAGCCAAGACCTACAGCATGCGCTGTGGCGGTTTGCAGCCGAGTGTGAAGCGGCTGGGATGAAGATCAGTTCCTCCAAGTCCGAAGCCATGGTTTTCGACCGGAAAAGGGTGGCTTGTCCTCTTCAGGTTGGAGTGGAGTTCCTACCTGAAGTGGAGTTTAGGTATCTTGGGGTCTTGTTCATGAGTGAGGGGAGAATGGAGCGGGAGATTGACAGATGGACCCGTGCGGCTGCCACAGTAATGGGGACGCTGTGCCGGTCCGTGTGTAATGAAGAGAGCGGAGCCAAAAAGCAAAGCTCTCAATTTACCGGTCGAACGAATTATTAATAAATATTCCATGAAATAAATATCCCCATGAAATAAAACAAAATTATTATGTTAAAAGAAATTTTCATTTTATTTTATTTTATTCATTTCAAGATTTATTTAATTTACTTAAATATTTATTTATTTATTTCATAATGCAGTTTTATTTTGTGACACTTATTTTGTAAAGCTACTTTACGTATTTCCGTGACTTTTACTTTTAACCCCGTTTTTCATTTTAAGCTCTTTTTATTTCATGTTCTTATATTCAAATGAGGGGCCAGAGTTTTATCTGTGGGACGGCGCTGGGACAGCAGGACCGAGGTCAATTCGTGGCCGCTGCCTGCCAGACGACCGCATGCCGGACATGCAACTGCCAGTGCCACAGCATGCCAGAGGGAGCCAGGGGATTCCACGAGGATGCCAGAAGGTGCCAGACCGGCCGTAGAAGCCTGCCACGGCGGTTGGCGCTGTTTTCGTGGACATTCTTTCAGCACGTCATACACACACATAGTGCTATTTATTTTCCATCTCAAGTAAATACAGCCACCTTATGTTATGGGTCTAACGCTGTTTACTAAATAAAAACCAATAAAGACATCATTTAAAAGGCACAGGCTATAACAATAATGACATCCCGTTTGCTGATAATCAGCATTGGTTTCCACAAAAACAGCAGCAACCGCCGTGGCAGGCTTCTACGGCCGGTCTGGCACCGGAACCTCCTGGCTCCCTCCGGCATGCTGTCTTCTGCCGGCCTCAGCCACGAATTGACCTCGGTCCTGCTGTCCCAGCGCCGCCTCATTTGAATATAAGAACATGAAATAAAAAGAGCTTCAAATGAAAAACGATGTTAAAAAGTAAAAGTCACTGAAATACGTAAAGTAGGTTTACAAAATAAAAGTGTCACAAAATAAAACTGCATTATGAAATAAATATTTAAGTAAATTAAATAAACAATGAAATGAATTAAATAAAATAAGATAAAAATTTCTTTTAACATAATTATTTTGTTTTATTTCATGGGGATATTTATTTATTTCATGGAATATTTATTAATAATTTATCAATAGCAGTATTTATTTATTTAATTTTGAATAAAACGGCTCTCCATAGTTGCTTGGGGATACTGTGCCACTACAAACGTTTGCACACTTTATTTGGTTAATGTTTACAGTTATATGTTGTATCCCAATAGTATGTTGCGTTCATAAATATATTTAATGGCGCATTTGGTGAATTTCGTTTCTGGCAAAATTATTCAAATGCAATTTTTTCTCTTTATTTTGTTTGTATATTACATATATTAAAATGCTATAAATGCACACAACACTACATGGGCATTTGGTATTTATATTTTGATATTTTAAACTTGATTTTCTGAAATATATATATATATAAAGTTTTTTTTTTTTTTGCATGGACATACAGTGGTTCTATTTTGCACCTTTAAAAAAAAAAAAAGAATCTTATCCTACAGATTATTTAGCTTTAGTTGTAAATTTCACCAACACATGCCAGGTTTAAAAAAATGTCTATATTTATCACTGTATTAGGGATAAAATCTTCAAAATATGCACATTTTCAGAAACAGATCATTTAAACAGCTCTTTGAAGTGATCAGATCCTGAAGATTTGGTTCCTTTCAAAGAGCCACTCAGCCACGGCCTCCAGCGAAAGGCCTCTCTGTTTGAAACCAGGTGAGGCAAACTTGCTATCTTCTGAAACAATTTCAAAATACCAATACCAGCTTTAATTGTATTATTATGCTTGACTGGGCAGCAAACTTGCATGACCTAAACCCTATAAAGAAACTATGAAGTAATGTCAAGATGAAGATGAGAGAAACCAGTAAAGCAACCAAAGCATCCTAAGGAGCCACAGACTGATCGCCTCAGAGAAACACTGCATCGATGCAATAATTCATGAAAAAATAAGAACCAAATAAATATTGAGTGCACATACTGTCCTCTACACGGACTTTCCACTATGTACACATTACTGTATTAATATCCTGTTTTTTTTTTTTTTTATTGGAATATTTACTATGCCTGTTCCAAGTTTTAGTGAAAACTTTTATCTTCTTTCTTTTCTATCCTCTGTAATATGTTTTAAGTCGACTGTTTGTTCTCGTAGACGCATTAATGTTATAACAAAACATTTTTACAGAGCTGAGAAGACAATCACCCTGAAACTGAGAGTCCATCTGCTCACTGTGTTGATTACTCCATCTGTCGGTTGTCTTTTCTCCAACGCTGAGACCTTCTGAAGTTTTCACGCAATCACATAATACTCTTTTCTCTCCTTAAACTCCATCAGAAACGGTCTGTTCTCCACCAAAGTGTCCCTCTGGCTCGCTGTTTTCCTCAGTGCTGTTTGCTAACAGCTAACAGGCGACGCGAACACTAAAACCTTCTGCTGGTTCCAGAAGGAAAACTGATTTAGACATTTCTACAAAAAAAAAAAAAGTCACGAAGAAATTAAAAAACGAGACGACTTTAAATATATGCTTGCGTGATGCTCGGACAAAAACATACAACATTCAACACAAAAATATCGCATGGAGAAATAGAAAAGATTTTCTTTGTATGGCTTCTACTGCTCGTAGAAAATCACTTCCGCTAGGTTATATTGGCCTTCAAAGTAAAAGCTCGGTCAACAATGCCACATGGCAGCTGCATTAACATGAAACACCTATAATCAGATTATTAGTCCAAATAGACTAAAGGTGCATAATGTAAAAATATAAGTAATTTAATAATAAGCTGATACAGTATAAACAGAATTCATATTTAATCACAGAAGAGTTGGGTGTTTTTAAAGTCTTTAAAGCACTCAGGATTTAGTCTGTAATCTGTAATAATTAACACGGTAACCAAGAAAGGGGCTTCGTGAATTCCCTAATTCGTTAGAGAAATGAGCTTCAGTGTCTATATTATTAATTAATGTAGCCCTGTTTTGATAGCGAGTCTTTAATAAACTGAAATGATCTGCTTATACTACTCGGTTTATTGTTCAATTTGTATTGGAATAATCCAGTCCAAGAATACAGTTTAATAAAGAACAATATATATTTGTCTAATAATTATTCTTCAGATGTGTCATAGACAGATCTCCTTTGACAGAGTCTGCTCAGCACAATATTGTTTTAACCTCATCGTGCAATAAAGGGTAGAACAATTCAAGCAGAGAGGGAATTGTGAAGCAGTTTTCCCATAAAGAAACCCCAAACCAACTAAGATTATATTAGAGAATGTCCTAATTATGTTCTTCACATTGAAAAGCCTAAAAATTATTGCTAATCCACATAAGTCTTTGACATGCATGAGTCAACAATGTTTCTCCATTCTCTATTGTGTTGTCATCCTCTCTACCAATTCTAACCTGCTACTGAGTCATCAAACATTTAACAAAATTAACAAAATTCAAACAGAATGCATGAGCAACCAACTAAACTGACCGCACTGCAAATATAATCTAATGTAATTAATATGCTAATCAAATAATCAAGTTACTTTATACCATTCAACAACTCTTTATATTACATATTTATATCATAAAACCTAATGAATGAACATTATTTACATTGGAATAAACCTTAACTGAGTTTTCAGAGAGAAAACTATTCGTCAATCAGTGTGAGCTGAACGTAGAACTTGTTCTTGAGAGAAATGAACCGAGAAACACGTTCCTCAGACCCGTTCAAGTCTTTGAACTGAAAATGTCCTAAAAATACAATGAATAAATGGTGTTCATGAGGTGAGCCTACAATGAAATAAAAGTAAGTTCAGGAGTTTGATGTATTCTGTAATTATCTAGGGTATAGTTTCTATTTTGACCATATCTTTGTTTGATAAATACTGACAAGGTGGAGTCCTTGGTGCGTGACCCCACCCTGGAGTCTAGATTTGAGTACTTTTAAGACCTGGTAAAGCCTAAGAACTAAAAGGTGTACTTTCTTTCCACAACAACCACAACAGAGCATTCTGTTAAACCAAAACTAATCATCGTGTAAAATTCACTTTATTTGTATTGTAGTGGTTTCAGTGATCAAAAGGCCGATCTTTACCTCTGGTTCTGGAAGAAAATGGTCACTCACAACATGTTCGATGTTAAAAATGAATTTAAACAGTTCTAATTAATCATTGAAACAACACTGTCAGTAAAGAGAAGTGTAAAAACGTATAATTAATGTCAAGTATTATTAACACGTAGCACCATAAGCAGTTAAAGAACCAGTCTTTAAATAAATCATTATAAAACAAGACAAACCCACAGAAGAAAAACCCACACGAAAACATCACTACATGTTGACAGCTGGTTGTTGTTTAACCCAGGGCTCCGAATCCACTTTTATTTCAAATCTACATATTTGTCTAGACTCAAATTTCTAGGTTTCTCAGTCAGTTTTCAGACCATTGTTTACATAAACTGAGTGCAGCGGTTATTTTCTGTGTCTTTACTGCCATCTAGCGGTGACGAAAGGCACACATTTTTTATTTATATATAGTGAGACATGGATTACAGATTTTTATCCCAAAATATAGGTACTTAATTTTTAATTTAGGCTCCAAGGAATGATAGAAACATAAAAAAAGATGATCATTATCATTTGGTCACATTTCACTTTATATACTTATTACCTTCATAAAAAACTTTAAGTTATTAATAGTTCAGTACAGAGCGAAATAAATGTGATTACATTTTTGTGATTCTATTTCTTTCTATAGGCGAGCAACTCTATTTGTAAATGCTAATGAATTTCTACTGGTATTTCAGACTTTCTCAATACTTTTCTTTTTCAAACGTAGGATTAAGTGATCTAGGATAAGAGAAGAAAGTTGCAAACCTTTCTTGGTCTGCTTCAGGAAAGCCAAACCAGGCTGAAGAAGAGCAGCAAAAGACTGATTTATGTAACTTTTTAACTGCACACAGTGGGCCATACGGGCAGATGCCCAGGGCAGCATTAGAAAGGGGGACTCACAATCATAAGACAACAAAACACAACTGCACTTTGAACAACTTTTCTATTGCTTTTATGCATGTACAGTCATCGGGGAGTTGGTGTTCCCTCCGATAAGAGAATAGGAAGACTATTTTATGTGCAGACCTGGCCTGCATTTAATCCTATCGCAACATTTAGATGATTTCCTGCACTTTGATGTGGTGGGAGGTGGCAAAAAAAAGGTCTCATCAAGAACACCATTGAAGAACCATCACAAGGATGTACATCCAAAACTACCTTCTAAATATTGTCCAGGAATTTAAAAGATTATTTAAGAAATTAATAAAAACACAATTGTACATGTGGTAAATGTTCTTTTTCACTGATACTATAGTTAGACTAAAGTAAAGCAAAGCGTTTGTGTTAGAAGCAACATTTTGCCTAAATATAGCTAGTTTTAATTTAGCTTGGGTAAAACTGGGAAAAATTTGCTTAAATTCTTGGACAATTCAAATTGTTCCACCAATGTAATCAGTGCAATACTATTAGTTTCCTTTGGCAGTACACGTTAATGCTGACCTGAAATGCCAAGACATTTAACCTTGATTCGGTGCTACAGGATCTTTTGTGAGCTTTTGACATAAAAGCTCAAAATGAATATTATTTATAGTAGACAAAACAAAATGAGCAAACAGAAACATTTGTTCAAAGATTCTAGACATTTTGTTTTAATGTCACAAACATTTTCTGACAGCCAGTTCCGTACTGAGGACTAAAAATACCACAATTTATACATAAATAAACTACTGAAAATGTTTACATAAATTATATAAATATAACTCAAATGCATTCTGTAAATGTATATATATATTACCAAATTATCTAGATATTTCAGTCATTTATAGGCAATCTACCAATTAAATGTAAATAATACTTATCATATTCATTTCATCTTAAGACCTGCAAATATCCAGTCATGTAATCTAACAATGTCATAGTTTTGCTGCAGCACATAATTAACTTAGCTCCCAGCAGCTGCCACTGATCACCTGACCTTGTCTAACCCTGCTGGATCTCCGACCAGAGTCTGTGTGCAGGATGAAGATTATTCACCTGCATGGATTTTTGTGTGTTTCAGAAAAGTTTGTTTCCATTTGAACGTCTTGTTGCAGACGGAGCAGCTGTAAGGTTTTTCTCCTGTGTGACCCCTCATGTGACGAGTCAGACTAATAAGTTGAACGAAGCTCCGTCCACAGATGGAGCAGCTGTAAGGCCTCTCTCCAGTGTGGGTTTTTGTGTGTTCTGCTAAAGTATGTTTCCTTTTAAAAGCTGCACCACAGACAGAACAGCTGAACGGTCTTTCCTCTGAATGGATTCTTGTGTGTTCCATCAAAGTTACTTTCAAAGTAAAAGCTTTGTTACACACCGAGCAGTTGTATGGTTTTTCTTCAGTGTGATGTGTCATGTGATAGGTTAGACTTTCCTTCCTGCCGAACTCTTGCCCACAAATAGAACAGCTGAAAGGTTTTTCTTCAGTGTGCCGTCTCATGTGCCTCGTCACACTTTCCCTCCGGCTGAACTTTTGTCCACAAATGGAGCAGGTGAAAGGTTTTTCTGTAGTATGACTTCTCATGTGAGAGGTTACGTGTATCTTCCTTCTGAACCGTTGACCACAGATGGAGCAGCTGAAGGGTTTTTCTCCACTGTGCGTTCTCATGTGTTGCGCTAAGACGTGCTTCCAAGAAAAAGCTGCGTTACAGATGGAGCAGCTAAAAGGCTTCTCTCCTGTGTGGACTCTGTTGTGTCTCAAGAGATCCGACCTTTGGGTAAATGTTTTACTGCATTCAGTGCAGCTGTGTAACTTCTTGCCTGCTTCATATGACTTATGACTGACAGAAAATGTGTTTGTGACAGGGTCCAGTCCTGACCTGGCTCCATAGCTCTCCTCCCAGTTTCCATCACTGACATCCGTTTCTGAAGAATCTGAAGTTTTGTCTCCATCATCCGACTCTAAACATTCATCTGTTTCTGGTTCTGTAGAGGTTCTGTTCTCCTTAGTCTGACTGTGATGAAGCTCTGAATGCTGAGGTTTCTCTTCCTCATCTTCACCCTTCACAGGGTCTGGATTGAATATGAACTCTATAATCTTAGTCTCTTCCTCTTCCTCTTTAATCTTTGGGCATTTCTGGTCCTCCTGGTCCAGTGTGGGACACCAGTTTTGCTCCTCAGCAGGAAGCTCTTCTTTCATCGCCCACGACTGCTGGATGTCTGTTGGTAACACAAACACGGACAAGTTACAAGACACAGTTCTCATCTCAAGTTTCATATGCATTGAACTGGCTATGTTTCCACTGCAGGAACCTTTTTTCTAGGAACCAGAGCCATTTTCTGTGGTACTTTCTGACTGGACCTGAAGTACTGAGTACTTCCAGAACATATGTCCAGTTTCATGTAAACAAATAGCAACATGCTGCATGTAATGCTTGTCAAAAGCTCTATTAAAAACCCAGGATGTGTGAATGCTTTTTGCAGTTTGATGCCACTTTGTGTTGCTGACCCTCACAGGAAGTTTTTGTTTTTGTTTTACTTCACTTGTGTTACTTTATTTGTACTGTTTCCATAATGTCTTAATCCTGTTCACGAACCCAAAGATAGTTTTACACCGAAGGCGACATCATTCCTTTCCCTCATGCAGCTCTCCAGTGGTAAGCAGATTCTGCACGAATAGAACAGAAACAATAGATAATAAGTCGTTTTTATAAAAGACACTGATATGAACATTTTTCTTTTTATTTTCGCACAACTACATCGAATTTTCGTCAGGTTGTGTATTTTGGGGTGAATTTGGGGATTTGTATTATTTTTTCTTGTTAAAATTTCCTTAACATTTATATGTTTTGTTGTTTCCTGGAGGTGAAAATATTTGTCTTGTGTTTTAAATCTACCAAATTACAGATCAGGTTGAAAATCAAAACACACTTTTTGACAAAAGTAAAAAACGGGGCATAATCAGCATTCCTGCCAGTTTTTGACTCTGACTTTAATTTGCATTTATGTGTTGACATTTTTAATAAAAAGAAAGATTTTTAATAAAAAGAAAGATTTTTATGACTAAAACTGTTTTAGGGGATTCAAGTTTTAGAAACTTCATGAATGTTTGTCAAGGATGGCAAGGACTGAAGTTAAAATTGACATTTATTTTTTTAAAATCTGAAAACGTGTTGTAATATATGTTGATACATAATTTCTATGGAAATCTTTGAAAGAGCATTTTTGTGTCTGAGAAAGACAGGTAGAGCATAAAATGACGCAACCAAAGGAGTTACATCAATAATAATAATTCACCTTTATTTTAGACAAAATTGGTCCATATCATTGAAAAAGAAAAAAAAACAACAAAAGTTTAAATTGTCAGTATTATGAGTCACAATTCATTGTTCAACACTAATGTCTGTTGCCAGAAAATGACTGATTGCCTGGCTGACTGATTGAACATGTGAAAAATATAATAAAATACTATAACAAATGAGACATCACCTTTAAACAGACTCATGGGCTCCAAAAAAAAATTTAGTTTATTATCAAAAAATGGTCTAAGCGAATCTTGTCTTGGCAAGAAAATTCAAACTAATCCAGAAAGATCCTGGCCAGGATTTGAACTCAGAACTTTCTTGCAGCAACCGTGATAAATAGTGTTCTACAATGCAGCCCAGCAATCAGGTAAAACTCTGTATTGATGGAAGACAGTTTTAAAACAACCTGGTGTAACCACAGATTTTATGTAACAAGCACACTTTTATACAAACTCAGTTTATGTATCTGATTTTGGACCCAAAGGCCATTAAAGTAAAAAAAAACTTAAGCAGATAATAAAACTGTAAAAAGAGTTGCATCCCTTGTGGGTCTCTCATGTTACTGCTTTGCTGCTTCAGAATATGAATGACTTCTCTCTACCTGAAAATCCTGCAGAAGCATGTCCTTTCAGGTCATGACCTTGAGCTCAAGCACACTTGTGTGCTGCATCAGGATCATTATCTGAATTACACAAGCAAATCCACATCTGAATAGCTCAAAAAACAAAACAAAAACATTTTTTTGGAATTGGCCTAGTCAAAGTCCAAAATGAAATCCAATCAAAATGTTGTAGTGTGACCTTAAGCAGGTGATTCACACCAAAAACCACTCTTATGTGGGTTAATAAAAAAAAAAAAACTCTGTAGAGAGTTACTCATCGAAACTGCGAAAATGCTTGATGGAAACAATTCATTAGGCTGAGGGGACGATTACTCTTTCTATATGGAGCAGAGTTGTCTTGAGTAGCTTTTTTCCTCTAAGAAATTAATCATCATTTCAAAACTAAACATTAGTTTCATGATTTGAAACACTGGTGTGAACCCCCCCCCAGAGGAAATCTATAGGGGGGCACTCACTGTAGATGTTTACAGCCTTGTTGGATTATTACTAAAGAGCAGTATCACAGTGTAATATTTAAATAATCACAAGAAAGGATTATTCCAAAAGCTCACTCAGGCTCCTGGTGCATATGTGGATGTGGAAAACGTCCTGCTTTGTATGACAAAGTAAAACTGCAATGGGCAAACTCGTTGATTTGGGGATGTTATCAAACGCGGCGTCTTCTCGTCTAAGGCTGATAATCGCGCCATTTGACGCCCAATTCAGTTGACTTTCTTGTTTAACCCCGAGCAGAGATACGGTGAAAACTTGGATCATCGTTTAATTTCCTTCCCCTCCGATCGTGTGAAGCACTTCGTGGCGCATAAACCTCGTAGCATGACTACAGTGCAATAAAAAACAAGCCTAAAAAAACTTAAGGTAACATCAGTACGGCTCCGGGCTGATATTACACACTATCATAACCGTTTATTGTTATTAATATCCCGCTCTGCCCATATTACCTTCAAACTGACAGCTAATCTGCTCACTGTGTGTCCGTTCCTCCATCTCTGTTAGTTGTCTTCTCTCCAACGCTTTGGACACCTGATGTTTCCACAACACCACAGCAGAAATTTGGCTCCCCTTAAACTCCCATCAGAAATCCAGTATGTTCTCCAAAGTGTCTGTTTCGCTGTTTCTCACTGTGAAGTTCTGGTTCCAGCTAACAAGCTAAGATAACATCTGGAGCTTCTGTTGCTCCCGGGAGGAAAGCCATTTTAAAGCTATGAGAAGCGATGTAGTTTGTACGATGTGTTTAAAACATACAAGAACTTTCAAACCAACTTGAAAAAAATACACTTGACATTGAACGATATTTGTTTTACAGATTCTGCTGCTAGCAGGAAGTCACTTCCGCTATTTCTTCTTGTGTTTAACAGCGGATCACAAACCGCCCTACGGTGCACTAGCACTACGCCACCTACCGTACCGGAGGACATGTGACAGGAGGTAACCTGCTAGATCAGGGGTCTGCAATCTGTTGCCGCAAGTGGCTCTTGATAACTAAAAATAAATGCAGGTTTTAGCAATGTTTCATCTTTTTCATAGGTTAATTGCATTGCATTTCCACAACAGAATGACACTAAAGCAGCAGTAATATATTTTTAGATCTGCTTTTCACGTCATTGGATTGGGAAATATGTGCTTTCTTTTACATCATTTTCCACGAATATAAACATCCCATTGAAGAACATGTATCCATCCTCAAAAGTTTTATGTTTTTCTTTTTTGTAAAACCTAAAAATAAAAATACAATAGTGGTACTTTTAAAATGACAACAAATTTCCTATAGTAGATATTTATCGAAAATTATGTTGTCTTTTTTCAAACGGTCATGTAACATTTGCAAAAGTTCTTCACCTTCTTCTTTTAGAGTTTATCTGGTGGTTGGCAAACCAACTTAAGGTACATTTACTCCCATCTATCAAATTGGAGAGTGGACATCAGCGATAGAGTGAACTTGTCAATTTTTTATGATAAATTAAACACTGTTAAATAACCCAGTATTTTTAAGAAATCCCATCACTTGTTTTTTTAACATTTCTAGATGTATCCCCCAATATATTACCCAAAATAAGTGCTTTTCCTTCTCTACTTTGTATTGTTGCCAGATATTTCTGTTCTTTAATGTACTTGTTACATTCTAATAAAACATGTTCAACTGTTTCTGATTGACCCCTATTTGGTACAGAGATCTGTTAAGACCTGAATGACCAATCCTCAGGCAAATCATCACTGCCTCCCCTGTCCGGCTCCTATCCCTCCACCTATTACCTCCCACATTCTTTTGTATGTGATACAGATGTCTACCAGTGTCACCGCTATCCCGTTGTTCTTGCCACATCTTAATGACCCTTTCCTGAATCACAGATTTTCCCTCAGCTTCGCTCAATGGGATGTTAATGTTAATGTCATCCAACTTAAGGGCCTGTTTGGCTAGTGGTATCAGCCTCTTTATTTCCCTCAATGCCTACATAATACAGGGATTCGAATAAACTGAACATTAGTATTATTATTATATAATTGGAACAATATGCATTGCAGTTTATTCAACAAATCAAGTCTACATGATTTACCCAATTTAATGCTGTCTGATGCAAAAACAGCTTTGCTAATGCCTATGATGTTACTAACAAGCAACCAGTTATGTGCTAAAATGATAGCAATCACTTCGACACTGTACAATGCAAGATGATCTGATGTTCTTCTTTTAATCATAACATTATATTGTGGGATATATACAGCAGCCCCTGTCCTGCCACTGTTTGGTTCCTTGGACCCATCTGTGAACAACACAAGGCTCTCTTCAAATTGCTCTAAGTAATTTTGAACAATTACCCATTCTGAAATATTTCTTTTCTTCCTTTTCAGCGCCTGTTGCAATTGTCAACATGGTACTATTGAACTGTACTAAAACTGTGTCGAGCCTGTATTCTGAGCCTTTATATCCCCAACCCATCCAAAACTCCTGTAGTTGGACTTCTGGTGTTCCCAACAATCCTTCATCACAGCCTTTATCGGATGATCCTCATCATGCCCCTGGAGATTAATCCAACATATAAACATTAATTTCAGTCTTTTTAAAGTTCTTCGGCCTCGACCTGTAAAGCAGCTACAGGAGATGTCCTAAAAGCTCCAAAACATATACACAGCTCTTGAGATTGTTCTCTCATAATCAAGGACAGGTCTCATGAGAGGCTGGTAAATCCCCATCAATGCTCCTCTTGCTGCCCCAATCCTGGCCAGACAAACACCTCAACAAATTATTTACTTTTTTACATTTATTTTTAACTTACTTTATGTGCTGCTCCCATGTAAGCTTCTCATCAAAGGTACCTTCCAGAAACCTTACAGCACTCACTTGTTCAATTGTTTCTCCTTAATGTTTTAAATGAACTGCGTTATGTTGACTCGAAAAACAAATAACTTGGGTCTTCGCAACGGACATTCTGAAGCCCCATTTGTTAGTCCATTGCTCCACCACCACAATTGC
Organism: Girardinichthys multiradiatus; assembly: GCF_021462225.1. NCBI lineage: Eukaryota > Metazoa > Chordata > Actinopteri > Cyprinodontiformes > Goodeidae > Girardinichthys > Girardinichthys multiradiatus. Next base: position 35,548,089 of record NC_061806.1, on the reverse strand, counting down.
ATCGTTCATCTTTTTTCTGCAGGAACTTGAGATTACGTCCTCGTACCCAAAGTGCCCCATCATCTGCATAAAGTGATTTACCTATACTACTGTCAGTCTGATCAAAGATGTCATTTATCATGATATTGAAGAGAACCAGACTACATACATTACCTTGTGGAGTACCATTCTCAACATCATACAAACTAGAATATTTGTCACCAACTCTTACTTCAATTTAATACCCAGTCTAAAACCCAATTATAAAGCTTACCCCCAATATCCAGCTTTGCCAGCTTTATCAACAATCTCTCCATCCATAACATATGTTAAGCTTTTTCTACATTAAAGAAAAGACAGCCGCCACCATTTCTTTGTTTGTTTGGGCTTTTCTTACTTCTAACTCCAAAAACAGTATTGTTTCCATTGTATTTCTCCCTCTCTGAAAACCACTTTGATGATGGCAGAGTAAGTTTTGCTTTCCAGAAATTATGTCAGTTTGCCTGTTACAGTTCTGTGTTGTTTTTTCCTAACTGAGGGGTAAATAATATGGGTCTGTAATTAGAAGGGTCATTTGCATTTTAACCAGGCTTTAACACTGGAACTATAATCAAATGTTTCCATGCAGCAGGAACTCTTCCTGACTCCCAAATCAGATTGAAGAGATTCACCACAAGTTTAAGAGATCTGTCACTCAAGTGTCCCAGCATTAAAAAACAAACATTATCTTGCCTGGTATTGACTGCTTGACTCCATGAGGTATGGCTATTTCAACTCAAAAAGAATAAACAGCATATCAAAATTTTGGCATGTAACTGTTTTGCTGTTTGTGACTCCTTGATTTGCCACTAAAGTGTTTGCTCTACAACCCTTTGCAACATCAGTGAGGTTATCTGAACTGTGCACTTTATGTAAGGTTTCTAACAATTATTCTGCTTTTCACTATTACTAATAGCAGTCTGTCCATTATGTTGCAAAATAGGTACTGAAATATTTTTTGTTATCCCTTTAATTTTCCTAATAACACGCCATACCTCAGACAACTTAGTCTCTCTTCCAATAGCGTTGCAATATTGTCTCCAGTAAACCTTTTCAGCAGCTCCAATAGTCTTTATCATATCTTGTACCTCTTCCATCATTAACACAGATCAATGAATTTAGCTCAAGAAATTTCATAATAACCAGGCCATTTGCATCTGTAGTCAAGCTTCCACATAATTCATTATGTGCATTAAAATCACCACACCCTATGTATACCTTTCCTCTTACTGGGATTATAAAAATTAATCACTGTAACCTGATAATTTCCTATCCATATTTTAACAACTATTGACTCATGCTCTTCCCATGCTTACAATCTAACTTTGTAATTTGTATTTATCTTACCTTTTTTTTCTTTTCAAGTTACAAAAATTCGGTGCACGACCAGGCGCCGCAATAACACGCAGGACCCTTGTGCAGGGGCGTGGATGGCGTGATTGCATCACTTTTGGTGCACGAAGCCTCACGCCCTGTTCAATGCGCCAAGTATAAATCTAGCTGAAGTCCAGTCAGCCACAGTCTTCTGTATTGGCGTTAACATGTTGCCTTTTCTAACTTGACTTCGGCATTACGTGAGTGTTGTAAACTGCTGATGAGTTTCTCTCCTAAATAAAGCCACTAAAGGAGCTCTAACCATTAATGTTTTGCTTTTCTTTGCTATAGAAAGTACTACTGGCTTAGTGCTTCTGTGTTATTTTTTTGTCTCTGCTCTGTTCTTTCAACTCCCCTGTCTGTCGTGGCAGATGGCCGCTCACACTGACCCTGGTTCCGATGGAGGTTTCTTCCTGTTATAAGGAAGTTTTCCTCTCCACTGTCTCTACATGCTCATCCAGGAGGAGGGAATGCTGCAAGTCATTGACCCGATGCAATCTGCTGGGTTTCCTTAGATAGAAAAACTTTTAACCAATTTGAACAATAAACTGAATCCGACTGCACTGTTTGATAGTTAGGATTAACTGGAATGTATGAACCTGACTTGAAATCTGTATAATTCGACCAAACTGACTTTGTAAAGTGCCTTGAGACGACATGTGTTGTGAATTGGCGCTACATAAATAAAACTGAATTGAATTCAATTGAATAGTTTCCACTGATGAACGCATTTCTTAATGTAATACCAGCGGTGCCAACAATGACGACTAACTGAACAAGGACTCACTATCCCAGATACCTCTGCAAACCCTTTGCTGAAGTTGATTGAGCGTACATTTATTAGCAAAATCAAATTTTAATAAGACAAAATGTGGTTTACAATGTTTTATGAATATTCGTTTTATAAAATACTAAATTAATATGAAAGATGACTTTGCTACATAAAATGTTACAAAGAGAACAAATGCAAATTCAGTGGGGTCCTAATATTTAATAACATCTAACATTAGCAGAAGCTGTCTAGTTAATATTATCAAAATTATCTCTTATCATCAAAACGTAACAAATGCAGAAGGACCTTTCATACGTTTTCAGTTAATATTTAACTTTAAAACTAACAAGTGGTCTTATTTCGAAGTTTATGTTACTCTTACTAGCGTACAATTTTTGTCTACTCTACCCACCTCAGGTCCATGTACTGAGTGAAGAGCAAGCCAGGTTTAACCCAAAAATTCGTCAGATGCAGACACAGATCAGCACATTACATGTTTAAGTGAGAGTTCTTGTTTGTGCACAAGCTTCCTTACACAGTATATCTTGTCACTGGAAGTACTTCGCACTGTTCAGACATATTTTACATACATTGCAAGCATTGGTTTGATAAAGTGAGAATTAGATGTTAGTTATTGTATAGATTTTTTATTTATTATTTTAAAAATGCCGGAATTGGCAGGTTACATGATTTCTAATAAATAAATCTGGCATTAAGATCAAAAAGATACTCAGAACTTGAGATGTTTTTACATTTGTTATACACTTGTTTGACTATTTTTAACATCTACACGAATATTATTTTGAAGTAATGTTACTTTAGTGAAATTGTAGGCTATTAACCCGACCTATCATATTAGGAGTTGTGATATTTAGGAATTTGTGTTCATTCTTGGAGCTTTTATTTTGAATGCCGACAGGATGTCGTCACTCATTTAACGGAAGTAATTTTCCGGCAGAAGCCGCAGCAGCTATGTAAACAAAGTCCTGTCCTTACCTCATCTCTATGTTCCCTGCATCAGTATCACAGACCTATGTGTCTGTACGGATTTTGAGATTGTTTATTATTATTATTTCTCTATAAAATCTTCCTGTACTTGGCCAAAAAAGCTAGGTTAGCTTAGCATGTTTTGTGTGGAAGCAGATGTGAGACTATGATGGAGAGCAGAAGGGCTGTGAAGGATGTTGTGGAGACAAATGCTGCAGGGATTGAGTGAAAATGTCTGAGGTTGAAAAGCTGAGAGAGTCTGAGAAGAAACAACAAGCTGCGGTGGAAGAAGGAGACAGTCCAACTGGACAACATCTGTCCTGCCGTCCTGAAGGTAGCCAGCTTCTCCTGTTTGTTCTGTTAATTTATTCATTGTGATATAAACAAAAGAAAAATCAAAACTATTTTCAGATTCTTCATGGTTTGTTCTACTTTAAGAACTAACCAGCCACAGCCAATTAAATGTGAATTTTATATGTTCTGTACTTTGAGTTGTACACTGCTAAAACACCCTATTAGGAAAGTTTGTACAAACCTTAAACGTTTGTGAGATCTCTGAATCCAAACAAAGGGTTGATATAAAGTCTGGAAATTATTTGAGAATTTGTTGTGGGATAAGTCTATCAAAAACTTGGGTATGGAAAAATATTTGCATTTCCAGACTTTATCCAATTGACTCAAGTTGTCCTTTATTTGGTTTCACATTGTCTGGGTCTTCCTTTTCTGTCTTAATTCTGTCCTTCTTTTGTTTCTTGCTTCCTCATGCCCTCCCATGTCTTCTTTCTTTCCTGCCTCTCTCTTTCTTGTCTCATTCCTTTCTTATTTCCCCATGTGCTTCCTTTCTGTTTTTTCGTGTCGTGCACTTAAGATCTTTCTTCCTTCCTTTGTGTCTTCCTGTCTACCTCATTTCTATTATTCCTTCCTTCATTTCCCCCTTGAGTCTGTCTTTATTTTCTTACCTTCCTGATGTTCATCTCTTTCCTTGTATCCTACCTCCTTTTTGTCTCCTGCCACCTGTCTTTTTTTCTTTTCTGCCTAATGTCCACCCTACCTTCCTCGTGTCCTTCATTCCTTTCTTTCCTTCCTTTTTCCTAAATCCATTCCTGTCTTGTCCTTCATTTCTGTCTTTCATTGTGTCCTTCTGTTATTTCTTTCTTTTCATCCTTTTTTTGTCTGTTACATAGTATGTACAGAAATATCTGCAGTATAATCAGATTGAATGTCTTTTTTTTATGTACCTGAAAGACAGAGAACTGTGGAAAGTTTAGTCTGGAAAACTCTTGAATTTTTACTTTACTTTAATCCTGCAAACAGAGACTAATTATAAATCCTCTAATGTCCACAGAGTCATTAGGAACCCAGCCCTAACAGTTATCTCCACCATACCTGCACCTGCGGTAGCTTTGGGCCACATCCATTATTTTCAGACCTTTAAGCCCTTCTGCAAAGAAGACTGGGGTGCCTGTCTGTCCAAACAGGCCTGTGATGCTGTATAATTACAGTAAAAAATGTAGAGTTTTAAAGGCTTTCTAAATTTTTAACATTGATCTCTTGGATTAAAGATACAATAAGAAACAGTTGTTTTTTTCCCTGAAATCTAATCAGAGAACAAAGTGATTAAAGGAAGATATGAATAAATAAGCATTTAAACAAACTTGTCTAAATGTTACAGTAGAAATGGGATCTATTGCTCTTTGATAGGAGCTGGATCTCACCAATCACTTCTTTTCAAAGAGCCGTTGAAAAGGACGATGCATTTTTATGTAATTATTTTCTTAAAAGTTGGCCGGGGAGTAATTGGTTTAATTCAGGAAATGGTATGTAATGAGAGAGTAACATTTGGATCAGAATCATTAAAACTTAATATGCAACCAATATACAATATGTTCAATTGGTGGGATATCTGAGTTTATAGTGTGTTGTAATAATGGCGTTATGTCTCCAGAAAATAATTTCTAGTCAATGCAGACTTAGATTAACATATTAGGATTTTATTTTAATCAAGTTTATGTCATAAAGTACAAATCGGGGCACCAATCTGGAGAAATCTTAAGCTGAATGTAGAAGGATTCCTCCCAAAGAATGCCCAACAGATCCTTTTTATAAACACTTCAGACAATACTTACGCCTCTCGCATCTGATCACCATTATCCCTCATCATGGGAATCTGATTACCTTTAGGCACCGTCAGGCATTTAGACAGTACATGCATTGTCACATCTGGTAAACCTCAACATATGACTGATTTAGGAATGTGTTGTTGCAAAGAATCAACAACTCTGCATCGGGCCGAACTCTGAGTGAGCCTTATGATAAAATTAAAATCATAGCAGTCTAGACTCCAGACACAACCATATTATTCTAAATTCTAAATATAATTTCACTGGACAATCTTTCAAGTGACCTAACGTCCCCCAGAGACCCATGTGTACTAGGCGCTTGTGCGAAGCCAGTGAGGACAACTCATATGAAGTCATGTGATACTTGCATATTAATTGAGCGCTGTAATGGTACTCTGCTGCGCTCCTCCCCTTGTGCCTTGTCTCCATCCCACACAGTAGAAAACGGGTGTGTGCATCTGGAAAAAAATGGCTTAAGGCTGCGACTCGGTCCCCATTGTTTGCGTTACAGACCTGGTCAATAGATTCAGTTTTCTTTGTGAAAGTCAAGACCATATTTCACAGTTACATTACAAAAACATGGCAGCATTAAAGGTCATTTTGTTACCAATCAGTCAATAAATCGTCATTTTAAAACTGTTATGTGGGGCTTTGTTGGTTTGTAGAGGTGTTTTTCCATTTATAACTAAACATTATAATTTGAAACCTGATTTTTGAATTCACCCAGTCTTAAATCTCTGATATTAAAATTTATATAATGATCTGTTTAGCAGAGTAATGCCCTGGAATACTGCAATAAGGAATGTTGGAGGACTTTATTGAACCGATCTTTTACCTTGTCTGTGTCTCCTGCAGACGTCCAGCATCTGTTGGTGATCAAAGAGGAGCTTCCTGCTGAGGAGCAGAACTGGAGTCCCAGACCGGACCAGGAGGACCAGAATCCCCCACAGATTAAAGAGGAACTGGAGGAAGCTGAGATTATAGAGTTCATATTCAGTCCGGTCCCCGTGAAGGGTGAAAATGATGACGATGAATCTGATCGCTCAGAACTTCAGCAATGCCAAACTGAGGAGAGCAGAGACTTTCCAGGACCAGATTTAGACGAATGTTTAGAATCAGACAGTGAAGGAAAGACGGCACAGTCTTCAGAGACGGATGTCAATGATGGAAACTGGGAGCAGAATCGAGATGCTCCGTCAGGTTTAGACTTTTTAAAAAGTTCTGATGTTCTTGTAGTTGATTTAAAATGCGACACAGAAGCAAAGTTACACAGCTGCAACAAATGCGGTAAAACATTTGATTTTAAGTCGCGGCTGACAAAACACAGCAAAATCCACTCTGGAGAAAAACCCTTCAGTTGCTCTGTCTGTGAGGCAGTTTTCACATGGAAACACTCCTTCATCCAACACATGAGAATCCACACAGGCGAGAAACCGTTCAGCTGCTCCATCTGCGCTCAGAGCTTCAGCAGAAGGGAAGGTTTGACCCGTCACATGAGATCCCACACTGGCGGGAAGCCTCACATCTGCTCCGTCTGTAGTGAAGCTTTTGCCTGGAAACAGGATTTGGTGGAACACTCAAAAATCCACGCAACAGGAAAGACTTTCAGATGTTATGTTTGTAAGGCTGGTTTTAAAATGAAACAGTGTTTGCTGGATCACAAAAGAACCCACAGAGAGGAAAAATCCTTCAGCTGCTCAGTATGTGAGGCTGCTTTTGGAGAAAAACACAATTTGGTACAACACATGAGAATCCACACGGGGGAGAAGCCGTTCAGCTGCTCCGTTTGCCAAGCGTCTTTTACGCGCAAACACTCCTTCATGCAACACATGAGAATCCACACAGGAGAGAAACCTTTCAGCTGCTCCTTCTGTGGTCAGCTTTTCAGCAGGAGGAAAAGTGTGAATCGCCACATGAGATGCCACACTGCGGCAAAACCTTACAGCTGCCCCGTCTGCAACAGAGGTTTTACAAGACAAGATGGTTTGGCTGAACATGTGAAAACCCACATAGCAGGAAAAAACTTCAGCTGCTCAGTTTGCAAGGCGGATTTTAAAACCAAACACAACTTAGTGCAACACAGCAGAACCCACACGGGAGAAAAACCTTTCAGCTGCACCGTCTGCGGTCAGAGATTCAGACGGAGAGAAGGCGTGACTCGGCACATGAAACGCCACAGTGGAGAAGAAGACATTAAGCTTGAAGGGACGGTTTCCCAAACAGTTCCAGAGGAGGTCTGAACGTAGAACGTAGAGCTCTATTTAGTTTACTAATATTATATTTGTTGCATGGGCATAAATATAGTAATTCTGGGCTTTTAATTATATTTTTGACATTTACCACGAACAACTTCAATTTATTTTAAAAAACAAGAGTTTGGTGCATATTTGTTGTAGATTTTCTCCAATCCACACTGGGTCAAAATAATACATACAGGCTTGAAGATAATGTCATATTCAATAAATTAGAGGATGCGTTCTTGCTCGGATGAAAATGACCTTTAAGCAGGTATGAAACATACTTTTCATTAAGCACACGTTTCCATATTAAAACAGTTTTTTTATTGGTCCGATGTAATATTCTAATCTTAAATGTCCTGTTTTCATCAACTGTAAGCAGAAATTCATAATTAACAGTAATTAGGGCTTTAAAACAGGTTTGTGTGTAATTAATCTATATAATGTGTTTCACTTAGTGAACCGAGTTACTGAAATAAATTAACTTTTCAATAATATTCTCATTTACTGAATATGATTGTATCTAGACACCCCCGTTCATTTTTGTTGAACCTTACCACTGGCGGGATATTTTACCACTTTTTCTCGGCAGAATTTGTAGAGCTTGTTGAAATGAGTTGCTTGTTTTTTTTTTTTTCCACTTTTTGAGATCTTTTGGCCTGCTTCAGGTGGCAAGAAAGGAACTGTTTTATCCATGCTTTGATTCTACAGGTGTGGCAGTTAGCAGACTTGAGTGCGGCTTGTGAAACTGAAACAAAAACTGTGGTTAAAAACACTTACAGTTAATTCTTGATTTAAGTAGGAGGGCAGGTTGTTTTATGAAGTGGTTTTCCTGTAATAGATTAAATCATTTGTAAACTACCTTTTAAAAATTGCTTCATGATCTAAAACATTTGACTTTGATAAAAAAGCAGAAATCGCCCCTAACAGGGGCCAAGATGTGGACTGTAATTTTCACTCAGTGTGGATTGGAGAAAGCACACATTAAATCAGGGGTGTCCAGAGTGCGGTCGGGGGCCATTTGTGGCCTTTGGAATAATTTGTGCGGCCCCTGACCGGAGTTTAGAATGATAAAAATGTGTCCTGCCTCCACAGGTGGTCGATGCCGATGGACACTTTTTTAAATGTTTAGGACGAGACTTTTACCAACAAATTAAAATCTTCTTGAAATGTAAAATTTTAGGTACAACACAAAGTATTTTTTTTCGTTGCCACGCTGTTTGCTTTCACTTTAATTTAACAGTAAATCAGACCACAAACGTGGGCGCATCTATCCAGTAAACCTGGCAAAATACAGCAAGTGTATTTGAAGACAGAGTGACCCATATCTAGTTCTTGTTGGTCAGTCATAAGATTTTCAACCCAAAAACTTTAAACAATATGCCTTTCTTTTAATAATAAAATAGTGCATGTCTATTGAATGTTAAACCAACGATTTCTAAGAAATAAAACTTCTGATTTTTGTGCCCCTTGAGTACTTTCAACTTGAAAATCGTGGCCCACATGGCAAAAAGTTTGGACACCTCTGCATTAAGTTTCGACTTGTGCGCCTAAATGTTGTTTTTAAAAATCAACGAAGTTGTTTGTCGTTTTTCCACCCCTGGAAAAAAGTTTAGAAGAAATCATAAAAAGCTCAGAATTAAAAGGATTTGTGGCCATGATGAGTGAATATAAACGTCTAACTGCAGTCGGACTCTAAAGTGAAGTAGCTGAACGGATGCTGACATTTTATAGTCTGTTAAAAACCTAAAATTAGACAGACCGTGGAGTGAAGTGGATTTGAGGAAACCAGTGCAATCAAAATGTTCAATCCTTAAGACAATGCTGCATTCAAAGACAACCTGCCCTAATTTGCTGTGGATTTCTATTAAAACTTAAATGATTAATAATAACCTATTTTATTGCAATATTGAAATATCTGGAATAATTGTAATTGTAGAAATGAATTATCATCTCCAAATCCTTTATCTGCTTACTTTTATTAACGTTTTATTCCAGATAGCATTACTGTATTTATTGTAAGCGGGTATAAAAATAAACTTGCAAATATTCCTGCAGTCCAAAGAGAGTGAGAGCTTTTATCCCGGTGGGGAAACCTCAGATGAAGATCCTGAACAGCTGCGGGACGACTGGGGAAGAAGAAGAGGCTCAGGGATATGTTTTCTACAACTAACTGAAACCGGAAACATTTATGTTCTACATGTTGTTTGACTTGACATCAACAGTCTCTCTGAATGGTACCAAAAGTAAATTAAAAAAATCTTTGATTATCTACAGAGAAACCGGTACTTGTGTCCCTCCGGGCTTCATAATTAAATATTATTTTGCAAGATTTTGAAGATTTTTACATGAAGCTGGTTTGGCGCACAGTATTATGAACCTGAACCCTGATTTATTGCTGCAAGTAGCATAACTCCATATGTTTTGTTCAGACTGTTGGGAAAAAAGCCAATAAAAAGATCAAATCATCAAAAGACAGTACTGGAAACCCTGTTAGGTCATTAAAACGAAATAACTCAGTATCTTTATCTCACCTTATTGAAAATGATATCATGGTGAAGTAGCAAACATCCTTTATAGGTTTTTAATAGGTTTTCCTTGTAATTAATCCATTTTACTACAAAATGTCTGACTACTTTGTGGGGGTTGCTAGATATTTTGCCCTGTCACCGTTTTGTACTTTTGCTGTTTTGGTTGATACGTTTCGACTTTTTCGGGTAGGAAATGGTGCCATCGGCCACAGATGTTTAGTACCGATCATGCATCAATTCATAATTACTTCAGAAGTATTTTGTACCTGCTCTGATGACCCCTAATATAGTCATTTTTCAACAATCTACTCAAGGATTGCTGCAATAAAATGTGTTGGTATCTCCATTAAATCATATCTACAGAGTGGGACGTCCCTTGAGGTTATTTTGTGCTTTTTTATTCACAGGTACAAAGTGGACATGGGGAAAGGGGTGAATTCACTCGGATTACATTGTTGCAGCATTTCGAGTTTGATACATATACTCACCAGCCGCTTTATTAGGTACACCTTGCTTGCACTGGGTTGACATTTTGCCGTCAGAAATGTTGCAGATTTGTTGGCTTCAGCCACGATGTGAATCTCCCGTGCAGAATCCTACTGGAAGTAGCCACCAGAAGGTGAGTACACTGTGGGCATAAAGAGATGGTCATGGTCAGCAGTACCCAGTTAAGCTGGCGTGTTTTAACAATGCTCAGCTGGTACTAAGGGGCTGTTTTGGTAAGAAAATATTCCCCACACCATTACACCACCACCAGCAGCCTGAACTGTTGATACAAGGCAGGATGGATCCATTCCTTTCATGTTGTTTACTGAGTCGACCATCTGAATGCTGTAGCTCGTCAAACCAGGAAACAATTAGCCAATTTGTTATTACAAAGTTCTGGTGAGCTTGTGTAAATTGTAGCCATAGTTTCCTGTTCTTAGCTGACTGGAGTTACCCCTGGTGTGGTCTTCTGCAGCTGTAGCCCATCTGCTTCTAGGTGTGAAGTTTTGTGCATTCAGGGATGGTATTCCATATACTTTGGTTGTAACAAATGTATTTTTGAGCTGAAGCAGTCTATCCATTATCCTCTGAGCTCTTATATTGACAAAAGCTTTTTAGTTCACACAAACAAGGCTCAATGGAAATACTCACTTTCATGGATGGTTGCAGAGATGTTTGTCTATGAAAATCCCATCAGATCAGCAGTTTCTGGAATAGTGAAACAGCAAAAACCATGCCACGTCAAAAGCCACATAAATCCACTCTCTTCTCCATTCTGATGCTGTATTGAACTTTGACAAACAAGCATCTACACCACATCTCAATGCTTAAATGTTACGAGCACCAGTCATGTTCAGTAAATTAGAATACGCATTCCAATGAGGCTCGTTTGTCAGATTCAAAGGCACCTTTTAAAAAATAAAAACCTTTAAGCAGGACTTAAACATTAAGCCCGCATTTCTGTATGAAAAATGTTTTTCATAGGTCTGATATAATGCTCCAATCTTAAATGCTGTTTTGATCAGCTGTAAGCAGAAAATCATCATATTTAAGGCTTGAAAACATGAGTCTGATTGGAATTAATCTGTATATTGTGTTTCACTTAGTGAATTGACATTTTAGTAATATTCTAATTCATTAAATGGGTCAGTATATATCAAGATTGCTGATAGCAATTCCTAATTTGAAAAAGATTCAAGATTTTAATTTCATGGTTTATAAATAAAAATAACAGAGCCCTCCAAGGCTAAAGGCGTACATAAATATCCCCGGTAATCGCATGGATTGCTATCCAGGTCCATAGGCTTTTATTTTGAAGGCAATCAGGATGTGTCGTATCGTATCAACGGAAGTGATTTGCTACATAGACGGTCGCGCTGTGTTTCCAACCTCTAATGTTTATAACCCCACTGAGCCGCTATATATTAAATTAATAACTTCGGCTCATGTTGTTTTTAAACGTATCAGGCGTCTGCTTAGCTACTGACGTTAGCTTAACAACCTGTTAGCTTGATACAGTCAGGATGATGGAGGTAAAAAACCGAACCAGAGAGACAGACTGATTGGGAGCAGACTGTGATTGATCGGGAGCAGACTGTGATTGATCGGGAGCAGACTGTGATTGATCTATAGCAGCAGTAAAAATGTCTGGACCTCAGAGGCTGTCAGCGCTGGAGAATCTGAGACCAAAACCCTGTGACGAATCAGCCAGAACTAGCGGTAACACACACACACACACACACACACGCGTTTTTATTGCTATAACCCGAAATTGTGTCAAAGTAGAGTTTAGAAACCTTGATTATTTAGTTTCCTGATGGACCATAAGCACACAGCGGCGTGACGTATTTTCGTTTGAAAATATTATCGGCCACGATCTTCCGGTTATAGAAGACGCCAGATTTCCACCGTAGAGGTCAAGTGAGGTGCTTTAAGCTGTTGTTTTAATAGGATGAGCTCCGTAGCAGATAGTTGCATAAACTTGAGTTCTATATATTATTTAATTTTTTTCCAAAAGAAGCTTTAAACATCGCAATTTAAGGTTTTATTTGGGAAGCATAATCTAGTTTTCTAGTCATCTAAAATGGGAACATTTGGCAAAAACTAAGTGTAGCCACTGTAATTCTGCACACATGCAGCACCGTCTAAAAGTATTCATACTTCTTAAACATTTACATATTTTGTCACATTATAATCACTAACTTCAGTGTATTTTATTAGGATTTTATGCAACAGACCCATAGACAATATTGCACAACTGTGAAGTGGAAGGAAAATTACATTTTCAGCATTTTTCAAAAATAAAAATCTGAAAAGAGTGGCATGCAGTTGTGTTCAGTCCCTGAGTCAATCATTGGTACAACCATCTTTTTATGTTATTACAGCTTATAGCTTTTTATCTCTCTCTCTATATATAGACAACTTTTGTGAACTATGTTTTTGTTTTCTGCAGACATCCAGCAGTTCTTGGTGATCAAGGAGGAGCTTCCAGCTGAGGAGCAGAACTGGAGTCCCCAACTGGACCACAATCCCCCGCAAATTAAAGAGGAACAGGAGAAGCCTGAGATTATAGAGTTCACCTTCAATACTGTCAAGAGTGAAGATGATAAAGAGAAACCTCAGTCTTCAAGTCTTCATCACATCCAGACTGAGGAGAACAGAGACGCCATGGGACCAGAACCAGATGAATGTTTAGAATCAGAACATGAAGAAAAAAGTTTGGATTCTTCAGAGACAGACATCAGCGATGGAAACTGGGAGGAGAGCGGTGAACCACAGCCAAATTTAAAATCAGGTGATATAATCTGTGACATCGAGTATAAATTACACACCTGCAGTGATTGTGGTAAAGCATTCAGCCGCAGGGAACGTCTATTGAGACACAGAAAAGTCCACACAGGAGGGAGACCCTTCAGCTGCTCCTTTTGTGATGCAACTTTTAAAAGAAAGTATACTTTAGTGCAGCACCTGAGAACCCACACCGGTGAGAAACCTTTTAGCTGCTCTATATGTGGTCAAAGCTACCGACACAGTGTGGGTCTTAGCCGTCACATGAGGGGCCACACAGGAGAAAAACCTTACACCTGCTCTTTCTGCAAAGCCACCTTTAGATGGAAGAACACTTTTCTGGAGCACACAAGGATCCACACGGGGGAAAAACCCTTCAGCTGCTCCGTCTGCAGCGCAACTTTTACATGGAAGAATTCCTACGTGGAACACATGAGAATCCACACAGGAGAAAGACCCTTCAGCTGCACTTTGTGTGATGCAACCTTTAAAAGAAAATATACTTTAAAGCAGCACATGAGAACCCACACAGGAGAGAAACCCTTCATCTGCTCCATCTGTGGTCAGACCTACCGACACAACGCAGGTCTGAACCGTCACATGAGGAGTCACACAGGAGAGAAACCTTACAACTGCTTTGTCTGCAAGGCCACTTTTAAATGGAAGAACGCTCTGATGGAGCACACAAGAATTCACACGGGAGAAAAACCTTTCAGCTGCTCCGTTTGTACGGCAACTTTTAGAAGGAAACAGGATTTTGTGAATCACACAAGGGTTCACAGTGGAGAAAAAGCCTTTAGTTGTTCAGTTTGTGGTCAAGGCTTCAGTAAAACCATATATTTAAATTCTCACATGAAAATTCATGAAGGACAAGAACCTTTGAGCACTGCTGTCTGAAAGACTACATTATCCAGATAGAAAAGAAAACTGAGGAAACACCTAAAACATGTTCCAAGCAGCAGATGAGACTGTTTTAAAGGTAAACAATCTCAGAAAGGTTGTTTAAACATTTTACAAAGAACCAAACCCACTAGATGTGGAAATGTATTAGGTTTGTATGGATTTACAGACGTGCATATAAAATGCAAGTTCACTGGAAATTGGATATAGTTTTTTTAATTAGATCTAGATCATGGGTTTTAAAGGCAGTCCTTCTTTAACATCCCTATCAATTAATTAGGTCATTAGCTGGACTCTGTAGAACTTGATTGCATGCAGAGAAGATTATTCAGCTGTGCTGGACCAGACCAGTCCTTGAGAGCTAGCATCCTGCACCTTTTAGATGCGTCCCTTCTCCAAGTGACTTGAATTGAAAAATGTTTCATTACCTGGCTTCTGCAGAGCTGAATGACATAAATTTGACAAAACATAACCTTTCTTAGTCCTAATTTATCTTATTACATTAAACAACTTTTTTTTGGGTCAAAACATTGAATCTGAGTAAATTGTACTGAATCATGAGCATTTTTGGGATCATGACCCAAAAAGACCCCAATGATTTTATGTATCGTTAACATGTGAAATCAGTGGCTGTGTTAATTGTTCGAATTATGCCGTCATATGAGGCGACTGTTTTACTTCAGGCTTGTGCCAAGAAAAAAACGATGGAACGTATTTCTAATGTAAAATAAAGTTGTATATTGTGAACATTTAATGTCACTAAAAGGTTACGTTTAAGTTAATGTAATATAGAGAAATAAGTCTGTTTAAGCTACACGAAGGCAGTTATTTTTAAACTTTATTTTCAGTTTTCCTTTATATTTCTACACAGAAAAAAATGCTAGTTATTGTCAAGACTAAAAAAAAAGTCTTATAAATGTAACTTTATTAAAGATTACTGTATATTAAATAACTGAATATTTCTCAAACAATTGCTGTTTCAAGTGCCATTAACATGGCAAATATTACTGTAAAGAAGTTGATTTTGCTTTTTAAGACAACCGTCATGAAGAAGCTACACAGTATTTCTTGCAAAAAGAAGTGTATTGGTTTGAATGTTTCTATGATGATATGGATCATTGTCTAGCTGCGATATTGATGAGCTTCTTGTCAAAAACGTATGGAAGTTAACTATAATGGAAGACCAGGTAGATGTCAAAAACCAAAAACAACAGCAACTAAGACTTTATAAGCTTCACTTCGGTTGTAACAGAATAATTATCTGTGACACCGACAAAAAAACTGAAGAGTTTCTATTTAACATGCAGAGGAATA
The DNA here is from genome assembly GCF_021462225.1 of Girardinichthys multiradiatus. Classification (NCBI taxonomy): domain Eukaryota; kingdom Metazoa; phylum Chordata; class Actinopteri; order Cyprinodontiformes; family Goodeidae; genus Girardinichthys; species Girardinichthys multiradiatus. The sequence goes on along the minus strand of NC_061806.1, from coordinate 35,532,563 downwards.
AAAAGTGAAGGTAGCAGCTAATTAACATCCTCAGCTCGAGCAAAAACTTGTTGAAACTCTACATAGATGTTATTCCAGGGTAAACAGCTGCATCATATTATTGGTATCTGCTACAATAAGCTGAAGACAGTGTCAGGTGTTGTAAAGGAGGTCTTCAAACCTGGACACCTTGATGCAAAGATGGGTTTGTGTTAATATGTGGCCAAAACTGACAGCAGAAAACCAAAAAAAAGAAGAGAAAAAACTGTTTTCCATTAAGATACATTTTAAGTGAATTGATCTCCACAGGTCTGAATGTAAAAATGCGTTGAAATTGTTATAATAATAACCACAGGTGTGATCCTGAACAGATCAAACCACAATGTGTTGCTTTATACCTCTGCATGTCTCCACCAGTCCTCTCTGTGGTGAACCGCTGCAGACTGAACATCCAGAGCAGATCCGCTTCCAGTTTTAGCCTCAACGTCTGACTGCGCATTGGACAAACTTCAATGAAATCAACCGGAAGTGACGTGGCACTAGCACATTTGCATTTGCGCAAACAGAAATACATTAGCTTGCCATTGTTTTCGTTTTATAAAACAGTTGTGAAAGCAATTATGTCGATCTTTAATTATAAAGACGTAATGAACGACGTCATGTGAAATGAAAATAACGGTTTTGCTGTCAGAATGGATGCGTTTGCATCCTCTGTAATAACGCTCGTCTGATGTCATCACTGCGCATGCTCTGTGCAGTCAAGCGAAATATGACTGCAATTTTTCATCTGTATTTTTGATATCTCGCTCTTTAGATTATACACTCGTTTTTCGAATACAACAACATAAAACCAAAAAAGAACATAATCGTATACAAATATAAAACGGATCTTTTTTATAATCTTTATTAATAAACTCCAAGGCCTGTATTCACAAAGAATAAGAGTGTATGAAGCAGAGAAGATGGTAGCAATGGAGAGAGCTGATTGGCTGATCCACTGAAATAAATGAAGACAGACCGGCGTTTAACCTAGTGGTGAAAAATGATGAGTGTTACATTAAAGAATGAGGTTGTTTCCCAAAATGATGGCAGGCAGCTTAGACTCGCTGCTGTGCACTTATTAAGTTGAAATGGCTTTGTACAACTATTTAATTTAGGCACAGAATATTTAACTATTAAAAACTGTTTTTACCAGCAGGGTTCACCAGGTTTTAGTGTATAAACAGATGTCTCAATTCAAGTATCAGCTCCCCAGGGTGGTGTACTGTGCCTTCCAGCAAAAATAACTAATTCTTTATGGTATTACAAACAGCTAAATATAAAGTTAAACAGCAAACTTAGCAAACGTTTATTGCGCTTGTTTACTCGCAAATATGTACAAAAAACATTTTAAACTCCAAACAGAATGCTTAACTTGATTTAGCCCTGAGTTTATTAGAGTTTAAGCGTTATTTAAACAAAAGAAATACATATGAACATCTTGAAAATATCGCACACAAACACAACGAAACATTCTGGACTTTGATTGCAACTTTAGGTGACTGCAGTCTGTCTTCATTTTAATAGATTGAAATTAATGTGTTTCTTGTTATTGATATTAGATCTTAGCTGGTGATTAAGTAACAGCCAAAGTCTCGTGTTTAAGACCTAAATAATAATGTACTTGTGAGCAACCATGTCTTGCTCCATTTCCCCCTGGTTCTCGGAACAGTTTTTCACAATCTGGACACCTAAATGGAAATGATCTGTGAAGAACTCAGCACTTTGTTAGAGAACACTAGAGAACACTGGTATACAAACGGCATCAAGACAGGTCAGGAAAAAAGTTGCGGAGAATCTACCATCTGGAAATGGAAAGAGGATAGCACAAAAGCAAATCTATCAAGATTTAGCCAGGCACCTAAACTGAGAGGCTGGACAAAGAGAGTGTTAATCTTAGAAGCATCCAAGCATTTCATGGTAACTTTGGAGGAGCTACAGAGATCTTTAGGTCATATGGCTGAGCCTATCAACACTGGGACTGTCAGTCATATACTCCAAAAATCTTGCCTTTATGTAAGAGTGGCAGGAGATAAATCATTGTTGAATTAAAGCCACAAGAAGTCACATTTGTAGGATGTCACAACCCATGTAGAGGACACAACAAATGTGGAAGAAGCAGTTGCTCTGGTCAGATTAGACCGATACTTAACATTTTGGCATTCAAACAGTATGTGTGGAGGAAATTAAGACTGCATATTACTCTGAAAAGTAGATCACCATGCAGAAAAATGGCGGTGGGATCATCATGCTGTCAGCTGCTTTTCTTCAGCAGGAAGATTGGACGGGAAGATCCACTTTCAAGTGCGAAAACAACACTAAAGCAACAGCTAGAGCTACAATGGCCACCTGGAATGGCCCAGTCAAAGTCCCAACCTGAATCCAGTTGAGCAAGGTTGTGGCAAGACTTGATAATTGATGTCAGGAAACGTTCCCTATTTAATCTGACTGAGCTAAAGCTACTTTACAAAAATTTATCTGAAAATGTTTTTGTCTCTTGGTGTGCAAAGCTGGTAAAAAACATATCCTTAAAGAAATGCAGTAAAGGGGGCTAAACAAAGTCTTGATTCAGGGGAGTTGAAACAAATGCATGACACTCTTTTCTGATTATTTTCCTTTTAAAAAAACTATAAATTATTTCTAAAATCATAGACTACTTTGCGTTGTTCAGCCACATAAAAATCAATAAAATACATTGAAGTTTCTGGTGGTAACATGACAAAATCTGAAAATACTTAAGGGGTATGAAAACATTTTTAAGGCATTTTTTGTGTGTGTCCGTATAAGCCTTCTTCTTTTTGTTGCTCAACCTCCAGGCTCGGTGTTGGATCCAGTAATTACTGCATCTTATCTCTGAGAACTGGAAGCTGGAAGCTAAATGCCATCCTGTTCCTGATTCTGGTTGATAAAGCTACGCCTGTCTGAACGACATATTAAAGGTTCTCTTAATAAGAACCGGCTTACTCAGACTGGATGATACGGGTAATGGAAACACAGCTGGAGGTGAGCATTTTCAGAGAATGATGACATCTACGCAGGATGTTCTCATCAGACTGAGAAATCAAAAAAACGACAATGTGCTCAGAGACGAAAATTGCAAAACATCTCATTTGGGCTGTGCAGCATTTTATTTCCAAAAGACCATCCTGGGCAGGTCAACACTATTATAGTCTGATTCTTTAAGCACAATAGTTAATCTACCTAAAGAGGCAGTACAAAAAAAAAACCATTTTTTTCTTACAGAAACGTCAAATTTCTCCCATTTTGTCTTCATTTTCTCAGCTGAATTGATGGGATGGTTGTGCTTCAGAACCCACCCCCTGATTCCAGCTGTTACACTTAAAACTGGCTTGGACCTCTGTTCTTTGCCAGATTGTTATTGTCACTTACTTTAGCTATGCTTCACGTAGCCTTGTGCTTATTTTCCCATTTATTCCTAATCAAGTTCTTGTGTCCCACACCTGTAAACCTCTATTCTTGTGACCTGTTTTTATTCCTCTGTCTTCACGTTTACTGCTCCTAAGGAGGACAAAAAAAAATGAAATAATCTAAGACAAATACAAGTATGAAAGGTAAATATTTCACCTTTTTAACCCAGGCTATTATCAATATGGAATGAATTGAAGACATGACCAAAATGTAGGCACATGAATTATCACAATGCCAGTTTTGGTTTGGTGGTATTTTTGCAGCTGGTGTTTTGAGTGTTACACAATGTGGATAAGAAGGTAGTGGCTGGTGCTGTTGTGTGTAAATCAGAGAGATTTGTGTCCACTGTTGAGTGTACAAGGTCTCTGGGTTGATCAGTCTTTCCAGGGGTCTTATAGAAGAGCTGATTGATTGTCAAGTCACTGTTTTTTTCTCAGTGTCTGAGCTAAATGAAGGAGAGAGTGTAAATCAGTTTTTTTCTAAAAACTACAGTACAGCATTAGTGTGAAATGACATATTAGGGCCAAATGAGATGTTGTTGTAAGAAAACTAACTGTGGGCAGACTTATGAAGTTTCAGTGGCATGACAGAGTCCTCTGAAAAATTTGTTGACAGCCAATACAATACTGCAGTTAAACCCCCACAGGAAAACAGGGACTGATTATGCATACAAAGTTGCATAGAAAGTTAAGACTTTCAGCTGCTTCGATTCAGTATTACTGTTTCTTACACAACTACTGCACGGCCCGCTAATACAGCACCTAAAATAAGTATTCAACGCCAAACCGAGATTTTAACCAAATATGTTTCTAGAGGTGCAAATTACATAAAATTCTCGCCAAATGTTGGTAACAACGCACCCAGTTCACAGATGCCAAGAAATTAACCCATACCTGCCAATTAATTAAGTGTAATAAACTGGAATTAAATTTATTTAATAGGCTACTTTATACAAAAGCATTTGTTGGTGGTGACATCTTCAAGACATCTCATGTGTAAAGAGACTAATTGCATGCATTGATCAGGTGTGATTTTGGCCTACACTTCCACATAAAGTCTAGCTGTATGCTTGGGAGTCATCCACCCTGTCATCTTCATCAGTGTGACGAACAAGAGTAGATTTTTATCAACAATGTTATGCTTTTCTACTCTTCCTTCATTCAGTTATATGAGATCTGCTAGTGGAGTATGTTGAAAAACAGCCCCACACTTCCAACTATGCTGGTAGTATGGTGTTTTCGGGGGTGATGTCCAGTACCTTTTGACTTCCATTATGGCATCCAAAAGAGTTTAACTCTGGTTTCATCTGAGCAGACTATTTTCTCTCAGCATTTCATATAGGCTTGTATAAATGTTGTCAGCAAACTTTACATGCAGTTGCGCAAAACCATCTGATATTATATATATTTAGTGTACTTGGAGAAAATTGGTGATATGTTAATTACTTATTTTACCCGCTATATAAAATATAATAGTGACATTGGTGTTTGGAGTCAAAGAAAACAGAGTAACTATGCTGCACAGATCAAGGACAGAAATCACAATGTCCGAAGTAGAGGTAATTTGCTACTTTGGCTCCTTATCAGGAGCAATGATGGTGACTGTGGTAGAGGCTTGTCCTGTAACTGGTGGGTTGACGGTTCAAACCCCAGTACTTTCTGTCTCACTTGTTGATACTTCACCCTCCTGCTGAGGGTGTCAGTCTACCACATGGCAGCTGTGACTCCAATGTACCTTACCATTGTCAGTGTGTGAATGTATGTAGTGTAAAGCAACATGATAAAACGCTATACAAGTGTAGGCCATTTACTATTCATTTATTGTTATTGGCCAACTAGGCTCGGTAAAGAACCCCTGGACCTTAAATCCCTGGGTAGGCCACCAATCTGTAAGGTCTCCAAGCTACTGCCGTAGGAAAACATCTCCCCACTGGAAAAATTCACATATAAATATTGGTTATTGAAGTGTACATTTGAGATGGAGACTTTGCTATTACTACATGGGTGGCCATTGTTTATTGTATTGATGCATGAGTTCAATGTCCCCAGCGTGAAAGTTGTGATCAACCCCGATTTGTTTGTTTTTTTCAATCCAATTTTGACTTTGGACATTAAAATGGATGTTAACATGGTGTAAAAAACATAACTGTCACTCTATTAAACTATTTACATTACTCAGAGCTGCCACACAAAGTGCTGTCATTAGGAAATAAATTCCTCATGTGGCAATAAGGAGGAATGGAATAGCTTGTTTTGATTAGTTAACACCCAGAACAACACCGGTCAACACCAAATTCAAAACATGGCTTGTGGTTTGCATGTGGTGTCCACTTTAATTAGATTTTTTTAATTTAAAAGCTTTAAATTCAGCAAAAGGTGAATCTCGTTTTCAGATTTGATCAAAAGGTTTAAACAAGGAATGCATTCACCCTGTTCTTATATTAATACCTAACACTGGTAAATAACCATCTAACAAAGCTTAATCTGCATGTAAATTTAACTTACATTTATATATGTTGGATGACACAAAAACAAGACAGTTGAGAAAAGCAGAAGTCTTTTTACTGAGCTTTGTGGTACACCACCATTTATTTAATTGCAAAAAGATGAAGAATCACAGACAAAAACATACATATAACTAGAACATTTGTTCCATACTCTGGTTCTACTCTCAAATGATTTTTACTAATAGCACATACCAACATTTCCCTTTTATAGCATTCATCTGTTTCAAATAACTTCATATAACAGGCAACATACAGTATTCTCCTAAATAAACATTACAATTCAAATTCTTTTAAAATAATTTGCAACAAATAGAGAAAGACTTAACAACTTGAAAAATGAATTAAAGGTTTAAGGTGGTCTACAGCTGTGCTTCAAGCATAAATACAATAGTCCACATGTATGGGTGTTAAAGACACATTTTTAAGTTTATCTGACCATGATTTGATGTTTCAACAGTCCGTGAAGGTGAATAAATAATCTAAGATGTGGAATGAAAATCATAAAATCATTGGAGTCGTGGAGCTTTATGAAGAATCTTTATTAACAAAAGTGAATCAATCTGAATTACAGACACAGAAACTTCAAAACAAAGAACAAACACACAGAGACAAATCTAAGAGTGTGTGTCAGTGCATACTTCTATCTTTGTGAGGACAGTTAACTAGGTCTGTTTAACATTACAGACCAGATAATAGGTTGACATTTGGATTTTACCTCCTCACGAGGATAGAAGTAACAATGAGTCTGAATGTTCAGTAGCAACGCAGGAAGAAGGTGTTGCAGGCCGTTCCTCTCAGACAGTCACAGAGCCGACCGATCCGAGGTCCGTGTTTCATCGCACAGCGCTCGCCCACGTCACACTAAGAAGACACATATCAGATTTAGTCAAATAGGGTTACATCTGTATCATGAAAAATAACATCTCATTGGAATCTCTTTTTAATAAGAAATGTAAGAAAATATAAAAAAAACGCTGAAAATGCCTTAGAATCAGAGATTTTGCCTTGTTTTGACCTGATCAGAACCTTTCTCAGGTTTACTCTTGAATTTGTTTGTGTTTTTAAAACTAAACTGTCATATTATTGATCCCTACTGTACTGCATTCCTTAAAGCAAAGATTTACCACAATTATTTCCTACGTGTGAGTGCTTGGTGCAAACAGATTGCAGACGTTGCAAAGAAGAATGAATGGGGTAAGATCACGCATGGGATTTACTCTGATAATGACCACCTAAGAACTCTAAACTGAGTCACAAAGTTACTGTAGCAGTAAAACCACAGGGAGAATGCCACTTTTTGGAAAAATAGTCAAACCTGTTGGGTGATGTATAATGTTTTGATGCTTCTGGGGATTTTTACTATATTGTGACAATTAAAATCATATTTATCTCCTTTTTTATTGACATAGGTATCTGGATTTGAATCCAGCCTTTTTTTATGAGGTTTCCTAACTTTTCATCCAGAAAATAACAGTTGCAGAGATTTCCAATTAAAAAAAAAGCATAGTGGAAAAATAAAGTAGAGATTGTACTTAATACTACTACTACTAATAATATTGGGGTGACAGGTTTGTTGCCATATCAGTTTTGAAAGCTATCAGTCATATTCTCACCCTTGGGATGACGCTGGCCTTTTTCTCCACAGAGAGACCAACTCTGCTGTCAGCTTCATCCAGGAGACCCTGCAGAGCTTCAGCCTGCTCACGCAATTGCACAAAATGACACAAACTTGATGTCAGTGACACAAATAGACCTTGTTCACATCTGCAACTGACATGTGTCTTATGTGTTCTGATCAAATATGGGGAGCTCAGTTAACACCTAAAACGTGTGCCATATTTAAAATAGAAAGTGTTTTCTTGAGGACTGGACACAAACCAATTAACTTAAGGTGGCAAGAACAAGAACAAAATTCCTTCTAGCTGATACATTTCATACTTCATAAGAAACTCACAGTAAGTCCTCATTGGGCCCTCTTCCTGCAGCAAACTTCAGATTAATAACCACGCTCAAATCTTTGACCAACCACGCAATATTTGTCGGACACCAGACAAGACAAAGGTTCTGCTAAGGCTGGCATTTAGAGTAATTGATGGATAGAAATACATTGTTGAAGACTATTAGAAGAAGAAAAAAAAATAAATTATATATATATATATATATATATATATATATATATATATATATATATATATAAATTTTATTTTTTTATTTTTTTATTTTTTTCAATGTTGCACAGTTATTAGGAAGCTAACACAAAAACTGTACTCAAACACCTGCATATAAAGTGACAAACTACAAGAGTTAGTAGGTTTAGTCAACTGCTAAATAGCTAATTTTCAGTTCTTGAGAGCTGGAGTTGGTAGTTACCTTAAACTACCTGCTGACAAACTAACTGGAAACTTACTTGGTAAAATTATAACTACTATCCAGTTACAACAATTGATAGCTAGAACTGACAGTTTAGTTAAGCTTAACTTCTTTGAACCCAAATGCTAACCCCAACTAATGACTGACTCTGTGCTGCTTGAGTTGGCAGTTAGCTCGATACAATGTTAACACCTAACAAGCTAACAGCTTCTTGCTTCAACTGGTTATTAGTTTAGAGTCATTTCTAACAAGCCAACTGTTTAGTTTGAGTAAATGGTTGGTTGTAAAGGCTACTACATACGCTGCAAGAGTAAATCTAAACTGGGCTACTTTCATTTGCTACATTTGCTTTGAGTTTTTTTATTTAACTGACAACATTTTTAGAAATAAACAGTAAATCTAGCATTTTATGCGGTAATTAAATAAGAATGGTGAAACTCGCTGTATCACCACTTTATCACAGGAATTCACTTTTGATTTTGTAATTCTTTAAAAACCCAATTTATTGATAGAGAGAAGGCCCCCTAGATTGATAATTGTTTTTATCCACAGACTGCATTTTCCATGAGTTAGGATTTAAATAGATAATCTGAAAAAAGGACCTAAGCACCTGATTGTAAAGCTATATTCCTGCATTTTTAATATTTTTATATTGCCTTAATTTTTATGCTTTGAGTCTGATAGGGTATTATGTATGTTACTGAAACCTTTTGCACAGATAAATGTTACAAACATTATATTTGAGACATGTTAAAAATAAATAGAAATAGGTATTAGGTTTTACTTCACCAATTAAAAAAAAAAAATCTAATGACAAGGCCTTAATTAACTGACCTCAAAAAATACTTGTTTGATATATTCAGATTTTCTTCTATCACTTATTTTATATTCTGTTGATGGTGACTGCGGTGGTCCAGCTTAAATAGTAATAGGATTTTGTTTTTGTCTCAGGATTTCTTAGTTTTACCTGCCTCATTCAATCACACCACCATGACCTTTTAATGACATTTACTGATCTTGACATGATCAGAATAAATACATGTAAATCTTTGCTTAAACATTTAATAATAAAGCATCTGTTTTGAGTCTTAGACCTGAATCTCTGATCTTCAGTTTAACTGATCTATTTTAAAGTAAGTTACTTTAATTATGTTTTTACACATGTTAATAACAAATGTTAATAACATCTTACTATAAGCCTCCTGATTGACTGAAATAAACTGCAATTGAAATAGTTATTACCTATTACAAATTATGTCATTAATGTAATACAAACATTTATTTATATTTGACTCTTTATAAATATTACATTTTTTCCCCAATTCAGATATTTAATCTAAACTCACTGTTTCACCATTTTATCAAATCACTTGAAATTAATAACTTTTGTTCCCATTTAGATCTGTTTTTTTTTAATTTAATATATATTTTCAATATGATTTTAAAAAAACCTACAATTTTACATTTCCTCTGTTGTTTATTATAAATTGTACATGTAACAGTTGATAATAAGAATCTTTTAAGTTAAACCTTCATGAAATTGTTTTAATTTTACTTCATACAGCTAAACCTCCACATTGAGTACTGGTGTATTATGTTTTTTAGACGGTTAAGTCATTACAATTCCTTCATTCTACTTGAGTTTTTTCTATTTGAATTATGTTATGTTTTCAGCACATGACTCTATTGCATTTTGGCAAAAAAATTAGATTTACTGTTTGAACATGTTTTGATTATTTTAAATATTTGCTTATTTATTATTTGACCACCTCTTTGACCTAAGCTTCACTATAACCTCAAAGACATTTTTATTTCTAATTTATATTCTGATTTGTTAATCTTATATTCTGTTATGTCAAATTCCACCTTGAATTGGTCTAACTATCATTCAGGTAGTTTGGCCTTGAACATAAATTATATTATGTGTTTTTTAATAGTTAAAGATAAATAATATAAAATAATTTTACCAAAATCTTACTCCAAATCAACCTGACAGTATTTATAAATACTACATTTATGCACATTTTGCACAAAATTTGACATGCAATTTCAAACCAACCTTATTTACTTAAAAATGCTTTGCCATAAGAGACTAGACTTTTTCTGTCAAAACAACTTCAGCCAACTTTTGTGCAAATGTTCACAAACAGCATAAAACCTCTTTCCATATCAGAACCAGAGCTCCAGTCTGAGAAGGAAAACTCACCAGTTCAAGCCCAAAGGTCGGCTCGTCCGGTGCAGACGGCAGCTGATTCTCAGTCGACCTTTCACCCTGACAAACGTATGTCATCACTGACAAGAAGATGGACAGGTAGACGACTGCTCTTAGGCTCTCCATCTCCAAAGACCTGTTAGAATACTTAAAACAAAGAACTGAAATGAAATGAAAACCCACACATTAAACTGATACCGAAGGCCTCATATTTCCAAACCTCTAATTAAGGCATAGACTTACTTTAAGTAAATAATTCAAAACTGCTGAGAAATATATTCTCTTTCTTTTGTTTGTGGTGTCTGATTTCAGATCTGCGATACTTATAAGATCTTTCTGTCTTCAAGTTTTCTGCTTCTTCTTGCTCTTCACCTTCTTCCTCGTAAGCTCCAGCTTCTCCCGCTCCTTTATTTATACCGGCTCCTCTTCCTCCTGCTCCTCCTCCTTCTGCTGTAATGCTCCTCACTCAAATTATTCATGTATTCAGCTCATCAGATAAAGCGTGGCCCTGTTGTCCTGTGATTGATGGTATGTGGCTTTTCTAGGTTATTATTAAACAGTTTGGTTCGATATATATATATATATGGAGGTCAGAGGTCAGTGGGGACCTCACAGCTGATGACAAGAACTAGGTGAGAGGAGCAGAGTGAGCCAAACTTCATCTGTATTTTTCACACAAAGGCTAAAAAAGCTGTCTGTTGATTGCTGCTGGGCACAATAACATAAAGTTGCTCCAAGTATAAAAACACAGAGGTCATCCATTGCACCATTTCTGTGTTTATATGATGAGTAGACCCATTTTCAGTTTACTGGTTTAGGCCACCAGATATTTATTTGACTCTCTCTAATTCTTAACAAGCTTTCCAGGGACTTTGAGAGAGAAAACAGGCCGACAGCATCGTAGTTTCCTCACCGTGCTCAACAGTAGGCACGAGCTGCTTTTTCGTTTGTTGCTGATAAATTCAACGTTAGTCTCATCTGAACAATGTATTCAGTTACAGTTGCAGTCCTAGTAGCTTTTAGAAACCCAACTTGCTTACGTTTTTGACAGTAAGACAGTAAAGAGTTTTTCCTGGCACACCCTCAGTCAACTGGTGGTTTATTATAATCAAATTGTGGCTCTGGGTTATTGTATTTGGTACTGAGTCATATTTTAAGTTTCAGTCAACTGACTCAAACAGGGATCGCAGCCATAAACAACTGAAATATGGTGCAATATAAATAACAAATAATCTGTAAATAATATCGAAATAGATCCAATTATATATTAGATTCAAGCATTCCTGCGCCTATTTATCTTTATGGCTGACTGATATACTTAACAACCATGACATTAAACTGATATATTAAAGGTTTATGAGGAACTTTCTTCCTGGTAAAAGGGAGTTTTTCTTTCCACTGTTACCACATGCATGATTGGTGTTGGGAACTGTTGTAAAGGTAATGCATCGAAGCAATCAACTGTGCACTGTTCAGGAGGAGGGTCAGTCACACAAGGTTTTCGGCTGGGTTTCCTTAGAGAGAAACCTTTTTACAGCATATTCTTATTTGGTTTCTCGGTGGCCTCATTGGGACTGCATCGTTATTTTCTCCTAATTATTAATTAATTATTATCAGTTTTTATTTGTGTTGCTTGTGTTCTATGATTGAGCTGAGCCTCTTTTGGTAATTTTTTGTCTCTTTCAGATAATGTTCTGTCTACGGTGAGTAGAATTATGTCTTATTTTCTCGACCTTTGGTCATCATGTGCCTCTGCTGTTGCTTTGGTCCTTCAGTCTTCTCTAGTTATATTTTTATATTTTGTCATTTTACCTCTCATTTCACCAGATTTAAACTGCATTATTAAGCCATTTTTTAACAGTAAATGTTTTTAGGTCATAATTAAAAACAGATATATGTTGCAGTATATTAAAGTTTTATTAGTGTAATCACCAGTGACAATAAAAAAACAGGAATAAAAAGCAGTAGTACACATACAGGGAGCCTCTCTGAGGGCTCGGTCTAATACCTGGAAACAAAGAGAGAAATTCCATTCACAGAGACCTCTATTTTCACCTGCTTGTTAAACAAAAGCCTCTTTGTTCTCTTCAGGTTGGAGGGGAGTTCCTGCCTCAAGTGGAGGAGTTCAAGTATCTCGGGGTCTTGTTCACGAGTGAGGGAAGAATGGAGCGGGAGATCGACAGACGTATCGGTGCGGCTGCCACAGTAATGGGGGCGCTGTGCCGGTCTGTTGTGGTGAAGAGAGAGCTGAGCCGAAAAGAGAAGCTCTCGATTTACCGGTCGGTCTACGTTCCTAACCTCACCCATGGCCATGAACTTTGGGTCATGACCGAAAGAACGAGATCCCGGATACAAGCGGCTGAAATGAGCTTCCTCCGTAGGGTGGCCGGGCACTCCCTTAGAGATAGGGTGAGGAGCTCGGCCATCCGGGAGGGGCTCGGAGTAGAGCCGCTGCTCCTCCACATCGAGAGGAGTCAGTTGAGGTGGCTCGGGCATCTATACCGGATGCCTCCTGGACGCCTTCCTCGGGAGGTGTTCCAGGCACGTCCCACCGGGAGGAGGCCCAGAGGACGGCCCAGGACACGCTGGAGGGACTATGTCTCTCAGCTGGCCTGGGAACGCCTTGGGCTCCCCCTGGAGGAGCTGGAGGAGGTGTCTGGGGAGAGGGACGTCTGGGTGTCTCTGCTGAATCTGTTGCCCCCGCAACCCGGTCCCGGATAAGCGGAAGACAACGAGTACGAGTTAAACAAAAGCACCAGGTCAGAGGTCAGCAGCCTTAGGTCTCTCTGTTTATCATCTGAATGCCCTGTTTTGATAAAGTCACATCATGCAACCCTATTCGTAGCAGCTGGTTTGATTCGGCCCTCAGGTCATGTCTCAGCTTAATAATGACGCAGGAGGAAAAGGATTGTGCCCTTTTCCTTGTCTGATTTGCATCATGCTGCAACCTGCAGTTCGACTTGTTCAGTCTCCGCTTTCATCTCAGCTTTCATTAACTGCTAAATGTCATAGCACTGAGAAATTCCTATCTCCACACCAGCTCAGCTTGGGCTGTTCTCACATTTGATGATGTATTTCAGGCAAGAGGACACAAGCCTTGAATGATCCAACTTCATCGCTTAACAGCTGAAAATCCAGAGAAAACTTAACATTGAAACATTCTGTTTCAATGTTTTACAATCAGGTGCTTTCAATGTTACTCAGTGCGACACTTCAAACATAAATGTTTTTTTTAAAATGACAGAAAACTGAATGACTGAGTCACCAGAATCGACAATCACAACAACAGATATTGTGAAGAAACCCAAAAAAACACAAGAATCAGCAGAAGGAACAGAAAAACAAGCAGAAGACTGAACAAGAACAACAATCTGATGAGCTTTGCAAACGCAGAAAACGCAGTGGAAAAAAAAAACAGGATCCAGTATAAAATCTGATTTAGCATTGATGTACTTTTAGTTGTGTGTTATGTGGTGTTTGATTTGCTCACCTCCTTCTAAAAGGTTCACATTGAAAAGCATTTGTCATATTATGTAAATTTGATTTTACCATTTCAATGTTAAAATGTGCAGGTTATGCTGGTCAGTTTCACTCCATGGCTGCAGCAACTTATGAATCAAAAAACGGACTGAAGCAGAAAGTGATAACTGACAGCTATGTGAGGTGTGAGTTTTATCCCTAAACAGCGTAAATTCAAGTCCGTAAGATTCAATTTCACTGTATTTCATGCATTTAAACACTGCATCAGCATGTTTTACTTAAAGGTGTTGTGCATTATTAAGTGCGGCTAATTTGATGAGCTGCAAACAACCAGAAATGACTCATCACTGCAGCCATATTGAATCTGAAGGTCAGGGCCGATCACACGAAAACGGTTGAGTTTTGTATGTGAAGAGCGATGCTTAGGTATCAGATAAGTTTGTCTTTCCAGTTTGTTGTGTACTGTATAACACATGTTAGAAAACATGTTTCTACAATGGTTGATTGCATGAAATGCAGATAAATACATTGTTATCAGCTTGCATAATGTTAGTCAGCTGGTGTTGAACAAGTCTTTTAGGCGTTGTGGTGCCAGTTCAACCTTTATTGGTTTGCTAAGAAACATCTGTAACACGGTTTAATCAAACATGATGAGATGTGTGAATACAAAGTCTCTGTAGCAAAATGCCCCAAAACATTCAACTTAATTGAACTACATAAATAAGAACTAAAACACATCTTCATGCAGTCCAACAAAATCCAGTGAATACCTTTAAACAGAAAGGTTCACGTGTGAATACCTTCCTAAGGATGAACATTTGTAATATTCAGATAATAATAAAAAATGCTTCTAATCAAAGGTATTTTTGTTATGCGGTTATGTGGAAAAAAAACAACCCATAAAATATTAATTTTTATGTTATTAAATGTAATATTTTAAGGTCTAATCCTATTTTGATTCATCTCTGGAAAGAAAAGTGATTTAATTACTCAAACAAAATTTACGTTGTTTTATTCCATATATACAAAAAAATGTATTTTCTATCTGAAGAAAAAATAAGGACACGCTACACCTAATTGCTATTCTTTTCTTTTTTGGTAAGATTACTTCCCTGGGACGCTTTCTGCAGCCATCTAGTCTCTGACATCAGGTTGGAGGAGCTGTTCTCCAGTTCTCACTCTCAGCTGTGAGATGTTTGAGAGGTTTCTTATTTGTCCAGCGCCCTTAACGTCACCTGCAGCATCTCAATGAGATCAACATCTGGGCTTTGACTCGGCACAGGACTTTCCATTTCCTAATTCTTAGCCAGCCTGACTTACTGGAATGTTTTGGGTCATTTTCATGTTTCAGGGTCCGTTTTTCTTTCTGCTTTCAGATTGTCTCATATTTTCCTGAAGCACATTCTGTTACATGACAGAATTCATGATAGATTCTGTGAGGGTGAGCTGAATCGTGCTTTTGGTTTAACCCAAGCAGGTTCTGCTCTGGAGTCCAAATATTTCAGTTACTGCTCACACGTCCAAAGAAAATTATTGCAGACGTCCAGGTCTTTTTTACGTTCCCTGTAGCAAATGCCAGTTCTTGCTTCACGTTTTGATAGAGAGCAGCGTTTCCTCCTTGCACACCTCCCATAAAAGTTAGACATCTGCAGATTTTAGCCATTTTAAATGAGAAGACGTGTTGGGGTGTCCTAATTTATTCCTTTACAGGGAACTGCATTTACAGAAAATTTTACAAGGTCTTTTGTTCAGTTTTTATTGGTTATTTATATTACATGAAATTTTCAGAAAGGTATTGAATATGCCAATAGATATTGGCATATTCACACTTTTTACAATGCTCTGCATTATAAAATAATCATTTCAAACAATTATACTGGTATTTATTGTAATACTTTGTAATTATAAACAGTTTTCAGCCTTGAAAATCTGTGTTTATAATATTCACTGTTAGCATATGTTCAATGAAAATGGCTGGCAACACAAACTACACTACCGGTTAAATGTTTTAGATACACTTTCTCACTTAATGGGTCTCTTTATTTTTATGAATATGTACATTGCAGATTCTTACCAAAGGCAGCAAAGCTATGAATGAACACACATGGAGTTATATAGTAAACAAGAAGTGTGAAATGACATAACATTTTTATATTTTAGATTGTTCAAAATAACCACTCTTTGCTTTGATTACTGCTTTGCTCTCTTAGCGTTCTCTCCATGAGCTTCATACGGTGGACGCCTGAAATGGTTTTCCAAAGAGTCTTGAAAGAACTTCCCAGAGGTCCATTGAGAGACGGCCAAAGGTTAATATTTTAGTCGACACAGCGGAGGGGCGCACACTTGAAATAATCTAAAATATTAAAAACTTTTAAAGTTCTTTTATAATTTTTTGTGTGCTGCATATTCTCATTCACAGTTTTGATGCCGTCAGTGAGAATCTACGTACAATGTCAATAGTCATGAAAATAAAGAAAACCATTAAATGAGAAAGAGGTTCTAAACCTTGTGACTGGTGGTGTAAGTAATTATAAATGTATGAATGTATTTTCTTTTGAAATCAAGACTGTAAATGTATCTGTTTGTTTGTATTTTTAACATATTCACTTTTATCCAGTCAAAGATCAACATCAGGCAAAGGGAAACTGTGCCAAGTCATCACCAAGTTTTTATCTGTGTCTGAATTAGTATAAAACTTACAGACAGAGATAAATCTCCGCTGGACAGTGGAGGCTGAAGGTGACGTCACAAACGCACTGTTTATTCAGGGAAAACCAGGGAAGGAGA
Source organism: Girardinichthys multiradiatus (assembly GCF_021462225.1). NCBI lineage: Eukaryota > Metazoa > Chordata > Actinopteri > Cyprinodontiformes > Goodeidae > Girardinichthys > Girardinichthys multiradiatus. The sequence continues at coordinate 35,515,761 of NC_061806.1, read as the reverse complement.
GGACGAAGCGACCTCCAGCTTCAGCATTTCATCTTCTGTCACCTTCAGAAGAAAAATGAGATTTGCAGCTGCAGAATAAGCACAACAAAGCACTGAACTTGTCAGAGCCGGTATGCTGGCCCATAATTCCCCTGAGAATGATTTCTTCATAATAATTAAAACAGATAATAGGAGAAGTTTAGATCATGTGACTGAGTGACAGTTTGATTTTTGTTGTCTTCTTTGGATTTACGATTGCAATCTCTTGCTCTGGTGTGTTCAGGTCATTATTTTGCCTTGAAATATGGATAAAGAGCACCTTATTACTAGCAGTATGGCTAAATCAATGAAAAATACCAAAAACTGGTTTAATAGATGAAAAAATGTCCAGTAGCACCAATGAAGCAGTTACCAACAAGCTTCCAGTTTAATTATCACTTGGACTGTGTGGATAACTTGAAGCATGTAGCTGTTTTCAGCTCAGTTTTTCCATATAGAAAGAAATGTCACTTCGAGGTGCTTCTCAAGACAAACAGATCCAGTTCACATGCAGAAACATCAATTGAATCAAACAATCCAATCATACAAGACGGACACTTTCCAATACAATCCCAGGTATAAAACAAAGCAGTTAAATTCAGTTTACAAGGAGTTTTTCTAGGAAAGCTTGGCCAATTGCATCCAGTGATTAACTTTATAGCAGGACCTCATCCTGGTTGAGGCGTTGTGGAACTTATGTAGACAAACACACATATTCAATTCAATTCAGTTTATTTATATAGCACCAAATCACAACACATGTTGTCTCAAGGCACTTCACAACAGTCAGGTTCATACATTCCAATTAATCCTAACCATTGAACAGTGCAGTCAGATTCAGTTATTTATTCAAATTGGATACAAAGTTTTTCTATCTAAGGAAACCCAGCAGATTGCATCCAGTCAGTGACTTGCAGCATTCACTCCTCCTGGATGAGCATGTAGAGACAGTAGACAGTCACTGGCGTTGACTTTGAAGCAATCCCTCATGCTGAGCATGCATGTAGCGACAGTGGAGAGGAACAACTCCCTTATCTCCATATCTGCCTACATGTTTCTACGTCTTTCCTACTTTGAAGAGTGGGAAGAGAATCTGTGTTATGTCATGTTAATTCCCCTGGAAACAGGGGGTCACAAATTATTAACCATCCTTCCAAGACACTGGTTAAAGTAAAAAAAAGTATTACATTTCAAAGTCCTTCAGCTCCATTTATTTACTTCACTTATTTTAATGCATTCTTATTATTAGTCATGATCTGTTTGTGTTAGGTGTTTGTGTTTTGAGTCTTGGGTACACATGTAGCTCTGTGTGTCACATACAAGACTGTGTTGGTCTTATATTTGAAAGACCAACAAAGAGTGCAAGTGAAAGGAAAATGATGCATGTTTTCAACATTGTCTACAAATAAAAACATGATAAAATGAGACATGTATTTACTCTGAGTCAACTTTGTAACTAATTATAGATTCAAATCCTTTCAGGTCATGTCTTTACCAGTTTTGCACATCTAGAGACTAAAACGTTTGCCTGTTTTTCTTTACAAAACATCTTAAGCTCTGTCAGATTGGCTGGAGAGCATCTTTGAAAAGTAATTTTCAAGTCTTAACACAGATTCTCAGATTTAAGTCTGAACTTTAACTGGGTCATTAAATGTAGCTCTGGCTTTGTGTTAAAGGTCTTTGTTTTGTTGGAAGGTGGACCTCCACCCCAGTCTCAATATTGCCCTGCATTGAACTCCATCCATCTTAGCTTTAGCTTCCCTGACCCTGCTGAAGAAAAGCATCACCACAGCATGATATTTTATCATGGGGATGGTGTGTTCAGGGAGTTTTTTTTCTTTAACACATAGTGTTTGTATTTAGGTCAAATAGGTCAATTTTGGTCTCATTAGAGCAGAGTCCTCTTCTTCTACTTCAACTTTATAGTTGGTTACTACTTTCATTGTCTCTTCTGGAATTATTCTTGATTTCTATGACATTATTTCATTTCATTTTTTTCCATTATTTCCATAATATTATTTTATTTAATATGTTTCATCCCCCAATGTGGATGTTTTTGTTTTCATGCATTTGAAGTAATGTCTTGCTCTGTTGTAAGCTCCACCTCCTCCAAGATTGGTTCGGCCACCATCCACTCAGCAATCATCTGAATGCTATTTAATGGCTGTGAAGCTGCATTTCAATGCCTTTTGGCCATTTGTCTGCCATACACCCTGTTTGTCTGTGTAGGCTTGAATGCCTTTCGGTATAATTGGTTAGTTCGTTCGTTCGTCGTCTTCCGCTTTTTCCGGGACCGGGTCGCGGGGGCAGCAGACTCAGCAGAGACGTCCAGACGTCCCTCTCCCCAGACACCTCTTCCAGCTCCTCCGGGGGGAGCCCAAGGCGTTTCCAGGCCAGCCGAGAGACATAATCCCTCCAGTGTGTCCTGGGCCGTCCCCTGGGCCTCCTCCTGGTGGGACCTGCCTGGAACACCTCCCGAGGAAGGCGTCCAGGAGGCATCCGGTATAGATGCCCGAGCCACCTCAACTGGCTCCTCTCGATGTGGAGGAGCAGCGGCTCTACTCCGAGCCCCTCCCTGATGGCCGAGCTCCTCACCCTATCTCTAAGGGAGTGCCCGGCCACCCTACAGAGGAAGCTCATTTCAGCCGCTTGTATCCGGGATCTCGTTCTTTCGGTCATGACCCAAAGTTCATGGCCATAGGTGAGGGTAGGAACGTAGACTGACCGGTAAATCGAGAGCTTTGCTTTTCGGCTCAGCTCTCTCTTCACCACAACGGACCGGCACAGCGCCCCCATTACTGTGGCAGCCGCACCGATCCGTCTGTCGATCTCCTGCTCCATTCTTCCCTCACTCGTGAACAAGACCCCGAGATACTTAAACTCCTCCACTTGAGGCAGGAACTTCCATCCAACCTGAAGAGGACAAGTCACCCTTTTCCGGTCGAGAACCATGGCCTCGGACTTGGAGGAGCTGATCTTCATCCCAGCCGCTTCACACTCGGCTGCGAACCGCCCCAGTGCATGCTGTAGGTCTTGGCTAGATGGGGCCAGCAGGACCACGTCATCGGCAAAAAGAAGAGACGAAATCCTCTGGTCCCCAAACCAGACCCCCTCCGGCCCTTGGCTGCGCCTAGAAATCCTGTCCATAAAAGTTTTGAACAGGACCGGTGACAAAGGGCAGCCCTGCCGGAGTCCAACATGCACCGGGAACAGGTCCGACTTAGTGCCGGCAATGCGAACCAAACTCCTGCTCCGCTTGTACAGAGACCGGATGGCCCCTAGTTAAGAGCCACCGATTCCATACTCCTGGAGCACCCCCCACACGGCATCACGAGGGACACAGTCAAATGCTTTCTCTAGGTCCACAAAATACATGTGGACCGGTTGGGCAAACTCCCATGAACCCTCAAGTACCCTGTAGAGGGCAGAGAGCTGGTCCAGTGTCCCACGGCCGGGACGAAAACCACACTGCTCCTCCTGAAGCCAGGGTTCGACTATCGGCCGGACTCTCCTCTCCAATACCCTGGCGCAGGCATTACCAGGGAGGCTGAGGAGTGTGATCCCCCTGTAGTTGGAACACACTCTCCCGTCACCCTTCTTATGTAAGGGGACCACCACCCCAGTCTGCCAGTCCAGAGGCACTGTCCCCAACCGCCACGTAATGTTGAAGAGGCGTGTCAACCATGACAGCCCCACAACATCCAGAGACTCGAGGTACTCAGGGCGGATCTCATCCGCCCCCGAAGCCTTGCCACCGCGGAGCTTTTTAACCACCTCGGTGACTTCAGCCTGGGTGATGAAAGAGTCCAACCCCGAGTCCCTAGCCTCTGTTTCCACCAGGGAATGCGTGATGGCAGGATTGAGGAGATCCTCGAAGTACTCCTTCCACCGGCCGATAAAGTCTCCAGTCGAGGTCAGCAGCTCCCCACCCCCACTGTAAACAGTGTTGGCGAAGCACTGCTTCCCCCTCCTGAGGCGCCGGGCGGTTTGCCAGAATCGCTTCGGGGCCAACCGGTAGTCCTTCTCCATGGCCTCACCGAACTCCTCCCAGGTCCGCGTTTTTGCCACTGCCACCGCCCGGGCCACGGCACGCTTGGCCCCACGGTACCCGTCAGCCGCCTCAGGAGTCCCACAAGCCAACCACAGCCGATACGACTCCTTCTTCAGCTTGACAGCGTCCCTTACTGCCGGAGTGGCCCGCGGGGAGAGGCGGCGGGCTGGTGTGGGTTTGCTTGTTGCCCCCCAGCTCAGCCGTCTCGTGTTGGGGTTTACCCCAGTGGATGAGAGGGTTGCATCCCTGCGCCTTCGGGTTGGGGAGAGGTCTCTGACTATCATTTCGGCCTACGGGCCGAGTGGTAGTGCGGAGTACCCGGCCTTCTTGGCGTCCCTGTCGGGGGTGCTGGATAGTGCCCCTCCTGGGGACTCCATTATTCTGCTGGGGGACTTCAACGCCCACGTGGGAAACGACAGTGACACCTGGAGAGGCGTGATTGGGAGGAATGGCCTCCCCGATCTGAATCCAAGCGGTGTTTTGTTATTGGACTTAATGTTTTATTGTCGTTGTATTGTCCATAATGAACACCATGTTCAAACGTAAGGGTGTCCGTCAGGGCACTTGGCACCAGGACATCCTAGGCAGGAGGTCAATGATCGACTTTGTTGTCGTATCATCAGACCTTCGGCCGCATGTTTTGGACACTCGGGTGAAGAGAGGGGCTGAGCTGTCCACTGATCACCACCTGGTGGTGAGTTGGATCCGCTGGAGGAGCAGAAAGCCAGACAGACTTGGCAGGCCAAAGCGCATAGTGAGGGTCTGCTGGGAACGTCTGGCAGAGCCCTCGGCCAGGGATGTATTCAACTCTCACCTCCGAGAGAGCTTTGACCAGATTTTGAGAGATGTTGGAGACATAGAGTCCGAATGGACCATGTTCTCCACATCTATTGTCGATGCTGCTGCCCGTAGCTGCGGCCGTAAGGTCTGCGGTGCCTGTCGCGGCGGCAATCCCCGAACCCGGTGGTGGACACCGGCAGTAAGGGACGCTGTCAAGCCACTGTCACCCAGGCCTGGCTCCAGGGTGGGACCCCGGCTCCGCCGTACCGGGCGACGTCACGTGCCTCAATTCTGTAGTCATCGTGAGGGATTCTCGAACCGCTCTGTGTCTGACCCGTCACCTAGAGCCTGTTTGCCATGGGAGACCCTACCAGGGGCATTTAAGCCCCAGACAACATAGCCTCTAGGATCATTTGAGCACTCAAACCCCTCCACCACGTTAAGGTGGCGGTTCAAGGAGGGGGTATAATTGGATCAGATGTAAAACCTGGTCAGACTGTTTGGTAGGGGAGAGCTGCCTGTTTGTTTAATTCCAGGTTTGTCCCGTTTATGTGTTTGTTAGGAAGGTTATTTTGTTCGTCTGTGTATTTTTGCTGTTTTTGGGAGTTAGGTAAGTTTCTTTTATTTTTCCTTCAGGGTTGTTTTGTTTGTTATGTTGGCCTGAGCTCTTCCTGATGTTTTTATCAGTCTGAAATGCAACTATTTAAAATGACGGAAAATAAACCACTTAAATGCCACCATGACTCCTCTTTTCACTGTCAGCATTTATGTTAGTCCCTTATATCCCCTAGACCAAGCCAAGCAAATGTTATTACATTTTATCCTCTGCTTTTATGGCTTCATTATATTTTATTTTATGTCATTTTATTATATTCCAGTCATTGGGTCTTCTACCTATTTTATTTTCTTTGCAGGCCTCTCAGTCCTGCATCAGTTGTCCTTCCTAGCTTTTTATTACTTATTTTGACAATGAACAGGTTCAGTTTTGTTTGAAGGTTTACTTAAATCTAATGCAGAATTAGAAATATTTCTCCTGGATGAATTGTTTCCCAGACTCTTGGATCATTCTGTGACAACCTATCATATGCACCACTGATGCAATCCCGCCTGCCAACATGTTTGTCGTCACAGTTTATCATCTTCATCAGAAGAATCTGTTGTCGCACTGTCGATGAAACTTCTGGTTCAGTTCTGGAAGCTGTGATGCTGATGTCGGTGTTCTGTTGACGGGGAGTTTCACCACGAAGGTCACTGATGATCAAAAGCTTCAAACAAACCTTTCATCCTCTGTTCATCATGTTTGCATGAGTCTGGAAGTCAAAACAGCGCCTGAAGGTCATTTCTGTTGTGCTTCTTTAGGAACGGAAATCTTCCTTTTGTTTGTAATTTTAGCACCAAAGAGCTGAAACAGATAGAAAGAGGCTTTTATATATATATATATATATATATATATATATATATATATTGGCCTTGTCGTGCAAATTTCGCCTGGACTGAAATAACTGCTCAGCCCTGAGGCGTCCATCACTTCCTGCTTTCTCTTTTTAAATAACATTCGCTGCCAGTTTTTGACACTGATGGACTCTTTCTCGTTAGAAGACACCTCAGATCACAATCAAACCTTCATCGTGCTGCAAACATATCAACATATCGAAGACCAGAAATAAACCTTTAACGTGAGAAGCAGCAGGACTCCAAGCAGAATCTAACAGGGAGTCACGCTCATTTTAAACTGTCAAAATTTGATTTAAATAGAGAAAAATCCAAAGTTTTGTCCTACGTCTGAACTCCTAATGGTCTCAAACTTTATGGAGGAAAAATGTATTTACTAAGTCACAAGAGATTCTTCGTGTTTATTATATTTATGATTCAGTTAATGGATGAACATCTAATCATCAATAAATTTATTTATCAATTGCAAAATTCAAGCATACAGCAGAAGCCTTTTTTAAAAATAATTTATTCATAATATTTAGCTCTACTTTCATTTGATATTTTAACTTTGATTATTTTTGTGCATTGATATTTTTATATATGATCATTTAAAAACAGTGTTCTAATGACCATAACACATTGTCACGTTCGGGTTTTGAGTCGGACCAAATTGCAGACCAGAGCTGGGCAGCAACATGTTGTAAAAGGTTTTCAGCTTTATTTCCAGAGGTTTTCAAAGAAACCAAACAAGGCACTGCAGATACAAACAAAAGTCCAGATCCAAAAACTTACAAGATCGGTTCTGCGGGAACATGGAAAAACTCAGCACAAATACATGGGTTGTAAACGGAAAGAACCAGCGAAGAATAATGAAAACCAGAGAGCTTGTAAACTGAGGGAAGTGGAGTATGGACCAATGAGACAGGGAGGCAGGTAATCAGGGAAACATGAATCAGGTGTGGACCAGGCTGCAGAGAACTGAGGGAATATGAATGGTTGCTATGGTGATCAGACTGGAAGACAAAGGGAACATAAGAGAAACTAGACTATGAAATAACCAAAGGAAAACTTAACTACAAAACTAAACTATGAGAAAGGGACTAAAACCAACTCAGGGAAAACAGAAGTAAGCAAAGCTATGAACATAGATGGATAACCAAAGGACATAAGAACCTGGAAATAATAATTAACTAAAGTAAAAGAGAGAAACTAGAAAGAACAGAAAAACACTAAAACCTAAGAAACCCTAAGTACGAAAGTAAACAAAACTGAACCGAGACTGACTGAAAATAAACAGGGAATGAAGCAGAGAACGTGGAGACTAAACTAAGTGTAACAAAACTTAAACAATAACTAAAACTAACCAATCAGGAGGAACTGGAGGAATAGAGGTAAACTAGGGGAACTAAGGTAGAGAATAATAGTAATAATAATAATAATAACAACAACATAAACAGAAATAGGAAAGCAACCACAAAATGAACTGGAAGCAAGGGGAGAGAAAACAACAAACACTAGGAGGCGGTAGAGGGAACAAACTACCAGGGTGCAAAGGGAAATAAACAAACATAAGACAAAAACCAAACTTAAGCCAAAACACAAAACCACAACAAAGTCCAGGATGTCGTACCCCGACACACATATGTCTAAACATAAATAGTTTTGTCAAAAGAACATTATACCTGCTGGTCCTTGCAGTGTTAGAAGGACCAGCAGGTATGCAGGTATGCACAAGAGGATGATCAGTTAGTTGTTTTACTTTCTAGCAATAAATAAATAATATGACGTAAAACTGTCTTATTTAACAGCTGCAACTTTGTAAAACAATTCATAAAAATTTAATGATGTTGCTGCAGTCTTTTTTTCAGAGAAAGAAAAATAGGTTTATAGTGAGAGCATGATTTTATTTTGAAATTCTTTAATCTGAGTAAAAACATTATCAGATTAAGTCATTTCTCATCCTGGATTGGTGAATTGTGTTGTTGTGCACACATGTAAAGAAAATGTGACTCCCCAACAGTTTATCAAAGGTTGAAATATTTATTTGAAAAAAATAAATCATATGTTCACTTAATTGAGGTTCAGCTAGTGCTGCTTGGTGAATTAAATAATAAGTAATTTTGTAAATTTTATGTCAAAACACATAGAAAAAAAACCCCATCTTCTTTGAATTACATTTAAAACCAGTTTTGATTTTTTAATCAGTCAAGTCTCATTGCTTATTTAGGTCAATTTTGCTCATAAAACCCCCTCCCTGCATGTTGCTTCTGTTTGTAAAAATAACAGAAATAAAAGGATTGTTTTCTAAAAGTATTTCTAACAAAATGTGTTTTATTGTTTACAATCTAGTGATGTGTTGCAGCACTTTCTGAGAGGCTTTTATTTTGACATGGCAAGGCATTTAATGCACACAAAAATAACAAAGTATAGGGCATAAAATAGCATTTCTGATTAATATTTGAACATATTAATCTCTTCAAATACAAACGTGTAAGAACATTTTTATTTCTTTATTGTGAGTTAATGTAACCTTAGTGAAAACTATTTTTTAATATTAGACATCACAAGTGACTCATAGGAAATAAAGAAAGCTCCATTGTTATGGGATATATTTTGTATTTTTGCTTAAACATGAAACTAAAATCAACTGCCAAATGTTGGACCTTTACTTCTCATAAGAAATCAATAATCATTTATTACTGAATGTTTTCAAAAATACATCCACTCGTTCATTTCCAGGTCTTTATGAGCTGCATCAGAGTCTCCAGAAGGAGGTCACACCGTGTCCTTGGCCAGATTCATCAACAATGTTTTCTCAGTATTCCTTCCCTTGCACACAATCGGGTGTTCAAAACAAGGTGCTTTGAGATCGTCTGGACTGCTTACACCATTCATCTAAAGCCTCCCAGAACATTTTAATCCTGATATGATGAAGTGGAAAAGCAAGAGAAGATAAGATACTTTTATTTATGGAAGCTGCACATAACTGCTGCCATACAAAACAGCCTGAACCTGATTACCCACCTTAGGTTAGAAGATTTTTATTTATCCACCTTGTAAAGAAAATATTTCTGTTTATTAGCAATAATTGTAATTGATCTGAAATTACAGACTTTATCTCTCACAGGACTTTTCACATTTATTTTAGCCCTGCTTGAAGATATGTAAAAACTTTAAACAATTCATCTTTTATTGCAGTATAACATAAGCTTGCACGGACAAATCCCACCTTTAAGTTTAGTACATTCACTCAGTGGAAAAAAACCCCACATTTAGAAATTACAATTATTGACACCACCAACAATTCATATAAAATAAATGTAATGGGATATGTTTTTAAATTATACCTTTTTTACTTGACCAGAGAGCACTCAGTGGCCCATTGCTCACTCTTCAAAATGAGAAATACAAGAGACCATGTATTTCAAGTAAATCTCATGTGTTAATCTTCCTTAGCCAAGAAATAGCCACAGGAATGCTTCTCATTTAATTGGGCCCCTATTTCCAGTACCACCAGTAGTTAGAATGTATATTTTCCATTTTGTTTTCTTGCAGAATATTATAGATCCAAACAAAACAACTTATTTCTCTTAAAAAAAACAAGTGTCTTTATTTCACATCCATCAAAAATGTGCTTCCTCTTTGTAATTACTTTCAGTTAAAAGCATATGTATTTTTTGAAATGCAGACAATATGTCATAGAAGCAAATCTTTACTTTGTTTTAGAGGTTTTTGTGGGGCATATTTCTAAAAATATTGGAACCTTAAAATTAATGAAAAGCCCGTGTCGTTTGCGGTTCCTGATGGCTATGAGCTAAAGTGGATGCAAAACTGTAAAATAAAGTATTTTGGAGAAACACTAAACCTATGGACCACAATTTGGTATTAGGAGTTTAGTTCTTGATAAATATGTGCTTAAAATGATTTCCAGACTCCTCACGTTAAAGTAGATGTGATGTTTGGTTGTAAATTTCTTTTCTAGAAGACAGGTTAATGCAACCAATTTTGGCATTAACAAACATACATACTTTTAAATATTTCCATCATATTTTTCAAAATATTCCCACAAAGAGAAAATCTTGATCCTGTCTTAATTAGGCAGATTCCCCTTTAAAATGATTCAGTATGTGACACATTTCAGTCTTCTTGAAGTCGATTTCAGAACTCTGTTGCTGAGAAAGGAGGTCTGGGATTGGCAGACATCCAACCAGAGCGATGGGCAGCCGTGTGTGGACCAGTCAGTTCAGCCTCTGCTGACATCAAAGAGACCCCACCCACCTTACTTCAGGTGATTCAGCAGACCCACCAAGACCTGGAAAGCACAAATAATCCATCAAACAACCATCAGGTGAAGTTTCAGCCAAGTTCAGAGCAGGTCAGGCACATTTAAACACACATGGCAGAAGAAAAATGTGAAACATAAACTTGTCAGAAGTCATGTAATATGTATTTTGCACAAACTTAAGCTCTGCCTAATTCAAAGACAAACTGTTAAATATTAGAAGGCCACTTACTAAGCTGTAGGAATTGTCTAATTTCTATCCTGGTCACTTCAGAAATGTTTAGCTTATGTTTATTGTACACTCTGTATTGGGGTGTTTTGACCATTTCATTTTGATGTTCAACAAAAAAATAAAATAAAATGAAGGTATTAAAACCAATTTTTCCTGCCTAAAATCCCCCATTAGTTAGTTTAGTATTTATCTTCTTGAGTTATTATATTTATCTTAAACATTAGAGGACCAATCACTGAGCCTTAGGGGTTTCCGGATTTGTATCCTGCTCATTCCAGAACTGTTTGGGCTATCTTTGCTGCACACTCTATATTGGGGTATTTTGACTACTTCATTTTGACATTTAACATTCCTCACATATAGAAATAAAGCTCCTAAAATCCATCACCCTTGCTGGGATGTTTGCTATTTATTTTGTTTGTTATTTAGTTATATTTTGTAATGGTTCTGTCATGGTCATCTTGGTTTGGTCCCTTTGAGATCTGACACCAATTACAGATTATTAAATTTGTTTTTGACAGACTAGTAAAGCCTGTTATTTTTCTGTTTAAATCAAGCATGTTTGAGGTGGCTTAATTTCTGAATCATATCTTGCATTATAGCCGTAACTTGTTTTGTGGATGTGTCAATAAACTTGTTGAAGATGTTTTTCAGATCCCATCCAGCGGTTATTTCAGCTTATAATGCTGCCTTGAGATCACAGCCCCTCTGAAATGATTTTCATGCTTGAAACTTCAGTGAAAAGATTTCTGCAGATTTCTTTTAAATCACATTATCTGTGACAGATAACCAAATGCTTGTACAATCTGAGGTTTTTGGTTATTGGCTTAAAAGTCCCCTCCTTGAACCACCACCTTAACATGGTGGAGGAGGGGTTTGAGTGCTCAAATGATCCTAGAAGCTATGTTGTCTGGGGCTTAAATGCCCCTGGTAGGGTCTCCCATGGCAAACAGGCTCTAGGTGATGGGTCAGACAAAGAGTGGTTCAAGAATCCCTCAGGAGGACTAATATATTGAGGCATGTGATGTCGCCCGGTACGGCGGAGCCGGGGTCCTACCCTGGAGCCAGGCCTGGGGTCGGGACTCGCCGGAGAGTGCCTGGTGGCCGGGTTGCTCCTCGCGGGACCCGGCGGGGCCAAGCCCGAACGAGAGATGCAAGGCCATCCCCCAGTGGGCCCACCACCTGCAGAGGGAACCGTGAGGGACCGGTGCAAAGAGGATTGGGTGGCGGACGAAGGTGGCGGACGAAGGTGGCGGACGAAGGTGGAGACCTCAGCGGCCCGATCCCCGGATGCTTAGGCTGGCTCTAGGGATGTGGAATGTCACCTCGCTGGGGGGGAAGGAGCCTGAGCTTGTGCGGGAGGTCGAGAGATATTGACTAGAAATTGTCGGGCTCACCTCCACGCACAGCGTGGGATCTGGAACCCATCTCCTTAAGAGGGGTTGGACTCTCTTCTACTCTGGAGTGGCCCACGGGGAGAGGCGGCGGGCTGGGGTGGGTTTGCTTGTTGCCCCCCAGCTCAGCCGTCTCGTGTTGGGGTTTACCCCAGTGGATGAGAGGGTCGCATCCCTGCGCCTTCAGGTTGGGGAGAGGTCTCTGACTATTGTTTCGGGCTACGGGCCGAGCAGTAGTGCGGAGTACCTGGCCTTCTTGGCGTCCCTGTCGGGGGTGCTGGATAGTGCTCCTCCCGGGGACTCCATTATTCTGCTGGGGGACTTCAACGCCCACATGGGAAATGACAGTGACACCTGGAGAGGCGTGATCGGGAGGAATGGCCTCCCCGATCTGAATCCGAGTGGTGTTTTGTTATTGGACTTCTGTGCTAGTCACGGATTGTCCATAATGAACACCATGTTCAAACATAAGGGTGTCCATCAGTGCACTTGGCACCAGGACAACCTAGGCAGGAGGTCAATGATCGACTTTGTTGTCGTATCATCAGACCTTCGGTCGCATGTTTTCGACACTCAGGTGAAGAGAGGAGCTGAGCTGTCCACTGATCACCACCTGGTGGTGAGTTGGATCCGCTGGAGGAGCAGAAAGCCAGACAGACTTGGCAGGCCCAAGCGCATAGAGAGGGTCTGTTGGGAACGGCTGGCGGAGCCCTCGGCCAGGGATGTATTCAACTCTCACCTCCGAGAGAGCTTTGACCAGATTCTGAGGATGTTGGAGACATAGAGTCCGAGTGGACCATGTTCTCCACATCTATTGTCGATGCTGCTGCCCTTAGCTGCGGCCGTAGGGTCTGCGGTGCCTGTCGCGGCGGCAATCCCAGAGCCTGGTGGTGGACACCGGCAGTAAGGGATGCTGTCAAGCTGAAGAAGGAGTCCTATCGGCTGTGCTCAGGAGGGGGAAGCAGTGCTTCGCCAACACTGTTTATAGTGGGAGTGGGAGGTTGCTGACCTCAAATGAGGACATTATCGGGCGGTGGAAGGAGTACTTCGAGGATCTCCTCAATCCTGCCATCATGCATTCCATGGTGGAAACAGAGGCTGGGGACTCGGGGTTGGACTCTTTCATCACCCAGGCTGAAGTCACTGAGGTGGTTAAAAAGCTCAGTGGTGGCAAGGCTTTGGGGGTGGATGAGATCCGCCCTGAGTACCTCAAGTCTCTGGATGTTGTGGGGCTGTCATGGTTGACACGCCTCTTCAACATTGCGTGGCGGTCAGGGACAGTGCCTCTGGACTGGCAGACTGGGGTGGTGGTCCCCCTTCATAAGAGCTCTATACCCTCTACAGGGTACTCGAGGGTTCATGGGAGTTTGCCCAACTGGTTCACCTCGTGATGCCCTGTGGGGGGTGCTCCAGGAGTATGGAATCGGGGGCCCTTTATTAGGGGCCAACCGGTCTCTGTACAAGCAGAGCAGGAGTTTGGTTCGCATTGCCGGCACTAAGTTGGACCTGTTCCCGGTGCATGTTGGACTCTGGCAGGGCTGCTCTTTGTCACCGGTCCTGTTCATAACTTTTACGGACAGGATTTCTAGACGCAGCCAAGGGCTGGAGCAGGTCTGGTTTGGGGACCAGTGGATTTCGTCTCTTCTTTTTGCAGATGACGTGGTCCTGCTGGCCCCCTCTAGCCAAGACCTACAGCATGCGCTGTGGCGGTTCGCAGCCGAGTGTGAGGCGGCTGGGATGAAGATCAGCTCCTCCAAGTCCGAGGCCATGGTACTCGACCGGAAAAGGGTGGCTTGTCCTCTTCAGGTTGGAGGGGAGTTCCTGCCTCAAGTGGAGGAGTTCAAGTATCTCGGGGTCTTGTTCACGAGTGAGGGAAGAATGGAGCGGGAGAATGACAGATGGATCGGTGTGCCTGCCGCAGTAATGGGGGCGCTGTGCCGGTCCATTGTGGTGAAGAGAGAGCTGAGCCGAAAAGCAAAGCTCTCAATTTACCGGTCAGTCTACGTTCCTACCCTCACCTATGGCCATGAACTTTGGGTCATGGAACGAGATCCCGGATACAAGTGGCTGAAATGAGCTTCCTCCGTAAGGTGGCCGGGCTCTCCCTTAGAGATAGGGTGAGGAGCTCGGCCATCCGGGAGGGGCTCGTAGTAGAGCCGCTGCTCCTCCACATCGAGAGGAACCAGTTGAGGTGGCTCAGGCATCTATACCAGATGCCTCCTGGACGCCTTCCTCGGGAGGTGTTCCAGGCACGTCCCACTGGGAGGAGGCCCAGGGGACGGCCCAGGACACGCTGGAGGGACTATGTCTCTCGGCTGGCCTGGGAACGCCTTGGGCTTCCACCAGAGAAGCTGGAGGAGGTGTCTGGGGAGAAGGACGTCTGGGAATCTCTGCTGAGTCTGCTGCCCCCGCAACCCGGTCCCGGATAAAGCGGAAGACAACAAGTACGAGGGGCTTAAAAGCTTCACTTTGTAGGACCTCAGCTCAGGTAAAATACTGTGCTCAGTTTAATACTAGCCATGTAAGAAATCTTTTATCCCGTTTTTATCTACGTTTCTTTTGTTCAGACTGCAGACAAACGTTTGTATGAGTCTGCTTTCATGCAACAGCAAGAATCTGACAGTTTTTTCTCTAAATGTTGAGAAAAATCCATGATTTACATTCAAAAAGAGAATCTGTCAGCTCAAAATGGTAACTACACTATGAACTAATTAGATTCAGGGAAACATTTAGTAGCAATCATTTAAACTTTTCCCTTATAACTTGACTTTTAGCTAGCCGTCCAGCCAAACAGAGAAAAATGACCTCTGAGTCAAGTGAAAGCTCCAGTGACAGTTTCGTGCAGATATACAGTACAGACCAAAAGTTTGGACACACCTTCTCATTCAAAGAGTTTTCTTTATTTTCATGGCTATGAATATTGTAGCTTCACACTGAAGGCATCAAATCTATGAATTAACACATGTGGAATTATACACTGAACAAAAAAGTGTGAAACAACTGAAAATATGTCTTATATTCTAGGTTCTTCAAAGTAGCCACCTTTTGCTTTGATTACTACTCCGCACACTCTTGGCAAAGAGTACATACCCCAAATCGAGATGGTTTGGGGTATGTAAACGGCATACACAATAAAGCTTATTAGAATCTGATACATTAGTTTACCTTAAATGTTGAACCTCGTACTGACTTGTGTGTCTGATGACACTGAAGTCTAACTTTTAACTTACAATTTTCTGAAAATCATCTTTCATCTTTTACTCATTAAACTGACTAAACTATCAATGCACTATTAATGTAATAATGTCAATTTACATTTATATTTGTAAAGGTTTTAAACAGTTCTAATTTTATTATATTTTATTTTGCAGCTTACAGTGTGTATTAATAGCACCTCTGGTAAAGAAGAGGAGAGAAAAATCTGTTTCATCACATTAATATTAAATCGCTCTAAAAACTTAAAAAAAGAAATCCAACCTTTAACATGAGAAGATTTATTCACATGGGAGAAAAATCCCATGCTAAGAAATAATCGTTTTCTTTTATTTTGGACCCACTAACGCTTCCTATAAAATTGATGTAACTAAAATTACAGTTAGTTTATTTTGGTCTGAATCAGTTAATGAGTTTGTTAACTTGATTGAGCTTTTCAGCAAGAACTCTCCAGGTGGGTTTGGTGTGACACAAAGAATAAAAATGTGGAGAAGCAGCTGGTGCCCATGTTAGGTAGAGCCGAAGATCTGTGATGCTGTGGGCTGAAGGTCCTGGGAACCTTATAAGATTGGATGGAATTGTGAACTCTTTAAAATACCAGCATCGGGTAAAATAAAATGCTAGTGGAGTGACAGAAAACTGAAGATATGGTGTCTTTCAGTGGGATAAGGATTCAAAACAGAAAGCCCAGTCAGGCACATTTAGACAACTTAAAGAAAACTATTTTAAAAGCATATTTCGGTCATAAGTTAACAATAGCCCATGTATTTGTCCCAATTGCTTTATTTGAAGCCATGAAAGATAGCAAAGATAAGAAAAATATATTTTATTTTTTAGCCCCTTGAGGTGATTCCTAAAGAGCAATTTTACCCTTCCTTTACATATGATGTTTGTTCTTTGCTTCTCCTCTGATTTATCTTACATTTCAGGGAAATTAAGGTGGACATAAAATAAGAAAAAATTTAAAACAGCCAAATTCAAAAGTAAAACTGGAGAACGTTAATGAAGAAGTCTTCAAGTCTGCCAGCTTTAGATTGAACTACATAAAAATAATAACAGAGGTGGTTTTAAACCTATGCAAAACACTTTTCATGTCCGACTCATGTTTGTGTTTCACCTGGAAGTTCACGTTTTCTCATGAGTTTGTGTCACAGCTGCTGTAAGTTCAGAACCATCAGGATAACCGAAGTCCAGAGCAGCTTCCTGAGTTCCTGCAGACAGTAAATGCATCATCAGCGGGTTAAGGTGCGGGAGTCACATGAAAATCTGGCCCAACAAACACAGTCACATAGTAAAAGGGAAACTAATGAAGTCTCCAAATCTGGTTAATGATGTATAATTTATAGTCTTTCTTTAACTTTAATGTTAGTTATACACGTTCATCGTCTGCCCCCTGCTGGCAGACTCATGAAAGTCTCTTTGTCATCTTAAATGTTTTCAAGTCTACTCTGTGTTTAATGGCAAACTATGAGTTGCTGCAACTGTAAGAAGTGTTTCTAAAATATGTAAACACATTCTTCCCTCCGAGAATGCTGGATTTATATTGGTGCTTCTCACTGACCCTTCATCAGCCTGGTTCTATATACAAAACCTAAACTGTTCAGCTGTTTGTTCTATGATTGCTTCAGTGTTCCTGCCAGTGAACAGATGTCCTCCTCTTACAGTCTGCAGAGGTTTGTTTTGGGGTAAAACCACTTAGGAGAGACAAAACTCAAGCCTCTTGTTGAGAGAAAATGTTGTTGTCCTTAAAGTGTCGCGTCTGAGGCTTTAAAAACTGTTCCTGAACTCCATTTTTCTTCCTCTGTGGTGTAGAGTAGCCTGAAGAAATTTATGCCGGTTCTTCAACTGAACAGTGAGAATCATTTCTTCCCGAGACAACACTGAATACCAGAGTGATTCAACCCAGAAGGACCAGAAACCACAGATCAGCACTACATCAAATTCAATCAGGGTTACTTACATTTAATATACATACAGCTACAGTGGATACATGCAACATGATACGGGATCAACAGATGTCCAAGAATCTCCTTTGTTTTTAACCCATTTCACATTTCCCTCAGAAAGTTATCCCACTTGGTCTCTTTAATCCTGATCCTTCGTGTCAGGATGCAGTCTCATCCTGAACCTACTGGACTGTATTTGTTTGGCCGATCCAGAGGAGTGCTGTTTGTTGATGCTGGCAGAGATCGGATTCACACTCGCAGAAAGCAGATGGACATCCAGGTTTAACAGAAGCCACCTGCAGGAAGCTGCAGAATCAGCTCTTTCATGAATAACATCAGATAGAACGTAGCTTTGATCTGGATCTTCTGCTGCTGCGGTTCGTGTTTTTCTTTGCTGCTGGATTTAGAAAAAAAATAGACCAAGGAAACACGAAGAGCTCGACTGGAGACTGAGGTTTGAACCAGAATCAACGTGTCCTCAGAGAGTGCAGATGAAGATCAACTTTAATGACATTTAGTTGTTTTTTAAGTCTATGAACAGAATAAGTTCTTTTTGAAGAATAACCTTATTTTTCTATGTTTTATTTTAAGTTGATTTGAACTGCATGGTTGTAATGTTGTCTTGCAGGAAGAAGGTCCTGGACCAAAATCCCAACCTAGGGCCTTTCTGGATGGAGTGTGCATGTTCTCCCCGTGCACGCCTGGACTCTGTCCGGTTATTCCTGCTTCCTCCCACAGTCTAGGCCAATTGTCCTTAAGTATGAGTGTGTGTTCAAGATCCTGTGTGTCTTTGTTAGCCTTTTTTCCCCCAAGGAACTCTCGTTCTTGAATCGATTCAGTTCGTGTACATTCGAACTTTGGCGTTTTGTTGAGCACCGACACACATTTCCATCAGTTTTGGGAACCAAGCAGGAGTCATCAACAATGGAGCTTGCTGAGCTCCACTCAATGTTTCTTTTAATGCAAAAAGAGAGCATCCATAAACTCCGAACCACGTTGGTGGAAAAGGGGAGTGCATGGATACGCAGGTATAGACAGTAGGTTTCTTTTAACCCTGGAGGGTTGAAGTTTGTTTTCCAACAATTTGATTTTCAAAATAAGTAATGAAGTCATTTCAAAATTAAAATGGTATGCTGTCTGCTTCTATCATTAAATATTATTGTCTACTCTGTCAGGTTCAAAATAACTTTCATTGCCTTTCCAGAGATTGATGATTAAAAACGTTGAATATAAAGGGACTTTTCAGCTTTTTCTCAAGGGAGATTTTAATGTTTTATTTGAACTTCTCTTCCTCACAGAATTTGAAAAACCTGCATTGGGTGAACAAGTTTGAATTTATAGTGGATTTCCTCTAATCCAGACAGAGGTTAAAATTATACATATGAAAAGCCCTACTTAGAGATTTCTTTATTTTTGGTCAAACCTTAATGTTTAAGACCAGAAATATAATCTGAGCAAATGCAAAAATCACTTTTTAAGTGTTTACTTTTTAAGGGACAAAGCTATCCAAACCAACCTGGCCCTATGTGAAAAAAAAAAAATTGCCCCGTAAACTTAACAAGCATTTCTCATAAGTGTTAATGAGGCTTTTACAACAGTGTGGGTCAATTCTGTCCCACCCTTTGTATAATTGTTTTAATTCAAAAACATTGAAGGTTTTTTTTATCTGTCATTGGCCCGTTAAAGGTCATGCCACACCATTTAATTCAGATTAAAGGTTGGACTTTGAGTAGGCCATTCCAAAACCTTCATTTTGTTAATTTGAGCCATTCAAAGGTGGACTTGCTGTTGTGCTGTTGCAGGACTGGCCTGCTGCATAACTATACTGGAGCTTAAGCTCACAAACCGATCACCCAACATTATCCTTCAGGATTTCCTTGTATTGAGCAAAATTAACGGTTCCATCAATTTAGACATCTTTAAATCCAGACTGCTCTGTTGTTCTTACCAGAGAAACAGGAATTGAGGCGTTGTTCTCAGTAGTGTCCTCGCTTCTCTCTGTGGACTTGCTGGATATAGTTGTTGAAGTGACAGACACTTCTTCTTCTTCTTCTTCCTCCTCCTCCCCATCCACCTCACCAATAAACCACTCCAGGTCCTCACTGCTGCTGTTACCTGGGAAGAGAACACCCATGAGCCAGGATTTCATTTTTCCACCAAAAACAACCTTTTAAACCACTTTAGGATGGTTAAACCACACATTTGAGGGAGTGTGACTCACTGAAGAAGCTGTACTCGAAGGTAGAGTTGTAGTCTGACTCGTAGTCTGGAGGCGGCGTGACGTTGCTGTAGTACTGAGCCTCACAAACTGAAAACAGACAGCAGCGATATTGAGATTAAAATGTGCAAACATGCTGCTGCATCCCTCTGGTGTCTGTAGAAGAGCTAAAATGGGGTCACAGGACAGCAAACTCAGAGTTAATGATCTAGTCTCTTCTGCTTCTTTCTGACACAATGCGTGTCTGATGTGAAAAAAGTGTCTCAAATAACAAAAGTCAACTTTTACACTATATTTCAAGTACACAAAGATGTTTGAGCTTCTTTTTATCCATGACCAATTTATCTGTTGCATTTATGTCACATCGCAGAAAGAAAGAATAACAACCCAAAATTACTAACAAAAATATCAAACATTGAAACTCTCTTAGGTTTTAGGGTAAAGAACTTGTGTACGCGTTTATGGTTGAATTGTTACTTTCAGAGAGGGTCCATTAATGTTTTCTCTCTGGCATCAGTGTTTGCTGTTTATTTACCATTTTTCTATGTGTGCATGTATGAATGTTAATTTCCAGCAGCCTGTAGGAAGGTCTGTGGGGAGTTTGTGGATTTTCTGGCTTTGCATCAACTCTGTGCATGTTTCCACTTTAATTTAAAACCGAGTTGGTGCTGTTGTCTGAGAGAGACGATGAAAATCCAGCTGCTCCCGTACAGTAGACAGTATAGCTCACTGACCGCTAGTTTAGTGCTGATAAAGAGATAGTATGATTACATGACTCTTGGTTTTAATTAAGCTACTTAGGTTGAAACTCCTTAAGTTTCCTCCTTTCAGTCACTTGCTTTAATTTCAACTGAGGCTAAACTAAATTGGTTTTCTGCTGCACAGAAATTTCCCACAGATTTTCCAAAGGGGTGAATGCACACAATTGCCTTGGCAGATATTCTTAGAATCCTTGCATACCTTTCATCCAGGCATTTTCTCTAGTGCACTCTACTCATTTGTCATCGTCTGATATTTCAAACTTAGAAAACATCTCGTGCAGAAAGACGAGGCAGCAGGCTGCAGAAAATGCAACATTTTGGCCTACTTCAACTGAAATGCACACTGCTTTGGTGTTAAAATGAGTAGACATACAGTTGAAAGCTGATATATATACAATAACATCACTGTTTTCCCACTTTTCCTGTTTTAGGTCAATTATGAGTGCCAAAGATATTTCTATTTGTGAAATGCCTGAATCAGAGATTTTTATAAAATACCCTTTCCAAAAAATTCAAATACATACAAAAGATCATGGATGTATTTTAAAATCACATTGCTTCTGCTTAACGTATTGGGAAAATCAGAAGAAATTAGACGAGAGGGAAATGGTGGCCTGCAACACATGAGGATTAACCATAAAAGAAAAGGAAAATGTCTTGTGAAGCTACCGGCTGAAGCTGGAAAATTGTCATTTGAAAATGAAGCATGACACAACTGCAAGCCTACCAAGACATGGCGGTCCCCCTCAACTGACAGGATGAACATGAAGAGCATTAATTAGAAAAGGGGCCAAGAGGCCTTTTGGTTACTCTGGAGGAGCCGCAGAGATCCACGGCTCAGGTTGGGGAATCTAATGACAGGACAAGTATTAGTCCTCCACTTCACAAACCTGGCTTTTATGGAAGAGTGGCAAGATGAAAGGAAGATTTAAAAGCCAAAGAATTGCAGTTTGCCACAAGCCTTAGAGAAACACAGCAAGTATGCAGAAGTAGCTGCTCTGATCAGATATGATTGAAATCAAGATTTTTGGTCTAAATACCGGGCAGTCCTGGAAGAAAACCTGTTAGAGGCTGCAGAAGACTTGGGCAAGGTTTAGACCAGCGCTTTGAGTTGAGTGCCTTGTTGCTGAAGAGCGCTAAATAAATAAACTTGACTTGACCCAAAAGCTTGGTGGTGTCAGTGCAGTGAAAGCTGGTTCTCCAAAGTTTTGACTCAGGGGATGTGAATACAAATACAGGTCCTTCTCAAAATATTAGCATATTGTGATAAAGTTCATAATTTTCCATAATGTCATGATGAAAATTTAACATTCATATATTTTAGATTCATTGCACACTAACTGAAATATTTCAGGTCTTTTATTGTCTTAATACGGATGATTTTGGCATACAGCTCATGAAAACCCAAAATTCCTATCTCACAAAATTAGCATATTTCATCCGACCAATAAAAGAAAAGTGTTTTTAATACAAAAAACGTCAACCTTCAAATAATCATGTACAGTTATGCACTCAATACTTGGTCGGGAATCCTTTGGCAGAAATGACTGCTTCAATGCGGCGTGGCATGGAGGCAATCAGCCTGTGGCACTGCTGAGGTCTTATGGAGGCCCAGGATGCTTCGATAGCGGCCTTTAGCTCATCCAGAGTGTTGGGTCTTGAGTCTCTCAACGTTCTCTTCACAATATCCCACAGATTCTCTATGGGGTTCATGTCAGGAGAGATGGCAGGCCAATTGAGCACAGTGATACCATGGTCAGTAAACCATTTACCAGTGGTTTTGGCACTGTGAGCAGGTGCCAGGTCGTGCTGAAAAATGAAATCTTCATCTCCATAAAGCTTTTCAGCAGATGGAAGCATGAAGTGCTCCAAAATCTCCTGATAGCTAGCTGCATTGACCTTGCCCTTGATAAAACACAGTGGACCAACACCAGCAGCTGACACGGCACCCCAGACCATCACTGACTGTGGGTACTTGACACTGGACTTCTGGCATTTTGGCATTTCCTTCTCCCCAGTCTTCCTCCAGACTCTGGCACCTTGATTTCCGAATGACATGCAGAATTTGCTTTCATCCGAAAAAAGTACTTTGGACCACTGAGCAACAGTCCAGTGCTGCTTCTCTGTAGCCCAGGTCTGGGGAATGCGGCACCTGTAGCCCATTTCCTGCACACGCCTGTGCACAGTGGCTCTGGATGTTTCTACTCCAGACTCAGTCCACTGCTACCGCAGGTCCCCCAAGGTCTGGAATCGGCCCTTCTCCAAAATCTTCCTCAGAGTCCGGTCACCTCTTCTCGTTGTGCAGCGTTTTCTGCCACACTTTTTCCTTCCCACAGACTTCCCACTGAGGTGCCTTGATACAGCACTCTGGGAACAGCCTATTCGTACATAAATTTATTTCTGTGTCTTACCCTCTTGCTTGAGGGTGTCAATAGTGGCCTTTTGGACAGCAGTCAGGTCGGCAGTCTTACCCATGATTGGGGTTTTGAGTGATGAACCAGGCTGGGAGTTTTAAAGGCCCCAGGAATCTTTTGCAGGTGTTTAGAGTTAACTCGTTGATTCAGATGATTAGGTTCATAGCTCGTTTAGAGACCCTTTTAATGATATGCTAATTTTGTGAGATAGGAATTTTGGGTTTTCATGAGCTGTATGCCAAAATCATCCGTATTAAGACAATAAAAGACCTGAAATATTTCAGTTAGTGTGCAATAAATCTAAAATATATGAATGTTAAATTTTCATCATGACATTATGGAAAATAATGAACTTTATCACAATATGCTAATATTTTGAGAAGGACCTGTACATGCAGCATGTTGCATATTTCTATTTATAAAGATATTCAAAACAATGTATTGTTTTCCTTCCACTTCTCAATTTTGTTTCAATTTTAGATCGTTTTGTGTTGGTCTGTCACAAAAAATAACAGGTTTTTAACAAGGCAATGTACTGTAATCAACATCAGGACTCCCAAATTAAAGCCTCTTTCATCCCACTACTGCTGAATGCATCAGAGCTCATGGGTTGAGCAGATGAACAGCAGGTGGGGCTCATTCTCCAGTCAAAACACACTGAGGCAGGTGGGTGGAATGATAAATCACCCATTAAGAGAGATGTTTTAAGACTGGACACACAGAGAGGAAGAGGATGAGAAAACCCTTCAGCTCCAGTCTGATGGGAAAGCTGCTCCCTCAGGACCCTCCTCATCCTCCTTCACATCATCAGCTGCACTAGAGCGCGGATCCTCAGTGTTTCCTGGGAAAATGTTTCCGCCCTTCGTTTGAGCTTCACATCATAATTCAAATTTATCAAACCCCCGTTAGTGACTGATAAGGCCTCAGAGAAGCAGTTAAAGTGTTCCTCCTACGGAGAAACAGGATTTATTTGGCTTTTATCAGGATTTTACTATCCATTAATATGACCAAAAAAAATGTATGTTGCTTTTGGCTTTTACAACTTCAAACCAACTGACAATGAACGTAGAGAAAGCTGAAAATGTTGTTGTATTGGAAGTTTATTAAGTGGTGAAAGAAAAGGTTCAGGAACTGCATTAAGTGTTGAAACTTTTACTTATGTCTGATTCATTGTGATAGCTTTAAGGGTGCATTTGGAGGGCTTCATGTAGATTTGTTGGTGAATAGCTTGTTTCAGGTGAAGATTTACTGTTTAGTCCATATTTTAAATATGTGTTATCCTTCTGCACAGATGATATAATTCATATCCAGGATGTTTGCCGGTTGTTAGCACAGTAATGCATGTGCGTCCTCTGACTCTTCAGCTACTTTTACCATCTGACTCAAGTGTAAAAACAGCTGCAGGGCTCTGCAGGTGAGATCTGACTTTGCTTCCTGCTGCCGTTTCTTCCTTCTCTTTCCTGTTTCCTCCTGTACAACACAAACACACACAGAGGACTAAAACCCTAAACCATGAAACCATTCCTCAGCCTTCGAAACATCCCTTTGAAGCTATGTTCCCAAGTGAGCATCCACATAAGGCAGGAATGTCCCCACCTTTCCACCAGTACTCTCAGATGGAGCATCCATCCACTCATCCATCTTGCCACCCTTATCTTTGTTTGAGGCACAGGGGGCATTGGTCTGAGCATTGATCCCATGAACTCCCTCCTCAAAGCTTTTTCTTTCAGCTCTGAGGGGGGATGTTCCCAAGCTAGCCGGGAGATATGATCTCTCCAGCGAGTCTCGGCTCTAACTCCAGGCCTCCTCCCGTGGAGGGACATCTGGAAGGCATCCCCACCAGATGCCCAAATTACCTTGGCTGGTTCTTTTGTATTTGGCTTAGTAGCACATCCAAGCTGCTCACCTTATCCCTCAAGGCTGAACCAAGCGAACCCTTTAGAGAAAAGATATTTTGGCTATGGTTCTCCCAGATTACAGAACACACTCTTTCCCAGGACACTCACTGACCCAACAGGAACACGGGACATAACAAAAGCTCAGTGTAGTCACCCTTTGGAGGAAGCTGTTTTTAGCCAGGGTTGAAGGTCCTGTACTGATGGAGCCTAAAACCCAAGCTGGTGCTCACAAACATACATGATAGACTCTGTGAATGAGGTCATATCTTGATAATCTGCCATCCTTAATCTGTCAAATCTGTTCTGATTTGTTGTCGGTCAACATTTCCCACCTGCTCTTTTACATGGAATTAAAAGCACTTTTTGCTCAAACATCCAGAATAGAAATGCTGATTTGAAACACCCCACTGGAGAATGTAGCACTGTGTTTGTGTCTAGATGAATCAGACAGTGATTCAGGAGTGGACAGTTTGGTTGTTATGTCGGATCCTGGGTTGTGTTTGTGTTTTTTGAACGACAGGCGGTCCGAATTTTATTGCCCATCCCTTTATTGTTTCTGTAAGACTTTGTGTCCCAGAGTCTCAACTGAACCAACCATCACACACATGCACTTCTTTGTTCCTACGTTGACATGAAGCAAAGCCCGGCTTGTAAAGCCCAGTCTGACATGGCAAAGCGGGACATGTTTGGTTATTTTAAAAGTCCCCGCTGGGATATCGAAATACACTCGTGACTGATGGGCTGCTAATAGTGATTAAAAAGGAAGTGTGTCATCTCTGACCGCCTGTCAATCACACAGCTTCATCAGTGGACAGGAAATGAAAACCAGCTGACCTACACACACAAAAAAACAACGTATGATATCAGCTGTCAGTCAACCAGGCGAGGCGGGGCTGGGATGAGTCCACTTTGGGAATTAAAAAACAATACATAAAACATGAAGAGAAGAGAGGAAAAAATCAGATGAAACAGAGAAGGAGGAGGGGGAAAAAGGATGTCAGAAAAAAGATGGGACGGTAAAACAAGACAGCAGAAAAGATGGAAGTCAGAAACGTACCAAGGAGTGGAGGGAAGGAAGATGATCTAGGAAGATGATTGGAGACTGAATTTAGAGGGAGGAATAAGGTGGGAGGAGGGTGACTGGAAGTTAGCAAAATAAAAGCCTGAGGGGGTCCGTAAGAGTGCGGGGGTGTTTGTTGGCAAAGTCACAGGATCCAGAAGGAAACTTTACAAAAACCAGCTGCAATACATACACTGAAGCCAAACTCACCGACACCCACACACTCAGAGTAAAACATGTTCAGCTTGGGTGAAATTAAATGAAACTCAAGCTGGTGTGCACTTTAAGGACTGTCGGATCTTTCTGTTCTATTAAAAAGCAGGTGTTAGGAGGTTGATTCAAATCACCAGAGACAGCCGTGCATATCTGTCCTGAAAAGGAAGCGATGATCTCCGTAACCATGACGATTTCAGTTTCTTTGGTCCCAGAGGAGAGAGGTCAATCACATGATGCATCTGGGAGGAAGCAGTCTATTAAGCCCCATTTGAACCCCTTGCTTAACAATATGGGCAGAGAAAAAAAATCAAAAAGCATATCTAAAACAAAATTTCCACTTGTTCCTGTCTGAAAGCACAAACTGTCTAGTTGCTAACAGCTAACAAATGGGTGTTAGTCAGAAAAAGTAAACTCTTAAAAAACAAAGAATTTCTTTAAATGTTATGTAATATTTTATGCTGTGTTTGTTGTTGTCATAAAAAAGACAAAAGTTAATAAAAATTTTTTTAAAACTGATCTATAGTTGTTCCAGTTTAAGTACAAGCTAACATTAGCATTGCAGCACAATAATTGCAGATGCTAACAAAAATGTTATGTAGAACCGTTAAAGAAAATAAATTACCCCCCGAGAAGGTATAACAACCCTCACAATAAAAAATGAACACATCTTTGCTGCCATTAACCTCAGAAGTCAGAACTGGACAGTCTGAGTTCATGTCATCTTTGAGTTATACCACTGCTACCACCTGTAACAGCAGTCTTACAAAAATGACAATAAATACAGTTCTACGTGGTATTTCATGCACAAACCCTGTTCATACAGGACTTCTTAACTGCATAAAAAAATACAAAACTACTAAAAACAGTTAAAGTAGGTATTTTTTACACTGTTGATGCGAGTAGCAGCCATCTTGAAAGCAAAAGTCGGATATGGTCCTGTTGCTCCGACTTTTTGATTCGTAATCCCAACTTTGGGGGGTGGTTCAGTTAAAATTTTCTACTAGTACAAATGGAAAGCACCATTAAACCCAAAAGAGCAAAAATGGATAAAAGCAACGCTTAAATCTATTCTAACTTTCTATTATGAGCTAGCATTTAGAATAGCAGCAAAGCTAGCTGCTAATTGGACATTACAAAAACTGTTATCAGCAACAGCAGTGTTATATAGGAAGACAAAACAAATTGACACATTTGAAACCTATATGGAAAAAAACTGAAAATAACAATGCTGAAAATTAATTTTTACCTATAGTTCCTATCTAAAAACAAAATATTGTTAGACCTGCAGTACAGATAGCTGCTACATAAAGACGGAAAGTGGCTGTTTCAAGCTCCATTGAGTCACTGCTTCAAAACTTATATTGCTTTAATATTTTTAAATTACAGCAAAGATAAAGGTTATTCCAATATTGAATTAAATGCTGACAGGACTTCTTGTATGCACAGATGTCAAAGACTAAAGTAATGGTACAATAAGAGGTATGGTAACCTAGGATTTTTTGTGCAGAAAACTAGTTCCAAGTTCAACCACAACCATCCTGGATGACTTGTCTGCATGACTAAGATTAAATCACCCTTAACAAACACACTTAAACTTTTTTGTTTGTTTGATTAGAACACAAATAAAAGTGATACCTTGAAGTTTACTCAAATACCAGTGCTGCTAAGTTCACCTTTAAATTAGCTGCAAATAAGAAATAAACAAAAAAACCAAAGCAAAAACATAATTAGTAGCATGTTAAATCTCTCCTTAAACTCAACCTGTCTGCAGTAAGATGTTTGGAACCTCCTGTCCTTCCACACCTTAAAAACTTCGTAAACCAAATAGCTGTTTAAGTCTTTGTTAGTGTGGTCAAGCATATGTTTGCATTTCTCACCCCAATGCTCTTTCTTATTTTACATTATTTAGCATTTCTGTATTTGTCATTTCTATTGATAAATCAATCTTTTTCTTACTTTTAAATGTTTGTTTTGCTTGTATGGATGGACTCACTCTGGTTCCTTTACATTAGATCAACACTTTTAATAACATTTAAGTGTAATCAAAACTTTTTCCCCATGACCCCATCACTACCCTTGGCTGAGAGCCATCACAGTCAGCACTAATTAGATTAGAAGTGAATGCAAACAGTCTTGTGAGAACATCAAATATTTCAACATTTTCACACAACCCTCCAATCTGAGATGCTGGTGTGAAATCTGCAACATCAATCAGGCTGGGTTTAATTAAGAATCAGCAGCTAAGCTTTATTACTAAAGTAATAGTAATATTGCTACAGAGTGTCCTGCAAAAACTATCAAAGATTGAGCCTTAAAGTGAAACTTTGTGGGCATGTCAGTGTTCAGTTTTTGCATTTTTTACAAAGGTCTTTGTGTTGCAGAGTTGGATTTGATTAAATTTCTAAAGCAACAGAAAGTCTGAGCTTGTGCAGATATGCATAACTACAAACATACATGTGCAAAAGTTAATATGCGCATCAATTCTGTCATCCAACATGAACACTGGAAAAAGACCTCCAATGGCTTCAGCCGGAGGAAGAGGAGGAGAAGGGTGGAGGGGGGGATTAACATGTCACATTGCAGTTAAACAGTGAAATAAGTTCAGCTGAACAGGAAGTGGAACAACTGCAACAGTCAGACAGTTAAAACACTCACCAGCAGTCAGCAGCAGCAGAGAACCTCCAAGTAAATGGACTGTCAGAAACCAAAGACTGGACATCATTCACATGGATGGACAGAGAGAGGGGGGAGGACGGATGGATGGATGGATGAATGAATGGATGGATGGAGAGACGAGAGAACAAAGACAAAGGACAGAGAGGTGTGATGATCTGAGCGACTGAGCTCTGAATGAACATGATCACATTTAGAAAAAAGGGGGAGGAGAGAGTGTAGGAGAGGGAGGAGAGGGATGAGGAGGTGTGTTTGTGGGGGGGCTGCTGCTCTGGTTTTCCTGCCAAGTTTGTTCCCCACATGCCAAAAATGAAGAAAAGAGACCTTCGCAAGAAATGATCCACAGAGACAAAGAGATATAATACTCTTGTGTTACAAAAGTCTTCTTTTTTGATGTTCGCTTTTAATGAAACTGTTCCAGCCTGAGTTTATTTAAAGCCAAAGGAAAATCCCAGTTTAACCTCAAACTGGCTGGTGTATTTACCAACAGCCTATTGTGTCTGTATGAGTCATGCAATCCATGCACTCACCACCTCCGTTGTAGGGATCCAGAGACATAAAGGAGTCCAGTAAAGCAGAGCATATTGGAGGGAAAAACTACAGGCTTGTTGGAGTTAAAGAAAAATTAATGTCTGGGTCTGGATTTTTCACAAAGCCCATAAAACCCACGTGTTCTGAGTAACATGTGTTGAACAGTTTTTTTCATTTGAATGTTTCTTACAAATCTTTAAAAGAGGGCTCAGTTGTAACTCTACAACTTTGCCTCATTTAAGTTGCGAAGATCTGTGATTATGCAAATTGGCTGCAGCTGCACAACCTTCCCTTGATCAATATTCAGCTTCACTTGGAGCCTTTCACCTCCAAATTTAGCGACAGAATGTGTGGTTTAAACATGTACTGACCCTCAAAGGCATGCACTTTGTTTCATCTGGCAAAATGAGTCGGGTGACAGCTTCTGATGAGGATCATATTCATTTGAAAGGCTAGAAATACAGTTCTTGACCTCTCATGCTGCAAAACCCAGCTAATATTTACATATGGGGCCCACATGGGTTGAAAAATATCCCCATATGGGATTGCATTATGGCCCCATAATATTTGTCTGTATTGTCTAAATTTGATGCAGGACAGCTTTGAGTTAACAGTGGGACCCATGTGGGCCCTAGATGGGTTCAGCAATTTTAACTGATTTTCTTAATACATATTTGACACCCAGCAAAGACCTTCATACGAAGGCCATTTAGGTGTGCTGTAATATATTTATTTGGTAAACTCACTGGGATCCCCTGGGCCACTTAGTACCAATGCAGGCTGAGCTAAATCCTGATGGGGCCTATATACAGTCCACATGTTGACTGGGTAGTTGGGTGAGAGGAGTTCATTCACTGCAAAAAGGCAAACCAGTTGGTTTCTACTGTCATATCTATAGCAGAAAGCAACCAAAGAAGGTACAGTGATCAGGTATAACATTATGACCACTGATTTCAGCTGGAGTGAACACTGACTATCTCTTTATCATGTCACCTGCTAGTAGGTAAACCATTTTATGCAGCAGGAGAATATTTTGTCCCCAAAGCCTATGTGTTAAGTAGAAACAAAAACAGTTAACATCAGAACATCTCCAAAACTGCAGCTCTTCCTGGTCTGCAGTTCTCAGTATCTATCATGGTTGGTCCAAGGAGGAAGCGGGACACGGTTATGGGGCGGCAAGGCTCACGGATCCATGTGGAAATGAAGGTTGGCCAGTGTGGTCCAATCCAATTTAATGCTGGAACAACAGACATGTAAGCATCAGAACTGGACCCCTGTCTTGTTCAGCTGTTGTCATTAGATATGATCTTGACTGAAAAATGGGACCCTGGATAGAAGCGGCTCCAGTTCCTCTTCATCTCCAAGGCTGAGGCCAGCCAAGGAGGTCTGGGTTTCACTCCTGCACCAGTTACCTCCAGTAGCTAATTTCGGATAATCAGATGGCAACAGGTAGATGAATGGATTCTCCTGAAAAGTTGGGAGACTTTGCCATCCTTAAAAACAAAACAAAAAACGTCCATTTGTTAAAAAAGATTTTTTTAATTCTTCCATTTTCCACCAAATTCAGATTAACCAGTTAACGTAGCAGTCATGTTTTTAAGCTGGAGTACCCAAGGAGAACCCAGTCATGCAAAAGGAGAACATGCAAACGCCACGCACAAGAAACCAGGCAGGGATTTGAACCTGGGACCTTTTAGCTGCACGACAACAGTGGTAACAGCTGCTCCACCATGCAGCCCTTCACTTTCATAACCCTTCAAGTTTTTTAATCTAAACAGTCCTACTGTCCAGTAAAGTTTCTTCTGTTGTATTTCTGACTCCTGTTCATATAATTAAGCTTCTCTTTAGACACTCTTCTGTGCACAAGCTGCTGTACAGGATCAGCTTCTGAGATCTTTGGGCTAAATTCCTGCTCTACTCAGAAGATATGTTCATTCGATTTTTCCTGTCTAGTCTTGTCACCCCCACCACATCACATTGTCTTTGTGTTGCAGGAAAACGCAAAGCTGCAGCCGCATCACACACAACAGAACGTACCAACGCCCGGTGTTTCAAGGACGCTGCAGGTTCAGTCCAGTAGAAACAAAGTGATACCAGCAGCATCTGAGTCAGAGAGGCATTAAACTGATCCGCCTGGTTTGAGCCGAGATAAAAAACCTGTTTAAAAATCTGCTGTGTGGTCCAACAAAGACCACATAAAAATAAAAGCTCTTTGTTTCTTCACTCACAGCTGGATGTTGAACAATAGACTCAGGTCGGTGTTTTCAGTTCTCAGGGAAATCCACCACAGGGTGACTTCATCAATGATGTCAGTGTTGACCACATAAGGGCATCTGAATGTTTGCTCAGTGGGAAAACATGTTCAACTGTTGGATTTCCATCCTGTTTCAGTCTGCAGGCAGGAGCTTGGTTACAATGTGTGAACACTTTTAAAAGATGTTTACGG
The DNA here is from genome assembly GCF_021462225.1 of Girardinichthys multiradiatus. NCBI lineage: Eukaryota > Metazoa > Chordata > Actinopteri > Cyprinodontiformes > Goodeidae > Girardinichthys > Girardinichthys multiradiatus. The sequence goes on along the minus strand of NC_061806.1, from coordinate 35,484,194 downwards.
GTGCTTAAAAACAGGGCATCTGACTCATCAGAACAAATGGCATTTGGACTGAATTCATATAGCGCATTACTATTCATACCAACCACTCAAAGCGCTTCAAACCATAGCCACATTCACACAATCGCACTCGCAAACACGCACACTTTCATACACAGATCGGTATACTTTAAGTGACAAGGTCAAGGTGGAATCAAACCTACAACCTCCCAATTGCATCCAGGCATGGACCAGTTGAAGGTATCCTGAGACTTTAAACAGTTACAGCTTCAAAAACGCAGAATTGTTCTGTCGTATCATTCTAACAGTGCTTTTTAATGAAGTGTTTGTAGTGACCGGAGTTTTCTCCAGCAGTTTTGATCAAAGATTAACACAGTATGGCCCCACCCCCATATGTTGCTGCACGCTGCAGGTCACCTGGCTAAAAGCAGTTAATCAAAAACTTAACGTATTTTTTCTAAAATCATGAATGTTTAGTCTATATTTTTGCTTAAGCTTGAAAATATAATAATCAAAACATTTATCAATACTAGTTTTAGGATAAATGTATACAAATCATATGAATTTGGTTTTTCTGCATATGCTGTTTGTGTCATCATGGCAGTTAATAGTCCTGCTAAAATGTCTCGATATTCTAAGAAATGTGAGAAATAAACACCGTGTATTATCATCTGTGTTGTGTGTTGTGTTGTAGAAGGACCAAACCACAAGCAGGAGGTAGGCAGGATCATATCAGATGTGATTTCATGAAAAGCAAAATCAGACTTCAAAAACTGGAAGCACCTTGAAGGAGAAACCAACCCAGGGGAAAGAGTCTAGCGCAGAGGGTTTAAAAACAGGGAGCCCAAATACTGGGAGCATGAAATCTGGAGTGGGAACAGGTGAGACTGATTAACTGAATGTTGAACAGGGGGAGCATAAACTGAGGGAGCTCTATGAAGAAGTAGCACAACACGAAGAAAAAAACAATATCAGATTAACAATGACTTAATTAAACTCAAAAACGAATGTTACAGGGGGGGGGATAAACAGGTAGTAAAGAGAGCACATTTACAAGAACAACCAGATTACCAAAATGAGACAGAAGCTCCAGCTTCAAACAGACCTCAAACCACTACATGAAAAACCTAAAGTACCGGACAAAACCACAAAATAAACACTAAATCCTCCAATCTGGTGCTTCCCATGTGCTAACGTAAGACAACAACACATTGTCTATCATACTGTTTTATTTGACCAAAAACCCATATACACAACACTTGTTTAACATTCAAGAAATTAGTGCTCAAGAGAGTAGCAGCAGGGTCCTTCTAATCAAATGCATTAATGAATGGGAGAGTTCAGTATTTAAATAAGTTTCTGTTTTAAAGATCATTAATACCACCTGGGGTAGATAATTATTTTCAATTTTGTAGGAATCCAGATTAGTTGCTTGCTGCAGCTAAAACTAACAGCTAAACAAAGCAAGGTCAAGACTTAAGTGGACTATTTTCAAACAACTCCAATCTCAGAAAAAGAAATTACAGGAAGTTATTCAAACTCTATTTTATGGACCTTTAAAGTATCGTCAGTTTTGCTTTGGTTGATTATTTACACAGAAGCTAAGGATTATTTATGCGTTAAAAGGAGGCTGGAGGTGGTGCACCACCAATTATCTTCCTATGTTAAACTAGGACTGAGAGTGGAACATTTAAAGTGTTTCCTGATAAAATAACCTTCGTATAAAAAAGAACTGTTTAAAAACCAAAAATATTACAGCAGTTGATATGTATGCACTTAAATAGATTTTTGCATTTTTTAATGTATTTTTTCAGGTAATTATTCTGCCTGGAAATTACAATTTGGAGTACACGTTCCACACAGGAAGATCATTGGTGAAGCACGGCATCTCCACCTCTGTTTCCTATGTTTCTCTCTAAATAACTGCCTGTGACTCTTTAAACCTCCTGCAATGGTTTAAAGCAGGAGTGTCCAAAGTGCGGCCCAGGGGCGATTTGTGGCCCTCAAAAGGATTTTGAGGGCCACTGGAAACTCATTGAGAATGACACAAATTGGTTGGTCCACCCAGGTAGTTAATGCAGATACACTTAAAAAATAATTAGAGGGAAACCTTCACTGAGGCCAGGCCTTTCAAAAGAGGTTGAGACAAATAAAATTATTCCTACAATGAAAAAACAAGCTATTCTTTCTTTTTACAACTTTTTGCCTTCAATTTAATTTAAATGTATTTAAAAATTAAAGTTTTTTTCTTCCTGTTTTTAAACCTGTGAGACAATTTTTATGTATCAGATCTGCTATCTACTTTGTTTCCTTATTGTTAAAAATGAAACATTTAATAATGAAATGTCTTTTGGATTTTTAATACATTTAAAAAATTACATTTTTGTGGCCCGCAATTACTTTCAAATTAAATATCTCTGGTTTTATGGTCCAGTGTTGCATAAACTGCTATGATTTGATGTAAGTTTATTAGGCTTTGGGCTTGGGCTCTCTCAGACTAGCTGTTAACTTCAGCTTCCAGGACCAATTAGTCTGGATTTGTACTAAATGAAGGCACCAAGAGAGCAATCTACTGCAGGTATATTAACTGTTTCCAACATTTTTAACAGAACCTCACTTCAAACATCCTGAGCTACCCCTTTAGGTCTTCATGACTGAGTGTGAGCAGCTCCTTTACATCAGAAGCTTTGGCAGTTTTCTTGTCTGGAGCATACAGCTGTGTGGTATTAAAATACCGAGGCGGAACAACATCAGCAATAATACTAAAGGAGCAATTGCTGCTACCCATCCACCTTTTAAACATTCAAATTTCCAAACCATATAAAACTAATTATTCCAGAGTGATAAAGATTATTCAGAAGAAGAAAAAAATCCTTGCCTGTCTTCATAGTAGTGGACATCCTGGAGAATCAACCCCAAAGTCAGATTGTGCATCTCTCAAAGAAATGTAAAAACCAATTCGCTTCATCTCAAGCTCTTATAATTTCCACTTAACATGTTAAATGTTAAAGTTCACCACGCTAGAAAAAGACTAAGGAAATATGGCTTGTTTGGAGCTTCCCCTGAAGCAGAACATAACCTGATTTTGTCAGGGTGTGTGAAGGTGAAGCAGGACTGAAGTGCATACAGGAGGATTGAAGTTGCATGGTGAGTAGATGAATGCTTTAATGATAAGAACTGGTAACTTACAGGATGAACTCAAGCAGGTACACAGACTGAAACACAGAGACATGGAACGGGAATTACAGCAGTTAGATCCAGTGGAGAATAATGAAAACCAGAGGGTATAAATACTGAGGAAGGGTGGAGAATGGACCAATGAATGCAGAGAGCTAATCAGAGGGGAATAAGAAGCAGGTGGTGGAAGGGAGAGACTAAAGGCCACTGAGGGAGGGTGGCTAATTAACACGGATGAGGAGGGAGTCCAGGGAAATAACAGAAAACATCTAAGTGAACAGAAATAACAATGAGACTACCAAAAAAACATAAACAAGGAGAAAACAGATCTACAAGAGAATACAAACAAAAACATCTAACATAAGAATCCAGGGAAGTAACAAACACCTTAACACCAGAATGAATCTAATAAACCTAAAAGAACAGAAATAAAGCAAGTGAAGAACATGGCAGTGGAAAAAAAGTAAACAGAACTCAAACTCAAAACTCCAAACACAGCCAGATTATGACAGATTTAGGTTTGCTGTTTGATCTGAGTGAACCACAACACTTCTCAAGCAAAGTCTGTGGACATATGAGACCAAATTAGAGAAATCTGGAAAAAGCCAGCAGCAGATCAGCACAAAAGCATACCAACTGCAAAGCATGGTGGTGGAGGAGTGATCATTTGGGTTTATTAGACCTCGGTACTTTTAGTCAACCATTGACTTCCATGTCTCACAAATGCATCAAATGTGCCTCACCAGTAGTAATGGCCAAATCAGAATCCCATTAAATTTCTGCTTGTGTGTCCTTTGCTGCTCCCCCTCTAAGGTCGGCCACCAGCTCAAATCGGTTCAGACTGTAATCTGGAGTGAGAGCTGGATTAAATCAGATTACAGCACAGAGTCACATACAGCACAGAGAGGTTTGCTCAGACGACACAGGGTCAGCGAAAAAAAGTGTTTTAATTTTCCCTTCTTTCAGTTCAAATAGAGAACAGACATTTCCTCTATAATTATCTCAGATTTAAAAGGTTTTATCTTTGATAAAGCAGCAGAGATGATCAGATTAAAGCATGTGGCAACTCTCCCCAGCAGAACATCTGTGCCTGACCTTTTATTACGACTGACATGTAAACGAGAGAAGAGCAGCTTAGGATAAAGCGAGTCACAACTTCAAAGTTGTAATCGACTCTGAACAGTTGATTTCTTTGCCCTGACTGAAACAACCTCCTGACGGACACCGTTAACATCAGACTGCATGCTGGTTCACAGTTTACAATGCGAATGGTGCTCAGAGGGAGGCTCACAGATGCTAATGAATGCTAATAGGCCTCGTGATAAATACACACTTTCCAGATGTGCCAGTCAGAGGTCAGAGTTAGAGGAAGACATGCTGAAAATACAAAATGCTGGTTGAATAAAACACAAGAGGTAAGAACTAGTATGTGATCATGACAATAGTCTAGCAGAAAGCAGAAAAACATTGATTTAGGAATCCAATATTTTAAATCCACATCATCTCTTGGAAAATATGTTTTCTGTTGGATCTGAGCTAAAGGAAAATGTTGAAGATGAAAAGGCTGGGTGTTGCTCTGCAGTCTGCACACTTTTTATTTCCCCGCAGAGGATAGTGAGGGGAGCTGCATTGCCCATCGAAGTGTCCCAACCATCTGTTGAGGATAAAAAGGGCTCTGAACATTGTCACACTCCTCATGCCCTCTCCATGATTTTTTTCAAGCGCTGCCAACAAGAAAACAGTGTCGCAGAGTGTTCTATCCAAGCATAACAGAGGAAAGTTGAGCCGAAGGAAAAAGTGTGGCAGAAAGTGCACACATAAAAGGAAGAACTGCAGCCTTGGACGGATTATGAAGCAAATCCCTTTCAAGAGTTTGTGGGAGCTTCACAGGGACTAGACTGGGGCTGGAGTTTGGAGCTTAAACACCCACCGCAAACAGGCGCACCCCAGACATGAGCTGCAGCAGTACTGAATGGATATAAAAATGTACAGGACATGGGACATAATTTTCAGTAGGCCCATATTGCTGTGTTAAAAATCCTATTTTTATTGGTCTAATGTATAATTGTAATTTTCTGAGAAACATATTTTTTTATTTTGATTAGCTGTGAATCAAAATCATCACATGAAACACATCAATCTGTCTGTAATTAATCTATACAGGTTTTCACTTTTTAGCTGAATAAATAATAAATAAATAAACTTCTTAATTATATTCTAATATATAGAAATTATTCAGCTGAAAACTGCATACAGATGGTAAAGGGAAAAAAAGATGCATTTCTCAGGTTTCTTTCTGGATATATTTATTTCCTTAAGGTACAACTTACACATGCTCTTCATTTGCTGCAGATAGTATTTTTTCAGTCCCACCAACATACATTTTTTAATTTATAAAGCATATATTCACAAGCACTGAGATGACACAACCACAGTATCCCAGTACACTCCTATCTGGCGAAACAAGGAGTTTCCCCCACGGGGAAAAAGACTGTGGATTTAAACTCTGGGTTAGAGGCAATACAGAAAATAATAGATGGAGTGTTGCTTTCTTTTGACCAGTTGTTCCTGAATTATTGTATCCCAAGGAAACAATTTTTAAACACTTACAACTCAAACGCTTCATGTCCTCAAAACAATTTATGTGTAAGCCACATTATCAAAACTAGAGGGAATAATCTCAAATTTAGACAGTGGAAGACTTATATCTAAATACTACAACATGTTGGTTGATGCTAGTGGTCTGTTTACAGCAGAGAAGTTAAATAATTGGAGAAAGGACATTCAAGAGGACATAGATGAAGCAGAATAGACCAAAGCTTGTTTGCAGGCTCAAAAACACAAGACATAAAACACTTCAGTACAAATGGCTAATGAGAACGCATATATATATATATATATATATATATATATATCCCCAGTAAAGCTCCACCACATTTCAGCTAACACCCCAGACACATGTCCAAAATGCTTTACTGAGATAGGTACTCTGATCCCCAAGATTAAACTCTTCTGGAAAGACGTTACTGGATGCCTAACAGGACTATTTGATGTTACAATACCTTGTAATGCCAAGCTCTGTGTTCTATGAAAATACCCACCAAATTTGTCATCTTCATCCAAAATAGTCAAACTACTGGACCAGACTTGTTCAGACCAGCACAGTAGGGGCTCTGTGTTGGAGGGGCATTAATGCACCGACACCAAAAATATGGATTAGAGAACTGGCAAATTGTATTGGGTTGGAATGACTTACACACGTCGCTAACGTCAAACTAAAAGACTTTTTTCCATCTTTGGGATCCGCATATGAACATTACAGAGAATGAAGATTTAAATCTTGTGTAAACACAAATAAGAACTAAAAACGTGAAAGCTGTATTCTACTGACATTTCTATTCATTAGTATGTTGCTGTAGTAGCTCCACATTTGTCCACTCTTGACTGAATTGATGCAAGGTATGTGTGAGTGTGCGGTTTTTGAATGTGTTCAGGGTTGAGTATGTATATAAAAATGTGTAAAAAGCCAATAAAAAAAAATCTGAAAAACAAAATTCAAAAAGCACATATGTACCTTAAAGGTCAGGTATAAGAAATGGACTGAATGAGTGAAAAAAAAACCCCATCAAAACCCAAAGGAAAAACGTTGAAGACCCGCAGAACATCTTGAGAAATATTAAGACCAATTAAAAAAGTTAGAAGGCTTGACTTCTTTGGAGGAAAATATAAAGAAATAAGGTATGTTTGAATATTTTGCACAATACTGTGCATTCTGAGCATGTTAGAATTTAAAGTAAGCTGAACCAGTATTGGACCCATGGGTTTGTCCCGAGTGGGATTTATAAAGCCAGGTCTTCGTCCTACATCTAAATTTAAACAGAGGACAGTCAAGGTCGTAAAGTCCTTCCCATCCTGTCCCCCCCATGCTGGTCAGAGCTGTCCTTAGGGGTGCAGAGGGGGGTGGCTGGTGATCATGGTCATGCTGGGAAACGGGTTCTGTTCTCATGGTTCTATATTTAAGTGTCAGCAGGGACGTTGGACACTGCTATTACAAATTTTAGAGAAGTGGAGTCGACCCAGATCCGATTAATACGGTTCTTTCTCAACTTTTAGATATAAATCGAGCAGATCTGACTGAATGCACACTTTACATTTCCCAACCAGTTCACTCGCTGTATAAAAACTGAACAAAAGTTTAAAAGACATTTTTATTCAACTTTGAACAATTTATTAAATCAACAAAGTGAGAATGAACATAATTTCTTTTATTTTACTACAAAACATCACATAATTCATGTCACAGTAAAAAAGTAACAAAAATAAGGATTATTTACAAACAGCAGTGAGAAACAATCCCAGCTGATCATTTTTAATAATTATGCAGTGAAAACAAACATTTTTACCATCCTGCGCTTCTAAACAGAATCATTATTTTACATTCATACAGTTTTACATTCTTATTGATTCATTATTAATTGATCTTTTGGTTTCTGACTATTGGTCTAATTTTTACAGCTTAACCAAGGCCAAACTAGACATTAATGATCTATGATGATAAAAACAACATGATGGTATAAAATTGTCTGTTTCAAAATAAAAGCTTTCAACATTAAATTTCCCGATCGATTAGTAATACACAAAAAACTAAATGCTGACCGGAGGCTGTTCAAGTTTAAATTATAAAGGGCGGTGAAATAAATTATGTTCAGAACATGTTAAAAAAAACTCATCTCAGACTCTGTTTTCCTTATATATAACTTAATAAAGTAAAAGATCTTCAGAGGTTAGTTTTCTTTTTTATTGTTCCGGACACCAAATATTTCCTGACTGATCCAAATAATCAGATAAATCATTCGACTTCAGTTTATTTCAGTGAACTAATATTTAGGCGATTGCAATACTTGGTTCCAAATCACCAAATGGGAGAATATTCCTTTTGTCTTCAGCTGTTTTTAGCCTGTTGTTCTCTTTTTAGTTTCAAAACCAAAAACACTTCCTGACTCGCTCATTAATACTACTAGTGTCTCTCCTTTCAGAGAAGAAGAAGTCATAATCTCATCTATAGCAGCAGTTCTATATTACAGTGGTCTGGATGTGCGAAGAAGAATCAGACGTCAGGGAAACCATAAAACGACTCGCCGTCGCTCTCGCTGTTAAACACCTGACGTAAAGCAGATGGGCTGCTGATCTCCCTCTGGGCTCCTTTCAGTTTCTCCTCTTCATTGGTGCCGTTTTTCTTCACCAGCAGCAGCAGCATCCGTTCCTGTTCCAAACCTGCTGTTGGTAAATGTGCTAGTGTTGGTCTAGGTTCTGGTGATCCGGTCTCAGGCTGGGTCAGAGCTTCGGTCAGAGCTGTGATCATCCTCGCTGCCTCTCCTTGGTTCTCCAAGTGCTGCATGCTGCATGCTAAAGTGAACGACCTAAAAGGGTGATCAGGAAACCAGAAAGACCACAAATAAATTAATATCAACATGAGGAGAAGAATGGAGCGATCCAAAGAAAAGAGTCAAGACCTTTGCAAAAGTATTCATACCCATTTGAATCTGTTCACATTATGTCAAAAGCTTAAACTTGAAAGTATTTTATGTGGTAGAACCATGAAGTGAAAGAAAAAACACATGACGGGTTTGCTTTGGTCTAAACATACCATCATAGCTCCGGTTGTATGTTTAGGGTTAGTCTTTTACAGCCTCCACCCAGGAATCACCTGTATTTATTTCCATCCATCTTCTCATCAACTCTAACCAGCTTCTTTGTCTCTGCTGATAGATGCAGAAAAAGCAATCCCCACAGCATGATGCTGCCACCACCATATTTCACTGTAAGATCAAGTGTTAAGGGTGATCATACATGGTTTATGGCTCACTGCTGACAAAACCTATTAAGACTTATTTTTAAATTAAATTAGCTTTCCTGTGCCGGCCTTTCCAGCTTAGTGGAGTGCACAACTTGTAGTTGTCTTGTTGAGGTTTTAGATTAACAGCCATGTATTGGTATATTTGCAGTGGTGTCATTCTCTTTCCATTTTCACATGATGGATTGAACAGAGTTCTGTGAGATGTTTAACGATTGTTTTATAACCTAACCCTGCTTCAAAATTCTCCACAATTTAATTTTCTTAACTGATGATCTCTTACAAACCTCTAAGCCTTGACAGATCAGATGGATTTTTACTGAGATTAAATTACACACAGATATTCACTAATTAGGCGACTCGTGGAGGTAATTTGTTGCAATGGATCTTATTTAGGTTTAGAGTAAAGAGACCTGAAGCATCGTCTTGCTTCCACTTTATATTCAGGAACCACTTCAGTTGGTCGATCACATAAAATGCAAATAAAGACCGTTGAAGTCTGCCATTACAATGTGATAATGTGTGGGTATGAACCCTTTTGTATTGTGTCGAATAAGCTTTAAATAACTACAATTAATGTAAAATGTTCTCACCTACGCAGGATGTCCATCTGCGAGTTCAGAGTGGAAGAAACTTCACTGAGCCAACAAGCCATAGTCAGAGCCAGCTGATCCAATCCTAGACCATCAAGACCTCCATCAGAGACCAGCTGAGACCATCTGTCCTGGTGAAACAAGAACCACAAACCAGAACATGTGATCAGTGAATCAGAGCGATGGAGGCAAACAGGAAGCGGTAGATGCAGGTACACTTCCATGTACCTGCAGAAAATCCCGCAGCACTTGCGTTACACAGATTTCAAGCGGCTGCAGCCGACAACTGCACCCTGCAGGTATGAAGGCGATGTCCGTGTTGACAGCGGAGAGACGTTCTCTGAATATTTCACTGAGGTGACCTCGATGGACGTCCATCACCAGGAGAGCCTCGTCGTGGTTTTTCGAGGTCACACAGGGGCACCACACCTGTAGCGACAGACAAGGACATTGTCATATGGTGTTTTCATACATTTTTCTTTTTGATGATTTAAGAAATTTCCAGACTAAAACTTCTGATTTCTCTGTGAATTTATAGTTCAGTTTTCAAATCTACACATAGATTTTAAAACTGAACTATAAATTCACAGAGAAATCAGAAGCTTTTATGGGAGTTTGCCCAACCGGTCCACATGTGTTTTGTGGACCTGGAGAAAGCATTCGATTGTGTCCCTCGTGATGCCCTGCTCTTTATTAGGGGCCATCTGGTCGCTGTACGAGCGGAGCAGGAGTTTGGTCCGCATTGCCGGCACTAAGTCGGACCTGTTCCCGGTGCATGGTGGACTCCGGCAGGACTGCACTTTGTCACCGGTCCTGTTGATAACTTTTATGGACAGGATTTCTAGACGCAGCCAAGGGCCGGAGGGGGTCTGGTTTGGGGACCAGAGGATTTCGTCTCTTCTTTTTGCAGATGACGTGGTCCTGCTGGCCCCCTCTAGCCAAGACCTACAGCATGCGCTGTGGCGGTTCGCAGCCGAGTGTGAAGCGGCTGGGATGAGGATCAGAAAAAGGGTGGCTTGTCCTCTTCAGGTTGGAGGGGAGTTCCTGCCTCAAGTGGAGGAGTTTAAGTATCTCGGGGTCTTGTTCACGAGTGAGGGAAGAATGGAGCGGGAGATCGACAGATGGATCGGTGCAGCTGCCACAGTAATGGGGGCGCTGTGCCGGTCCGTTGTGGTGAAGAGAGAGCTGAGCCGAAAAGCAAAGCTCTCAATTTACCGGTCGGTCTACGTTCCTACCCTCACCTATGGCCATGAACTTTGGGTCATGACCGAAAGAACGAGATCCCGGATACAAGCGGCTGAAATGAGCTTCCTCCGTAGGGTGGCCGGGCACTCCCTTAGAGATAGGGTGAGGAGCTCGGCCATACGGGAGGAGCTCGGAGTAGAGCCGCTGCTCCTCCACATCGAGAGGAGCCAGTTGAGGTGGCTCGGGCATCTATACCGGATGCCTCCTGGACGCCTTCCTCAGGAGGTGTTCCAGGCACGTCCCACCGGGAGGAGGCCCAGGACACGCTGGAGGGACTATGTCTCTCGGCTGGCCTGGGAACGCCTTGGGCTCCCCCAGGAGGAGGTGTCTGGAGAGAGGGACGTCTGGGCGTCTCTGCTGAGTCTGATGCCCCCGCGACCCGGTCCGGAATAAAGCGGAAGACGACGAGTACGAGTTTTAAAATCTTCTTATTGCTCTGACGTTATTGACCTTATCGACCCAGATCTGCAGACGTTCCTCTTCTGTGAATCCTTCCTCTCGAGCTTCCAGCAGAACGTTGTCCGGAAACCCATCTGGGATGCTCATTGCAGTTCCTCTGAAGAACAACAGAGGGGGCAGGAGGCAGCCATCCGACAAGGCGGAAAGGACGATGTCGAAGACGGGTTCGTCCTCGGGTGACGCGAATAGCTGGAAGGCAGAAGCGTCTTGTTTGGAGAACAAGTCCAAGTTGATGAAGACAGGAAGCTCGTCCATGCAGCCCCAGCAGTGAAGAGGCAGAACTCCTTTCTGAATCTAAAAAATGGAAAATATATCAGAAAAGACGATGCATTTAATTGTTGCCCTTTAAATAAACTTAGATGAGCTTCCAGCACTTCTGCACAACTGACCCGTGCGTAGATCGACTTAATGAAGCTGCGGCTGCTGTCCCGGATGCTCTTCAGCCTGTTGTTGTTGGTGGTCTGCAGCCCGAGGTCGTGCCTCAGCATGAAGTCTATCGTCCAGCTGTAACACTCCTCCACCTGGGTGCTCTCACCAAGAGTCGCCCTGGCCGTCAGCAGCAGGACGGTTTCTGTCACGCTCAGCTGCTGCTCTCTCCGATTCAGAACCCACTCCGCCATCTTGTCCGTTTTCCAAGCCCATTTTCTCTGCGCCAGTCCGCGCTGCTGCAACGCGATCCAGGACCGGATCGTTGCGGGAGACATGTTGGTGCGCCGAGCCATCTCTGATATGCCGTGACACAAAGAGGAGAGGACGATGGAGAGCTGGTCGTGGGACAGAGGGCTGACGCTCTGCTTGGGGGTCAAGAATAAAAAGAAAATATATTTCATGATCATCACCATCATTATCCCTGTCCTCTCCATCAACAGCTCCACAGTAGGATTTCATCTCACCTTTCCAACCCCCATTATCTTGATGGTCATGGCTGGTCTGAAGGGCGGAGAGGAAGCAGCACTAAGGGCTTTGACTGAAAGCTGAGGAGACGTCTGACCATGTGGGACGAGTTGAATCGGGACGAAGACTCCATTACTATTACTTAGGTTCTGACTGACTGGGGGGCTAAAACAAAAATAAGATTCAAAGTGGAATAAAAACATGTTTTCTTTATGAAACTTTAAATGAAAAATTAAACCTGAAGAAACATTTCCCAGAGCCTCCAGGATGCTGAATCAATTTTTCAACAACTAATTTTGTTGTGCTCACAGGTGCATCTCAGTTTGGTGGAAACAATCATGAAAAGGTACATTAATTTCAGTAATTCAAAGTCAAAATATCAGTGCAGATTGTGGTTTACAGGTAATAAAAACAAACAAGGAAGTAAGGAAATAAATTTCATTTATTAAATAAACTTTACTTCGCTTTCAAGATAAATTTTTTCCCTTTTCACAAAGTAGACTTTAGTAAATCCAAATAAAATCTTAAATGTTTACTTTTAGTATCTTATGCCTTCCTTATCAATATTCTTACCAGTATTACAATTAAAGACAATAATTGATTCTTTTATATTGTCTTATCGTGAGGTATTAGTTCAGGTGTTTACCTGTCAAAGTTTTGATTCTTGAGTTCTTTCAAACTCCTCTCTTCTTTTTCTTCTGCAGAAACAAAAATCAAAAACAATGTTTAGATTCAGCTGAGACAGAACAGTTGAACTGTGGCGCCATCTGGTGGTTATACCATTTATAGCAGGTAAAATACTTTCTTTTTTGTTTTCTCAGTAAATATATTTCTAATATTTCTGTTGACATGAAATTCAGACCAGATGTCAGTAACAACCCAAAAATCCACACATAGAGAGAAGCTAATTAGTCTGTAAATTAACTTATGTGTAATGAAACAGAGCGGTACAGGGAATAAGAACAGAATACATGAAGAAAAGGTTGTGCAAAAAGGCATAGAAAGCCAAGAAACCAGCTGAAATCAACATTTGTGTGGAATGGGTCAAAACCACACCTGAACAATTCATGCTGCGTGTTTTTCCTTTCAGCTGAGATCATTACTAAAAACGCTTTTCCAAAGAGTACTCTATAAATATCTGTGTTCAATACATATTTCCTGTCTCATTACAAATAAGTACTCATATCTTCATTTGAGGACAAACTTGCGTTGATTTCTTTGCATGTGTGGAATTTGTGGATTTTTCCTGACATCTGGTGCAAATTTTATGTCAATAGAAATATGAGAAATATATTTACTGAGAAAAATGTTCAACCGCATTTTATCTACTTTATGACCGAATGTTTGAACTCGATAAACCAACTTGAATCTAGATGGATTCATCTTCATTATAGTCAGTCTATGATACCTCCAGAGGAGTCTTAATGAGCCACCTTCACCTTTAACCTCCCTGCAGAGCACCTCAGAGTGGGAAGTCAGACCCCTGTTGCTTTTCTTTGCTATCTGCCAGTTCCCATTAGCATTTACACAGTAAATGCACTAAAAGCAAACATGATTAAAGTATATTTTGTTTAGACAGGTTAGAGACGACAGGTGCAAAGCCAAGCGTGTGCCTGTGTTATACCTTTATCTGGTAGCATGATGCAAACATGATCCGGTCTCTCTGACATGTGATTGGCCATTGCATCCCCTTTGAAGGTGGAAAATGTACATGAATCACACCCTAAAGCCTGCGACGTCCTAAAAAAACAAAACAAAAAAAAAACACACAACCAGAAAGGATTTCAGATCAACTTCACCATCAGCTCAGATCAGGCTTATTTCTACTCATCAGATTCTCATCATTCACCTTGGGTTCAACTGGAAGACGGATGGAAACTGAGGGTCTTTCCATACGGTGTGATTACTGGGAAAACATTACATTACAGCAATTAGATGAGCAACAACATCACAAAAACACATTCAGAGGAAGTCTGACAAACATGATTAGAGTTTCTTACGCTGTTGCTTTTATCTTTGTGAATTTCACTTCTTTCAGAAAGAAACTAAATAACAGATTCCCATCAGTATTTATTTCCTAAGGAGAAAATATGACTAACTAATACCTGTCCAAACAAGATGATGTAAACTTTTAAATACTATTTAATGTTTAATTGAGGCCAAAATAAAATCTTTTAAATGTAAAATGGGTACATATAAGCTGCAGTTTTAAATTATTATTAGCCTCTAAAAATATAAGAAAACACATCTATGGTCCCACTATGGACTTGAGGATTCAAGACAGCAATATATGCTGTAGAAATGACATTCTGACATTATGTAGTATATAACCCACCTCAACAAGCTGATATATTACCAATCATTTGTGTTTGTGCTCAGAACAAGTCTATGTCTGAAAAGTGAGTCATGGAGAACTACAGTACAGTGCCTTGCAGACGTTTGGACGCTCCTTTATGTTTTTATCCTGCAAATACAAACTTGTGTATTTCTGGGCATTTTATGTGAAACACCAACAAAAAAACAGTTTTATTGCATGATGGAAGAAAATGATACATGGTTTAAAAAAAATACTGTGGGATACATCTGAGTCAATACTTATGTAGAACCACTCAAGCCAATTCGACCTCATTCAGACTGGATGGGGAGCATTGGAGAGAGTTGATGGAGAGACTGGATTAAAATCTGGACTTTGACTAGGCCATTATAACACATGAATATGCTTGGATCTAAATCATTCCACTGTAGCTCTGTTTAGGATTGTTGTTGTGCAGGAAGGTGAACCTCCACCCCAGTCTCAAGCCTTTGCAGACTAACAGCTCTTCTTCAAGGATTGTCCTGAATTTAGCTCCATTCATCTTCCCATCGACTCTGACCAGTTTACCTCTCCCTGCTGAAGTAAAGCATCCCCACAGTATGATGCTGCCATTAACTGTGTTTCACTGTTAAGATGGTGTGTTCAGGGTGTATTTTACATGACTCTGGTCTCATCTGACCAGATTAACTTGTGCCAGATATTGGCTGAACACGCAACACTTTTCAGAACCGAATTAGTAAAGAATTTTGAAAATCATGTCATGTTTTCCTTCTACATAACAATTAGGCACAAACTTGTGGTAGTTTCTCACATAAAATACAATAAAAAAATCATATTAATTTAAGTAACAGTAGACAGTTTGTGCTATCTGTTGGTTAAAGAAAAAAGGCTTTGTTTATTTTTTTTATCAAATGTATGTCCTGTCGGTACCGCCATCTTTAAAGACCCACTCCCCATGAAGGAAAGGTGGAGGAGGGAAGTCAAGTCTCCAACTGCAGCCTAAAAAGTTATCTGCAAGGAAGATTTGAAAAAAGACCCTATCCCTGTGACCCTAGTCTGACCAAAGCATGCTCCAAACATTTCATTGAGATCTTAGGACACTGTGTGAACTTGTGAAAAAGGGGTCCAGTATCTGTCCTCGGAACAATGTAACCACACATACTTGATCATGTGGTTGGCGTAAGAGTTGGAGCAGCATGTGGTGAACTTGCAGAACGAGCAGTGAACCAGTGTTGGGAAATGGTTCTCAAGGTCTGGAACTGATTTCAGGCACTCGACGCAGCGCTGAGATGGGTCAAAGTCACTGAAACACAAAGAGGAAAAGACACTTCTAAGTTACAGCATCTTTTCTGTCCAGACTGTTTGCTTCTATATTAAATATTCAAACTTAAGGCAAAACCAGTAAGAGTAAACATAAATCCATAAGCCAAACGATGTAGAAACAAGAGCTTAAATCTCTCAAAATTCACAAATTTTTTTATTGAAGCAGATTTCGACGTCATCACTTATTGGCTCAGTAGCAATTTCTCATATGGGAAGTACGGCTCTTCGCCCAGGGCACCACTGTGTTAGAGGGCGGCAAAACAGCTTACAAACAAACATTTTCAGTTGATCTTCGAACAAATTTCTATTGCTTATTGCCATTTCCGATCAGTAAAGGGTAGAGGACACCTCCCCTGTGTTGTGCACAGTGTAAAGATGGGAAGAAAAAATGCTGAGGTTGGTATCTGATTCCAATTTTCTGCTAAATTAAAGGGAAACTAAACAGTTTTTTAAAGGCTCTGGACTGAATTTGATCATCAACACAACTGTAGAAATTCACAATATTTTTATTCTTTTTGTGAAAGCACAAAAGAAATGATTTTCTCTTAGACAAGAAGGGAAACTGCAGGATATATAAAGACAGGTCAAAAGTGCACTGAATCATTTATAATCGCAGATTCTTCAAAACACCAGGTGGATTTGTGAAAACCTGTGGAAAAAAACTAGTTTTCTCAGCAAAACGTTGAATAGTAAAATCTCCTGCTACATTCTCAGACCTGGGGCCGCGCAGGTCGGCGTTTATGCACCAACTGCCATTGGAAAGGATATAAATAGACCACATCAAAAGTTTATACTGTTGAATTTTGTTTTTATTGCATTAAAGTGATCCATGTGGACATTAAAACAAACTGAAACTTGTGTCTCAGTTGTTGACTTAAGATTGACAAACTGAGAAATGTCAGAGCTTAAAAAAACCTATATATATACACAATTTAGACATTTGTGCTTCAGTCTACAGAATAAATCGAATAAAATACAAATCAAACTATGTGTATTTAGTGTTTTATTCTGCATGGATATAAATTAAACAATGTTTATAAATCTAACAGTCTTCCACAGTTGAGTTACTAGTCACAGATCTGTGATGTTTACATTGGGGGCTATTCATCATTAAATGAAGAAATGTAAACTTTGCAGCTGGTGGAGGAATTTACAAAAGTTTAAACTCTGTGGACCCTGAAAGACGTAAGACTTCACACAGGAATCACACGCATTGTGTGAATAAAACAAATAATGATCAGAGGAACATGATTGGCTCCTTTAGACAACTACCAGCATTTTAAGACCTTTCTATAATAAAAAGAAAAAAAACTGATGCATCATTTCCAGCCTTCATTTATTCAAGAAATGCAGTTTAAGTCCTCTAAATTATCGCTCAAATCAAAACTCTTTACACAAACAAACTTTAGGCTTTCCTGATTTGAATATTTTAATGCTTATTTTTTGTCTATTCACACCTAGGGATGGGAACCGAATTCAGTACTTTTAAAAAGGTACCAACCAAATTCCGTCAGTACTACAGAGTATCGATTCATGTAAAATCAAAGGGTACCATGTTTTGGTACCTAAATGCATCATTGTGACACTAAGGGAGTTGAAGAGTGAACGATTTTCCATGCCGGACATGAACACAGCATTGCATGCACAAGAGCGTAATGACGTCAGTAGCCGCTGGTACCGTCAACAAAGCATGACTGACAAAAAGCGCTCGCAAGTATGGCTCCACTTTTCAAAATGCGATGAAGATTATGTTCGCTGCAATATTTGTGATGCAATGTGCAGGGCCAGCGACGGGAATACTTTAAATCTGAGGAAGCACCAGCAAGCACCTGGTTAGGCCCAAGATTTTTCTCAAGGCGGACGAGACAATTTTCATCTGCCTCAAATCTGCGGCTAAAACTCCTGCATTCGGGAGACAGCAAGTCTGCATCCATCGTCTGCAGCCAGAAACTTGGGAGAAGAAATGTTTGAAACAACTGAGATGTTACAATACAAACAGCTGGATGTTGTTTTGATATATTTATTAAAGTTTATATATTGAAAAATAAATATGTTAAACTGAAACAATGTGAGATTTAATTATTAAACGAATTAACATTTATTAGCACATAAACACACACAAAAAGACCGAACATTGGTACCGCTGAGTGCCGATCCTGTTTCCAAGGTACTGGGCATCGTTACCGTATTGTATTCAAATGTGAAAGGTATCCATCCCTAGTCACAGGTGTATTTAAGTCTGTTTATTCAGAAAAAAAGATTCTGCTTTTAAGTAAAATAAATGCCATACTTGATAAACAAACGATGCTATAAAAGGAATATTTCTGGTTAAAACCCACTGAGATCAAATCAATAAACGTTACGTTCAAACCAAAAGCTCTGAAGTTTTCTTTTTTTGAGTAAAATAAAATTAAATGAAATAAAATAAAATTCTGAGGTGCTATTTTGGCAAAAACGTCAACAAATGGCATTTCAATTTGTTTTACATAGTGAAATCCAGACATTTTTTTTTATGTTTGACTTGTTTTTACTTAGACTTAAAGATGTGGTGAAGGTCGTGGACTTAAAGATTCAGTAATCCTACCTGTCAGCGCTCAGACCAGACAGGAGCGTTCCCAAATGTTCAACGGGTCTCTGTTTGGGAACTTCCTGTTCAAGCGGAGGTGGAGTAACATCCACAACCTGAAAAACCAGCAGCACCACAACAGTAAAATGACTGATAGCAGGGTTTATATGCATACTATGTTCAAATATTAACATATACACTTCAATAAGCACAACAAATTACAAAACAATAAAAATAAAAAGTGATTCCAGAAAAGAAAATCCAAAATAATTAAAAAGTTTAAATAAATCAAAACAAAAATAAAATTGAGAAAAAAACTATACAGGAAGAATTCATAGGATAGTAAAAAGTCTGTTTAACTCCTATCTATTCTGTGTTCACTGTGTTGTTTTGGTTCTGTTGGACCTACCAGCCGCATTGAATACAGACCATCAGAGTCTTCTTTCTGTCTGGAGTACCCCAGGGTTTTATTCTTGGTCCTCTTTTCTTATCACTCTACCTACTTTCTATCAGTTAAATCCTTAGAAAGTGCCGCATGCTTTCCATTTTTATGCTGATGAGAGCCAGATTTATGTCCCACAGGACAGTAAAATACTTACTCTCCCAACCAACTTACTGGAGTGTGTTGCAGAAAGTAAGGCATGGACGTCTCTTAACTTTTTGCATTCTAATGATAAAAAGACTGAGGTTCTGTTGTTTGGGCTTGTGGCCACGTTCATGTTAATCTGGGCTCTTTCAGTCAGCATACGTCACCTTCACCTGCTTAGGTTAGCTCTGTGGTCAAGTCCAACTTATTTTTTAAAAACAACTGGCCAAACTTAATTCATGCTGGTACCAGACTATTGCAATGCACTTAATGCTGGGCTCAGTCAGAAGTCACTGGACTCCAGCTGGTTTTGACTGCTCCTGCTTGGCTTTTAACTGGTACAAAACAGCAACAGCACATCACTCCTACGTTAGCATCGCTTCACTGGCTTCCATTTCGCCGTAAGATAGATTTCAAACTCAGTTTTTATTTATTTAAATGCCTTCAAGGCCTCGCCCACAGTTTCCGCTAGATCTGCTTCAGCTGAACGCTCCCTCACGCTCTCTCTGGTCAGAGGATCAGCTGTGAGCGCTGGCCCAAAACTGTGGAATGTATTCTCTTCTCTTAAAACATTTTTTTTCCACTTTCAGCATCAAACACTTTGGCAAAGTGTTTTATAAAGTTGGGTTGGATTCTCTGAAGCAAACCCATTTAGAAACTGTCAAAATAATTCACATGTAGTTCTAGTTTGAATTTATTTTAAAAGATTGCCACATTTCTAAATCTCTCAGCACGTTTTTGCCTTATTTGAACCTGTGTTAGGTACAGAGCAAATACTTTTTTTTTCTTCCATATTTAGACATTAAAGAGGACAGAAAACTACTGCATGTGATGGATGTAACAAAGGTTTAGTGTATATTTAAATAAATAGCTAACCTTTGAGGGAATATAAGCTTTCTTCAGTTCCTCGTTTTCAGGTCCTCCAACTACAGAGTACATCCTTACAGTGACCTGCAGAAAGAACAGAAGAGGTTAATAGGTCATGGTCCCAGGTTTAAGTGAAGAAAAACCAATTTCACCAAACTTGACAAAAAACTAGGAAGAAGATCCAAACGCAAATTGTGTTTAGAGAATTTTTAACTCCTCTGAACTATTAAATCAAAAAACATTCAAGCGTCAAACCGGCTGCTTCATCACACTCTCCAAGTGAAACATTTAGGCTGTGTTGATCATTTTCTTCAAAGTCCAAATTTCAACCTCTTTCAGATTAATTTTTCAGATTTCTAAATCCTGGATGTTATTTTTAAAGTGCTAATACAAAACTTTGGTCGTAAATGTAAGGGAGATACATCTTCAGTGGTCTGAGTTTAAAATCGACCCTTGTCAAATGGGCGGTTGAATCAACAAAAGGCTAACATTTATTGATGTATGGATGGACAAGCTGATGGTTGGCTCAACCGACAAACCGATGAATGAAAAGGTGGACAGACTGACGAATGGACAAACCTATAGTTGGATGGATGGGGCAATGAAAGGTAAATGGGTGCTTGGATGAATAAATGAACTAACAAATTAGTTGATGTATAAACAAACAGATTGATGAATTAATGAGGGACAAAGCGATGGACGGATGGATAAAAGGAATGACAAATTGACGGCTGGATTGAGGAATTCAAAGATGAATGAATGAATGAATGAATGATGGACAAACTGATGGATGGGAGGATGGATGACAACTAGCTGGATATATGAATGGGTGATGGATGAGGCAAAGGCCAGGTGGGGACCGAAGACAGATGCATGGATGAATGGTGTGTTTAGGTGGATGCACAGATAGATGCTGGACTAAACATTGGATGTAGGGACAGATGATGGATGGATGTATAGATGGATTTGTGTCACTGAAATACACAATAAACATATTTTTCATACTCATCAAAAGCTGGGAAAACGCTATTCCGGACTGGATGTGAACCCAAGATCTCAGGTCCAGCTTCTCCTTGCTTAATTTCCCTCAGCTG
Organism: Girardinichthys multiradiatus; assembly: GCF_021462225.1. Lineage (NCBI taxonomy): Eukaryota > Metazoa > Chordata > Actinopteri > Cyprinodontiformes > Goodeidae > Girardinichthys > Girardinichthys multiradiatus. The sequence goes on along the minus strand of NC_061806.1, from coordinate 35,463,225 downwards.
TTGAGTTTTATTGTAAGCGGCAGTTTTTCTGGCGCTTACAGCTAAATATTTGATGCTACTGCTCATTAGCAGACCTGCTCATGGATGTAAAATCCATTTTGTGGAAAACTAAAATGTTCTATTTTAGCCTGAATAATAGAAGTTATAACATAAGTAACATTCAGCTGAGAAAAAGGTAAGTATGGGAAGTTTTCTTCTCCTGGTAATTTATTGCGAGAATAAGAGGATTTGAATGATGAGAACAGATTCTGCAGAGAAGAGGCGTACCTTAGTTCCAGGTTTGAGTCCGCGAAGCTGAGGGGGTGTGACGTGAGTTTTATGATGTGCCGCTTTGTGTTCTGCACGTTCTCTAACGTACAGGAAGTGAAGACGACACTTATCACAGCTGAGCATCTGTTTCTTCTGTAAACACATACAGGATTATTTTACAGCAGCAGATCTCTGCGTGGCTACACCCCTTCAGGTCTTTGCCGAGTTAATCTGCTGCAGTACGGGGTGTACCTGATGCCGGGCAAAGTGCTGCTGGTAGCAGGTGTTACTGTGCAGAACTCTGAGGCAGTACCGACACAGCAGGTCTCCGGTGTCAGTGTGAGCCTCTCGAAAGTGAGACCAGACATCAGAGTAGAAGGACGACCGAAACTCACACACCTGCAGAAAGAAAGCAGGGCTCAGTGACGGACATTAAGGAGGATGAAGTAGAGGCTGTACGATGGGCGCTGAGTGACGGACCTGGCATGCGTAGGGCATCTCTCCTGGTTTGTGGGTGTTCTTCATGTGACAGAGGAGGGCAGGTTCATTGTCAAACGCCAGCTCACAGATCTTGCACATCACTGCAAAAGCAAACAAATTATCACAAATCATCAATAACGAGCTTTATTAAGTTATCTCTTTAAGAAAATTATTTTTTCCCACAGCAGGTGAGCAAACAGGTTTTTTTTTCGCAACCACTTTGCCTACTCTGGATTTTTTGGAGCTGCTCTTCATTAATGTTCCAAGCAGGGCTGAAGCAATTAATCGGATTAATCGATTATTGAAATAATCGTCAACTAATTTAGTAATCGAATAATCTTTAACAGGGGTATACAGACTCTAAAACATGCTTTTTATTGAAAGACCAACCCATTTAGAGCAGTAATTAGACCAAAATCGTACAAAAAATATATACATGTTGAGTTTAAGACGAAAAACCTTTTTTGTCGGTCAATGTGGTCTATCCACAACTCCTCAAGTGGCATAGCTTTAGCTTCAACTGGTTCAAATTCTGTAAAAAAAAATCTGCTATTAAGCTCCTAGGACTGTCCAATTATTGATCCAAAAATATAATCGACAGATTAATCGATTATCAAAATAATCGTTGGTTGCAGATCACGTTCCAAGGCAGTTACTGAAGAGGTAGGATATTGTCTACCACTGTGTTTTCATTAGTAGCTTTGGAAATCATGTAAGTCACTGATCTCTGGATGATGTTGCTGCTACTAATTCGGTTATCTTTGTATCGATGTTAAAACACATTTGAGGCAAAAACAAGAATTTTACATGTTCAGATTTCCAGACTTCTCAGTCCCTTGGGGATCATTTTTAACCTATAAATGCAGAATTTTGACAGAAACACAAAACGATAGAAAAATAAGTGGACAGACAGATGGAAAAAGAAATGAATGTTTCTTGAAATAACCTAAGAACCTGAAATTGTCAGAGCTGGTTCCCGTGAGGACGTTCAAATCTAAATTCTGACCTTTGCTGCCAAATGACTGTTGAAAACGAGATTTTAATCCCAATCATGAATACAGTTTATCTGCGTAAATAAAGAATGTAATAATATAAATGAGAACTATAAGATAAACATGTGAGTCAAGCATCAGTTTCCAACAGGAACACAACAGAAAACTCTACCTTGGGAAACATTGGCCCTATATATGGAGCAGGCTGTTAAAATCCAGAAATATTGATTATTTTACTAACAGACCTGCTGACTCATGGCTGTGAACATCTTTTATGTGGTGCTGTAAACTGAACGGAGATGGGAAATGACGGAAACAGTTCTGACAGGTGGAGACGGTGTCGATATGTCCATCTCCCTGAGACAGCATGGACACGTGCTGCTGCATGTGATCCATCAACCTGCAACACACAAAACAAGCGCTGAGAATTAATGTTTTATTCAGCAAGATAGATGGGTGCACGGATAGATTGTTTAGTGGAGGACTGAATGGATGAGTTAACAAAACTCACAGAGATGGGGAATAAAATCTCTCAGACTGTGAGAAAACATCAGTATCAATCAACATGATCTATTCAGAGAGAAAACATGTTCAACTGTAAGACATGGGACTCGCTCCACTGCTGAAGCTCACTCTGCCTTTATGCCATCATGTGTTGCAACATGTGTTTGAATCTCACTTGATGTTGCTGCTAAGCACCGTGGAACAGTGGATGCAGTGGAACTCTCTCCTGAACTTCCCGTCCAGCAGGCTGTCTTTATCTGTGCTGCTTCCAGAGGCACAACCATAAAAGAAATCATCCACCATTATCACCAGTTTACTAGCAGGATAGTCTTCTGGTAGAGACTTGTCTGGCCGCGGCGGGCTGAGGGTGGGGGATGTAGGGCTGCTGAGGTTATCCGACTGGACGTCACCAGAATATGTGCGAATCCTCCTCCGAGAAGGAGTGATGACTTTAGCCTTGAGGAAACAAAACAAGGGAAGTTATGTCCAATCGTGTGAGGGAAGGACAATACCAAGACTTCTACTGTTGCTTTACTGGATCAACTCTGCCATTTGTTACCCAACATCCAATCATGTTGGTTCCTTTCAGCGTAAACTCACAGGAGAGACAACTGGTTGATTCTGGGACTCTTTGTTGAAAATATGAGGTCCTTTGCTGAGTTGATAGGCCTTCCTTAGAAGTCTTGTCCTCCTGCGGCGTTTAATTCTCTGCTTTCTCAGATTTATCAGACCTTCAGCAATGATAGGGCTGCACATCTGAAGAAGCAGGAGGGACGTTATTTGTTAGGATAAAATAAAAATGTATGTAGCATGTAATAACTTCATTACAGGACTTACACACATGAAGCCTCTCAGCTCTGTGATGAGTTTGTACTGAGATTTACAGATCAGACAGTCAGGGGGAATGGCAGCACCAATCTCACCTGAGAGAAGAAACACAAAAACAATACAACTGGGTCTCAGCTTCACTCTTCATCATTAAGCTGCATAACAGAGCTACCTTAAAGGAGGCGGGGCTTCATTTAGATACTCCAATATAATAAAACCTACTGTTGTAACAGACTAGGTCATGGAAATAACAGCTTAAACTGCATGGTAATCATGCAACTAAGGTAAATTTTATTTATAAGTTAAAGTGCCTTGCGAAGGTTTTCACACCCCTTCAACTTTTCCACACTTTCTCAGGTTACTTCAATGTATTTTATGTGATTAGCAGTGCATAATTGTACAGTGGGAGGACAATTGTATATGTTTTTTTTTCCCCCCCCCACATAAAAATCTGAAAAAAGCAACGGTATTTAACCTTTGTTCTGATACCCCCTAATTAAAAACCAATAAAATAAGTTCCCTTCTGAGGTCACCAAAGAAAAAGAATCCACCTAATCCATTGGTGTTATTTGGTCTCAGTGTAAATCTAGACCTGAGAGGTTTGTTAGAGAACCTCAGTGAACAAACAGCATCACAAAGACCAAAAGGCACAACAAAAAGGTCAGGGATGAAGCTGTGGAGAAGTTATAAGAAGGGTTAGATTATAAAACAATATCACAAGCTTTGAACATCTCACTGTTTTAGCCATCATCTGAAATCGAAGTAGAGCACAACTGCAAACACATACCAAAACATAGCCATCCCCCAAAACAACCAGTTCATCAGAGAAACACCTTAGAGGTTTATGGTAACCCTGAAGGAGCAGCAGAGAGCAAGAGATTAAGTGGGGAAATTGTTTTACACGCTACAAAACTGGCCTTTTTAGAGTTGGAAGAAAGAAGCCTTTGTTTAAAGAAAACCAGTCAGCTCATTTGCATGTAAAAAAGGTCCATTGGTCAAATTTGAACAGAGCATAATATTGCTATATTACAAACACAAAGTTCATGTTTACAGTTGTGGTTTATTCTTTATGAAAACAATACAGGTCCTTCTCAAAATATTAGCATATTGTGATAAAGTTCATTATTTTCCATAATGTCATGATGAAAATTTAACATTCATATATTTTAGATTCATTGCAGACTAACTGAAATATTTCAGGTCTTTTATTGTCTTAATACGGATGATTTTGGCATACAGCTCATGAAAACCCAAAATTCCTATCTCACAAAATTAGCATATTTCATCCGACCAATAAAAGAAAAGTGTTTTTAATACAAAAAACGTCAACCTTCAAATAATCATGTACAGTTATGCACTCAATACTTGGTCGGGAATCCTTTGGCAGAAATGACTGCTTCAATGTGGCGTGGCATGGAGGCAATCAGCCTGTGGCACTGCTGAGGTCTTATGGAGGCCCAGGATGCTTCGATAGCGGCCTTTAGCTCATCCAGAGTGTTGGGTCTTGAGTCTCTCAACGTTCTCTTCACAATATCCCACAGATTCTCTATGGGGTTCAGGTCAGGAGAGTTGGCAGGCCAATTGAGCACAGTGATACCATGGTCAGTAAACCATTTACCAGTGGTTTTGGCACTGTGAGCAGGTGCCAGGTCGTGCTGAAAAATGAAATCTTCATCTCCATAAAGCTTTTCAGCAGCTGGAAGCATGAAGTGCTCCAAAATCTCCTGATAGCTAGCTGCATTGACCCTGCCCTTGATAAAACACAGTGGACCAACACCAGCAGCTGACACGGCACCCCAGACCATCACTGACTGTGGGTACTTGACACTGGACTTCTGGCATTTTGGCATTTCCTTCTCCCCAGTCTTCCTCCAGACTCTGGCACCTTGATTTCCAAATGACATGCAGAATTTGCTTTCATCTGAAAAAAGTACTTTGGACCACTGAGCAACAGTCCAGTGCTGCTTCTCTGTAGCCCAGGTCAGGCGCTTCTGCCGCTGTTTCTGGTTCAAAAGTGGCTTGACCTGGGGAATGCGGCACCTGTAGCCCATTTCCTGCACACGCCTGTGCACGGTGGCTCTGGATGTTTCTACTCCAGACTCAGTCCACTGCTTCCGCAGGTCCCCCAAGGTCTGGAATTGGCCCTTCTCCACAATCTTCCTCAGGGTCCGGTCACCTCTTCTCGTTGTGCAGCGTTTTCTGCCACACTTTTTCCTTCCCACAGACTTCCCACTGAGGTGCCTTGATACAGCACTCTGGGAACAGCCTATTCGTTCAGAAATGTCTTTCTGTGTCTTACCCTCTTGCTTGAGGGTGTCAATAGTGGCCTTCTGGACAGCAGTCAGGTCGGCAGTCTTACCCACGATTGGGGTTTTGAGTGATGAACCAGGCTGGGAGTTTTAAAGGCCTCAGGAATCTTTTGCAGGTGTTTAGAGTTAACTCATTGATTCAGATGATTAGGTTCATAGCTCGTTTAGAGACCCTTTTAATGATATGCTAATTTTGTGAGATAGGAATTTTGGGTTTTCATGAGCTGTATGCCACAATCATCCGTATTAAGACAATAAAAGACCTGAAATATTTCAGTTAGTGTGCAATGAATCTAAAATATATGAATGTTAAATTTTCATCATGACATTATGGAAAATAATGAACTTTATCACAATATGCTAATATTTTGAGAAGGACCTGTATGCTATAAGAGTTTGTGAATACGATTTCTTTTCTATGAGAATACGAATTTACATCAGCGACTTGGTGTCACGTGATCTCAGGCTGGTTAGTGGAGCACAGAGTTAGTCGATTGGGGTTGTGTATGCGCTGTCACACTCCTCACCACTAGTAAACGTAGTGCCGGAATGGGAGAAGAAGAAGCACTAGCGCCAAGATGACGGACCAAGAGTATATATTAACGACATTAAGACATATATAAACTTTTTAACATTACCTGGCTTTGTACCGTTGTTTCTTGGTCCGTTCTTTTGGCGCTAGTGCTGCTGCTGCTTCTTCTGTTCGCTTTTCGGAACAAATTCAGAGGTGCATACCACCACCTACTTTACATAATTGTATAACTTCACTCACTATATTCCATGTTTTAGTTTTGTAAAAAATAAGAACAATGCTTTATTTATAATACTCTTGATTCCCCCCCGATCTCCCCTCTGTTCCTAATATTCCTTTTAGACTGAATTATCTCCCATTCTGGCACTACGTTTACTGGCAGTGAGGAGTGTGACAGCGCATACACAACGCGAATCAACTAACTCTGTGCTCCACTAACCAGCCTGAGATCACGTGACACCAAGTCGCAGATGTAAATTCATATTCTCATAGAAAAGAAATCGTATTCACAAACTGTTATAGCAGTTTGTTTTCATAAAGAATAAACCACAACTGTAAACTTGAACTTTGTGTTTGTAATTTCTTGAAGCTGTAACATTTTATTTTGTATTCTTACAGAGAAAATATACAATACCTCTTTTGGATTTTATTTATGCACAACTATTGACTAATATGTACACATTTCCGTCTTTACAGAGACATTGTTTTTGACAGCGTTCTTACCCCATAATAACACAATTTCCAGATTTTTATTTGCAAAAAACGTGTTATGGCCTTTCATTTTCATACTCGGGCACAACTTTGTGATGGTCTATCACATAAAATCCCATCAAAATATGAACAGAAATTTAGGTTTATGTGTCGTGTAAAACGGCTAAATGTAAAAAAAGTTCAAGAGGAATAAATACTTTTGCAAAACATTCAGCAACTATGCCAACAGTTAATTCATTAACTAACTAATAAAGTCATATTTGAGTGAAATTAGCCAGTGCCAGGAATAGTTTAACAAAGCATAGGGAAAAATGTAGTACAAATACTAACACAGGGTCCTGATGAAGAAGCAGTTATGTCTACAATGTAAATCTAACCTTTTCGTAGCAATTTGTCAGGCGCTGCGATTCTGCTCGGACGGGGTTTGGACCGCGATTTCTTGGGTTTCGAGGTTGGGGTTCCAGCTGAGGGGGGAGTTTTTTCTGACTTCTGAGAAATGGAATTCAGAATAACACTGTGGTCATTCAGAACCTTCTTGGCAGCCTCGCCCGAAACAACACCTGGACCAGAAAAGATAGCCAGGTTTTAGTTTAAAAACAACCAGGTTTGTAGACATGAAGCTGGTTGTGGTGAGTACCTGTGATAATGGGGATAGGTTCGGGTCCAGGTGCACATGAGGCAAAACCAGAAGCAGGAGGAGCGGAGGAGGAAGTGGCAGTCAGAGAGGCTGTGGTGGTAATGTAGCGGACACCTGAGGGACTGTGGAGGGTTAGGGTGACGGGGATCTGGATTGTGGTGAAGCCACTGGCTGAACCTTCAGGATGAGAGTGCAGCCTCAACTCTGCACCGCCGCCTGCAGGACAGACAGAAAACCTCCGGTGAATCATGGAGCTGAACTGCAAATCTAATTCATAAGATGACTCATGCCAACAGAAAATAAACTTCGCAAACAAAACTATGTTTCCTGAGGCTCAATTACAACTCTAACACAATATTTCTAAACTGAAAAGCCAAGGATTCACCAAACTGCAAAATTGTTTTGCCAAGTCAACAAAACTAGTATGAAGGGTCAGGGAACAATGTCCACATATATCATACATGCATTTCCAACAAAGATAAACAACCAGCTGATATCTTAGGGTAAATATATGGACCCTCAGATCTGTTCTCAAAATAATCACAATAACTGATCTTGTGCCATTTGGGGATTTCTGCTACAGCTTTTCTTTTTAGGACTCCACCACAATGTCAGGCCACACTACAAGAACCTAAAACCTTTTCTAAAGAAAGCCCAATCAAAAAGGCTCGGACTGACCTCCAGGAAGCAGATGGATTGGTCGACCATTGACTGTGAAGCCCAAAGTAGATCCTGCAGGCTGAAAACACAAACTGTATTAATACTAAAGTCTACACATAATTAATAGTCGGCAAGTTCAGTGTGAAATCATCAGTGACATAAGTATGCCAAGATCTCCTTACCTTCACGGTCTTGCTGGGAGTGCAGGGTGTGGTCATTGGTTGGGCTGGGATAGGAATGATCCTGACTGGTTCAAGGTGTTTCCTCCCGCCATAATTGATCCCACTCACAGAAGCACACATCTCTGCAAACGCACACGATGTAGGTTTTAATCAGACTGTAAAAAACTCCCCAGAAATATTTATTTAGTTAAACCAGACCAGATTTACCATATGTAGAAAAAGATTAGTAATATTACACTGCTCAAAAAAATAGAGGGAACACTCAAATAACACATCCTAGATCTGAAAGAATGAAATATTCTCATTAAATACTTTGTTCTGTACAAAGTTGAATCTGCTGACAACAAAATCACACAAAAATCATCAATGGAAATCAAATCTATGAACCAATGGAGGCCTGGATTTGGAGTCACACACAAAATTAAAGTGGAAAAACACACTAGAGGCTGATCCAACTTTGATGTAATGTCCTTAAAACAAGTCAAAATGAGGCTCAGTATTGTGTGTGGCCTCCACGTGTCTGTATGACCTCCCTACAACGCCTGGACATGCTCCTGATGAGACGGCGGATGGTCTCCTGAGGGATCTCCTCCCAGACCTGGACTAAAGCATCCACCAACTCCTGGACAGTCTGTGGTGCATCGTGATGTTGGTGGATGGAGCAAGACATGATGTCCCAGATGTGCTCAATCAGATTCAGGTCTGGGGAACGGGCGGGCCAGTCCATAGCTTCAATGTCTTCATCTTGCAGGAACTGCTGACACACTCCAGCCACATGAGGTCTAGCATTGTCCTTCATTAGGAGGAACCCAGGGCCAACCGCACCAGAATATGGTCTCACAAGGGGTCTGAGGATCTCATCTTGGTACCTAATGGCAGTCAGGCTACTTCTGGCGAGCACATGGAGGGAAGAAATGCCACCCCACACCATTACTGACCCACTGCCAAACCGGTCATGCTGAAGGATGTTGCAGGCAGCAGATCGCTCTCCACGGTGTCTCCAGATTCTGTCACGTCTGCCACATGTGCTCAGTGTGAACCTGCTTTCATCTGTGAAGAGCACAGGGTGCCAGTGGCGAATTTGCCAATCCTGGTGTTCTCTGGCAAATGCCAAGCGTCCTGCACGGTGTTGGGCTGTGAGCACAACCCCCATTTGTGGACGTCGGGCCCTCATACCATCCTCATGGAGTCGGTTTCTAACCGTTTGTGCAGACACATGCACATTTGTGGCCTGCTGGAGGTCATTTTGCAGGGCTCTGGCAGTGCTCCTCCTGTTCCTCCTTGCACAAAGGTGGAGGTAGCGGTCCTGCTGGGTTGTTGCCCTCCTACGGCCTCCTCCACGTCTCCTGGTGTACTGGTCTGTCTCCTGGTAGCGCCTCCAGGTTCTGGACACTACGCTGACAGACACAGCAAACCTTCTTGCCACAGCTCACATTGATGTGCCATCCTGGATGAGCTGCACTACCTGAGCCACTTGTGTGGGTTGTAGAGTCCGTCTCATGCTACCACGAGTGTGAAAGCACCACCAACATTCAAAAGTGACCAAAACTTCAGCCAGAAAGCATCGGTACTGAGAAGTGGTCTGTGGTCCCCACCTGCAGAACCACTCCTTTATTGAGTGTCTTGATAATCGCCAAAGATTTCCCCCTGTTGTCTATTCCATTTGTACAACATGTGAAATTGATTGTCAATCAGTGTTGCTTCCTAAGTGGACAGTTTGATTTCACAGAAGTTTGATTCACATGGAGTTATATTGTATTGTTTTAGTGTTCCCTTTATTTTGTTGAGCAGTGTATATGTCCTGCATCACACATTTTAAGATTCCCAGAAAAACCGTGACTTTCTTTAGAAAAAAAAGCTAATCCTACATACAGTCCAACAATTCTTGGTATCCCCGTTAAAAACTTTTATACAAAAACTTCTCTAGAACAATATGTTTAAAAAAAACTTCTTGAAATACTGTTTCACGCATGAGTCTTTGAACTCTAACCTTCATCCATTCTTGCCTCCTTATCTTTGTGCTTCACTGGTGGTGGAGAGAACTTTTCTAGCTGCACCTCACACTCCATCAGCAGGTCAGCATTTCCTGCTACAGTCTCCATCCCTGCAAGCAAAACATCCAGAATATTTTTTATATGATGAGTGCAAACAAACCAGCAGTGTAACGGGTCCTGCAGGTCTGACCCCACTGCAGGACCCTCTCTAAAGACACAAAAAGTGCTGATTAAAACAGGATTCTTTCATGCTATGTTATGATTTTTGTTTTTTGTATTAAAAACTGTGTAAAAGTTATAAATGCATTAAGTAAAGCAGGAGTGGCCAAATCCAGTCCTTGAGGGACACGGCCTCCTATTGTTTTAGACGGATTAAATAATAACGACTCCTAATGAAAGACTAATAGGTGCAGCAAAGTAGCATCACCATGCCAAAATTAGGACAACACATCACATCACGATTATCACTGCATTACCAGTGTATGCAATATCTCAACCACAAAGGACTTATAGGATGGCATATTTCAGGTGACATGGATTAAGGTTCTGCTTACAAATAGTATACAGTCACGTAAATTAACTTTTTACTGCTCTTGATGCCCAAACCCAACAAATATTTTATTAATCAAGATGCTTATGATCATGAATTTAGGAGAATTTATGATAAAGGAAAATGTGAGCTAACAGCAACTGACAACAGCATCAGAATATCAAACAATATAGCAACTGCCTAATATTGTGAAGCCCTACTTAAGACCCATTGCTGTTTTATAACACACATAAAGACTCTTCTGTTTAGGGAATGTCCAAACTGAGCAAATGACCCAGACGTATCCAGGTGTCAGCAATGACAACATGGAAATTGTGTAGCGCTGCAACAACAAATTAAAAGTACATCATGACCTTCAGGGCAAAGGATTTAATTGCTTTCATCATGTCAGTGTGCCAGCCATTTATAAGAGGCATGCTTTCAGTTTAAGACTGGTCTTTATTCCTTCGCTCATAGAGTACATCAAGACCATCATTGCCCAGCTTGTATAAGGGGTATGGGTCTGACTGAATCCTGACCTTTCAGCCAGTTTGCTAAATCTAAACTATTAAAAGAAATAAACAGGAACTCCAAGTAGAATTCAACCCAGAATTATTTATATATGATTCTCCTATATGCAGCAAATACTGACGTGTTTAAATGTTAGCCAAAGAAAAGTTTTTGGTTATCAACACCTGATTATATAATGAAAAAGAACATCAAAGAAAATAAACTCATTGGTCAAAACAGGAAACTGCTACTACGAAAACTTAAAATATTTAGAACCTAATTTAGAACCTAATTTCGATTCCGTGCAAATAAATAAATTCTGCTGTACCCACAGCAGAGCAAACTACAGAACATCCATCCATTTTCTATACCCGTTTCTTCTGTACAGGGTCACAGGGGAGCTGGTGCCTATCTCCAGCGGTCTACAGACAAGAGGCGGACACACCCAGGACAGGTCGCCAGTCCATCGCAACCAGGCACACACCATTCATACCTAAAGGCAAATGAGAAACACCAATTGACCTAACAGTCAAGTTTTTGGACTGTGAGAGAAGCTGGAGTACCCAGAGAGAACCCACGCATTCACAGGGAGAACATGCAAACTCCATGCATTTAGACCCCAGTTTGAGAGTCAAACCGAGGACATTCTTGCTGCAAGGCAACAATGCTAACAACTGCGCCACCATCAAATAACAGCAAACAACAGCATAGATTCCGACTGACCTGTGTCCCCAACTGCAATCAACATGCTACAACTTGAAAAATACATATTTTGGAGAATTGTCATAAAAAACCTCTTTAAGTTTCCAGCTCTTTATTTTATTACATTTCTTTCTGGATCTAGGTAATTTTTATTCAATCTCACCCACAATTGGTACCCAGCTGTAATCGCTGAGTCACAACCTATTTTAATTTCATACCAGTGTGTTTACAATCTGTCTTTGTCGTGTTAGTTAAGTGTTTTGATGCATCAAGGACATAAATAAAAGCTCAAATTATACTCAAATTTTATATACTACTTAATTTCACCTCATTGGGATTCCAATCCCATTTATGCTAGAAGAATTTTATGACATCAGAGATTAGGACCTGAGATAACAGCAGAATGGCTTTAAGCTAAATCATCTTGGTAGAAATTATTTATTGGAGACACATAACCTCATGTCAAAGCAGCACACCCTAAATAGTCTCTAATGTCTTAAAGTAAACAGTAGATCGAAGTGCGTACAAAATGCCGTATGACGCGTACTCTTGGGAGTGCCATAGCAGCTGACTCCTTTGGGTATCCCCAAAAAAAACCTTAGTCAAAAAAGTAGTAATGTATAAAGTAGGAAGAAGCAAAACCAGAACCCTTTTATAAATTTGTTTTAGGATTCCTAGATTTTTTTTTTTTAATTCCACTTACTTTCCCAGACTTAAATTTAGCAATTTCTAGGTCACCTTTTGGCTCCTATAACATATTAATAGAAATTTTTGCAGTACAAATTCTATATAACCGGCAAATATTATTAAAAAGGTAGTGATCATTTGAAACCTTGTTTTATTTATAAATATACATATTTATACATATTTTTTATACATATAGGATGTCAGTGAATGTATTACTCTGCAATAGAAAAGTGCTAACTATAGTAGCTACATATATAATTTTATCTAAAATCACAACAAAATAAATTACAGAATTAAGCAAATCCTGGATGAATCCAATGAAAAGACATTGAAAAGTTCTCAAAAAAATAACATAATGAAAACAAATAGTATTTAGATTATTCATGTACTAAATTGCCAAATGTACTCATTTTCACTTCTTCGCACAACATGCGACCACAACTCTGACTACAAACCATAAAAATAAATTTCACACCTGTCATGTGTATGGTTTTAGCTCTGTGCGACACATGCTATTTCAAATATTGTTGTTCATGAATTAGATTTGTAACTTTTTCATTATATTTTATTTTATTTTGCAAGCTCGATTTAAATGACAGTTAGTGGCTAATGCTGTTTAAAACAGTTGTCAGTAAGAAGTTGACTTTTTACCTGACAAGTCAGCTACTGACTCTGAGACCTAGCTTTTTAATTTAGCAAGATAAGCTAACCGACTAATGTACCGATCAAAAACAGTTCCAAGATATTGCCTCTACATAACAGCCATAAAGCATGTTACATGTCAAAGTTAATGACTTTACACTTACTTTCAGTTTAATAATCCTGACGTGTGGTTATGAAAACTACTGGTAATGCTGTTTTTTGCAGCAAAGACGAAGGGCTCTCACTGCATGCACGATCTTCCCCCCACCACAGCCCCCTCCTTCCTGAGCCAGTTAAGGGTTGAGCTAACAAAGCTAACAACTAGCCGAGCAGCTAACTCTTTGACTTTATAAACTCTGTGCGATATACGTTTGACAAATATACTTCGCGTGCACTTACCTTTTCTTCGCTTTTACTATGATAACTAAATGTTTATTCCATTAAAATTCAAACGATACAATGTCAGGATTTTAAAAATGAAGAGTGAATATCTAACCTACACAGAATTTCTGCTGTTAGCAGTTAGCACCAAGAACACGTTTGAGGCTTGTGTACGTTGGGAAAGAACAACCGTATCCCTCCGCCCTCTGTGTTGTTGCTGCCGTGTCTTCAATGGTCGGTACTACGTTCAGACAGGGCGGAGTGATATACGTCTGTGGGCATGCAGCATCCCTGAGATTTTTATTAAACAGTTGAAAATATATTTGTAAAGAACCCCTTTTCTCTCTACCTCGTCGTCATTGATGTAAAACACATTCTTATTAAATAAGCTTTAGCTCAATTCTTTCATTCAGTGCAATGTGTATGAATGAAGGCTTCATGCATGCTATTCATGCTAACATGGATTAGCATGCACCTTTTCATAAAATTGTAACAAATAAATTAATGCCTCCAGTAATTCACTTATTGTGTTATATGCGATTCTCAGACCGCTGTTGACTGTTTAAACCATAATGAAACAGGTCAAAGTTCAAAAACTTTTGGTTGTAGTAAGAGAGAGCTTCATGTATGCTATGCATGCTAACAGGTTAGCATGCACCTACATATTGCAAGGGCATAACCAATAAACTAAGACATCCCTTTATTCCCTGATTGCATTCAATTTTTTTGGAAATGTTCAGAATGCAGCTAAACTGTTTAAAAATTAAATACCGCAAATTGTATAGTTTATGTTCTAGTAATAGAAAGATTCATGTATGATCCCGGGCTAACAGGGTTCAGCATGCACTTTCTGTAACAAATACTTCATCCTGATTCTTTAATGCGTTATATATAATTCCCTACCCTAAACTAAAATATAAACATTTTTGGTTTCAGTAAAGAAAAAAAAAAACAGGTTTGGGCATCATCTGCATGCTGATAGGGATTAGCACAGACTTTCTTTTCATCAAATCATAACAAATAAACAAATTTTGTTTGCCTCTTACTGAATACAACTGAACTTTTTAAACAATAATAGCATAAACTAAAGCGTCACTGCCTATGGTATTAATAAAATATTGCCAACTTCTTAGCCCAGCCAATAAAAACAACTGTTGTGTCCAATATGATTAGGACTCACAAATGTTGTCTTCCTTTTTTAATGTAAATGTTAAAAATGTAGGTTTTAGTGGACCAAAACAGCTGAACACAAAAGTATTACCACCTAGCAGTATACAGCAACACTGTTAACTGGTACTTGTTTCTTTTTCCTAGCAATTACTAGCAAAGACTAGCTAATTTATGAAAAAATATTTTCATGGATCAAAATAAATGGAAACACCTGTATTCAATTATTGTTCTCTTACGACCAGTAACAATATTTCTAGTTTCTCTGAAACAAATCATTTACAATCTTATTCAGTTGGATTTTGGAGAATTGGGATGTTTAGACATATGTGGAGCTACCCGTGGAGACAAAGCAACCATTACACATTTGTTAAATGCATATTAGTACACAGCTGATGTCAAAATTGCAGAAATATATCTATGCTGAATTTTACAGCATTTGTACTTTTTTTATTTTATAAGTTCCCTGTAACTAATACAGCAGAAGTGCCCCTTAAAGTTGGAATTTCGATTAGACAAGTCAGACACTCCTAGCTAACTCTATGGCTACTGTACAGAAATAAATGGTGTACTTGCACTTGTTTTTATCACACTAGACCAGTACACTACAGGTACAATTTTGATGTGTTAACATGTTACTTTAATATTTTAAAGCATAAAATAGGTTTGTATTGCTAATAGCAGCTAGTACTGGAACAACTGGCAATCTCACTAATGTTCTAATTTGCAACAAGAATTCCCTCCACTTATGTGTGGCATTATTCCCAAACCTAAGATCTGACTACAATCCGGGTTATTCTCCTTTTTTGAGTGTAATTAATGAAGATTATTAGTTTGATACAACATTAGAGAGTTTGGCCACAGAGCCACTGTAGAGTAATACTTCAAACTTGTATTTAGTGTCTCAACCAGGCCTAGTTTACTGCCAGACCTCTAGAACCCAAAATTCCCTTCCACAGAACTTGTCTGACAACATGAAGTAGACTATGGTTCACAAAAAGCAGCACATCATGCCTTGATCTAAAGGAACAGATGAGAATCTACTCATTGGCATGTATCACTCAGGGTTACATGATTACAAAGCCATTTCTGATGCTTTGGGACTCTACTATATCATGTAAGAGCCATTATCTAAAATGGAAAATGAATGAAACCGTGGTATGCCTTGCCAGGAGCAACCTGCATGCCAACATTACTCCATTAGTGTATCCCCAGGTCTCACTTGCTTCAGTGAAAGTAAGTAATTCAACATTGAGGAAGAGACTGGGCAAAAAGGGCATCCATGAGTTCCAATGCCAAAACCACTGCTGACCAAAAGGGCCCATATTACATTTGCCAAATAAAACCATCTTGATCTGGTCCTCAAGATGCCTGGAAAAATATTATGTGAACTGACAAGACAAAACAGCTTTTTGGAATATGTAGATCTCATTACAACTGATGTGCAATGAGCAGATTCAATTCTGAATGACTAAATAAATATTCGATTCAATTCAAATTCAATTCAAATTCAAAAATACTTTATTAATCCCAAAGGGAAATTAAATGTTGTTGTAGCTCATATTATGAAGGTTTCCTCAAAGAGCCGTTGTAGATGCTGATGGCTGTGGGCAGGAAGGATCTCCTGTAGCGCTCCGTCTTACAGCAGATCTGAAGAAGCCTCTGACTGAAGACACTCTGTTGTTGTAGGACAGTCTCATGAAGAGGATGCTCAGGGTTCTCCATAATGTTCTTCATTTTATGAAGAATCTGTCTTTCCACAATGATCTCCAGAGGTTCCAGAGGAGTCCCCGGAACAGAGCCAGCCTTCTTTATCAGCTTGTTGAGCTTTTTTAAGTCCCTGGCTCTGATGCTGCTTCCCCAGCAGATGATGGCAGAAGAGATCACACTTTCCACAACAGACTTAAAGAAGAAATGCACCATCTTGCTGCAAACACCAAAGACCTAAGCTTCTTCAAGAAGTACAGTCTGCTCTGTCCCTTCTTCTTCTTGTAGATGGCTTCACAGTTCTCCACTCTAGTCTGTTGTCCAGGTGAACACCAAGGAATTTATAGTCCTCCACCACCTCCACTTCTTCTCCCATGATAGAAATAGTTTTTGACTTATTCCTGTTTTTCTTAAAATCTACAATCATCTCCTTTGTTTTAGTCACATTCAAAATGAGATGATTGTTTCCACACCATGCCACAAAGCAGTCCACCAGCTCCCTGTACTCAGCTTCTTGTCCATCTCTGATCCACCCTACGACTGCAGAATCATCTGAGTATTTTTGCAGATGACAGGAATCTGTCTTGTACTGGAAGTCTGAGGTGTACAGAGTGAAAAGGAATGGTGAGAGTACAATATATAAATAAAATAAGGTTATGGGGTCGCCCATTCAAAGATCAGATGTAAATTCTATTGAGATGATACAGCGTGACCTTGAACATTCTGTTCAAGCTTGAAAACTCTCCATTGTGGCTGAATTAAAACAATTCCTCTAAGAGGAGTGAGCAAACATTGCTCCACAGTGATGTAAGAAACGCATTTTCAGTTATCACAATTAATTGCAGATGTTGGCACTACCAGATATTAAGCATTGTGGGATGATTTCTTTTCACATAGGACTAGGTTGGTTTTAATAGCTTTGTCTCTAACAATGAATAATAATTTTAAGTATGCTTTTTGTATTTTGTATTTTTCTGTGATGATTTGTTTGATGATCTGAAAAATTGTGTGACTAAAAAGCAAGAAAAAAAGTCTGTAAGGGGCCTGTAAGGGTCTGCTGGGTTTCCTTAGATAGAAAACCTTTTAACCAATTTAAATAATAATCTGAATCCGGCTGCACTGTTTGATAATTAGCATTAATTGGATGTATGTAACCGATTTAAAATCTGTATGATTCGATTGAATTGACTTTGTAAAGTGCCTTGAGACGATGTGTTGTGAATTGGTGCTATATAAATAAAACTGAATTTAATTCAATTACATTGATGCTACAGGAAACATATGCAGTTACTTTCATATAAGCTGCAAGCTTTTATTTTGTTTTTAACAGGGAGCAGATAAAAAACAGTTTATGATACAATAAAACAAAAAAGAAACTTCCTCCAAAACAACTCACAGGTGACCCAAAGTGAACAGAGGAGGTCTTTTTTTTTTTTTTTCACATACATATATCCTTGTTTTTGTATCACTGCTGCATCTGAAGAAACAGACATTGAAACACGTAGTACGTAATGACGTCAGGAACCCGGAAGAAGATTGCTTCGGTGTTGTCATAAGGGCTCAGCTGATAGATCTTTACGACACAAAACAGAGGTACAAAAAAACCAGGACGAGTTCTACTGTTATTCTGCAGCTGATTTAGATTGTTTGTTTTTACGGATTCTGGGTCACAGCGTCGCCATCATGAACGTGACCCTCGCGGTGAAGCAGTACATCTCCAAGATGATCGAGAACAGCGGGCCCGGGATGAAGGTCCTGCTCATGGACAAGGAGACGGTGAGAACCTGCTGTTTGATTCACTACCTGTGTGGTGTCGTGTGTCTTTTTGGGACAAAAACTCTCTGGTGCATCTTGTTACTGTGCGTTGTTGCTGTACTATTTTGTGGAACTGGTACTCGTAGTGTTGTGGTAAAACAACAATAGCACCACAGCGGTTCTGGTAGGTTGTGGTGGTTCTGCTGATGGTTTTATGTTTTTGTGTTAATGTGATTGCTATTTTGGATGCCAGAAGGATGATGCTTACTGTGCTCCTGCGGTACATGGAGTCAGAAGCATAGTATCCTACAGTGTTTAAGCGTTAGCTCAGGTAAAGCTCTAGATGATCATATTGTTGTCTGAAATTCCTTCGTTTTCTACACCTGTCCAGATTTCATGGGGTCCTATCATTCTTTTAAACTGTTCTTCTCCTCTGCACCTCCGTTTCTCCCCTTTTCAGTCTTGCTCTGACAAGAATGTAATCAAAAAGCGTGCAAAGGCAACTAAGGGAATACTACTAAATCTTCAATAATTTATTTGTAGTGCCTTGGAAAGTATCAGACTTTCCCGTATATGCTCATGTTCTCAAATATATTTTATTGGGGTTTTGTGTGATAGCCCAACATTAAACACTTCAAACAGAATCTAAAAAGTGTGGCAAGGATTCGTATTCATCTTTGAGACGAGACATTTTAGAACCAAATGTCACTGAAATTACAGCCACAATTACAGGTGCTACTACCACTTTGTTTCACCATGGTGATGGTGTATTCAGGGTGACATGCGCTGCTAGTTTTTCAGCACGCATACTAATTTGCATGTTTTCTTTTAGTCTCATCTGAACTCCTTCTTTCATATTTGCTGTTTTTAAAACGTAACTTGTGGCAAATTGCAAACAGAACGTTTCCTGGCTTTCTTTTAGCAAAGGCTTTCTTCTTGCCTCTCTCCCATTATGGACTGATTTCTAGATTCCAGTAGTTGTCGTAATAGTTCTTCTGTCAGCAGATTCTTCCACCAGAGCTGTGAATGTGTGTTGCTCCTACATAGTCATCATGGGCACCTTGGCAGCATTTATAAATAATGGTCAACTTCTCAACTTTCTTCCTTTCACCTGTCTGCTGTGTTACTTGGTCTTCATGATGCCCATGATGCCTTCACAGAGCACCTACATTTATGCT
This sequence comes from Girardinichthys multiradiatus, assembly GCF_021462225.1. Taxonomy (NCBI): domain Eukaryota; kingdom Metazoa; phylum Chordata; class Actinopteri; order Cyprinodontiformes; family Goodeidae; genus Girardinichthys; species Girardinichthys multiradiatus. The sequence continues at coordinate 35,443,889 of NC_061806.1, read as the reverse complement.
GAGATTAAATGGCAAACAGATACACTCTTTTTACTAATCTGGTAACTTCTGAGTACAGTTGCTTGTTCTGGATTTTATTTACAGGTATCAGTAAAAGGGGTCTAAATATCTCACTATTTTTGGTGGTACATATTTCATGAACATAGGTGAGGGTTGGAACATAAATGGACCAATAAATCTACACTAAAGGGAACACTCAAATAACACATCCTAGATCTGAATGAATAAAATATTCTCATTGAATACTTTGTTCTGTACAAAGTTGAATCTGCTGACAACAAAATCACACAAAAATCATCAATGGAAATCAAATTTATGAACCAATGGAGGCCTGGATTTGGAGTCACACACAAAATTAAAGTGGAAAAACACACTACAGGCTGATCCAACTTTGATGTAATGTCCTTAAAACAAGTCAAAATGAGGCTCAGTATTGTGTGTGGCCTCCAAGTGCCTGTATGACCTCCCTACAACGCCTGGACATGCTCCTGATGAGACGGCGGATGGTCTCCTGAGGGTTCTCCGCCCAGACCTGGACGAAAGCATCCACCAACTCCTGGACAGTCTGTGGTGCAACGTGACGTTGGTGGATGGAGCGAGACATGATGTCCCAGATGTGCTCAATCAGATTCAGGTCTGGGGAACGGGCGGGCCAGTCCATAGCTTCAATGTCTTCATCTTGCAGGAACTGCTGACACCCTCCAGCCACATGAGGTCTAGCATTGTCCTGCATTAGGAGGAACCCAGGGCCAACCGCACCAGCATATGGTTTCACAAGGGGTCTGAGGATCTCATATTGGTACCTAATGGCAGTCAGGCTACTTCTGGTGAGCACATGGAGGGCCGTGTGACCCTCCAAAGAAATGCCACCCCACACCATTACTGACCCACTGCCAAACCGGTCATGCTGAAGGATGTTGCAGGCAGCAGATCGCTCTCCACGGTGTCTCCAGACTCTGTCACGTCTGTCACATGTGCTCAGCTTGAACCTGCTTTCATCTGTGAAGAGCACAAGGCACCAGTGGCTAATTTGCCAATCCTGGTGTTCTCTGGCAAATGCCAACCATCCTGCACGGTGTTGGGCTGTGAGCACAACCCCCATTTGAGGACGTCGGGCCCTCATACCATCCTCATGGAGTTGGTTTCTAACCGTTTGTGCAGACACATGCACATTTGTGGCCAAAACATCAGCCAGATAGGTACTGAGAAGTGGTCTGTGGTCTCCACCTTCAGGACCACTCCTTTATTGAGTGTGTCTTGCTAATCGCCAAAGATTTCTCCCTGTTGTCTATTTGTACAACAGCATGTGAAATTGATTGTCAATCAGTGTTGCTTCCTAAGTGGACATTTTGATTTCACAGAAGTTCGATTTACATGGAGTTATATTGTGTTGTTTAAGTGTTCCCTTTATTTTTTTACTGTGCTAAGAATATTCCACCGATGATTCCTTGTTGAGAAGAATGACGTGTAAGATAAAAAAAAATCAAATAATTAAACAATCATTCCTGTGAGTTAAAGGTATTTAGGATCGATGTCTTCTGTATTGATATACTGGATAGTTACGCAAAAATCCATTATTGTACCTCATCTTTGATTATGTTGGGCATGTCGGAATAAAACTGAAAATGTTTGTGTCTTTTCAGACCAGTATAGTGAGCGTGGTGTACACCCAGTCTGAGATCCTGCAGAAGGAGGTTTACCTGTTTGAACGGATTGACTCGCAGAACAGAGACAGCATGAAGCACCTGAAGGCCATCTGCTTCCTTCGTCCAACTAAGGTAAGCAATCCTGAGGCGTGTCTATGAATCTGAATGAAGGAAGCTTAGATAGGAAAACAAGAAATATTAACATTTGTTCATGTGTTTCCTGCAGGAGAATGTGCAGCACCTAATCCAGGAGCTACGAAGACCAAATTACAGTGTCTACTTCATCTGTACGTAATAGCGGTAACACTGATGAAGGTTTAAGCTGAGTATGATAGAGTCAAAGATGCAGGGCAGGAGGACACTGATTGTACTAGTTTAATATTATATTTGTCATCTGTTAATCAAAACCACTCAAAGCAGCTGTTTCTTTAAGGTACACGATCACCTGTGTTCTGCATATGTTTGTGTCTGTTTCAGACTTCAGTAATGTGATCAGTAAGAGTGAGATAAAAGCTCTGGCTGAGGCAGATGAACAGGAGGTGGTGGCTGAAGTCCAGGTGAGATCTGGAGCTCCTTCTGGGGGTCAAGATAAAAACAAACCAAGTTTGACATGTTGTCGTGTAGAATAATCGGTTTGTGGAATCATTTCATTTCTATGTGCAAAATAGAGTAATGTAAACATCAAAAATAAACCTAAGATGTTGGAAAAAGCTTTTGAACGAAAAAAAAACTCATTACTGAGTGGATATGTGTGTGATTTTCTACAGGAGTTTTATGGAGACTTCATTGCTGTGAATCCTCACCTGTTTTCCCTCAACCTGCAGGGTGTCGCCCGGGTAAGAAAGATGGAAACTTCATCGAGCCTGAACCCCTAAATATTTTTTTTATCATTAAAACATAAAAACATAAATACAGAACATGGAAAGAAAATCTATAAATTATAACACTAAATGTAAATGAAGATATGTGTTGACCTGTGCTTCTTTGTTCTGACCCAGTTCAGAGGTACAGCTCTGATTGCACCAGTTTCTTGATGTCAGAGCTTGTGCAGGTTCAGGTGCTGAGCAAGAATGAACACATATTTAGCCCTGGGATAGTTTTTAGTGCAGGGAAAAAACCCCTGGACCATGGATCACGTAGTGCCACTAAGCTAAGTGATCCAAAAAAAGGTGTTCTGCTTACCTAAAATGTTAGTGCTGATTCAGATAAACGGCTGTCGCATATGGGGCTGTTTCGCTGCAGAATGGGCCTTGTGTCAATGTTGGTGTCTCTCATCAAAACTGTCTGCCTGTGAAAATCCCAACTGGATCACTAAGTAATGAAAATGTTGGTCTGTTCGGGTCTATGTGAGCCACTTGATGTTGTACAAAGATGGACTACTGAGGATGTGCAAATAGATTGGGGAAGTGTTATACTTTGGACAATCCTTAAAAAGGTTGGGTCCATCCATTCCTTTGAAAGTGACTTTGACATGTGTATCATATTTATGTTCATCATCTTTGTGTCTCGACTAGAGACGCACCGATCAGAATTTATCCAGCCAAAACCGTTTTCCGGTAGGTGTGACTTGCTCATTCTGATTTTGACCGGTTCTGATTTAAAAAAAATTTTTGCTAAGGGCTATAATACATGAAATAGAATAAAGTGTTCTGCCACAATTTTTGGCTGGGCTAGTAGTTTTAAATCAAACCTTTATCTGATTTGTACAAACCTCAGAAAAAATTGAATCAAAATACCTGCTGGTGAATGATTTATTTAATGGTGGGAGTTCTTCCTTTTCATTTATTTAATAAATTGGGTAAAAAGGTTGGTTCTGAGCACTGCTTGATTGGGTGGTGTGTCTGAAGGATTGTTGACGGGTAACCTACTAATCCCTTGTACAGTCTGATGGTACAGTCTGATTGATGCACACTACATCTGGATGCCTGTCTGAGAAATTTCATGCGTGTTTGTTTGTGTGTTTTAGGGCCGGACATGGGAAACTTCCATGTTGTCCCGCTGCACTCAGGGTTTGACTTCCGTCCTGCTCGCTCTGAAGAAATGTCCAATGATTCGCTATCAGCTGTCCTCTGACATGGCCAAACGTCTTGCAGAAAATGTCAAGGTTTCCAGCACAACAATGTTTTCTGCTTAATGTTTAATTTCCCCATCTTTCTCCTGTTCTACCTGTTTAACATTTGATTCAAGGGTTCACACCATCTTGGAAAGTCAAGCCAAATTTATTTATATAGGCACATTTGAGCAAAGTGCTTAATGTAGTAAAAGACTAAAACCTAAACAAGGAGTATGGAGTTAGATGTTCCCATGCTTAAATGTCTGTAAAATATGGAAAAACAGTCTAATGAGCATAAAAATGTTTCAGTTTCCAGATTTCTTTCCTATTTGACTGTATATCAGATGAATGCACACTCATTGAGAAATAAAAAAATGACATTTTGCAGCTTTTTGGACTCTAGACCCTCTTATGCAGAGTCTTAACAAACAAGCAAACAAATAAGACACAGATAATAAACTATGTTTTCAATAATCTGTATTAGTGCAGGTCAGTACAGTCAAGATTTGACAGTTGATTAAGATATCTAAATGATCTAAGTTTGTGAAAGGCAAAAAATAGTGAAATATCGGCCTACTTCAGTGTTTTGTTGTTTCATGAATTGTGAAAAACATAGAATATAAAAGCCCAACTACATCAATGTTTTATACTGAAAAGTGCAGAATGTTGTAAAAAAAAAAAGTCCTCCATAGTTCATATAGAAATGTTACTTTAACTGGAAACTTGACCCTTTTTTTCCCCAGTTGTTGCCTACAATATTTTGGATCATTAAACCATATCTGTCTCCTCTCAGCAAATCATCACAAAGGAATACGAGCTGTTTGACTTCAGGAAGACTGAAGTCCCTCCTCTGCTGCTGATCCTTGACCGCAGTGATGACGCCATCACACCGCTGCTAAACCAGGTGACCAATCACAGAGCTCCTTTAATAGGATACAAGTTCATTTAACTACGGTTTCTTGTAATGATTTGCTCTTTTTAAATATTTTTGTCAAGTCTGTTGTGTTATTATGTTATGTTTTCAAGCAAGGCTTTGTAATTTAAAAAAAAGATTTTTAAACTTTGATCATTTTATGAGAAGTTTATTGTTGTTTACTTATACTTTGTAATTAAATGGAATCCAACAGCATGTTTAATTCTTAATCCATTTATTTCTATATAATAATTTTTAAATAACTCTAAAAGCAGATTTTTCTGTGTGATTCTAACATCATATAGGAAAAAAATTTGTTGATAATAGGGATATTTTAGGGACATAAATTTGGAGAGCAATCAAGTTAGCAGTTCAGTTTTAGTTCAGTGTTTTTTATTTACATTTCAGTTTATTTTGAACTTGCACAATTGAACAATTTTACAAAAAGTAAACAAAATAATAATTATAAAGTAAAATCTGCAACAAAAATGATTTGGGTTACACATCTGAGAAAGTATACTAATTTAATCCCACAGCTTCTTTATCAGTTATCATTTATTTTAATATTTAGATTATGTTAATTATAAAATCTAAATGATAATATTTTTTGCTTGGTGAAACTTGAAACAAGTGTGTTCTGTTTGTTTGAGCTGAAACAAACTGGTAAAAATGTGCAGAATCCTCTTGTTACTTTGTGAGAATGTAAAGACTGAAGATGACATAAAGGGCCTGTTGTCCTGTCATGTGTTTGTGCGAAATTGTTTCCCTGTTTATTAGATGTGGTTGTGTTACAGTGGACGTACCAGGCGATGGTCCATGAGCTGCTGGGTCTGAACAACAACCGGATCGACCTATCCAGGGTCCCTGGGATCACCAAGGACCTGAGGGAGGTGGTGCTCTCTGCGGAGAACGATGAGTTTTACGCCAACGTGAGAACTGGAACACCGCGAACAGACAGGACAGAAAACAGCTTTCTACCTTAAATCTTTTCACACTGACTGTTGATGTTACAAATTTACTCTCAACAGATTGGGTTTTGAGTATTAAGACCTACAAGCTGATACAATTTCAGTGTGGTTTACAACTTAGTAAACTGTTCAAAGGCCACTTCTACCTCTGTTTTCTCATTCAGGTTTTTCTTTGTTGGTTTTGACAAAAATTATATTTTAGCTATGTTATAAACGTTTTGCTGTTAGATGAATATTTAGTTTTAGCCTCACAAAAAAAAATCATGTCAGGTTTCTGAGACTCTTATTAAATATCCTATAAAATCTAAAAAATAAAATGTTGTTGGTGCTGTTATTTTAGTATGTTGCTCTTGTTGCTGTTTCAGTTCCATTTTTACCTCATCTTAACTTTAGAACTTGTACTTAAACTTCGGGGAGATCGGCACCAACATAAAGAACTTGATGGAAGATTTCCAGAAAAAGAAACCCAAAGGGCAACAGAAGCTGGAGTCCATTGCTGACATGAAGGTTAGGAATGTATCTATTGTTTGTTTATGAATAATCCTGCCAAATCTGCTCTAGACGTTTTATTTTGTCATCCCTGCAGGCATTTGTGGATAACTACCCTCAGTTTAAGAAGATGTCGGGAACTGTGTCCAAGCACGTTACAGTGGTGGGGGAGCTGTCCCGGCTGGTGTCAGAGCGGCAGCTGATGGAGGTGTCTGAGGTGGAGCAGGAACTGGCTTGTCAGAACGACCACTCTAGCGCTCAACAGGTAACACTGCAGATCGTTCACTTTCATCACAGTCTCTAGACTATTTCCTGCTGAAATAGCAGGAAATAGTCGTTGAGACATGTTTTCTCTCAGAACGTTCGACGGCTGCTGCAAAATCCCCGTGTTTCGGAGTTGGACGCCGTCCGTCTCGTCATGCTCTACGCTTTGAGATACGAACGTCACAGCAGCAGCATCCTCTCCTCTCTGATGGAAGAGCTGAGCAGGAGAGGAGTGTCTGAACGCTACCGCAAGGTAATTATAGCACTTGATCCATTCATTAATTTTCTTGACTTTGACTTATGCTTGCATTTACTGCTGTTCAACTCTGGAGGGAAGCAAAAGCCACAGGCCAGCTAGAAATGTATGTTGTTTATCCTTGTCACAGATGGTTCAGTCAGTTGTGGAGTATGGTGGAAAGAGAATCAGAGGAAGTGACCTCATCACACCGACAGATGCTGTTGCCATCACCAAACAGTTCTTCAAAGGACTAAAGGTATAAAAACATATGTGATATCAAGATTTATTTAGATTATTAACTTTATCAGATATACCTGAAGAAGCATGAGTTATAATTGTACATTACTAAAGTGTTAAGACAAAAAAAACTGCATTGTTGTGTATTTTGATGTATTTTCTCAGGGTGTAGAGAACGTGTATACACAGCATCAGCCTCTGCTGCACGACACTCTGGACCAGCTGATTAAAGGTCGACTCAAAGACAGCCAGTTCCCTTACCTGGGACCCAGCAGCCTCAGAGACAGGTAACACACCTGAAAACATCTAAAAAGCCGTATATAAATTACTCCTCCAGATATAATTTCACACACACTTCCCATTGGCATGTACAGTACAGTGAAAAAGTTTTAGTCAGGTGTGAAAAATGCTGTAAACAAAGAATGCTTTCAAAAGGCAAGTGTTAATCATTTATTTTCGTCAATCAACAAAATGCAGTGAATAAACAAAAGAGAAATCTAAATCAAATCAATATTTGGTGTGACCAACTTCCAAACAGCATCTATTCTTCTAGGTAGACTTGCACACAGTTTTTGAAGGAACTCGGCTGGTAGGTTGTTCCAAATATCTTGGAGAACTAACCACAGATCTTCTGTGGATGTAGGCTTTCTCACATACTTCTGTCCCTTCATGTAATCCCAGACACACTCGATTATGTTGAGATCAGGGCTCTGTGGGGGTCATACCATCATTTCCAGTAAGTCTTGTTCTTCTTTACACTGAAGATAGTTCAATGACTTTGGCTCTATGTTTGGGTTTGCTCACTTAGCATTTTGTAAATTGATAAAAATAAACAATCATCATTTATATTTCTGAAAGCATTCTTTGTTTACAGCATTTTTTCACACCTGGCTAAAACTTTTCCACAGTACTATATGTCATGTAATTTATGGGTTTTAATGATTTGTTCGGACCATTCTTTTTCCAAAATATTAAGAGTTCAGGACAGAAACATTGTAAGATCTTACAGATACAAATATATCTCCCTCCAGAAAGTCACATTATAAAAATATGTTCCAGGCCTCAAGACATTATGGTGTTTCTGATTGGTGGAGCCACATATGAAGAAGCTTTGACCGTTTACAACCTGAACCGTAATACTCCTGGGGTTCGGATTGTGCTGGGAGGAAGTGCCATCCACAACACTAAGAGGTGTCAGATGCTCATGTTGTGATTTTTCTTTTTATCAGTTAGATTCACTTTTCAAGAATGCAAATAAAAAAGAGGACTCAAAACCTCATCCTTGTGGATCTCCAGACCTTAGTGTAGTTATTAAAAAAGCAAAGGCACATCACCTTCTGATTTCACCATCTTAGTTGTATTGTTATTCGACATGGAACTCATTATTTATCTTTAGTTGTTTTAGTCACAAGAAAGATCACATATTTTTAGTGCTAAACATTTCTGAATCTGGATCTGAATCTTTTTGCAGCTTAGATAATTTGCTATTTTATTTCTATTTCCTGATACAGAGAAAACATGAATTAAACATTGAAAAACATTCAGTTGAGTTTGATCTAAAAACTGTGTACTGTTCTGTTTTTTAATCATTCTTTATCTCTTTTCATCAGTTTCCTTGAAGAGGTGATTTTGGCGACGGGTCACAGTGGTGACAGAGCACAGGGAAGTGGTCGTCATTCCACCAGGCGATAAACACCAACTCTTGTACTGACTTTTCACCTCTTGTAGAATAAACTGCATCATTCCCTTTGCTTGTTTTTGTCTATATTTAAAGGAACTTCCAGACATCTTCACCTCCTCGTCTTCATCTCCTTTTTAAGTATCAATACACCTTACAGGCATGCAAATTAACAACTACTCCGTCAGAAAAAGGTGTAACATTACACAACATTTGGGCACAATATTGTTTTCAGGTAGCTAGGTCTGTAACAGGACACTCAACTCATGGTTCAGTATCCATCTCAGTTTTGGAGTCTTCATTCAGCTTATTGAAGTTATAAATAAATAAATAAATTCTCAAATAAGAATTGAATAATGAACTCTGAGCTCCAATTAAAAATATGTGACATCAGAAGGGAAAGCTTTTGAATGCAGGAAACATGACAAAAAAGAGACCAATTCTTGCTGCAATCTACTCTTTATATAGGAACTGAAAATCTTACCCTTTGAAATGTTATGATACTGTTGGAAATTTGATTAAAAAACAAAATTAATAAAAATACATTGCTAAAAAACTTTTATCTTTGCACTTTTTAATTCCTTGTTTTAATGCAATGTTCTTGAAAACACCAAGACTATAAACAACACACTGTGATTATCTTGTTGCCACAGAAGGAAAATTATGGGAAATATTCATGAGTTTTCAATCGTTTCTTTTTTAGCTTCCAGTTTCAGCTACCTCTGTTACAGTACTAATGCTAGCGTGCACATAAACAGTAACATGTGAAGATTCTGTTTCAGATTTTTTATTATCATTATGTTGGTCCTCTTCTTCAACAGAGCTATTTTTCTCAGTATCTCAACAATATCACAACCTAAAATGATACTTAAAGAACATGCTACGTTTTTCATGTTATTTTGCTGTAACTGCATGAGGGAGCTCAGTTTCATATGTTTTTTCTAAATGTTCTGTAACAGAGCCAAAGTTGTGAAGAATGAATCCCCAAACACTTGAGGGAATGGGTTATTATACTTTTAAACAGCAGTTTTCTAGCTTCCATAGCAGATAGCTTAAGTGCGAACACGAAATTATACACGAATATCATGTTTATTTATCTTTCTGTCTTCTATAATAGTTTTACTGCTGGTACCATTTTTTTCAATCAATATTTCAACAATCCTACAGTGTCTGAGGAAATGGCTTGTGGCAGTTTTAAGCTGCTAACTAGCTGTGCTGCTGTGCTAATGCTAGCTTGTATGTAAAAAGTAATAAAGGGACTTTTTTTGAGCATCTCAACAATTTGTGAATATAGCTTACAATTTTCAACAGTGAAAATTCTACTTTAAAAATGCTACTTTTTTTAAATGTATGTTTATTTTGATTTAATAAGAGACAGTACAAAATAAATAACACAAGTACATAAGACGTTCATTTAAATATGCCAGGTTTAGCCACAAGGAATAATTTTTATCTGTAGTTCCATGGCAGGTGGATGGGTAATGACAAGCACAAGGACACACATTTACAACAGGACATAACATTTACCAAAGATAACAAGGTTGGTTAACATTAAAACACTTTAGCAATTACAAGAACATTCTATAAACTCCAAAATAAAAAGCATCACATCCACAAAACCTGCACAGAGGATCCGGGGCAACTACCTCTGCTGAAGTAACACCATGTGAAAATTGTTTCCTATTTTTCTTTCTGTGTTCTGTAACAGAGCCAAAAGTACAAATCTATAAATTTATTTGCAAACATGTCAAAGATCCCCAAACACATGAGGACACCAACGGCTTATAGTTTTTAACTGCTACTGTTCTAGCTTCCTGTAGCAGCTAGCTTAGATTCAATTCTATTCCTAGCCTATATTAAACAACATGTTTATCTTTCTGTCTTTTATAACAGTTCTACTGCTGATAACACTTTTATTAGTATCTCAACAGTCATACAACCTCTGAAAATACGGCTTGTGGGAATTTTAAACGGCTTGCTAGCTGTGCTGCTATGCTAATGCTAGCTTGTATCTAAATGTAATAAAACATGAAGACTCTGTTCTAAATTTGCTTTTATATATTTAAACCTCTAGATAACAAAGTTAAATCTGTAATGCTTCAATATTAAAATGAAAATACAAATGCTTGCCTTTGCTTCATTTTTTAAAGGTTACGGTTACTTGTTCTAAAATACCTAGTACAGTTTGTATTAAGTACTTTAGCTACTACAGGGAGTGCTGCATCTGACAGGACTTGACAGTGTGTACTGTAGCAGAACTGAAAAAATCTTCAAATTAATTCCAATATAGTTAACTGATGTCATCCTAATATTTTCAATCAATGGTTGTACAATTAGAACTATTATAACTACTTTATTTAAAGTGGAGTTCTGACTTTTGTTTTCATTTGTTTGGTTTAATTGAAACATTTTACTTGTCATGCAGTGTTTCTCTTGTTACATCCTTAAATTTTTCTATATGTCCCTTTAAGTGTGTTTGACTTAATGTGAATAAAAAAGGACTATTATAAAAAAGAAACCAGTAGAAATTTGAAATTCTTTTTGTATTTGTTAATAAATATGGATTCTGAATTCTGTAACATGCAGAAATGAATTGAAATATTTGTAATACATTGATCAGTGTATCAAAATCTCTTTTAAAATTTGTTTAATTCTTAATTTGGGGTAGCTGTGGCTACAAAGTTGGAGCAGATATCTTGTAACCAGACAACTGTTTATTGCTTCCACCACCACATAAAATGCAGCACAATTGGTAAGCCTTATTTGTTAAGCATTTTACTTTTCTGAAATCAGTTAATTTAGTTTCTTTTCATCTTTTTGCAATTATATTTACCATATTTAATGTAGATTTAATGTACACGTTGAAATCTACATTTACATTTATATATAAATATACATATAAAAGATTGGTATAAAACTATTCAGAGGAAACTAAACACATTGCTAAACAAGAATAACAGATATAGATAAATATTGAAAATATAAACCAATATATTTTATTGCTGCTACAATATTAAAAAGTGCAAAAACCATATGTCTAAATATATGAATCAATATATTAAATATATGTACGTAATAAACTATATATTTTTTTATTTAATCTTGTATATAACGCATGAATAAATTTTCAATATAGGTTACATGTTACAAAAACCTAAAGTTTTAAACCTATAGTTTTGCCACAGGTGGCCGTTAAATGATCTTAAACTGTTTGTTTTTAGTTTTTATAATGTTTTTGAGTTCCATCAGCAGGTTCTAACCTTGTTCAGCTCATCAGAAAACATGTTCCCAGTCATTATAGATCTACCAGGGAAAACAATGTTTGTGCGGAAGATAAAGTTGTTTGCTGTTAGCATGCATAGTAACCACATGTCTATAACTAATTTTCCTTTGTTAATAAGAAACAACAGTTTCCATTGAATAGTACAGAATATAATTTAACATTTCCACTGACATTTTTAATTATTTAAAAAGCTCAAAATATCTATTGATACATTTACCATACAGTCAGTCAGTAATTTTCTACCACTTATTCCATAGTGGGTCGCAGGGAAGCTGATGCCTATCTCCAGCAGTCTATGGGCAAGAGGCAGGGTACACCCTGGACAGGTTGCCAGTCCATTGCAGGGCAACACACAGACAAACATGCACACACTCATTCATACACCTAAGGGCAATTTAGAGTGATCAATTAACCTAACAGGCATGTTTTCGGATAGTGGGAGGAAGCCGGAGTACCCGGTGAGAACCCACGCATGCACAGGGAGAACATGCAAACTCCATGCAGAAAGACCCCTGGATGGGAATCGAACCCAGGCCCTTCTTGCTGTAAGGCAACAGTGCTACCAACTGCGCCACTGTGCAGCCCACCATTTATCATACAAATTTACAAAGAATTAAAACTGAAGTCTAAATGAGAAGCACTGAACAAGTTCAAGAATCCCCTGGAAAATGACAGAAAGGAGGTAAAAGGTGAGGGGACTGTGTGGATGCTGAGTGAAAATGAAAATAACTGAGTTAAAGGGATAAAATGTGAATTAGAAAACGCAATCACCGGATGAAAATGGGCAGAAAAACGTTACAAATTCAAGAAAAATTTTATAGATGAAGGAAAATTGTAATAAAAGCTAATATTTTAAGGACTGGAGCCAGTAAATGTTTCCCAAAGTACAATGATGCAAATAAATATTCAACCATACCAGCAGTGAAGGAAAATATTGATTGGCTTTGACATCCGTAGGAGTGAGTTTGTTTTTTTAGTGACCAAGGTCATAGAACAAAATGCCATTTTGAACTAGCTTTGGTCACCCAGCAGTTTCCAGGTCAGTCTTTATAAACAGACAGCTCTCTTCACTGAATTCACTGTGGGTTCTGTCCAGTTCCCCGGACTCCAGCAGCTTCTGCCAATCCACAATGAAGCTTCAAGCCACAGAAGCTTTGTTTGGTTCTGATGCTGCTGAACTGCAGCGCTCCATCTGCAGCTAGACAATGCGACCTGCCTCCCAAGATGCAACGAGAGGATTTGCAGAAAGTGAGATTACAAACAAGAACATATACGTTGTTCAATCCATGAATCTTTATCAGACGTTTTATATCGTTTTGTTTCTTCAGGACAACAGTGTTCCTGCCTTTTGCCCTCTTTGTTCTGTTTCCAGTTGTCAGAAGTGCGGTGGGTTCTGGTAGAGGCTTTTGCAGATTCTCCTGCTGATGAGGAGCTAATTAAAAAAAGGCCAACAGCTCTATTGTGGAGATGAAGCTCAAAGACAACAACAAAAGCTTCCTGTTTATTGAGCGAAACATTGTGTGAGTTTAATTTGGGACTGAACTGGACTGATTTACTTTTTGTCTATAGCACCTGTAGTAGAGATTAATATCATGTTAAAATACATTTCTTTACATCATTATCATCTCTACTACTCAAGTTAAAGCTATCAAAATTATTGAAAGGATGAATTATTTCTTTCCTACTGAATCATGTATATTACAAATTAAAAAGACAAATGAATTTCTGTATACTGCTAGCTGATATGATTTATTATTTAGATCATGACAGATCAGCTAAAGACTGACAGAAAATAACCAGGAACTATTAATGGAATCAAAGTTTGAATCTATAATTAAAATAACATAATACATACAGTTAAAACTAAAGATTAACATGTGCTTTTTAAAAAGACATACAATTTTTTTCACAATGTTTAACATTAAATCAGTCACTGAGGATAATAAAAATAATTTGTTCACTAAATGGCAGAAAATTGGAGCTGATTTATTTGGATCAAACATTATTAGTATACTTCCAGAAGCTTCACGTGATAATTTGCTGGAATTTAAAGATATGTTTTTGGCACTAGTGGCTATTATTTATTTATTTTTGACAGTAGGCAGACAGGAAAGAGGTGTAGAGAGAGGGGGAGACATTCGGCAAATGTCGCCGGATCTGGGACTCAAACCTGGGACAGCCACTTCAAGGACTGTAGCCTCTGCATATGGTTGCACGCTTAACCCCTACACCATCAGCAGCACGCCATAATTTGCTGGAATTTTGGCCCATTTCTCCTTACAGAACTGGTGTAGTTGAGTAGGGTTTATGGTCTGCCCTGCTTACAAACACCTTTTTAGTTCTGCTCACAAATTCCCACAAATGTGGGATTGAGATCAGGCCTTTGTGGTGAGCTCTCCAAAACATTGACTTAGCTGTCCTTAAGCCACTTTGTAACTAATTTGGTGGTATGATTAGGGCCGTTGTCAATTTGCAAGACCCATTTTGGGCCCAAACATTAACTTCCTGTCTGATGTCTTGAGATGTCGCTTTAACATTTCCTCATAATGCATTCGATTTTGCAAAGTGCGTCAGTCCTCAAGCCGATAAAGATCTCATTTCACTTTGGATAATGATAATTTCTTACCAGCTTCAGCCAGTGTCTTCATATTTCTGAAATAATTAAAGAACATTCAGAACATTAATGTTAAACAAATTGAACTCTAATGGTTATGCAGAGCTTATCAGACTATTTGAACCCGCACGGAAAGATCTCCAGTTTTATTCAGATTCTAATGTAACTCTAAGGAAAGGATGGAACTAATTATGGGGGGATTAAAGTTAGTTTTTAAAACAACTTGATTTATCCACTTACAGCAGCAGAACGCATATGAAGTGCCCCCAACTCAGGTCTAGTTGGAAAATGTATTGTTGCTCATAACCTCCTGTAGATAGTCCAAGTATCCACTCCATCTCTCTCTCTATCAGTCTCTCTCTCGATGGGCAATTTTAACACATGCTTTTAATCAACCTTGGGGGGTTTCTTCACAGATGGTACAGTGCCCTCGGTGCCCTTTGAGTTTTCTAGGTCACATTTAGGCAGGTGTTAGTGTTAGTGGGTTAGTGTTATTGTTGTTGCTGCAGGCAGGATCCCGCAGTGGGAGGTAGCTAATGTTATACACATAAACAGAAGTGTGGTGCTGACCAGAGAATTTCCAAAGGCAGTTCAACGGTCTAGGAGAGTCTATAAGTGTGTAATGTCTGATAACACATTAGATTTTGAGGCTTCAAGTTGGGCCTGGAGCACATTTATAAGCCAAAGCCCTATGCTGAGAGTGATCAAAAAACGCGAGATATGAATGCCTGACTGTGTTAATGGTTGAAACTGCATGGTAAGAGGTAACAAGGCCAAATATGGGAAACTGTGTGAGTGCTCTGTTTAAAGAGAGGCTGTGGTCATAGTTCTTTGGGAATTCTTCTACATTCATCTGAAGATCCCCACAGATTGGTGCACAGATCTGTAATTTTTTATATGTGCCTGGTTGATATAAAACCCTCATTTGATTATCTTAGTCCGTGTCAACTGAATCTTTTCCTCACATCGGCCTGTTTAAAGGTGACCAAACCCCAATACACAACACCCACTAACCCATGCAGAATTGTGGGAGGCTGGTGAAAATGACCAGAGGAAATATTTAACACAGATGAGAAGTAACACCTGGAGGTTCTGTATACGCTACACAGCCTGCTCTGAGATGACATGAAGTTTACCAGCTTTTTACCAACACATGAAACAGTTTAACTGTATTATTTAGTTAACGTTCTAAGAATTTGTCATGCTGTACCCTAACCTGTACAAATGAAATGTTGGTGTTTTTTTCCACAGCTAGAAATTGTTTGTCTTATGTGGGAACGTGTCTATTCCAGACGCTGAGACATCCAATCATAGTTTCATTCTGGATGGTTCAGGTGAGTGTTCGACTGGTTCAGACAAGATCTAGTTTCCAGGCGCTGAGGAAAACCTTCTAGACTCAGAAAAGGATAATATGAACACTGAAGTCATTATCTCAATTATTGTCTGTTAAGGTCTAACAATTCTTCTTCTATAAAGGTTGGTTGTAGCAAACTGTGGGAAGATGTGTTTGACCTTTCAAGTCAGTACATAAATTAGAATGCCAGACAAAAGAGAAGATCAATGAATTTGTAAGACTTTATCTTGGTTACAAAAAGAATAAGTATGGTATTGTCACCAGAGTTTAAAGCTGCAGAAGTTATCCAACCAAAAATGACTTTATACTCAAGGATTGTCTCAGTCAAGACATTTGACCTTTTGGTCTTGGATAAGACATTCCCAGCCTGATGAGTTCAGTTGTGTTTGCCTCAGGGAACCTCTGCCTGTCCATGATTTACTGTCTTAAATGCAGAAGACGGATGGGACAAAATAGGTTGTACTCTACCAAAAGACAAAGAAATATTCCCTTTACAGGTAATCAGGAGTAGCTGATCAAAACAACGGGGGAAAGGTCTAGAAGTGACGGGATGATAGGATTTTAGTGTTCATAGTTTATTGTTGCTGATTCTGTTCCTTCAAGGAGTGCGGGAGTTTGGTGGTGTGGTGACTCCGTACAATGATCAGGGTCGAGCAGATGTCCACCAGGGCTGTTCCAGCTGCCTGCTCATTGTCTACCATGGAGTGTGTGGGGTGCACCGGAGAGGATGCTGCTCATTTACAGTAAGGCAAACACTTTAATACTGGTAAACATATTTAAAGGACAATCTGTAAATTATACTGGAGACAGGATTAAGACCTTCCTATGATCTCAAAACCTTCATCCCAGTTGGAAAATAACACCGCTACATGTGAGCAGCTATCTGCCATGACCGACTGGGGGTTTGAGAGAACACACAGAAGCACTGATCCAGGAGTTTCTATGTTAAATAAAGTAAAACGTTTATGGCGGTGGTAGCTCCTTTAGTGGGTTCATCTAGGGGAGAAACACATCTATGCAGATACACTCTGAGTCAGTTTTCAAGTCTATAGGATGAAAAACGGACATACAGGTAGTCGCAGCTAAAGCTCAGGCATTTTGTCAAGGGAAGAGATAGGGGGAAACACTAAAAGACAAAGGCAAGTGTATCATGTTAGGTTGTTGGTAGTAGTGGCTCAGTTGATGCACCCCTCCAGAAAAATGTCACAGCTAAACAGAATACCAGGCCAGATGTAGCTTCTAGAAAGAGAAAAAATAGAGAGAGAACATAAAGTTAAAGCTGAAGACCTGATAACTAAAAGATCTGCCTCTCATTCTATTTTTAGTGACCCTGGGAACCACCAATTGACCTGCAGTCTGAGAATGAAGTGCTCTGTTAGGAACATATGGAAAAATCAGATCTCTGATGTATGATGGAGCTACATGTCCTTCTCAAAATATTAGCATATTGTGATAAAGTTCATTATTTTCCATAATGTAATGATGAAAATGTAACATTCATATATTTTAGATTCATTGCACACTAACTGAAATATTTCAGGTCTTTTATTGTCTTAATACGGATGATTGTGGCATACAGCTCATGAAAACCCAAAATTCCTATCTCACAAAATTAGCATATTTCATCCGACCAATAAAAGAAAAGTGTTTTTAATACAGCTGCATGGTGGCGCAGTTGGTAGCACTGTTGCCTTGCAGCAAGGAGGTCCTGGGTTCAATTCCCAGCCTGGGGTCTTTCTGCATGGAGTTTGCATGTTCTCCCTGTGCATGTGTGGGTTCTCACCAGGTACTCTGGCTTCCTCCCACAGTCCAAAGACATGCCTGTTAGGTTAACTGGTCTCTCTAAATTGCCCTTAGGTGTGTGCATGGTTGTATGTGTGCTGCCTTGCAATGGACTGGCGACCTGTCCAGGGTGTACCCCGCCTCCTGCCCATAGACTGCTGGAGATAGGCACCAGCTCCCCCGCGACACACTATGGAATAAGCGGTAGAAAATAACTGACTGTTTTTAATACAAAAAACGTCAACCTTCAAATAATCATGTACAGTTATGCACTCAATACTTGGTCGGGAATCCTTTTGCAGAAATGACTGCTTCAATGCGGCGTGGCATGGAGGCAATCAGCCTGTGGCACTGCTGAGGTCTTATGGAGGCCCAGGATGCTTCGATAGCGGCCTTTAGCTCATCCAGAGTGTTGGGTCTTGAGTCTCTCAACGTTCTCTTCACAATATCCCACAGATTCTCTATGGGGTTCAGGTCAGGAGAGTTGGCAGGCCAATTGAGCACAGTGATACCATGGTCAGTAAACCATTTACCAGTGGTTTTGGCACTGTGAGCAGGTGCCAGGTCATGCTGAAAAATGAAATCTTCATCTCCATAAAGCTTTTCAGCAGATGGAAGCATGAAGTGCTCCAAAATCTCCTGATAGCTAGCTGCATTGACCCTGCCCTTGATAAAACACAGTGGACCAACACCAGCAGCTGACACGGCACCCCAGACCATCACTGACTGTGGGTACTTGACACTGGACTTCTGGCATTTTGGCATTTCCTTCTCCCCAGTCTTCCTCCAGACTCTGGCACCTTGATTTCCGAATGACATGCAGAATTTGCTTTCATCCGAAAAAAGTACTTTGGACCACTGAGCAACAGTCCAGTGCTGCTTCTCTGTAGCCCAGGTCAGGCGCTTCAGCCGTTGTTTCTGGTTCAAAAGTGGCTTGACCTGGGGAATGCAGCACCTGTAGCCCATTTCCTGCACACGCCTGTGCACGGTGGCTCTGGATGTTTATACTCCAGACTCAGTCCACTGCTTCCGCAGGTCCCCCAAGGTCTGGAATCAGCCCTTCTCCACAATCTTCCTCAGGGTCCGGTCACTTCTTCTCGTTGTGCAGCGTTTTCTGCCACACTTTTTCCTTCCCACAGACTTCCCACTGAGGTGCCTTGATACAGCACTCTGGGAACAGCCCATTCGTTCAGAAATTTCTTTTTGTGTCTTACTCTCTTGCTTGAGGGTGTCAATAGTGGCCTTCTGGACAGCAGTCAGGTCGGCAGTCTTACCCATGATTGGGGTTTTGAGTGATGAACCAGGCTGGGAGTTTTAAAGGCCTCAGGAATCTTTTGCAGGTGTTTAGAGTTAACTCGTTGATTCAGATGATTAGGTTCATAGCTCGTTTAGAGACCCTTTTAATGATATGCTAATTTTTTGAGATAGGAGTTTTGGGTTTTCATGAGCTGTATGCCAAAATCATCCGTATTAAGACAATAAAAGACCTGAAATATTTCAGTTAGTGTGCAATGAATCTAAAATATATGAATGTTAAATTTTCATCATTACATTATGGAAAATAATGAACTTTATCACAATATGCTAATATTTTGAGAAGGACCTGTAATTCATTAAGGGTTTATATGTGAGGAGGAGAATTTTAAATTCTATTCTGGATTTAACTGGGAGCCAATGAAGGGAAGCTAAAATACGAGAAATATGATCTCTCTTTTTAATTTTTATCAGAACACTTGCTGCAGTGTGTTACAGTCTGTAAACTTCACCACTTCCCTCAGTTTCCCATTAACCAGAAAAACTCAGCCTAGTTGCAATTTCGAGGTGTGTGCGCTTCTCTCTAGCAGCACATACCAATTTTATGTGTTTAGGTAGCCTGAGAGAGCAGGTATTGTTTGTTATAGCTGCTTTGTGGGACACCTTTGGTCACAGCAAGAACAGCGGCAAGACACAATGTGCATAGCAGCCGTGCCATCAAGAGGATTCCTATGAACTGATTGGAGCCCTGCCCCTGACGTAGCAGGAGGCCAGCATGGCCACTCCATGCCAATGCAGATAGACTACATGTAAACCACACTGATGAACTGCCATTGTTTCTTCCAGGCTCATTTTTGCCTCACCCAGGATCCAAGGTTCCCTGTTAGAGAACTGCAGCAATATGTACAATGTGAGAATACTGCTATTAAAGATTAATTTGTTGTAATATTGTAAGTTTTTTTCCTTTCAAGCAAGAACAAAACAGACCATTGCAAACCTTTTGTATTGAGTAATACTTAATATGCAAAGTGTGTATCAGAGCTGAGTCTGCCTCATAGGTTTCTTCATCTGCACAGAGGTCGCTGACTTCCTGTCATTTTCTCTGACACAGGAAGTGAGGGGAAACACCTGGACTCTGAGGAACTGAAAGCTGCTGAAAGCGAACACAGGAGGATAGCCGAGTGTCTGAAGTTCAATGTTGGAATAAGCTTCCGCTATGACGGGAAGGCAGGTGAGGAACATGATTAAACTCACACATTATACTGTCTGAAGTGGTACAACTTTGAGTTAGACTTCAAATGTCAGGTTTTTAGTTGGTAAAGAAGCCAAATAATGGTGACAGAGTAAGAATTTTCAAGATTCATAGAACATATGTGAGGTTCTAGGAACCTTTAAATTCATTTTGCCCCTTACCATCTCTATCGGATCTCTTCACAAAAACCTCAAAAGGCTCTCATATTAAAAGGAAAAAAAGCAGCTTGCACTTTCATTCCTGCTTTCCAGTAGACATGGATCTGGGAATTTCTGCTGTAAATCTAACCTCCATTTCAGCCATTATTTGGATCATGATTTAAATAAATAGGAACAAACTGCTGAGTTGAGTTTTGTCTTTGTTTCTCTACAGATTGTTACCTGGAAAAGAAGAAAGAAACAGAAGAAGCCTAGAAATATTTAATTTGATGACTACATGATTAAAGTCATTTCCTTCAATCTCAATTTGTCACTTAAAGAAGTAAAATCACATATACTTACTAAGACAGTAGTCTGGCAAAAGTATTTAAACATAAATTATTATGACAAAACAAGAAAGTGTTTTAAAATTCAGTATGCAGTATTAATGTAAATCAAAATTAACCTAAATGTTTTATAGCTGAGTCGCAATTAAGAGAAAATAAGTCAAATTTCTGGGTTTATGAATCAGAACATGTTTTTTCTTTCAGTTAATGAATATGATTTAATTACTGAATATAGCTTGATCCTATGTATTAATATGCTATCATTTGGAATTTTGTTTTGCTGAGCAACATGATGGTAATAATAGGCAAGGCAAGTTTATTGTTAATGTTTTACTTTTCTTTCCGATAGAAAGGACTCCTGGATCAGTGCTTCTTTGTTCTTTTTGTGTCTCTGCTCTGTTCTCTCAAACCTCCAGTCGGTCGTGGCAGATGGCCGCTCACACTGAGCCGGATTCTGCTGGAGGTTTCTTCCTGTTAAAAGGGAGTTTTTCCTCTCCACTGTCGCTACATGCATGCTCAGTATGAGGGATTGCTGCAAAGTCAACGCCAGTGACTGTCCACTGTCTCTACATGCTCATCCAGGAGGAGTGAATGCTGCAAGTCACTGAATGGATGCAATCTGCTGGGTTTCCTTAGATAGAAAAACTTTTAAACGATTTGAATATTAACCTGAATCTGTCTGCACTGTTTGATTGTTAGGATTATTTGGAATGTGTGAACCTGACTTGAAATCTGTATGATTTAACTGAATTGACTTTGTAAAGTGGCTTAAGATGATGTGTTGTGATATGGCGCTATATAAATAAAACTGAATTGAATTTAATTCAATTTATGTAGATAGCACAGTTTCTACAATTTGGCAATCCGAAGTGCTTTCCAGGGTATTAAAGGAATTAAAATTAAATTAAATTAAACAAATAAAAATAACAAAGCTTGAGCATAAAAGTACTGCAAAAAAGGAAAAATTGCTAAAATATAGATATTAAACACATACAAGAAACAAATGTTTCAAACAGTTCATTAGTCAGACTTTGATCAAAAACTGCTATAAGAAAAAAAAATTTCAGTCCTGATTTATGGAAACCAACAGTTTCTGCACATGTCAGGTTATCAGGGAGTTTGTTCCAAAGGTGAAGAGTATAGAAACTAAATGCTGCCTCACCTGGTGTAATTCTGGTCCTGCGAACATTGAGCAAGCAGGTCTCTGAAGATCTGAAGGGTCTAGATGGTTCACACAAGCATCTCTGTAATGTAGATTATTAAGTACTTTATAGATAATATAAAAATTCTTCAACAAACAGGGAACTGCCAGTGCAGTGAATTAGGAACTGGTGCGATAGGATCTGTTTTCCTGTTGTTGGTCAGGACACTGGCAGCAGCATTTTGGATGTGTCTATTTCAAATAGAATCATTCTGTATAAAACTGGCAAATGTTTTGGATATACAGTACAGACCAAATGTTTGGACACACCTTCTCATTCAAAGAGTTTTCTTTATTTTCATGACTATGAATATTGTAGCTTCACACTGAAGGCATCAAAACTATGACTTAACACATGTGGAATTATATACTGAGCCAAAAAAGTGTGAAACAACTGAAAATATGTCTTATATTCTAGGTTCTTCAAAGTAGCCACCTTTTGCTTTGATTACTGCTCCACACACTCTTGGCATTCTGTTGATGAGCTTCAAGAGGTAGTCTCCTGAAATGGTTTTCACTTCACAGGTGTGCCCCGTCAGGTTTAATAAGTGGGATTTCAAGTCTTATAAATGGGGTTGGGACCATCAGTTGTGTTGTGCAGGAGGTGGATACAGTACACAGCTGATAGTCCTACTGAATAGACTGTTAGAATTTGTATTATGGCAAGAAAAAAGCAGCTAAGTAAAAAAAAACGAGTGGCCATCATTACTTTAAGAAATGAAGGTCAGTCTGTCCGAACAATTTGGAAAACTTTGAAAGTGTCCCCAAGTCCAGTCGCAAAAACCATCAAGCGCTACAAAGAAACTGGCTCACATGAGGACCGCCCCAGGAAAGGAAGACCAAGAGTCACCTCTGCTGCGGACGATAAGTTCATCCGAGTCACCAGCCTCAGAAATCGCAGGTTAACAGCAGCTCAGATTAGAGAACAGGTCAATGCCACACAGAGTTCTAGCAGCAGACACATCTCTAGAACAACTGTTAAGAGGAGACTGTGTGAATCAGGCCTTCATGGTAAAATAGCTGCTAGGAAACCACTGCTGAGGACAGGCAACAAGCAGAAGAGACTTGTTTAGGCTAAATAACACAAGGAATGGACATTAGACCAGTGGAAATCTGTGCTTTGGTCTGATGAGTCCAAGTTTGAGATCTTTGGTTCCAACCACCGTGTCTTTGTGCGGCGCAGAAGAGGTGAACGGATGGACTCTACATGCCTGGTTCCCATCGTGAAGCATGGAGGAGGAGGTGTGATGGTGTGGGGGTGCTTTGCTGGTGACACTGTTGGGGATTTATTAAAAATTGAAGGCATACTGAACCAGCATGGCTACCACAGCATCTTGCAGCAGCATGCTATTCCATCCGGTTTGCATTTAGTTGGACCATAATTTATTTTTCAACAGGACAATGACCCCAAACACACCTCCAGGCTGTGTAAGGGCTATTTGACCAAGAAGGAGAGTGATGGAGTGCTGCGCCAGATGACCTGGCCTCCACAGTCACCGGACCTGAACCCAATCGAGATGTTTTGGGGTGAGCTGGACCACAGAGTGAAGGCAAAAGGACCAACAAGTGCTAAGCATCTCTGGGAACTCATTCAAGACTGTTGGAAAACCATTTCAGGTGACTACTTCTTGAAGCTCATCAACAGAATGCCAAGAGTGTGCGGAGCAGTAATCAAAGCAAAAGGTGGCTACTTTGAAGAACCTAGAATATAAGACATATTTTCAGTTGTTTCACACTTTTTTGTTCAGTATATAATTCCACATGTGTTAATTCATAGTTTTGATGCCTTCAGTATGAAGCTACAATATTCATAGTCATGAAAATAAAGAAAACCCTTTGAATGAGAAGGTGTGTCCAAACATTTGGTCTGTACTGCATTTATTTTATCATTACCTTTGTTTTTTAATCAGAAATATTAAATAAAATTATAAGAAAATGTGTCTCAGGTTGAGACACATGGTTTATAATAACCATTAAATATAGGATAAGAATAACAATGTAATTTCATAAACACATCAGAGACAAACCGTTAAAAAAGTGGCAGTCAGACATAACCTATAAGTTGTCACTTTTGTTAGCCTGAAAGAAAGTTAATATACTTGAGTTACAGTGTATTGCAAAAGTAATCACATCCCTTGAAATATTTATATGATAGATCAACATAAAGTAGAGCATTATTGTGGAGGGGAAGGAAAATTATAGTTCTTTTTTACCAAATAATAATATGAAAATGTTGTGCATATGCAGTCCCAATTACTCTGATACCCCTAAAGAAAACTCAGTGTAAACAGTTGCCTTCAATAGGCACCAACTTGGTGTCTGTTCTGTGAAGGGCTCAGAGGTTTGTTAAAGAACATTTGTGAACGAACCCCATCATGGAAACCAAGGAGCAGCAGACCTTTCAGGATAAAGTTGTGGAGAAGTTTAAAGCAGAGTTAGGTTATAAAATGATATCTCAAGCTTTGAACATCTCACAGAGCTCTGTTCAATCTGTCATCTGACAATGAAAAACCTACCAAGACAAGAAAGACAAGGATAGTGTTAATCAAGGAAGAAGCCAAGAGAACCACCTGAAGAGCTCAACAGCTGAAAATAAAGGCATGCCCTTTTCAGTTTTTTTTAAATCTTGAAAACTATTTATAATTTTGCTTCCACTTCACAAGCATGCACTACTTTGTGTGTGTCTAGAACATAAGATCTCAACAAAGTACATTTAAACTAAATGTAACTAAATGTAAAAAAGTCCAGCTTTTGCTAGGCATTGTAAGACTATCAATTATAACAAATTGTGTCAAAACCTTGACAAAAGATAAAGTCAGAAATTGTAATTTATTTTCTTATATAAAAAAATATTTATTTTTTTATTTTACCCAACCCCATAAAGAACTACACTCCTTTGGTACACTTGATTTCTCGGTTCTTTTTTCACACTTGTGCCGCTGGGTGTCGCTGTCGGGCTGCTGTTTTGAATTCTCTGAGAATAAAACAGCGGTGCGCGTCCTCGTGGGGGAGAGCGAGCGTGCTGGAGAGCATCTGCTTCAAAGCGCACCGCGCACGCGCAGGGGGAGGATGCAGCCTGTGTTCAGACAACAGCCGCGGCGCTGAGGAGGAGACACAACCGGTGTGGACCCGAGCGGACGCAGCGACACCGACACCAGCATCTTACCGGGACCAGAGAAACCGGTGTCCGGGCTGCAGCTCCCACAAGGCCGGGCCGAACCTCCTCCTTCCCCAGCGCTCTAACTGAGCGGTTATCCCCGGGAGTGGAGAGGAGGGAGGATGAAGAAAAGCAACCAAAGCAGACGGGTCAGTCAGACACATTTTTTCCGTTATTATTATTATTATTATTTTTTACTATTTTCAGCTTTAGAGTCAGTTTTAAACATTTATTCGGCTATAACTCTTTACATCTTTAATTTGACACAGACAGCTGAGTGATTCTGTGTTATAACTGAAATATAAAGCCCACAGATTTCTGATCAGGGTTCATTATTCATCAATATTCATGCTGCTCCATAGAGAAAAAAACGCTGAGATTTTTCATTAGTGCAACATTTCCGTGTGCATCTGATATTAACTATAATTTCAAATGTGTTTAATTGATGAAATAAAGAAACAGGCTTTCACGATTATTTATCTTGTGTGTAAAAAATAATTTTTATTGTAGTTTTTCAGCCTTCACTGTTTTTCTGTTCAGGCTTTATTTATCCAGATGATTAAACGTTTAAATCTTGCTGAAAGTCACAATGATAGTGAATATTTTATCACGCTTCGCCATCATTGAGTTTTTGGGTCTCTCTCCTCATAAGAACCTGCTGTTATGGGACACCAGAACCAGATTATTGTTCCACGTTTTCTATCTTAAACTACACTGAGGAGGAAAATTAGTTTCTCATTTCAGTGCTCAGAACGCGGAGTCAGAAATTGCATGTAAATTGCCCTAAGTCTTTGTGGAAATACTGGTTCCCATCAGGCTTTCTTCAAACTTCTGTTTTCCCTCCCGCCACCAGATTAATAACTGGAGTACTGAAACCTGTTATTGTCAGATCAGAGAATAAAATGACATCCCAAACCACTTCGAGGTCTACTTTCATGTCTTGTTTTGTCTCTTTGAAATCGTCTCAAGTCTCCTTTTGATTTCTTGAGTCTGGAGTTACTCCCCAACAGGTCCTGTTGCTTCCCGTCTCTTTTCTTTTAGTTGATTTTATTGCATCTTTTTCACTCTGCAACACTTTTCTTGTTCCTTCTTCAGTCAGAGTTGGGCTGTTATGCAATTAAAGTAGGTCAGACTGACGGAGAGCAGTGAGATCATGACAAACATGATCATCGGGAAGATTTGCACTCCATCAGTCACATGTTATTCCTCCTCCACCTCTCTTCTCCCTCGTCTGTCTTCTTCTTCTTGTATGAGACCGAAACTTCACCTGTTAATATCTTTTTTTTCTGGCCAAATATTTGTCTACTTCTTTCATCCCTCTAGTCATTCCTCATTTTCACCCTAAAAATAAGATAAAATGATCTTCCTGTCAGTTAATTTCTTTCCTATTTTGTTTGTTTTTGAGATTGAGTTTTTTTTTTCTTTTATGCTCCTTTCTTTCCTTGTTGTTAATGCAATAATTTAATTCGTTCAATAATGATACAGTAATAACACAAATGAAATAAAATGTTTAGTATTAACTAATACCAAATTATCCAATTCTATCTTTAGGGGACACTTATTTTGTTGCTGCTTTCTTTTTATCTGGTCTCCCTGCTTTTTTTCTTCCCCTAAATCTTCTTCTTGCTCCATTTCAGGGCTTCCAGGACTCCGGTCCGCTGGTGGTCCAGCAGCCGGAGAAGGTGGGCTGGATCCGGAAGTTCTGCGGCCGAGGCATTTTCAGGGAGCTGTGGCGGAGCCGTTATGTGGTGCTGAAGGGAGATCACCTCTACATCTCAGACAAGGAGGTGAGGACTGAGCAGCACAAAAACACAACCAGCGTGTGAGGTCTGCTTAGGGGTGGTTTATTCCAGTTTATGGGACAGCACTGGGAGGACTGGGAGTCGCTTTGCCAGACTGATTCAGGGCTCAGAGCTTCAGCAGCTGTTTGGCGTCAGAGTGATCACTGTGGGTTGGTGTTAGAAAGAGAGGAAGACAGTTTCTGTCCTCAAGCGGAGATCAGGAGCGGCAACTGATTCAAGAATCAAACTTGTGATGCTGGAGAGTGCAAAACAAATCCTCTCTCCCTGAGTTTACTGTCCTTGTTTCAATTTTCCTTAAAACTCAACATAAATGCTGATTTTCTTTTACTTAAAATGACTTTGCAAAGTCTCTTAAGGATTCAGAGGGCTTCTTTTTCTGAAAATAACTCTAAATACATGCAAATTACAAAGAGACCAAAACCACCATAAACTAAACTCAAAATAATTACAAGAATACTGAAGACAGCCACAAAGGTGTAAATAAAATCACAAAGAAAACAAATTCATAAAACAAAACCACCAGAAATTGTTTCCAGATACCCAACAAATACACAAACAATCAGGATAGATTCACAACAAATAAAATGCTGAAAGAAAGATTTAAGACATCTCTAAACAGTTTCAAAACAACCTTGGTACACCAGAAACAAGACTAAAAACAACCAGGAAAAAAATCAAAATAGCTAACAGATTTAAAATGGATGAGAAGAAAAAATACAAGATTCAAAGCAAACACTACAAGGTTTAAAACCTCAAAACACCCGCAAAGAGACTCGAAAGTCAAGCATCTCAAATGAGACTCAAATCAACTATAAACTCAAAACAAATTTATAGATACTTAAGACCACAGCAAAGAGACTCATGAAGACCATAAGCAGATGCAAAACAAACACTGAGACTCAGAACACCCTCCAATGTCCCAAAAAGCTACTGAAAACAGATTTAGGATACCCAAATCAGACTCAAAACAACCAGAAATACCCAAAAAGAGACTCATAACAACCTCAAAACACCCGAAAGAGACTCCGAACAACCATACAAATACTTAAGATGACCACAAAGAGACTCAGGAAGAACATATTCAGGCTCAAAACAAAAAGTAAGATTCAAAACAACCTCAAAACTACTAAGAGATTCAAAAATGAAGTGAGCTAAGTCTGCGTCTTTGATACGAGGGTCTGGGGTTCGAATCCTGATTGTGTCACGAAGGGCATCCATATTAAAATCTCTGCTAAGTCTGTGTGCAAGTTGTACTGACTTGCTTTGGCAATCCCTACATAACATAGCAGCCAAAATGACTTATCAGAGCAATGAAAAACTATCTAGAAAGGGGCTAACTGAAAACAGCTTCAAAACACAAACAGACTAGACTCCTAACATACAGGAAATGACTCAAAATAGTCTAAAAATGACCATAAAGAGCCTAGCTCTAAGAGATTAAAAACAAACAAAACAAGACTCAAAACAACCTTTAACATCCAATGTGATTGAAAACCACCTGGTTTTAAATGGCTCAGACTCAAACAAACATAAAAAGACTCACAATGGCAACAAAAAACAGAAACGACCACAAATAAACAAATGTTGACACAAAACGACCACGAACACACTTTAAACAAGGATACAGAGATTCAAAATGGGAATAAAAAGAACCGCAGAGTTTCAAACATACACAACATCAGCGCTGACTCTGTTTGCTTGCTGTGTATGAAATAAAAACGGCTCAGGCAGGTTTTTCATAGTGTTCAGTCAGAGCAACTCTTGAACTTGTGCCTCCGTCAGTCGCTTTGATCTTTTACTGAAATTTTAAAAACAGGACCCAAAACAGTGACAAAGCGATTAAAAATGACTTTAATGCAAAACAAACCCCAAAAGACTCATATTGAACACAAGTTAATCACAGAAAGAGGCAAAAATCACAAAGAGGAGCAAAATATTGCCTAAAAGAATGAAGGCAGCTTTAAATAAATGTCCTCAACAGGCTCCCTCCAAAGGTCTGTTACACACAGACCAACATTAGACCATAGAAATATCTCAGTAGCACAAAACACCCTCACAACCCCAAAAACATACAAAACCGTCAGAGCAGTACAGAAAGACCAATATGAACGTCAAATAGAACAAATAAGCACAGAATGGCTTAAAATGGGAAGAAAAGCTACCACAAAGAGGACAAATTACAAAACAGAAGAACAACTAGTAGTTCTTTAACTGCAGTATTTAAATTATGGCAAAACCCACAAGTGAACCAGCTCAAAAGAATAAGTATATAGTTGATGAACATTTGCATCCTTGGTAAAATGCAGGTGTCAAACAGTGTATTGATGGTGCTTTAAGTCTGAAAAGTCTCCAGGTTTCCAGTGAAAACTGGGTGTGACTTTCTTTATTTTAATGTTTTATGAAGTCAGTTGATCTGAAAGGGGGATTTCAGTGAGTCAAGGCAGGAACAATGTGCTGTAATCTGTGTTTACTTCCTGTTTTATGAAAGTCCAACTTCCTCTTCAGAGATTTGTTTTACTGTGCTGTGCTAGACTTATTTTTAAATGTTATGTATTAACTAATCATGAACAAGATACACCTGGCTTCACTGTTGCTTGTTTTTGGCAACATTTTCCTTTAATGCTGCAAAGTTTTGACTGCAGGCAGCCAGAGGCTGGCCGTTTTCATGTCAGAGATCAGTCACACTTCAGAGGACAGGGGTACCTTAAATTCAGTGAAGCAGTTTGGATCCTGGGTGCTGAGTGTTCACACTGATTCTGTTTTTGCTCCAAAATTATATAACTGTCTCTTATGCAACTCCACATAGAGGGCTGATGGACACTGAGTCAGATTTTCTCACACACTTTCTAGTTTTGCATCTCAGCTGGTTAGTTTTAGCTCTGCAGAGTGCAGACAGGCAGATCTGAGGAGGAGGGTGTGTGTCAGTGAGTGGTTTAAAAAACAATAATTGTTTAAATAGGCACTTTGCTGTTTTGGTAGTTTCGGACTCAGTTTTTTCTGGTTCAAGAAGGAGCTGTTTGTACCGACTATGCTTCAGTTCAGATCTGCTTTGAGGGTTTTTCTTACTCGCTTTGACAACTAACGATTTACATGCTTTTCTACAATCTGTACCCATAATCCAATGTGTTTTAGCATATTGTCAAAGTGGTCAATTCCTTCACAATCTAACATCTTCATCTCAACCACTCCTAAGTGCCAAGTAACACAATTATCACAGCTAGACTTAAAATAATCTCAAAAAGACGACAGATAAACCAATGAATCGGCCCGGTATTGAAATCGGCCGATTTTCCTTTGATCCCAACGGTGATCGGTCGATCAAATACTGAAAACTCTCTTTTTTTCCCCTGTTCATTAAATGCATCAAAACTACGAACGCCTGCCATTTTCCATTTATAAATGCATCAACTGACAGCATGGATTTCGATGCACTTCGTTTGAGTTCCTAAAAACTTTGATGCATGTATGTGGATAAACTTGATTCAAAACTACCACCCCTGTCTAGAAACTGACAGTACATTTTTTCCTGTTATATGTGCTCAAGTGTAAAAGTCCAAGTCAGCCAGTCAGATCTCAAGTAAAAGTGGAAATGGGGGTATTTGACAGGAAAATGCCTTCATAAAACCAACACAGTCACACATTTACACCACCCTCACAGTTTCAGCTGAATGAGGACGCAGAGTCCTGTGTGTTTTTGCTCAGAGGTTCTTTTTGCGTGTGTTTGGTTTTATTTTAGCTGCAGAAACTCCTGTTATTGTTGTTCCTGCGGAGGTCGACCGAATGAACCGAGCAGCGTCATAATGACTCACAGTAACCCAGTTAGTGTGGTTAACTTATGCTGCAGGGTGTTTGATCTGATTACTTATATCATAAATCATTAGATTTCTGGGTAAAGCCGTGCTTAAAGGTAGCAAGAGAACAAGTTAAAGTTGAGCCTTGAGTGAAGTGTTGTAAATCACGTTTATGTGCTCTGAAGTCATGAAAACAAGCCTGCGTGTGCGTTTCCTGTAATTACATATTTATGTCATTGTGAGTCTTGGTGATTTGTCTGGTTTCTGTGTCTCAGAATGACCCAGGACTTCTAACTACTGCAGCCAGAGGCAGTGTTTGTGGGATTTCTATTTTTAAAGGCAGCAGCTTTACTTTGAAACTCAAACAGAGAGGACATTCCTCCTTCATGCAGATATTTCTCATGAAATATTCTTTGTCCTGAACATCTAATGCAGATAATTGATCATCCAGATTTGCTAGATCTATTCCAGACATCCGAAGCTCCTTTTTAGTCTTGTGTTTTTTGTTCCTGTTCTGAAATGTCTTCACGGAGGCTGTGCTGAAGCTCAGGCTTCATTTAAATGTGCAGATGGTGGTGTTGATGATGTTGTTGGTGGTTTTTTAACTACACCAACATGTTACTGCTGGTCTCTCATGAATTCAAACGTACACAGAGGAAACCCACACATGTTAAATCATCATTGTCATAGACAAAAAAGCAGTTTTACGTGTTTAAATTAGAAAAGTGATCTTTATTAATTTATGATACACTCTGCACATGCTCATTAGTCAACTGGCTTATAAAATGTTTCAGATTTAATAGACTTGTGGTCAAAAAATGTAACTACCTTTGTAACAAATTACAAAGTTACAAAATTTAAATGAAATTCATCTAAAATATCTATGCTCTTCCATTAACATTGGCCATCCCAGGCAAACTAAACATGCCTGTAACATTATTAGAGTAAAGCACAAACATATATAGGTATAAAAATATTATTTAAAACCAGTTGAAAGGATGTTGAGTATAAAACCTATTGTTTTCTTTATATAGCCTCTATGGTTAAAGCTGCAGTAAGGAGTTTTGAAAAAACCTGGTCATAGCCTGAAAATCTGAACAAGCACACCTTACAGGTCCTTTCGTCCAGCTCTCTGATGTGCTACAGTCCTCCCTCCGCAGCTCCTCCCCCGTGTAGCTCGCTTTTAGTCATCGGTCTTCTTCTGTTTACCTGTCTTTGTTTCCTGAGCAAGTGCCACTTGAGAAATTGTCAGTTTTTCTGTAATGTCAGGTTGCTTCTCCGCCATTAGCACAGCTGCAGCACACCAGCAATCTTTAGCTTGAACGACGGTACGTGCTGTGCTGGGGAGAGATGTGAGCAGCGCGTATGCGAGCGTGATTGACACTGCTAAGACATTCCTTCTGGCTCTGTTTGGTTGTTTCTGACAGGGAGCGTGTATTTCTGGAAATGGCAGTAGGACCACCGGGAGGAGCCAGAGGAGCTTGATTTTTTTCAAAGATTATCTGTCTAATATTTCACTGTCAGGACACAATGACAAATTTAACAAGTTACCTACTGTAGCTTTAAAGAAAGAAACAGGATTGCAGTTACATATTTTCTTGTTAATGCGCAGCCCTATCATGCAAGTTATCAGCAATCTGCCTGTTCTGGGGCTATTTTGCTTCACTTGTATTATAGATCATTCTTTTAACTAGACAAACTTACTTTAGTGTGTTTCTGGTATAATCAGATTTCAGTCAATAAATGTTTGTTTTTTTTAACATATGTTTTATAAAGTATTTGCAGCACAAATGGCTTTTATTCATCGGTTGCTGGACACAATGAAGACATGCAGCACACAGCCCGGGGTCGGGAATCGAACTGGGGAAAACTGCATCAAGGACTGTAGCCCTTAACACATTAGCGGTGAAATAGAAGAAATTAACAATGAATATAGAATATAACAAAGAAATGTAAAAACTGATAAATATATAGAACTTCTTATAAATACATTAAAACAACAAACTAGACCCTAAAAGTTGTACTCAAAAGATGATCTATATGAGAGAATTTGATTATATGTATTTAGTAATTAGACCCATCTATGAGGAATGAAAAATTTCATATGTTTAGTAATAAAGTGGAAGGTTCAGTTTATCTACCTGTCTTGTATGATTGTGTATATCACTATTTGTCATTAATAAGGTTTTACAAGGACCTAAATTATGGCCAGCCACTACATAATATGTAAATAAAAGCACAGGTTAAATATGTATTTATATTAAAAGTTGTTGGGATCTTAAATTCTCTAAAAGTTGATAAAACTCTTACATTTTCTGAATTGTTCTGCAGTTTTTTGTAGCTGTAAGGCATCTCGTTTCAGTTCCAGCTGTGTTACAAATTCCCACCTCTAAATGATTAAAGATGGAGACATGTTTCCCCATGATTCATTTCAGCTCTAAATGCAAATCAGTGAATGCATGTTAACATGTGTGGCAGTTCATTCTCCGTCTGTTAGATTCGCCATGGGAGGATCGGTAAAAAAATTTATTTCGCTCTTACTGCATTTTCATTTCTAGTAAAACCTGCTGAACAAAGAAGGGAAAACTAAGTTTCATAGGCAGGAATGTAGATGTTCTCTCTATATAATGATGTTTATACAAGTCTGTTGAAGGTAGGATGCTGATCCTGCTGCAGGATGACGTAGATATTTTTAAATTAACACACTCCCCCCACCTTACATTCTCCAATAACCCAACATTGGTATTTACAGCATAGACTTTACAAAACACTGTTTGACTCTGTTGCTGAGCAGATAAGCTTGTTGCTTTGCGACTAGACTGGTAACCGATCCTAGAGACTGCCCCTAGGTGACCGAAGGGTATTTCTTGGCCATATCTTGTTATATATACCCTGTCACTCCTTTTAATAAATATATGAGAAACTCCACCCTGGTGTTTGATTTCTCCCTCATAAGAGATATGGTCAGGGACCCATTTTACCCAGTGTAGGACTGGAGTTAAATATGCAAAATTTCCAGTTTTCTTTACTTTGAAAACTTTAAAAAATGTTAAAAACTCAGACAAGAAACCTGAGTTATTTTAGTCCACAACTGTGGTTTGGTTAGATAAAGCGAGCTGTTGCTGCTTCCTCTATTTTCATTTATTTAAAGCTACAGTTCCAGCAGAGTTAGGTTCTGTTAAAAATGAATAAACGTCTCTTCATCTCAGTTAAACCCGTCCTGAATCGCTTCATTGGTTAGAGCTGGTTTTCCTTTTCGCTGAAAAGCTTTCGTCAAATGAACTTTTTAAAGTTGAAGGAAGTGAAAACGTCTCTGATGAATGAAACATGGAAATCAGCCAGGAGCAAGTCGAGTCATTTAACCCACACTGAATCCTCTCCTGACTCATTTTTCATTAAGTGACAGCTTTATCCTCTGTGCAGATTAACCGGGTCCAAACTTAGTAAAAATAGCACTGCAGAACATATGTATTCATTCCAATAAAAACTGTATTCTGTCATTGAATTAATGCATTAACGGTTTTTCTTTTTAAATCTTCTGCACATCATTAACAGACGGACCCAAAATCTTCAAACTAATAAGCCAGATGTTCGACCTGAATGTGAAAAATGTGAACTGGAATTTATTTGTATAAAACGATTAATAATTCAATGTTGATTATTCTGAAATGTTATAAATATTTGTTAAATATAGATAATGGGTCAAACAACCACCCATATTTCTGCTAAGAGCATTATTAGATAAGAATGCTATTAGGAAACGCTTATGGACAACATTGAAATATCTCACAAACATTAAGAAAGTTAAATAATAGAGGAGAGTTGGGAATGGTCCTTTAGTTTCAGGTTTCTTCGTGAAATCACCGAGCAGCTGGGTCGACCCAGATGGTACAATCTGTGTTACAAACACATGCTTATTTCTATGTCACTGACTCTGTGTTAAACGTGCAGCAAAGACAGATGTGGATGAGGTTCGTTTTGTGTACCGTTTTCAGGTGCAGGGAGAAACGTTTCAAAACGCTACTTAATGTTGATGTTTATTTTTTATTTACTGGAACAGACATGGGAGAGAAAGAAAGTGAGGACGAAGGATTTGTTTGACACGAAGTGAGGGATATGAAACATGTTTATTTATCCACTTTTGCTTCCAGATCAAGAAACAACATACAGAACCTTGCTGTGTACCTTTTCCACCTTTTGTCTTGTTAAAACCACAGACCTTTATGTGCTAGAGGAACAAAAAGTAGTGGATAAATGTGAAGAGTAATTAAAATATTTGAAATATTTTTACAAATGAAAATGTAAAAAGCATTGCATCCATATGTTTTTAGCCCCACTGGGATAAAACCCAGTGGAACCATGTTTTGCTGCAGTTACAGCAACCTCAGAATATCTGAGTCCATCAGTTTTCACACCATGCCATGGATTCTCTGTTTAATTTGGGTCTGGAGTTTGACTGGACCATTCTAACATGAATATGCTTCGGTCTAAACCAGGAGTTTCAAACTCTAGTCCTCAGAGGCCGGTGTCCTGCAACTTTTCGATGTGTCCCTCGTCCAGCATACATGAATTACCTCCTCGGCAAGCAGTCAAGTTCTACAGAATCCTGCTAATGAGCTACTTATTTAGTTCAGGTCTGTTTAAGCAGAGACACATCTAAAAGTTTCAGGACAGCAGCCCCTAAGGAATGGAGTTTGAGACCCCTGACCTTTCCTCTGTAGCTCCATCTCTATGATTTGGGCTGTTCTCCTGGTGGAAGGTGAACCTCCACCCCAAGCTTTAGGTCTTCTGCAGCCTCTACAGCTTTTCTTCCAGGATTGTTTACCATCAAATGGATTTTTTTTCAACAATGGATTTCCTCTCAACATTTTGCTAATAAATTCAGGTTAGAGGAGTAAATGACTAATATCTGTTGTGACAACAAATTCTCCCACCTGAGCTGTGGATCTCTGTAGCTCCTACAGAGTTACTATGGGCCTCTTGGCTGCTTTCTCATGCATAGTCTTTCTTTGACAATTATGAACTTCTTTGTGTTGTTCTGTTTCATGGTATCCCGGTAAAATATATTTAACTATGTGGTTGTAATGTGACAAAACCTATAAAAGTGCAAAGATGTTGCTTGCGTTTTTGTTTTTGGGTTAAAGTCTTATCATCCCCCAGCCTTGCTTTAAATTTAAAAACACAAGGGGCTCCTTTAAGCACAAATTATGTTTTTGCAGCACTAGCAGAGAGCTGGTGCCAAACAGTTGGATTATAAGAAGTGTTTATGTAATCTAAATACTTCCTTTCCCTGTGTTGGTGTTTGCAGGTTAAAGATGAGCGCAAAGCCCAGGAAGTGTTTGACCTGGCTGACTATGAACGTTCAGAGGAGCTGAGGAAGGCGAAGAGTCGGAGCAAAAAAAACCACAGTCGCTTCACGCTGCTGCGCTGCAAGCAGCGAGGAAACACAGTGAGTCAACCTGCCTTTCTCCACCTCTGTCTTTATTTTATTAGCCATCTGTTTCCAGTTTGAGGCTGCACTGTGATGCCAAAAAATACATCAAAGTACTAGGTTCATTTGGCTGTAGAGAGTGTAATGTGGCACTCCCTCTACTCCACTTGTGAATGTGAGCTGTCAGTCAGCTGTATATGATGTCCAAAGTTGGGGAATCTCCTAACCTTTTCACCATGTTAAAAGAAGTAAAGGCAATTTTGGCTTTGATACCTGCAGAGCCACTGATCACCCTTCTTAGGGTAACTCATAGCCTGGCCAAGGTTTTATGAGACCATAAACACAGGTTGATCTGATGGCCCCAATAATCAAGTCCCCTCTTCACATCTTCATTTGATTTCAATTCACATATAGCAAAACTATTATTACATTTTCTAATAATGAAACTCAAAACAAAATGTATACATTTTTTATGAGTTTTTCAGCTAAAAGTGTGTTGCTTCAATCACATCCAGGTGCATCTTGGTCAATTAGAAAATAATAAAAAAATTAATGTTTCATCATCTCCATTCTAAAAGTAAAACTGATGTTTCTATTAATTTAGATGATTATGGCTTACAGCTAATGACAATCCTAAATTCAGTTTCTCAGAAATTTTTTATATTTCTTAAGACCAATAAAAAAGATTTTTAACCTGTTTTTAACCGCCTCTAAAATCACGACAGACACAGCTGTTTTTTCCCTAAATCCCTCACTAGAGGAGGCTTTAATATTTATAAAAGAATACGCCAAATTAGTTTTTCACAAATAATTTTGGTTTTACAGAAATTTAAACACCCAAGATCACGTTTTAAGGTCCTTCAGATGGGGCTGACTATGTGAACAAAACATAAAACCACGCTCTTTTTACAGCAGCCCCTGATGTCCGTTACAAGCTAGAGACACTCACCTTTCCGACAAGGTAGCACCTTCTCCGGTCACGTAATTTGTGTGCATAAAAGCTGCGTGAATTTGCAAGTCCCTCCCAGCTATCTTGCGCTCTGCTCCGTTAGCTCCCAGAGTTGTGTTATTTCTGGATAATTGGTCACTTATAATGTCACAGAAGAGGATGATTAATGGTTTTGAAGTTTTGGATGACATTTAACCGACCAGTGACATGAAAATTGAATATTTTTCGGACAGCTGCGTCAGTAGGCTGAGGAAGATGATGATGAAGGTGAGCTTCGGAGGGGAG
Organism: Girardinichthys multiradiatus; assembly: GCF_021462225.1. Taxonomy (NCBI): domain Eukaryota; kingdom Metazoa; phylum Chordata; class Actinopteri; order Cyprinodontiformes; family Goodeidae; genus Girardinichthys; species Girardinichthys multiradiatus. The sequence goes on along the minus strand of NC_061806.1, from coordinate 35,406,764 downwards.
GGGACATGTTCATGAATAAGTTACGGCGTTTCTTCTTATTTCCAGCTGATTTATGTTACATGTCTGCTGTGTTGGACATATGCTGTGTAGTAAATCTGTAAAGCGGCTGCATGTCTGTTTGTGTGGGAGGGACTGATTCACATTATTGGAAAGTCGAGTGAAAGGAAAAACTGTGGCAGTTGCACAAGACACAGTTGCAGCCTTGGGAGGACTGTGAATTGTAAGATTGTAATTGTCAGTGCTTCGAAAGTCACCACACACAGACATATCCAGGATACGGGCTACAAATCTCACATTCCTTGTGTTACTCCACTCCTGAACCAAACGGAACCGTTTATACTGTCACTGATGATGTTATCTGCTGGTGTTGGTCCCCTGTGATTTATCAAGTCCAAAATTAGCACAGCTGTCTACCAGGAATCGTAAGAGCACTTCATGCTTCCTTCTGCTGACAAGTGTTATAGAGGATTTTATGTGGATTTCATTTTCCAGCAGGATCTGGTACTGGACCACATTGACAAAGGTACCAAAAGCTGGTTTAATGACCATGGTGTTACTGTGCTTGGCTGGCCAGCAAACTGGCTTGATGTTAATGCAGTTGAGGTGAAAGCTGCCATTAAAGCATCCTGGGCTTCTTTAACACCTGTGCAGAACCGCAGACTAATCAGGTCCATTCCTGTTGCACTGATGCAGTAATTCATACAAAGGCCCAACCGAGTGTACAGTCCAGATACTCTTTAGTACATTGACGTATGTTACGATAGGCCCACATGACTTAAAAATCCCCTTTTATTGGTCTTGTGTTATATTCTAAATTGATAAATTCTTGGATTTTTTATTAAATTAATTAAATAAATGAATTATATTCAAATTAACTGTAGTGGACCTCTATTAAGGAACCTGGAGCACGTTTGATCAATGTTAGTTATCAAAGACGGGAAATATTTTGAGCAACTTGTAGAAAATTATAAAGATTTTACTGTTTTTCCACATAATCTTTTACAGTTCTAACATTCATGGTTTAAAGCGACTGCATTTGATGGGTTGTTTTTAAACTGATTAGTAGAGGTTTTTGTTTTTCCGTGTGAGAGAAGCTTTTTTTCTTTCAGCTGCAGCTTTGATGATGCTCTGGAGGTCAGATAAAACCCACATCCAACAGAGCATAATTCAGACCGGGGAGGAGGCTTACTTGCAGATCTTATGAGGTCGCCGTGTACAAGCTGCAGTGCTTTAATCAGTCTGTTTTAGCTCAGGGGTTTCTCCTGCTCTGATTATCTACTGAAAAGGCTTATGAGAGAATTCCTAAAGGTTTACTTGGTTTTTAACATGTACTCCCGGAGGAGAAACTCTCGCGATTTTTTCCTTTTCCAGCTGAAATGATTAGAAAATGTGAAATTCTTCTAATTTTAAGGTTATGTTTTAAGTGAACAGATGAGCATTTTCTATATGCATGAACATACATGGACATGTATTCCCTGATAGACTACTGTGCAAAAGTCTTAAGCCATCTGTAATTTTTCTTTAAAATCCTTTTTTTCCTGATGGACCAGATTTTTTCGTGGTTCCCCAAGATTTCTGTAGGAACTTTGAAAGTCGTTCTTTGAAGATTGGCTCCTTTTTTGTATTAATTTTCTCTTGAGTACCCCTCCGTTTTCTTGGAATGTTTTCTGTTTTTTATGCTTAACCAGACCTGTTAATAATCCAGCCTTTAAAAGGCTAAAAACTTAAAGAACGAACCACGATTGTCTCTGCACAGAAGATTAAAGAACTAAAAAATTATTTTGGACATTTTGTTATCAGCGGCAACATCAAACCCATTTTAATTCCAACCGTCCTTCCTACCACCTACCTACCTACTGGGAAACCTGTAATGTTGACGTGAACAATCTGTGAGAACCATGCATTAAAAATAGCAAAGATTAAAGTATATTTCCAAACTACCGCAGTAAAATATTGTTTTCTAAGTCGTTGGTTGCTCCAGATGTGAAAACTCTGAACTCTTTCTACAGTTCGTCCTTTCTGTGTGTCTCTATTCATCTCCGTCTGTCCACTGCTTCCGGAGATTATGATGTCCCAACTGTCCAACATGGCTACCTCAATGGTGGATTTCCCATGACTTCTGTGCCAGGATTGGTGGATCTGAGTGTATATCGCCTTCCTGCATGGCCTGAACAGCTCTGATTGGCCAAGCCCTGAAATTTTTTTTTACCCTCTAAAAAAGGTTTAATCTGCAGAATCCCATTAGTCTGTGAGTTACAGCAGAATAATCCCTGAAACATTTTCTCATGCCAGTCTTCCTGTTTACTCTTTCTTAGTCGAGCAACTCTGAACTGAAGCAGAGCAAACGTGACTGAAACTGCTTTCTCATGTGAGGCAGATTATGTCCTTTTAAGTTTGCGGATTATGATTTTAAAAGGCTTTCTATCTGATGTGATGTGAGTGAAGCAGCAGTGTTTAGTGGCAAAAAGTCACAAAATGTTCAAATATTATCTTGTTTATTATGGCAAGAGCTAACCATGAGGAAACATGAAACTGTAGAGCAATAACTCAGCATTTGATGTTTCTAATCTAATGATTTTTGGCATTTATGATGAACTGTGAGCAACAAAGAATGATCCATGGCAAAGAAAATGAGATTATCAGAGGAGCAGGATCTCTGCAGAACAGCCTTTCTGTGTGAAAGCACACAGTAAATAACTCCTGGAAAGTATTAATACTGAATCGACACTGAATTGTACAACAATATCTTTGTAACATTTAAATTGGGAAACACATGACGAATGCAGCACTTAAATGTTTTTCAGATAAGATTAAACGTCATATTTCTACAGGTTCCTAATCTGGTGTTTCTGGCGGTGAGTCCGGAGGAGAAGGAGTCCTGGATCAACACCCTGAATGTGGCCATAATCAAGGCCAAGAACAGAGTCTTAGATGAGGTGCGGCTTAGTTTGTTTAGCAGGGTTATGAAGTTTTGTGGAAATATTCATGTCATTCCAATGGGCTTTCAGGTGACCATTGAGGAGGATAGTGCTCTGGATCATCTCACCAGAGACCGAGTGAAGATCCCTCACAGCCGCCGGCTGCCGACCAGAGGACACCTCATGGCCGTGGTAAAAAGATCCCATATTCCTCCTTCCTGTTATTCTGAATTAACAAAATTTTTCATGAAATTGTCTCTGACACCTCACTGCAGGCCTCCACATCCTCCCATGGCATGCTGACCCTTGACCTGGTCGCAGAGGAGGATGGATTCTGCCTTGACTATGATGACGACGAATCCTGGGAGGACAGCTTCCGGGTCGACCTGCAGAAAGAGGCCTCCGAAGGGGGGGTCGGGGGCCGTCAACGAGCTGGTACTGATGTTTCAAAGCTGCGGGTGACATCCAAAGAGCCCAAAGTGAAGACAGGTAGCCTACCAAGAGGGAGTGAGCGCTCCTGGGGTAAACAGTCCCACCTGGAGCCCTCCAAAGTCCATAAGAACCAGCAAGTCCAGGTGAGACACAACATGACAGCGTAAAATGAGAACCTAAGTTTAACCTAGACCGAAGCCCAACTTCTATGTCCAAATTTGTTGAACAGCATCTTCCACATTTACTGGGACTCTGGTAAATATTTGTTAAATTAAATTAATCTTTTATTGAAGAGTAACATAATCTCACTCTGATGAAATACCAAAAGCCACACTTTCATATATTTTTAGGGGAAAAAGTTGCAATGAGAGAGAAGGATGATTTTGTGTCTAGTTGAACCATTTCTGTGCTGATTGTGCAGTGTCTTTTGGATCATTATCCTACTAAATGACCACGTGATGATCCATTTTTAGTTTATAGGCAGAGGCCACCGGATATCTTTTTGTTTTCAATGCACTTTTGAAGAAAAACAGGCCCACAGCTTCACAGATCCTCCGCCATACTTAACAGTGGGCTGGAGATGCTTTCCCATGTATTCATCCAGTCCCAGTAGAGTTTAACAAGCTTAGCATGTTCACATTTGTGATGGTAAAAATACTTTAATTCTCGGCGTGCTTCATGAACAACCCGTCGGCATGTTGATAGGATCTAATAATTGTCATGGAGACTTAACCTCAGTAGTTAAGTTCGGTAGCTGTTTTTTTTTCCTGACTTTTGAAGACCAACACTGCTCTGGTTAGCCTAAATACAATGCCCTCTTGTCTTTCCCATTTTGAAGAGTGACTAAGGCAAATGGGTCATATTTATAGAACTGATCAGGTTATAAAAGTAAAGTATAAATTACATTTATTCCTCAGGACATGTAAGATGTGCCAATAACTGTGGCTCAAATGATTATGTTAAGAACAATTCCCCACTGAATAAATATGCTCAAATTAATGATAGGGTTTCTTTTCCAAGCTTTGCGGTTCATGATGCTGCCGCAGTAAAAGATGGATTTATTTTGGGGCTTTGTACACCTCTTTAGCATGGATGTCAGTAGGTTTGAAGGATGTTGTAAATAAATTGGAAATGCAAAACTTGGAGATTTTGTCCTTCTCCTGAGTCATAATCAGTGCTGAAAGTTACTTAGGTTTCTGTCCTGGCACATCTTGTAGTTTTATGGCATTTTTTTTATTTAGCTCTAAAGGTCTTGTCATTTTCTCATCATCTGTGTGCATCGCCACACTTGGTTTCTTGCATCATTCTGAACCAAGACTGTGAACCCTTTAAAACCACAAACTGCACATCTGACCTTTCCCCTTTCAGGTACTTCAAGCTCAGTCTCGAACGCCGCAGCCTGGCAAGAGGTTCAGCATGCAGGGTCGGAGTCGCTGCGCCTCCATGGATGAAGTCCTCTCCTCCAGGTGCACCAACACAGACAAATAATTCTCCTACTTATCTGATTGGAAATGAATGACTTATCATCTTGAAGTTGTTCTTTTGACTGTGGAGGTGTACTAGAGCAAATATCCCTTTCTACTTTCATTTGGTCCACCTTTGCAGTCATGTAGAGAAAGGTTGCATTGGTTTCTAAATTCAGCTTCTTCATCTACACCATAAAATCCTCCAACTCTACCCAAAATGTAATAAATTAGGATCACAATGATATATAGGGCAGCATGATGTTAGGAAATTCTGCTTGTGATATAATTGGTAAATATTGATGACAATATCAGGTGCGATATATGCCTGTTTTCTTCTTTCCTCTCTTTCTCATCTGTGCTTTCATTGCTCTGTTGCCTTCAGCATTTTAGGCAATGCTATTAGTGTCTGGGGTTAGCACCTCCTGCCATGAAACTCTGTCCAACTGGCTAAATATTACATTAGCATATAAAATGCACGTTTTTTACACTAGGATCATGTTAGTCAACAATTATTGCTCTCCAAACAGTCCTTTACGATAAGAATATTACACACTAATAATGCTTTGATGATATTTTTATGAGATATTGTACAGTCCCGCTGATTTATTTCAACCAAACCTCTGACTTGCACTCTCTACCAGCTGGTGACCTTTTATCTAAGATTTACAGGGGTTGGACAATGAAACTGAAACACCTGGTTTTAGACCACAATAATTTATTAGTATGGTGTAGGGCCTCCTTTTGTGGCCAATACAGCGTCAATTCGTCTTGGGAATGACATCTACAAGTCCTGCACAGTGGTCAGAGAGATTTTAAGCCATTCTTCTTGCAGGATAGTGACCAGGTCACTACATGATACTGGTGGAGGAAAACGTTTCCTGACTCGCTCCTCCAAAACACCCCAAAGTGGCTCAATAATATTTAGATCTGGTGACTGTGCAGGCCATGGGAGATGTTCAACTTCACTTTCATGTTCATCAAACCAATCTTTCACCAGTCTTGCTGTGTGTATTGGTGCATTATCATCCTGATACACGGCACCGCCTTCAGGATACAATGTTTGAACCATTGGATGCACATGGTCCTCAAGAATGGTTCGGTAGTCCTTGGCAGTGACGCACCCATCTAGCACAAGTATTGGGCCAAGGGAATGCCATGATATGGCAGCCCAAACCATCACTGATCCACCCCCATGCTTCGCTCTGGGCATGCAACAGTCTGGGTGGTACGCTTCTTTGGGTCTTCTCCACACCGTAACTCTCCTGGATGTGGGGAAAACAGTGAAGGTGGACTCATCAGAGAACAATACATGTTTCACATTGTCCACAGCCCAAGATTTGCGCTCCTTGCACCATTGAAACCGACGTTTGGCATTGGCATGAGAGACCAAAGGTTTGGCTATAGCAGCCCGGCCGTGTATATTGACCCTATGGAGCTCCCGACGGACAGTTCTGGTGGAAACAGGAGAGTTGAGGTGCACATTTAATTCTGCCATAATTCGGGCAGCCGTGGTTTTATGTTTTTTGGATACAATCCGGGTTAGCACCTAAACATCCCTTTCAGACAGCTTCCTCTTGCATCCACAGTTAATCCTGTTGGATGTGGTTCGTCCTTCTTGGTGGTATGCTGACATTACCCTGGATACCGTGGCTCTTGATTCATCACAAAGACTTGCTGTCTTGGTCACAGATGCGCCAGCAAGACGTGCACCAACAATTTGTCCTCTTTTGAACTCTGGTATGTCACCCATAATGTTGTGTGCATTTCAATATTTTGAGCAAAACTGTGCTCTTACCCTGCTAATTGAACCTTCACACTCTGCTCTTACTGGTGCAATGTGCAATCAATGAAGACTGGCTACCAGGCTGGTCCAATTTAGCCATGAAACCTCCCACACTAAAATGACAGGTGTTTCAGTTTCATTGTCCAACCCCTGTAAGTCTTTAAGCTATCAGGAAGAAAATTGAGGATTGTACAATAAATTTAAGGGTGTTTCAACATGTATAATTAAGGGGATTTTATGATTTTTGACAATTGGAGCTATTAAACTCAGGCATGAACTAAAAAATACGAAAAGTGAATTTATAGTTGTTCACTAGGAAGCACTCGGTTAAAACATCGCAATAATCTGTGAACACAAAACTGATTTCTAATGGATCTCTGTTCCTGCTATTATTTCTGGCCTTATTTTGGTTGTAAATAAGAGAGAGCTGTGTTCCCACCTCTTCCCTATTTGAATCCCAACTGAGGCCCTTCTGTTTGGAGTTTGCATATTCTCATTTTGCATGTATGAAACTATACTGGAATATTCACTGGTTTTCTGGTTAATTTCTGACTGCACAAAACCACATGCTAGGTTAGTTAGTGGTTGTAAGTGATTGGTCCATTGACTTACCCAACATGTGCTTTTCCTTTTTGACTTTTGTACTTACTCTTAATTTTAGTGTGTTATTTATCTGATTCACATAGAAGCCTCACAAATTAAGAAGAGAAATTAAGAGAGAATTAACAAAGTGTCTTGCAGAAATGTTAATACTCGATGAAGTTTTTAACATTTCAACACATTACAATCACAGATTTCAGACATTCAGACATCGTAGAAGCAACTTTTGCTGCATTTACAGCTGCAAGCCTTTTGACAAATGTTTCTACCACGTTTGCACATCTAGACAATAAAAACTTTGCCCATTTTGCTTTGCAAAGTAGCGCAGGCTCAGTCATCTGTAATCATTAACGCCCAAGTCTTGCCTGCTGTTCCACAAGTTTGCACTGCCCCCTACATGGCTTGTGGAAAAAGACAAACAGCTCCTCCATGACCCTCTTGGCTGCTTCACTTCGTAATGTTCGCCTTGCTCTATCAGTTTTTGTGTAAAATTTTGAAAACCACACATCCTTTCCCTTCTCCTTCACACTTGGGCACTACTATCACATGAAATCCTGACAAAATAAATTGAAAGTAAACTGAGCACACATGGGCTCATACATTTTTGATAAATAATTTTTACTAATATGACTGAGCCTTCAGATCTTTAAAATGAGATAAATAAACTAATACCACTAACACCTTTTTTCCAGACCGGCAATGATTCGGTCAGAGTTTCGTTCGGCTCTTCGTCGCTGTCCAACCGAAGAGGAGGCAGGCAGCGGGACTTCCACCCAGCCTGTCGGCCAGCTGCAGAGCCTCATCGCTCAGAGGATGCAGAGAGCTCAGGAGCTGCTGGAGGAAATGAGGCTGCAGGTGTGACGGCCTCAGAAACCTCTGTCCTTTGTAAACAAGTTGCGTCAGAATGTAAATTGTAAAAATGATGGTAAATGTTGCTGCTTAAAGGAGCTGCAGAAGGCCAAAGCTGAGAGAGAACGAGGAGGCAGCTCGACGTACCTGAAGGGCATCAACTCCCCTCGACTTCACCACCTCAGGGGCTCAGACTCTCCGCATTCCAGGTTGGTTTCATCCGTTTGTTGACATGAGAGTGAAATGATTCATGAGCTTTGAGATGTCAGAAAGGATGAATAAATAATGTTCTGCAAAGATCAATGTTTGATAGATTTTCACCCTCCTCAGCAGGTCATCAGGATCTTCAAGGAGTAGGAGCAGCGACTCGCCTCGTCTCCGGGGCAAAGACTCACCTCGACTGAGAGGAAGAGAGTCTCCTCGATCCAAAGCTAAGAAGAACCGCTCCAAAGCCACCGACTCGCCTCGCTCCAAAAGATCTCACTCTCCTGCAGCCAAAGCCGCAGACTCTCCTCGCCTGAAAGATTCTCCTCATCTGAGTGGCTCTCCTCAATCAAAGAGCTCCGACACACCAAAACTCAAGGCATCATCAGACGCCAACTCCAACAGAAAGGATCACTCTCCTCCACAGAAGACCTCTGAAACTCCTCCATCCTTGAATAGATCCAACTCCTGTCAGGTGGAAGGAACTGATTCATTGCAGAGCAGTGAAACTGACTCCCCTCATCTAGGCGGCATTAAGGACACTCAACAGAATCAAAACTCCCCAGGTCTGTCCAGATCCTTCGATTCCTCTCTGTCCAGAACCCCCGACCAACAATGCCTGTCTCCTCCTCTTGTGCCGCCCGAAGAGGAGCTGGAAGTGGAGAGACGGCGCGCTGAGGCTGAGCGGCTCCTGGAGGAGGCGGTATCGTCCTGGAAAGAGGCGCAGGAAGTCCTCCAGGAGGTAAAGGAGCTGCAGAGCCAGACGCTGAGGCGGCAGCGCAGGAGGACCTATGAGAAGATGACAACATCGGCTGCAGCAGCTTTACAGCCTGCGGCGACCGCAGCTGCAGAGGAGGACGACACTCCTGCCTCCCCAACGTCACCGGAGGACGACGATGAATCCGAGACCCCCTGATGAGAAAACAAAATCTGTTCCTCACGTTGGTGTTTGCTCATGGAACGTGGCGGCATTACTCTGCATGCTTATGCACAAAAAAACTAAGAAGGTTTACACAATTTCTACATTTTTGATCGCATTTCCGTAAAGATTTCCCAATTTTTATAAATCAGGGCAACAGGATGCCTGTGACGATGCACTGTGGATTATTTAAAAACCAGGGATACGTTTTGTTCCAGGAGATTTTGTGACTTTAATCCTGCCTAGCGCTCTGCTCTGTCACCAAGCAGAAACCCACTCGGGAGACCTCCATCTGTGGCAGGAGCTTCACATTTATTCTTAATTAATGCGGCTTTAATGGAGAGGAGCTCCCCTTCATCTTCTTTAATGATGCTGCACGGTTTTCTTCTTTGTCTCTTTTTGCAGAAAGTGAAGAGAAAATCCTCTCTGTTCATTTCAAAACCAAGATGTCAAACCTTTTTATGATGAATTCACTGAAGAGCACAAAATTTAATTTTTATATTTACAAGAAGCAAAACAGGCTTCAGGTTTCTGCACTGATTTAGAGCTTTGACCAGTTTGTTTGCTGATATATTTAATCAAGTCTTCTTTGTAGCATTTAAAAAAAAAAAAGTCTTCAAAATTGCTTGACCTGATTTAGTTGTAGCTTAATGAAGAGTAGATCTTCTTAAGTTTCCTTCACACCTGTTGTTGATTTTCATACAATCACAGTCTTGTCAAGATTCAGCCAAAATCAGGGAGTTAAAGTTGTAAAAGATTAGCAAAAAAAAACAAAAACAATAAGCAATAATAACTAATTTCTTTAGTCTTTTTTGAAATTTTAGGGTGAAACAAAGCCTCACACCAGCTCCGATATTATAAACTCTGCACTATGGACTCAACTTCTTTGTAACAATATCACTGCAACCAGTTTACTGTGTGGTGAAAGACATTTGTTCATGTGATGCTGTGTGGCTGAAATTAGGATTTTATTTGCACAGATGTTGAATATTTGAAGCTGATTTAAAAAAAAAAAACAATGTTTTTTTATTTTTTATTAAAACCTTGTAGAAATTTTGATTAAAAAAAATGATCAAAAGATAATTAACAAATATGGTTCCATAAAATAAAAGATCATCAAACAAATTTAATATCAGGCAAAAATATACTGAGTTAATGCAAACCGCAGTTTTCAAATGCTGATTTTATTTATTAAGGGAAGAAAGATATCCAAACTAATCCGGCCCTATGGGAAAATGTGAAGCTGGCTGTGAGTCTTGGAGGAATATTGGTCCATTCTCATTTGCAAAATTATTTTATTTCAGCCAAATTTGAGGGTTGTTTAATATTAATTACTTTTTCGTCCTATTCGGATTTAAGCTTTGACTAGGTCATTCCAAAACCTTAATTTTGTTTTTTTGACCAAAATTCACCTGATCCCAAGGTCACAAACTCAGCATTTCAGCGTTTTTCTTCAGGACTTCAGGTAGAGAGCAGAATTCATGGTTTTAGTATTTACAGCAAGTTGTCCAGGTCCTGATGAAACAAAGCAGACCCAGACCATCACACTACCACCACCGTGTTTGACTTTAGGTAAGTTCCTTTTTCTAAAATGATCTGGCATAAAATAGTTTTATGCCAGATGTAAAACGTGACGCACGCCTCTCCCCTGGACGCCATTTGTGCCCAGTCTCTTTTTCTTATTGTCAAATTATAAACCCTGACCTTAACGTCAGCAAGTAAGGTCTTGAGTGCTTTAGATGTTGTTCTGGGATCTTTTCTGACATCCTGAATGAGTCACTGATGACCTCTTGGAGTACATTTGTCACTCCTGGGAAAGTTCACCACTGTATCTTGTTTTCTTTATTTGTGGATAATGTTTCTCACTGTGGTTCACTGGACTCCCAGAGCCTTACAAATGGCTTTGTAACTCTTTCCGGACTGATAGATGTGAGTGACTTTGTTTCTCATCTGTTCTTAAATTACTTTAGATTAGGGTATGACGTGTTTGTTTTTGAGATCTTTTAGCCTACTTCGTGTCATTAGACAGGTTCCGTTTATGTGAAGTCTTGATTGTACAGGTGTGTAGATGTACAGTAGCTTGTAAAACTGAACTCAGACGTCCTCCAAATGGGGTTAATCGAAATGAATTCATTCAACAAAGGAGAAGTTACTTTTTCCAAAAGGTGCCAATTAGGTTTGGATAACTTTTTCCCCTTAATAAATAAAATAATCATTTGAAAATATGTTTAAGTGTAACAAAAAAGCAAAACCAGAAAAAGAAACAGTATTGGGGCAAATACTTTTTCACAAAAGTACGCATCTAAACACAGACCTTACAAATTTACAGCCACAGAAAGCTGATCCATAAATGCATTACAGGTATAATACACAATGTGTTTTTTAGACATACATGACAGAATGTGTTCACCACCTATGCACTTAGAAGCATCACGCATCATGCATGATTAAACCTTAGATGGAGCTGCTGGAGGTAATTTGTTGCAGACGTGAAGCAGCTGGTGCAGCGTCCATTTATGGACATGTGTAACAAAATTAACCGTGTTGCAGCTGGGGGGGGGGGTGGGGGGGGGTGGGGGTGGCAGCCAGGCAAATTTGACCACCCTTGACCAAATAATGTGCTACACACATGGTCAAATAAAGTACTGAATTTACACAGAGCTGAAATATACACAGATAAGCCCTAAAAAGTAACTAAAGCTACACGTGTAGCAGGTGGCAGGAAAGTTAATATACTGATATTGAATCAAACAGGGGCTGCACGGTGGTGCAATTGGTAGCACTGTTGTCTTGCAGCAAGAAGGTCCTGGGTTCGATTCCCGGCCGGGGGTCTTTCTGCATGTAGTTTGCATGTTCTCCCCGTGCATGCGTGGGTCCTCACCGGGTACTCCGGCTTCCTCCCACAGTCCAAAGACATGCCAGTTAGGTTAATTGGTCACTCTAAATTGCCCTTAGGTGTATGAATGAATGTGTGTGCATGGTTGTTTGTGTGTTGCCCTGCGATGGACTGGCGACCTGTCCAGGGTGTACCCCGCCTCTTGCCCATAGACTGCTGGAGATAGGCACCAGCTCCCCTGCGACCCACTATGGAATAAGCGGTAGAAAATGACTGACTGAATTGAACAGCAGCTTGAAATGTTCATTTGCTTACATTGTAATAGGAAAACATACAGCAGGAATGCTTGGGAAGCATGGTTATGGATTTAACTCAATCTTCAGGCATTAGCAAATGTCTTGTACTGACAAAGGGCACATAACAATAGAAAAACACTTCAATGAAAGCATGTTCATACTTGATAAACTTCATACTGACGCACAACACCCACGGTGACCTCAGTGGTCCGGCTGTTAACTCCCTGCTCTGTGTACTCTGCTCTGTGTACTCATCCTTAGACTTTGGGTTGTTTCTTCCCTTAAATGCAAGGTTACCATAGTTTTATTATCCTGCAACAACAGGTTTTTCTTACATGGAGACCATTTTTTATGAAGCTCATCCACGTTTCCTGCCCAGATGATTTTCTATTAGCAAAAATGCTAAATATGTTGTTTATTGTGCCACCTCCATTCAATATATCCCTGTTAAAAAGTTTTTTTTGTTGTTGTTTTTTTTTGGCAGACCATTGTATGTTTGGTTTCTCAAGGCTGTGTAAGTAGCATTGAAATGTAAAATGCTTGAGGAGCTTTTCCATATAAATTGGTACATCAAACTGTATCAGAAGCCTCTATGATTATGCAATTCAAAACTACTGGAAGCAAACAGCTTTAAATATCATGTTGCATTCTGAGCTAATAATAGGCTTTCCTGAATGCTACACTGGATCTTTAAATTAGCTTGTTTAGGGAGGGAAAACTATGTGTGGTTTACAGGTTCTCACTTTTTTCACTAAATATTTCTACAGCATTTTCATTCTCCATAAAGTGATTTTTTGCAATTCTTATGCTACAGTTGAAGTTAACTCATCTGTTAAACCACCCCTGGGAAGTTTTGAAAGAAATGGTGGCTAGGGCAACACAAAAACAATCCTTATATTTGTTGTTTCTTAAAAGTTTGTTGTCCATAATCTTGTTCCTATAAATTTCTTCATCCACACAAAACTTTGAATACAAGCAAAAATGCTGTAGTGTCTATTCCAGGCCTGTATGCGGAGCTGTGACGCAGCCACATTAATACTCAAAAAGCAGAGAAGGCAGGTTGACGTTAGGTTAAAAGTTAGGCTATGACTTCATAAATTAAACAATGCATTCTGGTTATATCTCCATTAAAACGCAAAGAGACTATATTATTTTACACTTGAACTAAAACAAATTGCTTTGCCATTTGACATAACAATAAAAACAAGTTTTTATACCCTGATCGTAGGTTTGCATGTGGATGGCACCAGAAACACAGAATACTACTAGTTCTTTCATTGTACTTTCACTAATTACTTAAAAATACAATCAGCATAAATCTGAACATCCATACATTTTATAGATTTACAGCTGAATAAAAGTCTCAACTTGAAACTTTTTTTTCACTGTTTGTTGTCGGGAACATAAAGGATGATAAGAGCTGCTAATGTTCTGTTATGGTTAATATTGTCTATGTAAAAAGTCACATTTTGTAATATAAAAGGTTCTTATTTACTATAAGTTTGGCGGTGTCCCAATGTTTGAACGTTTTTTATTCTCCAGTTTGTGGGTTTTTGCACATTTGTCATAGATACTGAGAGCATGGATAAGATAGCGCTGACGCTGACAGAGCTAAATCACACTATGGGTTATTTGCACTGTGAATGACAATGTTGAGAGGATGTGACACAACTGTATTAATCTGTAATTTATTTCTATGTATATGCACATTGAAAAAAAGCATTTTCTAGGCAGAATCCAATGCTGTAATCACTGTTTATGTGGAAATATGAGTTATTGCGTTGTTTGTTTGCTGACTTTACTTGACTTCAGGTATATCTGATGATGTTTTTTATGGATTGTGGGAAAACACCAAAACAAAACACTGCTGAATTTCTGTGTGCATTCTCTGCAACCTATGTTAATGCAAACTGTAATAAGCTAAACTGCTGGTAAGGTGAACATCTTCAGCTGCTTTATTTTGCTTTAGGTTAGTTTCAGCACCATGACGGGTTTATACTAAATTTCTGAGTCAAACTAACTCAAAGCAAGCCTATTTATCTCACCTTACTGGCTGATTTTTATTTCCTGTTTGAATAAAAAAAAAAAGATCATTAGACTAATACTAGATGTGGATGCCGGTGTATGTGTGTGTGTTTGCATTAATTTGTTTAAATTTATACAGCTCCAGATACACAATACAACTGCAAAGTTGTAATAATAAAGACTTTGACATTTGCTTAAATGATGTCAATGTTAACCCAACATTTGGATGAACAAGTTTTTTTTCCTGTGTTAAAAACATTTTCAGTAGTGGCTTTAAATGTTTGTTTCTTCACACAACAAGGCTATACTAGTGTACATTTACATTTAATAAAATGTGGGCCTGAACAGAGGAAATGTTTTAAACAAACATTTTTAAAAGCAAAAAGTCAAGAAAATAAAATAATAAAATTAGATACATCGAAATCTTTAAAATGTAACTCATGTAACGTGACTACTCAACAACTATTGAGATAAGCTAGCCGACTAAATATTGACTTTTTGAAGAGTAAATGTAAGAGTTTACCTGTTTTTACTTTATTTATGATAGCACAGAGAGCAGAGCAGAGTGAAAAAATTAGACAACAACAGTATTCAAAATTTTAAAGCAGTTTAGCTGAGCTAAAGTTTCCCGATAATATCCTGGTAAAAATCACAAAGCTACTGTATAGTAGCAACTATTTATCTATTTATTCGTAATGTTTTTGTTTCTACATTAATGTAAATGTGAGACTGACTAATAAAAAGAAAGAATTTAGAATAAAGTTATTTCATGATACCAGTTGGCAGGGCTGATTCTTTGCAATAACCACCAGCTACTAGGCTAAGCTAGCTAACTAGCATCATAGTTTGTGTTTGTTATGATTGGTTTTTATGAAAATGTAACACTGAGCAGAGATAATTTAATGGAAAGTTGTAGAAAAACAACAAAGAAAAAAAACAAACAATTTTAACTTCTGATCGTATTTAAAAATTGCTAGGCTAGCAAAGCGTTAGCCAGACTAACTCCCTATAACTGTGCTGACCAAAAATTATCTAAGCTACACTAAGAGAGTTCAACCCAAAATTATTCATACTCTTTGCAGATTTAGGTTTAGAGTATATATTTTTTTATTTTATTATCATTTTTCTTCTGACTGGAAGCAATATTAACATTTTGGAGTGGCCCAGCCAGAGTCCCAGCTTTAATCTAATAGAGAATCTTTAAAGGGAGCTAAAGATTAGGGCGATGGCAAGGAGGCATTCCAACCTCAAAGACCTGGACCTCACCAAAGATAAACTGTTCAAAGGTCAGTGAAGCTGATCAGCAATCATAACAAGGGTTTGATTGCATCAGTGCCACTTTTTCCCTAGCTTATTGAGGAGAGTTTAAAGCATTTCTAAAAACCTTTTTTTTTTTTTTTATGTAACCAAAAACATTTTTTTTCTAATTTGATACTCTTTTTACATTGTTTTATTATTGTTGCAGAGATGCCTGTTGCAGTTACTATTAGAGACAAACTTTTTCAAATTTAAATCTCCCAGGGATATAATTACTTTTGGACTTACTATATTAAACAGCTCATTTAATTAGACAATGTGACTTTTTATTTCATGAATGTGTTTATAAAAATGTAAGACTGTCATAGGAAGAAAGTGTTAAAGGTAAGAAAGAGCACAACAGCAAGTGTGGAAAAAAACCTAAATCAAAATATTTAAAATTCTATATAAAATTTTTACACGTGAATATTTTATGTTTTTTGTAAGGTTAGCAAACAGCTACTATGTTAAGCTAACTGATTGACTGGACGTCAGCTTATCTGAATAAATGTAACCCTCTCAGTTTCTCTCGGTTTAAGAAATAGTTGGGTTTCTCCTCCAACAGTGCCAAAGCCCACTCTAAAGCAGTTTTACAGGAAAGTTCACCTAGATATATTTTACAAAGTTAAGCAGTGTGTATGGGAAAAAAAAACCCAAAGCAAAATCTGGCAGGAACTTTACACAAAACTGTCTGAATGTATCTCAGTGTACAATGCAAATAAATAAACTGATAAATTGTATCCAATTGAACTTAGAAAGGTTGAAGACTTGCTGACTGTCAGGCAAGTCTTTACTTTTTTTGAGTCTCCAAATTCACCTCTACTATAGGATGTGCTTCAAGGGGAGGAGGCATCACAAAAAACTAATCAACCAATCAGAAATGAAGTTCATACTTGGTGTCTTTTTCTAAAATATTTATATGGAACATCAGAGAGAGAGAATGTTAACAATCTATCAATTTATCCATGATAACTATGTCATGGCTGAGGCTGTTTTCACATTCAACTATCTCAAATATGCAATTCACTAAGAAACAAAGACAGGTTCATCTTTAAAGTCTTACAAATAAGCAGTCAACATTGAAATGTACAGTCAATTAAGATGTCTAAGGTACACTATGCCAGACTTTTAATGTTAATAAAATCGTGAATCCGTCTCATCTTAGCAGGTCCTTTTAACATATGTTGGCAGCTTTCATATAAATATATAGATAGGATAATTACAACAATCAAGGTAGTGAAAGAACTTGTAAAAAAATGTCTCTAAAAGTGAGAAAGAGATTTTTTTTACATGAATTTTTCTAGAAAAGAGCCGAGATAAGTGTGTTTTAATAAACAGACATTTGGTGTATTAAATGGGACTTTGTGGCAGTAACATTTGTTACAGAACTGAATGATATAAATGTGACAAGGAAGAATTTAAGGGCATGATTGTGTCACAGATTGTCAAAAAAGATTAACATAAGAAAAACACTGACAGTGCCTTTTCTTCTAACAATCATCTTGTAAGTGGTCCTGCATGAAATGCTCATCTTTTCTGTACCCATGAGGATGTTGAATCCTAATTATGTGACTTCTCATCTCATCATCAACACAAACACTCACAGGGAGACCCAGAATGGGTCAGTGAGCTGTGCTGAAGAGATGAGCAGATGTAGGGCAGGACAAAGAGCATTGCTCCATTACGCAGATCCATCTCTCTCTAACACACAACAACCCTCCCCTCTGATGCATCACTGTGTGTGTGCGTGATCATGTATGCATGCATGAGCATTTCTTGATGACTAATCTGCTGCCATTATGGGCGCTGTATTTGTGTGTCGCCGCAGGAAATGCTGAGAACAAGAAAACCAGGCCCATCTTAAAGAAACAGTCTGCCAGCTCTCAGGAAACATCTTCCCTGCCTGTGCCACTGCCTCATCTGCGTGGGACAAAATTTACAGGATCAATGAACTGTAAATAAAATGCTTAGTGGGCTTTTTAAACAGATTCACAGCACTTCATTTGGATTTAACCCAGTTCGGCAGCAGGAGGAGGGGTGTTTCATTGTTTGAGGAGATATTTTATTCCTGATGAAAACAGGACTTTTTTTAGCTTATGTTAAAATTACAATATAGGTAATCAATGTTTTTTTCTGCAGGGACGAGGTGTAACATGACATTAACATCCCTGTTGATTTGACAGGTACCGCCCACCAAATCGTTACTAAAAATCCATTACAGCCCCCCACAGCAGGACCGCTTCCCCTACAGGAGCAACCTCTTCTATGTCAATGACTGTAAGAAGGACTCACAATGATGGAAAAGAGGCTGAGATAATCATCCTGATACCTCCCAGCACACCATGATGTTCTTCCTGCATGCTAAAGCTAGCCTCCACAAACTGCACAGCATTGCGGCTCTCAGAGGTTGTAAATATTTAAAACGTATGCGTTGAAGTTTTTATAGACCTCTGTGCAGATGTCAGAATGGGCAACCTTGAATTAATGAAATGAAATGAATGAATAAAACGAATGAAAACAAAGAATAACTGAGAAACAACATGCAGAACAGAGGCTATAGTACGGTGAAAAGTAGGTATTTATACATTTTGAACTTTACTTCAGTGTCTTTGGGGGATTTTCTGTGAGGATGCATAGTTTTCAACATTTTGTTTTGCGAAGGAATGTCTGAAAAGTGTGGGATGCATGTCTATTCGGCCCCCCTGAATCATTACTTTGTTGAATCCCCTTTCACTACAGTTACAGCTGCAGGTCTTTTGAGTTATGGCTCTACCAACTCTGCACATTTAGACACTGACGTTTCTGCCCATTTTTATTAGCAAGACTGATCAAGTTCAGTCAGGTTGGAATGGAAACATCTGTGAAAATCCATGTTTGAAGTCTTGCCACAGATTCTCAGTTGAATTTAGCTATAGACATTAACTAGGCCATTCACTATACTATAAATACCACAAATATAGCATTTAATTTTAGCTTTGGCTGCATGTTTAGGGTTGTTATCCTGCTGGAAGGTGAACCCTTGTTCCAATTTGGAGCCACTAACAGGGTTTGTTCCAGGATTGCCCCATAGTTAGCTGCAGTCATCCTCCCATTAACTCTAACTGCTTTCATGTAGCTACCGAAGAGAAGTATCCTGACAACATGATGCTGCAGGCCAAAAAGTTCAGTCTTGGTCTCATTTGACCAGAGCACTTTCTTCCAAACGTTGACCAGATGTGTTCTCTACATGGCTCATGGTACACTGCAATCAGAATCTCCTATAGCTTTCTTCCTGCCACTCTGTGGGGACCAGATTTATAAAATGCATGAATGATTACTGTCCTGTTGACACGTTCTTCCACCAGAGATGTGGATCTTAGCAGCTGACCTGACCTTTGTTTCTTGGTCTTTATGATGCTTTGTTCACTAATGTACTCTAACAGACCACTGAGACCTTCACAGAACAACTTAAAGTTAAACATTGCAGTTAGGAATTTGATGTGTCGATCCTCCATTTGGTTTGTGCAAAATAAAGGAATTGGATGCATGATAAATAATAGTTGTTTAGGGGTTGTGTCTGGTTCTCTTATACAGGATTCATGGAGTCACTAGTTAGAGATAGAGTTAGAGTTTACAACCTTAAAACTACTGGACCACTCACTGTAAATTATGAGGTTATGTTTGCAGAACCAGTTGAAGGAGCAGGTGATATCAGGGTTTGCGAGATATTGGACCCCAGAATGCAGACGAGCAGGCATAGTGATGGTAAGTGAAAAAAGGTTTAATTACGAAAACTCACACTCAGCAGGAGGCAGGAACAAAACAAACGGGCAGGCAAGACAGGCATGGCATGATCAAAAAGACAAGCCTAGGGTTGCGAACAAGGCATGAGAAATGTTTCCGCCACGACTAACTGAACAGGTGTGTATAAATGGAGCATGGTACAGGTGGAAAACAAAACGGATTAACATGGTGCAGGTGAACCGAATAATGTTTAGTTAGAACTTCATCAGTGTCTGAATATAGTGAGATGTTTAGTGTGCAGATCGAACAGGTGCTAATACTTTGTGCAGCCACTTGGTTATTGCATATGTTCTTCTACAGTGTTATTTACTGAGAGACATGGAGGCTCATTCATGTTCACATCAGAGCTCAGTAAATTATTTACACTGATTCTCTCTCTCTGTGTGATTCCCACTCACTGTCTGATGCTTCGGTTTAGTTTTTCTGGCAGTGGGAGGGGGAGGGGTACGGCGGTGTTATTACATGTTTTATTAACACATGCCCACATTAACACACACTCCGAGGCCCGGTGTGCCGGGTCAGTGTTACAGTTTGTTCCCCGTTAAAGCGGGATTACAGGGGCGGTGGGGGATGGGAGGTGTGTGACTCAGAGCCCTGCAGCGTCTGTTCAAAGCCTCGACCTCATTTATTCCTCTCAGTCTCACCCTTTTTCCCCATTTCCTTTCCTCTTTTTAATCCCCAGCTCCATTTATTTGTATTATCCCTATTGCCTTACCTTTAGTAACCTTTCCTGTTTTAAGGGACATATTGCACTCGTTGCCCCTTGTCAGAAGAGCATATTCTGATGCTGATGCCGGTGCTTCTCCTTGCACCACTGAATGAAGCAGCAGCAGCGGCTCCTCACATCCATTTCATGGTGCTTCAGTCCTTGTCCCACAGCTTTATAACTGTGACAGAATAATGAGATTACCATGGAGCTAGTTAGTATGGAGGCTGATGCTGGGCGTTAACATCAAAGACAAAGACCAGCAGCCTCCATCTGTCAATCCTGCTGTCCTGAGGACACCTTTATCAGATTCCATAAAAATATTTATAGAAGCGACAGTTTTGCAACAACCTTTCTACCCCATCTCTGCAGCAGAACCTAGTTACCCTTGGAAGGAATTGTATTTCAGCTGCTTGTATCCGTGGTCTCACTCTTTCAGTCAAGAACCAAACTGCATGAACTTCAGTCAGGGTTGGAATGGAGATGGAGCAGTAAAACAAGCTTTACCAATCAGGTCAACTCCTTCTCCAACCTTCGGAGTGACCCAGTGACTCATTACCGTGGACAGATCCTCGTCCTTTTAGCCATCTCTCATTCCATCCTGGCATTACTCCTTAACAAGGAACTGAGATACCCAAGCTTCTCTGTTTGAGACAGAAACCAACAGAGGACAAAAGACGAGCAATGATGCAATCAAGATTGGTGAAGGTAAAGCAGTACGAATCCTTAGATCTAGTGACAAAAGCCTCAACAAACATCCATCCATTCATCCATGCACTGGATTCTGGCTATCCAAGATTGTGTTACCAAGGAAACAGGTACAGCAGGTAGACCTAGACATCCCTCTGCCCAGCGACACTCTCTAGCTCATTCTGGGGGAACCAAAGGTGTTGCTAGACTAGAAAAGACCAAAACTCCCAAAAAGGGGATGTCCAAGGTTGCATCCTGATCAGATGACTGGCTCTCTTTGACCTGAATGAGCAGCAGCTCTACTCAGAGCTCCCCCTGGATGATGGAGTTCCTCACCTTATCACTGAGGCTCAGTCTAATCACCCTATGGAGGAAGCTCATTTCAGCTGCTTTCATCCAAGAAATTCTTCTGTCGATCTACAACTCATGGCCACAGGTAAGGGGCAGAACCTATAGGGGCCATTAAGTTAGGAACAGTGCCCACATTACTGCTTCGTCCTACCACCTATCACCTGGGACCAGGGCTTCAAGATATTCCCAACCTGAAGGGAGCAATCCACCAAGGCCTCATAGCTAGAAGAACTGATTCATCCCAGCCCCTTCACACTAGTAGTGCATGTTAAAGGTCATGACTCTAATGTTCCCATACCACACAGCCTCCTTTCCATGATCACTCCTCCAGACCATCCTGTTCACAAACCTCACAAGCAGGATCTAAGACAAGGAGCAGCCCTAGAACAACCCACCCTGGGAACAAGCTCAGCTTTGTGTTAACAATGCAGACACAGCGCTTGCTTTGGGTACACAAGGACTGGAAAGCCCTTAAAGCACCACAGGCACCCTGTACCCTGGCAGCATCCCCTAATTTACAGGATACCTTGACCCTTCTCCGTATCCTCATTTGGAGACTTAGCAACTTTGCAAGGGTAAAGATATGGTCCACACTTCCACTGCCACAATGAAAGCCACACTGCTTCTCCTTAATCCAAGATTTGCCAGTTGGTTGCAGCCTCCTGTCCAACACCCAAGAAAAGAAGCATGATCCCTCAAAAGTTACAGCACATTTCTCCCTCCGCTTTTATTCAAACATGAGGCCCGGGTAATTAAACTGGCTCACGTTGCTTTGTGACAACTTCTCAGGCAAAAAAACATCTTTCTTTCTATTACAATCAATCTGTGTCTTCAGGGTGGGATTTGGTGCAACACTTGATCCTGATCTGCAGCATCAACATGATCGGGTGATGTTGTGGAGCTTGTAGGCCCTGGGCTATGACTGGAAGGCTAACTTCATTAGGAGCTAGAGGCAGAGGTTCAGATGCAGTTTGTTATCCGGCTGCTCTCATAGCAACAGAACAAAAAATACTTCCTGTTTATTATACACACACACACACACACACACACACACACACACACACACACACACACACACACACACACACACACACACACACACACACACACTCTTGTTTTGCTATATGTAGTGAGGACCATCTGTTGACTCCCATTGACTTCCATTGATTTTCAGTCATTTTCAACCCTTTCTATGCCCTAACCCTGACAATAACCCTAAACCTAACTATTACCAGTGCATGCCTAACCCTAACCTTAACCTAAAGTCAATTCACACCTTAGTCCTAAACCTAACCGTTAGCAAAATAGGTCGTGAGGACCGGCAAAATGTCCTCACTTTGGTACAAACAGTCCTCAATTTGATGGTGAAATCGGGAAAATGGTTCTCACTGTGATGCTAAGACAGGAACACACACACACACACACACACACGGATGGCATTACTTTGACTTATACGCCATCTCTGGACAGTAACTTTGACCTAATATGTTGTTTTATGATGTGATAATCACTATTGTCCCCAGGATGTAATGAAAAAACATTTCAGTCCCCCACAACAGTAATTATACAACTATACACACACTAGGCATGCAAATTAAGCAAGGTGAGCTGATCATCAAATGTGAATTTGTGTCACATCTGCATGTATCCATGTCTCATAAAAAGACCATAACAACCAAAAGACTTTTAGGTCAAAAAGCCAAAATATTTCAGGAGAGCTAAAATGTATTAGGATGTCACACACTAACACTTACAAGCCACAATTCAACAAAGCTTAACTATTCAGAATTTGGCTTCTTACTATAAATGTAAATAGTCATTTTTAAATCATAACTTTTCTCAGTCAGGGCTAAAGTCTAAAGCCTTTTCACACAGAGCCAATCCGAAACACGACTTGATTTATCTTCTATCTGGGGTGGCCCATAAGCCCCCGCTACCACGCAATCGTCTGAACATGAACCTTGCAGTTACCAGTAAAGACTGATTCATATTTCATGACTGAAGCTGCTCCACAGACTGACCGACTCCTCTGAGGAAATGCAAGCTGAAGCCAATAAATGTGCTTCATATTGATCTGTGGGAATACTTTCCGGGAAACAGAAATTTATTATGTTATGACCTCTCTGTCTTGCTTATTGCAAGCATAGCAAAAATTGTTTTGTATTTATTCAAACATGCACTGAGATTTAAATGTGGAATATCTGCCAGTGATTATCATTCAATGGAACCAGTGGGGTTTTGGTCCTGGTTGGGATGTTAAAAAATATAAAAACTATGTTTTGGAGGTGGAAGTGTGTCTTTACTGGATTATAGTAGTTAATATTTAACTCAGTATTGTGATAAGGAAGCATTTTGGCACCCAGATACACGCAGTATAAAATGCATTCTGTTGGCTGAAAGTTCCTGTGTACTGCATGGATACACTGTGAGGAAAATATCCTTCTCACTTACAAAGAAATAAACAGCCTCTAATCTTATCATAGTTTCATTTTAATGCAAAGAGACAGAATGCCAACCAAAAAATATGTCTTTGGATGAGGTAAATATTTAATTCACTACAATACTGCCCAAATCCAGGCAGTCAACCAACCAACAACATAACTAACCAGTCAAGCAACCAGTCAGCCAACCAACCAACTGACTAACCAACCAATCAGCTTAGATTAGTTGATTCTATCAGTGAATCAACTAATCTGCCAAAAAAGTCAAAAATCAACCAACCAACCAGTCAGTCAGTCAACCAACTAACTAACTAAATAACTAACCAACCAACCAACCAACCAACCAGAACAGGTTTTCCAGCACATGCCACAGATGCTTGATTGGATTGACACCTGAGGCATATTGAGCCCAATTCAACACCTCAAACTCAGTAATGTTGTCCTAAAACCCTCCCTGCACCATTTTGTCTTGTGGCAGGATGCATTATTCTGCTAAAAGGGGCTACAGATATTAGGCAAATCTGTTTTCCTTTTAGTGTGTATTTAGTCTGCCACAGTGCTTAGATAGCTGGTACCTGCCCAAGGTTTTCCAGGGCAAGAAAGAAAGAAGGCCCCTTTCCTTCATTATATATGGTATAATTTTAACGTTACTAGCTAATCTGGTGGAGCAGGGATCAGAAAGCAGGATAGATAGGGATTTTGTAAGTTGAAGAACAATCCACCTTCTGGATGGTTCTTCTATGTCCACAAGGCAACCTTGGAGCTCTACTATAGGGATCACTGGGCTCTTGGTCCTTCCTGATTACTCAGTTCAGTTAGGTGGCCAGATCTAGGCAGAGTCCTGGTGTTCTTCATTTCTGAATAATGGAGACCAGAGAAATGTAGCCACATTTTTTTAGATCTTTCCCCAGATTTTCATCTTAACATGATTTGTTCTCAGAGGTCTACAGACAATTCCTTTGACTTCTTTCGTTTTTGCTCTGATATCCACTGTGATACTTTAAATAGATAAGTGTGTTGCATTTTAAATCATGTTCAGTCAACAGGTGTGTTCCAAATGAAGGTGCAGAAGCATCTTAAGGATGGTCATTGGAAATCAGATGCACCTGAGTTCGGTTTTGAGTTTCATAGCAAGGAGTGCAAATACTTATGTTCATAATAGGTTACGTTTTGTTATATATTTACTAAAATGTCTGAAAACATGTTTTCACTTTGGCATTGTGAATTTTTTAACCATAATGGCTTTACAATAAGTCTGAAAGAAAAGAAAATATGGAAAAAGTGACAGGAGTGTCATCAGCTTGGACCCGTTTTGCTTGATGCTGACCGGGAACACCACACCATAGCTACAGTTCTGGAGATACCCTGACCCAGTCGAAGTTTCTCAATTAACTTTGCCTCTTTTCCTGCTTCTAATAATTCATCTTTAAGGACTCAATTCACTTGGTTCTTAAAATATCCCACCCACCATCCTGATCGGCATGTACAAAACTAAATGTGATGGTTGTGAGAGGTGTTTAAACGGGGGCACATATACACGACTCAGTGTAAAACCGTAGAAACTGCAGTTGTTTTAAAACACAAGACATTTTTGGTATTACCCCAGTTAGGGTCAAAACTGTGGAGTTTTTTTTTTTTTTAATCTTCTACAGGTTGGATGCCAACAGCTCCTTAAATTTGCAGAACCCTACTTCCAAAAATTTGAACTATCCCTTTAAAAACGTGCAAGCTGATCAGGACAATATAAACACATTTAATAACAGCCCTTAAATAAGGCCATTCTACCACGTGGGGACACACAATAAATTATTCCTCTTCCTACTTCATGAAACAGCGTGAATGACCCCCTCTTTTCACAGAAAATTGATCACCCTTGATTGATCATTGATTCTTTAAATTGGTTACTGGTGCTCTATGTCTTGCCGCCCCACAGCACCTCATAAACAGAAACTGTTTGATTTCAGATGCAGCTCCATGATGAGTGTTCCTGGATGTTAGCATGCATAAACCTCCTGCTTTGTAACAAATCCTATCACTGAATCCAACATGATGACACATCTTCTGTGATCAGCTGACCTCTTAGTCGCCAATCTGCAGCCTGTGACTGACAGCTGAATTAATTATTAGCAGTTTGAAGTGTTTTCTCCAGGGAGGCAGTCAGACAGGAAGCTCCCAGGGGAGGATGGAGGAGACATGTGTGTGTGGTCGCAGCTGTTGTCTCCATCAAAGGACAATTTATCTATTTAAGCTGTTTAAACTCCACAAAGTGGATCAAGAGGAGAAAAAAAAAGGGGGTTGGGCATAGGAGGTCATGAAGGGGAGCCCCCTCAACTCACCTCCTCGTTTCCTTTACTTACTTCATTCACTCCTGCTTTAATCTGACTGGTATCAAACAGACTTTGAAGCATCTGCAGATCAAATGTTCCTCCTCTGGTTCCTGAACAGTTGTGTCAGGGGTCTATTATCAGGGGAGAATCAAACAGCTAATCAAACATCTTAAAACAGAGCGAGAGTACCAATCAGGGAAGAACAAAAATATTTAGTCTTGATCTAATAGGCTAACAGAAACAAAGCTGTAAAATGATCCTTTAACTTAGGTCTAACACTCAACTAAAAGATTGTTTCTAAAATGCTGAATTTATCTAAAAATTAAAGCTCAGAAGACACCAGAAGGGAGACAAGAGTGCCCCCTGCAGGATAAATTATGAACATTCTGGAGAATTTCAAGAAATCATGGAAGTTTATTCATATTAACAGTTTGATTCAAAAAGTGAAACTAGTGTATAATATACATTCATTACAGCCAGATTTATATATTTTAAGATTTTCTTCTGTAAATGTTCATGATCATGTGTTATAGCTAAACCCAAACTCAACTTGTCTAAACATTACATGATTCAGGCTCATTATGCATGAATTACTGGATCAACGCATGTGTGGCATGAAGGTGATCAGCCTGAACCTGCTGAGGTGTTGCAGAAGTCCAGCTTGCTCTAAAAGTGGCTTTCAGTTCGTCTGCATTGCAGGCTCTGGTGTCTCCTCATCCTCATACTCCAAAGATTCTCTGTGGGCTTCAGTTCAGGTCACTTTGCTGACCATTCCAGCCCAGTGACACCATGGTCATTGAAGCAGGGACTGGTACATTTAGCATTGTGGGCAGGCACCACGTCCTGCTGAAAAATGAAAGTGCTCCAAAATTTCCTGAGTTGACTGTGGGCTTGATAAAACTCAGTGGACCAACACCAGCAGATGACATTGCACCACAAATCATCACCGATGGTGGAAACTCTCCATCTGACCTCAAGCAGCCTGGATTCTGTGCTTTTCCAGTCTTCCTCTGGATTCTGGGACCTTCATTTACAACAGAAATGGAACATTTTACTGTAAACTGAAAAGAGGACTTTGGACGACTGACCAACAGATCCAGTCCTTTCTGTTCTTATCCCAGGTAAGACGTTTCTGATATGTCTGGGAGCATCTTAACACGAGTAATACCACAGCTGTAGCTCCAGGAGCTCCTCTGGAGTGTTTAGTAAGTGGTGGTCAAATGTGGGCCGTTACTAGTCCCGGAATGGTATTCCAGAACCGAAAGTCAAGAAAGACTTTGAGTAGTTTTATTTAGCTATGCTGGCATGGCAGAACTTTAAATTTAGGCCTGGAAAATATTTTTTTTATTCAAATTAGGATTTTTTAAATAATTGTCTGCAAATCATGTTTCAAGCACCTTCATACCAAAAATCAGCTGGTTTGATATGTTATGTTTTTTAAACCCAGCAAAATCTTATAAAACTGTACCTCCTAACTTGAGATCCAGATATGACATTCTGCAGGACCAGGAGGACATGACAGACACCCAAAAGGGGAACTATAAGGGACAGAAAAGTAAATACCAAAATGCTGAAAGTAAAGGAAACTCTACACCTGGAGCTCCAGCAGGACATGGACAGATCAACTGGGGTCTCGGCTGCACTAGTGCTGGTGCTGCTCCAGTCTGTCATCGTGAAGCAAACTGAGTCATCAAGCAAAACTCATCATTTACCAGGTCTGTCTATATTCCAGTCTTCACCTATGGTCTTCTGACATCAATGATGACCAAAAGAACGAGATCCTGGATTCGAATGGTTGAAATGAGCTTCCTCACTAAGGTGGTCAGATTCAGGCTTAGAGACACGGGGAGGAACATCACAGAGAAGATCAGAGAAGAGGTGCTGATGCTCTGGAGCATTTCAAGAGTTGTTTCTTTCATCTGACCTAGTGGCCTCCTGGAGGCCTTCTTGGCCTGTCCACTGGGAGGACCCAGAACCCAGTGGAGGAAATATGTTTCCATTGTGGTTCTGGGTTCCCTCAGAATGAGCTGCAGCGTCGTTGAGAGAGGGATTTATGGGCTTCTCTGCTGGACCCGTTACCTCATCTCTTAATCTCAGATAAGCAGAAGACAATGAAGGGATGTATGTATGGATATGCCTCATCTAGTACTTCTATTTAAAACCCCTGAACAGATTCTATTAATCTAGAAATTGTCCACTTTTTTTTTCCTCAACAGAAGATAACACATGGCATCTGAACGACCAAACATCTCGTAATGACCAACTAAATACATCTTTGCACTCAGAGCAATCTGAACCTAAGTCAGAAAATCAGTTACAACATTGCATTAAAACCTTGTTTCTACCACAGCAGGTCCAGGAGAGTGGACGTTTGTTTCATAATTTAACTCTGCTCTCTTCGCCTCCTTACTGATTGTGGTCAGAGGGGCCCGGTGGCGCCGATTGTATGGCAGCCTCACTGCTGTCAGTCTGCCCCAAGGCAGCTGTGGCTACAATGTAGCTCACCACTGTCAGTGTGTGAATGTGTGGATGACTGATTGTAGTCTAAAGCACTTTGGGGTCTCTGGGGACTTGATAGAGCGATATACAAGTTAAGGCCATTTACCATTTACAGTCTCATCATCTCCTCTCTGTCGGATCCTGACTCAGAAATCAACCCCATTAAAGGAGGTGAAAACGTAGAGGACGTGTAAAAGAGAAGGAAAACAAATCCCACGTTGTAAACCGAAGTCATAATAAATAGATTTTAATGAACACTGTTAATGCTGATCTGTCAGAGATCATAAAAATAACAAAATGACAGACAGAAAGCCAAACAGCAGGTTGAACTTATACTGGTTTAAAAAAACAAAGCTGTCTCCCTTTGTTAAATCCAGGCTTCCTACACATCTTTCACATCCAAACTCGACTTTTCCAGACATAATTAAGCTGAGCTCTCCATATGTTTCTGGCCTGTTTCCAAAGAATAAAAATTTGCTTTGCGTTTATTGCAGGTTAAATACAAAACTTGCAAGAAAACCGGAAGGAAGGAAGGAAAATAGAGACAAGGACAGATAGAAAGGAAGTAAGCAAGGTAAGGAGGTGGGGTGGGAACAAGGAAGGAACAATGGAAAGAATAATGAACAAAAGAAAATAAAGAACAAAGAAGAGAGCAAAGAAAGAAAGAAACAAATGACAGAAAAAGGCAAGAAAGGGAGGGAGGAAGGAGGGACAAAACAAATAAGGACGTAAAAAAGTAAGCAGAGAAGGGAGGAAAAAAGAATAAGGGGAAGGAAGGAAAGAAAGAAGGGATGAAGCAAGCAAGAAAGGAAGGAGGGATATAAACAACGTTGGATTAAAGACAGGAAGGAAGAGAAAAAAGAAAGGAAAGAAGCAAAAAAGTATGAAAGAAATCATTGAGGAGAATACGGAAGAAAAAGAATCAGGAAAGACAAAAGGACAAGGGAAGGAAACAAGAAGAGTAGAAATAAAATAAGGAATATGTACGGAAGGAGACAACGAAGGAGATAAGGAAGGAACATTTAAAAAATGAAATACAGAATAAAGTCTGGAAATACATATATTTATTTCTTAAACTTATCCAGACCTGGAATAAACTTCAACAATATTCCATCATTTCCAGGCTGAGCTGGAAACTAGTAAATATGTGTTGGTTTGACTCTTGGTCCGTGTTCCTTCATGGCTCCCCTCCTGATTACAACACTGAGAGCCTGAGGAGGAGAGGAAAGGAACCAAGGATGTTTAAATCTGAGCATGAGAAGCAGAAGTGGGCGGAGCCTGAGCTATGACAACATGATCTGATAGATTAAAAAACAAGCCACTCGTTTTAAAAATCTTAACAGCTGCTGATTTATAATCACATAAACCAAAACGAGAAAAAAAAACAACACATTAACAAAACCATAAAACACACAAATCAAAGTAAAATCCACAAATCTAAATTTCCTTCCACTCTCTTGCTATCACAAAAACAAGTCAAACACACTGGAACAACAGGATCTGCTTCTGTGGACCTGAGGAACAGCAGGTCTATCTTTTACTACCTGTGAAGGAGAGGATTTAGTTTTATCTATGTGGTTCTAAATGGGAAAAAATGACTGATGACTTCCCTGAAGGGCTCCGAGGTTCTGACGGGGGAACCAGAGGAAACACACCGATACCAGCTGCAGTAACAATCAGCTCTTAGTCTTATTTTTTAAATGTTGTTAACGTTTGTAGCTCAGGAATTTCTGCACGTTCACCTGAAACAGGAAAACCTCAAAGGATCTACACAATCTCGAGGGGGAAAATAAATGTGCAATGGCAGGTTTCCAGTCTACTGGACAGATGAATAACTCGGTGGATTTAGAATTAAATAACAAATGAATCCAATAGAAAACAGTGCAGGTGAAGACCTGTTTAGTCCCAGACTGCAGTCAAATTAAACTGTGAGGACTTTAAGATGATTCAACAGAAAAACATGATTTTCCTCAGAAGCAGATTGAACTGCAAATATAAATAACTGCTCAAGTTTAGTACATCCTCCAATAAACTACATGGATAAAACTTTACCGCACTTTTAAAAGCATGTGTACTGATATTTGTTGTGGTCATCTGTCGTGAGACAACCTGGAGTTTTAGACGGGAACAGAGAAATCTGGGCCAGCTCTCACTTTTTGTCTGAATTTGGGACTGAACAGCTCTTGAGTCTGCACTGGGTTCAAAAGGTTTTCCCTGAAGATCTGAGAGAAACATTTTTAGATGATTTTCTGTGCTTGAAGCTGTGACGAGCAGTGCGATATTTGCACGAGCTGCGGCAGCCTGTGGAAGCAGAACTTCAGCTGTCCAGCGACGCCTTCGGGTGAAGAACCAGGGTTCGGGTTGTGGGCTTACCGAACACAAGTTTGACCCTGAAGCTGATTTTTAAAGGGAAACGTGTGGAGTCTTCAGCTGGGACCAACAGGTAAAGTTCACATCACATCTCTTTCTCTGTAAATATAATTTTATCTAAAAAACAAGTGACTCTCTAACAAACTGAAACCAACTATCTCGGGACGCAGCACCGCGGCTGCTGTTTGGTGGAGGTTGGGTCCAAACGGACTGAGATGGGGCAGGACGACACACAGACGACGGCCAGAGGGAGGACTAGTTGTCCTCATCGTCATCGTCTTCCTCGCCTTCGTCATCTACGTCTCTCTTCCTCTTCTGTCCCTGAGCGCCCTGCTGCTCCTCTGCGTGAACAGGACATATGGGGTTTTTAAAACTATTTACACCTCTCAGATGTGTTCACACTTTGCCACATTACAAACACAAACGTCAGTATGTTTAATCGGGATCTTATGGAATAGACCAACAAAACTGTAGAAAAAGATCAAAGTAGAAGGGAAAAGATGCATTTTTTCACCGCATGT
This sequence comes from Girardinichthys multiradiatus, assembly GCF_021462225.1. Taxonomy (NCBI): domain Eukaryota; kingdom Metazoa; phylum Chordata; class Actinopteri; order Cyprinodontiformes; family Goodeidae; genus Girardinichthys; species Girardinichthys multiradiatus. Next base: position 35,375,452 of record NC_061806.1, on the reverse strand, counting down.
TATAAAAAAAAGTGTGGTATACATTTATATTCAGCCCCCCTTTACTCTGAAACCTCAAATAAAATCCAGTAAAGCTATTTACCTTCAGAAATCACCAAATTGGTAAGAAGAGGCCCGCTGTGTGTAAATTAATCTCAGTATAAATCCAGTTTTTCTCTGAAGTTCTGAGGTTTTATAGGAGCTCATTAGTGAACAAACAGCATCAGGAAGACCAAAGAAGACAGCAGACAGGTCAGGGAGAACATTTAAAGCAGGTTTACGTCATAGAACAGTTGTTCCTAAGCTTTGAACATCTCACAGAGGATTGTAGGGCACCACTCCAACCCTACCAAAACATGGCGGCTCACCTAAGTAGCAAGGCCGGGCAAGGAGAACATTAATCAGAGAAGCACGCAAGAGGTTGATGGTAACTCTGGAGGAGCTGCGGACATCCACAGCTCAGGAGAATCTGTCAATACGACGATCAGTTGTACTCTCTACAAATCAGGAATTGATGGAGGAATGGCAGAGGAGAGCCATTGCTCAAAGAAAGCCCAGACGAATTTCAGCTTGTAGCTTGCCAGAGGCCATGTGGGGAACACAGAGGAAGTGTTGAAGAAGGTGCTCTGGTCAGATGAGACGAACAATTTTTCACCGACATGCTGACCTCTATATGTGGCAGAAAACCAACACTGCACATCAGCCTAAACAAACCATCCCCAGAGTGAAACATGGTGGTGGGAGTGTCATGCTATGGGGATGGAAAGGTTTAGATCAAATACTACTCAAGTGTAAAATTGTGGAAAAACTTAAAAATTTATGTCCACAGATTCATTATGACTACAGAACAAAGTATTGAGTCTGGAGGCTGAATTCAAACGCATCCCACACTTTCCAGACCTTTATTTGGAAAAGAAAACTGAACACCATTTTCCCTTCATGTTGGTCTGTCTCTCTCGCATACAATCCTACTAAAATAAATTGAAACTTGTGATTGTAATAAGACAATATGTGGAAAAGGTTCAGGGTTATTAATAGTTTTGCCAGGAACTGTCTCGGTTCCTGCTGCAACATCCTCACCTTCCTCCTCTGCATAGTCATCCTCATCCTCGTAATCTTCCTAAAATGAAGAACAGACACACAAAGAGATGGAGAGCAGTTTGAAAACATTCGAAGGTGTGCATTTAAAACTCGAAAACCTTTAGATGTTTCTGATTGGAGGGCACTAATGAGGCTCTTTGTCTACTCGTTAGGACAACAGGGTGACCAAGACAACATCCATCAGACCAACTCTGACGAGCTGCGATGCAACAGGCATGGTGGTCATTCATTAACAACCTTCAGGCCCCCTTTCATGAAAAGTCCTTCAGGGAAATGATCAAAATGTGCTTTCAGAGGTGGTCATTTTAGTGGTAAATCTGGTCCAAGACTACCTCTGAGGTGAGTTTATTTAACCAGCCAGAGAACGGTACTTAGTATAACCAAAACATCAGCAGCTCTTCAGAAATCTGATACAGGACTCTGTTCTCTGCTGGATCCAGCACTGCTGCATGATGGGATAGGAGGGAGGGGGTTGGGAATGCTATGAATCCTGCAGTTTCTATGGTGAGTTGCCCACCTGATTGGCCTGGTTCACCTGAAAGCTCAGTCCCACCTCTCTTCCCTCTGAGCCATCCTCATCTTCCTCTTCGTCATCCTCCTCCCCATAATCACCAGTTGGCCCCGCCCGGTCCTCGCCATCCTCATCTATAAACAGAGATCACCACTAAACTTGGACCAAGCCGAGACAGTGACCTTTGGTCACATGCAGACAGAAACGGGTCCTACTAAGTGGACGAACACTATTGAGTTATTTATGTCCAATAAACCAAGCTTACACTGAGGCTAATATCTCACCTTCATCATCGGCCTCGGAGTCTGGAGCCTCGTTGTCCTCCTGGTCGAACCCGTCCAGGTAAGTCACCTGAGGGAGCAGCTCGAACACGCTCTCCCTGTAGTCCTCCAGAGACGTGATCTCACAGTTAAACAGGTCTAGACTCTGCAGGCTCTTCAGGTTTTGCTGCAGCATGAAACATCAGATACACTAAGTAACTCCAAACAATAACAATGACATCATTTAAACCTTAAATAAATTGAACTAAATGAAGCAACCGACCAGCGCCTCCAACGTGCTCAGCTCTTTGATCTTGTTCCCACTCAGGTTGAGGTAGGTCAGGTTGGGACATTTCTGTGCAAGGCTCTCCAAAGACCCTGATAGGTTGTTGTCACTCAGCTCCAACTGAGGGAGAAGAGAGAGACTTCAGGTAAACAAAAAAGTTCATCACATTTAGAAGAACAAAATAACTTCAGCTTTATGTAGACATTCCTTTATCAGCACACATGCAGAAACAGCTTTACAGAGCTAGAAATTACCAAAGAAGCAGGGAACAGTTTGGGCATTTAGCTAAAGCGGCATAACAGCAGTTCAGTCTGCAAGGACACAAGGTCTGCATAAACTCTTTTTTTTTATTATATTTTTTCAGCACTAGTGGCCTTTATTTATTTATTTTGACAGGTCCGGGACTCGAACCCGGGACGGCTGCTTCGAGGACTGTAGCCTCCGTACATGGTCGCGCGCTTAACACCTACACCATCAGCGCCGTGCCAGCATAAACTCATTTCATGTGTAAATTGAAACTAGAAAAATCAATCCAGCTTTAACCATAATAGCACTAAAGCTATAGCTAAAATCATTTGGATTAAGGACTTGCCTGGTAAATGTTAATTTAACTTTAAAGCAGAAATCCAAGTCATTAAGAACAGTATGTCCTTAGGCAGGCCCTTGAAATTAGGTAGCTGTTTTTTTTTCCTATCCTGTGTTCCTAGCTTTTCTGTCAATGCAAGTCAATGCTCTGGGTAAAAGATGTACATAGAGAACGGAAATGGTCCGAGTCCAGAACCTTGTGGAACACCATAGCTAACACCATTATGTGAAAAGTTGCATATGGCTTAAACCAATCCAAATCAAGGCTCCTAATTCAAAAGGTATTTTAAAAGCTTCCCAGTAAGATATGGAAATTTTTGGATTTGAAGCCAGCGCTGAGATCAAACAGGAAGCATCAAAACTGCCATTGTGATCACAGCATCCATTAAATTCTTCTTGAGTTGCAAAAATAGGTGAAATTAAATAGGTAAAACTAAAGGAAAACTATGAAAGGTTTTTATCTTTGCTGATGTCTGTAATCTGAAAGTTTACTGATAATGTGTTATTGTGTTTAATGCAGCCTTCAGCAGTCCTGGCTGCTCTCCTTGGTCTGGCTCTGAGACAAGCACAAGGATGACACCTAGTGGATTCACAGGTGAACTACATGCAGTATTAGCAGACACAAAACCAATTTAACTGACCTGAAAGGTTTGACCATTCTTTGCATTATTGTCATGCTCAAACTAATCCAACATTAATCAATTTAAAATCACCACAATAATGCAATAACAACAACATAATAACATGTTAAATTCATTCTCGCATGCTGCGTCTGTATTCGTTTTAGCATATTGAAGCCTAGTCTAAAAGAACATTTGATTTTTAAACTCTAAAATTATTTAGATTTCAACATCAAAGTACTGCAAAAAAAAAAGTTTTATTTTAAAGTTCACGTGACAGGCAAGGAGGGCTTACCTTACGTAGTTTGGGCAGTGAAGGCAGCTTCGCCAGTGAGCTCAGACCCACGTTGACCACGCTGAGAAACTCGAGCTGTGTGAACTCGTCTGTCAGACCCTCTACCTCTCCATCAGCAGACCGACTGTTGTCCACCACCAACTCCACAATCTGAAACAACGAGGATCAATACATCAATTAGTGATTGTCTTTTTTGGTCACTAAACACACCAAAAACTGAAATCTGTCACTTATTTATGGCTGTAAATGGATTAATAAACAGAATTCCTTTTATACAATTTGTTTTGGATTTAGCAAAAATTATCATATAAAATAGAATAAATGAAGAGGTCAGAACAGAACAAACAATAATTTGTGAATTAATTTATAAATGATTACACCAGAAATGGGTGAAAGTTTATTAATGACATTAATCAATAATAAATCAATCAATAAAATTAATTAATTGATCAGAAAATACCTAAAATAACAAAAAGACAGTGGGCCTCACCTAGATTTATACAAATAAATAAGTTAGGTATTTTTTTCTATAACTACATTAGTTTGTTTATGCTGTATGCACATCTAAAACTACTTTATTCTGCATTGAATTTGGTGTAATATTAATAATTACTATTATTAGTTATGTGTTTTGTTATACTTTAGGTAAATACATGTGTATTTTAAAAAAAAATTTCAATGGTAATAGAAAGGTTGACAGATGAGGTCAGACAGATTATATTGTTTGCAGATGACAGTGTGATTTGTATTGAGAGCAGGGAGGAGGTGGAAGAGAGCCTGGAAGGTGGAGGTATGTTCTGGGGAGTAGGGGAGAGAACATCAGCAGAAGCAAGACAGAACACACATGTGTGAATGAGAGGGAGACTGGTGGTACTGTTACATTTCAAGGATTAAAGGTACTGACGGTGGATGAGTTTAAGTAACTGGGGTCAATCGCCCCAGAACAAAAAGCAGAGCAAATAATAGGTGAAGAATGGAAACATGCTGCGGGGAAAGGCTGAAGATGAGTTTCAGCGGTGGTTTGCAACAGAAGGATAGCTGCAAAGAGTGAAAGGCAAGGTTTACTGCAAGGATGTGTGGTTTAAAGATGGCGGCATTGACAAAAACATAAGAGTACCTGAATGAAAGTATGTATAAAATTATGGAGGTGAGACTCTGATGTGTGCAGATGAGAGGCAGTGAATATGCGGAACCACATATTTTGAAGGTGTAGAGAGAAAGAAGCCAGGGAAAGAAAAAAGGCAGACAAATGAGAGAGTTTATGGATGCAGCTCGTTAGTGTAACAGAGTAGGAGGATAAGGTGAGATGGAGGGAGGTGATCTATTATGGCGCCCCCTACTGTGTATAAGTAAAAAAAGAAGATTTCTTTTTTGTATTTCAGATTTTTTGTTTAGTTAAGCATAAACTTACTTAGTACGTATCTAATGAAGAAAAACCTAAAACGTCTAACTTGTGCAATTTTAGTGATATTGCAGTAGTTCAATATTATTGCAGTATTAAGCAGGTCAATAATCCAGCATGGTTGAAAACATGTCAAAAGTGTTTGGTTTATCCGAGATGAAGTCACTCTGATGCAAGATGATTTAATGCTACACCAGATGTCCATGTACAAAACATCTCCTTGGTGCCCAAATGTCAGGAAAGTGTTACACAGAAGATTATACTTTGTCAACGTATACAACATACACCACTTAAGGTGTATTTATACTGTACATTCATGAAATGTTGTATTGTTACTTATTTCTGTGCTTTTGCAGTGGAAATAAATAAAAGAGCAATCCATACTATAATAGCATGTAATAGCAGCTATTTCATAGCTGGTGCTGTTCCCCAGTTTACCAACACCCCTGATATCGACGCCTTCAATTTAAAAAATATGAATTATAAAATATGACTATACAAAGAAATCAATTATTAAAAACAGTTCACTGTTGAATAGATTGTGTATTGGTAGGATTACTGGTAGGGGGGGTTTTGCTCTGACTGGTAGCTGCTTTTATTTCCCAGAGTCCTTTGGTCTTCCAAGCTTATATAACGTAAGAGCCTGAGCAGAGCATCAGCCTGCAGCTCCATCATCGCTGTGAGTGTGCGCTGCACAGTGCAGGGTTTAACCCACTGTAATCTGCATGCAGAGTGCTGCAGGAGGAGGAGGTGGAGGAGGTGGAGGTTTCTCTGCATTAACCATCTGCCGGCTTCCCCCAATTTATAAAACATGACCGCAGCGTTTCATCTGTTCAAGTAAATTAACTCGGAGTATTATTTAACCTGAGCTGTTGGTTATATAATAGAGACACACACACACAGCTTTAAAGACCTGGTTTATGGAAACAGGCAACACAACCGGATACACCAAGATCTGCACTCACAGCTTTCACATAGCTCGTCGAGACCCCACAGTAATCTAATTTCTTGTACTTTAAAAGCTCAGCAGTAACGCCATCTTGTTCCGTTACTTCGTCCTTCTTCCGTCGCCGAATCCCAGTTACCTGGTAACCACGTTACTGTGACGGGGCCGTGGTGTAACGCCGCCTTGTTTAAACCGGTTTCTGTAAGTCACGGTGTCGACCTTTTCGCCGTCGTCGTCGAAAATTCCGCTCGACAGGAAAGCTAATCCGCTTTCTTGTAGCGGCAGGTCGGTAACGCGTTGCCGCTACGCCGCGCAGCCTGTGACCGACCTTTGCGCGCGAGCTGAGTCGAACCGAAACCACCGCGAAAAAAAAAAAGACACGAAAACACGATCATTTGACAGTGGATTAAAGTGGACACAGCGTGGCGTGACCGGACCTGTTGAAAGAAAGTCCGCTGCAAGACAATGTCGTCGAAGTTTAAAGCGGCGGAGACTTAAAAATGTCGGCTCATAAAGGACAGCGAGTCTGTAACGGGCATCTGATGAGTTGTTGTTTATCCCTACTGTACTCTAAAAAAGCGGGTTTAACACAAATAAAATTATTATTTCAAAGAGAAGTGGCCCAGAGCAGCAGATGGGAAGACAAAGTTAAAGCCGAACAAGTTTAAGGAATTAGCAACGTGTTTCGACCGTTGAGCCCGAGTGATAGACGGAATTTTGTCGGAGAGCAGGGGGGCGGTACGACAGAGCAACCCGTAAGATGCTCCACATATACCTCAAACAACCGTACGGAGCTTAGCTCTAACTCACACTATCAGCGCGTCAATAAATAGAGAGTTAAGCAGGCGACGAGCCCTTCAGAACTCAATAGTTTACGTAAGAAAGTGCTGAAAGGCGAGCAGCAGGGTCCGGGCTCCGGACGCGCATCACGGACAACAATTACCATCTTATTACATTCTAAGTCGCTTACCTCTGCTGGGCTCCGGTTCCGCAGCTCTAAAGTAATCCTCTTCTTCATATCCATGTTTGACTGTGACGTGTGGGTGTTTAGAACTGAGCGCCGAACAGTTGAGAAAAGTCCCGGGGATCAGAGGGGTAGTTGCCCTTCTCTGCTGGCCGCAAGTTGCCTACTGATCCTCCATGATAACTTGCGCCCTGCCCCCTCCACTACAGCCCCGCCCAGAGAATGAACGGGGTTGGCCGCCTCTGTTTTTCTCGCCTTGGATTGGACGATAGACATGTCAATCACGATCATCGCATAATAATCCTCTATCTGGACGGCTTAAAAGGCATAGGAGTTGTAGTATTGTTTGCGGGTAGCATTTTAAATGTTCATCTCCTGATCAATTTAAAGAATAATTTCATTTTCTACCAACAAATATGCTGTATTTGTTTTTTTGTTATATATCAGACCTCGAGCCACACTCTAGACTCTTACTACACACTGAAGCTGCACTAAACACTTCCCCACCAAAAGTGCAACATTTCACTCACTTATAGGTGCAATATCAAGTACTACTTCATGCTTTACATGTGTATTTACTACTTTGCAAAGTTAATTTCAGCTTCACTATTTAACTGTGCACATTTTTTTTTTTTTTTGCTCTTTACTGCATATATTTTTTACTGATTGCTATTTATTGTTAGATTTAACTTTGTATTTTATACTTAGTTTACTTTTTACTTAAGTATTAAACTTTTTAACCTTTTCGTACCTTAACATGTAATTGTGACCTGGTATGACAATAATATATATATATTGCAAATTGAGGAAAAACCCAACCTTTAATTTGAGTAGACTTGTGTACTTGTGTAAGGGAAATGTATTTTATCAATTTCATTGGATGCACAATTGTTGGTGCCCCTAACAATTCCTTTAGAAGTAATGTATCTGAAGCTTTTTTTTCTGAAATACACTTTTGTTTTTAAGTTAATCTGAGTTTCTAGGAACTTCTAATAATTCCCTGTAGTATAACTGTGACATGACAGAGACCCATACTCACAAACTACTGGCCACTAGGCTGGATAAGGACCTATTTTTATCTTGCCACCACTCCCAGTGACGATGGTGACAAGTAAAAAAAACGTCTAAGATTACTGTTAGAGAACTGCAAAGAGTGACTTTTCAGGACCAGTCTCCATTAGAACCCATTTACATGTCAAATACTGGTTTGGGATTGATGCCTGAAAAAAGCCTTTTCTCTCTATCACAAATGTAAACACAAGGATTTTGATATACACCTAGGCCTTTTATTTGAATTATGACCTTTTCTCAGATGAGACAATAGTTAGATTTGAGGCACAAAAAAAACTCAAGTGGGTTTGGCTTAAAACATGCACACTGTTGGGTATGGCAGAGGATCTGTGATGCTGTGGGGCCTGTTTTTCTTCCAAAGGCACTGGCAACCTTGTTAGAGTGTCTATCATCTTTGAAATACTATATTTTAAATAGAAACCTGACAGTCTTTACCAATAGATTTAAAATTGATCATCATTAGGTCTTTCACTTGGATGAGAATCCAAAACATATTGCCATATAAAATGTATTTACATTTTATTTCAATGTATCTGTATGGGGATTATATTTTTTCCAACAAATTTATATTACCATATATTGAGTTGCTTTAAATGCCACAAAGTCTATTGGAAAACATAATAAAATGAAGATTAGTTAAAAAAGAAAAAAATCACAACTTTAATTATTTACAAATACATTTTTACAAAAATATGATCAAAACTAAACTGCAGAGCTATGCTGTGCTTCAAAAACCATAGAGAGCTCATAAATAAATGATCCAAAGTATGTTCATAACGCTAAAGGTGGCTTTTGTTTGAAAGCTCAAAGATACAACAAAGAAGTTCTTTAAGAAAAAGAAGTTTATATTTAGATTGAGGCAGCCATCATCATCATCATCGTCACAGAGAAGCCATTAGGTAAAGTTAAAAAAATACAACTTTGTATGTACATAGAAAAGGGTTGGTTTTGCAAAGCTTATAAAAATAACTATAACACAAACAACAGCTAGTTTCAGGAGAAAGAAGGAAGAGGTGGTGAGGGACAGCTGAGAGAATACGTGTGATCGATCTGAGCACGGTGAAGTTCAGTAACACAAAATGGACCAACAAGATGTCCTCAGAGGAGCATGTGTTTGACTTCAGGGGATTCACCTCCAACATAACAGTAAACTGTAGACTGCTCTCAAATTTTACGTCCGTGTTTAACTCCTGGAACCTGCTGTCAGTTTTTACTGCTTACAATAAATGTATTTCTCTATTGTGATTGGATTCAGAGTAAGATTGTTTGTTTTTTTGCCACAAAACGTCAAGACAGGTCAGAATGAGAATATTAGCATTTTTCTGCAGGATTGTTTCACATCAGCGTTTTTTTCTTACAAACCGGACGGTCATAAACGGGTGGTTCTGCTTCAGTTTTTGGCAGGAAACATCTGTAGATGTAACTCTCAAATGAGCTGAGAGAAAGCTGATGAACTGACAGAGTTCGGTTTTGGACAGATTTCACATAGAGATGCACCAATCAATGGGATAAAGATCGGCAATGGCCAATTTTTCCCTAATTGGTATAATCAGCAGATCAAATACTGAAAAGTTTAAATGTTTGGTATAGAACCAAGAGCAGGTAATTGGATCAATTTTGTATAAGTTCAGTAACATTTCTATTGGTCAAAGTCATTAAGGGGAGGAATCTAGTCACACCTCAAAGAAAAATGGAATACAATACAGGCCAGGAAAAGCCTGATTGGTGCATCTCTAATAAAAAACAATGTCAGTGCAAATCACAACAAATTGATCGGTCTGCTGAAAGGAGTTTCCCACAAACCGCTCCAACAACGTCAAATTAATCAAGTTAACACCACCTATAAATGTTTCCTCTCCCATCCAGTCCCTCTGAAGCCTCAAAAAGTCATGCATCTTGTGTGGAGGTCCTAACAAGCCAACAGAAACACTGTGCCGCTATTTATCAAAGAGTTGGTTCCAAACCTGAAGAACTGCAGACAACATCGCAAAACTGCATACAGATCCAAGATAAGATGGAGAATGCACGGACAAAGGGACAACATCAAGTATTTTTCAGCTTTCCAGGGATAAACATAACCTTTTCTGCGAAACAACTGATATGGTATCACCTTTAACATACACCTCGACCTTGGAGTTATTTTGTGAATGGTCCGCTTTTAGAAAATGATGTGTAGACCATTAAAGAGACAATTTGTTGGTCTACTGCAGAGAGGAATTTTTTATAAGCTGAATAACTTTAGGTTTGATAAAATATTTTAATTGGTCATCTTGGACTTAAAATGAACAGATTTCTTTACTAGCCAAAACATGTAATAGAATAACTGTATAACTGCTAAGTTCTACATCTTGGCACCATTAGATGAAATGAATTTATAGCTACTTGATGGTGCAAACAAATTTGGCTCTAAATAATAACATCGCAAAAGAGAATTATGGATTGAATGATAGATCTGGATTTGGTGAAACCAGGACTGTGGGACTGATTAAAACACACGAGTTGGAAATGAACCAGAAGGAGAAGTGCTGTGTCCCAGAAATCATTCCCACCGCTTGTTACAGAATTAAACCGGGGCTATTCCGCCTTTCTGCTTGATATTAGAATAGAGGTTGTGAAGCAGGAGGGAAATGCTGCCCGAATCGTAATCAATCCCTAAAGGATCATGAGACACGGCTATTAAATATGACAAAATCACCTCGGAAGGGATGGAAAAAACAGAGCTAGTTATAAACATCACTGAAATGAAATACAATAATGGAACTCAGTTCAGAAGGAATCACTGTAGTGTCCCAATACTAAAAAAGGAACTATGTGTGTTTTCTAGAGAGGACGTCCCAGACTAACAACTCGTTCAGTTATGGCGCCATTACACAAGATAAACTGACTTCACTAAATTAAACGACTCACACAAAAACTGAACATAATATGTGTAAAAAACATAAATGGGCAGTTATTGGCCTTCAAACAGGAAGTAAGGACAATCTGTCATTAGGACAAACTATAAATCTAGGTTTCTGCTGTGTCACATTTCAAATAAGGAGCAGAATGTTGCTATAGCAATCTTCAGGTAACAGAAATTTTGTCTTCATGCAGGATCGTCCCGACATCTCCTCACATTACTGTCTAGATTATTGTTCGCAGGCGGATGACAAACTAAAGCAAACCATTATACGAAGGTCCTTCACAGTTCATGCACCGTTCCCTTTCCTTTGGACCACATCAAAGCCCGCTGAAGGAGGCGTTCAGGAAAAAGGAACAAGCGAGTTGACTGAAGTTGTCCATCATGTCCGCACACATCGATCTGATCTGTTAGCCTCAGATCATTCTGGGATTTAAAATGATGCAGAGCTGGAGCACGTCGTAGTCGGTCTGTCTTTCTTCTCTGAGTTTCTCTGTAAGGAATCCATTTTGCCTCATATGTTTGAGGTTAATCAGAACACTGTATCCTTGCAGTGAGTCAGCTCCTCCCCTTCTGTCTCAGTTAAACGTATGAGTCTAATCAGCCACCTCCTGTTATGATGCGTCTCCCCGCTCTTCATCCTCCTTCTATGTTAGGAGCTGACCTGTGTCGCCTCTCCGCCCGTCTCCACCAGCGTCACCTGACCTTCCTCCCCTTCCATGATGATGCCTCCCTCCTGCAGCACCACCATCTCTCCCTCCTCTTCCACCACGCCGGCAGCCCCCTCCTCCTCATCCTCCCCTCCCACCACCTCCTCTGGGCTGGCGGCATTAGCGCCAGCGCTGACAACGGTGTTGCCATTGCTGGTGTTGGCCTGACTTTGAGCCATGGCTTCCAGCTTTATGCGGTACTCCTCGGCTTCCTGCTCCTTACGTAGGAGCTGCTGGCGATACTCCTGAGCCTTCCTATTAGCTTCCAGCAGTTGTCTCTGGAGCAACTCCTGAAGAAAAGGAAAAGGTGTAAATAAAGTAGAACTGACAAAAATTATTAGATCAGCCAAGATCTTATAATTCCAGATCAGCCAAAGTTTACTTTCAGTTTGTTTTTTAATGTTATCATGCCTTGCGCTCCCTTGTGTTCACAGGCTCAGTTTAGGTGTTCCACTTGGTTATGTGCTTGGGCAAGTTTTATTTTCCAGTTACACGCTCCAATTTTTTATTTCTTCATAATAGAAATGCATTAGCTTAAATTATAAATGTCATTTACATGATTTAATCCTTTTTTTTATCTTCTTCCTATTTTCCTTTAAATTAACCTTTTAATCCTAACTGACTTGTTTTGTTTTTTTTCCAATTAGTGTCAGCTTTACACCCATATTTTGTTTTGTTCAGTACTTTGAAAAGTGCATGAAGTGACTTATGCAGCAAGTTGAAAATAATAAATTAGACATAACATTCTAGCAGGTTTTAAAAGATTTTATTTATTGTATATAAATAATAAAAAACTGGATGGACATTCTGACCAGAAGGGAATTAACATTTGATTTAATAGATTTGTTTTAGATATTTTGTAAATAGTTCATACTGTAATGAATGTGCACAGGTTTATGTTTTTAAATTTGAACATAATTAGCAACAAATGAAATATATTGTATAAAATCACTACAAACAGACAACAGTGACCATAACTGTCTTTTACTTTGTCATAAGGCTGTTTTAACAGAAAATGCAGAAGTCATAGTTTACTGTACATCAACATGAACTACTCACAGTTTCTCCTGTGTCATTGTGGTTGTTGGTCACCTCCAGCTTCCTCTTCCTGGAAGGTGGAGGCTGAGGCTCCTCTGTTACCACCTCCTCTGTCACCGTGTTGGCTGGCACTGCAAGCACTGAGAAGAAACAAACAAATGGTCAGCAAATAAACCCTCCTGCAGCCTCTAACCCTCTGATGAGAAGCAGTTTGCAACGTACTCTGCTGTCCGTGTTGCATCGTGACAAAAAACGGCTGGGACATCCCTCCTGTAGTCTGAAGGTTGCCGTGCTGGTCCGTTACAATGGTGATGACCCTCTGGCCGCTCTCATTGACCACTGTGGCATGCTGGATGTTGGAGTCCAGAGCACTGGCAGCCATCGCCTCTTCCGATTCTCCTCCAGAGCAAATACATATGAGACATCACTTCAACTGTTTAACTTCATAGTAGGCTTTCTACAGAAACTAGTGCGCTGAAAAAGTATTCACACACCTTAAACTTTTCACATTTTGTCATCTTACAACTAGAAACTTCAATGTATTTTATGTAGTAGACAAAAAGGACGCAATGCAAAATTGTGAAGTGGAAGGAGACTTATTTTTGTTTTAAATGTTTTATTTTTTACAAATGAAGACCTGAAAATTTGTCTTGTTCAGCCACCCTGTGAATAATATGTAGAACCACCTTTCACTGCAATCAATGCTGCAACTCTTTATCTATGTTTATAAAAGCTTTGCTCATCTAGAGGCTGAAATTCTCAAGTTCAGTCAGATTGCACGGAGAGCGTCTGTAAATATCAATTTTCAACTAGTTCCTCAGATTCTTATTCTGGGCGGTTCTAACACATGAATGTGCTTGGATTTGGCTCCGGCTGCATGTTTAGAGTTGCTGTCCTGCCGGAAGATGACTCAAAGTTTCTGCAGCCTCTAAGAAGTTCTGCTCCAGAACTTGACCTGTATTTAGCTCCCGTTAACCCCGACCCACTTCCCTGTCTGTGACGCTGCCACCACCATGTGTCAAGGTGAGGATGATGTGTTCAGGCCACACTTTTAAGATTTGAACTATGTGCTACTTTGTGTTGATCCATTAGATAGAATCCTAATAAAACACACTGAAGTTTGTGGTTGTGACAAAATGTGTGAAGATCACAGGGTGTGAGGAGGTTGTGTTTAAACACACTGTTCCATCAACAGATTGCTGCTTTTTAAACAGCACAGAAATTATGTAAATGTTTTATGTTCATACCTGCGTTTGCCTTATTGAGCAGCTCCGCCAGGTTCACCACCCCTCCTTGGATAGCAGGTATTCCCTGGATGATGAACTGTGGATGGTTGGTGGTACTGGTTGTCTCAACATTCATGCTCACCTGGTTCATGTTAACCTGGTTCTGCATGCCCTCCTGTAAACAAAGACCAACAAACAACAGTTTAAATGGAAAGATGCTAGTTTATAAGCTATTAAAAGATATTTTTAGGGAATTCATGCCTCACTTCCAGCTGAAACTTTAGTTTTTCTACTATCTTGAGTGTGCAGATCCTTAGTTAGCACAAGCTGGAGAAAAAAGTTAAAGCCAAAAGCTGGCTGGATGTTCCAGCTCCTCTCACCTGCAGCAGCAGCATCAGCTCAGTGTTCTGGATGTCCGCTGCGATGTCAAATGGTGTCTTGTCAAATTTACTGCGCGCATGTACGTCAGCACCGTGTTTGATGAGGGTCTCGCACACGCTGTGGTGTCCGTGCTGCGCAGCCCAATGAAGAGCCGTCATCTTCAGCATGTCTTTGGCATTGATGTCTGCACCGCTCTGAAAGCAGATTTCCCAAAGAGGAAATCAAAGCTGCACTTAATTCACATGAATGTATCTGACAGTCTGGGTTTACAGCACAGAATGAAAGTCCTAGTTTAATCTTTTACTTCTTTCTATCTTCCTTTCAAGCAGACAACTGCTGATTTCAAGTAATGATTTCTTTGTAATGTGCTCATAGTTTTCAGCATTGAAATGTGGTGATGTGGCTCCAGTAAATCTCATCTACCAGCAAGAAGTCACTGAGGTATTCTGGTTTGATCAGGGGACCTAGAATCTCATTCGTGATAACCCGATTGGCCCAAAAAGAGAACAGAACCAGAGTCAGTGCAAATAGGGAGCAATATACAAGCTTAAAATGTTCATATGTGGCACAACATAAAATAATTAAACCATATTTCATATTATTAGAATTATAATAGAAATAGCAATGTAGTTGCAGTAAAATGTATTTATTTTAGTATTTATTGTGTGCCCAAAATATGCTAAATATTTAAAGAAATTAAATCAAATTATATATGAGATTTGAGTATATTATTATCATTCTCCATAAGTAATCAAAAATACTTCAACTGATCCCCAACGGTTAAGTACACAGGTATGAAATAATTTCAGACAGGTGAGAAAAGGATGTAGGAAGAGATAAAACGGCAGAGCGTGGTATGAACTGGTGAAAGAGTGACTGACAGGAAGCTTACTCTGTCTGACCTCGAATGTGAAGTTTATCGTGTTTACACAAGATGTTGCTGATCTAAATAAAGGCATTATTTTTGTATATTTGAATGTTTTCTGGTCAGATTGGGAATTTCTTGGTTACTGGTCTATTTTCACTATTTTTCATCCATCCATTTTCTATACCCGCTTCTTCCACACAGGGTCGCGGGGGGGGGGGGGCTGGGCTCTATCTCCAGCGCTCTACAGGCGAGAGGCGGGGTTCATCCTGGACAGGTCGCCAGTCCATCGCAGGGCAACACAGAGACAGACAGGACAAACAATCATGCACACACACAGGGCAATTTAGAGAGACCAATTAACCTAACAGTCATGTTTTTGGACTGTGGGAGGAAGCAGGAGTACCCGGAGAGAACCCACAAATGCACGGGGAGAACATGCAAACTCCATGCAGAAAGACACCCGGCCGGGAGTCAAACCCAGGAGCTTCTTGCTGTATGGCAACAGTGCTACCAACTGTGCCACCATGCAGCCTCTATTGTTCATTATTTACTAATATATGTGTATAATTTGCTGTCCAGTTCACTGTTTTTACACTATTCTGTGTAATGAGTCACTTGCACCCTGACTGTCCAAAACACAATGTCATCCAACTACTTCTCTCCTTTCTGTTGAAGAATGAAAATAAATTCAGTTGAAATCTGAAATGGTCATTCAGTTATCTGGTCTCTGAATATATCAAGTTCCCTAATGATGTAACAATAAAGGTAAAGACAGGATGGTAGATTATAACCATTAACCGTAAACCAAACTGTAACCAGTCAGTCCCACCCTGATCAGCAGCTCTACGATGACTGTGTGTCCCTCGGCAGCTGCCATATGCAGAGGGGTCCTGTCCACTTTTGTACGGGCGTCTCTGCTGACGCCAGCTCTCAGCAGGACGTCTGCGGTGGAGTAGTGGCCGTGCTGAGCTGCCAGGTGGAGGGGGGATGTCCCCAACTGTGTGAAACATAGAAGACAAAACAAGTGTGACGCCACTGCAGTAAATAAACAGGCTGCTTTAGAAGACCTGATACAGGCGTTTCAGTTAGACAGTTGATGTGCAAAAATGAGGTCAAAAGCACAAAAAGGCACACATGACATTAAAATAGATCACAATTATAAAAGAGCTGAATGCATTTAAGACGTTTTTGTTTTTTCCCACTTGAACTCTTATTACATTTCTAAACATTTAGAAGTCTTCGCCACCTCTTTTCTGCATTTTGTCACATCAGAAACACAGACTTCTTTAGATGTTATGTATTAGACAGTCGTGATAGTTCTGAGGAAGAGCGAACCTCGGCCCCAGATTGCGGTCTTCTGCAGCCTCGGACAGGTTTCCTTCTAGTGCTGCCCTGCATTTACCTCCATCCATCTTCCCATCAACTCTGACCTGCTTCCATGTCTTTGCTGAAGAAAAGCATTTCTGAGATGCAAGAGTAAAAGCTGTCCTGTCAACTGATCACCCCACCTGAGCTGTAGATCTCTGCAGCTCCTCCAGAGATACACTGGCCCTCTTGGCTGATTCTCCAATTAATACTTTTCTTACCCAGGCAGTTTTATTTATACATAGATTAAATTGTGTACAAATGAACTCTACTTAGTAATCAGGTCACCTCTGAGGGCAATTAGCTGCATTATGTTTTATGCAGGGGTATCAGAACAAAAGGGGCTAAACGTGTAGATTATGCCACAATGTAAAAATAAATAATAAAAAAATTCCCTCCACAATTATGCGCTACTTTGTAATGGACTACCACCATAAAATCCCAATAAAATACATTGAAGTCTGTGTTTGTAAATTGACAAATCGAGAAAAAACTCGAGAGTTGTGATTATTTTTTCAAAGCAGTGTATAATTTAGGGATAAAAACTAAATTATTCTAAGGAAATATGCAACACTGCTGGAAACAGGCCTCTCACCCAGTCGGTGGTGAACGGCGCTCCATTGGCCATCAGGTTTCGGACCTCGTCGTCCTGACCTTTCCGGGCTGCCTCCAGCAGCCTCTTTCCCAGATCCACAAGCGACATCTATAACAGATCAATGCAGGAGATCAGGTCCCATTATGTCTTGGTGGTGAGATACTTTTTGTATTTGCAAGCGTTTCAAGTACAACTGGCAACAATCTGATTTATATTTTTCACTTATTCTTTCAATGAAAGTCTTTTTAAATCTAAACCTTTTAGTTTAAATGTTTTCACTTAGTGAATTGAATTACTGAAATACATCAACATTTCAATAATATTCTAATTTATTGAATATGACTTTATATAGTTCATTTATATTTGTTTTGGGGTTAAAAAAATTTAAAAAATACACGAGACACCGGCAGGGCTAGTAGCTTTGGAAGGAAAAAAATCAACAAAAAATTCAATCTAATTCAGTTTTATTTATATAGCGCCAACACGGCGTCTCAAAGCACTTTACAAAGTCAATTCAGTTGAATCACACAGATTTCAAGTCAGGTTCATAAATTCCAATTAATCCTAACTATCAAACAGTGCAGTCAGATTCAGCTATTTATTCAAATTGGTTAAAGGTTTTTCTATCTAAGGAAACCCAGCAGATTGCATCGAGTCAGTGACTTGCGGCATTCACTCCTCCTGGATGAGCATGTAGAGACATGTAAAATAAATCCAAGCTGTAGCATCTTACACAATTCAATAAATTATTTATGGAGTTTTAAAGGTGGGAAAAAATAGTCAGCAAATGTAAAACTGTATCACAGCAAAAACAGTTGCTTTTTTCCTAAACATAAACCCTATTTTAACCTTTTTTAATCTATAATGAACTAAATATTTGAACAGTTATTACACCTGTCTGGACCTCTGTCAGGGTGTGATGATTTCTCAAATGGTATGAAAAATAGATCCAAAGTATCCACAGTACGAATTTACTTCACCCTGAAAATATTCCTTTAAGGCTGATAAAAGCTTACTTACATAAAATGTAACAAAAATCGTTTTATGATGCATTTCTTGAGTTCAGTTTTACTGTGTGAAGATTACCCATGTTTTCCACTGACGAGTTATTAAACACCAGAACGGAATTAGTGTAATTTTATTTAACTAAAGTTCTCCACACAAGGTAAACATTGTCTTTAATCAAGAGGCTGTTAGCAACACCCTTCAAGTCATTGTAGCTATGTTGTAAAGCGAAAAGTGTGTCCATTATCGGACATATGGCCCGCCTTACGGTAATAAACTGCATTTAAAACAAACGATATTCATCAATTCGGAATTGTGCATTTGTTTTCTACTTTAGGTTGAAAATGTGGAAACTTTTCCGGTATATGAACTAATTCATAACCTCCCCTAATGGTCCTATAAAAGTGCCAAACGCGTAAAATAATGCATGTCCGATAATGGAATCGCTCACATTCAAGCGTCTGGCCCGCTAATACCTTCATTTGGTTAAAACTTTAAAGATATAACGTCATAAGAAACAAAGTGTGACAATTTTGTAAAAAGCGATATGGGTTTAAGGTGGCTCTGTGGGTTTACAATGAAAATTCAATATTTTTGGAACTGTTAAAAGTTCCGTCCGATAATGGAACCCGTGTAGACAAACAGCATTTGTTATTGCGAAACAGCGGAGCGGGACGAGACTTCTCTCTCCGCGGCCGAGGAGCCATTTTACGCGCCTTCACGGCCAGAAAATAGACCGCCATGTGCCACGTACCCCCCTTTCCCCCATATAAGCTGCTTTTCTACCGCATTAAACATATAAACCTCTCCATCCATGCCAACGAGAAATAAACAGTAGCACCGACAGGAAACTGTTTGATATTAAGTTGTTGGTTTTCCGGGGGAAGTCACACAGAAATTTCCTATTTTACACACGGAGAAAAAACTACTTCCACATCCGGTTAAGTTGCATTCTGCCAGCGTGCACCGTCAAAGCGCTTACCAGGGAGTGTATGAAGAAAATGTTCTACCGCTTATGGTTATTTTGGTAATCTTTCAAGATGATAAAGCTCGGAAAATATGAGTCTTCTCCTGGTGTAGGACGACAGAGCGGCTACTTACCGCGTTCAGGTTTGTTCGGGTCCAACCAGGCTGCTCCTCTCTGCTAATGTTAGCAAGCTAGCCGGCTAAGAAGCGCAATCCCCGCTGTTTGAACAGGATTTATGCGGTTCTGTAGTTATTCGACATGTAGAATGGGCCAGTTGTGCGCAGAATCTTATTTCAGAATTCGCAAAACACGGGCATTTGGGACCACTGTAGCTTGTCGTAGTCCTAAGAGCTTGAATGCTGTGGAAAGTAAGCGATAGGTAGCTGTTACGCAGCCGGATGTTTACGATTCAGCCTTCAAAATAAGTTTCGCAATAATAAAATTGATTTTAATGAAATTTCAGTTTGCATTATGTTTTAATGTCGTCCTCCAATGTATTTGTACCTGTTAGCACTTACTTATATTTCATTGGCAATTATATATTTCTTTCACAGTTGGACTAATCTTGCCAAACTAATTAACATAAATTAAAAAAGTATTTACAAAAATAGCTTGTAATCTCAATTTTATAGTTTAAGATGGATCATGTATTACATTCAAAGCTGCAACAACATTAAATTGCAATATTATGTTGAGGATAATATTTTCAGGATGATTTATAATAGTGAACTGATGACTAAGTATTATACTTGCCATTAAAATATTAATACCAGTTCTTTGTGTATTTTATTTGACAGAAAAAGGCATTTTACAATATGTTTAATGTTATGTTAACAGTTTTAAAGGCAAACTAAATTAAAGATAGGCCAGACAGCCTAAAAAAGAAAAAGTTACAGCATGAGACAGTAGTAAAAAGGGAATTCCTGTCAAAAGTAAAAATTACAAAAAAATGTAAGTGGCTGTTGGCTTTTTTCCATTTTACCAAAGATGAGTGTATTAAGTATTTTAAATCACAATAATACTACAGACAATTTAATAATTCTTTTAAAGCTCAAGTTAAATGTCCTAAGTCACATGGAATCACACACACAAAGGTTAGGTATTATGTTGGGTACTATTTCAATTTGATAGAGTAAAACAGGATTGCATCCAAAGTAAATAAAAATTAGGCTGCAAATATTTAGTCGGTTTTCAAGTAAACATCTTTGTAGTATATATAGATACAGTACAATTAAATTAGAACCTCACTATTAACAGTGTAGACAATTTTCTGCAAATCAAAATACGCATTAATAAAACAAATATTTCACCAAAATTAGTTTACTACGGCACTTCTTTTAGTTTGAAAGTCATGACAGGAAGTGCATACTTTTTTTACTCTGCTGTTTACCAGCTAGTTAGCTGTTAGCCTGCATGCATGCAAAGGGTTAACAAGTTGAATTTAGGCTGGTTTTACCTCTCCTCCTACCAGGAAAATCCTGTAACCGCACGTCGCCGGGGGTTAGTCGTAGTCTGGCACGTAGAAAGTCTTTATTATTGTGTTTTTTCTGTCAAAAATATGGCGGCTGCGCGACACCGGAGGTGGAAGACATAATGTGCGTTAACCTCCCTGTGGGCGGGCTTAGTCAGAGCGACGGGGACCAGACCTGAGGTCAGTTTACTGCAGCACAGTTATAGGTCACTCTGATGTGATGTCAGAGAACATGCTGATCCCAGAAAAGGGCCAAAAACCAACGCATTCCTGCCCTGCTTGCTTGCTGTTAGAAAATAGTCATACAGTTGAATTCACCTCAGAGGAGAATTTAATTTAAGTTTAAATTAACGCTCCCCCCAAAAAACACAGTTTTAAATCTGGAATCCAGTATACGCTGCGAGTTTTAGTATTATCAGTATTTACACATGAAAGGCAAATGTTTCGAGATTTTTTTCTTTTATTAAATATATTTTAATCGTGTTACAAATGGCTATTGAGCATAAAAATGTTAATAATGAGCTAAATTAAAAACTGGTCAGTTTACCTTGAATATACTGGCAAAGTTAAAGAGTGAAACAACATTTAATAGACACAAATGTTTGTATAGAAATAATAAAACCTAATAAAAATATTTTCAGGATTTTATAATTTACTCTTTGTCAGAATATAGTTATTTCGACCTCTAGCTTCTCATCATTTACACAGTTGAGTTTCCTCAGTCCTTCAAACAGATTTCACCTCTGCTTACTACATACATCTGTATGATTTGCCTCTTGTTTTTCAGATTTTGTTTTTCATTTCCATTGGAAAATTGAACCCCCCAAAACCCTATACATTTACAAAATGAATAAAACGTATAATTTACAGATTAATGTACTTAATTTATATAGAAACAAATGTTATGTTAAGCTATATTTCTGCAAATTATCACAACATCACAAAAGTGGATAATTTAATTACACGTTAAAAGTGTCAAAAAGGTCATTTCAGCTCTCTCTTTTCATTATATGGTTTTTACCTCAGTGCGTTTACATCAGCTTATCCCAGGTCTCCCCCTGTGTGCACTGACCCTCTGCAGAAACAGCAGGTGTGGGTTGGGGCATAGACATTTTTTTGTATTTTCCCCCTTAAATGTCACACTTAAATGTTTCAGAATGACAAATATATTTTAATATCAGAAAAAGATCATCTGAATAAATACAAAAAAAAAAAAAACATTAAGGATTGCAAAGACATTGATAAAGATTTGCTACTCTAGTGAACCACATTGAGAGCCGTTATGGACAAATTGAGAAATATATAACAAAAGTGGACCTTCCCAGGAGTGGTAAGTTAAAATGACCCCAATGAGTCATTCATGAGTTCACCAACAAACCCAGAACATCATCTAAATCACTGCAGATCACTTACCGTGATTGTGACCCTAATCATGAACCACTGATCATGATTCAACAATAAAGGCTGAATTAAAACTATTCTGCTAAAAGGAGCGGGTCCAAATTCCTCAACACTGATGGGAAGGACTCATTGTCTGTTTTCATAATGGCATAACCAGTTATAAGGTTTAGGGCTCAGTTGGTGTGGATAGGTTTTTAATCTTAATGAACACTTCTTCATGTATTCACTTAGGCTGTCTTTGTTATTACTTATTATTATTATTCCTTATTGTTATTACTCAAATTCTAGTTATTTGTGTTTTGAGTAAAATGTAATTATTGAGACAAATCTTTCTTCAAATTGTCAAAACAAATAAAAACAGAAAAATCACACTGGAGTCATTTTTTTTTTTTTTTTTTTTAAGAAGCAATTTATTTCTGGTGTTCTGGGTCGGGTCTAAAGTCCCAGTCTTGCTCAACAACATGCATAAATAAATAAATAAGTAGAAATATGGGGAGTTTACTGTTAATAAAGCCGCTCTAAATTAATAAAAAAAGGCACAGATAAAAAAAAAACATATAGACATGTAAACTGCAGAAAATTAACGACTGAAGTCTTATTTCATACCAGATGAATCAGACTAATGAGACACGACGTCCTTTTATCCTTCCTAGCAAAACATGCAGATAGAGTAAAATAAACTCAGGGTTTAACAACATGCCTGTCTTCATTTTAGACTAAACCAAAGCTATCTATTATAAGGTGTTTATAAAGTGTTGCACTTTGTGAGATCCAGCTTAAAAGCAGTAGCAGTACCTAAACTGTAAATAAAGAAACTTAGATAATCACCATGACTTCAGGTGAACTTTAGTCTGGTTGCAGGATTAGAGGCCTAGTCAAACTGATTATTGTAGGTTCTGGGGTTTGGATGAAGTTGGGATGATCTGGGTTCAGATTCTGGTGGGTTCAGGGCAGCAGGTTCAGATCAGCCAGTAGAGTGTCCACAGCAGCGATGGGAGCCCTCCAGTAATTAAAGGAGGAAAATTCAGAGAACTCCTCCTGCAGGGTAAACAGCATAAAAACAACAGTAAATGTGCTGTACTTTCAGGGAGGGATATTACCTAATGAAATAAATCGGCTCGCCTCGCCGTCCTGTCCTCGCAGCTTGTCTTTTGCTTTGCTGCTACTGATCGGCCCGCTAGCGGTAAATCCCAGGTCTTCCAGCTCTGACAGGTCAAGGGACAGGATCGGCTGCCTCCAGAAGAGGAATGAGTCATACTGACTGTTTGATTTCTCCATCGTTTAACAATCTGTAAATGACAAACATAAAAATATGGACAGACCTGCATAATGTTGCAGTCTGACCTCTTTTTGACATGAGAAACTCAACAGAAAAATATGGGACAGACACAGCTTATGTGTTGTATTTATTTTGTGGAGGACTGTTTCATTAGCATAAATATTAATTTATTTCTGTTTTCGAGAAATTGTACTAAATAAAGTCTTGTAAAAAACAAGGACAGTTAATTACGAATAAACATGTAGTCCTTCATTAGGAAATGTTCATATATCAGTAGCTATGTTTACGTGCACATAAGTAATCGGAATAAAACGGCCAATCGAACAAAAAATGTGTCATGTAAACATGGGCCGGGTCCAGTTCTACTTCCACTATTCTTCAAGCATCTTCTGATATACAGTACAATTAATAGTGGATTCTGTGAAGGTGAGCTGGCCAGGTCCTGCTGCAGCAAAAACATCCAAAACCATGACACTTCCTCCTCTGTGCTTTACAGTTGCTATGAGGTTCTTTGCTTTGAATGCAGTATTTGGTTGGAGCCAAATATGTCCTCTGTCCTGTTGTCCTAGTGTTTGTCTACACTCCCTAGGACAAACCTAAGTCTGAGATTTATGTTTTTCTTTGAGAGCGAAGTTTTCCTCTTTTCAAACTCTTCAACAAAGTCAAACGTGCAGAGGTATGCGCTTTCATTCCAGGGACCTGCTTTAGGTCCCGTGATGACAAACTAGAGTTATTGGAGACTTCATTGAGCATCTTGTGGTCTGCTTTCAAGGTAAACTAACTTGGATGGTTGGACTTGGGCATGTTGGAAGTTGTCCTGAATGTTATCCACTTGTACACCGTTTTACAGATTTCAAATTCTGTTGAGAAATCTATAAATTCCTTACCCATAAAAAGTACCAACAATCTTTTCTCATAAGGCCCCGGACAGCTCTTTAGATCTCTAGATCTCACCATGGTGTTACCAATGAGTAACAACGTTCTAGTTGTGTGCATTGTGTGATACTGCTGATACTGTAAATTTAGCCAGTTTAAGTGGCAATAAAGGAAGGAGGCAATAAAGAAAGGAGTGTCCCAATTTATTATTGTTTTTGTATTTTAAAACAAATATGAAGTATATGTTAGAAAAACTAGACTTTTGATAGTAAATTCATCAAACTTACATTAGATGTATTTTGTCAGCTATAAAACAATTTGGGACAATTGTGTTTTCTTTGTAACTTTGTTAATATTTATTTATCGGGATAAAATCTACCCTCCAAAATACAAGCTTTCACATGCACATACTTCTGGTAACATCACAGAAGGTCTAAGGCAAGAAATCCAAATTATTTTCAGTACATCCATTCGTTTTTTTCTTTTTATGTTTTCAATCAAATTCCTCTTTCAAAGGGTTTTTACTTGGATTTTGAGCTGCTGCAGCCAAACGTTGGCATATTTGAGAATTCTGCATGAATTTTAGGCAACACCTGGCATCAGTAAAACACATGAAAGCAGTTTGTGAAGGGACAGAACAGAGAGGGGAAAAGTAAGAAATAAAAAACTAAATGCGTCAGGTAAGCTGAAGCAATATGAACCCCTGTGTAACTCAAATGCAACAAGAACGCTTCAGCATCCATGTGGAAATCTTTCAAAAGCTGTTTGCCTGCCGTAATATTTTCTACATTGAGCTAAACAGCTTGATCTTGTGCCTCTTGTGATGTCATCAACTCAACTGCACACAAAGCAGAATTTGCAACTTTAAAGTTGCTGTATTTTTTTAAATTTTGCCATAGAAACCAATTCTTCATCACCCAGCTGTGGTTTTATTGTCTTTTTACATTTATTAGTTAAAACAATACACCAGTTGATAGTACATGAAGTCACCCAGTGAGACTAAAACGAACGTTTTAAATCAGAAGAGTTACATTAGAAGATGATGGAGGTAATTATTGTTTTGGGGATCCCAACCTGTGTCTCAACGGGTGCGGTTCTGCATCCTGGTCTGCATCAGTCAGTCGTATTTCATCAAACAGATATGGATTATTCCTGACACTGAAACAAAAAACCGGGTCACCGTGTCTCAGCAGACAGAAATAACGCTCAGATTTCTGCAGGTTTTATTTTAAGCAGATTTTATTCTTGGAAACGCGTCCTGCATGCGTCAGCCCGGCTCATACGGACCAGGACCAACAAAAATCTGAAAGCTAGACAGCAATATAGATGTGGGTTAAAATCTGTCGCCTATCCCGCTGTTGTAGCTATCGATTATTGATTTTTGGGGGCAGCGGCGGATCGGTACCAGTTTGAGGCGTTGGCCGGCAGAGCCCCGGGGAAGAAATCACGACTCACTCCATAAAATAACATATAACACAATTAATTCAAATAGGTTTTGATAAAAAAATAATAAAAACTAGACTTACTAGATCTTAAAGCTCTTTATTTTAGGGCTGTCATTTTAATTTAGAATAACCTCCGATGCGGCGTAAAACCAAAAGGAAACGTCAAAAATTCATTAGATAAAATTCTAAATCAGCAGAGGAGAAAAACATTATTTTTACCTGTTTATATCAGGATGTATCTGCTAAAAATTGTCTCCTTTTGTTCCCCTGGTTTCTTTTTGTTACCGGTGGGTACCACTGATGTTCTGCCGCAGCTTTAATGAGCTCAGTGCGTCAAATTCAGTCTTATACAGCAACACTTCCGGCTATGCACTTCAAAATAAAAGAAGGGTAATTTTATAGATAGATCATTTGAAAAATCTAACGCAACAAAAACTATGCGTCATCTAATGCAGCGGACTTAAATAAGGCCACTAGTGCTGGAAAAAATATCTATAAAAATATCTATAAACACAGCATGGGAAACATTTCCACCGTTATGCTGATGATACTCTGCTGTATGTATCCATAAATCCTGATTAACTAAATCAGTCAGATAGACTACAGCCATGTCTTGAAGACATAAAACATGGATCACTTTACATTTTCTACTTGAATTTGCAACTTCTGCCTTGCAGACAAGGCAGAAGTTGTCATCTTTGAACCAGAGTCTTCCAAAAAGTAACTGCTTAGTCAGTAATTTAATCTGGATGGCATTAAGTTGTTATTTTGACCAGGACATGTAATCATATTTCTTCTATTCTAGCTTCCCTTTATTGGCTCCCTGTTAAATTCAGAAAACAGTTTAAAATACTCCTCATATAAGGCTTTTAATGATTTGTTGGCTCAGCTCTCTGTTGTGACTGAGTCTTGCACGCTCCTGCAACTGCAATATCACTTGACTCAAAATGCCACCACTTGCTCCCTGGTACCTTCTTTAGACAAACTAGCTTCTTGCAAATCTAATCACTGACACTTCCGTGCATTCTTGCAACGTAGAAAATATGCTTTATTTTGAAAGAAGATAAGATTTCCGGTATGCTTGATTACGTTTCATCTGGGCTTTATGTGCGCACACTGAAACACATTAACCTATTTACGAATGTACCATGTGTTCACATAATTTATTTATTTATTTATTTATATTTATTTATTTATGTGGGAGAAGCGGATGTAAAATGTGACAATAATAATAATAATAATAGTAATAATAATAGCAAGAAGAAGAAGAAAAAGAAGAAGAAGAAGAACGGTTCAGTTGGTTCTTTTGCCTCACAGCAATGATGTTCTTTAACTCCAACATTAACACCAACTCTTTGGATTCAGTAGTGGTTCTGATAATGGATCCACTGAAGACCTCATTGGCTGTGCCTCCTGGTACGGTTTTCATTAGATTCACTGCAATTCACCTACAAGCTTGGTATCAGCGTGGATGATGCCATCATCTACCTCTTGTGCTGCACTCTGACCCACTTGGAGGAGCCTGGAAGCAGTATGAGGATCATTTTTTCTGATTTGTTCAGTGCATCCAGCTGGGATTCTGATGGACAAACTGGAGCTGTGAAATGGTGGAGGTACAGGTGAGCAATCAGAGTGTTGACATTGAGATTATGGATTATTAGAAATACTTGAGTGTTCACCTTAACAATAAATTGGACTGGAGACCCAACACTGATGAACTTTTCACAAGGATTGGAGAAGACTGTACCTGCTGAGAAGACTGAGCTTATTTGGACCTCAGGGGGCGCTCTTGAAAATGTTTTTTGACTCAGTTGTGGCATTCTATTCTATTCTATTCTATTCTATTCTATTCTACAGTATAAATTACCACTAGGTGTGAGTGTGTGTGCAAAGAAATGATAAAAGAAACAAGCCTTTTAGTTATAGAAGCCCTAAAATTCTTTAAAAATTACACAACAGGGATAAATAATGCAGAAATAATGTATGAAAATGTAAAAAAAAAAAAATATATATATATATAAGATAATTCATCTCGACCCTCATAAAATAAAAAGAGGAGAAGACATTTGAGTAAATCAAGTTTAAAGCAGGGCTCCACTATATCAAAAACACAGCATAGAAAGTGAAGTAGGTAAGTAAATGTTAATTATGTAGCTCCTTCATTAATATGGGAAGGAGGTTAACCATGCAGGGCCTTACAAGTTAAAGTAAGCATCTTAAAAGACATTTTAAAATGGACAGGTAACCAGTGCAAAGACAAAACTGGAGATATGTGAGTTCCTCTGTTCCAGTTAGGAGTCTTGCAGAGTTTTGGGCCAGTTGATGGTGATCAATGACTCTTTTGTTGATACCTCTACATCAGGGATATCAAAGTCAAATACACCGAGAGCCAAAAAAACAAATTTGCTACAAGCCAAGGGCCAGACTGGTTCAATGTTTATTAAAACATATTGAAATGATTGCACATAGCCTATTGAACCAAGACCTAACACAGAGTACATTATTTAATAATTAAATGAATAAAGCAATATTTTGTTATGGCTCTGTCAGTAACCTCAAGGGGAAACATTTTCAACAGGCAAACAGCAAAACAATTAATTGGTTTGAAAAACAAAGTATGTTTCTTAATATCAAGATGAATACATAAATAAAAGTGCGTGCATTATAAACTTTATATTGCATTATATTCTTTCATTACAGCCACACTTTCTACACAGAAGACACACAGGTTTGCCTTTTGCCTCCGTGAACATGTACTCTGCCTCCCACCTGGCTTGAAACCCCCTGTTCTCAGCGTCCACCTTACGTTTAGCCATGTTTGAGGAGGGGGGTACCTGAAAGTTGATCTCTGCTGTGATTGCTGATGAACAATGAAGCCGCTTGTGCGCGCTACAGTGACTTCGCGGACTACCGTTGCATTGTGGGGAATGTAGTGTTGGTGTGTGCAAAACGTCAGCGGGCGGCTGTGGCCTGCGGGCCGGTTCTAATAGTAATTAAATATCATCCAGGGGGCCATAGATAATTAATTCGCGGGCCGGAGTCGGCCCACGGGCCTTGACTTTGACATATGTACTCTACATTATAACCGTCGACATGAGAGGAAATACGAAACAAAAATACCCATCCTTAGTTCTTGTTTGACTCTAACCTTCTTAGTTTGTTAGTTTGGATATCATTTCAAATGATAAACATCATTTTGGACAAGCAGTTTTGAGTGACAGATGGAGTCTTAATGCAATAGGTCCCTGATTCGGATGGAAGTACTCAAGTGGAGAAAGAGAGGAATAAAGAACATGCAGCTTTAATACTATTCGTACTCGTACTCGTCGTCTTCCGCTTATCCGGGACCGGGTCGCGGGGGCAGCAGACTCAGCAGAGACGCCCAGACGTCCCTCTCCCCAGACACCTCCTCCAGTTCCTCCAGGGGGAGCCCAAGGCGTTCCCAGGCCAGCCGAGAGACATAGTCCCTCCAGCGTGTCCTGGGCCGTCCCCTGGGCCTCCTCCCGGTGGGACGTGCCTGGAACACCTCCCGAGGAAGGCGTCCAGGAGGCATCCGGTATAGATGCCGGAGCCACCTCAACTGGCTCCTCTCGATGTGGAGGAGCAGCCGCTCTACTCCGAGCCCCTCCCGAATGGCCGAGCTCCTCACCCTATCTCTAAGGGAGTGCCCGGCCACCCTACGGAGGAAACTCATTTCAGCTGCTTGTATCCGGGATCTCATTCTTTCGGTCATGACCCAAAGTTCATGGCCATAGGTGAGGGTAGGAACGTAGACCGACCAGTAAATAGAGAGCTTTGCTTGTCCGCTCAGCTCTCTCTTCACCACAACGGACCGGCTGTCGATCTCCCGCTCCATTCTTCCCTCACTTGTGAACAAGACCCCGAGATACTTAAACTCCTCCACTTGAGGCAGGAACTCCTCCCCTCCAACCTGAAGAGGACAAGCCACCCTTTTCCGGTCGAGTACCATGGCCTCGGACTTGGAGGAGCTGATCCTCATCCCAGCCGCTTCACACTCGGCTGCGAACCGCCACAGCGCATGCTGGCCCCCTCTTGGCTAGAGGGGGCCAGCAGGACCACGTCATCCGCAAAAAAAAGAGACGAAATCCACTGGTCCCCAAACCAGACCCCCTCCGGCCCTTGGCTGCGTCTAGAAATCCTGTCCATAAAAGTTATGAACAGGACCGGTGACAAAGGGCAGCCCTGCCGGAGTCCAACATGCACCGGGAACAGGTCCAACTTAGTGCCGGCAATGCGGACCAAACTCCTGCTCCGCTCATACAGGGACCGGATGGCCCCTAATAAAGGGCCCCCAATTCCATACTCCTGGAGCACCCCCCACAGGGCATCACGAGGGACACAGTCGAATGCCTTCTCCAGGTCCACAAAACACATGTGAACCGGTTGGGCAAACTCCCATGAACCCTCGACCACCCTGTAGAGGGTATAGAGCTGGTCCAGTGTTCCACGGCCGGGACGAAAACCACACTGTTCCTCCTGAAGCCGAGGTTCGACTATCGGTCGGACTCTCCTCTCCAATACCCTGGTGTAGGCCTTACCAGGGAGGCTGAGGAGTGTGATCCCCCTGTAGTTGGAACACACCCTCCGGTCCCCCTTCTTATGTAAGGGGACCACCACCCCAGTCTGCCAGTCCAGAGGCACTGTCCCCGCCACACAATGTTGAAGAGGCGTGTCAACCATGACAGCCCAACAACATCCAGAGATTTGAGGTACTCAGGGCAGATCTCATCCACCCCCGAAGCCTTGCCACCGCGGAGCTTTTTAAACACCTCGGTGACTTCAGCCTGGGTGATGAAAGAGTCCAATGAATAATACTATTCAATTTGTTATATTGATTTCCAAACATTGTGAAGCCTTAGTCTAAATTTTGATGTTAAACAGTAATTTTTCGATGATTAAAGTCTGATATTACTTGGTTTAAGCTCGACAAAGAAGAGAGAAGCTGGATTCACTTCCAACCTGTGTTTTAGAGTGGGTTGATCTCTTAAAGTGCAGGGTTTCTCTTTCAATGGTTTAAATTAATAGTGTGCTGTATAAATATGACTGTATGATGTCTTTACCAGAAGGAGGCGCTCTTTGGCTGTTTAGAAACACTAAAAGGGAACGGGGGAAAAGAGAAAAACGAAGCTCTTTAGCGGAAAAAAAAGAGGATGCATTTCCTGGTTGGAGCCACACCTCACACACAGAAAGAGGCAGACTGTCAGAGAACTGCAGCTGGTTCATGATCTCACTGCTTCAGCCGCTCTCTGCTCATCTCTGGTGAGTCTGCTGCACATTTTTCTTATTAAACTGAGCTACAAGAATAATTATTTTATGTTAATTGATTGAAGACAGATTTAAACTATTTTAAAATGTCAAATCGTCTTGTGTTAGCTGAAGTTACCAGTCCAACCACCCCTGTAGGACTGATTAATCTGTGAATCATTAATCTACTGTACACAAGAGCCACTTCACAAAATTTAGATGACCCTGACATGTGGACAGCGACAAGATTGTGGCTTTTTAAAGATTTTTATATGGCCCTTTGCTCTCATTCACTTTCAGCTGAAAGCATGTTAGAATTTAGGGCTTTTAATGTGCTTTTGGAACATCTGTGGAACATTTCTAAGTGGTGTTGTAGTGTAACCCCCTGATTGGTTGCTTTATGTCCAGTTTTAAAGCCTGTTTCCCTCCTAAAAGGACGATTCACGTCGTTTTCAAGGTTTATGAGACTAGAGTAGAGCTCCCAATCAGGTCAGAGAATCTAATGTGTCGCAGGCAAACCCCCCGGGCTTTATTATCATCTGCTCTCTGGTTTGGATTTCCTGTCTGTACGAGGTGAAATTATCGCAGTTAATAATTTTTTCTTCTTTCCCTCCTGTAGAGAAATGTGCCATCTGATTTGTGTTTAGAGTGGTGAACTATAATATATAGAAATAAGGAGGAAGTTGCTCTTTTAGGTCTTTAAAATCTAAATATTTAAACGAATCTTTACCTCAACGCAGCAAACAAGTTCCTGGGAACATAGCAAAGTCTGCAAACGAGGAGTTTTTTCAAATAAAATAAAATAGCCTCATAAAATATAACAATTTTATAATTTTTGAGCAAAACAGCTGAAAAAATCAGACAATCAGTTCAAGCCTGCAGATTTGGAGGTTAAAATCGGAGGTCAGAGGAACCATCTGTCAGGCTTAGGATGAACCTGGAGAGATGCTTCCGGAAAGCCAAAAATAACACTCCTGTCCTATGCTGGCTGTGGAGGAGTAAGTTCTTGTTTTCTGGGTCTGCGGTGTGAAGATCCAGATCTGGAGCCAAATTACAGGTCTCGAGTCAGTTTAAAGGAGTGTGGTGAAAGGAAAAGAGGGAAACACTGCTGTTCCCAGTGTTTGTGGGATGTATTCAGAGCATTAGGCTGTGTTCAAGAGTGGTTAGGAACAAGTTTAGTCATTTTGGAAAGCCCTGAGTTCTCACCGGGAATCACATTTCTCCAGGCAAAAATTTCTGGATAAACCAAAAAAAAAAAAAAAAAAAAACCTCTGACCCACAAGATATTTCTCATCATGTAGAACTTTTCAACCAGCTTTTGCTGCACCAAGTGCAAACACAGCTTTTTAAATGATGTTACAAGTGATATCTAGTTACATGTGAAGAAGTTGAGGAAGTAGTTGGTGAAAGCGAGTGACTAAGTTAGGTTTGACCTCCTCGCAGATAACTTAGTGTGTGCGTGTCATGCAAACAATCAAAATCATGAAAAAAGACTTTGTTGGGGCTAATGGCTGCATATTTTCAGAAACATGTTCATTTTACTTCAAATAAACTTTTCTCAAAATTGTTTCTGGATACATTCAAGAGAGTTCCTATCTTACTTCGAGACTATTGGCTGGTATGTTTTTAGACTTTGTTCCAAAATTGTTCAGAATTAGCTTCATACAGTAATTTCTGTAATACTGGAGTCCCTGAATCGCGTTACTTCTTGTTAGTGTCCCACAAAAGCAGAGATTGGCCTAAAATCTGTTTTCATGTCAGTTTCAATATAATGAGATACCTCCATTTCTAAAGATAACAGAGCTACTTCTCTTTTAAGTAAACCGGTTTATGTATTTAGTTATTTTGACCTAGAAAAGTTTTGTGATCACTAGAAAATATGCAAACCACTGAAAATATCACATAGGGGCATATATATTAATTCAAAACATGGGTGGTCTTTACATTGTCTTGTCGAAAGCTTTAGGGGCTTTTTGAGTTTTACAGTGTAAGATGTTTTGGAGGGTTTCGAGCATTTTCTTTGCTGGGATTGTGGTTTATGTCTTTATGTCTGTGTGGAGGACCCTCATGCACGCAGGACATAGGTGAAATAGGTTTCATAATAAAAAAGACTGAAAACTTACAAAGGGAAAGGATTTGGCTGCATCTCTGGGGCTAACAGGGTGGCAACAGGAACAATGGCTGCCATAGAACATAGAGCATAGCAGGAGGGTCTGACACTGGACTGAGGAATTAGGAGGTATATTTACTGGAAGGCTGACTATTGAGCAAGGGACAGGTGAGAGTGATTAACTACTAGCAAACCAGCAGGCTGGACGCAACTGAGGGAAGCTGCCTATAGAGGGTGTCCAAATTATCGAAAAAGGGGAAGCACGTGGAACAGAGAAACAAAGACTAACCAGAACTAGTTTAAGCATAGCAATGAACATAAACATAAACCCCAAAAATTTACAAAAAATATGAAAGGTCCTAAGGACCATGACAGGTTTGGGTAGCAGTGTATTGGGATATTTGTTTGAAGTAGAACTGGACACTTTTGCCTCATGCCCAAGGTACAACTCTACCATGATCACATTGAGCTGGCAGCAATCCATATAAGTTATTGTATTGCTCGCGGTGGCAAGCCTGCTGTGATGGATCCACGCACCTAGTGTGCCAACGCTTAGTTGTCCTTTAAAAAAAAAAAAAAAAAAAAAAGCAAGAGCGGTCAAAATGGTCAGAGACAAGAAAGGAAGAATGGTGAATCTGGTTGAGGTTTGACACACTTCCCTTCTCAGTGACCTGGTCAGGTATGAAAACACTGATGGTATTTTCCATCCTCTGCATCGAAGCTGAAACTGATGGTTGGGGCCCAGAAATCTTCTTCCGATCTCACTAAGGTCACGGAGAAAAGTGCAGTCATGAAAAATGTTGCGGTAGCGTTATGCTAGGTGTGTTGAGTCAATGCAACATCTGAAAGATGACGACACTGGCCCTTGACATTGAACAGCATTGCACAAAACGTTCTTCCAAAATAGTAGCGTGGTCTACTGTGTTGATTGCCATCTTTAAGCGTCTATCCCTGATGCAAAAAATACTCTTCACGCAAAATCCTTGATTGATTATGTGATTTAACTTTTTTTAGACGTTTCTGGCAAATTTTTTATCTTGAATATTTTATTGTTTTTGTAAATTCGTTGTGCGTCTTTGGTTCCCTCAGTCACCCCGAGTCACTGACTTGTAAAAGGCAAATTGGCCCAATTTCAATTTCTGCGAAACAAATGTCTCAGGACCAGCAGCGGATATGTATCATTGATCTTAATCTTAGCGAGAGCTAAACGCTCTGCTGAGCTCATCCTTTCAACAACCTGCATCTAGTTAAATCATTGCAGGAGTTTTTCAGGATTTCCTCACCAACTGAAGGGGTTCTGGTTCAATAGTTTTGCCTTTGTGTGTTCTTTGTGAGATTTAATCTCTGTTTCTGAAATGATGGAATATTTAAAAGTCCAGTAGGGTTTTTCTGCAGTAATTGGTCAGCGTTTAGGGGATTGTAACTCTGTCATTTTATTTGGATCACGTTTGGAAATTGAGGAAAAATCTCTCCATTCATCTATAGGACTGTTTTATAACTGATGACTGAACAATAAATGATAGTATCTGATGAGAGCAGGTCGTTTGAGCTTCCCAAAAGGAGTTTTTTATTTCACTTTCACTCCGTTTTTGAATCAGCTCAAAACATTGGTGTTCTGCAGTCACTAATTTTGTGTCTGAGCAGCTGAAGCTGAAGACTTACGTCACTTTAAGGTGTGTTAACTTTTTTCCCTGGGGGGGGGGCCGTGAAAGCTGCTCGTTGTGTTAAAACAGGAGGGTCGACCGTTAACCAGTTGGAAGGCTTTTCCTTCAAATGTCTGAATGAAAAGGCTTCATTGTGAAGCTGCCTGCTCCTTCTCCCTCCCTGCGCTCCAGCTGCAGTCAGTCTGCTTTTTACCACTTTAACTGTTCTGTCTTTACATTCAGAGGTCAAAATTTTCCCATGCTGAAGTT
This sequence comes from Girardinichthys multiradiatus, assembly GCF_021462225.1. NCBI lineage: Eukaryota > Metazoa > Chordata > Actinopteri > Cyprinodontiformes > Goodeidae > Girardinichthys > Girardinichthys multiradiatus. The sequence goes on along the minus strand of NC_061806.1, from coordinate 35,340,618 downwards.
AGGCTTTGAGCTCTTGTTGAATGGGAATGGATAAATGAAAAATATGCATTTTTTAAAAAGGGAAAGCTTAGTGAGACTTTCGCTTAGTGCTCAGGATTATCTGCAGTTGGTATTTAGTGTGCACTAACATGAAACGGTTTTATTTTACAACTCCTACAGCACAATTAAAAAGTCCAAGGGGCTCGCAGAGAATCTGATAAGGTGCTTGGGACCTTTCACTCATATTAAAAATTGCTTTGTAACCACACCTAAACAATATAAGTACACTGTAAATAGTGTAAATAGGATTATTAAAACGCTTCCTCTTTCAAAAAGTGCCAAATAACATCCAGCATTACCATCATCCACTTGTTACAAGCTCAAATCAGCATGAATTGAAATTAAACTTGCAGGTACAGGAAAAAACAGGTGTCATTTTGTCAAATGAGACAAAGGATAAACAAGAATACAGGGCAAAAAATTTTCACCCATCCACCAATTCTTCATATTTTGTTTCCAATTAGCAGATTATTTTATGACACTATAAATTTAGCAGGGAACTTAAGCAGTTTGCAGATATGTCCTTACAGTGAATTCAATACTTTGTCTTTAAAAAAGGTAGTTCTGACTGAATGTAGATCACTTATGGAGTAACTGTCCACTTAAGCCACTCTAAAAGACAAATGGACCCAATGCATGAACTGAAATATATATAAACTGGATTCAATCACATTGAAAGATTCATGTTTATTACATAAATTCCATTATCATTGTATTAATACAATGCAGTCAATTTCAGCCAGATGCATCGAGTCACAGATTTTGCAGTAACCCCTAATGGTAACATCTTATACTCAGCAAGCATGTGGTGACAATGGAAAGGAATTACCCTCTTTTAACTCAAAGAAACCTTGAGCAAAACCTGGCTCATTTTGAGCGGCTGGCTGCTGCAGCTGACTGAAGGTTGTGAAGACAGACAAACAAAAAGATAGAAGCACTGGGGTATTGTCTGTGTTAAAGAAAAAGTACACAGAATGAAGACAGCAGTAGCTAAATTGCTGTTTTGTTTTTTTTCTAAGAGAAGAACAGCTAAACATAAGGTCTAAGCATGTTATTCAATCTATGGGATGAAAGAAGAGAGTTTGAATAGCAAGTTGCAGCAGTAGCTCCTTCAGTGCCAGGGCAAAATGCAGCATCAATTGAAAGAGGACATCGAGTTATTGGCAATGACAGCTCATCTGATAGCACCCTCAGGAAGATGATGCTGGTAACTTCAGAAGCACCAAGTGATGTGTATGTTCTTTGAGAAGAAATAAAAACACATATAAAGAACATAAAGTTGATGGCAGAAAAACCTGCAAGTTGTGCATAACTGGAGAGTTGTAGGAAAATGTAGCAGAGTGATGAAAAGTGGTCAGTATATACTCCAGCAGCCAAGGACATAGTACCTAATAGTGAAAGTAGCTTGAGGCTCTGGTGCAGTTTTGTTTCAGTGGAAACTTGCAATTTCCTTAACAGGGAGTGATGGATGAAAATATAAACATAAACCAATGTTTTGCAAGAACTAAACTGAAGTGTGACAAAAAAAAGGTGTTCGAGTACTTTAGTTAACCCAAGGTTGGTTAAAGAATGTATAAAGTACTATAACTACTTAATAAGATTTTTCTTCCATTGTGTTGCGTATTAACAGTCATATGTTGCCCAACTACAATAAGAAATTAGTTTCAAAGGTATTTCTTAATGATTGTCTGTGTTATTTCCTGGAGAATTACAGAAATCTTTGTTGGGTCATGGCTGGGTCCAAACATCTTCATGAGTAATCCTGTACTTAGCAGTGTGTATATTAACTTTGTATACCATTAGGTCCCTGTAATTTAACCAGAATCCATTTGAAAGTCTGATGCTGATTAATCAAAGAAGAGAAGGATTTTTTTTAGATATATAGTCAGTCCTTCCAACTTCTACTTTTGCAGGATGTGTTGAGCACATATAAACAAATTTTACATTGAAGCCCTTTAAATAGGGACTGTAGGTTGCCAGAGTAGCTTCTTCAAAGTCTTCACCTCAGTATTAATGAAAATATGTAGAAAATACTTATTTTCTGCCTAGAAGAGTGACCCATATAGAATGTCCCCGATTCGAGTCCCAACACTGGAGACCTGAGCTGCATGTCTTCCCCCTCTCTTCACCCCACTTCCTGTCTGCCTACTTAAAAAAACAAAAAACAAATATATTTATATATATATATATATATATATATATATATATACACACATGTATATACACAGTACAGACCAAAAGTTTGGACACACCTCATTCAAAGACTTTTCTTTATTTTCATGACTATGAATATTGTAGCTTCACACTGAAGGCATCAAAACTATGAATTAACACATGTGGAATTATATACTGAGCCAAAAAAGTGTGAAACAACTGAAAATATGTCTTATATTCTAGTTTCTTCAAAGTAGCCACCTTTTGCTTTGATTACTGCTCCGCACACTCTTGGCATTCTGTTGATGAGCTTCAAGAGGTAGTCACCTGAAATGGTTTTCACTTCACAGGTGTGCCCTGTCAGATTTAATAAGTGGGATTTCAAGCCTTATAAATAGGGTTGGGACCATCAGTTGTGTTGTGCAGGAGGTGGATACAGTACACAGCTGATAGTCCTACTGAATAGACTGTTAGAATTTGTATTATGGCAAGAAAAAAGAAGCTAGATAAAGAAAACGAGTGGCCATCATTAGTTTAAGAAATGAAGGTCAGTCAGTCCGAACAATTGGGAAAACTTTGAAAGTGTCCCCAAGTCCAGTCGCAAAAACCATCAAGCGCTAAAAACGAAACTGGCTCACATGAGGACCGCCCCAGGAAAGGAAGACCAAGAGTCACCTTTGCTGCGGACGATAAGTTCATCCAAGTCACCAGCCTCAGAAATCGCAGGTTAACAGCAGCTCAGATTAGAGAACAGGTCAATGCCACATAGAGTTCTAGCAGCAGACAGATCTCTAGAACAACTGTTAAGAGGAGACTGTGTGAATCAGGCATTCATGGTAAAATAGCTGCTAGGAAACCACTGCTGAGGACAAGCAACAAGCAGAAGAGACTTGTTTGGGCTAAAGAACACAAGGAATGGACATTAGACCAGTGGAAATCTGTGCTTTGGTCTGATGAGTCCAAGTTTGAGATCTTTGGTTCCAACCACCGTGTCTTTGCGCGGCGCAGAAGAGGTGAACGGATGGACTCTACATGCCTGGTTCCCACCGTGAAGCATGGAGGAGGAGGTGTGATGGTGTGGGGTTGCTTTGCTGGTGACACTGTTGGGGATTTATTAAAAATTGAAGGCATACTGAACCAGCATGGCTACCACAGCATCTTGCAGCGGCATGCTATTCCATCCGGTTTGCGTTTAGTTGGACCATCATTTATTTTTCAACAGGACAATGACCCCAAACACACCTCCAGGCTGTGTAAGGGCTATTTGACCAAGAAGGAGAGTGATGGAGTGTTGCGCCAGATGACCTGGCCTCCACAGTCACCAGACCTGAACCCAATCGAGATGGTTTGGGGTGAGCTGGACTGCAGAGTGAAAGCAAAAGGGCCAACAAGTGCTAAGCATCTCTGGGAACTCCTTCAAGACTGTTGGAAAACCATTTCAGGTGACTACCTCTTGAAGCTCATCAACAGAATGCCAAGAGTGTACGGAGCAGTAATCAAAGCAAAAGGTGGCTACTTTGAAGAACCTAGAATATAAGACATATTTTCAGTTGTTTCACACTTTTTTGTTCAGTATATAATTCCACATGTGTTAATTCATAGTTTTGATGCCTTCAGTGAGAAGTTACAATATTGATAGTCATGAAAATAAAGAAAACTCTTTGAAAATTTTTTTTCAAAAAATCAAAAATGTTCGCTAAATAGTGCTAAATAGGGACAGGGGACATGAGTAATTTCCTTTCATTATATAAGCTTTCTTGGCGTAGGCCAGTAAGAGATTCTCACGTTATCATAGCCTCCAGAAAAAGTTCCACGGTTTATTGTCTGTACTTGCTTATCCATGCAGGGTCGCAAGGAGTTGACTCCAGTGGTCATATATTAATAATAAATAATAACATCAATTATACAACAGTAAATTATATTAACTATTACAGGTACATTATTGCGTTCTATAACATTTAATTATTGTTGTTTATAATTTTATCAACATACTTAAGAAAAAATCTAAACACCCACTAAATCTAATTATAGTTTTGAAGTAAACATGAAGGTTACTAAAAATCGTTCAAGTAAACCAAATGCAGTTAATAAAGTCAATCCAACAATTAGGATTTTTGTCTTGATATTTCTTACCTTTTTGTAGAGCAAGCTGCCCTGGCACCTGTAGGCAAGCAGCCTCTATACGGTATGTCTGAAATGCCAAGAAATTACCTGTTAAAAAAAAAAAAGGATAGAAGTGAACCAAATGACTGCATTCCTCTTGTTAATCTTTTCACACTACATTTATTTAGTTTGTACATCATAACACAGAAATTATAAATCAGCCTGAAATAGGAGGGGATTTTACGTTCTTTGAAAAGCAAAGATAAGCAGATTTTATGAAATCTAAAATCCATTTTTTCTCTTTCCATCCTTTTTTCTTCTTTACATCTGAACTAATTTCTTTTTATTTCATTATTTAATTGATGCCCTTGTTTTTATCTCACAGGCTGCTTATGAAGTGAGATAAGCTGTAGCAGGAAGTGTGGGCATGTTTATAAAGCAGGAAGTGGAGCAGAACAACAGTTTAGTCCCTCTGTTATTGAAATGTTTAATATTTTACTAGCAGGGGGTTTCAACGTTTATCAGATGTCAACTGACCTTTATTTTGTCATCTGAATATGGAATTTCTTAGATTCTTCTGCACAAATATCTAAACATTACAAGCCAATCTATTAATCAAGGATTTGTTAAAAACCAATACTGAAACTGAAGAAAATTGCCTACAAACAGAAGTTATGAACAGGTATGGATTTGCTTTGTGTTTTAATTTTAGTTTTAGCATTAAAACTGACCACCAACAAATTAAATTATTAGATGTTAACTTTTTATTCACTTATTCATTAAAAGGTTTTCATTCTTCAGTATAGTTGTGACTAATTCTCACAAACAGAAAAAATCTGGCCTCGGTCTGCTCAAGGCAGCTGTCGCTGTCTGCAGGTTTTTCGGATGTTAGTCATCAAGTTCAGCGGGGTCGTTGTGAAACTTTCAGAGGTCAGACGTCTCAGCAGACACGTGTATATAAGGGTTTCTCCGCCTCCCTCTCGTCTGCTTGAAATGTGATCGTGTGACTTGCAGCCTGTCGTCTCAAACACACAGACTGTTGTTTTTGTTTTGTGGCGTTTCAGCTGATTCTCCACTGGAGCTGATTAATGCTCAGCTGCCCTCAGATCAGGAGATCGGTTTTAATGATGGCTTTTTGCTTCTTTGTTTGAATATTTTTGAATGATCAAGAACATGAAACATTACAGAAGGAATCGGCAAATTCATGTGTGTCAAAAACTGGGATATGCCCAAGATTAAAGTAATTAATCATGATGCATTTTTAAAGTGTTCCTTTAATTGTTTTTGAGCACTGTAGACTTGATTAAAAAAATATTTATAGTCATACAGCACCAAGTTCAATAGTTTTAAACCATCTCTCATTTACTTTTATTATCTTTTCAAGCAGCCAGACTTTCTCATATTTTGTTTAAATTATTTTGATCAGATGTAGCAGTCTTTCAGAAGGTCCTTTTAATGTTTTTTTTGTTGGATTATTAATAAGATATTATTTGGTTTATTGGTTTAAAGAACTTAGTCTGATGATGGGAATCATTAAGGTAACAAAAGGCTCCTAAACTGAAAGGATGAACCATTGTTGTCTTTGCACAACAAGGGAAAATTTAACAAAAAAATGGTTTTAAATGGACTCTTTCGGTACTTTAGGACATTCAATTTCTTTCATTTTTATTCCCCTTTCTTTCATTTTAACCCTTCCTGTGACCATGGTATAATAACAATAATAATAAATTTTATTTAAGGCACCTTTCAGGGCTCCCAAGGTCACATTACACAGTAAAAACCAATATATTAGCATAAAAAAATGAGAGTAAAAAGAATTTAGAAGACAAAATAAAAATGACCATGGGTAAAAATGCTTGTTTGAACAGATGGCTTGTAAGCTAAGATTTGAAAAGAGAGAGAGTGCCAGTGTTTCTGATGTTAGGAGGGAGGGCGTTGCAGAGTCGGGGGGGACCTGAATCCCTTGGTGGTCAGACGAGCAGGACGCACCATGAGGCTGATGCAGGAGGCTGACCTAAGAGACCGGGAGCGAGTATTAATGTGGAGGTCCAACAGATATGAAGGAGCGATGGAATGGATGGCTTTAAATGCATAAAGCAAGATTTTGAATTCCAGGCGGTATCTGGGCCCGTGAAGCTGTTGAAATACAGGTGAAATGTGACTGGTGGGTGATGTTTTGGAGATGACCCAGGCAGCAGCGTTCTGGACCTGCTGGAGTTTATGAGTGGACTTATGGGGGAGACCAAACAGAAGAGAGTTACAGTAGTCCAGGCGAGATGTGACCAGAGAGCGGACCAGGATTACAGCGGGTCAGGAGTGAGGGATGGGTGGAGACGACTAATGTTACACAAGTGGAGCGGAGCGGGCGATGTTGTTGATGTGGCTTTGAAAAGATAAGAGTACCATCAAAACATCCAGACTCTTAACTTTAGTGGATGGAGAGACAGATGAGTTGTCGATGGTGAGGGTAAAAGTGGAAGGATTTGGGAGGATGGATTTGGTTCCAATGAAGACAATTTCAATTTTTTTTCTGAGAATTTCTGTTTTCTCACTGTTGAGTAAAGATCTACATAGTGTCTGGCCTAAACAAAGTATCTACAACAGGCAACCAGTAATTTGAGAGCATCCTCATATTTTGTAAGGAGCACCAGGCCTTTCTGCCACAAAGCACCCAGTCAACATGCCGCCACAACTACAGGTCCTTCTCAAAATATTAGCATATTGTGATAAAGTTCATTATTTTCCATAATGTAATGATGACAATTTAACATTCATATATTTTAGATTTATGGCACACTAACTGAAATATTTCAGGTCTTTTATTGTCTTAATACGGATGATTTTGGCATACAGCTCATGAAAACCCCAAATTCCTATCTCACAAAATTAGCATATCATTAAATGCGTCTCAAACGAGCTATGAACCTAATCATCTGAATCAACGAGTTAACTCTAAACACCTGCAAAAGATTCCTGAGGCCTTTAAAACTCCCAGCCTGGTTCATCACTCAAAACCCCAATCATGGGTAAGACTGCCGACCTGACTGCTGTCCAGAAGGCCACTATTGACACCCTCAAGCAAGAGGGTAAGACAGAAATAAATTTCTGAACGAATAGGCTGTTCCCAGAGTGCTGTATCAAGGCACCTCAGTGGGAAGTCTGTGGGAAGGAAAAAGTGTGGCAGAAAACGCTGCACAACGAGAAGAGGTGACCGGACTCTGAGGAAGATTGTGGAGAAGGGCCGATTCCAGACCTTGGGGGACCTGCGGAAGCAGTGGACTGAGTCTGGAGTAGAAACATCCAGAGCCACCGTGCACAGGCGTGTGCAGGAAATGGGCTACAGGTGCCGCATTCCCCAAGTCAAGCCACTTTTGAACCAGAAACAGCGGCAGAAGCGCCTGACCTGGGCTACAGAGAAGCAGCACTGGACTGTTACTCAGTGGTCCAAAGTACTTTTTTCGGATGAAAGCAAATTCTGCATGTCATTCGGAAATCAAGGTGCCAGAGTCTGGAGGAAGACTGGGGAGAAGGAAATGCCAAAATGCCAGAAGTCCAGTGTCAAGTACCCACAGTCAGTGATGGTCTGGGGTGCCGTGTCAACTGCTGGTGTTGGTCCACTGTGTTTTATCAAGGGCAGGGTCAATGCAGCTAGCTATCAGGAGATTTTGGAGCACTTCATGCTTCCATCTGCTGAAAAGCTTTATGGAGATGAAGATTTCATTTTTCAGCACGACCTGGCACCTGCTCACAGTGTCAAAACCACTGGTAAATGGTTTACTGACCATGGTATCACTGTGCTCAATTGGCCTGCCAACTCTCCTGACCTGAACCCCATAGAGAATCTGTGGGATATTGTGAAGAGAACGTTGAGAGACTCAAGACCCAACACTCTGGATGAGCTAAAGGCCGCTATCGAAGCATCCTGGGCCTCCATAAGACCTCAGCAGTGCCACAGGCTGATTGCCTCCATGCCACGCCGCATTGAAGCAGTCATTTCTGCAAAAGGATTCCCGACCAAGTATTGAGTGCATAACTGTACATGATTATTTGAAGGTTGACGTTTTTTGTATTAAAAACACTTTTCTTTTATTGGTCGGATGAAATATGCTAATTTTGTGAGATAGGAATTTTGGGTTTTCATGAGCTGTATGCCAAAATCATCCGTATTAAGACAATAAAAGACCTGAAATATTTCAGTTAGTGTGCAATGAATCTAAAATATATGAATGTTAAATTTTCATCATGACATTATGGAAAATAATGAACTTTATCACAATATGCTAATATTTTGAGAAGGACCTGTATACTTCACAGTTGGGATGATGTTAACAGGCTTTCAAGGTTCAATGCTTTTCCTCCAAATGCAATAATGGTCATTATGGCCAAACACTTCAGTTTTAGCTTCGGTCTCTAAGGTCTTTGTCTCTGAGTACATTTGCAAACTATAATCTGGCTTTAATTTTTTCTGGAGGAATGGCTTCTCCTTCTGTGAGTGGTCTTTCAGCCCATGTTGGTACGGGACTCGTTTCACTGTAGATATTGACACCGTCTTGCCAGCTTCAGCCAGCATCTTCACAAGGTCTTCTGCTTTTCCTCTGGGGTTTTGCATCAAAACATGTTTGTCTCTCTGACACAAAACCAGTTACTTTCCTGCACCGTATGATGGCTGGACATTCCCATAGTGTTTAGACTAGTATATAACTGTTTGAACAGATGAATGTGACATTTCAACCTTCTACGATTAGATAAATCAGACTTGTGGAGGTCCATAATTCTATTCTTGGCTGATTTAAATTTGCTGATGATGTCAAACAATCAATGGCTGTGTTTGAGGTGTTGCCCTAAAATTCATTCAACTCTGTTAAGTTTGGCAACGATTTATCTTCTCTATGTTGAGTCTGCAACTAATAGCTCTTTGAGAAACATCTTGTTGGTGTTGAAATAATGTTTTATGTCTGTCAAAAATTGGCTTCTTTGGTTTTCTTACATAAATGTGTGTCTCCTCGGTAAAGTTTTGCCAGAACCTCAATTCAGAAAGTTAAACATCTTGTAGACACATTACACACAGGCTGATATAATTCAAGTGTGTTATTATGTTAATTTTGATGATTATGGCTTCCAGCTAACGTAAACCCACAATTCGGGCTATAGAAAATTTAGAGCATCACATTGGGATTTGTAATACAGAAATTTTATGTTAGATCCATGTTACTGCCTTCAGATTGACAAGACTGCTGACTTTACCTTTGTCCAGTAGACAATCAACAAGCCACAAAAGGCTATAGCTAAAGAAGCTGTTTATTCACAGAAGGTTCTGTTCTTACATATAAATGGAAAGTTTGGTGAAAGGCAAAACTGTGAGAGAAAAAAAGTGATAATGGCAGTTTAGAGATGATTGTGAAGCAAAGTCCATTCAAGAATTTGGTGGAGATTCACAAGGTGTGGACTGGCACACAATTAAAGTCGATTGAGGTTCAAGTCAGTGATGATTTGGAGACCCGTGCTATATCGTGGTGTTGGTCCACTGTGTTTAATAAACTCTAAAGTCAGTGCTGCTATCAATTTTAGAGCACTTTGTGCATCTTTCTACTGACAAGCTTTATGAAGATTATGATTTCTTTCTCCAAGAGGACATGGTACACGTACACACTGACAAAACTGCCAATACCTGCTCTGTTAACCATTGTGTCATTGTGGTTCATTGGCCGGCAAACTAGCATGACCTGAGCCACACAGAGAATCAATGGAGTATTGTCAAGCAACCTGGGCTTCTTTAATATCTCAGCAGAGCCACAGGCTTATCACCTCCATGCTACGCCGCATTGATGCAGTAATTCCTCCAGCCAGTTACTGTATGCATCTACCGGAAATACTTTTCAGTAAGCTGACATTCCTGTATTAAAATTCATTTTTCATTCGTCTTATATAATATTCAAAGTTTCTGAGAAACAAAAGTTTGGGTTTGCATTATCTATAAGCCATTATCATCAGAATTAACAGAAATTACATGTAATGAGTCTACATGATGAGTTTAAACTAATGAAATTAGTTACTGAAATAAAAACTTTTCATTGATATTCTTTTTTTATTTAAATGCACCTGTAGAATCACATGAAATGGGAGCAAATTATGTCTTTGTGAAAAACTGCTAAAATCAAAATTATGAAAGGTGTACGTTCATTGTCAAAAGTTAACAAAATAGGGGTTAGTTCTTTGAGTTTAGGAGCCAAACTACAAAGAAAAAAACTTTAGATATTTAGAAAGCCTGGAGAACTGTTTGTTGGTTGCAAGGTTCTGATGATGCAGAAGCAAACAAATGAATAAACGGAAATTAATCAAGACTTCTGCAAAGACTGTGGATTCTTCCATCTGCAAACAATACAACAGGAGTGAGAGGAAGATGTTTTACCTCCTCCCAATGACGTAATGGGACAAAATGTATTCTAGAGGACACACAAACAGTCTGTAGGCCAAGACGTTTAGACTGAGTTTGCACCATTGCACTGCTGAACATTTGGCCACATATTTGTCTGTCTGTCCATAAACCTATCCATCCACTGCAGACAGCTAAAACACTGTTCCTTAAATCCAAAATTCTGAACATTCACATCAGTTTGAATTCTGATACTGAATTTAACAGTTTTACTTCCCTTTTCTCTAATCTAATCATTGTTTTCTATTGTTCATATTTAATATGCAGCAGATTTTTTCTGCTGTCAGCTTACAGTAAACTGTGTAAATTGAACAAAGATTGCTATAGTTTTTGTAAATGACATTTTGATTTTATATAACCAAATACAGTTTTTTTTGTCTGTGTCATGGTCTTTATTGCTCTCTGTCCGCCCAAACCCCTTCGGATCTGTTCTTCTTCTCCCATTTACACAAATCTTCTTTAATCCAGCAGAAAATACATTTCTTACCACACCCTATAAGACTATAAGTAGCATTTTAAACAGAGATAAAAGCAGCAGACAAAGACGTTTTTTGTTCTGATTCTCATCTCAGATTTTTTCCAATCATTCCTGATATGTTGAAATGAAGGTTTGTGAAATTTATGTAAGATTAAGCTCAGACATGTGGAATTTTCTTCGAGTGATTGCTCATTAAGACAACATTAGATCTGAGTGTGTGCCTGAACTCAGCTGAAACTAACTGCCGAAGGAAACCAAATAATCAAAATAGAAAGTCTGTTTTAGCAGTTGAGGGAAAAATCCCCAGCATTTTGTGGAGACCTTCAGACTTTTCAATTCACAGTTTCATAAACTGTAAATTGTTTGATTCCCAAACAGGAAGTCCTCTCCTTGGTGAAGCAGACCCCTTAGGCTGAATTCCTTTCTGCTGATCTTTGTGGATGTCAAGCATGAAACTACATGTTTCTGGCCTCCACATTCCTTCCTTATCATCTGCTGAAATGTGTTGGAGGGACTCCAGATATTCTAACAGGGCTAAGACAGACTGAGAATAGAAACACAGTTAAAGCATGCATGTAATCAGAATACCTCAAATGCCTCCTGCCATCCAGTCGAGGTGATCTGCAACAAATTTCAAGTTGCTCAAAAAGTAAAGGTTAGTCATTCCTTGAATTTACCCAAAGATTGTTTGAAATCCAGAAAAAAACTGATTTAATTATCCTTAATTGACCCACATCAAACAGTTATGGCACCAGATGAAGATAATTAGAGCAACAGACCTTACAAATTTCAACCAGCATAAAACACTTAACAAGCTTCCATATACAAGCTGTGCCCTAAAGGCTCATAAAATGTACCCCTTCAGGTGTTGAGTTGGCTTTGATTTAGGTGCTCTGTTCTCCAGCTTTGGTTTATGAATACGTTTTGCATTTGATGCCTGTAGTTGTACTTCGGTGCCTGCTTATAGGTATATACATGTTTTGTTTCTCAATATTTCGCAGCTATAACTCATTTCTCATCAACAAATCATAAATCTGGCAATTGATTTTTTTTAAAGGTGTCTTTGTGAAGAAAATAGGGAATATTAATTTAACCCACCTTCTTGCAAAAGGCATTCAGAGTCTGAAGATGTAAACAACTTCATGCAAATCAGTTTGTGACCTATCTCATGTTTTCAGTGCAAATCAAAGGTCCTAGAATGGATGGTTGGCCGGCTGCTGTACATCTTGAGGACTTTTGAACAGAAGAGGTCTGAGAGATTCAAAGATCTCGGCTTATTTGTGAGGAGAACGTTTCTTCAACAGTAGTTATCCACTGCTTGGTGGGGAAAAAACTGTTAAGGGCTGTAATTTTGGCTTCCCTTTGATGTTTCTTCTGGAAGAAGCCAAGTATCTCATTAGGGACCAGGACCCAAATCTTTTGGACTTTATAATGGCCTGTCCTTCTCTAAAGATCTGAAATCTGGACCATTTTAAAACTAGACTTGAACAAACACAAGGTTTCTTAAATGACATATCAGCATCAGAGTCTTAGGCTCCCTGGCAGACCAAATTAATAATGACACAATTTAAGAACAATGCCATCACCAACCACCCTATATGTCCTTATAAACCATTATAAACAGAGACCGCCATTCACGGGCACCCAAAGCCGGCATACTGGTTGTGAGGTAGACCTCTCCATCCAGTCATCATTTGGGACCAGACTGTTAAGAAAGTAATTTCTCTAAGTCTGCCGATAAAGAACAAAGAAAATTTGTATTTAAACAATGTAATCCCTTTGGACTATTTTCCCAGCAGTAATCAGAAGGTTTTTGAAGGTTAGACACTATATCCTTACACTATTGATGTATCCTAATGAGGTCTTAAACTCACGCCGATGTCCACAAAGGCAGAAAAATACCCATATTATTAAATGTTATGTATATATTTAATTGGATGTTTGACTGTAGCTTCACACATCGGGATCATTTAAATCTGGTTCAGTTTATCTAACCTGAAAACAACAAGAGTAAAACACCAGAAAGGTCCTTTTCAAAGTTCAGCGTTACAGCTTGCAGTGTGTGTGTGTTCTTCTGTTACTTCCTGCTCCTTCGTGTTTGGACCACACCTAATGTTTAGTCATGCTTAATGTGCTTGCTGTGTTGACGTCTCAGAGGGTTTGGTTCCCATGCAGCTCAATGATAGACTGTGTCAACATTTTTTCTTCTTTTTTGTCAGGACCTTGGTCATGTTTAAAGATTTCTTCTAGAAATGTGGGGATTTTTGGACCATAAGTGCTATTTAGGCATCTGAAAAATGTGATCACATATTCCATTACATTGTGTTTTAGGCAGCTTACAGAGTTTAACTCACCTAGCCTTATTTGGTAGCTTATAGTGGCTGATGTTGGTAGATTTGTCTGTAACTGCTGCTCTGCTCACTGTTATGGCTTTGATACGTTGCGTAAAGAAACTAAGTGAAGGTTAGATAAAGGTCTAGCTGGCTTAAAAAAACCAAAGTCCAAGTCAAGCTGTTGGTGCGTCGCCCCATAACCAGATAAAGCACATCTAATATGGAGGAATGTAAAGATTGCAGATTGATTGTGATAATTTAAAGACTTTAGGCAGTTTAAGTCTTTGAGATGGACGATCACAGAGACATTAAAATAATTGCTGCTCGCTGAGGCATTGAAAGGCTAATAAAATGATAAGTGAAAGGAACAACTCTCAGCCTGATTGCAAAAGATAAACTTACACAGCCAGGGGATGGATGATGCATGCATAAACTTCCTTCTTGGGAAGATAAATAAAGGGTAGACTAAAATAAAACGATCATGTTTTTATTCTAAGACAAGATATTTACTGATTTTACAGTATAGATCTGAATTTGAGAAATATGTTTGTAACAAGTTTTTTTCCTGTCTCTCTCCACAGATAAAAGTCGCAACTCTAAACGTGCGAGTTTGGATTTTAAAGTTTGAATCGAAAACGCTTTATTTTTTTTTTGAGGAGTAAAGTTTTTTTTATTTTAACTTTTTCGACTGAGGATCATCTAACAGAGGAAATTTGTGGATATCCTTATTTTTCCCATCTGAATCAGCTGGAGTCCACCTATAGATTGTCGTTTGTCTGAGGTGGGGTTTTCTCAGGGTTTTACCCTCTGACTGCCTATATTTGTGTGGCTTTTTGTCTGGATGCCCCAGGATTATCCACAGGCTGCTGTTCCTTCTCGGGCCTGCAGGGCGGCAGCAGAGATCAACGGCCGGCCGCTGGACAGGCAGACCATCGGCATGAGTGACTTCTGGCACAAGATGGGCTGCTGTGTGGTAGCCAAACCCCCTCCGGTGAGACACCGATACCAACACTATTAATCTCTATGTAAAGATCTTTGTCCTGTTAATCAAGTCCAAACCCTTAACCCCACATCCTGAAACGATAATTATGAGGACAGAAAGAAAATTATAATGGTTGAAATGGTTAAAAGATGCATTAAAAGTATGTGCATCAGTTTGCGCTGTAAATGATTTGATTAAGAGAACGTGCAAGCTTGATGATTAATAGTAAGATAATGTAAAGGTAAACTCAACAATTGCATAAAATATTAAAAAGTAAAAGTTAGCTATCATCAAATAGTGGATAAATCATTTTTGACTTATTACAATGAAGTCAGATCAAACAAATACAGTGGAAGACCTAGATATTTTATCAATTAAATGATTGACTAATGTAACTGACCATTTACCAATTGGATTGTTGATACATTTTGTGTATTGGTTAAAGTTGGATTTTTATCTGAGACTGAAACATCATCATTATCATTATTAGATGTTTTATCATTGGAGATGCAACCAGAAATGGTCTGGTGACTGTAATAGGCTGATTATATGCTTAACCGGGCTTGATCAGTGATGTGTAACTCTTCGGTGATCGGATCAGAAAGTGTGAATAAATACTTTTTTTTTTTTTTTCTTTTTACTCACTGAAGTGAATAAAAAAATTTTTTTATTTGGTAACCAATAACAAAGTTGTTTTAAGGGGCTTGGTGTTGCACATCTTATGAAACTGTTGCACTCTAAACAAGTTTTAAACCTAAACCATAGTGACTAGATTTGTTCCAAAGTGAGGCCAAGACACGATGTCCTTATATTACGGACATGTCCTCAAGATGTCTAAAAGTCACATTGCTCCTTGCAAATGAGAAAAACAAGAAAAGACACAAATGCAGTAAACAGGTTTCAGAACTTCCGGTTTTACCTTGACCTCTGACCTTCTCCTGCAGCAGCCTCTCGGTTCCCTTTTTATGCCTCATGCAAAAATGCCACAGCATACAGTGCTGCTTACAAAGCAATGCTGTTATACCACAGCCACATTCAAGTCAGTACACATTTGGACACATTCAGCATCTATTTAATGCCGTTTATTGATTTTGTGTTTTGGTTATGATCCAGTTGCTGCTGAAACAAAGCAAGACCTTCAAAAGCTTAGGGAAAGTGTGGACGTACAGTTCCAGTCAGAAATTTACATACATTATGGGCATCAATTTATTATTGTTTTTGCATCATGGTTCCGTTGGAAAACCCAGTTGTGTCCAATTTTCAACAATCTAGCTGTTGATTTTAAGTTAAATTTAAGAAAGTCACACAGCATGATTCTACCATCAATTCTGGAGCTGGAGCTTCTTTCTTCAGCACCTTCTAGGTTCTTGGTGATGTAAAAGTTGCTTCACTGTGGACACAGATCCCGCAGTTTCTAGCTTATGGCAGACTTGAGCTTTTGTGGTTACTGTTTTCTTTGGGTTGTCCCTGAACAAATTTTCTTTCATCAGAGATTCAAACTTTAGGTTTCTTTACAGTGATGGCACATATAAGTCCATCTACTCATCGTCTTTACTCGCTTTTCTGTGCAGGGTCGTGGGGGCCAATCTCGCTATTGGTTGAGAGGCTGGGTATACGCTAGACAGATCGCCAGTCTATTATAACAGGGCAACAGAGAGACAGGACAAACAACCATGTCTGCAAATACTCATATCTAAGGAGAATTTAGAGTAACAAGTCAACCTAACAGTTATGTTTTTGGATTGTTGGAGGAAGCCGTAGTACCTAGTAGTAGCACATGGGTTGAACAAGCAAACTCTGTACAGAAAGATCCCAGTGCCAAGTGCCAACACTGCCAAGAACTGTAGCACCGTGCCGCCGACACAAACAAATCCACAATAGATTCAGATGTGTCCACCCAATTCTTGTTTTGCATCAATTAAGTTGTATTTTGTACAGTTATTCAATCCTGAAAAATGTCTTTTTGAATAAATCATTTCAAACCCAAACATAATATGACAACTATACCCATAAATGTCCCACCTGAGCTGTTATATTTAACATACTAAATAGGTTTTAATTAACACAGTCAGAGCAAGTCCCTGGCACCTCCCACCACATGTGACTTGATGTGCAGGTTTACTGCAGCCGACAGACACAGTGTACTTTCTCGCTCCTGGGAGGAAGTTCTGCTCTGTGGTGCTTCTCTCCAGAGACCTCCTCCCTCCTTCCTCCGCCTGTATTTTTAGAGTTTTCTGTTTGTTCCATTGTACCGCTGCAACAATACACCTTTAACAAACACTCTCAGATACACAGCAGTGCCAGCAGTGACTTCACTCTGGAAGGAGTTTCTCTTTGAGGATCTGGACTGTAAAATTGCAGCAAAGGGTCCAGCTGTAGAAAATAATGTAAAAGCGATGAATACATTATCAGACATGAGAAAAACAGGGCAAACCTTCTTTTGGTCTGTCCTTGTAATTATTTTTAGGGATTTTTAATTGCCTCTGAATACTTTAAGCTCTTAAACAATATAGCAAAGTCATTCTATGTCCCTTTTTTGTCTATTTGTGTCTTTGTGTTTCAGTTCGTATATTGGTTGTCTTTTCCTACCTCTTTTCTTTTTCTATCCTTATTTTTAGTGTCTATAATAATGTTTTCTCTCCATTGATTTTAATTTTCGTGTTTTATTTTGTTTTGTGTTGCTTTCCAAGTTATTTGTGTCTCTTATATGTATTTTCTCCTTGTAATAATGTTTTGTTTTTGTTTCCGAATTATTTTCTGTAATCTGCACCACATATTTTGTAGGGACTTTTTTACCTTTTTGAAGTGTCTGAGTAAAAATGGCCGCACTCGTACATTTTTATCATTATAGTAATGCACTGTAAGCTATTTCTTTTCTTTGCTTGTAATAAAGGGGCTTGTAGTCGACATTGTTCTTGTGATGGAGGTCTGGGAGCAGCTGATGGTGTTAAAACATAACATACAACCAGGACCAGCTGCATATGTCAGTGACATACTTGCCTGTTCCTTTGATGTTGGTGACTCAGATTACATGATGATGATATTTTGGGTCCCAGCTCAAAGGTTGCCAGGAGAGTCTTTTTTCCCCCTCCACTTCATTCAGTAATTGCAGCATATCCAGCTTTCCGTAACATAAATTGCTTTAGGATTAGTTTAGACGTCAATTTCTTGTATCTTAAATCATACTGCTGCCATCAAATTCTGGCAAGTTTAGCGGTGTTAGCAAACCCAAAGTTTTGCTAAATCACCACAAGTAAATCTAAAACAGAAAGCTACACAAAAGATGCACAACAAAGTAAGGAGAGTGTGTGTGCAATTGTTGCCAATGAGTCAAACATTGTCAGCAGAATTTGTAACTGCTGTGCTTTCACAACATCCCAGCCTTGCTCACATGTCCTTCTGAAATTAAGGTCCAAACTCCTTCCAGTTCTTCCATCAGCGCTGCCCGGTTGCTTTTTTTTTATTGTTGTTGCCATGACGGCAGCCATAGCCATGGAGGAGGATGCATGTAGGCTGAGCGATGAGTCACTCCCAGCTGGCTGAACATAGGATGCCATCGTGCTGCAGCAGTGTGGTCTGACTCAAGTTTTCATCTCACAGAAATTATCAAATGTAGATGCATTTGTTTTACATAATTGTAAAAATTACAATTAAGAACATTATAATAGGGATTCAAGCCCCCTCTTAGCTGTCCCGGTGTCTCTGCAAACCCACTTTCCTCCACATGTATCTCAGTCAGAGCCAGATGCAGGAGCATATGGGCCTCTAGGTTAAAGTGTGGTGCCCAGAAAATTGGGGTTTCTTTTACACATGGAAATTACAAGAGGCTGGGGGTCAGGTACACATAATGTTTGTAGGAATTTTTCACATAAAACGATATTTTCTCAAACGTTCTTCAAAAATAAGGCATAATGTTTAGAAATATGTTCATCCACACAAAAGAGATGACCCAAAATGGTACTGTAACTGTGCCAGGCCTGCTGGTAATGATATAATACACCAAAACATTCAAAAGGCCTTGCTAAAGTTAGGCCTTGGCAAGGGGAATAGAGTGGAATAGTGCTGTAAGATGTTTAGACTCATTTTGACTATAAGGAAATGTTCTGTGCTGATCAAGAATGATTAAGGGTTACTTTAGAAAGATGCTTATAGGGTGGAAGTTTTTCATTGCCCAATTCATCAAGTTTCATCTTGCTTTAAAAAGATATTTCACAAATGTATTCGTTTCTGCTGTTGTTAGGTCTCTACAGTGGTTAACCCTCACTGAGCTTTGTAAACAGCCTTTTAATTTACCTGATAAAGAAATGCATACAATGTCAAGATGATGGGCATATCTAAAGTTCCCAAGTTTTAAAACACATGACATCTCTTAATCTCTCATATTTCTAAAACTGCCCATGCATGTTGCGCTCAAGCCATGCCCACCTCTTGCACTCATTACCACACTGAATCGGCGGGCTTAGGGCATTAAAAATAATACCCAGGGCATTTAAAACAGGACAAACAGGATTCTCTCTTTTTCATGCTTTTTCAAGCATTTACTTTGTTCCCTCCTTGTCGGTGGGTGGTGTCTCTGCCCTCCAGTGCATTCGTGGTTCTCCTGGGGCTCCTGGACTCTGGGGGCCTTTGAATGTCTATGTCCTACATCGCTTCTGTGTGCCTCGGGTCCTGGGGGGCAGGTCGGTGGCTCCTCACGCCCACTATTGAATCTTCTTATGGAGAAATCTTAAATACACAAGTGCACTCACATACACACCCTCAGGTGGGTGTGTGAGTGCACTTTCAGGCGTTAGGATTAAGGTGTTTACAGACACAAAGATACACAGATATACTTTAAATTGAATTGCTTTTGCCAATAAATACGTCCTGTATTAATTAGTACAGTGTACTTTTCAGTAACATTGTTGTTGTCATATGTACGTTTCTGCAGGTGTACAAGTCTTCTTCTAGGGTGTTATCTTGTATTCTCTTTATTCTTCTGCCTCTCCTCTACTCTTAACTCCTTCGCTCCCTTTTAAGTTTTGCCCCACCTCTCTCCCTTTCTTTCTTCTTTTTTCACTTTTGTTTCAGTCTCCATGTCCATTGCATTTGAAATAATCCCAAAGCAATTTTTAATAAAGTTCTTTATATATGTATAAATGTGGAGCAAAAGTCGTAACGGTCCACTTGTGACAGGAAATCTGTAGGACACGTAAAAAAAAAGTATGAATTTTTTAATCTCTTTATTTGGTTGCTTTTTGCATGTTCTTATAAATTTTTGTATGTGGGGTTTTTCCCTCTTGATTCTCTTCTTTAATAATAATAATAATAATAATAAAGCAGTTTATGATCAGTGCCTTTAAACTTATTTACTCCTCTCACTCTTACACTCCAGGTTGTGATCTTGGTGGTGTTCAACCGTCACTTTTAGTTCTGCTGTGTTACATAAGGGCTCTTAATAATCCCGAGCATAAGCTTCTTAAATCACATCTAAATGGTTTTGATTGTGGCTTGGATGTGTTTCCACACAGCAGGGTTTACTGGATTTTGGGAACGGAATGAGGTTTTAATGAGGGGTTTCATTGGCTGATTACCAGAACTCTGAGTGTCCTTGAATGCACCAGAAGGAGCTGACTTCTGAAGAAATCTCAAATGAAAACCTAGTTTCAGGTGTTGGATGTAGTTTCTGAATACAGTGTAATGATTGTTTTTGAAGCATGTGTTATTCCTCTTTTATTATGGAGGCTGCAGGTTACTCTGGTGTTTTTCCCATTTCTCCTTCTATTGCGTCATTTTTTTTGTTCCTACATGAGTCTGTATGGTGATTTGAGACTAAGAGTATGTGGACGTGTGGAGGCCCATCAGAGACAGATCATCAGAGCAACAAAAGAGACGTATGAGAAAATGTTTAACTATTTCAAACCTGAAGAGTCACATTATGGGCTCATGATGAAGCATTTCTGGCCTTGTTCACATTTATTTTGATAAGTGAGGGGAGAAAAGAGGGCTAGAGAAACAGGATATGACCAAGGTGCATCATCTGTCCATGTTGTCTATGTCCTGTTACCCTACTGCTTTTACCAGCATGCTTTCTCCTCCAAATGTATTAATAAGAAGAGAATGACAACTTCTCCAAAGTGATTAATCTCTGTCGGTTTCTGTGTAGAAGAAGAAAAGGAGAAAGATCGACCGCAGCATGATCGGGGAACCGACAAACTTTATCCACCTCACGCACATCGGCTCTGGGGAGATGGGAGACGGTCTGCAGCCGGTAAGACGACACACAAGTTTAATCTTTACCTGAAGTGTGACCTTGTGTTAGTCAGTTATGTGACTGTAAATCAGGAGAGAAAGTGAAAGTGTAGGTTTGCAGCTTCCTAGCAAACAGAGATGACCTTCAGTCCAACATGAGGACAGAGGGGCTCTGTGTTTGGAAAATCTGCATCCACTCTGTCAGTCACTGAGGTCTTTCTTGACCAGCCCAGAAATCCTGCTTGGGTGTCTCTGTCTTTGGGCTGCCTTTAGGTATAAAGTTTATATATCAAACAAGTGCTAAGGTCATAAAATACTCAGAGCCTATGTAGGTTTAGAAGTTGCACTTTTCCTACATGTATTTCAGGCTGAGCAGAGTCCAACAAAAAAGTTCATTGAGGTTTTGGCTCATAAGAATAAAATTCAACATCAGGCTGATAAATGTGCATCTTTGAGTAACACCATACTTTCAAATTTCTGGTTAGGTGAGGGTCAGTCCATCAAAGTAATAAAAAATGACTACAGATATAAAAAAACATACTTTACATTTCATCTGCAAATTAAAAAAAGACATTCAACATGTCATAAATGGAAATAATAATCAATGAAAAGGTAAATAAAGCTAGTCACATTTGACAGTATAATGCACTAAGAGCTGTGACATCAACACATGACATCAGTTTCCTAGTTTGGCCTGAGTCAGCTGGTGTTCTTCCTTCATAGTGAGATCAGAGGTTAAATATGTCTCTGCTCATGCTTGCTTCGTTTTTTCTCTTTCTTTTGAGTCTGATGAGCATCTAAAACGACCCAGATCATATGCATTTTATTTCCGCATGTGTGTTGAAGAATGTTTACTGTGAGAATGACTTCACCTGTTTGAATTAAAGTGACATACAGAAATAAGTCCATAAGCTTTAAATAATTAATGAATCAGTAACTATTCGGATTAATCATTTTATAAAAATAATCAAAATATAAGTATCTCTGCCAAAATGTCTTTAGAATAAATAATATTTTTATAATTTTATATGATTATATAATATTATATAATTTTATTATAAAACATCTTAATTTATTTAATATGATGTAGAGTAATATTTCTAAATGGCTAATTTACATCTGTTTTTATGTGCTGTGTTTTTCCTTGTAGTGTATAACAAAAGTCTTTTTTGTTTTGTTTTACAGTCAGGGTCTGTTCAGGAGCAGATGAGGTCTAAAGGCCCCAACATGAATGGCAGGAACAGCCTGTTATAGCCGGTAAACAAACAACAACACCTAAACTAAACTACTCTGGCTTTCAGGACAAAGCCACAACAGCTCGACAATCAGATTCCCTCACCCCCTCGCCCCAACACAAAAACATTTATCAGCAAATAATTGACTCTAAATCATCAGTTTATAAGAACTTTTAACCATCCATCCATTGTTCTTATGCGCTTATCCTTGTAGGGCCATTGGGGAGCTGGTGCCTTGATGTTTCTAAAAATGTACAGCTTTAAACACCAAACATTTTATTTTCTTAATTGCTGCTGTTGTTCTGACTTTGTATGGCCTTTCACTGAACCAAAAGTTAAATATGACCAAGTTACAAGTACTTACTTGGTAACTAAAGTTGGGTGACCAGACATCCCTGACGGTCCGTGTTTCAGATGACCTGTCCCTGGATAAAGCTGTGCCCGGAAATGTCCCTCATTTTAGCATTTTGTGAATGAGAAAACAAATGTTGCGTGTAGACTGGTATTACGGTAGCTGGGGGTTGAAATCGTGAGTGTGCATGTTGCATGCAACAACATCTGTTACGGTAGCTGGTCACACTGCTGTTAACGTTACTATGAAGGAAGAAGAGCTGACCGCGACTGGGTTGATCCTTGCTGTGATAAAGCTTTGCTCTGTGGCCGTGCCCAGATAAAAATATAAGGCTGTGATTTGTTTTTGTTTTACAAAAAATGATGGCCCAAATGAGTGAGGGAGAGTGGGAGAGATCCTAAAAGAAATATTGAAAAAAAAAAAAAACTTTTTTTAGTGACAGGGAAACTGAATGAGGCAAGAACTGCATGAACTGAGAATGATGAGGAGGGAGAGAATCGAATTACCCTAGTTTCTCATCTAAAAAACCCACTTCTAAAGGGTATCTGAAACAAAAATCTTATTTTATTTGTTAAACTGTAATTTTTCAGGAGGAAAATAGATAGACTGTTAGAAGAAAATAGTGAAATAGCAGAGGAAAATGGGAAGAGTTAAAGAGAGTAGGAAAATAGACTGACATTACTTCTACTATTCATTGTATTACTCTTAGGGAATGCTAACAAGTGTGGATAGACATTGTGCTGCTACTACACTTGGTATTTATTGTTTAATAATGAATAAATATTTTTAAAATAATCCCAACTGTAACTGTACAAATATTTTCATAATATCTTGATAACATTTCAGTCTTTTAATGTCCAAGCTTAAAATGTCACCGGATTTGATTATGGAAATGTGGTCACCTTAAACTAAAGGGACAATTGAACTAGAATGTAATTTAGGTAGTTTTTTGTCAACTCATCTGTCTACCCAGGACACAGTTTTAACAGTGATGTTCCTTTTTGTAGAATAACAACTGTCTTAACTATTCAGGCACAAATAAAAAAATTAGAAGAGTTATCACTCTATTAACCATTAATTATTAATAGGTATGGTGGGCCTCTGTGACCCTTGTGGTGGCTGCAAGATAAAACAACTTGACTAAACATAAAGGTTTTATAAACAGAGGTTTAAAACTCATAAACCACTGTTTTAAAGGTTGTGGGACTTTTCAAATTCTCACAAAAAATTATTTGTAGCCCTGCTGTAGAAAAGGACAGAAATAAAAGAACAATATGGCAAACACCTACATTTCATGTGTCATTACCGTGTAAAAGTTAGTGTTAGCACTGCTGGACAGCTAGCTGCTACATGGGGTTGAAAAATTAGCAGCTCAAAACTCTCATAAACCACTTTTTCAAATGTTGTGGAGCTGATTTTTTTTATTTGTTTACTGTTTTTAGCAAAGTCATTAAGAAATATAATAAGATTTATGGGGTGCCACATGTTTTGATATTAGTATTGCTCACGATGTTGCTTTATTATTAGTGTCCACCATGAAAGCCATCATGATAAAAGCTCCCTCTGACTAATCTTTGTAGGATGGTGAAATCTGTGAAAAGCCGAAACATCACCCTGTTTTTGATTTACAGGCAGGAAATTTACATTTGTTTTGGTAAAATGTGAAATATTAAAGCTTAAACTGACTCGCTAGCTGAATGATTTTAAATGAGAAAAATGTGCATTTGTTTATTAACTGCTACATAGTTTTGACGAGAAATGTAGCCTTAAATTATAATGCTGAGGGAGTTATGAACATTTTTATTTAAAATTTCCACTCCATGACTTTTTGTTTCATATGTTTCAGGATTGTATTAAATTGACTCAGACCAGCTGACTGACCTCCTCCGCACTCTGAACCTGTCCTCCAACATCCAGCTGATGGCTTTAACCACCCAGCAGCCCTACTGATGTGTCATTGAGCAACAGTTGCCCCCTTGCGACCTTCATTTCAGAATGTTTGAGCAAGTGTAAAAAATGTTTTATTTTTTTCTCCCTGGTCAGGTCTGAAAATTGGTAGCCAAACAAGAATTATAGAGATTTTCTTTTTGGGGGGTTAAATTTGGCACCAGCTCCAGAATTCATCCTGTATAATAAAGCTAGGAACTCAGACTCTTAAAGCTGCCCCAACTGTTATATTTCACTGGAAAAAAATCCCTCAAAAGACTTCATTCTTACACTTTAGTTGGAAATTATACAGGATGTTCATCTTTTGAGGTGTCTCCCATCAGTATTAAATTAAACAAAGAGCTACCACCACTGGGCCTAGCATCTTTTACTGAAATACAGAAAACTGAGTTACTATATAATAAAAATCAAATCAGGAATATAAGAACAGCTTTTAACTGTTTTCTGATCTTGGAAACTTCCCAGATGGATCTTAATTTCCAAGGTGTTTTATTCTGCTAAACTCTTTGTATTCAGAATCTGTGTTGGCTTATTGTTTCCCAACCATTTAGTTTCAATAGGTGTGCCATGGACATCACTAGACATCATTTCCCAGAATGCTTCAGTTTGGCCATCCCCTGCTTCTGGGGCTCTATGACAACAGACTCTTGTTTTAAGGAGACAGGAAAGTCCCACGAATCTTTGCTACACTGGACTGAAGTGTGTATGTGTTGAATTGGAGGAGTGTGTGTGTGTGTTTGTGTTTTCTATATCTGAACTTTGTGGGGAACGTCAGTGATTTTATTTGTAGACATTTAGGGCAAGTCCTTGGCCTCTCTTTTTAGAGAACCAGGTTTAGGGTCATGGGACTGCATTATGTCAGCAACAGTCCTAAAAATGATAGAAAAGAAGCACAGACATGTAAATGTGTGTGTCATAGTGTTCCCAGTTTAAATATAAACAACCCAATTTCAGTTTTTTTCTTTGTTTTACTCTAAGAGGTTGTCCAGCCCATCCCAGTATTGGCTCGGGAAATGAAAATGGTTTTCTGCCCTCACTGTTTAAGATATTTCTATTATTTTAATACATTTAATGCTGCATTTGGTAGAGGACATACAGTTTGACTGCTTTATCTTGTGAGTGCTTGACTTAAAAGAAAATCTGTTATTTGTAATTTCATGCTGTGTTTTGGGATTTATTGTGTGATATTTGTAAAATTTATTCTGCTCGTTTTCTTTGGCATTTCTCCCAATCCTAATTATCTAGTTTTGCTTATTCAGATTTTTTTATTTTTTTTTATTTTAGACATTAAGTGTATATGTGGATGGAGTCAAAGGTTCTGTTTTTCATGTTTTTGAGAGAAAAAAAAAACACTTTGAGATATTGTGGAACTGAAAAATAATCTGAGACACTTTGAACTACAATATTTACATTAGATGATTTTTTTATATAAAATCTGTTCAGGTTTTTTGCTTTATGGTTAATCAGAAAGATTAATTCTAGCACTTTGTAAGAAATAAATCTTGTGCAGTACCAAATAAAAATGTATAGTCCCTTTAAAGAATTCAAAATAGAAATACATTTTTATTGTAAATACTTTATTTTATACTTTGAATTTTGTACCCACATCATGGTTCAAATGTGTCAGTTCGCTATGTAACACACCATAAAGACACTGAGAAGAGGAAGAAAAAGTCAGCTCAGTGTCATCTCACTCAGTATCTTATAGTTTTAAAGTATTATACATTCACATCTTTAATGGAAGTGAAAGCCCAGACTCGTTGTAATTCAAATATCTGGACAATTTTCTTTTTCTGGTCCAAAAATGTCTCAATCAAACCAGACAGAGATGACAAAATACATGTGGAAGATTTCCATTTGGGAGTTGAAAAAATACTGGTATAAAGCTAATCCTATTTTTCTTTTTGCAATAATACAGCGAAATACTGAACTGAGTTTCAAACATGAATGTTTGTTGAAGCTAGAGTTAGCAATGTCGCACAGCTAGGTGTTACAGAAAATTGGTGGTTTAAAACTCCTGCTTTAAAAGTGGTGGAATTGTTAAAATTCTTGTGAAAAATGTATTTAACTGTTTATAAAGGTAGACAGAAATAAAAAGTAACTGCTGAAAT
Organism: Girardinichthys multiradiatus; assembly: GCF_021462225.1. NCBI lineage: Eukaryota > Metazoa > Chordata > Actinopteri > Cyprinodontiformes > Goodeidae > Girardinichthys > Girardinichthys multiradiatus. The sequence continues at coordinate 35,314,220 of NC_061806.1, read as the reverse complement.
TGAATCTTTATCTTTAGCCTTTGCATCGAGGCACAGCTAACTGCTACAGGAAGCTGAACAATTGGTTTACAAAGTGCATGAAACAGTAATTTAAACAACTTTTAATGGTAAAAATGCTCATGAAATATGTCAGGTGTATCATTGCTGTAGAGGAAGACAGAAATGAAAGAAAAACACTGCTACACACAATTCTTCCATTGTCATTCCTCAATGTGCAGAAGCTAGCATTAGCACTGCAGCACAGCTAGCTGCTCTAAGGGAAAGAAAATGTCTGGTTTAAAACTCAAAACTGTTTATTTAATGTGTTTGTTGTTTGTAAACATTTGAGCAGACAATTGGAGGGTGTTTAGCTAATTTTGATGCTTCACTACACCTCACCTAGCTATTGAAGGAAGTTGGAAAAGTTGTAGTTCAAAAGCCTTGTTAATCACTGCTTTAAAAGTGGTGGGCTACACATGACAGATCATTGTTTGGTGTCACGTTATCATACAGGGGGGGAGGAAATGAAACATAACTCTTCTGAAACAGAGTTCCTATTGATCATCCTTGTTTTTATAATAGCTAAAGGTTTAGCTCATATGTTCTAAATAAATGTTACATTTATAAAACAAAAAATGTTGCTCCCCTGGGGAGGAAGATAATCAGTCAGTTGAGGTAGGTTCCTTGATTTAATTCAGAGCTGCAGCTAATGCAATACCTGATCTATTCAGACTGTTTTGATCCAGTGAAGATCCCTGAATTGATAAAATATCTTAATCTAAACCTTCAACTTGTATGTTAAGACCAATTTCCAATCAAATTACTTTTACCTTTAGGTTTTCCTTTGATTACCACTCATTTTAGATATTGTTGACCTATACTTTTTGAACCGCTGCTTACCACAGGTTTTTAAGGTTGCAGCAAATCTTTACTCAAGACACTTGCTATAAATTCAAATACCCTAACCAATTACAGAGCTATATGTGAACCCCATTTCTTATGTAAATTACTTGAAAGATATCAATTATGTGAGCATTTACACTGCCACAGTTAATTTGAAGAGTTTCAGTCAGGTTTCAGAGTTCATCATAGCACAGAAACTGAGCTGCTGAAAGTAATTAAAGATATTCTTATAGCCTCAGATACGCCTATACTTGTCTTGTTTGATTTGATTCGGTTTAGATAATGTGTCTGATAGGTTCCAATTTATTTATGTTAATGAGAAAGTTTTGTCACTCTACATCATTTGTTACGGGATGCTCCAGGGCTCGGTGCTCGGGCCAATACTCTTTAAAATGTTTCCACCAAGTTAAATTATTAGACAGCATTAGATGCATTTCTGAAATGTTGGACCGAAGGTTAGAAAAGCAGCAGTCTCCCGGTCCATTTTCTTTTTTTTGCTAAGCATGGTGGAAAAACATTTTTTCTTTTTTTTTTTTTTTCAAGTTAAATCAAGAACCAAAGCAAAAACAAATGCAGGAGTACCCTAAAGTTAAGAACACTTGAACTGAACTTTGCTTGACATTGGTGACTTACCTAGGGAAATCCCAGGTCTGCATGGAAACTGATGAGTCACGGTGTTCCTCCTCCGCTCTGCTGCTGTCATAGTGACCGTCCACTTCTTCCCTGCAATTGACAGTAAAGATGGTGAATTTCTGTTTTAAGGGAAATTCTGAGCTGCAGCTTCTGGTCATGATATGTTCAGAAATCTCCTCTCAATGTGTGAGTTTAGAAATGGCTTCTTATGCTCCTTTTATGGCTCCCCCAATAACTTTTAAACTTTAAGTTTTTGCCTAAACTATGTTTCAAACAGACCTTGAAATCTCCAGCGGAAAGTCTTACAATTTACATTTGAGCTGTGAACATTTAAACATAGTTCACAGTTCAGATGCTTGAAGTGATGCAGGAAATAGTTTTGGTTTCAACAGACCCTTTATGAATGGCTCTGGTTCCATTTGGACACCACATGTTTGTTTGAAGACTTCCCATCCTCTTCGAGTTTGGAGTTCAAAAAGATGAAAAGCTTTCACATTTATGTCGACCTTCTGTCCCCATCTTTATTACTCCTCCTCTAATTCGTGGAAACTCAAACCTGTTCTCTTGGTGCTGAAATGTAGTTCCTTTTGTTTATCTTGACCACTGTTTCTCCCTTCCTCTTCCTCTTCCTGTTTGATTCCCATCTACACTTACAGTCCAACAACACTGGAAAACACTTTTCTCCTCAGACTCACCTTAAAGCAGGAGCAGAAATATGATTCTTATCTCTTAAGTCATTATTATTAAACTATCCATGTGCGTTTCATTGTTTTGTAAAATAGGACTGTTGTATTATTGTCTGAATATGTCACATATCAGTGCTCTATGCGTGTATAATCTGTAAAGTATTCATCACAAAGCTCAGAACATCTATTGGTCCTGCAGTCCAAACCAGAGATGAACATGTTTACATGCTGAAGAATCAATCTATGGGTGTTAAATGTATTAAAAGAATTGAGAAAGAACCTTTTGTTGGCTTCATCTGAAAGCTCAGCTTTGTGGTGCTTTTAGTTCACAATCTATTTTAAGTTGTTCTAATGACAGTCTGCTAATTTAGTAAGATTTGAGGAACAAATTAAAACACACCTGAATCATCCTTGGGTTATTTGCAGATGACATAGAAGTAGAATAAAACCTGATATCTGAAATAGGTGTATTTTTAATATTACAACACAATTAGGTCTGGAACGTGATAAACTTTAACTGGACTGACTGTTTTATCTGAACTCAAATTTCAAACAGAAGATGGAGAATGTTTTAAAAAAATTCTGTTTTTTTATCTTTAGCTTCAAGGCAAAATTATTAGAATTTAATATGAATTTGGTTTTCAATTTAAGAATCAAATCTTAACTGCCAGCTGTGTTTATCATTAAAGATAAATAAAATTTTCCCCTGATTACTTAAAAGGTCTTTACCTTCATATGCAGTGAATATATATAAATTGTGTTATGAACAGGGGAATTGTGTTTGATGGTATTTTTTTGTATTTGCAGTTTGGGTTTTGTTATGTAACCTGTTCCTCCTTAGCAGGAACAGAACAGACTTTATTTTTCTTATGTAATAAGTGTCTCATGGCGGCTGAATAAATCTGCTGTTTTCTTCTTGAGTCCCTCCGCATTTCTCTGTGTGTGTGTTAAGAGCATTTTATTATAAAAATGAACATAACAGGGAGTTTAGGCAATAACAGAGATGATCTTCAAGACAAAAAAGATAATGTGCCAGTTTTAAATTCTTTAGATGCAACTAAACCTTTTTTCCAAACTAAATAAAACATTTCATGGCTGAGCTTTTCCAAATTAGACAATAAATTGGCATTGGGAGTTTTGGAAATGCTGCATGCTGCTAAATAAACAGTTAATCATAACAGCCTTAGAGTCGTAAACATTGTAAACAGCAGAGTTTAACAACTGCAAGATCATCCCTTACAGGATAGAACATTAATTCAGCTCCATCTAATGTCCTGATGAAGGCCTTTTCAACTGTCTTGGTCAGCAGAGTGTGCATATATGAGCATCTCAGTACAATTTAAAGAATAAGGGCATAAAGTTGTTTTTTTCTAACTTCTCTGTCCTTTTGAAAAAAATATTTACAAATGATACACTGCAAAGTAAAACTTCAAATCTTGGAAGGATGGTGGAGCTAAGGTAGCAAATATAGTTAGGAATACTTCTTCAAACAGAAATACTATTAAGTATAACAAGCGGTTTTTAAAAGAACCTCCTTGTTTTGTTCTGTATATTTACATGAGCGCAGTCGGTCCTACTACTACATGTTCTGACCCAGTTCAAACACTGCGTCACACTTCAGGATCACGTTTTATTACAAGCAGCTGCGCGGAGACCACAGGACTGAAATAATGATGGTTAAACTCTGCGTTTCCACGGCAACCTGAGTCCAGGACGGGGGAACAACACGGGCGGAAAAATGAAAGATGTGGTTGCTGCTGGCTTGTTTGGAGCTGAGTGTGTGGAAACACATGCACACACTAAACGTCCAAGATCTTACAAGATCTCTGTGCTCCAGCAGCTAGAGTTTATTGCAGAATAAACCATCATTAAGGAAATTAGGAAATTAACACATTTATTTGTTGCATGGATGCATAGAAACTGAGGTAAAAGCATTAATGTTGTGTTACAATTTTAAATCAGTTTGCTGGTTTGACAGTTGTTGAAAAATAAGGTTTAGGAGTGTCATTTCTTAGGTATTATAAGGTGCATTGATCTCCTGACAAGGACATCAGCATCTGTTTCTTCAAATAACAAAACTTAATCATGCTGTGTGAAATTTGCTTAAAACAGCGGTTCTCAATCCTGCTCCTCAGGGACCACTGTTCTTCATGTGTTATGACCTCTTCAGCATGCTGCAGAAACCTGTTAATCACCCACTCATTTAAGCGTTATAATTAAGGTGTGTGGCAACAGGGAAACATCTAAAACATGCAGAACCTTTGGTCCTGAGGACCAGGATTATGGACCCCTAGCCTAAAATATCACAATGCTCCTATTGTCTTTACTTTTTTGATGATGGAACAGCAAGGTAACCGTAGCAACCTTTAAATGGAGTGACGCTTTCTGACACCTTTTCTGCTCATCCTGCTGGATTTGACATCATATCTTCATCTTCGCATGCATTATTAGGCTCTGGAGACTGGAAATATTCCACCATATTCTACAAGACAACAGACTTTATCCATATTTTTGAGCAAACTAAGAATCTATGTGTTTTATAACTTGTCTAGAATAATTTGGGCTAGGTTTGAAAATTGCACTTATGCCATCTCTCTTTTTCTAAGCTGGGTTTTAAATATAAAACTATATTTTTAACTAATCTCTCTACTGTTAAGAAAAAAAAAATCTAATACGACAGAAACACCAACTGCAAGATTTAAACAACAATAGACGTAAGCTATCACATGTAACAGCCATTCCAGTGCTCCCAGTGTGCTTTAGTTACTTCCCCATTTTCAGGTTCCTCTTATGTGCTTTATATACATGGAGGAACATAGAACCCTGGAGAAAGAGGAACAAAACCAGTAAACATGACGCAGTTTCTTCATACGTATAAACTGTGATGGCTTTGAAAGCCAGCAGAAACCATCAGCTAAAGTGAACTGGGACTCACACATGATCTGCTCTGTGTTCCTGTTTGTGGAGTTTCCTCAGCAGCTACCTCACCTCCTTCCTGTCAAGTTCCACATCCTGACAAGCGGTCCATACAGACCACTCAGACACACAGGATCTCGTATACATCCTGACATTACTGTAACCTCACTCCAGCTCTGACGTAACCTTCATTTGAACAAGTCTTTTCAGATTTATGTCATGATTTAACTAGTGAAGAACTCCAGAAGGTGGTTATGGTCTTAAAGTGTTCCTATTCCAGCATATGTAAAGCTTGCATTCACAGTTACATGCTTTCCCGTTTTTTTTTTTATAAATGACCAGAGTTTTCCTTTTCCTGCTCAGACTGAAGGTGTTCACAGGCAGCACACTCTGATGTTTTCCTTAACGATCTGGACCAGACCTGCTGTGCCAGATAACTGCTCGCAGAGACTTGTGGTCAGAGCCAGATCAACCTGCTGGGAGGCCCCAAGGCAGATAACATCCACAGTATTAAATCTTTGTTGTTGGGGAAAAAAACCTTTTATCCCCATTTTTAGTCAGTTTTATTTTCTTGTGAAAATCAACTCCTTCTACGTCTCCTACTGCTGATCACCCTTCACATCTGTCTGCGGTTTTATTGAAACATTTCCTATGAAAAGTATCAAACAGATTATGTAGCTTTGACCAAACAGAAAGTAAGATGTATTGTTTTATTTCTTGAAAAGTGACATTTTTGGAGATACAAGTTTTCTGTCCGACTGCAGCGGTATGTGGTTGGTGGAGCTGGGGGTCACATATTGCCATGTGCATCCAGGGTTTTGACTAATATTTAAAAGCAGATTCAATGTACACCTGGAAACAAAAGAAAATCTCCTCATGGTGGGTGTTCCTCTGCTTCACCCTCTGGATTACATGACCTCTAGGTGAAACAGGGGAAATTGAACCTATCTGACACAACGGGTGAACCATATCATTCTTCAAACTAAACATTTTGCCTACTCCTCTTTGCAAACATTTTGCTAAATCTTCCCATTATACCTCTGGCTCTTTGGTGAGTGCCAATCTCCTGCTTAAAGTTGAACCTCTCCACCACAGTCTCAAGACTTTTCATCTTCTAACAGGGTTTCTTCCTTGTATTAAGCTTTATACATCAACTCTGACCTGCTTCCTTGTAAATGCTGAAGAAAAACATCCCCATGGTATACTGCCACCACCATGTTTCACACTGGGGGATAATGTGTTCAGGTAGACATCCTGCGTTGGCTGGGGCAGATTTTATTTAGATGTATTAAAGTAAAAAAAAAAGGCTCTATGTAAACAGAAACATCAGCCTTGAAGACAAAATTTTACCTAATAAAAAATAAACTTTAAATGTAACACATGGGGCTCTGTCAAGCTATAAAATATTCAACCACTTTTATTTTTATTAATCTGAAAAAATAAGCAACCGCATATTCCGATGGGTCTGATGAATAAACTTGTGTTCATAACACTGAAAGTGCAGACATATCAAGTTTTATAAACCGTCACCAGATTATGGAGCAAATGACTAAAAATGTGCAAAATCTAAAAGGATTTTAGTAAAAGCTCTGTTAGTAATACAAAATGATGATTCACATAAAGTTAATAACATCCAAGGACAAATATACAACTGTGTTGTGTGTTTAACAAATAGTTGTTACAGCAGTAATATCACAATTTTAATCTACTGCGCTTCAGGCCAGAAGAACTGACAACTGAAATTACTTTTCCGTTGAAATTCGGACAAGAAAATAAGTTAAATATTTGATAAAATCTTAAAATCCAGTAGCTTGTGTTCATTGTTAATTTGCATTATGCTCTTCTTCCCTTTTGGAATAGAAAAAAAGTGAGTTATTTGATATATTAAGAACCAAAGCCACCTCTTTCAACAGAATTTACAAGATAAAAACTGTAAGATTTGTGTAATCCTCATCCTGAAACACACACTGAAGGTGTCCTGGAGATGCAGAAGCTCCTCCTGCAGGGTGAGATAAAATAAATACGACAGAGAGGAATATTTTTGATCCATTCAGGCTGTTCTTGACCTTCACCTGGACTGGTTCTGGTCGTACCTGCAATAAAATCAGAGCAATCATTAATTAAATATTTCATCTTAAACACAGTTTGTTGTTAGTCTTCATAGGATTTAATATGCTCTGTTAGTTAAATAATCCATAACTCACTGTCTGACACAGTCTGGGATCTGCACATGCTCAATAGGGATGAAGTGAGAAAGCTCCTGAAGCGTGCTGACAAACTGAAGCTTTCTGCTGAACTTAGAGCTAAACAGGTGAAACAGAAAGAGAGAAAGGTCTATGTTTTACTGCAATGCTTTAAGCTTTAATATTTTATTTTGAAGTTTTTCTGATTTGTTAAGAAGAAGAGGCAGCAAACCTGATGAAGGGTTTGATGATGGTCATGATAAATTTAATGTACCAGGTGGGATGAACCACATAGAGTCCCTTCAGGTTCTTCCTCAACCTATAAATTGATGTGAATCCAGAAGGATGAAAAACATTTTAGATATTAGATCTCTGATATTAGAGTTGACTGTTCTCCAAACAGCTAAATGCAGCTGATTTGAAGCCTAAAACAATTATTTTCAGTGCGGATTTAAATGCCTGTCAGAAAAAGCAGACCTGATGAACTTGGAAGAAAATAGTACAGAGGGAATACTGTATATGATTTAATTGTATATCACTCAAAACAAAAATATAAGAGAAAACAGAGCCAAATCTATGACATGAACTGAAAAAAACTCAAATTTTAGTGAACATGATTTGTAATTTGAGCTATGTAAATGATCTTCTGTGGGATCTGTTTTGTTTAGTTAAATTTGCTATTTTTCTCTGTGGAGAAAGTTCTCCCTCTACTGGTATGTTACTGAAATAACACAACAGCCGAAATAAAGGCCAAGACGAACAGATGGTTCATGTGTAACTCTTAAAATATCTGATTTATATTTTAATCATTTAAAGTTGTTCACACATTCAAATTAATATTGTGATATTAAATTATTTCTAAATTATTGATTATCCCAATTCCAGATTTTAACCAGATAAAGAAAAGAGCAGAATTATTTCCATATCTTAAGGAGCAGTAGGATTTTATGATCATCCATTAGCAATTATGAAATGGTGTAAAAGAAAAGAGAGAAACCTAGCAAAACTTTTGAAAATGTCATCTTCTGACTGAGAGAATCAGATTCACAAAATGTTAGGATCTTTTCTGTGTTGTTCTGTGTTGCCGTTACCTCCGGTCAATGGTGGTGTAGCACTCCTTAAGCCAGGCGATTCCTGGGAGTTTTTCCTTCTGACCTCCAGCACAAAGATAAATGATCACATAGTTGTCTGCCACCATCAGCTCCAGGGTCCCGGTGACAAACCTGACAGACAGAAAAAAAACAGAAATATCTAAGAAACATGATCAAAGTCATCCTTTAAATCAGTCTGCTACTTGATCAGCTTCAGCGTCTGACCTGAAGAGGTTGTCCATCACATACTGGTAGTTTTCTAGACTGTTCTCAGGAAGGTAACAGGAGGAAAACACAATGATGTCATTCTGAACGTCTCCATAGTAACCTGAGAGATGACAGCAGCTGGTATAGTTAAAAGCTATGGGTAAGGGTTAAACAGGTAAACCAGTATGCAGGCAGCAGGTCGAACCTCCGTGTGACAGCACCCTGAGATAAGGTTCTAGGACGCTCATGTTGACCTTCGACTCTTGAGGAGGGTCACCTGTTGTGAAGCAACGCCACCTGGTTCCTTCACTGTCCACCACATCCTCTCTTTCCAAAGCTCCCAGTCCAAACTGGTCAGGCCCTGGTAAAGAACCAGGTCCAGAGTCCGACCTGGAGCTGGACCCAGACGCTTTGTGGTGACAGGAGGCCACACCGAGTCGCTGCAGGTCATCTGAAGAAGAAAACAGAGCTGAAACCAGACAGGCTCTCACTTGAATATGAAAAGATGTATCATCTCTCTGACATGTCAGCCTTGTGGACAAAACACATGTTCATATGTGTTTGAAACAAAAAGAAACAGTGATAATGATTATAGAAGAATGAGTGACTTGAAAAATCTTTGTTTTACATTTGGGTAAATTTCTGCACAGAACATACTGGTCCTTCTCAAAATATTAGCATATTGTGTTAAAGTTCATTATTTTCCATAATGTCATGATGAAAATTTAACATTCATATATTTTAGATTCATTGCACACTAACTGAAATATTTCAGGTCTTTTATTGTCTTAATACGGATGATTTTGGCATACAGCTCATGAAAACCCCAAATTCCTATCTCACAAAATTAGCATATCATTAAAAGGGTCTCTAAACGAGCTATGAACCTAATCATCTGAATCAACAGGTTAACTCTAAACACCTGCAAAAGATTCCTGAGGCCTTTAAAACTCCCAGCCTGGTTCATCACTCAAAACCCCAATCATGGGTAAGACTGCCGATCTGACTGCTGTCCAGAAGGCCACTATTGACACCCTCAAGCAAGAGGGTAAGACACAGAAAGAAATTTCTGAACGAATAGGCTGTTCCCAGAGTGCTGTATCAAGGCACCTCAGTGGGAAGTCTGTGGGAAGGAAAACGTGTGGCAGAAAACGCTGCACAACGAGAAGAGGTGACCGGACCCTGAGGAAGATTGTGGAGAAGGGCCGATTCCAGACCTTGGGGGACCTGCGGAAGCAGTGGACTGAGTCTGGAGTAGAAACATCCAGAGCCACCGTGCACAGGCGTGTGCAGGAAATGGGCTACAGGTGCCGCATTCCCCAGACCTGGGCTACAGAGAAGCAGCACTGGACTGTTGCTCAGTGGTCCAAAGTACTTTTTTCGGATGAAAGCAAATTCTGCATGTCATTCAGAAATCAAGGTGCCAGAGTCTGGAGGAAGACTGGAGAGAAGGAAATGCCAAAATGCCAGAAGTCCAGTGTCAAGTACCCACAGTCAGTGATGGTCTGGGGTGCCGTGTCAGCTGCTGGTGTTGGTCCACTGTGTTTTATCAAGGGCAGGGTCAATGCAGCTAGCTATCAGGAGATTTTGGAGCACTTCATGCTTCCATCTGCTGAAAATCTTAATGGAGATGAAGATTTCATTTTTCAGCACGACCTGGCACCTGCTCACAGTGCCAAAACCACTGGTAAATGGTTTACTGACCATGGTATCACTGTGCTCAATTGGCCTGCCAACTCTCCTGACCTGAACCCCATAGAGAATCTGTGGGATATTGTGAAGAGAACGTTGAGAGACTCAAGACCCAACACTCTGGATGAGCTAAAGGCCGCTATCGAAGCATCCTGGGCCTCCATAAGACCTCAGCAGTGCCACAGGCTGATTGCCTCCATGCCACGCCGCATTGAAGCAGTCATTTCTGCAAAAGGATTCCCGACCAAGTATTGAGTGCATAACTGTACATGATTATTTGAAGGTTGACGTTTTTTGTATTAAAAACACTTTTCTTTTATTGGTCGGATGAAATATGCTAATTTTGTGAGATAGGAATTTTGGGTTTTCATGAGCTGTATGCCACAATCATCCGTATTAAGACAATAAAAGACCTGAAATATTTCAGTTAGTGTGCAATGAATCTAAAATATATGAATGTTAAATTTTCATCATGACATTATGGAAAATAATGAACTTTATCACAATATGCTAATATTTTGAGAAGACCTGTATATGGAAAAAAATTTCACATTTTCGCACGTTACTTTGCGAAATAATTTACAGATGCGAAACTCATATTGGGAAATGTTTCATATGAAAAAGGTTTTCAAACATGTTAAACATGATTTCACATTTTCCATATGTAATTTAAAATGTTGAAAAATGCTTCACATGCAGAAAGTTTTAATTTCCACATGTGAAATGGATGTGGGAAAATGTTTCATATGTGGAGAGGGATTCCCATATGTGAAACATGTATTTTGTGTTATTTGCTCATGATTTTGTTCCATAAAGGCACCTTCAAGATCCAGGTCATAGATGGGGAAGTGCAGGGATTCGCTGTCGGACGGCGTCTCAATGGCGTCCAAATCAAAATCGAGTCCTGTGTCCTCTAAATCCTCGGGTGAGGGGGAGAGGAAGACTGACTGTAGGTCGTCAGACGTTATCGATGCGTTGCCACCTGAAGAAGAAATACCATCATCTTAAAGTATCAAACAACAGAACGAAATTGTGACACTGTGACAACTGATGCAGAGAGATGTCAATAAATAAAAACAATTAAAAAAATGATAAAATCATGTCTTTGTCACCTAATGACAGACTCAAAGCTGGTGCTGCCAACACTTTCTTCTTCATTTGTCGTTTCTCTGTCAGAGGCAGACTGCTGGGGGGAGCTACAAGCAGAAATGATAGACACATAGTTGACCAATCAGGATGTTTTCAGAAGGTATATACTTACAGTTTGCATACAGTAACTAAAATCAGGAATAAATATGTGCATGTCTATATTTCTGTTCTACTTGACATTGAGCATCCCTCTATATAATTTATTGTGCGTTAAATGTAAGCACAGATTAAAGAATCTATCCAGCTTTTCACTAACAAATGTTTACTGTCAATAAAAACCAAGCAGGGTAGTGGATTATGAAACTTTCACAAAATACAAAGTTTTAAAAGGGAAAATCATGCAAAAAGAGATCCTGCTGTTTCTGCTTTGTGTGAATGTGGGTCAATGACATCACACGAGGCACAACAATAGATCAGCTGGCATTAGTCAGCATTATGGTGGACAAGTGATAGTTGACATTTTGACATAGGATCTGAAGCATTTTGAATTCCCTTCCAGTCCCCGCTGGTCTTCTTCATAATCTGCTTCCATGTGTTTTATTGTTGCAAAATGTTTGGAGAAGGTTTTCACTGCAGCTGTACAGAATACAATTTAACACCTCTGAAGGACAAATTTGACGAAAAGCAAGTAAATATAAAGGGAAATAAGAAAAAAACACAAATGGATGCATTCAAAAGAACTCGAATCAGATGCCTTCTGTGATGTCACAAGAAGCACGTTTATGTGAAGACTTGTTTTTTTGAGAGCAGATATTATCTGAATTAATTATTAACTCCAAAATAGAAAATCTGGCCCTGACATGTTCCCCAGGGGATAAATTATATATAAAATGAGTTTGAGATGTTTTGATACACCATTGATGCTAACATGAACATCTACAATTTATGTGGGTGAAGCAATAAAAATACCAAAATAATTTAGTTTCATAGACAGAAAACAATACTTCAACACCAACAAGGTGATTCCCAAACAGCAAATATCTAAAAACATGCCATACAGTGGATGGTCAACTAAAGGAGGATGTATCTCTCAAGTCCCTCATTACATATAAATTTTTTTTTGTTATATTTATTAAACCCACGCCTTTAAAGTAAAGCTGTAAATGCTTTATTTAAGCCTCTTTTTTGTCCTCAACTTATCCACTTTCCTTTTTTTTTTTTATAAACATATTAAACAGTATTTCAAGTAGAAGAACTGGACTCAAAATGTAAAAGGAGCCAAGTAAGAAAATCTTAAAGACCATAAAAAACCTGAACTATTGATCAAGACTCCTAAAACTTTAAAAAACACACAAAGAAAATGAGAGACAAACTGCAGGATGGCAGAAAACTTTTCCTGTGTACCTGGTCTGGCTCTGCTGGATGTTAATGACTTCTGCTGTGATTCCTCAGACTCCTCTGCTGCTAATCGACAAGAGAAACACAGGAAGTAAGTCAGGAAACTGAGGAGGAAGAAGAACAAGAAAGAGGTAGGCAGGACACTCACCTGTTTGAAATCCAGACACCTGCTTGGTGTGCCCTCCTGACAGTAAAAAGAATAAAACTGATGAGAACAGACATATTTCTGAAGTTGGGATTATAAAGAATCTTGCACCGGGTTCCTCACCGTCTTCATCTACAGCAGGTGTTTCTTCTCTTCCTACCACCTCCACTTCTTCTTCCTCACCTTAAAACAAAAGAAATCTGAAGGTTCTACAGATGGTCCTCCTGTCTTTAAAATGAATATGACACTAGGACCTACAGTACAGACCAAAGGTTTGGACACACCTTCTCATTCAAAGAGTTTTCTTTATTTTCATGACTATGAATATTGTAGCTTCACACTGAAGGCATCAAAACTATTAATTAACACATGTGGTATTATATACTGAACAAAAAAGTGTGAAACAACTGAAAATATGTCTTATATTCTAGGTTCTTCAAAGTAGCCACCTTCTGCTTTGATTACTGCTTTGCACATTCTTGGCATTCTGTTGATGAGCTTCAAGAGGTAGTCACCTGAAATGGTTTTCCAACAGTCTTGAAGGAGTTCCCAGAGATGCTTAGCTCTTGTTGGTCCTTTTGCCTTCACTCTGTGGTCCAGCTCACCCCAAACCATCTCGATTGGGTTCAGGTCTGGTGACTGTGGAGGCCAGGTCATCTGGCGCAGCACCCCATCACTCTCCTTCTTGATCAAATAGCCCTTACACAGCCTGGAGGTGTGTATGGGGTCATTGTCCTGTTGAAAAATAAATTATGGTCCAACTAAATGCAAACCGGATGGAATAGCATGCCGCTGCAAGATGCTGTGGTAGCCATGCTGGTTCAGTATGCCTTCAATTTTGAATAAATCCCCAACAGTGTCACCAGCAAAACACCCCCACACCATCACACCTCCTCCTCCATGCTTCACGGTGGGAACCAGGCATGTAGAGTCCATCCGTTCACCTCTTCTGCGCCGCACCAAGACACGGTGGTTGGAACCAAAGATCTCAAACTTGGACTCATCAGACCAAAGCACAGATTTCCACTGGTCTAATGTCCATTCCTTGTGTTCTTTAGCCCAAACAAGTCTCTTCTGCTTGTTGCCTGTCCTCAGCAGTGGTTTCCTAGCAACTATTTTACCATGAATGCCTGATTCACACAGTCTCCTCTTAACAGTTGTTCTAGAGATGTGTCTGCTGCTAGAACTCTGTGTGGCATTGACCTGTTCTCTAATCTGAGCTGCTGTTAACCTGCGATTTCTGAGGCTGGTGACTCGGATGAACTTATCGTCCGCAGCAGAGGTTACTCTTGGTCTTCCTTTCCTGGGGCGGTCCTCATGTGAGCCAGTTTCGTTTTTAGCGCTTGATGGTTTTTGCGACTGGACTTGGGGACACTTTCAAAGTTTTCCCAATTGTACGGACTGACTGACCTTCATTTCTTAAACTAATGATGGCCACTCGTTTTTCTTTACTTAGCTGCTTTTTTCTTGCCATAATACAAATTCTAACAGTCTATTCAGTAGGATTATCAGCTGTGTACTGTATCCACCTCCTGCACAACACAACCGATGGTCCCAACCCTATTTATAAGGCTTGAAATCCCACTTATTAAACCTGACAGGGCACACCTGTGAAGTGAAAACCATTTCAGGTGACTACCTCTTGAAGCTCATCAACAGAATGCCAAACGTGTGCGGAGCAGTAATCAAAGCAGAAGGTGCCTACTTTGAAGAACCTAGAATATAAGACATATTTTCAGTTGTTTCACATGTTTTTGTTCAGTATATAATTCCACATGTGTTAATTCATAGTTTTGATGCCTTCAGTGTGAAGCTACAATATTCATAGTCATGAAAATAAAGAAAACTTTGAATGAGAAGGTGTGTCCAAACATTTGGTGTGTACTGTATGTCTGTCCATCTTACCTGCTGAATCCCCATCTGGGACTGCCATAGCAGCTCTGTCGCCCCCAGTTTCCTCGTCTTCTGTTGGGACACGTGCAAACAAGCGACAGGTTGAATTTTTAGTTCAGATAAAGGATAAAGTTTGATTCTTCTTATATTTGATTCTTCTGGAACATGTTCCTCCCGTTTGGGTTGTTTGTAGGTAAAAAACTCCGCTTTAGTCCTGTCTGACCAAAATATGATTCTGATCAGGGAGGACGTGGATTTAGAAGGATGTGGGCCCCTGTACTAGAACCAGAATTCGTCCCTTAACCCACACAAATTTATTTTACGCATGTAAATTACAGTAGATTGATAGATAGGTAGACCTACACATCAGTAGGTATGAATTAATGCACGGTTGGTTTAAAACATCTGCTGGCAGACAACTCCTTGTTGTCCCTGAAAAGATGTACCCCAAAATGGCGAAGAAGAAACTAACCAGCACCTTCACTTGAAATGTCCTCATCCAGCACTAATAGCCAAGGAGTTGTGGAGTATAAACCAAAGTCTTGGGTTTGGTCAGATGATGTCATCATTTCAAAATACTTGTTTATCTTGACAAAAATCCAACAAATTAAAACACCTTACCTAATTTGGCCCTATGAATTTCATATAAAATACAATATCTGCTAAATGTGCATTAAATAAAAAAAGAAAACAAAAAACTTTAGGGCCCCAAAATGAGGGGCCCTGGGTCCTGTGAGCCCTTTCGAACGTCTGGCCCAAGTTCTGGTAGAGTTTAGTTATCTCCACACATTTTAATTTGTGATGGTGTTACAGAAAAGCTTTTATTGGTTCCTCATCCATTATTTTTGCAAAATTGCGGTTGGCTTATAATTCCTAATCATTGCTCTGATTATTTCGTACTTGTTTCGGGACCGGGTCGTGGGGGCAGCTGAATCAGTCGAGGCACCCAGACATCCCTCTCCCCAGACACCTCCTCCAGCTCCTCCGGTGGGAGCCCAAGGTGTTCCCAGGCCAGCCGAGAGACGTAGTCCCTCCAGCGTGTCCTGGGCCGTCCCCTGGACCTCCTCCCGGTGGGACGTGCCTGGAACACCTCCCGAGGAAGGCGTCTAGGAGGCATCCGGTATAGATGCCTGAGCCACCTCAACTGGCTCCTCTCGATGTGGAGGAGCAGCGGCTCTACTCCGAGCCCCTCCCGGATGGCCGAGCTCCTCACCCTATCTCTAAGGGAGTGCCCGGCCACCCTACAGAGGAAGCTCATTTCAGCCGCTTGTATCCAGGATCTCGTTCTTTCGGTCATGACCCAAAGTTCATGGCCATAGGTGAGGGTAGGAACGTAGACCGACCGGTAAATAGAGAGCTTCGCTTTTCAGCTCAGCTCTCTCTTCCCCACTGCTTTGATTATTTATTTATTAAATTCAACACATTTCTGCCTTACTAAAAGGGCATGTTGTCTTGTTTTTCCCATTTTGAGGAGTGATTGAAAGAAATTGGCTTTTTTCTGTCATGGTTTACGGTGGTGAAGGACCAAAGAGGCAACAGGAGATCGGCATGCACATGGTGGATGGATATGTTTTAATAAAAGGATGATGAACTTACAGGACACTAAGCAAAGACAGGAACCAGGGAGACAGCAGCTAAAACAGCGATGACGACCCAACAACGAAGGGACAGAAAACAGGAACTTAAATACAACTGAGGTGAATGGAACCACATGGAAAAAAGGGTGGAAACATAAACAGGTGCGGATCATCCTTTTTCAAGCCATATTTAAAACTAAGGAACCAGGAAGTCATGGATAACCAATTAAACTTTTTTTAATATCTCTGATTAACTTAAAAAAGCATAAATAAAATAAAAATGTTTTTATTTTAGATAAATTGTTAGGCGTGAAAAAAGTGTGACTGGTAATTTTCTTTAAAATAATTATTTCTTAATGTAAGACTTTTGCCCCACTGAAAAAATGCACTCAAAGCGAAAATTTGGATTCTTGTAAATTATCCCGGATTTTTTTCCTGCAATTAAAGAAGAATGTATGTAAGTCTATACGTGCACAACAAGATTGAACATCAGTTTTTAGCCCAAGTGTTTTTTACAATGTTGTTTCTCCTTCACTTGGGAAAACATGACAGCTGTGAGAAACTCTACAAACTGCTAAACACACCTTTTAGCTGCAATGTTCATTCATGCTACGGCAATTTAATCAGTCAAACATGACAATTTATCCTCTGGGAGAGGTTACATCAACATGCCTACTATTGTGATTTTATGAGGAGATCAGCTAAAGTGAAAGACTGGGTCCTTTAAGACAGTTTAGCAGCTGTTGGATCATTGAATGTCTCTTTGAGAGTCCAGGTTGTACCTGTTGTGGTTGCTGTATTAGAAGTGGTTTCATCTGCAGTATGTTGATGGGTGGTTTCAATGTTTTGATCTCCCAGAATTATCCTGCAAAAACATACAGTAGATGTAGTATTTTTTGAGATTTTTAGAGATTAAACAATAGGAATTTTATGTTCCAGATAAAAGAAATCAAAAGTCTTGAGGGTCAACTCTTACTTTGATGTTTCTTTGTCTTGTTCTTCTCCTGTAGACTCCATGTTGCTCCTGTTGAGTGGGACAAACAACTTCATGGTACAAAGAATAAAGGCAGTTTCTGTTTAATTTTTGATTCAGACACCACTAATGCAGCCTGATTTAGCCGACAGAAGCAGGTACTCAAAAATAACAACAGTTGTGCTGACAGCCGTTGTGTCACCTTCTCAAACCTGTTTTCAGTAAATAAAACATATCACATCCAAACCAGTTCATACACAGCTACACTCAGAGGTTTACATACATGCATCTTGAGCATGAATTTCATGTTAATTTTGGGATTTTGACTGACTGAACCAAATGCAGCTGAAATTAACTTTAAAAACAAGATTTGTGTGCACAGTTGACGGTTTTATGTATTTTTTAATCTAGACGCGGTAGAAATTTTAAATACTGGCTGTACGAACAGCTTTACAAATATTTGGTTAATAGGAACACATTATTTAAAGCTTCTATCATAATTCTGGCTGGATATTTCACCATTCTTGTCAAATGTGTAGAGTTCACTTAACTTGTATTCATACTGTAAAAATCTGTGTTTCTTTCCAAAAAGCAGTTTTGATGTGTTTGGGATCATTTACCTGTTGGATCACCTGATGGGACCCAAGTTTCAACCATATTGATGTTCATTTTTAGTAACATTAAGGAATTTAGAGGTAGTCAGGTTGTTGGGTAGCAGGAAAAGACCTAAAACATGCAGAGCAGTAGGTCCTGAGGAGCAGGATTGAGAACCACTGTCCCAATTCAATTCAGTTTTCAATTCAGTTTTATTTATATAGTGTCAATTCACAACACATGTTGTCTCAAGGCACTTCACAAAGGGGTTGGTATGGTGTAGGGACACCTGTCCTAATCAGTTTCCTTTCATATTCAGTAGAAACCTGGGGACAGATGAATAAATAAGCTTTGACGCAACTTGTGTCAGGTTGGGACAGTTAATACTTCTGCTTGAATCTTCACCGAGTTCCTTGGACTTTTGGATTCTTCTGAGTTTTGGTCAATCCAATCAGTGCAAATAAATAATTGTTATGTCACAAACAGAAACTACCACTGCACTTAATCATGATCACCAATGAGAAACTAATGGATCAAATGTTAAAAATAACTCAATTATTATGACATCCATGCCGAAGATGAGAGTATGGAAACTTCTGATAACAACTGTAGGTCTTAGATATAATTATTAAAAACAGCAAGCCTATTTACACAATTAAAACGTGTTTTCAGATAACCTTAACTAATAATAGGTATTTCAGAAGCCCTGGCGCTGAAATGAGAAACAGCTAGAACAAACTGAACTGTTGACACAACGCTGGACAAATGTTGCTGCAAAAATTTTTTGCTCACTGGAGCTTAACCAGGAAAACAAACCTAACCTACATACTCATTCACACTCATTTATAACTGTAATCCGCATTGATAACGCTCCTATTTGGCAATAGGCAGACTAGAATCAATGATAGAGAAAGATTGAGCTACAAAATGAAAGACCCACCCCAAAGAAAAAAAACATAAAAGTTTGCTTTAGAGTAGAACTGAGCAGACTTACAGTAGCTCCCTCAGTCCTGTCAGCTGGCAGGTGAGGGGAAACAGGTGAGGAAAGGTGAGACGGGTTCCGGTACAAAAGCAGGAGATCTGTGAGAGAACCTGCTCTATACCTGGTAATTCAGCAGATCAGTTTATGACTGGACTCTGACACCTCCTCTCCCCTCCTCCCACTTGGGTCTTACCTCTCTGCCTGTCTGTACTTCCAGATATAAAGAAAACGGAGGTGTGTTGCAGCAATAAGGGTCCCGCCCTGTTGCTGTGGTAACCCTGACTGTACAAGCAGGCGTGACTGGGTGGAAACACCAGCGTGCATGTTGCTGCCTGCTGAATATGTCTGCATGGTAAAATGTGATTGTACAACTCATATTATTGCGGTTTGACAGTTATGTCTCATAGGACTGGGATTTGGCAGCAGACTGAAAGTTTAAATGGCATTTACATTTCAGGAAACAAAAACAGCAGTAATAAACTTTTAACTGCACGTGTTCACTGAGTCACTGATTGCTTGGAATTACCTTTTTTAAACTAGATTTGCTTTGAAAATGGCTTGGTTTCTGCTTCTGTTTCTGCAAATAATTTTATTTACTTTATTGCCAGCTGTTTTTTGCAAAAGTAGTATCATACTGTATTGTAACCACCATAGTATGGAACTGCTTTGTTAAATAAAAAACAAATCTCATGCCACGATTCTGCCATCATGGTGATTGACTGTTAAAAATTAAGTCCCATACCATATTGCTTTCACCATAGTATATGTCTGTTTTTTATAACAGAGTAGTCCTGTGGCATGGTGACATTATCATGGTATGGAACTATTGCAGTACTCCCATACTGTGAGGATGCAACCATTTCTCCTCACGATTGTGTTGCTACTGACTTAAATTCCTGTATTAAAATTGCACTAAGGTTTGTATGTATTACAGAGAACTGAACTATGTCAGAGATGCCTCACAGCATTTCCATGAACTTTATGCATTGCTGCCGTCAGTCCGAAAGTACTACCACATTAAAACCAGAACCACCAGTATGCTACAAAGCTTGCTGCCTCAAGCTGTTAAACTACTGTTAAGATTATGCATAGTATTACATAGTAATAGTATAACGTAGTATTACACTTATTTTGTGCTTAATATCGATTGTGTTTTCTTGTGTTAGTCATTCTTTACACAAACCTGTTGAACGATCCCAGAGATAAGCTATATAGTGCTTTCCTGTATACCATTTGCATTACAATAAGATAAAAACAAATTGATTGGATATTAGTTTTTGTATTTATTTTAAACCTAAAAATAACTTCCTGAAGTATATTAATTAAGTCTTTTCTTTTGTTTTCTCCGCCTTTTTATTAAGTTTTCTGCATGTTAGTTTTTGGATGATATTTAGCAACCATTCAGAATTTTGTTTTACAAATATATTTTTTAACACAGAATATATTTTGGGTTTACGGAATACAAAAAAAGAGGTGGATGATACAGTTTTTCATGTAATCTGCTTACAGATTTTGGATTCATAAAAGGAAGGTGCTCTTATCCAAACCATCTTTCTGCTCTTTTAAAATTGAAATACATTTTAAGCATATTTTGAAACACTATCTACCTTCTGCATCAAAAAGGTTGGTAAAACAGGTATTTTATGGTAGAAATGTAGTATGTTTTATCCATGAACATATATGCATAGATATGGTGATATGTGTTTATCGAACTTGCACACATTTTAGGTTCATTAAAATTTTGCCATAATATTTTTTTGCTTCTGATAATGGATGTGTGAATTTATTTATGTATGTATTTACATGACAAAATGCTTTGTCATGTAAATAAAGTTGGGGGGAAAGTGACGTTCGGCGACTGTTTCGTCATTTCCGTCATATTCAACATGGAGTCTAGCGGTGTGAAGCTAAATTTCTGGGAGAACGGACCAAAACCTGGACAGTTTTTCTCCTTTCCTGGTACCAGCAGCCACGGGTCCGCTACATCATGTGGTCCGGTTAGACACACACTGTGAGTAAACGTCCCCTTCAGAACCGGAACTCTGTACCGGTGTTGGTTTCGGTTTGAGCTCCGCTGCTGTGCTGTATCATCATGGAGAAACGGCTGCTAGCTGAAGCTAAAACATATAAGTTTATATCAACATTAAAGTTTAAAAGCTCATTAAATAAAACAGACACTTGAAGTTGTTAAATTAATTAAACAATAGAGATACTCACACTATAGTTAATCTATTTAATTCTATTTTTTTATTCTGATAAAATGTAACTTGTTAGCTAAACTAGCTTAGACAGCAGTTTGTTTTTGATCCCAGGTAATAAAATTAAAATGCTTAAATCCGGTTAAATAGTTCAGCATAGCCTAATTAAAGCATAAAAACCTTTTAAGGAGCAAAAAAAAAATGTATGTAAAATTTTTGTATAGATTTCACACAAAGGCGAAATGCACTCTTTAGTATATTTATTAAAATGATTTAGCACCTGCGTGAGAAACAAAATGAGGAACATCTCTTATTTTTTATCCAGGACTGTCTTGTTTTAGCACAAGATTTCCAAAAATACTTGAGTAAAAATTGATTTCTTTACTGGAAATTAAAGAAATGGTAGCTAACTTTTATTTATTTATACTCGGTGATCAAACCAAATGTTTTCACCAGTACCAGTCAGTAATTATGTATTTATTTGCATTTTATGTCTTTGAAGACTAAAAAAGCACGCTCATAATTCTATTCAGTTAATTATATAGAGCCAATTCACAACAAATATCGTCTCAAGGAACTGTAGGTAAAAAGTAAAATCAGTTCAATCATACAGACAGACTCAAAGTCAAGTACATACATTCCAATTTGGTTTTAGTTATCAAACAATACAGTCAAGTTCGGTTTGTTATTCAAATATGTTATAAAGTTTTCTATCTAAGGAAACCCAGCCGATTGCGTCGAGTCACTGACTTGCAGCATTCACTCCTCCTGGGCGAGCATGTAGCGACAATGGACAGTCGCTTGCATTGAGTCATTGACTGTGGAGCAATTAGCAGGAAAGGAAAACTTCCTTTTAACTGGAAGAAACCTCCAGCAGAACCAGGCTCAGTGTGAGCAGCAATCTGCCACAACCGACTAGGGGGTTTGAGAAGACAAAGCAAACACACAAAAATGAAACACAGAAGCACTGATACAGAGGTACTTTCTATGACTAAAAAAAAGTAAGGATAGATATTTGATAGTACTGAGTTTATCACTTTAATGAGAAACCTATTGTCTAAAGGGCAAGTTAACAGTTTATTAGTATGGCAGTCATCTTCAATCTTTAGGCATCAGAATTTTCAAGTAGAACTTGAGGGGGAATTGTAGTTAATTTCTCTGACTTGGATCTTAAAAACTCTTACTTCCGATTAGCAATTGAATGCACCATACATCTATAATGTTGCTGTAATCAGGAGGACAATTTAGGATGTGCCTACTAGTGTTGGAGACTGTAAGATTATATGCATTTCCTGCGTTACTAACCGTAATCTTTGCATTATTTTCTGTTACTTTATGAACAAGTTACTTTAAGCACCTTCACTCTGGCTTACTTTGAACAGAATGATAAAAAAACTATTACATCTGTCTCTTTTTGATTCTGCTGTAGAGAAACTGTGATCTTTGCGTCTTCTAGCTACATCACACATTAGAGATATTTTTACCAAAGAAAATCGCCCTGTGAAGTTTATATTCTTCGACTTATATGTGGATTATACAGGCTTTAATATTCAAGTTTAATGTTTCTAAATATTTGTTAATAATTGGTGACAACAATAACTGTTTCTTCTCTCCCCAGTAACCCGATGGTAACTGGTACATCGGTGCTTGGTGTGAAGTTCACAGGTGGGGTTATCATTGCTGCTGACATGTTGGGCTCTTATGGCTCCCTGGCTCGGTTCAGGAACATTTCCCGTCTCATGAAGGTGACGAACACTGTCAATAACAAGAAAAATATCACAGACATTTTGATAACTGAAAGCTGTATTTCATCTGTTTTTTCATAGGTGAACAACAACACCATTCTGGGAGCATCAGGGGACTATGCTGATTATCAGTACCTGAAACAGGTCATCGAACAGATGGTGTAAGTTCCTGATTAGTGCTTAAAAGCACAGCCCATTGACTCTGTGTAAATGTGTGTTTATAAATGTTGTTTTGCTATTAGTATCGATGAGGAGCTGCTCGGAGATGGCCACAGCTATAGTCCAAAGGCCATCCACTCCTGGCTGACCAGAGTGATGTACAACCGTCGCAGCAAGATGAATCCTCTGTGGAACACTGTGGTCATCGGAGGTTTCTACAATGGGGAGAGGTGAGAGTTCCTGGTTTTAGGAGAAGAAATGGTTGTGTGCTTTACAGAAGGGTCAGTGTCATTTTTTTGTTCTTTGAATAGAAATGAATATGCTTTATTTCTACTTTGTAAGCATTTGTGTTTTCATACACAGCAGGCATAATAAAACTTATTGATATAATTTAGCCAAGTGTTTACCTTGCGTCAGAGTGAGTAAATATAAACCCAGTAATTGAACGAGCTGCTGCTCTTTCTTCCTACCGCTGTTTTGTAAAACATAATTAACCCCCTAAATGTTTCATCCTCTAGTTTCCTGGGTTATGTGGACAAGCTGGGCGTTGCTTATGAGGCTCCCACAGTGGCCACTGGTTTTGGGGCGTACCTGGCTCAGGTGAGTCCCTGTTTTAAAAGTGAAACAACTTTGGACCTTTTTTTAATTTAAATAATCTATTGAAGATAATATTTTGGGTTTATGTCATTATCACAGCTTCATCTGATTATAATGGTCTGGCAGAATTCAGTTCAGTTTAATTTAGTTCATTTTTAAAGCTCCAGGTCTCAACAATTGTTACCTTAAGTACTTTATGAGCAAACAAGTCCAGTTCATTTCCAATAATATGAAAATATATGATCAAATTCAATCAATTCAGTTCATACAAATACAATTCAGTCATATAGAAAGATTTAGTTTTAATTACATGCACTCCATTTTGATCATAATCGTAATGCAATACAGTCAAATTCAGTTGATGAAATAAATCCAGTTGGTAAAACGTTATCTAAGGAAGTCCAGCGGATTACGTTGAGTCAGAAGAATCCTCTGCTACGTTGCTAAGAAGATAACGGTTTTATGTGGATCCGCATCGAGAAGTGAAATATGTCCAGTCATTAATTTCTGGTCCTTAAAGTGTTGCATGTAAATAAGGTGGCTCTGAAACTGATGTAAATTTAAAGGGAAGCTTTAGATTCAAAGTGAAGCTTATGGTTTGTGTGCTTGTGCTTACAGCCTCTGATGAGAGAGGTGGTGGAGAACAAGGCGGAGATCACCAAACAGGAGGCTCGGGATCTGGTGGAACGCTGCCTCAAAGTGCTGTACTACAGAGACGCTCGCTCCTACAACAGGGTGAGTCGAGCTTAGGGATGGGTACCTTTCACATTTGAACCGATATGATACCGATGCCTGGTACCTGGGAATCGGTATCGATACTCAACAGTACCAGTTTACAGTACTTTGTTTGTTTATGTGGTAATAAATGTTAATTCGTTTAATAATAAAATCTCAAATTTTTTCAAGTTTACTTTTATATCTCGATATATAAACTTTAGAGAAACTTTACCTGTAAAAGTACCGAATTCGGTACCCATCCCTAGTTAAGCTCCCATTTCCCAGTCCCAGAGCTAAGCCAATAAAAATACGTAGACTGGCTTTCCTGATGAGCAGAGTAGTATTTTGCTTTCAGAGTAAATCGACCAAACAACAAGGAAAACAAATGGTCTTTGCAAACTTTACAAAATGTATGGATCTTGCTTTTAATGAAGGTGGTGATTTAATGTGGTCCTTTTATTTCAGCATGAGATTGCTATCGTGACCGAGGAGGGTGTGGAAATCATTGGTCCGCTGTCGTCGGAAACCAACTGGGACATCGCTCATTTGGTCAGGTAGGGTCCAGAGTTTCTTCTTGAAATACATTCCTGTTATTAAACCTTGTTAGGATCACATAACTGAATTTCAGGGGGAGAAACATTATGTCTGCATTGATTTGTGCTTGTCTGGTTTTCCTACAGCGGGTTTGAATGAAGATGAGCTGGAACCATTTCCTTGCTACATCAAGGATAACATCCCACCATTAAACCTCTATCTATCCCAGTTTAGTTTTTTCTGTTTATGGTCACTTTTGTATAATGGAAAATAAATACAATAAATAAATAAAAAAAACAGTTTGTGTCTCATTTTGTTTATTGCCTGTTCCCTAAAAAACATGGATGTGATGTTTTTAGCTCTTTTCTATGTGTAAAATAAATGCATTTTGCTCATAAAACTGTACTTGTTTTACACTGCTTTCGGCTCTACCTTTAATGTAGCTATTTCCTTTATGTGAACATGAATGCTTCCTTCATTTAAAGATGTCAGTGTCTACTGTATTATTGCTAGAGTTTAATACAAGCTAATCAAAAAACTAATTGCTTTACATTAGAGATGCAGCAATGAGTGCAAAGTTTTTCTTTATTTGTGCTGAGGGGTAATCAGCAGGTCAAATATGGAAAAAAAAGACTTGGAAAAATTTCAGATGTATAAACTAAGAACTCCCACCATTTTCACTTGATAAATGCATCAACCAGCAACGGTTAGATACACATTTTTATTTAATAAAAATGAGGTGAGTGAGATGCATTTAGATGTGGGAATAGTGACGGATACAAGGAGGCCAAATATAAATTTAGCAAAGAGATGAGCTAAACTACCACGAGAGAAAGTTGTAAATAGATTAGATTATTTAAAAGATTGATCCCCCGCAAGGCTGCAGACCTGGACTTCGTACCCCCCCCCACCACCACCACCACCCTGATGCACTGTGCCAATTAGTTGTTTCCAGTGTTTCCTGACATTTTCTAACACCTCATTGGAGATCTGTCATGTGCCAGCCTGCTTCAAGACCTCCACATTTGTCCCAGTCCTCAAAAAGACAAGGATGGCAGGTCTTAATGATTACAGAGCTGTTGCCCTGACATCTGGGGTCATGAAGTATTTTGAACACTTTGTCTAGACTCAACTGAAAACCATCACCAACTCTTTCTTGGATCCCCAACAGCTTATAGCTCTGCAATTCATCCTCCAGCATGTGGACTCCCCAGGATCCTATGTAAGGGTACTGTTTGTGGACTTCAGCTCTGCCTTCAATACCATCATCCCTGCTTTGCTTGGAGACAAGTTCTCCCAGTTGAATGTGTAATCTTTGTGCAGGTGGATTACAGACTTCCTGACGGATAGACGGCAGTTAGTGAGGCCGGGGAAGCATGTTTCTGACCTTTGGATCATCAAAACTGGACCTCCCGCTGTGTCCTTTTGAGAGAAAGAACAGAGCAGAGACCCAAAGAGAACAAAGAAGCACTGATCCAGGAGTACTTTCTATGGGAAGGAAAAGTAAATGTTAATGGATGTAGCTCCTTCAGTCGTTTCACCTAGAAAGAAAGAACAGATAAACTGAGCCAGTTTTCAAGGTTAGTGTCTGAAAGAGAGCACATAGAGTTTGTTACAGCAAAAGCTCAGTCAATCGCCATGTCTAGGAGAGAGAAAGGGTTAAACACTGAAAGACAGGGCCATGTGGATCATCGGTAGAGGGTGAGCATTAAGTTGTTGCCAGCAAAAGCTCGGACGATGCCCCTCTCCAGAAAGGTGTCACAGGTAGACACAGAGTCAGGCCAGGTGTAGCTTCAAGGAAGAGAAAAGAGAGAACATAAAGTTAAAAACTGAAATAACAGCAAATAATGCAAAATTGGAGAGTAGTGTGAGAATGTAGCGCAGAGGGTGAAAGTGGTCGTTATGTCCTCCAGCAGCCTAAGCCTATAGCAGCATAACTACACAGTTTCAGTTCAGATTATTTAGTTAAACGGCGCTTATTTACAACAATGTCGTCTCAAGGCACCCCACAAAGGGTCCCGCTGATGGTCATTGTTATACTAAAAAACACAAGGATTGGGATACCTCTCTCTGTCAGACTTATTATAACCATTGGAAAAGAGAAGGGTTCATACAGGTAGCAGAAATGGAGGGTGTGTTTGCACCTCAACGATACCACCCTCAGCAACCTATCTCACCAGGACGGCAGCAACAACCTGGACCTTAACGCTCTCAAGATGCTGGAGATGATAGTGGATTTCAGGAAAGACCTAGACCCCTTTCGCCCTGTAGTCTGTGACACCCTGGGAACTCTGTTGAGTCCTTCCGCTTCCTGGGCTCCACCATCACCCATCCTTACATAATTTGTGACAATATGTTTTTTCCGCAGCCTTAGCCATTGACAAGCCAGGCTGATCAACCGCTCAGCAGGGAGGGTGATTGGCTGCAACCTTCCATCTCTCTAGGGACTGCAGGTCTCCAGGACCAGGATTCCAGCTGACCCCTCTCACCCTGGGCACAGTCTGTTTCAGTCCCTCCCCTCTGGCAAAAGACGCCAGTCCATCAGGACCAGGATTTTACACCACCGGAACACTTTTTTCCCTGCTGCAGTTAGTCTGCTGAACAGTTGCCCAATACCAGGCCATAATGTGTTTCTGATTCTGATCTTTTATTTTTGTTTGATTCAAAACTAGTGCGTCTATCGGAAAAGATTAAACCCACAAAAACGGTAGAATGTTTTTTTCTACTTCTAGTTCGTTAAAAAAATCTTTATTGGTCATAATTGAAATTGGAATGTCACACCCAAAAGAACTAAAAATCGCTGTCGGCCTGGAAAAGCCCTATCAGTGCATCTGTTTAATGTTTGTGTAACTTTATTCAGTGTTTATTGCTTAAATTGGGATTTTTTTCCCTAAACTATTTAAGTATTTTAGAATGAATAATTTCCAAGATAATAAAGGAACGTTAAGCAATTGGTATGATGACCGCAATACTCACTTATTTTTTTATGTACTTTCAATATCCCTGATCAGGGGGCTGTAACTAGGTAGATTTCATAAGATAAATTTATCTTTTTTGTAACTGGGCAGACCAGGACACGTTGTCCAATCAGAATAATCTCTGACGAAAAAATGTTTCTGCTCAGCCAATGAAATTGTGTCTACTTTTGGTATCCAAGGGAATTTTTGACACCGGACCAATCGCAATAGACGTTGCCTTTGTAGTCAGGCAGACATAGCGAAGTCGTCCAATCACAAAAAAATCTGAAAGGGGATTTTTGCTGTATCTTGGCTCAGGTACTTTCTTTTTCTTTTTTAAAATAAATTCTACAATGTGAGTCACCCAGTCTACCATACACTTATAGCATAATTAATTACCTTTTACCTTGAATTATTTTTAAGTCATAAATAACGCTCAAAAATGTGTTTGGTAGGGCTTTTATTGCTTGCTAGCTAATGCTAATGACACTATGTAGCTTCTCACAGCTAGCTGAATAACTAACCTCGTTAGTCGCCATAATATTTGTATCCTTTGCTTCAAACGCATGTTTACACTATCTGTAGCTTTCGGATGTTTGTTAAATGTGTTCTTGATAAACTCGGCTTTTAAATGTCTTTGCTTTTGCCAGCAACTGCGATGGATCTGAGTGTTGCTTGCGAGCCAGTTAGCTCCGCAGTAGCATGTACACTTGCGTCTGTGTGTGTTCTGTAGTAAATGGCAGGCACATGACTACCGGCGCTGCGCCCGTTGTAAACACGGCAGTCAGAGCTGACATGAGAGCTCTGCCGGTGCGCCAGCATTTCCAGTAAAAGGCAGCGGGAGGAAGGGGGAACCGTGGCCGAGGACGGGCTGCTTTTCACTTCTAGTGAATATTCCTCCCGCTATTGTTGTAGTAGTTTAGTTCACTAACACCCTGTCAGCCAGCAAGTGCGTTTACCCGGCAACCAGCGGGCCGGTCAGAGCGGAACCGGTTTGGATTTTGGTATTATATACGAGCAGGATGACAACTGTATTGTCTCAGAACCGATTCTCTTCTGTTCCTGGATCCGGCAGATTTATTCTGTAATCTTTGTTTGTCATAAAAAAAAAGTTCGGCCCAGATTTACCTCTGACACACACAATCTATGGAGTAATAGTCATGGGTATTATGTTGTCACCTCCTGAGTTGTGTTATTTTTATTTTTGAGTTTTAAGTTGGAAGTTCCTGTAAACTCGGTAATCACAAGATTCATATATCTTTTAAGAAGTCTCACACTTGAAATTGTGCACAGCGTTTAGCTTTCCTTCAACTTAAATTTATATATCAATCGAAAATTTAGATAATCCGTTTTAATTTACATGAAGACCAAGATATTATTTACCAATATGGAAATGTTCCTTGTTGCTGCAAAGTTAATTTTATTCTTGAAGTCCACAGAAATCCCCTTACTTTCACAGGGAAGTCTCAGTGGTCTTTTGACAAAACTGTATTTTTCCCCCTACTTGCAGTCTCCTACTTTCAGTTCTCTTTACTTATCTATCAATCAATGAATCAATAAATTGAGAATTAGAAACGGACCTCCACCCAAAACCAACCAACAAATAAAACAATAAAAAAAGGATGAAAAGTAAATTCATTTATGGGGGAAAAAAAACAAACAAAAACAAAGGCAATAAAAATCCAAAATGATATTGTAAATATTTCTAAAATGAATACAAATAATATATTTGACTAAATAAAAAAGAAAAGAAAAAGTCAGTTCCAGGAAATGTGCAAAAGCAAGTCAAGTCAAGTTTATTTATAAAGCGCTTTTCAGCAACAAGGCACTCAAAGCGCTGTTCATGAGGAAAAACATTACAATGATACAGAAAAACAAATCAAATGACATTAATAATCCTTGGGAGTTTACTGGTAAGAGCTGGTTCTAATCCAATCTTTCTAATAGAGGTAATTAGCTCATTAAGTCTTCTGTGGTAAGGAATTCATCCGGTGCTAGAAGAAAAATTATAATATTAATCCTTGAGGTCGCTGGTATGAGGCAGTTGTGGTCCCATCATTCAAATAAGCTGGGTCACTGGTATAAAACAGTTTTAGTCCAAACTTTTTAAAATACTAATAATGTTTGGCTGTCACTGGTATGATATAGTTGTAATACAATCCTTTTAAGAAATCTAAAATTCTCTGGTCATTGGTGTAACAACAGCTTTAGTCCAAATTTTCAAATACTAATAATATTTGGCTTTCGCTGGTAATCCTTCTGAGAAATCTAAAAATCTATGAAAAGTAATGAAATCACACATTTAGGTAGATCAGAAAAGAGACAACATTAGGTAAGAAGAGGGAAAAAAATCATATTTCACACTTTATCCTTAGCAAGATACAGTTTGAGATTGCCAAAAAAACCTCAGCACAAAGAAACAACATATAGATGAAACAACATCATGCCGGGGATCTGGTGAAGGGGTGCATATGTTTATTTTGAGCATGTGACTGTGTGCAAAGTAAGTCCGTGAAGCAGTGTCACAGAGGCCATTGTCCTTGATGGTACGATGGAAGGTTCATCAACCGACCACACAGTTCTGAGCCGGTCCACAGTTTACATAACTTCCGGGAGAAGTTGAAGATAGCCAGCTATCAAGGCCGTGCAGGAGAGCCAGATTCAGAAAAACAATAATTATTTAGGTTAGGCTGACTCTTAATTTTCCGTCAGCTTTGAGAGTCTCGCTGGTGCTTCTCAGTGGCGAATCCAAACAGCCAAAATACAGGTCTTTTCAGCCAGATCCGAGCGAACAACTTACTCCAAGATTTATCCCATTTCACCCCTGAGTCCAGGAACCGCAACCTGCCTGCGATCCTGTGTAAGGATCACATCCAGTCTGTGATTCAGCTCACGTAACATCTCAGTCGGAGTGCTGATTGCTCTGCAGATCCCATCATACATGCCAAGCAGCCTTACAATGGCCAGAACAGCTGGCGACGTTTTTCGAATTTCTCGATATGCCAGGTAACCGCCAACTCCAAAAAGCAGAAATCCTGATATCAAACATCCAATTGTGTACACATTTTCAACATCCTCGACTGACAATATCGACAGACGCACAATCCTCCACTTCTGCCAGGAGTCCATCGTGTATCCGGAGAAAAATGCCCCGTCTGGACAAGAGGGCTCTCCTTCACCCTGTCTTCTCGTCGAGAAAATATGATCAATTGCATCGAGAGACCAGCTGACCAAGTCCATAACTAAGAATTTGGAAGATATGCAAGAAGAGGCTCCAAAAAGAAAGACGACACAGAGCTGAAGCAGGGCAGATAAGGTAGGGTGGGGGAGACAGAGAAAAAGCGTCCTCCTCCACCGAGAGCAGAAAGAAAAAAGCAAAGTTAACAGATCTTTTAAAAATAAAGATACAAGCAATCTTACAGAGTCCATAACAGAGTTAATTGATCATAAAATAGTTCTTCGCAGATCTGGGGTTTTGACAAGTCATTCAGTCCGGTGCTTCAACTACAATGGAAGCTGGTTTTTTTTACACAGACAAATTTGTTGATCATGAATAAACAGCTTCTTTGGGTCAAAAAAGTAATCAGATTCAGTCCTGGTGAGAAAATGATTTGTCATCAGATTCAAAAACAATATAAATACATATTTTAAATGAACTGCTATAATCGTGCATTGGAGATAAAAATAACACCATCATGTAGGACAATTTGTGGCTTTGAATGCATGTTAAAGCGGCAGTTACAGATTTAAGAGGATGCTGCAGTTTGTCCTAAAGACCTAAAGATCGTCTCTCAAATGAATCCACATCACTTCACATTTTTAACCAGAAAATAAGCCAGTTTTCCTTTTCTTTGGTCTTGCTCTGTAAATAGCATTTATTCCTGCTATAAATTAACAGAGGGTTCTGGAATATTGAAGAATGTTGTTTTATTTCCTTCTTAATTCTTATTGCATTCGTATTTATTGTTGTGAGACGTGCCGAACAATGACGGAAGAACGCCTTTCTCACCTAATGGGTTTCTTTATTTTCACGACTATTTATATTGTAGATTCTCACCAGAGACAACAAACCTGTGAATGAACACACATAGAATTATGTAGTAAACAAAAAGTATGAAATAACTCAACTTTTTTATATTTTAGATTCTTCAAAATAGCCCTACTTTAGTTTGATGACTGCTTTGATCTCTTGACATTTTCTCCATGAGCTTCATGAGGAGGTCACCTGAAATGGTTTCCAAAGAGTCTTGAAAGACCTTCCCAGACGTTCATTGAGAGACGGCCAGAGGTTAATATTTCAGTCATTACAGCAAAGGGCGGCTACCTTAAGGATTCTAAAATATAATGTATTTAAAGTTATTTTACAATTTTTGGTTTGCTACATAAGTGCATATGTGTTCATCCACTGTTTTGATGTCTTCATTTAAAATCTACATACAATGTAAATAGTCATAGACATAAAGAAAACCATTAAATGAGAAAGGCCTTCTAAAATTTTGACAGGCTGTGTATATAAATATTTAAACAAGTCTGTTTAATGTGCCATGCTGTTCCCGACACATAATGACACAAAGTTATATTTAATAAATTAGATGAATGAAAAGTTCATTTATTTCAGTAACTTAATTCACTGAGTGAATCACACTATAAATTAATTACACACAGACTAATGTTTTAAAGCCTTTGTTTCTATTAATTATGACAATTTTCCACTTACAGCTAATGAAAACATTTCAGATTAGAATATTACGTCAGAATAATAAAAAACCTTTTTAATACAGAAATGTGGGCTTAAAAAAAGTATGTTTAACACCTGCTTAAAGATTGTTTTTTTTCCAAAGGTGCTTTTAACCTGACAAACGAGCCTCCTCAGAACACATATTCCAGTTTATTGGATATAACTGTATATCAGTTTGTTGTTAATTCAGTAACCACTTAATGCTATATATTCTCTCTCATTCCTTCAAATCAACTAGAATCCTGTGTTCCCATATACCGTGGTATGTGGTTTCTTCCTATGCAAGATATAGTCAGGAACTGTAAAGGTTAACTCAGACAACCAATTAGGTATCGGTGATATGGTATGAGACCATCAGTTACATTTTATTGGTCAATAACCAGCTGTTAATGCTTTATATCTCAGGTTCATGCCTTTGTGTTTTCAGATGGTGGTTCTCAGCACAGGTTAGTTGGTCCAGATGTCGGAGGACCAGCGGCACCAGCGGGCCGATGCCTCCCAGACGGCGAAGGGAGGTCTGGAGACTGGGGAGGGCGACACGGAGCCCAGCATGTTGCTGCAGAAACTAAACAGCAACATCTCGTAAGTCAACCTAAAAACCGCGACAAATGATCTGACACTTTTTGAAGGGTATTTATGTCACTTTCATGTTTTTGTCATGTTTTTGAGTTTACATGCAACAGAAAGTAAAGGACATTTCCAATTGAATGTGGATATAATGTCTGTTTAGCAGAAAATGTATATAAAAGTATAAAGAAAACCAGATTAGATTGCACCAATTAAAGTATGTTTAATCTGCCACTGGTCAGCTTGGAAGTGAGTAAGTAATCATGAGGAGCTATTGTCCTAAACAAACAAATTCTGTAATTTCAGCTCAGGAAATAAAACAAATACAGACATATTTGAAAAAAAAGTCAGATTAGTTGTAAACATTTGATATTAGTAAAAAATATTATATTTGTACTTCTTATTTCAATGTACTGAAGAAAATCCAACGTTTAGCGGTCATTTTAATAAACTTCCTGTGCTCAAACAGTACTGTTTTTTTTAAACAAGTTCTACTATTGCTGTGAAGTTTTGATGACAACGTTATATTAAATACTGTGAACATATCTGGGAATGATTGCACCTGCGGTCGAAAGAATATAACAGTTTTATCGTGATGCGTTTTCTGTCTTGCAGTAAGAACGTTCAGACCAAAGTGGATCAAATCTTGGTAGGAACCTTTTATACGGAAGTTTAAAGTGCGGTGAATAGAAACCTGTTAGATCTGCAGAATGTAATGCTGTTTGCTCAGGTCTGCTCATGCAGGATTTGTTTCGTTTAACAGCAAGACGTTCAGCGCTTCTCCGACAATGACAAGCTGTATTTGTACCTCCAGCTGCCCTCTGGACCCAGCTCCGGAGACAAAGGGTGAGAGTTGCTTACTGTGAACAAGAACATGTTACGTTTATGGAAAATTTAGGCTAATTGTGTAAATGTTGTGTTAAACAGTTTGGAGCAAAATAAAAATAGCAAAGCAATTCTTGTAATTCTGAATGATTGCATTAAACGTTTCTACTTGTGCTTTAACAATTGACTGAAATATTTGAGAATTTGAGTCTGAAAAGGTCTGAAAGTTTGGGATGGAAAATATGCAGGATTTGGTGAACAATGTTAGCCATTCAAGCAACTGGGTCGCCACAGGGAGAACTTTGGTCACCCCTGGTTTAGGCTGTCCTTAGGTTTTGCTAAGAAGTCCAGTTTTCTTATGATTCAGCGTTTCTTAAGTATAACATATATGACGCATATTAGTATTTCCTGACAACGGGGTCGATTTATAACTGTTATGTTTGTACACAGCGGTGGCGACCCCAGTTCATTCAACACAGCCGACCAGCTTCACACCTGTAACTGGATCCGCAGTCACCTGGAGGAGCATTCAGACACCTGTCTGCCCAAACAGGACGTCTACGAGACGTACAGGTGGGAAAACCCAGACAGACACCCTGAGACACATTACAACAACAAACAAACACACCCACACAGTGAGATTATGATGATGTAATCTGTGAGCTACAGGAGGTACTGTGAGAACCTGCAGCACCGTCCTCTGAGCGCTGCCAACTTTGGGAAGATCATCAGAGACATTTTCCCCAACATCAAGGCGAGACGACTCGGAGGCAGAGGACAGTCCAAATATCCTTTGAACCGCTGCATGAATCACCAGCATAGAAAGTGCGCCTACTGACTCTTACGTTTTAATCTGGCATTTTTCTGGTTTCTTCTGAAGATCTTTCACTTAAGTTTGAGGAGCACGGATTCTTCATCTGACATATATGTCTCTTCTTACTATTCAAACTATTCAGTATGTGTTTGTGTTTAATTATATTTAAAAAAGGTTCCACAAAAAAACATTAAATCTCAAACCTAGGCCCACGAGTAGGAGCGTCCCGCATATTTTAGACGTGTTCCTGGTCCAACACACCTGAATGAAGTGGCTAAGTTGCCTCCTCAGCATGCAGGCATGTTCTGCGGAGTCTATTCAACAACCTAAATATTTGATGCAGGTGTGTTTAAGTAGAGGCATGCCTGAAAGCTGCAGGGCACGGACCCTCGAGGACCAGAGTTTGAGATCCCTTCATTAAATACATTGAAATATGTGTTGACCGAACTATATACTGTTTATGATATATTAAAAACTGGCCGTTCAGATTATTCTCATTGTTTTCAGCTGCTACAATTTAAACCTGGGACGCTTGTAATGAATAGCACAGGGGTTCAAAGAAACCTAGAACCTTTAACTGATTAATGTGAGTGCTTTGAGTAGTCAGTATGATTAGGAAAGTTCTAATAAATTCAGTCTATTTACTAAGGTTGACCAGTTTACTAGTTGCTTAGAGCTAAATGGTATTTTTCTAATGTGTAGCTTGTTAGAGTAAATCAGGTAGCTGAGGTTGCTGGTTGAATTCCTTAACCTGCTTGGCTGATATACGTACTGTTATAGTGGCATCAGGAGAAAGACGGTTCTCAACATGCCTCTGCTGCCCAACCTGGACCTAAAGAATGACCCGGTACACACATACTAACGCTAAGGCAGTACATCTGTCCCCCACTACTACCCATCCTGCTGGAACACATATTCCTGTCTTAACATGCATTACTTTACTATTTAAACTAGAGCTGGTACAAGAATCTCAACAGCTATGGTCATAGACGACATATAAAAGACCATGTTTTTGTATAGAAAGATAACAAGAAAAGTTTGCTTCTTTCTGTTTTTAAGTTTTTTGGTTCAAGTCATTTGGCTGCAACTAATATTTATTTATTTAATGATGTTTCAGATAGTTTTTTTTATCTTCTGGGGGTCATGCAGATTTTTGTGGCTCTTCAGAAACTTTATTTAGGTGTTACGAGCACAAAATTGTCTCTTTGGATTGTAAAGGTCTCTGATCCCTGGAGAGGCAATGGGCACAAGTGGCTTCAGAAAATGATTGGTAAAATGTTAAAAAGTCAAATTTTAAAATCTTCAGATCTCATGTTTTCAGGTTTTAGGTTCAGGAACATTATAAAAATACTGGTTTTTAGTAAGGGAAAATATATAAAGAATCCCAGTCTTTTGTTTAACTGAGCTTCTGCTCATGTTTGTTGCTCCTGGTCTCCAGTCGGAACTGACTGAACTGGTCCAGACCTACAAACAGGAAGTGACGGAGGCGGCCTGCGAGCTGATCTGTGATTGGGCTCAGAAGATCTTGAAGCGTTCCTTCGACACGGTGGTGGAGATAGCTCGCTACCTGATCCAGGAGCACATTGTAAACCCTCGCTGCAGCCAGGCTAAGCTTGTCACGTCTGCAGCACTCGCAGGTTTGACCCGTTACATCATTAGAAACCTCTCTGGTGAAATGGAGAAACGTTAGGTCAGCTTTTTTTGCCAATGATGCAGAATCATTACCACACCAAGTTAAGCTTAAATGTTTCAGATCATCAAACAAATTAAGATTTCAGACAAAGATATTATCATGATTATTATTATTTTAAAGGGACAAGTTATCCAAACTGGGCAAAATGGTATCCATTGGAGAGTTCCAAGTCAAGAACCCAAGTAGACCATGGAGGTCAAAAGGAAACCATACATGGTGGTGGTAGCGTAATGGTCTGGGGCTGCTTTGTTGCTTCAGGACCCGGGGAACTTGCTGTTATTTATGGGACCTTGAATTTAGCTCTGTAGTATAAAATCCTGAAGGAGAAAAAGCAGCACATCAGTTCTTGACCTCAAGATAAAACTAGATTGGGTTATGCAGCAGGAATGTGATCCATAGCACACAAGGAGCTCCAACTCTAGATGGCTCAAAGCAACAAACAAATAAAAAAAAAAAACAAATAAAAAAAAAAACACATGAAGACTTAGGAGTGGCCTAATTAAAGTTTGAAATTAAATCCAATGGAAATTCTGTGGCATGACCTTAAACTGGCCATTTATGCTTGCAGTCCCTTCAGTGCGGCCGAATTGAAACAATTCTGCAAAAAAGAGTGGGACAAAATTCCTCCATCAAAGGTGCTGTAATTAGGTTTAGGGGGCAATTACTTTTTCACATAATGACCGGTTGGTTAGGATATCTTTTTTTCCCTTAATAAATAAAATTATCATTTGTATTTACTCCGGTTGTCTCTGTCTGATAATAAAACTAGTCTGATGATTTGAAACATTTAAGTAGAAGGAATCATGGCACTACATATTATGTTATACTGGGGGGAAAATAACACTTTGGAGCTTATATTTCAGCATCTAAAGTGGCTTTCAATTGAAAAACTTTCCAGCTGCTTAACCTTGTGTTCAACCCATGATAGATTAGCTGCTCCTCACAAGTCTTCATCTCCAAAAATATAAAGTTAAACATATTTTTTCCACATTTGCTGGAGACTCTCTCATCAGACCTAAAAAACCAATGTGCAAACACTCGGAAACTATTGCTCATATTAGCTGTAGGTATTATTGTGAGCTATGCATTAATAAATTAAAACACAGACTGACCGCGGAGCAAAGGGTTTGCTATGATTTACCATGACCTCTGTAAGGTGTTTTAACATAGAGGCGAGTTTATTTGATTCATTATGAGGTCCTTGAATTTGGACATTTTATTGGTTGATATTTTATGATTAATTTTACCTTCTGTGTAAAGAAGAACTGTAACGATAATAAAGACACTTGTTCTTGTGTTATTTGTCATCAGATGATCCGCAGCTTTTGCTTTCTTTTTTTCTCCAGGTGGTCCAGCTAAAACCCACAAAGTCATTAAGAAGACTCCTGTGATCTCTCAAGCTGAAGGAGATGGAGCTGCAGACCAGAAGGTTTGTGGCCAGCTGATCCCTTGCCTTATTGACCTGTGCCTTCTGCTGCTCACTGCTGCCGGTTTGTCCGTTTACAGAAGGAACAGGGAGATGTGTCCTCATCCTCACCGAAGCTTTCTTCTGGAGACAAATCGACATCAGCAGTACCCAAGCCTTCCTCAGCAGATGTTCCCCCTCCTGCTCCTCCTCCTCCTCCCTCTTCTTCCTCTTTGCAACCAGCAGTAAGTGAACAATTCTACATAAGTTCATTTTCTTCATGTAGTTGAGATGCAGCTAATGAGAGAAATGTAGGGACATGCACAGCAAAACTGGTGGCAAAGTGAAAAACCATTTATGTCCTTTGAGCTTTTTTTCCATTTCGCCAGGTTGAAACTGCAAACTTTAGTGAATTTGATTTGGATTTTATGGAACAGACCAATGCACAGTTGCATATAACTGTGAAGTGTAAATATACTAAATAATTCATGATAATAATCAGAAATCAATAAAGTGTGGCATTAGTTTAGATTTAGGTCTGAACTTTGAGTAGGCCAATCCAACAAGTAAATATGCTATAATTTAAACCACTCCATTGTAGCTCTGGCTGTATGTTTGGGGCTGGAAGGTGAACCTCCGCGCCACCCTTAGGTCTCTGCAGCTTTCTTCCAAGATTGCCCTCTGTGCGGCATCCTATCAGCGCTGAAAGGTTTTTCCGCCCTTGCTGAGGAAAAGCATGGCCACATCATGATGCAGCCACTACCACGTTTACTATAGGGATAGTGTATTCAGGGTGATATGCAGTGTCGTCTGCTGCTCATAGCATTTTGGAGGTTGGCCAGAAGGCTTAATTTTGGTCTCATCTGACCACGTTTGCTGTGTCTCCTACATGGCTTGAGGTAAACTTTAAACAGGACTTTCTTTAAACAATGGGTTTGCTT
The DNA here is from genome assembly GCF_021462225.1 of Girardinichthys multiradiatus. NCBI lineage: Eukaryota > Metazoa > Chordata > Actinopteri > Cyprinodontiformes > Goodeidae > Girardinichthys > Girardinichthys multiradiatus. Next base: position 35,275,389 of record NC_061806.1, on the reverse strand, counting down.
TGTAGGGCGGACAACTAAAAAGTCTCCTGTTAACAGCTTCTCCCACCTGAGCTTTGGATGTCTGCAGCTCCCCCAGAGTTACTATTGCTTTCTTGGCAGTTCCTCTAAATGATCCTCTCCTTTCCTGGTCTGGTAGTTTTGATGGACAGCTGTAAATTATACTGAGATAAAATTAAACACATGTTAGATATGTTACTTTTCAAGGTGATTTTGTTTTGCACTGTATTTGTTTAGGGGTGTCAAAGTAGGTGTGTGGGAGGAGGGGTGCAAATAGGTGCCACATTTCAATTGTATTTGTTACAAATAATTTGAAAACCATCTGTCATTTTTCTTCCATTTCAAAATTAGACATTATATGGTGTTGGCTGCGTTAAATCCCAATTATTACATTATAATTTGTGGTTGTAGCATGACAAGGTGGGAAAAAGTTCAAAGGGTACGAATACTTTTCCAAAGCTACGTATAACAATTTGCTTGTAGGCAGAATTAAATATTTTATTTCTGAGGTTTTTATGAAGAGTTCACTCAAACTAAGCATTTAATTAAACAAAATGCAGTTTTATAATGACCGATCAACTGGTAACATGAGTCCCCATCTCTGGATGTGCTGCAGGTGGAGGCGTTCATAAAGCAGTTACCCAGAATCCTGCCTCGTAGCCCCATCCCGGATAAGACCTTCTCCGTCTGCTCCTCTGTGCCCCCCCAGACCCCGGCAGATGCCTCTGCTGTTGGAGTGCAGTCTGCACACGGATGCCCTGCTGCTGCTGCTCCTGCCAACAGCGGTGGGGTGAAGGTTATTACTATGACAACACTGTCCCAGCAGCAGGGCAGGCCTCTCCCGGTGATGATTCTTCCTCAGGGCTGTTTGTCCTTTGAGACGGACAAGGTAGCGCCGCCTCCTTCTCTTTCTGCCCAGCAGCACACCGGGGCAGCCCCAACCTCTGTGGTCCAGAAAGCTCGAGGGACCACCACCAAGCGTCCCCTGGAAGGGGAAGCATCATGTGTTGGTGCTGTTGGTGTTTCGGCTGTTTCTTCTCTCAGCAGTTCTCCGGTTAAACGGAAACGCGGACGACCAAGAAAAACCCGTCCAGAAGACCTGGTTCCTTCTCCTTCTGTGGCTGTTCCTCCTCCTGCGCCTCCAATCATCACACCATTAACTGGCGGCGTCATCCAGAAGGCTACTTCCTCCTTGTCATCCTCCACACAGACGGTGGTGGAGCTGGTGATCCAAGAACCGCCTGGACTGGTTCTGGGTCAGCTGCCGGCCATGTCTGATCCGGCTCATCGATTGGTGGATCCCCGCGGGATGGTGGTACAGTGCCAACCGAGTGGGGCAGCCGACCTGGACAGCCATGTTAGGCCCGTGCTGCTCTTTCAAAGTCCTGGAAACCCCAGCTGGGAGTTGTCCCCGTCCGGGCGGACCCCGATGGTGGAAGTCATCCAGAAAGCTCCAAGACCAGGCAATAACAGCTGCAGCACGGCTCCCCCTCCGACCGCACACCTCCATTCACCTCCTCTCCCTCTGCCCACGCTGCACGAGGAGCAAAGCGAGGTGGAGATAACGCTGACGCCAGTGGAAGTGCACGTCAACCCGCCGCCCACTTCCATCTCCACCTCCTCTGCTGCTCCTGCCTCCTCCCTCTCAATCTCCTCCACCATGGTGGTAAAGATTGAGGAGGAGGAAGTAGAAAACAGCTCCCCATCCCAGAGAGAAGGACATTAACTGGCACCAGCCACCTTCTTGTTTATTATGTTCCTCTCATTGACTCCATCCCTCAGATTTGACCTTAACTGCTAAATGTCTCCTCCCCTTCATCTATCCTTGTCCTGATTGGTGGAAAATCCCAGATTGGCTAGAGCAGGAAGCCAATCCAGCAGGATAAATGAAGCCAAAAAGTCCACATGCCACCATTCTGTTCCAGTGCATTCGTAAACTGCGCTTCTTTACCTGCATGTCTGTCCGTGGGCGACTTGTGGTTAAACTCTGAACCACTCTCTTTACCTTTTTCCCTCTTCCCTTCCTCGCCTTATTTGCTGTATCTTTAACCCCCCCCCCCCCCCAAAAAAAAAAAATCCTGCGCTGTTTGTCTTCTTTGCTTAACTTTAAATAATGAAAAACTGTGCAAAGTTAAAATTAAGAGGAAGAAGATAAGGTGCCATGTTTTTTAAACATGCCTCAGATATTGATAATACAGGTGGTACATACGGGTTATCCTTCTAAAGGTTCTCTGTGGTAAATGGACCAGAACCAAGCTTTGTTTCACCTTCAGGCCATAAAATGTGTTCCTGAGGAAATTGTTGAAGTTCTGATAATAATAGTAATATTAAGAATTCGATGAATGTGAGTTAAAGCTGGGTTCAGCTCTTCTCTTCTAAAGAGTTACTTTGTTTTAAGCAGATTTGTCATTTTATCTGTGTGGGCTTTGCACAAGTCTCTGATTGTGTGTTTGAGTTTGAAAGCTTGAAAGCATAAAGTTGTTCATTACCCAGAATAATATATCAAGTAAAATGAGTCATTTTATATCTAAAAACAACAATTTTATACATAAACCTCAATATGTCAGAATTATTCCAGAAAACATAGCTTGACCTGCCGCAGATTCAGAATCGTTCCTGTAGATTTCAGAAGGTTTGTTGGTGAAACTCTGAAACATATTAGGTTGGGTCTGAAATCCATCTTCTATGATCTAAAACACATGAAAACATGAACAGTGAGGAAAGTTGCAGATACTGACAGGGTTTTTTTTGCTTTTAGACGTATAAATTCAGTCGAGAACCAAAAATGCTTCAGCTGTTTGCTTAGCTTAGAACCGGATCGAGATGGTATATGGATCAAAATCCTATATGCAGAATAAAAACAAATATTAGAGTTTCCTTAACAGTTTTCGTTAGCCCCTTTCAGATCATATCCCATTATAAACATGCAAACACAAGCCATACTCTGTAGCTCAATTTGTTTTTGGCATCACACAACTTGATCCAGGTTTTCATGGTTTGATAACCATGATATAGCCGTACAACAAAGATTCATAAAGATCACCCTGTTGCTTTTGTTTTTAAGAGAAAAGAACAATTACTTCCAACTCTTGGTGGAATAATAAACTTCTAATTGCTGCTGTGACGATATCTATAAAATTTGCGTAATGTAGCTTTCAAGTAGAAGTGCTTATTGTTGTTTTTTTTCTGCTCTTTATATAGTAACCCCGGGCGTATGACAAGTAAATATCAGCTTGTGAATTAGTCAGGTTATCTGCTGGTGTACAGCCTGCAGTGGGTTGCCTAACGATGATGCCTGTAGCTTTCTCGCTTTCTAACTGCTTCATTACTTTCCACTCCATGTCTTTCCAAACTACTGAATTTGTCTTTGCTATGAGGAAGAGAAAAAAAGTCTAGAAGTCTTCTATCAGCCAGCTAAACACCAGTGCACAGCAACAGAAGGGTGCGGGGTGGCATTGCACAATTTTATATTTTATACCACCTAAGAAAACTGTTTAACGTTTGTTTTTTTATTAAAGGGACTTTAAAACCTAGTGGAGGTATGGTGGAAAATGTGAGCAGTTTTGAAGCTGTATCTCTAAAACTTTGGCGTACTTGGATACCAGCTAGGGTGTGAGCTCATACAACTCAGCTGCGTTTACTTTAGCAATCTGCATTTTCAAGAGATAACAGATGATCATCATCCAGGTTGTTCAAATGCTCCGAAAGCTTCGGATGGAGCCAAAGCTGTTGTTCATGCTCAGCGTGAAATCTGCAACAGATTCAGCTTGATGTCTTTCTTATCATTTGATTCAGTGATTACCTCCTGAGGTGGATCAACCGTGTTGGGTCAACTTCACCCACCCTGGATGAAACTAATATGCAGGGCATCAATAACAACAAACAACAGATAGAAATTTATGAACTGAAAGGGGCTATTGACACAAATAAAGGATTAAATTGGGAGAATAAATCACGTGATGCAGGCTGTGAGCTAAAAACTAGATCTCAGAAACAGCAGGAATACGGTGAAGTTTGTCCTTAAATGCTAATAGATTAGCTCCAGCTCAGGCGCTAGTAGTGCAAAGCACAAGGAAACCTGCCACGTAGCACTAACCCGTATAGATGCAGTAAGATGTATTAATTACTGGGTGATATTTGTGCAGTTGTTGGTTTTCTGTAGCCGTGAGGTTTTAGATTTCACGTTTAACCTGGTAGTTGCTTAGCTGTTGTGTGTTGCCATCGTGCCCTTTGAACCAAGTTCAACCACCTCCTGCAGCTTGCAGCCACATCTCAGTCAGCAATGTGACAACACCATGTTTCTTATGTCCTTTCTTCAACATGGCTGCTGAAGAACAGTGTTTCACTGCTTTCAAATATCTCTAGAAATAAACCAAATAACTCAGGATGTTGGAAGTTTTGTGTACCACACCTTACTCTTATTTCAGATGAACAATTTCAATGGAAACGTGTCAAATTTCTCAGAAGGTCTAGATCTAGATAGTTTTCCTCACAGTTCATATGCAACACAACAGGAAAGAATTATTTCTTCTTTCACCTTTTAATTTTTGGTGGTTTTCATGGAAATGTCACATTGCTGACGCTCTGCTCTTCACCTCTGCCAAACATTCTGTCGCTCCACTAAAGGGCGTCTTCTTCATCATTGGTGCTACACCATCATAGGGCTCCACAACTTTGTCGGCCCTTCCTGTTTCCCCATCCTGTGGGTACAGATTTGTAAAAAAAAAAAATCCAATTTGTGGACTTGTGTGACTAAAGACTTGTGGTGTCCCGGGTGTGTGTCCCCATGTTTCCCTCTATCCTCACATGGGTTTTTGTTTTGTTCAAAGGACCCTGAAAATGTCAAGACTGTTATAAAATACAACCTCGTTGCATTATGGCAGAAGGACGTTTAGCACTGTTGTAAAGCAAGAGAAAGCTTGGTTGTATGCTCACTGCCCTAAATTTCTGATTTAAAAGAAGCACTAATGATAATATTAGTCCATCACCTGCGTTTGGTGAAGTGCCATATAATGCATCCTTCCACATGGTGGGAAAACTGCTCGGTTCACCGCTTCTCCAACAGAACTGAAACAAACATTGCACTGTTGAAGGTTTAAAGAGGGACTCTGTATGTATATTATGAGTTTTGTGTACTGAGAAAATCCTTTGTCAAGTATTTATGAGTGATGTAATATTCTGCTTAATGCTTGCACTCTGCTAGAGGCCGACATCTGCCGGCTCAGACTTTTATTTCACTAGAGTAATAATCCTTATTTAAACTTTTACTCAGTTAAGAGTTCAATAATGCAAAAAATAAATTGTTTTCATATAATGGTTTAAGTAACTTGAGGGTATTGGATGGTTCAAAGCAACATTTCACTGGTGGGCTTTGGTTGGAACAATAGTAAAGTAAAAAGGTATCACTTTAAAGGTCTCAGTATGCAGCCTGTTATGGTTGCCGGTCGGTGACTCAGAATGTTTAGAGATAAAAACTCAAGGTTTAGGAGATGCCTTCATATGACCATCCAGAGGTTCTCTTCTGGTACTTGACAACATGATTGTTCTCTTCAGAGACAAATTTGATGTTGATCTGCATTAGTTCGGACCTTAGACTTGATTTGTACTCTGATTTTCTTGATCGATGGTAAATAATGGTGTCTTCGGTCCCTGACTAATTCATACCACCATTCCCAACTCACTTAAATTTCTTTCCTGCAAACAAACCTTTGGTACGTAGTCAGTCAGTCAGTCATTTTCTACCGCTTATTCCATAGTGGGTCACGGGGGAGCTGGTGCCTATCTCCAGCAGTCTATGGGCGAGAGGCAGGGTACAACCTGGACAGATCGCCAGTCCATTGTAGCTGTTGCTTATTATTTTTTGTCTTTTGTACAGACAAAAATTAGCATTTTGATTTAATTATGAAGATAAACCACCATAAATCTTGCATAATGTTTAATTTAATTGCATTATATTTTCAGAAGATTTTTGTATTACCTCCTTGCTCCATTGATTGTGGTTCTGATTTCTGTTGAGCCAGTCGTCTCTTATAAAACATAGGAGGTTATGACTCCTGATTAAACCACAAAAACTGAGGGACCTCCTGCTGGTAAATGTTATCTATTAGAGTCATATAACCACATTCTTTAGAGGAGACTGAGGTGATTGACTTGTTGTCAAAGTGAATACAAAACAGTCCAGGACGGATGGCTCAATTTTGTCCTCAGAAAGACTCTGGTATAAAATGGCGAACAGACAAAATCAGCGGCATCTTCTCGAAGCATTGAGACTTGTTTTAGCTCAGGAACTTACTTAGAGGTCTGGATCTGCAACAGCAAAAAAAAAAAAAAGAGTTATCCTCTTGGTCTCCTAACTGAGCTGCCCATTGTTCTGGTTAGCCCTACAAGTTTAGATGTTTCTACTGAAAGAATGCTGTTATGTGTGAGATTGTTACCAAAGCCCATGGGGAGATGATGCTGATCTCAGATCTGATCTGGAAGTGAAATGTTGCTTCAGGGACTGAGATGTTGTTTTAAAAGGGTCAGGTTAAAACCTGACACCCCCCGCCCCCCCCTGCAGAACCATGCTGGGCCAAACAGGTCAAACTGGAAGATAATTGGAAAGAAAATCACTATGAATGAGTTGTCTTCATTTCTTGTAGACAATATGTTTATAATAGGAGTTATAACTCCAATGTAGCTTGTTTTTGGAGCTCTCACTGACTTTTCTGAACAGATTTATTTTTACGTACTCTCTGTGTGAATGTTTGGAAGAAGAGATGTGCAGTAAAACAAAGATTTGGGGTCAAAAAGAGCTTCTTATGTTCATTTGGATTCTGATCTGGGATTTTACTTCAGGGGAAATTAGTAACAAAGAGTTATCAGATAACATGTTGACTGAAAAGTCAGAGTTTAGTCAGCTGACTTGCTGTAAGGTGATCAAAAATGGTGAATTCCTAGTTCGGTTTCAGGCGATTCAGAAGCCGACATGATCTTTTCTGTGAGCTGGAGGTAGATTTTTTGGAACTTGAATGTTTGAAGCTTAAGAAGCTTAAAAGAAGAGCAGAGAAGGACTTTGGTTTGATGCAGAACTTGGAGTTTAGAGGTGAAATAGGTATCAGTAAGGTAAAGTTGCTGGACTGACCGAAGACGTGGAGGATAGAAATAGTCTCTAATGTGTAGAGGGCTTCAGTTTGGCTGTTTTTGGTCCAGCATGACCTTGCTAGGGGTCTGTAGCAGGAAGCAAACTTTGAAAGTACAATGAGGTGGTAGAAGGAAACTTTCACTGTGGAGCCACGTTGCTCAAACTAACCAGAAACGGGTCAGTTAAGCGAAGATAATAAATCGGGATTCGGGTATTGGTGCGTTGGTGCTGGAGGATCAGACCGGGTCTCTGATGGCACTTTGTGTTCACAACCTGGTGTCGGTTTTAACTCCAAAGTATTGTTGCTATTTTAACTAAAACAAAAATATGTAAACCGTAGCTATTAAAGTAAGTGAAATAAACTTCATTTATTTAAAGTATTATTCTCAATCTGCTGAAAGTAATACTTGTAAAATAGCGTCTAATCAAAATGTTTATGAAAATGTGTTTATTTATAAAACCCAGTTGTATGAGCCTAATGGGTTCAGCCATCTGGATTGGCTGTGATTTGTGGCTAAATTTGAAGAACCTCCAAAAAAGAAAAATTATAAAATTAGCTTTTTTTTATTTAAAAAACATTATATGACAATAACTGTCTTTATTAAAATGTTGTTACAAATTACCTAGTATCTGTTGGAAAGAAAATGTCAACAGGTTAAATGTTATAGTGATAATAAATTGGAGCCAAACGCCAGTTTGAGGCTGAAGGTGACAAGATGACGAGATGTTGGTTAGAGTCAGCTGACCTGGGGGTCAACCCTGCCGTTAATGTAATGATGGCGAACTCTGTCGGATGTGAAGGAAGCTGTCACCTGTTGAAAACCCACTCAAGGTAAACATTTGTTAAAAAACGTTTATTTCTAGGAAAAAAAGTTCAGCATTTTTACCACTTGACCCTGAGAAGAGGGTTACTGGTTCTGTCACTGCTCATCCTTTGGAGCTCTGGGTAATGTAGTCCTTGAGTGGGAATTTGACACATGGAGCAGCTTCTTTTGTGATCGCTCTTCAAATGTATTTAAAAGAATCCCATATTTTATTTTGTTGTCAGTCTTTCGTTCTGGTTATTGCTGTGTGTCTTTGCTGTTTCATACAGTTGTACAGCTCGTTGATGTGCAGGTTTCCCTTTGGCTGTTTGTTGGGTTCTCTTTATCATCACCTGTAAATGTTGGGTTTTTGTTTACCTGTTAACCTGCTGGCTTTATGTTTTTTTTTTTTTTTTGCACTTTTAATGTTCCTTTATGAAGGCGGGACGGTTTTGGATACTTTTAAGTGAAAAGCACCTTTACTTTGCCCTGTTTCTGTTTTGAAATGACAAAGAGTGACGGAGTAGAGAAGCCAGAACATTAATGTGAATCTATTTTCCTACGTTGATGGAATAAAAGACGTGACATTCATTTATTTTGTGGTGTTTACTTTATTCCCTCTATATTCTCCTTCTTTCTATCATAAATACATATGTTTATCTACTCTATTCTGATGTTATTATTAAATACAAACTGACATTTTGTTTATTTTGTGAAAATAAGGTTCTCAACTGTTTTAAAGTTTTCCCTTATAAACCGATGTACATAAAAACTGTGTCTCGGTCCAAAATGGAAACACAACCAAAAACAGCTGCTATGTCAGAACAACTGTAACAACTTCAGAGCTGGTAATGTCTTAACTTCAAAATTAAAGTTTCAGTTTCATGAATTAATAAAATTATCCCCCAGTGGGCCCACCACCTGCAGGGGGAACCGTGAGGGACCGGTGCAAAGAGGATTGGGTGGCAGACGAAGGTGGAGACCTCGGCGGCCTGATCCCCGGATGCTTAGGCTGGCTCTAGGGACGTGGAATGTCACCTCGCTGGGGGGGAAGGAGCCTGAGCTTGTGAGGGAGGTCGAGAGATATTGACTAGAAATAGTCGGGCTCGCCTCCACGCACAGTGTGGGCTCTGGAACCCATCTCGTCGAGAGGGGCTGGACTCTCTTCTACTCTGGAGTGGCCCGCGGGGAGAGGCGGCGGGCTGGGGTGGGTTTGCTTGTTGCCCCCCAGCTCAGCCGTCTCGTGTTGGGGTTTACCCCAGTGGATGAGAGGGTCGGATCCCTGCGCCTTCGGGTTGGGGAGTGGTCTCTGACTATCATTTCGGCCTACGGGCCGAGTGGTAGTGCGGAGTACCCGGCCATCTTGGCGTCCCTGTCGGGGGGGCTGGATAGTGCCCCTCCTGGGGACTTCAACGCCCACGTGGGAAACGACAGTGACACCTGGAGAGGCGTGATTGGGAGGAATGGCCTCCCCGATCTGAATCCAAGCGGTATTTTGTTATTGGACTTCTGTGCTAGTCACGGATTGTCCATAATGAACACCATGTTCAAACATAAGGGTGTCCATCAGTGCACTTGGCACCAGGACAACCTAGGCAGGAGGTCGATGATCGACTTTGTTGTCGTATCATCAGACCTTCGGCCGCATGTTTTGGACACTCGGGTGAAGAGAGGGGCTGAGCTGTCCACTGATCACCACCTGGTGGTGAGTTGGATCCGCTGGAGGAGGAGAAAGCCAGTCAGACTTGGCAGGCCCAGGCGCATAGTGAGGGTTTGCTGGGAGTGTCTGGCGGACCCCTTGGCCAGAGATGTATTCAACTCTCACCTCCGGGAGAGCTTTGACCAGATTCTGGGGGATGTTGGAGACATAGAGTCCGAATGGACCATGTACTCCACATCTATTGTCGATCCTCCTGCCCGTAGCTTCGGCCGTAAGGTCTGTCGCGGCGGCAATCCCCGAACCCAGTGGTGGACACCAGCAGTAAGGGACGCTGTCAAGCTGAAGAAGGAGTCCTATCGACTGTGGTTGGCTTGTGGGACTCCTGAGGCGGCTGACGGGTACCGTGGGGCCAAGCGTGCCGCGGCCCGGGCAGTGGCAGAGTCAAAAACTCGGGCCTGGGAGGAGTTCGGTGAGGCCATGGAAAAGGACTACCGGTTGGCCCCGAAGCGATTCTGGCAAACCGTCCGGCGCCTCAGGAGGGGGAAGCATTGCTTCGCCAACACTGTTGACAGTGGGGGTGGGGAGCTGCTGACCTCGACTGGGGACATTATCGGCCGGTGGAAGGAGTACTTCGAGGATCTCCTCAATCCTGCCATCACGCATTCCCTGGTGGAAACAGAGGCTGGGGACTCGGGGTTGGACTCTTTCATCACCCAGGCTGAAGTCACCGAGGTGTTTAAAAAGCTCCGTGAAGGCAAGGCTTCGGGGTTGGATGAGATTCGCCCTGAGTACTTCAAGTCTTTGGATGTTGTGGGGCTGTCATGGTTGACACGCCTCTTCAACATTGCGTGGCGGACGGGGACAGTGCCTTTGGATTGGCAGACTGGGGTAGTGGTCCCCATACATAAGAAGGGTGACCGGAGGGTGTGTTCCAACTACAGGGGGATCACACTCCTCAGCCTCCCTGGTAAGGCCTACGCCAGGGTATTGGAGAGGAGAGTCCGGCCGATAGTTGAACCCAGGCTTCAGGGGGAGCAGTGTGGTTTTCTTCCCAGCCGTGGAACACTGGACCAGCTCTATACCGTCTACAGGGTACTCGAGGGTTCATGGGAGTTTGCCCAACCGCTCCACATGTGTTTTGTGGACCTGGAGAAAGCATTCGACTGTGTCCCTCATGATGCCCTGTGGGGGGTGCTCCAGGAGTATGGAATCGGTGGCTCTTAACTAGGGGCCATCCGGTCTCTGTACAAGCGGAGCAGGAGTTTGGTTCGCATTGCCGGCACTAAGTCGGACCTGTTCCCGGTGCATGTTGGACTCCGGCAGGGCTGTCCTTTGTCACCGGTCCTGTTCATAACTTTTATGGACAGGATTTCTAGGCGCAGCCAAGGGGCGCAGGGGGTCTGGTTTGGGGACCAGAGGATTTCGTCTCTTCTTTTTGCAGATGACATGGTCCTGCTGGCCCCCTCTAGCCAAGACCTACAGCATGCACTGGGGCGGTTCGCAGCCGAGTGTGAAGCGGCTGGGATGAAGATCAGCTCCTCCAAGTCCGAGGCCATGGTTCTCGACCGGAAAAGGGTGGCTTGTCCTCTTCAGATTGGAGAGGAGTTCCTGCCTCAAGTGGGGGAGTTTAAGTATCTCGGGGTCTTGTTCACGAGTGAGGGAAGAATGGAGCGGGAGATCGACAGACGGATCGGTGCGGCTGCCACAGTAATGGGGGCGCTGTGCCGGTCCGTTGTGGTGAAGAGAGAGCTGAGCCGAAAAGCGAAGCTCTCGATTTACCGGTCGGTCTACGTTCCTACCCTCACCTATGGCCATGAACTTTGGGTCATGACTGAAAGAACGAGATCCCGGATACAAACGGCTGAAATGAGCTTCCTCCGTAGGGTGGCCGGGCACTCCTTTAGAGATAGGGTGAGGAGCTCGGCCATCCGGGAGGGGCTTGGAGTACAGGGCATATTTAGTTTCGTTTCAAGTTATTACGCTTAAGTGTCACTCTATTTTAGAGATTTCAATAGATTGCCATCTTTGAAAGATGGAATCAATATGCTGAAAAAACCACACGGTTATGGACCGCTGTGAAGTTGGTTTGAAGTTGGATATTTTGATATTCAAGCTCCGCGGAGTTAGCGGCATCTAGCTCACGGTTTATCCGATTCAGGCACTCAGATTTTGGCTAGCTGCTCTCTGTTGCTCCCTCTTCTGACACGCGGTGGTTCACTCAATAAGTTTCCGAACCAAACACTCTTGGGAAATAAAAATAAATAAATTCCTTGTCTTGTGACCAATTGAAACAAAAATAATGGTAAATCATGCTACTAGATTACATCAATGAGTGACACTCATTTTTATTCCATTTTAAGCCTTTTTATATTTTTTGGGAATTTTGTTTGATCAAAATGTAGCATTTTTCTTCAATAGCTTCCAGGTCATGTGACCCACTGACACAAAATATGTCTGAAATTGTTCTACAACACTAGATAGATGAGGCACAATCATGTTTATTCCATTTTAAGCATTTTTATATATATTGTTTTTGTCCAAAATTAGCATTTTTCTTCAGTAGCTTCCAGGTCATTTGACCCACTGACACAAAATCTGTCTGAAATTGTTCTACTACACTGCATAGATGAGGCACACTCTTTTTTATCTGATTTTAATGCATTTTCTATTTTTTATAAATTTATTTCATCACAAATCATGTTTTTTTTCCCCAATAGCTTTTAGGTCACGTGACCCGGTGGTACAGAACTACTGTTAAATAATTCTAATAATTCTATTAGACTGAATAAATGAGACACATTTTTTTAAATCTGATTTAATTGCATTTTCTATTTTTTGTCAATAGCTTTGAGGTAACATGCCTTTCACAAAACTAATGTTAAATCGTTCTACTAAACATGACAGATGAGTCTTAAAGCAATCTAACAGATCACCAGTTTTATTTCCAACATATAATTTATATAATTTCTTTCTAATATTGGACAAACTTCACACTTTGCACCTTACTTGCATGATGGACATTTCCATCCTTTCTTTGCATTGTCATTTTTTGTGCTGTTTGTGTTGAGGCACTGGACATGGAGCCATCTATCAGTCATCACACTGGATCTGTTAATATCGTTGTAGATGCTGATGGCTGTGGGCAGGAAGGATCTCCTGTAGGTCTGTCTTACAGCAGATCTGAAGAAGCCTCTGACTGAATTCACTCTGTTGTTGTACAACAGTCTCATGAAGAGGATGCTCAGCGTTCTCCATAATGTTCTTCATTTTACAAAGAATCCGTCTTTGCACAATGACCTCCAGAGGTTCCAGAGAAGAGCCAGCTTTCTTTATCAGCTTGTTGAGCTTCTTTAAGTCCCTGGCTCTGATGCTGCTACCCCAGCAGATGATGGCAGAAGAGATCACACTCTCCACAACAGACTTATAGATCTGCAGCATCTTGCTGCAAACACTGAAGGTCCTAGGCCTCCTCAACAAGTACAGTTTGCTCTGTCCCTTCTTGTAGACGGCTTCACAGTTGCATCTCCACTCTAGTCTGTTGTCCAGGTGAACACCGAGGTATTTATACTCCTCTACCACCTCCACTTCTTCTCCCATGATGGAAATGGTGTTTGACTTATTCCTGTTTCTCTTAAAATCTACAATCATCTCCTTTGTTTTATTCACGTTCAAGATGAGGTGATTTCATTCTACACTATTCTACAAAGCGCTCCACCAGCTCCCTGTACTCAGCTTCTTGTCCATCTCTGATCCACCCCACGACTACAGAATCATCCGAGTATTTCTGCAGATGACAGGAGTCTGTCTTGTACTGGAAGTCTGAGGTGTACAGAGTGAAAAGGAATGGTGAGAGTACAGTCCCCTGTGGTGTTCCTGTGCTGCTGACTACCTGGTTAGACTCAAAACCCTTCAGTCTCACAAACTGTGGTCTGTTTGTCAAGTAGTCTTTGATCCAGGAGATTGTTGAGGCCTCCATCTGAGTCTTCTGGAGTTTCTGACAAAGCAAATCAGGTTGGATTGTATTAAATGCACTGGAGAAATCAAAGAACATGATCCTCACAGTGCTGCTCGCTTTGCCCAGATGACAGTGGGTTTGTTGAAGCAGGTGTATGATGGCATCTTCAACTCCACAGCGATAAGCAAACTGAAGGGGGTCCTGATAGTGTATTGTTTGCTTACTCAGGTGGGCCAACAGGAGTCTCTCTAGGACCTTCATGATGTGAGATGTCAAGGCAACAGGTCTACAGTTATTGAGGACTGATGGGTGAGTTTTCTTTGGTACTGGAACAAGATAGGAAGTCTTCCACAACACCGGAACCTTCTTCTGGTCCAGGCTAAGGTTGAAGAGGTGCTGCAGAATCCCACAGAGCTGCTCTGCACAGCCCTTCAGGACTCTAGGGCTGACATGATCTGGACCTGCAGCCTTATTCTGGTTCAGTCTTTCCAGTTGTTTGTTACCTGGCTTCTTGAGACACACAGGTGGAAGTGGGAGGCAAAGGAAGTATCAGCATCTTCTGATTTGGTTGAAGGCAAACATGTAGAAGCAGAAGAGTCCATGGCTGAGGTGGAAGATAAAACATTTGAGGTGTTACTGGACAGCTGTGCTCAAAGGAGGGTGGAATGTCTGTTTGGCTGTGAGCAGGAGAGGAGGATGCTGAGCTTGTTCCTGAACTGAACTTATTGAAGAATGTGTTTAGTTCATTGGTTCTGTCCAGACCTCCATCTGTCCGATCTTAGTTCTGCTTGAAGCCTGTGATCTTTTTCATCCTTGACCACACATCTCTGATATTGTTCTTCTTCTTGTACACCTCCTTGCTGTGTCTTATCCTTACTTTAAGTTGCTCCTGTATACTCCTCAATAATTCCCTGTCTTCCTCTCTAAAGGCTCTTTTTTTCTTGTTAAGCAGGTCCTTCAGGACACTGGTGATCCAGGGTTTATATCAAACCATATTCATGTTTTAGAAAGGACAAGTCTTTTTGTGGACAATCCATAAGATTTGTTTGAGACATTATTACATCCTCAGACTGAAAGAAACATATTGCCAAAACATTTGCAGCTGTAAAGAATCCAATGGTTCTATAAGTGTTGACTGGGTGGGAGCTAAACACACATGCAGGCCACACTTTTTAGGTTTTGCATAGTTTAACAGCAGCAAACAAAGTGTTTTTATCGTTGAACTTTGTTTTGGTCATCACATAAAACCCCACTAAAATGCATTTGTTGGGACCACAGCCATGGATACAACGTGAAAGGCCAGTACAGACTTTCCTGGAACTTTCAAAATAAAGTGCATTTAACCTACGTCCGGCACAGCCAAGCAAACTGTAACTACGGACTTCCTGTGACGTCACTGTCCAAATAAAAGCTTGACTTTCTCTCTGAGGCCTGCAGAAACAAACTGTGTTCCCAATGGGAAGGAGGACCACATCATCGTGGTAACGTGCAGTGTGGTCAGAGGACAGAACTAGAGGCTGACATTTTTTCGGGAGTCCCACGGGTCACGGGAGTCCCACGGGAATCCCGCAGGACGGAAGACAGCATCAGTAAAGATCCCGTGATTGGGACGGTACAGGATAAAACATGAACTGGAGCAGACGGGAGCGGGAGCTAATCAATAGGAGGGAAAATAAACTAGGATCAATTGTCTTTGGAAATGTAAAACTGAGACTTTGTTATAAACTTTAAGAAAAAAAAACTTGAATCGACGCCGCCATTGTGTAGTTTTTTTCCAAGAAGCCTAAACTATAATGTGAGTCAAACGAACTACAGGACCCACAAGCCAACAGTGCTTCTGATCGATGTTTTACACCTGCGTTCAGGATGGAGGGAGCAAACGCAGGTGGAAAACTGGACGTGGTATAATTGGATTTGTAGCGTAAAGTCAGAAATAAGGACTTATCTATTAAACTCATAGAGCTGACAGGAAAGTCTCAAATATGACCGAACTTCAGGAGAGTTGAATGTAGCGGTTTTAACACGCAGTCTGCTGCTTGTAAAACGTGTTTAGTTGTAATCAAGTTCACCAGTGATTAAAGGGACACTTGTAAGGCAGATTCTGGATTAAATCAACCCTGCATCTCTTCATTCATCAAACCAAAAGTACCAACATGTGTCGAGTCTCATCTGACCAACAAAACTGCTGCATGTGCACTAAAGATTTAAGAGGTAAGGTACGGAAGCCCGTGAGGGGACATGAGAAAATTTATTACTTTTGCGTTCGGCATTTTGGAGCAGCAGCACATTTGACAAACTGCTCATAAAACAAACACTGATATGTCATTGATATGGTTTATTTGTCATATGCAGGTTAACACGCAGTAAACAATGTGATGAAATGCTTAGGATAAGAAGAACCGTTCAAATCACGATAAAAACAAAAGCACTAATGGCGTACAAAAAAAAAGTACACATCATGCAGCAGTAATAAGGAAATAAAGTGTCACAGATGTGGTTTCGTGCAGTTTTATGGTCCAGAGTTCAGTAGTTTGTTTGACAGCTCGTGGATAAAAACTGTCTTTTAGTCTGATTTGAAGATAATTTTATTTAAGGCTGATTTCAAAATAAAACTCAATAAATCTCAAAACGGGTGTAGTGTTTGTTTCATTTTTGCAGTTATCTGGTTTGGAAATCATCCCACAAAGTATTGCGAAATAACGCAAAGACTATTGCGTGGGAACACAAAAGAGAAAACAATTCCCCCATGTCCCCTCGCGGACTCCGTAGAAAAGCTTCATCAAGGGAAGATATTAAATAAATATGTTGTGAAATAGAAAAAAATTGAATGTACCATTAAATGTACAATTTATTTAATACAACATTAAATATTAAGTGTACCACTAATTACGTCATGTCGTCTTTAAAATTATACTTAATTATTCAGTGGCACATTTAATTGCATAATAGTCCATTTCATGATATAATGGTACATTTATTGTTTCTAATGAGGTATTAAATAAATAAATGGTACCTTTAATTTAATGGCACATTTAATGTTACATTTCTTTCAAGTTACATTTACTTCACTTATGGGACATTCACAACATTTATTTATTTAATGATGATTTTATTGTATTAATTTTGTCCAGTTTGACCCTCCATTCTTGATGCCTGTATAGGAGGTCATGTCAGAATTTAAATCAGGTGTTCTGGAGCAGACACACATCTAAAACTTGCAGAGAAGAGGTCCCTGAGGACCAGGGCTGTGAACCATTGAGGTACAGTTTCTAAATTATGAAGGTTTTGTCTTTTTGTCCTTTTGTTCAACAAGTACAGTTCTCTTACTAGGTGCATTTTTCTTTCGTTTCAGCAACTTGAAACATAAAAGTAATGTCATTGTTCAAAGGAAACAGTCACTTAATAAATAAGTAAAATACAACTAAGATAGACATGGTCTGTTTCCTTGTTTAATATTTTATTATTTCTTCATTATTATTCTTTTTACTTTAACTGGCCTTTACTTCAACTAAAAACAGGGACCTAACTGGTCCTTCAAAGAAACAAATTGCCAAAAGACTAAATGAAGAAAACTAAAATGGGAGTGGCACAGGAGTGGGAGTCAATTTACCAGGAGTGGGACGGGACAGGATTTTTTTCGTTATGCTGGCCTGGGATTGGGATGGGACAAGACATTTTTCTGTGGGAGCGGGATGGGACAGGAGAGAAAATCCACTCCCGTGTCACCCTCTAGACAGAACAGGCCGCCCAGCCACTGCTCCGGAGGTTAGCTGGAAGCTAACCCTTTGTTCACAGAGCTTTCGTCAACTCCTCAGCATGGTTCATACGAGGTTAGGTGTTTGGGCAGAGTAATTGAGAGATATTTAGGATGAAATGATCTAAACGTTTTTAATTTTATGAAGTTTGGTTTTGTTTGTGTTGAACTCAACTATCTTGGTGCTAGCAGGCTATCTGCAGCACACATGTTCAGTTTAGTGGTCTGTGTTTGTGTGTTTTAAAGTTAAGACAAACTTGATTGAAAGGGTGATTTTAAACACAGAAGATCGGCCATAACGCGCCGTCCGCGTTTATGCATTTTAACCCTTTTATTGACGGTATTTTAAAGGTGTGTGTTCGATTCTGGTACTAAGCTATCAGCTTCTTTTGTTACCTCCACTGCTAACAGGTAAGGACACGTGCTTGCATACTTAGGCCCATTTCTTCAGAAAGATTTGGTCCTTTTCCAAAATACCTCCTTAAATATTTGACCATTTCCTTAATAATATTTCTTTAAATATTTTAATAAATAAAGGCAGCTAATGAGACACCGTTGAGAATTAGTCATCCAAAAGGTTGGTTTTATTCAGCAGATCATTCTTTAAAACATTATTTTAATAAAATAATATTTTGTCTGATCTTGCATTTTGAATGGTTGTCTAAACGTTTGCTGATTACTGCCTAAGTTGGTTCCAAGACTAACTTAACTTCACTTCCAGATTCTTCAAGATAATCCTTGGTTCTCAAACATAAATAACATTGGATGGTAATGTTGCATCATTCTTTTGGTCATGGTTTTCAATCATTTTGTTCACTCTACCGCCCCCGGTTGGCGGTCAGATGTCTCGGAGCCCTACCGGTCCTTTGGAACCCCGAAAACGGTTACACACTCTATCTAAAGACTATTAAATGAACAACTCTCAACCAGTTTGTAACTTTTAACTCTTTTTAATCTAAGTTAAGGCAGAGGAATGATAACAGAGATCAGCACTGAGGCTCTCGTCTCGGACCATCGTCGTCTGTTAGAGCATGACGAAGAGCCTCGAAAGAAGGTCACATACAGTTTTTATATCTGGCACTCCAATGCAATGGATGTGCTCTCCCTCAGTGATTATCAGTAGACTATGTGTCACCATTGTGGTGTCTATCTGTTAGATTGTGTAGTAGTGGGTGTCCATCCTTAATCTAAGTGGGCTGTAGCTTTCTAATCAAACCAATTATACCGGCTGCTCCACTATCTACCTCAGTGCCCCAGCTTCAGGTCATTTATGACAATCCTTGGGCCATTTATCTTTGTACTCTATGTTTATGAGCATTCTTATCCTATTGTAACAGAAGGGAAACATTAGAACTTATATTTTATTTCACTATAGTATAAATGGGAAAAACAGCTATGAGCATATTAATTAAGGTTATTCCTAACAACCGCCCTGATGAGGTGTCATTTAAAGGCACCTGACTAATTTGGATCAGTTAACCCCCTAGGCACTGGGTAGTGGACCACCTGCAACTGGATACCCACGCCCCAAAACAATCATTCAACCCTGTATGTGTGTGTTAAACCTGTATATGACCAGGGAATCTACTTCCAGCCGTCACGTGGTTCCTCCCCCCCCCCCAAGGAGGAACGCCATCTTTCTGGTAGACCCCTGGTCGTGTCTAAGCAACAGTTGATACACCTAGTGGAGACAAGTTTAACCCCATCAAACCTGTATGTGCATGATTTAGAGAAAAGAGAGAAGGACAACAGCCTGAAGCACAGCAGAAAATTCTGTCTAACGTCATGTGAATCAGTTAATGTAGACCCTAAGTGTTGATTGTCTTCGTCCATCTTCTCTGCCCCCTGAGCGACATCCATCCCCAAGCGTCTTTTGGCAGGTTCAGCTACCTGAAAAGGTTAGTCTTAAAATGGAATATAAAATCTTATGTTCATACCGGGCAGATTACGCCTAATTGTAGGTAATTATCAACTACTATTATTATCATTAAAGCAAGCCACATAGTGGCTTAATCAAATGGATCTTAGTAAAAAATATTTCATCATTATCAAAAACAATGTACTGGTTTAGCACAATTAGAAAACATTTACTTTAAAGCAGCCTCCATTTATTACCTAACACGTCCTAAAAATCAACCTATGGAGAGGTGAACACAACTAAAAATAACCTGCGAGGTCCTATTAATACTTTCATTCATGACGTGTGCTTAACTAATTTCATTTAATCAATCTGTCATTAACTTAACTGATACAGCATTCATACCATTAAATGAAATATTCTGATTCCTTTAATATCAACATTATTCATTAAGTCACAGAAATCACTGTAAAGGATATCGGGTCAGACGGCGGCCCCCCTTTTCACTTATGGGTTATCCTCTGTCAATCCAGTGAGCCTGATCACGGCCCCCTCTTTCTTAAATCCTTGATTTGAGGGGCCCGCCCTAAGTTTTTGCATCTGACAGGCGGTTGGCACTCTCAGTCCCCCTGAGTCCATGGTTGTAGTTATGCCCCTAAGAATGAGAGCCTGAAGGGTGTCATCCTCTTATATCAGTTTATCTTTGACTGTGTTTCAACTTGCGAGCATCTGAACACATATAGGGAACACTGACATTAGAGAAAACCAAATGAAAAACAAACTTGGTGTGCTCCAAAACGTTCAATAGTTGTCCGAACACAACTATGAATCAAAACCTAAAACAAAAAATGAGCTCAAAGAAACTAAAACATACCATTCGATGCATGAACCTTTCACTCATGTGGCCCACATCATTCATCATTCATACCTTGACCTTCATTCATTCCTGTCACACCCTTCTCAACCACATGTTTTTTCATTTGTCAGGCTGGTCTCAGCCACCTTTTCAGGCCTTCTTCACATAGGAGAAAAATATATGTTTAGGGTTATTGCTCAGGGTTATCATCAGGCAATATAGTGGGACGACTCTTCATCAACCTTTCCAGAGAAATCATGAGTATTGTGACCGGCAATGGCTGAAAATAAACAGTTTGATCATACAACCGTCCCAGTACAACAAATTAACACGAACAAGAAATCACAAACTTGGGTAGTGAAATCAGCATTTTTCTTTCTTTCACCATCTTCATTTCACAACACATAATCATATTTGTACAGTTATTTCCATTATTATTATATACAAAGAGGACACAAACAACATTAGAGTCTTGCTGTGTATCAGCTTATGAAGGAATAAGAAAAGATAAAAAGTAAATAGTTTAGTTATAAACAGAATCATTTCGTTCAGAAAAAGGAAAGTATAGCCTACCTTTGTAGCACCTGGTGGTCTGACACAAAAACTATGGATACTTGGCCTCTATTCACCCTTTTTGCAGCATCAAGTAGTGAAAGTTGAAAATTAGTTTGTACTTCTGCCGACCACAATGAACCTATTTATGCATAAATAATAACTGTGCCATCTAAACATTATTAGTTTTCAGTCCAATTTTCCTTTCATTTTCTTATCCATCCTTCTATTCTTACCTCTGTTATTTGATTTTGCATCACTGTAATCCCCCTCCTTATGCACAGCGTCCTGAGTGCCTTGTTGCTGGAAAGCGCTATATTAATAAACTTGACTTGACATAAATCGGTATGTACAATTCACCTGGCATTTTATTGCTTTTAATACCATCAATTAAATCAACTCTATCATTTAATGCAACTACCACTTTTGGTGAAAACCAAGTTTTAATATATGGCATTAATTTTAATCTTGTCAGAAGGAAATGGTAGATTTATTCTGTTTAAATTATATAAAGTTAACAGCATTTTTCCTCCTGCTGAAAGTCTTAAATGACTGAATGTTTTTCCAAATTTAATCACTGCAATTAATTGTTGTAAAGTTTTTGACAAATCATCCTTTGGAGTCAGATCAAATCTGAATCTAACTGGTCAAGTTAAAATCCTAAATTTAAAATTGTTTGAAAGCCTTTTGCCTTAGATTTGTCACATTATCTTTCTGAGAATGTTTTTTCCTTCCAGCTCGTAAAAGAGTTTTCCACAACTGGTGCTGCCAGTCCTAGAACACGCTGATGTTATTTATGGCCATGTCACAGAAACTAATCTTCATCCCCTCAAACTTTGAAATACTGCGTATTTAGAAATACTTAATCCAATTGAATTCACAATATGGCCTGAGAAATACTGATCAGTTATCTTTTTGTGTTTTACACCAAGAATTAGGAAAAATCAGACGTTTTACATTTCTGTTTAAAGCTTCATCAGCTTGGAATACTTTGCCTCACTTACTGTATCACTGTTATTCATATTTACTTTATTTTAAAACATCTTTTTCTTGCTTTCAGTAAGAATAAAGGTTAATTTATTCTGGACTTAATCCTCACAGAGATATGAACATGAACTCTATGTGTATGTTGTCTTATTTTGTGTCTTGCGATGTGTGTCATGCAGTTGCTATGCTGGTGGTTGTGATTTTGGTTGTGTGACTATGTGTTTGTGTGCGCGTGTATTCTTGATAATGTTGTGCGTATTTCTGTGTGATTTTTTCACATTTGTTTGATACATTTTACTGTTGTTTATCTTCTGTTCTGCAAGGACCCTGTCAAAAATGAGATGGTACATCTCAAGGGGTTACCCTTGAAATAATCAGGTGTCAGTGCTGCCAATTATACCTTTTATTTCTTTCCATACATAATGTGTCATGATAGGGTTAAATAAAGTCAAAATCAGGTCGAAGGACTTTGGATCTTCCCTGTAAATGTTTCTGTTTGGCCCTGATAAAGCTGCTCTCTTGTAATCATCTGGTTCCATAACAATCTTTGTGGTATTAGTCAGCAAGATTATAACGGCTCTGAAAGTTCTATTCTAATCTAGCCTTATTTAGATCTATCTATATTTTCTAATGCACTAAGTCCTTATTATATTTAAGAGTGGGGTCACTAGTTTGTATTAGTTCCCATTCTTCTAATTTGTGCTAATTTCATTAGTTCTAGTGCTTATTTTAATCTCTTTCCATACCTCGATTGGTCTCTTTCTGTGTACTGTTGGCATCAGAAAGGATCCGAGTATTGTGTTCATTTAATTGTGAATGTAAGTATTACATCTGAACCATAGATACCATTTTTAAAAAATCTTGTTCAATTACATTTAACTGTAACTGAGTCCTGTGGAAAAAAAACTCACTCCTCACCCATTTAGAAGGCTTAATGAAATTGATGAACACAAAAATGAAGGACACATTATGTCTTATAATCTTAGTTTGTCTTACCCAGTTTTATAAACACACTGCACAGTTTCCTTTTTAATTATACTTTGTATTTATTTCAAGTAACTAAAGTTTGTTTCATTTAGCTAAAGTTTTCTCCATTTAGTCCAGTCCAGTAATTCTGTTAAGGTGCATTTCATCTTGTGTTAATTTTGGGTCTAATTTGATCATTCTGACTGGAAAAAGTCAAACCATCTGTTAAAATCATGTTTTGAGGGGAGAGATTGTCCCTTTCTGGCACTTCCTTTCATGTTATCATAAAGAACTGACCTAATATTATTATGGTACTGTTGGATCAGACCTGCTCTTGTAGTCTCTAATTATTATTGTGATACCTTATTTAATAAATAACACTGAGTGTTAAATATGTTTTTACCTTTCAAGCAGGCAGTCCATGGTCAGGACTGCTTCTCCAGACCTAAAAACTCAAAATTCCAATTAGTTTCATATCAGAAAACAATTTAAATTAAATGTACCCTGCCACATATATTCTAATTTTTACATAACATGAAACAGACATTCATTTCACAAAAAACAGACTGACAAAATGGACAGACATGGCCACATAAAAGTTGGAATACCCTGTTTGTAAAAGAATTGTGAAAAATTGAAGACAGGCCTATGAGCTTTCTTATTTTTATCAGTATTTTCAATTCAGGTAGAACTGTTGATATCTTTATATGATTTTGGAAAAATTCTGGAAACCTTTTTGAGATAGAAGTTTGGCAATGATCATCAGGTCCATCAATTTATGATTTTTGAGAAATGGGACCTGTTGCTTTGAACCAGCACAGTGACTTCTGCTGTTTTCCTACTTTCCCCTATTGAGAGAGAAAAGGTTATCGTATCTAAGGTTCTACTTCTAGAGAATCACATAAACTTCTGGTGGGCTGGTTTTGGCCCGTGGGTTTGAGTTTGCCACATGCAGGGTAGAGTTACAATCTTTATCAGAGCTGTCAGCAGAGACAGGCTTCTGTTGTTTGCAGAAGTGTTGTCTTTGTTTTTAGGCAGCTGCATGTCTGTGTCAAGTTTAAAGCTGCAGTCCTTTCACAGAGTTGAGGAGAGAATTTAACTTCTCTCAAAAGATGAAAAAATCAAAAATGCACACAATCTGGGTCAAATATGGAATTATTTCCCTGTAAAATGAATTTTCTGCATGTGCTTTTCAACTGGCCTCAGCATTATGGCTATGTTAGTTAAGGGCTGCTCTTGCTGTTCTCTGTTCTTTAATTTTCAATCTAGTCTGACACCATGCTTGAGTAGGTTTGTTTCGTGGGTTTTAACAGAAACACGCTGAGTTATGTTGAAGTACCCCTTTAAAGGGGTCTTCTGCGCGTTCGTTTATTCACTGTAACCTGGAGGAATTCACAACACATTAGAATAAATCACATGGAGACAGCTGTATGTCATTCAAATACCTGGGGAAGAGCTCATGTAGGTAGGATACACCAAGACTTCTTCTGCTTCTCTCACTGGGCTCATGTCTTTTATTAAAACACACACGAAAATGGGCAGCGCCCTTGTTTACAATATTTTCTACACAGTCACGTACACATTTTTCCGGCTGACCATATTTAGACAGGTATTGTCCAACAGCTGCATCCCGTATCTTCTGATATAAGCAGGGAGTACTTCAGTCAGTTGTACTATCTCTCATTTCTCACACTCCTGCAGTTCTCAGTAATTTTCCACTTCACCTCTCCTGTGAGAAATACTTCTGCAGGCCACACAATACACAATGTCTTATACTAACACATGTTACACATTTTACTTCCCACACTGGTTATGAACATAGTAATAATAATGATGCACACACATAATATATCTCCACAATTTCCCCCTTTTGAAGTCTCCTAAGACTTCACCACTACTTGATCTATCAAGTAGTGATCTACCACAAATCTTTTATGATTGTTCATAAAAGATTTGAACAATCATTACAACCTGTGGAGCAGAAGAAAATGTTTATCATCATGCTTTTTGACCCTGCCTCCAATGCCATGCCATGTGCCAAGGGACTATTGCCTGTCCGGCCTTTGTAGTCCCAAGGATGCTTACAACCTTCTAAGTCTTGACAGGGAGTATTGACCCCTCTAACTGGAGGGTGTCCATCCGTGCTTTATTCCATAGTCTGTCCAAATATGCCAATGTAATATTCTACCATCCTTCTGTTCCCTAGACAGTAATACATATCAGACGCCCTGTCAATTAGTCTTTATGGGTTAATCTTCGTCCTCCTCCTCGTTAGCTTCAACCGCAAGCAAAGGCATCATATGGGAAGGAGGAGGAGGTGCGGTTTTCCCTTCAATGGTTCTAGTAATAAAGCGAACAATCAAAGATCTAATACATGGTACACAGAAACATCCACAGGTAACCATAATAACTACAAAAACAGCAATGGATATAAACAATGACGTAATCAACCCTTTCCAGTGTCCAAACATGCCCGTCATCCAGTCTTCTAACGGATTGTCTATTCCTGAGTGCTCATGCATGGTCGCGGAAAGTGTTTTTAACCCTTCTAGAGCTTTTGAGACGGAACTATCAGGTGCAGTGTTGTTGGGAATAAAAGTGCAACACATATCCCCAAACATCGAACAGACGCCCCCTTTTTCTGCTAACAACATATCTAATGCCATTCAGTTTTGCACAGCCATGAGGGAGGTTGGTGCCAATTGCTCAGACAGGCCTTCTACTGCATCCCTTGTTAGGTTAGCTGGACGTAAAACATTGTAATGGATGTAGTTGATGCGGTCAACATTCTTATTTGGGGTCACCGGAAAAAATGCTGCAATTATTGGGATATTTTCAAAACCTGCTGAAATTTGATCCGCGATTTTATATTCATTTGGCACTCCCCGTGGTACTCATATGGCATCAATGTAAGTGGGGGAGCCTTGACTTAGGTCAAAGGTTCCTGCGCTCCTTTTCATGACGTGCCTTCTTCTTCTACGTGTTAACGCTCTGGTTTTATCATAAGTGGTCGTGGCAGATGTTAGATTAGGTCCTATCAGGATCAGTGGTGCCTGTAGCCTAACCATGGCACACAATCCTACTGTCTCTTGCGGGATGTTAGTGAGCAGTCTATGGTCTCCGCAATAATAGTAGAGTCCTGATCTTGCCCAACGTCCAATGCCCCCGCCTGAAGCGGTCCTATTACACCAATCTAAGGGGATCCGTCCCACATTGATTTTAGGGTTCTGAGCAGTAAAATTAAAACAAGTATAAGTACCATTCCCTTATTGAGGGGTAAATGGTCCTGTTTAGGTGTTATTGGGAATGGGAGGAAAAATGCTGGCTAGTGTGGTGCAGTTAGCTGGTTAGTTGTATCATATAATTGTAACCCCACGTGTCCTCTGGATACAGAGGGGCGGGATCTGTGGTAAGATGTGGTCGGGCCGAGGCACAGGCCACACACTCAGCTTTACTTTGTTCTTTTGCTGTTCGTGTTATCCATTGAAGCCAAAGGTTATCTTCGGTATATCCTGTGGCCATTTGGATTACCTCCATAGGTTTCAATTTGGAGTAATCAAGTTCCATCACCTGGGGTTTATTTTTTGGCCTGACTGTCAGTGGGACGGTAATTGTGTTGTCCTGGTGCACAGACGGTGTTCGAAAATTAATTTTTATTGGTCCCCATGTGTCTGTTCCTGACTGCCATACTGCAAGACTAAAATACTCTACAGAGGTCTGGTCTGATTTTCTCACTTACCTCAATTTTTTCGGCGCATACATGGGGCTCTCCTGTCATTCTGTCTGCCATGTTGATCCCTTCATGGCTGTAGATGATATTTGGCGCCTCCAGCACCTTACTCAATCTCTGTTGTCTCAATGGTGAGAGTGTGAAAGTTTTGGAATTGACAAATGCCACTACCCCATGTGATGTTAAAATGTGTAGTGGATGTCCCATCACTACGTGGGCTGTTTTTTGGATGATTTTTGACAGCCCTGCTGCATGTCTGGTACGTTCATGGTGTCTTTGTTCCATGTTGTCAAGCATCACGCTAATATACATTAGCACTGTTCTTACTCCCCCTTTTTTCTGGAACAGCACTCCATTTGCGGTGTGTGCTGTTACAGAAACATCCAGGTGAAAGGGCAATGTGTAGTCTGGATGTGCCAAGTGAGCCGCTTGGGAAAGGCTAGTTTTAAGAGCAATAAATGCTTCCTCTGCTTCTGTTGTCCATTCTAAAGGCGCTGTCAAATGGCGCATGCCCTGTTTCTTCACTAAGTCGCGGAGTGGGGCAGTTAGGTCAGTGTATCCTGGAATAAATGACCCGCTGTATAAGGTGAGTCCCGAGAAGGAAAGCATGTCCTTCACCCGCACCGGTTTTGGATGAGAAAGGACAGCAGATTGATGTGAAGGGGACATTCCTGTCCCGGGCTGAGAGATTACCCTGCCCAAGAAATCCACCTGTTTCCGGCAAATTTGTAGTTTGGCTTTGCTGACCTTGTACCCAGCTTTTGCTAGGTGTGAGAGTACCACATCCGTGGCCTCCAAGCATTCAGAAACAGTGGGTGTTGCCAAAAGAATGTCATCCACGTATTGGATCAATGTGGTGTTTGGTGGGAGGGGACAATCTTGGAGGGAGTCCTTAAGGACCTGATTAAATATCCCGGGTGACAGAGCAAAACCCTGCGGCAAACGTGTGTACCGGTATCTGTAGGATTTGTATGTGAAGGCAAAGATGTCTCTGCATTCTTCCGCTAGAGGCAGGCAAAAGAATACGTTGGCCAGATCGATGCAGGTGAACCATGCATGTTCGGGGTTTAGATTGGTAAGAGCTACATAAGGATTGGGCACTGGAACTGTAGGAGTGGAAAGTGCTGCATTTACAGCTCTCAAGTCGTGGGCCATTCTCCATTTCCCAGTGCCCTTCTTTTCTACTGGTAAGATGGGTGTGTTCCAAGAAGAGCCGTCAGCTGGTTCCAGCAACCCAGCATTCCACAGCCCTTCTATGGTGTCAGAAATTCCACTTTCGGCTGCTGGTTTGTGAGGGTACTGGGATTTCCAAATGGATCGGTCAGTGTTAAACTGGAAAGTGATGGGAGAGCACTGAATGAGTCCCACATCCGTGGGGCCCTCAGCCCAAAGTGAAGATGGCATGCTCTGAACTACAGCTGCAGCCATTGGATGATCTGTTTTTTCTCTCCCATGATGTCTTTCAAGTTGCACATGTTCCAAGGTGCCAACGTCTGTGGACATGTTAGTAATGCGGTAGGTGTTACATGAGGGGGAATAAGATAGATTGGGTGTGGATAAAGAATGCCAGTCAGTGAGATCTAGGGAGCGTTTTAACACTCCTCCCAGCTCGCGGGCTTCGTGAGCAGGGTGGAGTGCTAGTGAAACATGGGGTACACCATCAGACCACATTTTAAACCAGTTCTCCTGTTCTGTAGACAGCTGCACGGAGGCTATGACACCTTCAGGGGCTACATAAATGTCTGCGGTGGCGATCTCCCAGGAAGTCCCCTCCAGCTCCTCAGCAAAGTTTTCCTGATAACACTCACAGTTATTCCTGTCATAGAAGAGGGTGACATGTGGCGGGTCAGGGGGAGAGACGTAGGGCGCCAGGGTCGAGATCCAGGATTTCCACCGAAGGAAGGACGAGAGGATGCCTCCGCCCGCTGTGGTTTCTGGATGCAGGAGGACTCAATATATGTCAGCCATAGGGTCAGCCAGGGGTTGTATGAGATACTATCCATGAGAGAGGCGGGAATTGTTGCCATAGGCTAGTTGAGTTCCATTGGGCAGATGCACAGACAGTCCATCAGGTCCACATAAAATGGTGGCACCCATTTTCATCAACATGTCTCTGCCCAATAAGTTGACAGGGTTGTCCGCTGACACCAAATAGCTGTGGTTCAAAGTCTGTCCCCTTATCTCTGTTTTTAGGGGTTTGGTGCAAGGTAGGACCTGTTTAGCCCCAGAAAACCCCATGACAGTGGTAGTCCTTGTGGAGAGGGTGGTAGGAGGGGCTCATTGAATAGTTGAGCATGTGGTCCCAGTGTCCACCAAAAAAGGAAGAGTTTGTCCATACACTGTCACGGACAGTAAGGGGTCCTCAGTCCCTCTGTCCGGGGGGTTCTGTGGGTGCCCTCAGTATTGCTCTGGTCCAAAGCTGGGTTCATCCCAGGGTGGCAGCTGAAGTGAAGGTTGCTGCTGTTGACCTCCACGTGGTGGACCACCCCGTCCTCGATACGGGCGTCGCCCTGGGCCTCCTCTGGGTCCATACCCACGGCCATATGCCTCAAGGTTGTACGGACAGTCTCGGCTCCAATGACCCTGCTCCTCACAGTGGTAGCAAACGTCAGCAACCCCCATCGCCTTGGTGGTCCTCCACGGAATCCACGGCCCCTTGGCCTGCCCCTTCCCCTGAACCGGCCTGGTTGGGCATGATAAGGACCAGAGGTTGCAGACCTCGGTGCAATCGTGTCCTGATGGCCAGGAAAGGGAGGAGTCTGGGGGACCTGAGACACCGCACCTTCATACATTATTTTGGGGTTTTTACTGTCTTTTTTCTTTTCTCCTGCTTTCTGCTTTGCTTCAGCTAACTGCATCTTTAACAATTGTGCCTGCAGGGTCTTAAGTTCCTCCTCATCTTTCTTATGTTCCTCTCTTATTTTGGACAGGTGATGGATCAGATGGCGATCCCAAGTTCCAGTGTCCGCTCCAAGCATGTCAGGATTGTCGTCCATTCTGGCTTTTACCTGTTGGGGCAGTCCTTTAAGGACAGCATCTCTGAA
This sequence comes from Girardinichthys multiradiatus, assembly GCF_021462225.1. Taxonomy (NCBI): domain Eukaryota; kingdom Metazoa; phylum Chordata; class Actinopteri; order Cyprinodontiformes; family Goodeidae; genus Girardinichthys; species Girardinichthys multiradiatus. Next base: position 35,246,104 of record NC_061806.1, on the reverse strand, counting down.
CCAGTCTCGTTGTGCTCCCTCATTAGCTGGGTTAGTTCCTGTCTGAGTTTGCCACATGGATTTACACTGGTCCAGGTATTCCCTGGGGTTAATTTTAGGGTCCCATTCAAACTTAGGGATGGTGCGTCCCCTGGTTACAGGGTATGCTGTTCTCAATGCATCACCTAGCCAGTGGACATGCTGGGTGAAGAGGTCAGAATCCGGGGCTCCTGAGGTGTAAGCAGCAGTCTCAATCTCTCTACATGTGTGCTGCCACTGCTCTATAATCTCCCAATGCTAGCGTGGTGCCTGCCGTCAGGGTGTCTAAAGTCTGGAGCCACACTGCTGCTCCTTCAGTTATGGGGGGCAACTTGTCAAAGAGAGCCGTAATGTTGCCTAGAGAGAAAGGTTTATACCTACAGGGGGCTCCAGAGCCTTGTTGCTGTAAAAGGGGATAATTGTCTTTTGGGGCATAACTAAAGCCTTCTGGTTTAGCTGCAGCTTTGCGGGTTAAATGTTCCCTTAACTGTACAACTGTCTGACTGCGTATTGGGGATCCGTCCTCAGGATGGTTTTGCTGCAGATCTGCTCTGTCTTCTCCATCTTCCTGTGGTATGCTGTGCCTGTTTTTCTGCAGCTCTACAGCTGGGGTAGAGGTGTAACAAGGTGTGGGTGTGAGAAAAGGATTGGGACACAAAACCCTATCTGGCCTCCAGGATCCACTTAGCAGTAAACCCACTGATCCCTCCGGATCAGTCCCTGCTCCTTGTAAGCCAGAGCCTGGACGTGGCCCCCGTGCCCCAGCCTCTGAAATTAGAGAAGGTGGTTGGGAGGATTGTTGTGGGGGTGAGCGAAAGGGATTTGTTTTGCTCAGGCTTCTTTGTTGTTGTTCTTGTCTTTCTCTTACCTCTCTGTCCTGAAATGCTTCTTTTTCCGCATCCTGAAATGAGCCATCAGACGCTGACATAGATAATCCGGAGGTTCCACTGACAGATCCAGTCCCCCCTTCTGGAATGTCCAAGCCAATGCACTACAACTGTTCCATTCTCTACTTCCAATATGGGGTATAATCCAGCAGGGGGCGGTGTGGGTGCACCAGTGAGGGAGCTGCATGGGGAGGAGGGTCTATATGGGGGCGGTCTGTCTGGACACGTCCCCTGAGCTGATTTTGACCCCTCCTTCTTGTCTCCTCTTCTGGATTATTTCTGCTTCATGGTATGTATTCCTCCTTGATGTGTTAAAAGCATGTATCCCCAGAAGCGCTCTTCCTTTTCAAATTTATCTTTGTTTGTCCTGTACTTACCTTTGGACCAGACAGAAGCTTAAAATTGATTCTATTAAAAAGAAAATCTTTGACATACTCCCGAAAATGATTACTTCATCCTCAGCAAGTGAGACAACATTGGAAGTAACTGTAGAACCTGATCTGTGTTTGGACTGTTTTGATCCTGTGAAGCTTCCTGAGTTATCAGAAATATTAGCTTCATCTAAACCTTCAACTTGTATGTTAGACCCAATCCCAACCAAATTATTTAAGGAAGTGTTCCCTCTGATTACCAGCCCCATTTTAGATATGATTAATCTATTTTTAGTAAATGGATATGTACCACAGGCTTTTGAGTTAGCTGTAATTAAACCTTTTCTTAAGAAACCTTAGCTTGATTGAGATGACTTGAAAAATTAAAGACCTATATCCAATTTTCCATTCTTATCTAAAATTCTTGAGAAAATAGTTGCTAATCAAATGTGTGAACATTTACACAGCAATGACCTGTTTGAATAGTTTCAGTCAGGCTTCAGAGCTCATCATAGCACTGAAACAGCTCTGCTGAAAGTCACTAATGATATTCTTATGGCCTCAGATAATGGACTTGTGTCTGTACTTGTCCTCTTAGATCTCAGTGCTGCATTTGATACAGTCGACCATAATATTCTCTTAAAAAGGCTGGAATATGCTGTAGGGATCAGGGGAACAGCGCTAGGCTGGTTTAAATCTTATCTGTCTGACAGATTCCAGTTTGTTCATGTAAATGATAAATCATCTTTAAACTCCAGGGTTAATTGTGGAGTACCACAGGGTTCAGTACTTGGGCCAATTCTCTTTACTATATATGTGCTTCCAATAGGTCAAATTATCAGGCAGCATGGGATAAATTTTCACTGTTACGCTGATGATACTCAGCTTTACTTATCCATAAATCCTGATGAGCCCAACCAGTTAGATAGACTACAAGCATGTCTTGAAGATATAAAAACGTGGATGACTTTAAATATTTTGCTTCTAAATTCAGACAAGACAGAAGTTGTCGTCTTTGGACCGGAGTCTTTAAAAAAGAAACTGCTTAGTCAATCACTTAACCTGGATGGCATTAAATTGACTTCCGGTAATAAAGTAAAAAACCTTGGTGTTATTTTTGACCAGTACCTGTCATTTAAATCCCATATTAAACAGGTTTCTAGGATTTCCTTCTTTCACCTCCGGAACATTGTCAAAATTAGAAATATCCTATCTAGGAGTGACGCTGAAAAACTAGTCCATGCATTTGTTACTTCAAGGCTGGACTATTGTAATTCGTTACTATCAGGATGTCCACAAAATGCAGTTAAAAGCCTTCAGCAGATTAAAAATGCTGCAGCAAGAGTTCTGATGAAAATTAAAATGAGAGATCATATTTCTCCTATTTTAGCTTCCCTTCATTGGCTCCCTGTTAAATTGAGAAAATAATTTTAAATTCTCCTCCTCACATATAAAGCCCTTAATGATCTAGCTCCATCGTACATCAGAGATCTGATTGGTCCATATGTTCCTAACAGAGCACTTTGTTCTCAGACTGCAGGTTTACTGGTGGTTCCTAGAGTCTCTAGAAGTAGAATGGGAGGCAGATCCTTTAGTTATCAGGCTCCTCTCCTGTGGAACCAGCTCCCGGCTTTAGTCCGTGAGGCAGACACCCTGTCTACTTTTAAGGCTAGGCTTAAAACTTTCCTTTTTGATAAAGCTTATAGTTAGAGTGGCTTAGTTTATCAGGGAGGGAGCCTTCCTCCCTCCCTGTTGGATGGAGTAAGGGGGAGTCAGGTTTAGCCTAAACTGGCTCAGTTATGGTTGAGGTGCAAACACATCCTCCATTTCTGCTACCTGTATGACCCCTTCTCTTTTCCAATGGTTATAATCAGTCTGACAGAGAGAAGTATCCCAATCATTGTGGTTTTTAGTATAACAATGACCATCAGTGGGACCCTTTGTGGGGTTCCTTGAGACGACATTGTTGTAAATAAGCGCCGTTTAACTAAATAATCTGAACTGAAACTATCTGTGTAGTTATTCTGCTATAGGCTTAGGCTGCTGGAGGACATAATGACCACTTTCACCCTCTTCGCTACATTCTCATACTACTCTCCAATTTTGCATTATTTGCTGTTATTTCAGCTTTTAACCTTGTTCTCTCTTTTCTCTTCCTAGAAGCTACACCTGACCTGACTCTGTGTCTACCTGTGACACCTTTCTGGAGAGGGGCAACGTCCGAGCTTCTGCTGACAACAACTTAATGCTCACCCTCTACCGATGATCCACATAGCCCTGTCTTTTAGTGTTTAACCCTTTCTCTCTCCTAGACATGGCGATTGACTGAGCTTTTACTGTAACTAATTATATGTGCTCTCTTTCAGACTCTAACTTGAAAACTGGCTCAGAGTTTATCTGTTCTTTCTTTCTAGGTGAAACGACTAAAGGAGCTACATTCATTAACATTTACTTTTCCTTCCCATAGAAAGGACTCCTGGATCAGTGCTTCTTTGTTCTCTTTGTGTCTCTGCTCTGTTCTCTCTAACGCCCACTTGGTCGTGGCAGATGGCTGCTCACACTGAGCCTGGTTCTGCTGGAGGTTTCTTCCTGTTAAAAGGGAGCTTTTCCTCTCCACTGTCGCTACATGCATGCTCAGTATGAGGGATTGCTGAAAAGTCAACGCCAATGACTGTCCACTGTCTCTATATGCTCATCCGGGAGGAGGGAATGCTGCAAGTCACTGACTGGATGCAATCTGCTGGGTTTCGTTAGATAGAAAAACTTTTTATCCAATTTGAATAAAAAGCTAACTCCGACTGCACTGTTCAATGATTAGGATTAATTGGAATGTATGTACCTGACTGTTGTGAAGTGCCTTGAGACAACATGTGTTGTGAATTGGCGCTATATAAATAAAACTTAATTGAATTGAATTGTTTGTAGCACAGTTCTGAATGATGGACGAACGCTTTGACCCTTGATTTGTGAAGGGAAAACATCTGTGCGCCTCTTTTTCCAAAGTAAGGTTAAGTCACAATCAGATATACCAAGAAACTGGTTCATGCATTGAAGACTTACACAGTAAAGCTGGACAGTTTCAAAAAAGCAGGTTTGATCTGCTAAAATGAAACTTTTACATTTGACTATAGCTTGTAAGCTTTGAGAATTACCTTGCAGCTGATCACAGTATGTATTATAATCCTATGTTTAATCAAAATGATCAATTGTGATTACAAAAATTCTTTAAAAAGATGTATGTCTCATCTATTCAGTGTAGTAGAATGATTTCACATTAGTTATGTATCATTGGGTCATGTGACCTAAAAGCTATTGAAAAAATCCTTATTTGTGATGAAAGAAATGTATAAAAAATAGAAAATGCATTAAAATCAGATAAAAAAAAGAGTGTGCCTTTGTGTCAGTGGGTCACATGATCTGGAAGCTTTTGAAGAAAACTGGTGAATTTTTATATTTAAAATAACAAAAAAATAGAAAAATGCATTTAAATCACAAAACAATAATTGTGCCTTCTTCTTGCAGTCTATTTGGATGATTTATGATTGGTTTTGTGTCAATTGTTCACGACCTGCAAGCTCAAATGTAGCTAAAAAATGTAAGAAGATTTAAAATGGGATAAAAATGAGTGTGCCTCGTCTATCCAGTCTAGTAGAACAATTTCAGACAGATTTTGTGTCAATTGGTCACATAACCTGCAAGCTATTGAAGAAAAATTGTGATCTTTAATATAAAAAATTATAAAAAATAGGAAATGCATTTAAATCAGAAAACAATGAGTGTGCCTCCTTCTTCCAGTCTATTTGGACGATTTATGATTCATTTTGTGTCCGTGGGTCCCATGACCTGGAGAAAGAAAAATGCTAATTTTTGACCCGAGAAAATTCCTAAAAATACAGAAAAGACTTAAAATGGAATAAAAAAGGGTGTGCCTCATCTATCTAGTGTAGTAGAACAATTTCAGACAGATTTTGTGTCAGTGGGTCACATGACTTGGAAGCTATTGAAAAAAATGCTACATTTTGACCAAACAAAATTCCTAAAAAATACAAAAATGTTTAAAATGGAATAAAAATTAGTGTCACTCATTGATGTAATCTAGTAGCATGATTTACCATTATTTTTGTTTCAATTGGTCACAAGACAAGGAATTTATTTATTTTTATTTCCCAAGATTGTTCGGTTCGGAAACTTATTGAGTGAACCACCGCGCGTCAGAAGAGGGAGCAACAGAGAGCAGCTAGCCGAAATCTGAGTGCCTGAATCGGATCAACCGTGAGCTAGATGCCGCTAACTCCGCGGAGCTTGAATATCCAATATCCAACTTCAACTTCACCGCGGTCACATACCGGTATGTAGATACAGTAATTAATGGAATATACGTTTTATTCTAGTTTTATTGTGTTTTGGATTTCATCTGAGTTTTTTATGTACCTTTATTTTGTAAGTCTCACCGGAAGTTGCAGGCTTTATATACCGCGGTGTCTTTACGCATCTTGCGTCACTGCTTCTTTAAAGCAGAGAGCCGTGAGCTGCCAGGCCACGGAATCCTGGAGCAGATGGACCGTGACGGAACCTAAAAACCCGCACCACAACCTGGGGGAAAAACCGGGACCGAACTGGGGAAGAAACGATTAAAACTGGACAATAACTGTTTGTATCGGAGCTTTTATCCGATGTGAATGCGCTTAAGTGGCCGGGTAAGTACCACTTTTCCTCGCTATTTTCACTACGTTTCATTTTTCGTTTTTCTGCTCTGGATCTGTTTATGCTAGTTCCGTTAAAACGTTGTTAGCCGTGTGAGTTTTTCGGCTGCCCCGTTGTTAAATCCACGGGTGTGTGGGCCTTGTGTAGCCCGGCTATCGTCCCTCTTCCTCCAGTTTGTTTTCATCAGGAGGGAGCGGCTCTTCTTTTCCTCCTCCTCTTGTCCTGTTGGCAGCCTCCTGTATCTCCATAAGAGACCATTTCATTTCAAAGGGTTTCCACTTTAAACCTCAAAATAACATATCCCACTGTGGCTTTATAAAGAATCATCTACGTATGTCTTACATTTACTGAAGGTTCTCCATGATTTAAAAAAACCCAAACAAAATAAAAGTGCAATATTTGTATAACAGTTTTGCCTCACGTCAAAAGAAATATGGGTTATTTTATTTTGTCATTAACCTTGTTTGAAGTGTGAAATCAACTCGTAATATTGTTAAAGAGTGTATATTTATTTTGACAGATAAATGTATCTATTCTCATTGTTGGCTAATTCTCTCTAGGAATTTAGATCTTTCTTATAAAGACGACTCTTATTTTGAAGAATATCTGAGTTTTGCTGTGAAACTCCATCTTTAACCTTCTCCTATCAGGGAAAGCCACAGGAAATGCAGGGCTCCTTGGTTGCCATGTTGTTTCCCACCTTTTTAATCACCGTAGGTCTGAGAGGCAGAATGCAGCACCTCATTTTCACTCATGGAGATGAACAAAGTTACAAGATGTAAAGGTCCAAATAAAATGGTCCCTATTCGAAAACTGTAGGTTGCATCAAAACATTTCGAACCATAATCATTCATGGTGATTTTCACATTTCTGCTTCGATTATAATGGAAGATTTGTTGATTTAAAATATACCTTTCTAATCCAGACTTTGCAAGACGTTTCAGAGTCAAGGGATTTGACTGAACCATCAACCTTACAGCAATAGTAGACACAGTATGTGAAAGTAAACCAAAGTTTCTACAAAAGCACCAGATATGATGTGTGTTGGGTAAAATGTGTGCTTGTAGGGATGAGTTAAATATATATATTTTTTTCTTTCCAATTGAAATTTCAGTGACTTGAAATGACTCTAATAGAACCCTATTAGAGTGTGAATTTCACACTCTAATAGGGTTCAGTTTCTCAAAGCTTTGTCTGACTTCAATGATAAATATGGAAAAATCATAAGAGATATTAAAAAGCAATCTTTTTTTACAGCATTGCACGAAAGAAAACTAATCATTGTAATTTCTAAATGCTTATTGTGCAGACTGCTATACTATTTTGCCATTCTACTGTTTATAAAGTAACAGAAGTAAAGCAAGCTGATATAAATGGCCCTGGAAGAGTGTGCTTATCAGACATGTCACTTAAAGTCTTAAGCTGACCAGCAGTGCACAGGGGGAGCGGCCGGCCTGTGCTTCTCTCTGCAGAAGCGTAATCTCCTCCCAGTGTGCTGGGATTAGTGTATACAAAGGTTTGAAAACAGTGCTTTTATTAAGACAAAATGAAAATCAGTAACAAAGTAAAAAAACAGACACGAGAGGGAGAAAGAGCGAAACAAACACGAACTTATCACAGCCAACAGGTAGAGTTTGTGTTTATGAATGTGTTTGTTTTATGTGGGTCTAAATAAAAAAAAACATGGCCAACATGGATTTTTCTGAACGATAAAACTGACAGCTGGATTGTTGTGTCAACGTTCTCCTCAATGTCTGAGGCTACTCTGCTGAGATAAAGCCCACACTTTACCCTGAACTGCACACGTCTCCCTCATCCATCACTCTGTGAGGACGCTGCGTTCACTGGCAGTTTGAATCCCTGACCTCTGAACTGTTTCATCACTTGCTTCTCTGTCTAAAGTACCACAACAGCTCATCAGATTGTCTTTTACATGACACACAGAAGTGATTTAGGAAGAATTTAATCAATGCAAGTTTAGACACTATTTTGTTTCTACAAATGAATCTACAACATGGCGTCAGTGAATATGATCTAAAAATGTGCAGCTAGTTTGAGGTAAAAGTTGTGACAAAAAATTAAAGTTTGGAATGGGATTTCTCTGAACCTTTAGACACTGCTCACGTCTATTGTATCAGTGGTGGCTCCCAGAACAGTAGAAATTAGCTGCAGAATCTGAATGTCAGTTCAGATACGAACACAACACTCCCTCGTGTAAATGACGTCACCGTGACAACAGCCTCCACATCTGGAAAGCATCACTAATGTGTTAACTCAACACTATCTCCGCAGTGGGGTGATCTCATGCTCAGCTGTGTGTAATCAGGGACTTTCTGTCAACAACGAAATCAGAATTAAAGCTCAGACTTTACTGTTATTTAGGGAGTTGTATAATGTAAGAGGCCTGTACTAATTAACTTTTCAATATAACACGTACAGCGTTTAGATAGTTGTAGATTCACTCAGTGTGAGGTTAAGGATTGCTCTTAAAATGACCGAGTTTATTTTTCAGTGATCAAGGAAGATGTCCTTTTTTTAAAAATAGCAAGTGTCTCTAAGACGGAGTTTATTCTGGTCAGTGTGGTTGCCATGAAATCTTTGTATAAGCACCTACCTCAACAGTTGTTTTTCTTTTAACAAAAATGATCAGAGTAACATAAAAATGTGTCTTCAGTGAAGCTGCATCTGTAGAAAAATAATATAAAAAGGCGCAAAATCAAAATAAAGGAGCATTTCTTCAAAACCGGGGAAATGTAATTTTTCAGACAAAGAAAACGTTTGATTGGAGGTGTTGTGATCCCTGAATAAAAAGAAATGTGAGAAAGCGTGGAGCTCTGACTGATAAAAGATTAAATAGGAACAAGACGCCTCCTCAGTCTGCAGACACACAGGGATGGTGCTGATGATGCTGATCTTGGTGATGCACATGGTCTGCGTCATGCTGGCGGCCCACCAACACAACAGGGAGGACTTCCTGTCCCACCTCCTCAATGTGCCATGCACAAGGCTACATCACTAGAGTACGCAGGACTCTTTGCATGAGCAGATACGTTTTATTTAGATATCAGTGCCTGTCATCACAGCTGAGCAGGAAAATCTCACATTTCACATCACAAATCATTGAAACTGCACTTCCTTCAAAGATCATGTTGCCATATGTAAAACGAACAGCTAACTAAAAAGCATGAGCTAAAATTTCATAGAGTAACATTTCTCTTTGCTTACTGGGGCAGAGGCTCCTTGCAATGCTGCACTGCTGGAAGACCTAATCAGGTAGCTGACGTGGGAAACAAAAGACATCATGTTCAAAATAAAATCCTCTGTAAAAACAAAAACAGCTGCATACCTAAGCTTGTGCACAGAACGAATCGTTAATGAGGGTTTAATTTACATTTTTCTGGTGTGCCATTCAGGACATTTCATTGGTTGGGATCGTTTTAGATGAAATGTGATGGACAGTCGTGGAGAGCATTTTTCATTATGTGTGCATAAAGTTTAGATGATGACCCTTTTGGTATTTTTGTTTTTAGAAACAGTTTAGTGGTTTTTTTTTTTAATTAAGATGACCGGGCATTTACCAATACTGAGTCACAAACTGATACTTAATTCAAATCAATACCGCATTTATACAATAAAATAAGACTATGTTTTATTAGTAATACATGCTCTACATTATTGTTGCAGCAAGTTGATATTTTGTCCTGGAGTTATGTTGAAACATGTTACCTTTATAATTTCTCTGTAATGTTAACTCAGACTGAATATGTTCATCTCTAGTTTTCAGTTATCGTGTTTGCGTGCAGAGCAGAACGTGTGTTTACACGTCTCCTTTCTGTTCTCTTCTGACATATTTTAACGAGATTCCAGTTAATCGTGTACTTACAGAAATGGTTCTGTTATTTAAACTTACCACTTTTGTTTTTCCATTATTATTGTAATGATTAGTGTCGATAGGTATTATTTAATCACCTCAGAGCTAAGGAACGACAGAGTCAGTTTTACTTGCAGCAAGGGTAGCTGTGCACTACAGACTATGAAGTATTAGCCCCCTCTCTCATTATTTATGCATGCTTGGTCACACACAGTTCAAACATCATTCAGGGTGGGTGTGTGTGTGTGTGTGGGGTCAGAAAGGTTAGGGTTCATTTGTCTTGATTATAAACAGAGGAAGTGGGAAGTGGGGACCTGGTGAATAGCCCCCAGATGCTGCTAATAAAATAATAAAAGCATAACTCATTCTTGTGACCATCTCCTTTCCTGTAACATGTAAGGAGGGAAAAGCACTTAGATGAGTGATAAACAAAAGATATAAAAACCCTAACAAGTGTTTTAACTGCAGTTCTATTAGACAGCTGGATATCTGAGCTCTGAGAAGGTCACATGACGCAGACAAAGTGAGTGGCAGCAGCCAGTACAGTTTCTCTCTGAGGCAGTTTTCTGGTCCGTTACGAAAATGGTTCGTGATTTTTCTTTTTAAAACTGCGACAGCACCAACAACAGGTATCGGTTAGGGTTTGTGAGACTCTGGTACCAATCTGGATCCTGAGCTTATACCCAGGATCAGTTTGAGACATCCCTCAAATGTAGTCGTCTTCTTCTTCATGTTCTTTTTATTAGAGCTTCTTAATTTTAGTTAATCGGGCGATGGCAATAATATAGTCAGTCATTTTCTACCGCTTCTTCCATAGTGGGTCGCTGGGGAGCTGGTGCCTATCTCCAGCAGTCTATGGGCGAGAGGCGGGGTACACCCTGGACAGATCGCCAGCCCATCGCAGGGCAACACACAAACAACCATGCACACACATATTCACACACCTAAGGGCAATTTAGAGAGACCAATTAACCTAACAGGCATGTCTTTGGACTGTGGGAGGAAGCCGGAGTACCCAGTGAGAACCCACGCTTGCACGGGGAGAACATGCAAACTCCATGCAGAAAGACCCCTGGTTGGGAATCGAACCCAGGACCTTCTTGCGGCAAGGCAACAGTGCTACCAACTGCGCCACCGTGCAGCCCAATGGCAATAATATAAATACACTGATATCTGTTGGAATAAATTCCCTTCTGTGCTTCCAACACTCTGCAAGTCATCTGTGCCAGGTGGGGGCATCTAATGCTATGAGACTCCATTAAACAGGCTAAATATACCATTGACATGTAAAATGTGGGCTTATTATACTTGCAATATAATAGCCAACAGTAATTGCATTTATCAAAAAGGGGGCGATCCTGAAGACCTTCTCTGTGATGCATCAGTGGTGTTGTTTCTTGGAGCAGCATCTTATCTACAACCTCGAGGAAACGTCTGGATAAGCTCATCAGGAAGGCCGGCTTTGTCCAAGGATGCCCCCTCAACCCAGTGCAGGTGGTGTCATGCAAAAATTGCATCATTGCATGAGACTGTTACAGAACTGGGTATGTCCTTCAGTGACGGTCTGCTGCATCCAAAGAGCACAAAGGAGCCTTATCCTGGGTTGTTTCTTCCAGCAGCTGTTGGATTGTACAACCAGTGTTCCCAACAAACCCAATAGGTTGTTTGCTTATCACAGACATTATCTGCACAGGCTTCCATATTATTGTAATTAGTTTGTTTTTTGGACAAATATATAAAAGCAAACTTTGTACAGTTTTATCCTCTAACAATTTCCCCATTGAGGGACAAATAGGAGTATTCTGTTCTATTCCAAAGAGTCCTTTTATGTAACTATAGCTTTTTATTATTTTAGAAACGTAAAGTAATGATTTAAAACTTTTTTTCTTTTTCTCTCTAGGCCTTTAACCCCAAAATGGCCGACACCGAAGTCTCCTTATCCCCTGGTCTCCGACCGCTCCACAGTAGCCCCGCTCACTCTGCCCAGCCACCTCCACCACCCTCCTCCTCTTCTCCCACTACTTTCTCTTGTCCTTCCTCACCCTCCAGTGCCTCTTCCTCCTCCTCTTCTTCTTCCTCTTCCTGCTCTGAGAGCTCCTCAGATTGCCCCAACCACCGTCATCATCATCACCACCACCACCATCATCCACGTCCTCAACTCCAGCTGCCCCCGCCTTCCCTCAGCGAGCAGCCGTCCTCTCCCAGCGCCAGCCCTCGCAGCTCCAGCCCCAGCGGGAGCATTGGCAGCACCGGCAGCCTCGGCAGCAGCAGCGAAGGCATCGGCAGCAGCGGCATGTCGAGTGGCGGCGACCAGCGAGGTCCCAGTCCCCTGCTGGACGTCATCTCAGAGGACGCCATGGAGATGGACTTAGGCGTTGACCAAGGTAACAAGGACATGGGAGGATTTCTGAATGAACAGAGGAGAATAAAGCTTTCATCTAATTTGAAAACGGATCAGAAACTCATTATCCCAGGACCAGCGTCTAATTCTGGGCTCCTTAGTTGATTATTTTTCAATAAATATAAAGCCTCATATATTTGATATACATCTGAGCCAAATCGTTCTGTTGAGTGTTTCTGAAACAAGAAGCTCCTGGGGTGAATCTCATTCAACTCTCTGCCTCAACCTCTTAGCCCCACAGCTGTACTTTGAATATTAATGCTGGAATTATGCATTGCGAAGAAAAAAAAAACTCCCATTAATTTCACCAGTAATGCTTCTTTTACGTCATTCACATGTTTTGTTTATTTTTAATTGCTCATGCAGTTCAAATTGTTATAGCTTTAATTATCTTAAAAATTTGGGCTGCAATGAGGATTAAACCTTACAAAAGTATTAAGTTCTTTTAAACTTTTTCCTGTTATTTCAGGTTAAAACCACAAACTAGAATGCATTTGAGGATTTTTAACGCAACAGGTCATCATAAAGTAGTGGAAAACTGAAATGAGGGAAAATATATCAGAAATGTGGGACTTGTGCATGTATTCAGCCTTTCTGGCTCATGTTTCCACCATGTTGCCACCACCATGTGTCACCATTGGAATTGTGTGTTCAAGGTGATGTGCAGTGCTTTTGTGCCCCACATACATATATATATATTAAGGCCAAATGGTTTAATTTTGCTTTTTTGACCCAGAACCCCTTCGTCCTCATATTTTCTGGGTTTCCTGCTTGAGAAACTGCAAAGAGGACTTCTTATGGCTTTCTCTCAGCATTTGCGAAGATCACAACTAATAAAAGTCCTGTCAACAGATTCTCCCACTTTAGATTTGGATCTCAGCAGCTCCTCCAGAGTTACTATGGGGCTCTTGGCTCTGATTAATGCTCTCCTTGCCTGATCTGTGAGTTTAGGTGGACATCCGTGTCTTGCTAGGTTTGTAGTTGTGTCATACTCTGTGTTCATTTTCAGATGATGGACTGAACAGAGCTTAGTGAAATATTCAAAGCTTGGGAGATTTATATATATTTTAGAACTTAACCCTGCTTTAAATGTCTCCGCAGCTTCATCCCTGACCTGTCTCATGTGCTCCTTGGTCTTCATCATGCTGGCTGTTCTCCAATAAACCTCTGAGGCTTTTACCAGAACAGAGATTAATTACACACAGCAAGGACTGATGCTTTTAAAGGCAGTTTGTTGTACTGGATTTTATTTAGGTTTATAAAAGTAAGGTGGGATGAACACAAATACATGCCTCACATTTTAGGTTTTATTTGTAATAACATTGTTAAAACCATATTTCATATTTCCTCTACCTCACAGTTGGTATTTACATTATTTTTGTCACATACAATCCCAATAAAATACATTGACGTTTGTGACTGTAATGTGACAAAACCTGAAACTGAATGTCAAAAAACATTTTTACTTTACTTTTGTTTCCTGTTTCATTGTGGAGTATTTGAACTACGGCCCCTCTTGATTTAACCATTATTTGCAACATGCATTTAAAATGTAGCGAAAAGGATAGGGGTCACTTTTGGAACTCTGGGAAATACGATTCAGCAGTGGTGGGGATCATCTGAGTCCGACTTTAGTGCACCAAAACAAAATGTGATAAAGGTCCGGACTTCTAAATGTCTGCAGTGTTTCATCTATTTTCTGTTTTTCCTCCAGTAATTGATCCAGAAGTGGCTCTCAAGGCTTGTCAGGAAGTGCTTCTTAAAGTGAAGCTGCTCGACAACAAGCAGCAACAACAGTATGTGGAGACGACAGAGTGCTGCAGTCCACAGTGGCACAACAACCCTGACACAAGCTCCATCAAAGAGGAGGAAGAGAATGAGGACGAAGGACAAAAGGATGCCCCTACTACCCAGAAGGAAATCCCTCCGGCAGCACCGTCAGAGGCTCCTTCGCCACCGGCTTCCAAGCAGTCGTGGCTGCTGCGCCTGTTTGAATCCAAGCTTTTTGACGTTTCCATGGCGATCTCTTACCTGTACAAGTCAAAGGAGCCGGGGGTGCAGGCGTACATCGGGAACCGCCTTTTCAGCTTCCCGGACGGTGAGGTGGACTTCTACCTGCCGCAGCTCCTGAACATGTACGTGCACATGGACACCGAGGTGGGAGACGCCATCAGACCTTACCTGGTGAGTCCTCAGCCATACTTGCAGGAGTTCCTGTTAATGTTTCAGAAGCTAAAATGTCTGTGTTTCTCAGATCCATCGCTGCAGATCCAGCATCACCTTCTCTCTGCTGTCAGCCTGGCTTCTTGGCGCCTACTCCTCCGACATGCACATCTCCACGCAGCGCCACTCCAGAGGCACCAAACTCAGAAAGCTCATCTTGTCAGATGACCTCAAGCCTCGCTCAGAAGAACCTCGATCCGTTTCAGGATCTGTTTCCGACAGCCCGCTGTCCTCACCTCCTCATCGGCACCGCAGGCACAACAGCAGCTGTGTGGATGCCTGCACCTCCCCTTCCTTTGTTGCCGGCACCACCCCAGACAGCCCCGACCAGGGGGAGGTGTTTGTTTCTCCAGCCAAGAAGACCCACCAGAGATCCAAGTCGGATGCCACCTTGGCAAGCGGTCTCCCCGGCGCCGGTCTCAGACGAACAGGGAGCAACCCAAAGGTGGAGGCAGTCCATGAGGAGGTGAGAGACAGATTCATTTGTACCTGCAGTCTTTTTAATCGAACTTTGTTTGATTGAAGCCAAACTTTCAATAAAACTTTCAGGAACTCCTCAATATGTTTTACCGACATGGCGGTTGAGCCACATGGTGACCAAGCTGCAGATGATCTTCAGTCTGACTGAGCCAATCAAATACCTTCCCCTCTTTGTTTTCCCAATAGGATACTTTGCTATACCTGATACAGATACAACCGAGCATGGATCTAGAAATTTCATATTGCTAAGTGTCCTGGATTATCATAATATTAGGAATGTGTTTTTAGAGATAGTTTCCATGTCGGGGAACATGGTTAGAGTGGATTCCAGATGTTCTGCATGTAGCAAGTGGAGTGAATCTGCAGAATCTAAAACCACCAGGAACAAACCTGATCAGATTCGGACAGATCGAAATCAATCCAAAATAAGTCCCCAAGAACTCCACCCAAAACGGGGAACTGTTTGTCCGGCCTTTCATGGGGCGCTGCAATTAGAAGCCGCTTTGTAACGAATACTGAAAGTTTTATTCTCCGCTCTTGGAACCAAAATAAACATGATGTGGTCGTTGCTGAGGCTTCTGCTGCTGTGGCTGATCACCTGCAACAAGTCGGATGAGAGAAGCCAAACTAGCTTCCAGTCAGCGTTTGCAGTTCGACAGACACTGAAAGGTAAGGTGTGTTTTTTGTGCTAAACTCGGCCTTCACGTTCCAGGCTGGCAGCTCGGTCACAGACTGACTGAGGCTCTCCACTGGCCGAGAGTCAGGAGGATTGTGTCATGATCAGAAAATAATTTTTACTTACCCCTGTTCTCCTGTTTGCCATTTTCACTTAATCTAAACTTTTATTAGTAGATTCTGCTCTGGAAAAACTAAATCCGGAGACAGACGAAAGAAGAAGCTGAAAATGAAGCTTCTGTGTTCTGCAGATGAACTTTTGAACTCCTAATAAGGAAAAACTGCTTTGTTTGATTTTGATCTCGCTTCCCTTGCAGAACTAAAGGAAAATTCTGGTGCATATTTGAAAAGGATATTAGAATATAGAATTTTAGAAAAACCGACAGAGGTATAAATCTAAGCACCGCAAAAACATTTTGTCTTTACTAAGTTTTAAAGGCAGATTTGGTTCCTGATAAGCTGCTTGTTGTGCCGACTCAAAGCTTGGCGGGTCGGCTCGGGGCCGGCTCTTGAGTTAAGACGGCAGGAATGCTAGCTGCTACATCAGCAGCTTAGATTTTTGTTAGACGTTACAGCTGTGCCTCTGGCTGCACGCTCCATCCGCTGGTCCTGAAAAGCTGCGGATGAATTGACGGACTGCGTCTGTCAGCACCTCCGTTCAGGTTCAGCTTGTTTAAGCTGCAGTAAAACCACGGAGCGGCTGCCAGATAGTAGAGAGTGATTGTGGTGAAAGTGAACCCTTCGCTAAAGACAGACGTGTCCTTCTGGGTGTTGATGCAACACAATCCAAGCTGCTTCAAACATTAACATTTGTTTACAGTCAGGATTCAGGAAGGCCCTTCCTTCTGACATCAGATGGATTCCTGGTTCAATCTGTTTATAATCAGATACAATATAAACATTGCTCTCAACTGGAGAAGCGCTTCCATTTGATGTGTGTGCTTTCTATGTTAAAAACACACGTTGTTTTAATGCTGATAGGAACCATCTCCATTTTAAAGCATTCAGGAACTGTTTTGTCACCTGAAACCCAGTTCCTCTCTGTTCGTCTTTTACATAAAAGGCGGAAATTCAATCTGAAACTTCCTCCTTTGTCTCTTTTCATCACAAAGAGATGAAAGTGGGCTGGAATACAATGTCAGAGAAGCTCAGAGAGGGGAACATGACACGCTGCTGCTGCGGCGCAATAAAACCCTCGCTGCGGTAGCTGTTTGGACACGTTGCGAAACGAGCGGTTTCCGTAGAGATGGATAGGAGGAGGTGACGGGGAGAAGGGAGGGATGGATGACGGGACGAGTTACAGCTTACGGCAGGAGGCTGCAGATGCACCAGCCGGTCGAGAGTGCCTTACTCCATTGCAAGAGACTAAACCAGAAAGATTTATTTTTTCCGAAAAGAACGAGTCATATAGACATTTAAACAACATTTTCTTTCCCCCTTCTCTTCATCAGTTGTTCTTTTGGTTCAGGCATGTTTTCTTATTTTTAGCATTTGTATGGCACAAAAAGTGATCAGAGATGTGTTTGCGTGATTATTTCTTCATAACAATGTGTCATGGCTATTTATTTCCCTTTAATTTCCCCTTGCAGTGCTGTCTCTCCCCTCACAATCTGGATTGGTCTTAAAAAAATAAACAGACTTTAAGACTTAATTGGAAAGATTATGGTAAATATGTCCTAAAATTACTCAGTTTTATGCCTCTTTGTTTTAACTATGGCAGAATATTGAAAACGTTCCATATTTTTATTAAACTATCAACAGATTTCTTGTCACCTATCAACAACAATCCACTCTGACCGAAACTCAAGATGAATACAGTTTTAGAATAATGTTTCATTGCTATTTGGCTTTCAGGGCTGTGCAAAGAGAAATCAGATGTATGTAAAGAAATGCATCACATATTTATTTTTTTCCTCATGATGTCCTGTGGTTCCTCTTTGTGATGGTCGTTGTTCTTTGTGCTTGTTTGCAGCCGGAGCGTCTCCGTCCTCAGAGGGAGTTTGTTAAGTCTCTGTTCTGCATCGGGAAGCATTTGGCTACGCTGCCAACCAAAGAGCAGAAGACCCAGCGCCTGATCTCAGAGCTGTCTCTGCTCAACCACAAGCTGCCGGCTCGGGTTTGGTTGCCGACCGCCGAGCACCAACACCATGTCTGCAGGGTCCCCCACACCCAAGCTGTGGTGCTCAACTCCAAGGACAAGGTTGGTGCTTCAACACTGCAAACAATGAAAACACACTGCCTTGGTGAAGATGAAGGCCCCTACTTCACATTTTGTCAAGTTTGACCATAAACTTCAGAGTGCTGCACTTTACTCTGGTGTCCCTAAATAAATGTAGTGTAACAAGATGTCTGAGGTTACCTTTCAACATCTCAGTGAGCACAATTTAATGGAGAGAAACCAACAAAGACATGGCCGTCCCTCTAAACTCTGGAGGAGCTGCAAAGATCTACTGCTCAGGTGAAAGAATCTGTTGACAGGACCATTAGTAGTTGGATGATCTTTTATACTTCAAAACTACGGTGGCACAAACTAATTTTATGCAGCACACAACAAAGAGAGCTCAAAGCACCGACACCTGAACATCGCAGGGGCAGGAAGCTGGTCAGAGTAGATAAAGGACGTGGCTAAATACTGGACAGTCCAGTTCACATTGGAAGAAAACCTGTTAGAGGCTGCAAAACACTCGAGACTTGGGTGAAAGTTCACATTCCAGCAGAACAACAACCCAAAACATAAAGCTGCAGGTTTAGAAAAAAGCACATTCATTGCCCTTAGGTGTATGAATGAGTGTGTGTGTGTGTGTGGTTGTTTGTGTGTTGCCCTATGATGAACTGGCAACCTGTCCAGGGTGTACCCCGCCTCCCGCCCATAGACTGCTGGAGATAGGCACCAGCTCCCCCGTGACCCACTATGGAATAAGCGGTAGAAAATGAGTGACTGACTGAAATGTTAGAATGGCCTAGTCAAAGCCCAAGCCTAAATCCAGTTAAGAATCTGTTGCAAGACTTAAACTTTGATCTTCAAAAAGATGGGAAGGTTCAAGGGGGATGACAACTTTTGCGGGGATTTGCATTTAAAATGAACATTATTAATTTGATTTGTTCATTTATGCTTCCTCCTTCAGGCTCCGTACATTATTTACGTTGAGGTGCTGGAGTGCAACAGCTTTGAGACGTCTCCTGTTCCCACACGAATCCCTGAGACCCGGATCCGCTCGGCACGCTCTGCAGAGAACCTGGACTGCGGCACACCGGCTAACGGCAGCATCATGACGTCGGAACACAGAGCGGGAAGTTTCTCCACCGTCCCGAACTACGACAACGATGACGAGGCCTGGGCCACAGACGATATCGGACAGCTGCAGGTGGAGGTAATGTTTATTTGAATAAACCCCTGCCTCCAGTAGGCTCATGAAGATAAACTCCTGGTTCCTTTAGGGGGGCTTTTAAATAAGTTTGTCTTTTTCCAGGGGGAGGCTCAGACCAGCAGCAGTGACAACATCAGCCAGTTTTCAGTTGACAGCATCACAAGCCTGGAGAGCAAAGAGCCAGTGTTCATCGCTGCTGGAGACATCAGGTAGAAGAGACTGATTGGAATACACAAACTCTACAGGAAAAAATACAGGATTCTGTTTGGTTCCATTTTCCTACTGGTTGACAGATGTTGCACACCGAGTTGTCTCATTCTTCTCTGAAATCTGTCCCTCCGTTTACTTTAGACGCCGTCTGTCGGAGAACCTCGCTCAGACACCCACCACCTTCAGGAGAGACCCAGAGGACCCGTCAGCCGTCGCCCTCAAAGAACCCTGGGAGGAGAAAGTCAGGTTGGTCCTTCAAGGCAAACAAAAGATGACCCCTGACCTGCTTTCTTCTTCTGCCTCTGTGGTAACTCTGTGGTTGTGTTCAGGCGGATTAGAGAAGGCTCTCCTTACGGTCACTTACCCAACTGGAGGCTCCTATCGGTCATCGTGAAGTGTGGAGACGATCTGAGACAGGAGCTGCTGGCCTATCAGTTCCTCAAACAGCTCCAGGTACAGAAAGACTGACCTCATGTAGACCTCAGAAAACAGCTTAAACACATCCTGTAGTCATTATCTGCAGTATTCTGCCAAAGTATCTTGGATGGTTTCAAAGTATTTTATTGGAATTTTATGTGACTGACCAACAAAAAGGAGCGCACAACTCTGTGTGTGTTCCTGTCTTGGCATCACACTGAGAACCATTTTCCCGAT
The DNA here is from genome assembly GCF_021462225.1 of Girardinichthys multiradiatus. Taxonomy (NCBI): domain Eukaryota; kingdom Metazoa; phylum Chordata; class Actinopteri; order Cyprinodontiformes; family Goodeidae; genus Girardinichthys; species Girardinichthys multiradiatus. The sequence goes on along the minus strand of NC_061806.1, from coordinate 35,226,242 downwards.
TTCACCATCAAATTGAGGATCGTTTGTACCAAAGTGAGGACATTTTGCTGGTCCTCACGACCTGTTTTGCTAACGGTTAGGTTTAGGACTAAGGTATGAATTGACTTTAGGTTAAGGTTAGGGTTAGGTAAGCACTGGTAATGGTTAGGTTTAGGGTTATTGTCAGGGTTAGGGCATAGAAAGGGTTGAAATGACTGAAAATAAATGGAAGTCAACACATGGTCCTCACTACATATAGCAAAACAAGAGTGTGTGTGTGTGTGTGGTAGAAACGACCCACGTACGATGCCGCCGTCACAGGTTCGAGCCCCGGCCTGTGGACCCCTGCTGCATGTTTTCCTCTCTATTTGGACTCCATTTCCTGTTGGTCAACTTCCAAAATAAAGGCCACTAGTGCCAAAATAATAAACATGGCGGTGGCAGCATCAAGCTGTGGTTTATGCTTTTCCTGAAATTGGTCAGAACTGATAGGAACATAGATGGAGATAAATACAAGGAACTCCTGGTAGAGGAGAAAATTAAACAACATATTTGTCATTTCACTGTTATGCATTTGTGCTGGACTGTCACATAAGATCCCAATAGAATACATTGATAAAAAGCTATGCAATTATACAAGCACTGTGCATCGGCAGAGATTACGACACTGATGTGACTGATTGTAGCTCTAGCACTAGAAAAATGTCCTAAGTCTGCTTGTTTTTTATAGTTTTAGTTCAGCAAAACAAACGGGATTAAAATATAAAGGATGAATCTGTCTGTGTGATCAGTCAATCTGGCAGCAGGAGAGGGTTCCTCTATGGATCAAGCCTTATAAGATCCTGGTGATGTCCTCAGACAGCGGGATGATCGAGCCAGTCCTCAACGCCGTCTCTCTGCACCAGGTGGGCACAGATTCCCAGAATCTGTCATCCAAATGTTTAATGTTTTGCTGGACTTTAACCCTACAGTATCCAAGTTTAATGTGTAACACGTTCCTTCCTGTTTAAATCAGGTGAGAAAACAGAGTCAGCTGTCACTGCTGGACTACTTCCTGCAGGAACACGGCAGCTTCACCACTGAAGCGTTCCTCACAGCTCAGAGGAACTTTGTTCAGAGCTGCGCTGGATACAGCCTCATTTGTTACCTGCTGCAGGTCAAGGACAGGTGAGATGAACCTAAAAGAAGTTCAATTTAAACTCAAAGAGATGGAAAGCTTAACAGAAAAGCATAAAATAACTTTACAGCTTTGGCGATTTAGAATCAGAATCAGCTTTATTGCCAAGTTCGTACATACAAACAAGGAATTTGCCTCCGGTACACTTTGCTCTTTTGTTCTGTTTTAGCATTACAGAATATACAAGTTTACAATGTACAATATACAGGTCCTTCTCAAAATATTAGCATATTGTGATAAAGTTAATTATTTTCCATAATGTCATGATGAAAATTTAACATTCATATATTTTAGATTCATTGCACACTAACTGAAATATTTCAGGTCTTTTATTGTCTTAATACGGATGATTTTGGCATACAGCTCATGAAAACCCAAAATTCCTATCTCACAAAATTAGCATATCATTAAAAGGGTCTCTAAACGAGCTATGAACCTAATCATCTGAATCAACGAGTTAACTCTAAACACCTGCAAAAGATTCCTGAGGCCTTTAAAACTCCCAGCTTGGTTCATCACTCAAAACCCCAATCATGGGTAAGACTGCCGACCTGACTGCTGTCCAGAAGGCCACTATTGACACCCTCAAGCAAGAGGGTAAGACACAGAAAGAAATTTCTGAACAAATAGGCTGTTCCCAGAGTGCTGTATCAAGGCACCTCAGTGGGAAGTCTGTGGGAAGGAAAAAGTGTGGCAGAAAACGCTGCACAACGAGAAGAGGTGACCGGACCCTGAGGAAGATTGTGGAGAAGGGCCGATTCCAGACCTTAGGGGACCTGCGGAAGCAGTGGACTGAGTCTGGAGTAGAAACATCCAGAGCCACCGTGCACAGGCGTGTGCAGGAAATGGGCTACAGGTGCCGCATTCCCCAGGTCAAGCCATTTTTGAACCAGAAACAGCGGCAGAAGCACCTGACCTGGGCTACAGAGAAGCAGCACTGGACTGTTGCTCAGTGGTCCAAAGTACTTTTTTCGGATGAAAGCAAATTCTGCATGTCATTCGGAAATCAAGGTGCCAGAGTCTGGAGGAAGACTGGGGAGAAGGAAATGCCAAAATGCCAGAAGTCCAGTGTCAAGTACCCACAGTCAGTGATGGTCTGGGGTGCTGTGTCAGCTGCTGGTGTTGGTCCACTGTGTTTTATCAAGGGCAGGGTCAATGCAGCTAGCTATCAGGAGATTTTGGAGCACTTCATGCTTCCATCTGCTGAAAAGCTTTATGGAGATGAAGATTTCATTTTTCAGCACGACCTGGCACCTGCTCACAGTGCCAAAACCACTGGTAAATGGTTTACTGACCATGGTATCACTGTGCTCAATTGGCCTGCCAACTCTCCTGACCTGAACCCCATAGAGAATCTGTGGGATATTGTGAAGAGAACGTTGAGAGACTCAAGACCCAACACTCTGGATGAGCTAAAGGCCGCTATCAAAGCATCCTGGGCCTCCATAAGACCTCAGCAGTGCCACAGGCTGATTGCCTCCATGCCACGCCGCATTGAAGCAGTCATTTCTGCAAAAGGATTCCCGACCAAGTATTGAGTGCATAACTGTACATGATTATTTGAAGGTTGACGTTTTTTGTATTAAAAACACTTTTCTGATGAAATATGCTAATTTTGTGAGATAGGAATTTTGGGTTTTCATGAGCTGTATGCCAAAATAATCCGTATTAAGACAATAAAAGACCTGAAATATTTCAGTTAGTGTCCAATGAATCTAAAATATATGAATGTTAAATTTTCATCATTACATTATGGAAAATAATGAACTTTATCACAATATGCTAATATTTTGAGAAGGACCTGTATTTACAATGTACAATATACACATATATAATAAAAAAGGTAAAAAACATCTGTATGCTGTTGTTTTGTATTCTATTAAATGTTCATCAGAGAAACAGCCTGGGGGAAGAAACTGTCTCTGTGGCGGCTGGTTTTAGTAAATGTTTTAGGGATGTTTGCTACGTCAGCATTTCATTTGCTTATAAAGGACAGGTCAGGATTGTTTTTTTTATTTTTTATGCCTGGGCCTTGGTTCTGATTCAGTTTGGATAAGCAGGGTTTTTGGAGTACTGTTCTTACCTTCAGTTCTGGGAAGCTGGAGCATTCCTGCAGCTGAAACGGGTCTTCTGTGATCTCTGCAGACACAATGGGAACATCCTGTTGGACTCTGAAGGCCACATCATCCACATCGACTTCGGCTTCATTCTCTCCAGCTCTCCACGTAACCTCGGCTTTGAGACATCAGCGTTCAAACTCACCTCAGAGTTTGTAGATGTGAGTAAAAGCCTTAGTCGTACGACTCAGTCAAAATGTGGGAAACCGAATTCTTAATTCCGAAAGCTTTAACTTCGATTATCAACCTTTTGGAAAAGCATTTTAACGGTTTCCAAAAAGGTAAAAAAGAACAGCAGAACTTACTGAGCTACGATGACACATTTTATTCCATGTTTTCAGGTGATGGGCGGCCTCGATGGAGACATGTTTATTTACTACAAGATGCTGATGCTGCAGGGTCTGATTGCAGCTAGAAAGCACATGGAGAAAGTGATGCAGATAGTCGAGATCATGCAGCAAGGTAAAACTAAAACATGCACCATGCAGTATTAACCACGTTTATGAAGCAGCTGCGTTTATAGCCTTCTTTTAGTGCATAACTGCTTATTTAAACCTCAGTGGGACACATTTTGTGACCTGGGCTATAGGAAACATATAAATAGAGCTGAAACAATTAATTGGATTAATCGAGATTAATCAATATTTGAAATAATCAACTAATTTTGTAAATTGTTAACTGGAGTATACAGAATTTAAAACAAGCCACTTGCTGAAAGACCAACCCACTCAGAGCAGTTATTAGGCCAAAATTGTAGAAACAAACGTACATATTGCATTTAAGATGAAAAACCTTTTTTGTCTGTAAATCTCCTCTATCCAGAACTCAAGTGGCTTAGCTTTAGCTTCACCGGGTAAAAGTCTGTAAAAAATCTCCTATTAAACACATTTTGCTGTCCGACTATGTCGAAAAAACAGTCAACAAATGAATCGATTAGCAAAAATAATCATTAGATGCAGCCCTATATCTAAATTATTTCATTAGTTTGGAGAATTTAAGCAGCAAATAATTACGGTAATCCTAAAAGCAAAAGCTATTACAAACATACTAAAGCGATACAATCCAATAAATAAGTAGATAAATATTTATACATGTAATAGTTATAATAAAACTGTAATAAATATATAAATTTGAGAAAACGGGGTTAATATATTGCTATGCACACTGTCTGTTAAGATCCAATATTTTTCAGTATTGGTCTAATTATTTGAAACTTCCCTGTTCTGCAGTTAGTCATGAAATAATTTAAACTGTTGATGCAGTTCGTTAAATAGACCCTGACATCTGATTGCTTAAAATCACCTCAGCTGTAGACCATTATCCTGGTCTAGGGCAGTGACCCTTCAGGACAGATCCAATAAATCCATGGTGTGCTGCAACACACGACTATGAAAAGGATTGAATAAACTACATACTGCGATCATTCTAAATGCCGTTTTAATAAATAGAAATATTAATGATTTATTTTGACATATATAAGCTTGTGGAAGGATACCCAAATGTTTGACCCAAGTTGTACAGTTTTGAAAGCAGTTCTGTCAAATGCTAAGGAAACGTGTGAATATATTGTATGGTACAGGGGTTGGACAAAGAAACTGAAACACCTGTCATTTTAGTGTGGGAGGTTTCATGGCTAAATTGGACCAGCCTGGTAGCCAGTCTTCATTGATTGCACATTGCACCAGTAAGAGCAGAGTGTGAAGGTTCAATTAGCAGGGTAAGAGCACAGTTTTGTTCAAAATATTGAAATGCACACAACATTATGGGTGACATACCAGAGTTCAAAAGAGGACAAATTGTTGGTGCACGTCTTGCTGGCGCATTTGTGACCAAGACAGCAAGTCTTTGTGATGAATCAAGAACCATGGTATCCAGGGTAATGTCAGCATACCACCAAGAAGGACGAACCACATCCAACAGGATTAACTGTGGACGCAAGAGGAAGCTGTCTGAAAGGGATGTTTAGGTGCTAACCTGGATTGTATCCAAAAAACATAAAACCACGGCTGCCCAAATCACGGCAGAATTAAATGTGCACCTCAACTCTCCTGTTTCCACCAGAACTGTCCGTCGGGAGCTCCACAGGGTCAATATACACGGCCGGACTGCTATAGTCAAACCTTTGGTCACTCATGCCAATGCCAAACGTCGGTTTCAATGGTGCAAGGAGCACAAATCTTGGGCTGTGGACAATGTGAAACATGTATTGTTCTCTGATGAGTCCACCTTTACTGTTTTCCCCACATCCGGGAGAGTTACGGTGTGGAGAAGCCCCAAAGAAGCATACCACCCAGACTGTTGCATGCCCAGAGTGAAGCATGGGGGTGGATCAGTGATGGTTTGGGCTGCCATATCATGGCATTCCCTTGGCCCAATACTTGTGCTAGATGGGCGCGTCACTGCCAAGGACTATCGAACCATTCTTGAGGACCATGTGCATCCAATGGTTCAAACATTGTATCCTGAAGGCGGTGCCGTGTATCAGGATGACAATGCACCAATACACACAGCAAGACTGGTGAAAGATTGGTTTGATGAACATGAAAGTGAAGTTGAACATCTCCCATGGCCTGCACAGTCACCAGATCTAAATATTATTGAGCCACTTTGGGATGTTTTGGAGGAGCGAGTCAGGAAACGTTTTCCTCCACCAGTATCACGTAGTGACCTGGCCACTATCCTGCAAGAAGAATGGCTTAAAATCCGTCTGACCACTGTGCAGAACTTGTCTATGTCATTCCCAGGATGAATTGACGCTGTATTGGCCACAAAAGGAGGCCCTACACCATACTAATAAATTATTGTGGTCTAAAACCAGGTGTTTCAGTTTAATTGTTCAACCCCTGTATGATTAGGGTCGGTATACCCTCCTTGCTGATTTCTGGAGATGTTCTTAGAACATTTCCTCAATATTTTTATTCCTCATGATGTCCTCTACTTTAAGACGTGCACAGAAGCATCCAGAACAGGATGCCACCCCTGTACCTCCAAGTTAACAATGTATTCTCAGGCCTGGAAACTTTCCCCTTTTCCTCCAAATGTAAGAAAGGTCATTATGGCCAAAAACTTCACTTTTATGTTTCATTTGATGACAAGATATTTCTCCACAAAGCAAGGTTTGTGCTTTTTGTAAATTGTGATGCTTTTGGAGTTACGGCTTCTTCCTCACTGATCGGCCTTTCAGCCTATGTGAGGGCAGGACTTGTTTCACTGTGGATAATGAAATGCTTACCAACTTCACATCTTTGCAACAGGCTTTTACTTTTGTTGTGGGGTTGATATTCACATTTTGCACCCATACATGTTCATCTCTGGGAACACAGAACCTGTCTCCTTTCTGAACAGTATGATCTCCAGACATTCGCATGGCTTTTATACTTGAACGTTTCACCTTCTGGATCTGGAAATCGTACCCAAAGATTAAGCAGGCTTGTGAATGTCCACAATCCTCTGCCTGATATCTTGGCTGATTTTTTTTTTTTCCATGATGTCACACAAGGAAGCAATGTGTTGCCTGGAAATACAACCACAGGTGTGACATCATCGCCAGGGCTTTGAAAAATTGCTTAAAGGCATAAAAATCTTAGTGACTGACCGTAAAGCCGTTCTTTGTTGTTTTCCCACCAGGTTCCCACTTGCCCTGTTTCCACGGCTCCAGCACCATCCGGGGCCTGAAGGAGCGTTTCCACATGTCTCTGACGGAGGAGCAGCTCCAGCTGCTGGTGGAGCAGCTGGTGGATGGATCCATGCGCTCCATTACCACAAAACTCTACGACTCCTTCCAGTACGTCACCAACGGGATCATGTGACCTGTGACACGACTTCTTGAGATGGTTGAGCGTCAGGAGATAATGTGGTACCGACTGGATTTACTGGATTTGAATTTTGTGATTCTTTTGGAATCTTATGGATCAGATCTGGGAAAAAGCAGAATCGGGATCATTTTCAGATCGCAAACACTAAACGGGATGGGGGTATCAGATATGCGTTTACTGTGCTGCTGCTGCCAGATGGCTGGAATAATCTTGGACCTAAACCACTTCTACTGGGCTCTACTCTGAACCAGCACCCACAAGCTGCTGGTTTTGTTCTCTGGATCAGTTTAGGGCTTTAAAGCTGTTGCTGTGAAACAATTTAATGGAGACAGAAATGACCATTTCATTATGAAGGATTTAGTCATTTATTTTCAGGAACTTTCTCGATCTTCATAGTGCAGTATGACAGGACTGTCATTTTCTCCAGTTTTGACTGCTTAAATGACAACATGATTAATCAGTTATTTACTAAACTCATCCGCAGACGAGTTTGTGAGATTTATGACTGAAAGGTTGATCTGTTTGTTCACAATCTGAATGACTAATCTTCTGATCTGGAAATGCATCAAGTGCTTTACAACATACCACATCTATCAGTAATATCAACAGATTTCCTAGCTGGAAAACAGAACAACTTGGTTCAAATAAATTTTTTAGCCTTAAATGATCAGAAGCCGTCAAAAAGGCCCCAGAAATGTCCAACAGAGCCAACGTTTGTGGTGCAGTTTGTAATATTCTGCAAGAAATTATATCAACCAGCTGTTCTCTGATAAACCCTCTGGAATGAATTAATAACTCTAACTGCACAAGAGTAATAAAACAAAAAAAATTTCTAGAGGTTTATTCATGTGGACAGTCTGACCTCTTCAAACCCAAAAAACACTTGCAAGACTAGTTCAACCCGACTGGGCAGCAAACACCAGCAAGAACGTTTGTGGCATCTTCTAAACGACCGAGGACATTAATCGGTATTTGAGGTTGTTCTTAAAGAACAGGAACATTAATGGGCAAAAGCACATCCTGGGCTGAGGGTTGTTGTTATTTCTGCATCTGTTCTCTGGATAAGCAGAGGAAAATGCTTAGAGATAGAAAAGAGACTTTAATATGTTTTCTTTTGCTTGGTGTGTGGGAATAGTTTTGTCTCAGCTGGATTCCTCACAATGGTATTTATTTCACCAGACAGATATCACAGCTGCAAAATCTGCTGCTGATTCCTGCAACAGTGAAGGGAAAGTCTTCACCAGCTTAACATAAGAGATATGAGACTTCTAAACCAGTAACTGAATCGTTTATCATTCTTCAATGCCAAATATTTAAAAAAAAAAAGTATTTAATTGCAAATAAAGAATCGTATTTAAACCTAAAACGGGTGGTGACGGTGCAGAAAAGATGGACATGGTCTACCTAACTGAAAAGTGAAGCCAACGTAGAAACATTTTTAAAACTGTATTTTATTGAAGGACCAACAGGGGGCGACACTTGACGTGGGAATGGAGTTTTTTAACGAGGAGAAGGTTTTGTTATGACTTTAAGGGGCTAAATCAATAGCAAAGGGATGTTCAAACTAAATGTTTAATTCATTTTGAGTTAAAAAATCAGTATTGGCTTCAGGATAAAGCTGATAATGTGTTTTTAGGTTAAGGAATAATTCCTTTAATAATTAACGCAATGCATTGCTAGCTTTGTAGATGTGATTACTGTCTGGTGCAAAAACTTTCATTGTTTGTTAGTTGTTGGTCTGAATCATATTTCAGATGGAAAATTGTCAGATTTTTTTGGGTTTTTTGTTTTGCACATGGGAACGACGCTAACATTAGCAAAAATCTAAAGCATTGACTGAAAAAAGAAACATGGACGCTCTCTTTACTTTCAACCAAAAGGCCGCTAACTGGCTGTGCATTCTGATACGTCACTGTCAATGGATATCTTGTTTTACAGTTACAGAAGTGTGCTTATTTTGTAAATTTTGACACTCAACATTCTTCCTCCTGATTGGTTGAAGCACATTTCTCTAACTGATGCTGGCCAATCCGGAGCATCTGCTCCACAGTTTAGTTTAATGGTTACAAAAGGACATTTTGTTAATGAGACAAATGATGAGGGGATTTCTGGACATGTGAACAAATGTTTTTTTCTTTTTTTCTTTAATAACTGTCCATGAAAATATTGTGATATTGTCTGTTTTTCAGTGTTGACGAGTAGAAACTTCAAGCTTGGATTTTAAACCCATCCATGATGCTTTCTAATGTTACACTGGCTTTACTCCAGAGTCCTGAACACAAGTATTAACACCATATTTATACATGGAAAAACAACAAAGTTTCCTTATATGTTATAGTTATTTATTTTTCTAATTAGAATGTACAGGTCCTTCTCAAAATATTAGCATATTGTGATAAAGTTCATTATTTTCCATAATGTCATGATGAAAATTTAACATTCATATATTTTAGATTCATTGCACAGTAACTGAAATATTTCAGGTCTTTTATTGTCTTAATACGGATGATTTTGGCATACAGCTCATGAAAACCCAAAATTCCTATCTCACAAAATTAGCATATCATTAAAAGGGTCTCTAAACGAGCTATGAACCTAATCATCTGAATCAACGAGTTAACTCTAAACACCTGCAAAAGATTCCTGAGGCCTTTAAAACTCCCAGCCTGGTTCATCACTCAAAACCCCAATCATGGGTAAGACTGCCAACCTGACTGCTTTTTTCAGATGAAAGCAAATTCTGCATGTCATTCGGAAATCAAGGGACCAGAGTCTGGAGGAAGACTGGGGAGAAGGAAATGCCAAAATGCCAGAAGTCCAGTGTCTCAAGTACCCACAATCAGTGATGGTCTGGGGTGCCGTGTCAGCTGCTGGTGTTGGTCCACTGTGTTTTATCAAGGGCAGGGTCAATGCAACTAGCTATCAGGAGATTTTGGAGCACTTCATGCTTCCATCTGCTGAAAAGCTTTATGGAGATGAAGATTTCATTTTTCAGCACGACCTGGCACCTGCTCACAGTGCCAAAACCACTGGTAAATGGTTTACTGACCATGGTATCACTGTGCTCAATTGGCCTGCCAACTCTCCTGACCTGAACCCCATAGAGAATCTGTGGGATATTGTGAAGAGAACGTTGAGAGACTCAAGACCCAACACTCTGGATGAGCTAAAGGCCGCTATCGAAGCATCCTGGGCCTCCATAAGACCTCAGCAGTGCCACAGGCTGATTGCCTCCATGCCACACCGCATTGAAGCAGTCATTTCTGCAAAAGGATTCCCGACCAAGTATTGAGTGCATAACTGTACATGATTATTTGAAGGTTGACGTTTTTTGTATTAAAAACACTTTTCTTTTATTGGTCGGATGAAATATGCTAATTTTGTGAGATAGGAATTTTGGGTTTTCATGAGCTGTATGCCAAAATCATCCATATTAAGACAATAAAAGACCTGAAATATTTCAGTTAGTGTTCAATGAATCTAAAATATATGAATGTTTAATTTTCATCATGACATTATGGAAAATAATGAACTTTATCACAATATGCTAATATTTTGAGAAGGACCTGTATATCTTTACCAATATCAAAGAAAATTGGATGTCAGTTGACTTGCTAACATATTTTGGGCTGAGTTTGAATATTTCTTGTTCAGCTGCATTGGACTACTTTTAAAATTGTGGTTGTGAAAAATTCCAGCAATCAATACTCAACACCAACATGTCACATCAGATATGCTGAAAGTAAAAGATGGGTGAAGAAAAAACTACATGTTACAACCAAAAATCCGGAATTGCAAAGGGCTCTCTGTCAATTAATGGTTAAGGTTGTTTATAGTTGGCATAGGAAGATTATATATTTATACATGTGGCTTATGCTTTTGCAAATGGCTAGAGTAAAATGAAAGAGGCTGAAGCTCAGTCACTGATTTATTTTAGTCATATTTATTTGTTAATCTCTTTAGGTCAATTCACCTCTTTGCTGGTTTGTACCCATATTGGCCATTTTGTCCCTCCCTTTCTCCATTTTTCTACCCATAAGCAATCAGTTTCCATGTACTTAACCATTGTGTATCAGCTGAATTGTCTCCATAGTTGTGTATTTTGAGAATTTACGAAGAAGAATAATCATACAAATGCTCAAGTCTGGAATGTAAACCCAACTTCATTGTATATTGTCCCCTATTTGACATCATTTCCTAAAAAAAAGTTGGGGAAGGCTGAAACTCCAAGGGTGAAAAATGGCGAAGGTGTGAATTGACTGGAAAAACTACATTTTATTCTGTATGAGTGAACAAGCTGAACGTAGCCCAGAAGGTGTTAGCATGTTTACCATGTTAGCTAGCTGCCTGCTCTGGTCTGAAGATTTATCGTCTTGTATCATAAAGTCACGAAACAGCTCAGTGTTATTACCTCATGACTGTTTTATTATCTGGATGAATTTAATGAAACTAAAAAGATCTTGTTAAGAAAAAGCTAATTAGCATCAACTAGTTAACATTAGTACTGCCTGCTTCAGTTATTTCCAAGTTAATTTATTAAATAAGTAATCATTTCTCATGTTTTCACTAAAACATCAACTTATATATGGTAAATAGAACTTATGGTTGATAAACAACTAATCACAATGTTTTTTTTTAGTCAAGTTAGCCTTTTACCTTTGGCTAATGCTATATTGCTAGCAAGCTAAGGAACGGAGTCAGTTGAACATTAGGCTTGAGGGACAAAACGTAGCTAATTTTCCACTTTAATGTATCAACCTCCTCCATAAAGGTTTTAAAACATTAATTAATTGGCTAAATTCTTGTTAGTTTGGTAACTCTGACAATAAAAAGGCAGAAATTAAGTTAGAAATGTTAGTTTTGGTGGAAAAATGTATGTATGGTTGATGCTTGCTCTAACACAAGTAAATTTGTATGGTCACTACATACCTTTTTATTTCTTTTGCTAGCCATATTTTTGTTCTATTTGTAAATCATTCCAGAAATAATCTGGCCTATGATATAAAGCAAATGTTTCATTCTTTGGACTAACATCCTCTCGCTGGAATAAAGCCAGTGTTTGAAGGTGCTGAAGAGCAACTAATAATCCAATTTTCCTGAATGTTTTTGTTGTTGTTGGTTTAACCACTATTGAAGGAAAAGCACAGATCTGTTGTGAAAGCAGCATCATGTTACCTTCTGCTAACCTTAAGCCTCTTACTTTATACATAGCTGTGACTAAGGTTTACCAGATAAGCAACTGAAATGGCTAACGGTCTTTGTGATCTTTTTTTGTGTGAATATGTATGTTTTCATGTTAAAGAAAAAAAGATGCCTTGATATGTACAGTACATACAAATTTATCAATGCAACTAGAGGGCCGAATGTTTTTGGCCCTCAGAAGTGCTTTTATATCAGATATCTGAACATATCGGGGCGAGTTTTATTACTCAAAATGTACAGAAACTCGCCCCGATAATAAAAACCTTTCATTGCCTTCTTTGTTCCTTTCATCAGCTCTCAAAAGTACTTTAAATGTGAAAAAAACTCTCGGAGTGCATTTATTCTAAATGTTTTGTTTGAAAGGATTCCTTGTTTCTAACTTTCTCTCATGCCACTAAATATATTAAAGACATCTTAGTCAAATCTTATCCGTGTATTTCGACTGAAGTTTGATAAAACGCGAAACTACATAACAGAATGCAAACCTTTCAGGGTATTTTATTACAGAATAGACTGTAATATTACACTGAGGTACCATCATGGTATCACCAAGGCAGCTTGAAACTATGTGCGCAGTTCACGATACTCTGTAGACCACAGTGTACCATTACACTTTAAACTGGGACGGTTTCGTTTAAAATGTTTATGTATGTTCCTCATTTAAAGAATGAACACTGCCTCATTTTAAACCCATTAAGGAAGAAGAGGTTAGATATCTGTTCCAGTTGAGCATAATGAAGTCTGATTAGAATTAGGCAGTGATAAAGATGATGAGCAGCAAGAATACCTGCCAGGAGAAATGAGGATGAGGGCAATGAGGCCATCTAGCATGGTGTAAAAATTAAGGCTGTTTGATTTCTACCCTCTTCTTCGTCGTCAGAGGGATGTAAAACTAGGCTTAATCAATTCCATAAACAGAAGAAAGAGTAATAGTTACATTTACTGCAACCAACATCAGATTTGTCTTTGGTAAATTGTAAGAAATCTAAATATTATGAGACATTAAGCAGTTCTTGTATCGTCCTGGAACAATCCACTGAAATTAAAGTGTTATATTTAAAATGCTTTTACATTTAAAATAGCGTTTACTGCAACCTGTTGCATGTTAATCATGCAGTAAATGTTCACATTTAAAGAAAAAATAAACTACTATATTATGGTACAATGTGACCTACAGGTCAACAAAAACATTACCGTACTTAGATTTCTTTGGGTCATTTTTAGTGCATGTCGAGACTTAAAAACACCCCAGACACTCCCATTTTATTCCTAACTGGCATTAAAACATGTACCACAGAGGATCTTACCCATTTCTCAGGGAATTTTGTGGGATATGTTTATTTTTTCAATGCATGCACTAATTGGACCTTTTCAAAGGCCTGGCTAGTATGAGTGTGTGTCTGAATGCTGTTCCGTCTCTCTGCGATGGACTGGTGACCCGTCCAAGGTCTGCCCCACCTCTCGCCCAATGATTGCTGATCAGAACCAGCCCCTCATGATCAAGAAACCGAAATAACCCAGAAATTACTTTCAGGTTCAGTAATTTATCTCCAAACTTAAAATTAATGTCATCTATTGATTCCAGACACCCAAAGTTAAAGGAAGACTCTTCAAGTAAATGTTTATTAGAGAGACAAACGGAACGGAGAACTTAACATAGATTCTGATTTTATTGACAGTTTGACAAATTCAATAGATCATTAACAGAGTGGCAGCGGTCAAACAGTTAACAGAAAATAGTGAAAGAACATAAATAGAACCAGAAAGCACAGAAGTCACCAATACCTCACAGACACAACATCCGTGGCACTTTGATTTTGGCCATCCGGGTCTCAGTCTGGAAATGTTCAGAACGTCGGGAAAACGAGGAAACCCACCTTCCTCATCTTTCTTTCCCTAAATCTTCCATTAAATCATGTTAGTGGGAAGTAGAAGATATTTTGTGCTTGTTTGGTGTTTCTGTAAGAAATGGTAATAAAGTACAGAAAGACAGGAGCTAAGAACGTTTCATCTGAACTTTCCTACCTGTTTTATATCCCAGCTTGGAAATATCACTCAGATCTTGGTGCTCTTAAATATTTCACTCAGACTGAAACTATGAAAACTGTTTCCGTTAAAAAACACCAATGGTTTGTTTAATGGCTTCCAGCTGTGAAGCCTTAAAAAACCCCAAAAGGGAATGGACCCGAGGCTTTGAATTACAGAATTTTAAAAAGGTAGAAGAAAATAAATTAAGATTTAGCGAATACAGCCGAAGTTTAATCAATATTCTTTTTTAACCTTGTTTCCACAGTAGATTTAAACTCTGACTCAGGGTCAACAGAACCCACAGAATCATCTCATTTCATCATATTTCATGTCAACATTTTCAGCTGCAGACGCCAAACACAGAAAGGCTCGAATTTGAAGTGTAATCTACTAATAAAATTCATTTTAAAATATGATCTACAGTGACAGGTTAATGCTCTTTGCTGCTTAGCAATTTGTTCTCTTTAAATGGAACTTGTGCTGAAGATTTTCAATCCCTGTCAAGCAGTTCTAATTGTGTTTACTGACACCAATGAATCCAAAAGTGGTCTAAAAATGTCAGTAATTCAATTCAAAAAGCAAAACCTATACATAGATATATTATTTACAGATATTTTAAGCATTTAGCTGACGGAAACCCAAAATTCAGTTACTCAGAAGATAAGATCATTACTCAAGATCAATAAAAAAAGAATTTTAATATCAAACTAGTATGTTTGGACCATCATTGTAACAAAGCATAATAATGGAAAGTTGAGTGGAAGGAAAAAAACGTCAACAAATAACTGAGATTTGTGTGGGAAATTCATGTGGCAGGAAGTACAGCTAGAGGCACCACACAGATGTTTCCAGGACATGGGCTACAGCTCTCACTTTCCTTGTGTTAAGCCACTCCAGAACTGGACACAGAATCAGAACATCTTACCTAGGCTAAGTGGAAAAAGGAAAAACACTTGTACAGTCCTTTCTTCAGAGGAACGTGAAGAAAAAAGAAAATGCAACACTGTGTTGACGCATAAATAAACATCCACATCCATAAGCAATTCTGTTAAAAATCGAATCCTGGGTTTTCATTTTAACTTTTTGAAACAAATGGAGATGAGCCTGTGGGTGAGAAACCGACTGGTTAAACCAAGGCTGTATCTGCTGAGGAAACCAGAGTTTAGAGGTGATCCTGTCTGAGCAGCTTTGGTTGAACCTCATTCTCGTAAAAAGTTTTTCTGCGTTAAAAAGAGATTAACGGATTGTTTTTCCCCAGAAGAGGTTTTGTAACTGCAGAGAACGAAATCAGAGCTTATCTGACATCCAACACATCTGAAGGTTTGTTTGGACCGGGTTTAACTTGCATAAAATGCTTCATAACAAGTTAGGAGACAATTAATAAACCTGACAAAAATGTATCTTCATGCTAAATTTGCCAGTTTAAATAAAATCATCTTCTGTCCATGCTGTTATAAGACATCTATTCATTCCTGTTAAAAAACACCACATCTTCCAACTGAATTCAGAACTGTAGGAAACTGGATTTTGGCAAAAGAACAAACAGAAAAACGTTAGGTTTGTGGATTTTACAGCTTTTCTTGGTTATCTATGACAATTAAGTCAGTATTTGAGAGTTTCTGTAGTTTATATGGAATACAATGAGAGAAATGAAGACCTTCCCCTTCAGCTCAACACAGGTTCTGATGTTTTATGAACCGAACAGGAAAATTAAGCACAGCTGTACAGACTGAGGTATTTCCTTACAACACCTGTTTGGTGACATATAAGGTTTTGGGTCAAGTTGTATTAAGTTAGACTAGCTATAGGGTCTAGAGCAAACATCTGAAAATAGTCCAGTGACCCATTTTTATACATTTTGTGCAAGGAAAGCTGACGTAACTGAGTAGTAAGCTTAGAAGTGATGCAATGTGTCAAATATTTCACCTTGATCTCTTAAAGTCAGAGCTGCTGCAAACTGCAAGTTTCCTTCTGCCAGCATCAAACAAATCATCCAGTCCTGGCATCTATGAAAGAGACTCAGAAGAGTCTGATGTTCCAGCTCTGACCACACCTCAGAGTCTGAGCGCCGTTTGGAATCAATGATACAGATAACTCAGAAGGGGGCGCTGCTGCGTAGATCTGCAGGGAAAATTTTACACGCCGTAGCGACTCCCAAACGAATTGGCCTGAAGGTGAGCGAACTGGAACACCAGAGGTATTTTACATTCTTAAGATAAAAGATAATAAGGAGGTCTAACATTCACAATTTCTTTGGTAAGTATATATTAACATTTATAAAACAGAAATTTCATCGTGAAGTAAATTAATTATTTCCGTGGAGGAAGCTATTAAAATCTAGCGTCTTGCAAAAAATATTTATAACCTTGAATGTTTTTACATTTTATCACGTTACAACCACAAGCTTTAATGTGTTTTAATGGAGAGTTTATGTGACAGACCAACACAGAGTGGTGCATAACGGTGAAGCATAAGGACAATCATACATGGCTTTAAAACGTTTTCGCAAAGAAGAATCTGAAATATTTTGTGTGCATTTGTATTCCGCCCCTCTTGTACTCTGATACCCCAAAATAAAATCCAGTGCAGCCATTTAGAAGGCTCCTAATGAGTAAATAAATCATCCAAAAGGACAAAGAGAATGGCTCCACTGCAAACCTACACCGAAATGACCGTCCAACTGAATTGGCAGTCCAGGGGAGGTCAGCATTAAGCCAATGGCTTATGGTAACTCTGGATGAGCTGCAGGGGTCCAGAACTCAGGTGCTAGAAAACTGTTAAGCCGGGCAGTTATTAGTCGCACCATTTCCACACAGAAACATAGTGGTGGCAGCATCATGCTTTCTTCTGCGGTAAAATCCCTGCCACAAGGGATTCACCTGACCACAACCCTACATATACACCCACAGGAGGAGTACAGATCAATTAGTGTGTTAGAATGGCCTAGTCAAAGTGCATCTATGAGAATCTGTGGGTCAATACTTAAAAACTCATCCAATCTGAGTGAGCTATTTTGCAAAAAGGAGTGGGCAAAAGAAAACTGCTGCAATTGCAACAAAAGGAAGTTCTACGACATGAACATTTATGCACGTTTCAGATTATTGTTTTTACTTTTTCGGTCCAACACATAAAATCCCAATAAAATGTCTGGTTCTAAAATGACAAAATGTGAAAAAGTTCAAGGAGTACTGAATACTTTTGCAAGGCACTGAGCCACATCGCATTATATCATGAAAGCTTTGCTAATGATCCTAAGATGTGTTAATGAGCAGGAGACGTTTTTGACAAACAAATGAATCACCGGCCTCGAAAACGTCAGAAAATGTGTTTAAATAAAAATAAAATCCACAGTGCCTTCTGTAAGTGTCTTCCTTTGCTGAAAAAAATATTGCTTCACTTATTTTGAGGAGCTCAATTTAATACAATCTGAAATAAATATCTGACTAAAGGTTTTATATATTGGCATCAGTAAGTTTCCTTTTTTCATTAATCATTAAAAACTGACCATAAGAGCAGCAGTTAGAGAGTTTATACGTAAAGACCTCGGTTACTGCGATAAGCCCTTCATGGAGAGAGGCCGGTTCTCCAGCTGGACCCGCGGGCTCCAACAGACTCCAGTGTTTACGTTTTTCCAGACTGGGGGACACAGACCTGCTGGACGAAAGCAGCCGGGTTTGGCATCGAGCTAACGGACACGCCAGACTCCCGAGAGGACCCAGGCGTTAAACAGGAAGCGTTTATAGGACGACGCAGTCCGAGTCCTTCTCTTTTCTTCTGGCTTGCTGCGATCCCTGACCTCTGACCTGGAGACAACAAAGACAACATGGTCACAACAGCCGCAGATATTAATGGAGAGTGAGGTGGAGTCCTTCTTTGTCAAACCTGTCTCAGAGCCACAGATTGTAAAGTGAAGCAACTATGAAGTTAGTCTATAAAATGGAGTTAAAAAACCCCCAGAATGCTCATTTAAAAAGCATTTATTTCATGTTATTATATTGAGATTTACTTTTACTTTTGGGAAGCTTAGATTTCAAGCACTAAAACAATTCATCCAAATACATTTCTCTGGTTTTGGCCCACATTTGTTCCCGAAAAAATAACCTTTGTCATCAGACAGCTGAGAATCTGCTGATAATCCTCACATGTATCCAAAAAATAAAATGACCCTCAGTGTATATTTGGGCATACAAGCTGTTTGTTATTTCATCTTTTCACCATGGCAACAGAAGAGTTTGAAGGCATCCGTGAGGAACATTAATATGACATTCATCACCATGTTGTGTGGTGTCTGACCAGCACAGCTGTGTTACCTGCCGTGGTGTCTGCGTTGATCCCGGCTGCTGCTGCTGCTGAGGCTGCTGGAATTGCTGCTGCTGCTGGTACTCCTCCTGCTGGAGCTGCCGGGCCAATTCCAAGTCACTAAGAGGTCCAGGAGCACCTTCCTGCTGCTGCTGCAAAGAAACTGCTACAAGGTAGTCCTGAAACAAAATAAACCAATAAAAATAAGCCGTGAAGCATTACTGGCAAATCCTGTCAGCCGGAGTCGGCACCTGGTCGATCTGCCTCTGCTGCTCCTGGCTGCTAGCCGGCAGGTGGGTGATGGCCGGAGATCTCTCAGGAGGAAGGCACAATCTGAAGTCGGAGTTGCAGAAGTTTCCGTCTCCTTCAACGTTATGAAGAGACTCCCAGACCATGCTCTCTTCCTGCAGGAAGCCCTGATCTGTCACAAGAAGGTACAGGTGATCCTGAAAGAGGACAGAGAAACTTAAGATATATGCTGTTAGATCATTAACATACCTCAGGTGTGTCTCCCCCTTGTGTTGCATGGTGGTACAGCAGGGTGTGTGTTTCCTCCTCACCTTGTGTTTGATCATCGTACTGAAGTGGTTGTTCCTGAAGAACACGGAGATCTCCCCTTCTTTGGCCGTCGTGTTGAGCTCACACAGACCGTGATATGAAAGCTGAGTGGCTGTAGACTCCAGAAACTGCTCCGCCACTAGACCTACAAGTCACACAAACACAAATGTACATAACACACAGAACTATCAATTAGAGAGATATTTAAACTATTTGCAAATCTGGATCAAGTGCAAAAATGACAGCAAGCCAGTTACCCCAAGCCATTCGCTCTGTATCTTTGTCAGTTTGGGACTCAGTGAATGTGTGAATGGGTCTCTGCTTGGATCATATCACATTAAGCCCTACAGCTGCTGTCCTAACATGCCTCTTCAGGCCTGTGTGAGCTTACTGGATGGTTTATGTTTGTAGGGGTTTTACCTTCACTGACTCTGCTGCTGTCTGCAGAGTGCTTGCAGTCAATGATTTTCTCCACCAGCTGGTTGTAACTCAGTTTCCCCACAGCAGCCACCATCTCTGGACTCTAAAACACACACAAAGCAGACAAACAGAGTACGGTTCATTAACCAAATGAATCCAGAAACAGGTTCTGCTTTTATTCTTGCTTTGACACGTCATATAATAATATAATTCACAGCAAATGTAAACTGATGTTTCCAGGTGAGCTTACGGTTGACTACCAGTTAATGCGTTACCTGTGGGTCTACCAGCCAGCCATGGTACAGTGGGATGTTCAGCAGGTCAAACACGATGCACTCCGGTGTGTATTCGAAGTCTGTGACTCCTGTGAAGCGAACATTAACATCAAGGCCCGTGGACAGCTTTGGAAGCACCGCCATGGCATCGCTCATGTTCTGCAGACACAAAGCTGCCAATTAGTTCATCGAAATTATTGTTCCAGGTCAACATTAGGGGCGTCTCAAACCAAGAAAAACCTTGGAAAATAAATACAAGGATCAAAACAATGCTGTTCCGTAGATGGTCTGAAAGTTCACTCAACGAGGAAGAAGCCATTAGTCTAAAAAAGCTGGATTACAATTTCAAACGCACTTAGGGGCGAAGAATTGTTTTTCTCCAAGGACAGGTTCTGTTGTGTGATGAAACTAAAATTCTAATTTTGACCATATTGAACAGTACAGCGGTGGCAGCATCATGCTGGTGGGGGGACGGATGCTGCAGGAGAGACTGGTGCACTTCACAAAATAAATGGCATCTGGAGGAAAGAACAGTGTGTGCAAATACTGAAGAAACAACTCAGGCAGGGAAGTTAAAGCTTTGAAACAAACGGGTCTTCCAAATGGACAATGACCCTGATCATACGGTCGAATGAGCTACAAAATGACTTAAAGACACCAAGGTCAGACGCCATCGCAATGTCCTGATCTACAGACCATAGGACATTTGTGAGCAGAAATTGTGTAAGGCGGCCCACAATCCTGACTCAGTTACGTCCGGTATGTCAGGAGGAATGGGCCATAACTCCAGAAAACTGTTCAGAGAAACTTATGAAAAGATACCCAAAACGCTTGACCTCCTCAAAATACTAGGGGAATGAATGTAAACTTCTGCTTTCCCTAAAACGGCCGTGGCTGTTTGAGGGAGAGGAAGTGACGTTGAATCCATCTACGCTGCAGTCAGAGTACTACCTGGGCCGCCCCGCGTTCTGTACTTATATGATGAAAAAGAATTTAACAGTTTACTCGGTTGTCACGGTTTTGCTCTAATTTTCCCCTTTATTTTACAGGTTTGCAAATTTGAAACATTTTGGGGCTAACCTGTTTAAGATGAAAAGAAAAGTTCTTTTGAATCAACAGATCAAAAAAAATGTTCTGCTTGTTTTTGATGCTTGTATTGATGTGTGTGTTTGTACCTGTTGGAAGTTGAGCTCCATGCCATTCGCCTTCTCTCTGGGAGTGACTGATAAAACACATTCCCCTACACAACGCACACACACCCACACACACAGGTCAGAAATTTCAGGGTCACAACTCATGTCTGTCCCCAGTCTTACATTTTTTTCTTAAGTTCAAACCCAGACGTCTAAGCAGCAGCATACAGCTCATATTTTATAAGCTACAACAATCAACATGGAACCAAGCAGACAGTCGCCGTATTATTTCTCTGCACATTTCACATAAAACCAGAGAGCGAAGTAGGTTCTCACCCAGGTGAGCCATCAGCTCCTCAGTGGTGACCACTTCAGTCTGAGCAGGAAGCTTTGCCTAAAGAGACAAACACAAAACAAACCGAAAAGTAACGATGCTTTCAAAGGTATGACTAAACCACCACCTAAGCCAGATTTATTATGTAGGTTCTGATGCAGGACCTCCGCTCATATGTAGCAAACCTATCAAATTGATGACCATTCAGGTAAAATTAGGAGTTTCCGATAAAAGCTGAGAGTTTATCCTCTGAATTTTTTCTTGTTTTTATATTTATTGTTTGTTCTAAGAAAGAAAGAGGACTTTTAGGAACAGTCCACTTCATAAAATGCCAGAAAACCACCACTGTTTGGAGGCACATAGAAAAACTGAGACAATGAACTCTACAATTAATAAAAGTTCACATAAAATGAGAACCTGAAACAAACAACACAGCTTATTAGTTCAAAATTTATACCAGACTTAACTATTATGAACAAAATGTGTTACTAATATAACATTGTATCACGACTGACTTCATTTTTGTTCAAACTATGTCCAGTTCTTATTGTTTAGGACCTTGGCACTGTTGATTGTCAAATAATTATTTGATTTACCTTCCAGCGCAGGAAGAGTGTGTTCATAATGGCCAGCAGGGGGCAGGGTCCGTTCTCGCTCTGAGTGATGATGGGGGTCTTCTTCTCCTTCCATGTGATCCATTTCACCAGGTAATATGCTGGCATGGAGGGTCCGGACTCCGTGGCCCCAGGGGCTGCAGCAGCAGCAGCCGCAGCAACAGCTCCTCCTATGGTCAGGATTAATAACTACAGTTACACTCAGGTATCAAGACAGCCTGAACTAACGTCAAGCTGAAACCCTGTCCAGTCATCCATGAACATTACAAGAACAAACCAAGTATTGGCTGTAAAACATCTACGAAACGTTGACGAGAACAACAAAACAAGCTTATTTTCTGTAACTCTTTACAACACACCAGTTTAAGTTTCTGCCATCGATTTATAATTTTTAATCAACATTTTGACACCTAGATTAGAAATTACAAAGTTTTTTATGTGGTGCCTTTGATGCGTGAAAGAACCTTCAAAGTTTTTTTTTCAACTTTGATAAGGCCTTTTCTCTGTAATATTAACACACATCTCGCAGATAAAGATAGCCTGAACCTTGAAAGAAAACTGATTTGCGTCAGACAGCTGCAGACTTGCAAGCAAACAAATACATTTTGCACAGTCCCTATAACAGCCTCCATGACAATTAAACCCTGAGGGATAACCTCACCTGCTGCTTCCAGGGCCCCATCTGCTTTCAGACCGGGAGCCTCGACCGACGGAGAGCTGCCCTCAACACCTGGAGCAGAGTAGGTTGATGACAAGCCGTCCTCGATGTCCAGAGAGTTTCCTGTGGTCGTGACTCCATCTGAAAGCTCCAGACTGGGAATGGAGAAGGACGCAGAGTCGGTGGATTCCCGCTGATCATCCGAGTCTGCTGCTGTCATCCCCGAGGAGCTCTCCTCCAGGTCCAGGTCCGGAGCTGTAAAACGGAAAGAGAGATATTCTTCTTCGGGTTACATCTGCTTTAAGTATTACAAAGGCTACAGAAAGAATCAAGAAGGGAGTTTCACCATTTCATCAAAGGATTCATTCTGACATCCCCATAAATCTCAATTATTTAACACAGAAATAAAATGTTCTGACTGCTTGTTGAAGCTGAAATCTTCCCGTAAATACCAGTAAGACACACAGACTGGTTAACACTTTTATGATATGATTAGAAATAGACAGTTTGATCTTGATCACATCTTTTCATATAATTATGACGTTAGAAATGTTAACAGAATCCAGGTATTAGTGATTTAAATGCTGCATCACAAATGTAGCAACAGGCAAAAATCTACAGAAACAGGAAACAAAAGGGAAAAAAAATCATCATAAATTCAACAGCAACTTATAATCTATTCTTACCTGAAGTTACATTTAGAAAATATTTATAAGAGCCACAAAAGTGTCAAAAATCTGTTGTTTGAATCCAAATGAAATTTCATGTAATATTTCACCTCGTGTTTTTGTTACATTAAAAGTATGTCTTACAAGTAGAATCACATACTCATCAATGTACACCAACAATGTACCTCCACCTGGCTTCTTTGAAGCTAATGTTATTTAACCATATTTTAAGTAGCACAGTAATTGAAATATTATGCAGATAGAAGTTTTTGTTCCTGTTTTGCTGAGATTCTCTGTTGGCCTGCAGCCGCTCGCATCCAGTAAAAACAAAGGCTCATTGAAGTCTTTTTCTGCTCGGCTCTGTCTCAGCTTTCTGAATGTTAACCAGCTGGACCTCAGCTGTACAAAATACAACAAACCAGTCGTGTATACTTCAATGTTCCACTTACAGTTAGAGACAGACTTTTAATGGCTGCTTGACACAAACAGATTTCCCACTATCATGGCATAATAGTTTTAGCCACTTATTTCATGCTAACTTTAAAAAGGTCTTAATTTATTAATGTTTGTATGCATCGTTTTAATTTCAGTTACTACAGACAAATTAAGGTTTTAATTCTTTTATTTTCAAGAATTTGATCATTGCATATTGTTGAATGTTAGCAAACCATTAATCATTTATAAAATGTCATCAAGTTTGTAATGATAACAGCCCTTTCCACCAACAAGAGTATGTTATGCAGCATGAAGGCTAAAAGTCCAGAGAAGTGTGTTAATGAGTAGCGAGCGACATATTAACTCCTGATAAACCATTTTATTTCAGCTAAGGAAAAACAAGCCAATCCTGGATTTGGTGACCTCTTACCTGACTCTCCTTCTCTGCCTGGTCCACTTTCAGCCTTAATGTGTCTGAGCTGAACTGACAGAGTTTCATCCTCTGTTGTAGCGATGGTCAGCGTCTCGTTTTCAGACAGACTTGGCGATGACTCGGGTGGCGTGGGCGTGGCCTCTTCATCCTCCTCTGGTGCTCTGGTGGGAAGAGGTCTGTCGGCTTTACTGCTGCTGTTTGGGACTTTAGCCCCTTGGTCTGACCCACCAGTAGTCATAGTGACATTAGTTACTTTGGAGAGGCTCGGCTCCTCTTTGCTGCGTCCAATCAGCAGGTTTGTTGGAGCGGCTGGCTGCGAGCTGGATTCTGCCATGATCAGCAAAACTGACGGATGCTGACGAAACAAGATGCACCAGCTGCACAAAGACCTAGGCTATCACTTCCCTTATGCTAAGGACAGGTTTTAAAGAATAAATAAATTTACATAGCCCTTCGTGAGATCAAAACATCGTTAGGCGTTAGGTACCCGATTTAAGTTTTAGATGAGGTTCTGTTGGTTGTGAGGACAGCCTGAGCTTCAGAAACCCACAAGAACTCTGTCAATGTGCCCAAACTCTGCTGAAGGCTTCAGAAAACAACAGCATTTTTATCTTTAAAATATTCATCCATTCAGTTTGAGACGCAGCTCAGGCACTCATCTTGAGATGAAGAATGTAAACTTGAGAACAGAAAGGCCAAATAAAGTATGTCCTCTCAGTTTACGACACAGGATTACAAAGGAACAGAGGGTTTTCTGAATCTTCATTCAGCAGACGTCCAGTCAGACCTGAAAAGACAAATAAAACAAAGACCTCTTTGTGGTCACTATAAGAGTCTTTGTGGTCATTTCTGTTTTGTTCATTTATATTTCTGTTTTGACTTTGAGTAATTGTGCTCTGCGGGATTCGGACCTCTCAAGTCATCAGTCTTTCCAGTAATAAACCCTCACCGCTTTCCTGAGAACTCATATTTATCTGAACACCAGACTAGTGTTGATGCTGCCAGGAAGTATTTTATTATCATGACTCTATACCTGCAGTTTCTGCTCGAGTCGCTTAACTGGTGATTACTGGCTCCGCCGTCATCTCAAAAAACAGCATTTTAATGACCATACCGAACAAATGTACTGTAATAACATATAGAGAGACAACATAATCTGTCATCTATCTTTTCCATCCTTGTAGTCAACAAAGACGGTTATTGTTTAGGTTTTGGTCAAATATATATCTTCAGAATGTGCTGATATATATATATCAGCACATTCCTTACTAGCCCACAAAAGGTCCATATTTCATCAAATAAGCTGGCCCGATATACAAGCAAACTGTACAACAACCCAGGTTACCTGCGTGCCTGAGGGAATGTTGATTAATGCATCAGTTGCACAAAACCTTCATACTTTGAAAGTTGTGTCAACACAGTCAAAATATAAAGCTCATGTGATCATTTCTCCTGCGTGTGTGAGCTGGGAAAAGAAACACACAATGACTCTAAGCAGATTGGTGAGTGTTTCCTGATGAAGAAACCGGTGTGGACCATTTCTAACAACGCTCCAGGACCCCAAGTTTGTACTTTACTATTGTCACATTGTTGTTATAATAATGAAATAAAATATGATCTTTCTGATAGTGTCTCTATGAACTCACCCTGCTGGCAAACACTTTGCACTATATTTAACTCATCCCACAGCACTCTGCATCACCTCTTACCCGGTGATTCACCCAGCATTAACTTTCATTCTGTGGTTGTTTGCGAGCACAACATAAACAGGAGGTCATTGCTGCATGACAGGTTTAACCGGAGGTGGGCCTGCGGTGACGTTCTGGTCGGGGCCTCATACAACACTGGGCCGGCTCTAGCTGAAAACGCATAACATTCATCAACGATTGCTTGCTGGAGGTTTTAGTCAGACATCTAAAATAAAAATGGTTTAAGCTTTTTTTGGTTTCAGCATTTCACAGGTTTCCATAAAAAATGAGGGGCATAAATTACCCCAGAATGTCAGCTTTTGTAATTCTGCAGGTGTCTTAAAGTTCAACCCTCCTACATGATGTTGGCACCAGTTAACAGTTCTTTTGGACGAACTTGTTATGGCGTTCAACTCTTTTGAAAATGTTGCTAAATATCTGCTGTCAATCTTGCCACACCTTGAATTGCATTACTAGAGACTTGTTATAGTTCAGAAGCTTATAGCAGATGAAACAGGGAAGTAAACGTATGGGATTATCTGATGTAGGAAACCGAGTTGTTTTTTTTTTTTTTTAAACTAAACTGAAATCCATCTCTGACAACAGTCATTAGTCAGCAAAACGACTGCTTAAGTTTCCCAGAATGCTCCTTAGTCAGATAAGAAAGCCCAGCTTCTCAGCGTCACCTTCATTAAAACACATTTAGCAGCCAAAACGTCCCTCTGAAACAGTTTGTTTCAAACTCTGACAGCATTAGATTAACAGCAGCGTTTTCAAACTAGCCTCACCTCAAAAGGAACCTGCTTCAGCCTTGTAACGTCCGTCCTGCTGATGCCTCATCATCAGTAAGCAGCTTTTTGACACAACTCCCTGCGTTAGCAAACCTGCAGCTAGCTCTCTGGGCTAACTAAGCTAACATAGCTATTAGTAAGGCAAAACCTAAACTAATAGTGTGGAAAGTGTAAAAATACGATTCTGATCTCTGCTGCCGCTTTTAAAAAGAGGAGGATATTTTAAAAGCCTTACCTTTTAAGCATCGACCGCGTCTCAATGATCTGCGTTGGTGATAGCTGTTGAACAGGCATGCTAGCTGTTTACATTCCTCTCCGACAAGCCCCGCCCATCCCAACGTACCAACGGATAAGTGACACGTCACAGCCCGTGACGGCCGTCTGGCTCGCCTGACCAAAAGTTTTGTTGGTAAAATACGGACTTAGCGTAGATAAGTGTTTGTGCTCAGAACAGCAACGACTGTAACTTCTCCAGCGACTAAAGGCGGCCATTTGTCAACTGATGCTGCGTTTTGTTTTCACCTGCTGAAAAACATGGTTCCTAAAATTATTCAAACCAGATGTATCTTTAGTTTGGAGTTCCATATTTATCTTTCTAGATGTATGCCGCTGGGTAAAATATCAGAAATTGTAAGATATTTCGTGCACTTTTTTATATGATTAAAAAAAAAATCCTTTAACATTTTTTTTATATGAGTTATATTGTGCCAGAAGTTCCTGGGTACGAATCCTGAGTTCTGAATTATATCTGCATGGAGGTTTCATACGCATGCAGTGCAAATTTTCCTTAGGTATCAATGTGTGTGAACAAGGTTGTCTGTCCCCTGTGTTGCCCTGTGATGGACTGGTGAACTGGCCATGGTGTAACCCGGCTCTTGCCCAAAGACCACTGGAGATAGGCACATTAGTGGAGACGCAAAACTGTAAAACCATCTACAAGAAGGGACAGAGCAGACTGTACTTCTTGAGAAAGTTTAGGTCCTTCGGTCTTTGCAGCAAGATGCTGCATGTCTTCTGTATGTCTTGTGGAGAGTGTGTTCTCTTCTGCCATCATCTGCTGGTGAAGCAGCATCAGAACCAGGGACTTAAAAAAACTCAACAAGCTGATAATAGAAGGCTGGCTCTGTTCTGGGGACTCCTCTGGAACCTCTGGAGATCATTGTGGAAAGAGGGATTCTTCATAAAATGAAGAACATTATGGAAAACTCAGCATCCTCTTCATGAGACTGTCCTACAACAACAGATTGTCTTCAGTCAGAGGCCTGTATTGCTACAGGAGATCCTTCCTGCCCACAACAATCAGCATCTACAATGGCTTATTGAAGAAACCTGCATAATATGAGCTACAACAACATTTAATTTCCCTTTGGGATCAATAAAATATTTTTGAATTGAAATGAATTGAATCTTAACCTTGACTTCTGGGAAAAGGGAAGGCACAATTTATTCTGATATGTTGGATTTGGTAATTGTTGTGAAGCTGCTATTAGAAATAGAGGAAAATTACAACATATTTCTTTATTCTATATATTTACGCACAAAAGGAAAATAGACTGTACAGGACCACCTATGTAATTGATTTAATAGGAAAGAAAAATGTTGCATATATGTGGCAGCCATATTTGATCTGAACTGGGAATTGACTGGGGACCTGTGACTTTCCAAGTCAGAATTGTATCTTCAGGGAGTGTTTCATTGGATTTATCAGACTTGAACTTAAAACTACTCTAACGTTTCAATACAAAAAGCTGAATAACAACTTTCACATCTCTTCATTTGGCTGTTGTGTGGTAACTGTAATTAATGTTATATCTTTTTGATGTCCTCCCTTTGCTTGGTATAAAGTGCTTCTAAAGTACAGGAACATTTTCAGGGTTTTTATAGTAATTTATAACAGTTCTCCTTCATAATGACTTGAAATTAAGACACTATTAACATTATTGTTGCTATGCTGTAAAGGTTTGAACTGACAAGTTAATAGTAAAATAGTGTAAGCTGCCCTTTTTCTATAGTAGCTTCTTATTTCACGTTACTTTACATTCTGGGTATATCATAGTTTTTTGTCCCGTTTTAGTTTACAATTTTACAAAATATCCTCGCACTGATTGAGCAGCCTTTCATAGTTAAACTTTGCCACTTTCTTCAGTTTACAAAATGTTAAAAAATAAAAGAGAGACTTAATTTACCATCATACCAAGGAGCGAAGACTCATTATCCTGTCCTTTACTTTCCTCTTTTAACTGTAATCATTCTCACAGAGCTGATTTTCTGTTACAGATGTGTCTGCAAATCCTTCAATAATGGCCTTCCTTCCAGACTTTCGGTCACACATACTACTCTTTAATCTGAAAGTCAGGTGGTTTGACTCCCTCTGTTTTATGGAGGTTCCAAGGATACTTTTTTTTTTTTCAGAAAATACACCATTTTACAACAAATCTGCTTTAAAAAAAAAAAAAAAACACATGCATGTCTGATAAAAAAAATTCTTAGCAATTTACTATACTCCAAAATACACAAAGATATTTGTGTGCATATTGAATTTCAAACCAGGCTCTTCTGATTTGAAATAGGCAAACTGTGGAGTACTTTTTAAATTCACAACAGATGTCGTCTCAAAGAACTTTACAAAGTCAGTTTAGTCGAATCATACAGATTTCAAATCAGGTTCATACATTCAAATGAATCCTAATTGTCAAACAGTGCAGTCAGATTCAGTTTATTTAAATTGGTAAAAAAGTTTTCTATCTAAGGAAACCCAGCAGATTGCATTGAGTCAGTGACTTGCAACATTTACTCCTTCTGGATGAGCATGTAGCGACAGTGGACAGTCGCTGGCATTGACTTTGCAGCTATCCCTCATGCTCAGTATGAGGGATAGCGACAGTGGAGAGGAAAAACTCCCTTTTAACAGGAAGAAACCTCCAGCAGAACCAGAACAGGGTCAGTGTGAGTTGCCACCTGCCATCTACACACATTCCTAAGTGATCCTTAGGAATGTGAAGATAATTTTTTATCTTCAAGTAAAAAAAAAAAAACTATATAAATTCAAAAACTAATCACTGAGTTTTCTTTAGAAAAATTCCAGCCAGGCTGATATGCTCTATAAATCCTGGACAGAAAGAAGCTCAAAAAGTTTTTCCTAATAAATGTTAAGGATTTTGGCTGTTTAATCTATTTAAAAATAAACTTAGTAAACTGATGAGCTGGCAGTGTGTTCTACAAATATTGATCAGTCGCAGATATGCTTGATCTGTGATCACTGGAGCTCTCTTGAGTAAACATAGCATGAGTAGACACAAAACAGGAGTTTTGTTTTGTGTCTGGTAACAGAGATGAAGCAGAAGCAGATCTACTGCCTGCACCCAAACAGCTATTAGGGGATTAGTTTCCATCAGTTTCTTCTTTCCTACTCAGGCCCTCTTGGTGGCAGCATGTAAAATTGGATAATGTTATGATTGTGATCCTACGGATTCTGCAAAACCAACCATAAGGCAAGGCAAAGCAAATTTATTTATATAGCACATTTCAGCAGAAAGGCTATTCAAAGTACTGTACATGAAAAAAAAAAGAGACATAATAGGAAAAGTATATTACAGTGGCATAAAGGTAATTAAATAATTAAAGAGAATAAAAAAAATGAATTAAAAAGATCAGTCAGTCATTTTCTACCTCTTCTTCCATAGTGGGTCACAGGGGAGCTGGTGCCTGTCTCCAGCAGTCTACGGGCAAGAGGCGGGGTACACCCTGGACAAGTCGCCAGTCCATCGCAGGGCAACACACAAACAACCATGCACACTCATATTCATACACCTAAGGGCAATTTAGAGTGACCAATTAACCTAACAGGCATGTCTTTGGACTGTGGGAGGAAGCTGGAATACCCGGTGAGAACCCACGCATTTAGATAGCACAGTCAAAGGCCTGTCATATTGAGTTTAAAGGATTTGACCCACATGCAGAAAGCAATTCAGGAGACGGTATTGTTTGGTAAAGTGTTTATTTACAACTGGGTGAATAATGCAGGGAACTGGAACCAGGATGCAAACTGTAGAAATAAACAAGAAGGTAAGCAAGGATAACTCTGGGGCTGAACTCATGAAAATAATAAATCTGTCTTACAAAGAATGGTGGAGGGATCCGCCAGAGGGTGAGTGGAGAAACCAAGTGGTTGTTTGCCGGCGAGACTGAAGTTGGTGGATATGGTAAGCCAGGAGAGTTTGTAATCCAAGAGGTGCGATGGAAGGAGGGTGGACAGGGTTCGCAGATGGAGGTCCGAGATACGCAGGAATCAGGAGGCCGCCAGCTGGCGTGATCCAACAAAGTCATGAGAGACTTGAGTCTTTGTTCATGGAACTGGATAGCTTCCTTCCAGAAGACAGTTTATCCAGGCACGATTCAATGCAAGGCAAAATCAGGTTCAGGAAACCTGCAGGATATAAAGACAAAGTTACTTGGTGTACAAGGCAAGGTCAAAGGCAACGGTAACGTGGCTGAGTAGTACCACTAAGGGCAACACTCTGGCAGTGAGTTCTTCTTCTTCTTGTTGGTTTTATTGGCGGTTGGCAACAAACTTTTAGTAGCATTACCGCCACTTACTGGTATGGAGTGTGGTTCGTGTCGGTCTATCTATTTATATATATATATTTAATTCTACAAATTAAATAAATAAATATATCTTACCTATATGTATATATACAAATAGACATACTTACACATTACATTGTATTCTACCCTTCTATATCCTCCATACTTTCACAATTTTATCTACTATAATCAAATTCTATGAAATAATTTTGTTTTCTTTAAAAAACGAATCACTATTTGTATATGTTTACTCCCTAAATTCTTCCTCAAAATATCTAATAAATTAACCTTTTCCTTAATACCTTCAAACTCTCTTCTCATATATCTTCTTTCTCTTTCATATTTATGACATTCTAATATAACATGTTCTATTGTTTCATATTTTCCACAGTAATCACATTTACCAGTATCATGCTTTTGAATTTTAAAAAGTGTATAATTAAGTCCTGTATGCCCAAATCTCAACCTTGTTATCACTCTTTCCTCCTTTCTATTTCGTCTTCCATTTCTTCTTTCTCCTACTATCTTCTGAATTTTATAAAACCATCTTCCTGTTTTTCCTTCATCCCACCTTTTTTGCCATTTTTCCATCAGCTTTCCTTGAACAATACTCTTTCCCTCATATTTACTTGTTTTAACTATAAAACTAATAGGATTTTGAATTATCCTCTTTGCTATTTTATCTGCCCTCTCGTTTCCTTCTACTCCTATATGTGCTGGAACCCACACAGATATAACTATCGAGCCCATTTTTTGTATTTTGTATAATGTATGAAATATTTCTAATAAAATGTCCATCCTACTATCTGATTGATTATATTTTAAACTTAATAATGCAGAGCTTGAATCTGAGCAAATGACTGTTTTTAATGGTTTTATGTCTTCTACCCATTGTAAAGCTAATAATATAGCCAATATTTCTCCTGTGTATACTGATAAGCCGTCTGTAATTCATTTTCCTATTTTTAGATTGAATTCTGGTACTACAAAAGCTATTCCTACTTTTCCATTTATTTTTGATGCATTTGTATATATTTGAATATATCTATAATAATTATTTAAATGTATCTGTACTGAATAACTATCTACTATGGAAGATTTATCTTGCTTCTTTTCCATTATTGACATATCTACTGTTGCTTCTGGTAGAATCCATGGTGGTATAATTGATATTAGTGATGTTTGACTAATTTCTAAATCAATCATTTTAAATTATTTTACTTTATTTTCAATTGTCCATCCAAAACTCTTCATTTCTTTCTTTTCTTTTTCCCAACATGGATTTAAAATTTCCCAAATTGGATGATCCAAGTTATTACCTTGAAAATTTAACCAATAATTTATTTCTAGTTTTATTTTTCTTAACTCTAATGGCATTTCTCCCATTTCTATTTCTATTGCTGCTGTTGGTGTAGTTTTAAATGCTCCAGTACATAATCTTAATGCCTGATGTTGGATAATATCTAATTTAACCAGATGTGTTTTAGCTGATGAACCGTAAACTATACAACCAAAGTCTATGTTAGATCTTATCAGTCAGTCATTTTCTACCGCTTATTCCATAGTGGGTCACGGGGGAGCTGGTGCCTATCTCCAGCAGTCTATGGGCGAGAGGCAGGGTACACCCTGGACAGGTCGCCAGTCCATCGCAGGGCAACACACAAACAACCATGCACACACACATTCATACACCTAAGGGCAATTTAGAGTGACCAATTAACCTAACAGGAATGTCGTTGGACTATCTGCTCCCCAGTCACTGCCAGCCAAGCATCTCATAATATTTAAAATGTTCTTACATTTATCAACTTTTTGAATATGTATATTCCATTTTAGTTTTTCATCAAACCATAATCCTAAAAATTTTATATACTTTACTTGCTCTAATTCTTGGTTATATAATTTAAATTTTATTTCCTTGTTTATTTTGTTCTGATTAAATATCATTACTTTGGTTTTTTCAACTGAAAACTTAAATCCCCATTGTAACGCCCATTTCTCTATTTCAATAATAACCTCTTGTAATTTCTTTACAATTAAATCTACATTTTTTCCTCTTTTCCAAACAGCTCCATCATCTGCAAAAAGTGAACATCCCATTACTTTTCCAATATCTTTAAATACACCATTTATCATAATTGAAAACAATAACGGACTTATAATACTCCCCTGTGGAGTTCCATTTTCTACTATATATTTTCCTGAGATCACTTCCCCAATTCTAACTTGTATTTTCCTATTTGTTAAAAAGTCTTTGATCCATTTAAATATTTTCCCTTTAATGCCCAGTATTTGTAATTTAATTAATAATCCTTCCATTTAAATAATATACTAGTCTACTATTAATCATTTTTTCCATTATTTTACATAGATTTGATGTTAAGGCTATTGGTCTATAATTTCCTGGATTTGATTTATCTTTTCCTGGTTTAGCTATTGGTACTATAATTGATTCCTTCCGGCTCAGTGGTAATTTTCCCTCCTCCCATATTTTATTATATAATTGTAATATTATATCTTTTGATTTTCCACCAAGTTGCCTTATCATTCTGTACCAAATTTGATCTTTACCTGGTGCTGTATTTTTTGTCTTCCTAAGTGCATAATTTAATTCAGCTTTTGTAAATTCAACATTTAACAAATTATTTGTTTCTTCAACACTCTGTAATACATCTTTATATGTAAGTTTTGTATTTTCTCTTCCTTTTCTTCCCTCTTCACTAATATTATTTGAACTGTTAATTTTACTAAATATTCTTGCCAATATTTCAACTTTATCTTCATCTTTTACTATGTTTATATTATTTATTTTTAATATAGGATATTCAAACTCTCTCTTTATGCCATTCATTCTTTTAATTATTTTCCAAATTTTTTCTATTTTTGTTTCTTTCCCTATTGTGCTACAGAAATTTCTCCAATATTCTCTTTTTACCTTTTTAATAGTTCTCCTTACTATTGCTTGCTTTCTTTTATAATCAATTAAATTCTTATAAATTGGATTTCCTTTTAGTACCTTAAATGCTTTTTTTCTCAACTTTATTGCTTCTTTACATTCATTTGTCCACCATGGTACCATTTTCTTATTACTTTTACACCCTACTTTCTTTATAGAATTATCTGCTGCTTCCATGATTACCTTACAAATTTTTAAATTTACATCATTTATATCCATTCTCATATCTACTTTCTCTAAGTTTATTTGACTCAAGTATCTAAATTTAGTCCAGTCTGCCTTATTAAAATTTAGTTTTTTATTGACATCTATATTCCTATTATTTAAAGTTAATCCTACCCTTATTGTAATGGGATAATGATCACTACCTATTGTTGATTTTTTATCAATGCCCCACTCACAACTACCAGCTAAACCATTTGAAACCATTGTTAAATCAATAACTGATTCCATCCCTGTTCTTACATTGATTCTTGTTCCCCTCCCATCATTAATACATACTAGATTTTTTATTTCCATTAATTCTTCTATAACTTGTCCATTTTTATCATTACAATTACCCCACAATGTACTATTTGCATTAAAATCTCCACACCAAATTACTTTCCCTTCCAAATATTCATTTAACACCTCCATTATTTCAATTGACAATGTTTTACATGGATTATAAAAATTTATTATTTTAAATTTACCTTCTTGTTCCCATATCTCAATTACTATATATTCAAGTTCTTTCCCTTTCCCTAATACCTGATATTGTATCCCTTGCTTAATAAATATTCCACATCCTCCTCCACTTCTCTCCTGTCGATCTCTTCTTACACCATCATATCCTTTTATCACAAAATCCAATGTTGTTTTTAACCATGTTTCCTGAACACAAATAATTTCTGGTTGTTCTTCAAGACTATCAATATAACCTTTAAATTCTTGTCCGTTAGCGATTAAACTTCTTGCATTCCATTGTAATATTAACATGTACTTTCACCAGATGTTCCTTGTCTCCCATCTACCTCCAACTTTTTATTTATGTTCTCCCACGATCCCTCCTTAAACCCCAAAAACTTTTCAGCTCCTCTCACTATTATTTTAATCTTCTCAGTTTTATGCTTGGCTTGGTCAGTACAGTTGATAACATATGCTACGAATAATATTAGTTTTTCTACTGATATTGTAACATTTTCTTCTGACTGTACTTTGCTTTGCTGTGGAATTTGATTCGCTATTTGTTCAATCTTTCTTGTTTTCTGTTCCTTCACATTTTTAACTGCTTCTGCATAGCCTATGTTTTTAGTCATTTTAATCTGTATGATTTCTTTTGCCTTCTTCCTTACTTCACATCCTCCATACGTAACTCTATGTTGCCCTCCACAGTTACAACATTTTTCTTGTACTTCTTCTTTACATTCTTCAAACTTGTTATCTTCACCACATTTAGGACATCTCTGCTTCCCTTTACAAACTGCAGCTATGTGACCTTTGACATTTGAAACAATGAAGTGGTGGAGGGATCTAAGGTCTAACCTGAAAGCTAAGATAACCTATTTTGATGTTTTGTGGCAACTCTTTTTCATCAAATTCAATGAAGATTGACATACTTCCTACTTTTTCTCCATTTATTGTTTTTGACAATCTCTTCAAGTTATTCACTTTTGCACCAATAATACTTCTCTTAATTTTATCAAGATCTTCATCTAGAGGGATCCCATAAATCACCCCTCTAATGTTTTTATTTTCTCCCATGATTTTTTTCTCCAACACCGTTTTCTTGCAGATATTATCCACCTTTAAAGCCTTGTTCTTTTGTTCTTCATTTTTATACAAACTACCAATAAGTTTCCATCTCTCAAAATCTTTACCATTTCAACATCTCCAATTTTCTTTTTTATCTCTCTTGACACCACAATGGGGCTGATGTTATCCTGTTCTTCCTCGTTCTTAAGTTTCAATATTATTTTTAATTCCTCCCTCATAACTTTCCTCCTAACTATCCTTTCTTCTTCTGAACTGCTTCCTTCCAATTCTCGCTTGCTACCTTGGATATCACCAATTCCCTTTCCTTCATCTATTTTATTTCTTCCACGTCCTTTCCCTCTTCCTCTCCCAGCTGGCGTCCACCCTTCAAAATCCATGTCTTCCTCATTTCCTGTCTCCATTTCCAACCGAACCATTCACATACCAGTTTATGCCCAAATCCACCTTTATCCGAATCCGATATATTTCTATTTTTGTTTTTCCCGCGCCGCACCAAAACCGTTCTTCTTCGACGTAGTCTCACCACCGACAACCACCTGGCAGTGAGTTCTTCTTCTTCTGTGTTGTTTTTTGGCAGTTGGCAAATAACTTGAAGATGTGCATTACCGCCACCGACTGGTATGGAGTGTGGTTCTTCATGGTTTTAAATCTTATTTACTATTACAACAATCAAATTTTATTTATTAATTTAGTGCTTTTGAAAAATCTAATTATAATTTCTGGCAGTGAGTTGCTGGCAGCTTCCTCCTTAAATAGTCCTCTGCAGAATAATCAGGGGAATAGCGAACACCTGTCACCTCCTCCAGATTCCACGCCATCTAGGGGCTGAGCACAGTAAAAGCACCAACAGACACACAAAGCACAGATCCTGACAAGGCCGATCTAAACAAAAACGTTTTTAATCTTAATTTAAAGCAATTTAAGGTTTCAGCGCTTTTAGTATTCTGGGACTTTATTCCAGATTAGTGGAGTACAAGAACTAAAAGCTGCTTCTCCATTATTTTGAAGTCTGTTCTTTGGGATACGGGGAGCCAGTGAACTTTAGAACCGGGCTGATGTGCTCCACTTTCTTAGTTCTAGTGAGGACGCGGGCAGCAGCGTTTTGGATCAACTGCAGCTGTCTGATCCACTTTTTATGCAGACCTGTGAAAACACCGTTGCAGTAATCAATTCTACTAAAGATGAACGCATAAATTATTTTTTCAACGTCCTGCTGTGACATTAGTCCTTTAATCCTGGAGATGTTCTTTAGGTGATAGAAGGCCGACCTTGTTACTACCTTTATGTGCCTCTGAAGGTTCAGGTCTGAGTCCATCACTACACCCAGGTTTCGAGCCTGACTGGTGGTTTCTAGATGTATTAACTGAAGCTGTGTGCTAACTTTTAAACGTTCTTTCTTTAGTCCAAATATTATTACTTCAGTTTTGTTTTGATTCAGTTGAAAAACGTTTTGGCACATCTATACATTAATTTCTTCTAAGTATTTACCAAGTGCTTGAATAGGTTCATAGTCACCTGATGACATTGTAATGTATAGCTGTGTGTCGTCTGTGAAAAGGAGACCCGTCTCTGCAGTCGTTCTGAGTCCATGAGTGTTTTTAATGTTTTAAGTGAGTTCAATGATTTATAAACTTTCAGAAAAAGATAAATATGATTAAATCCTCTTAAAACTAAAGAGGAAATCATTTCAAAAAAGGAAAATAATCTGAGCTCAAATCTTTAAAAACCACAAGAAACATAAAATAAAACATTAAAGAATTAACTTTCGCTATTTTCATTAATTCTTTGCAGACATTTTTTTCAGTGTTTTTTTTGGTATACATTTTTTTGTCTCAACATTCTCAGGTTTTGCTTCAGAAGGTATTTTTTATGAAAAAAATCTATAATGTGAAAATAAAAGAGGAATGCTAGGCTAGATATTTTTCCAAAGCAATGCTAAAGTACCAATGTTGGTCTTTCAGCGTACTTAGCTCACAAGCTGTTTAGCTAACTAAAATTTAAAGCAATAAAGCCAGGGTTGCTATAGAGGATGTCTCCAACATCTTTCTCTCGCACACCAACCCTCTGTGCATCGTCCTCCACTTTAGCTCCATATGAAATATTCTTGACACAAACCCTTTTCATCCTTTCCACTCTTTCTGGCTGCACGCTCTTCTTGGGTTGACCTCAGTTACTTTAACTCATCCACCTTTCAAACCTTTAACACTTGCAAGTTTACCATTCTAGCTATCCATCTCTCTCAGTCAGCAAAATCAGTTCAGTCTGAAAATAAGGCATTTTTGCCTGAAAAGGTTAAATTTGCCTCAAATTTAAAACTGGGAGTTGGTAACAGTTGTGTTTAGAAAACCAGATTTAGGTTATTAAATTATACCTAATTAAACAACATCCAAAAAACAGGAAAAATGTAAACATGTTATTTGTTTTGTGCTTTTAGGTATTCCTAAATGTCTTCTTCCTCATATAAGTTGACTTTTACCACATAAACTGTTTAAGTCTGATTGTGAATCCAGTGGGTGAGGATCTGTGTTTCTGTAGCTGAAGTTTTTTAGGTCAAGAGACAGTTGGAGCATCTCTCATAAAACTCTGCTTCGTCTGTGTCGTACTCCTGAAGATCTACAGCCTTCTCCACTCCTGCAGTTAGAGTCCTGCTGAGAGTCAGAATGAGAGATCACAGTTATCTAATCTTAACTTTATTCTCTGGCTTCAACAGCATGTAAAATCCTTCTTCTCAGTTGTAAAATAATCACTTTACTAAGTGGTAATACAAAATATTAGATGTATAATTTTTACACTGCCAATGTCTTTTTTGACCAGGCATGACCTTGTTTTTTAATGCATAGATGAGGTCTGATAGTTCACTTATTTCTTTAAATGAAAAAAAGCTTTTCCTACAAAAGGGTTGTTACACCTGGTTTTATTTGTTTGTTGTTTATTTTTGTGATTAATATCTCTAGTTTGAAACATCATGATAGATGTTTCAAACTACAGTATTTAAACCACAGTATTCAAACTACAGTATTCAATATTTATAATATTTGCTGTAACTTGCATCCCTTTATTTGGTGTATATTTGCATGTGACTTACTGACTGAATCACTTTTTTATTTTTTGGTCTTCAGGATCATCAGCAGTCACTGTCATTTTGTCGGAAAAGATGGTGCAGGGGTTGAGATTATCCCTGAAAAGAAGCTGGAGCTGGAGATGTTTGACAACACGCCATGGCCAGCATCATGCTCAGAGATGGACCAGACCAGAACCCATTCACTGTTAATCTGCAGGAAGCAGCAAACAAGTTGAAATCAATGCTTCTCTGGGAAATGTTTGAAACAGGAAGTATCATCAAATATCCATCTCATTCTTGGTGGTGTTGCACTGGAGTTTATTCTGGGTGCAACTTCTGGTAGGATAGCAAATATTACTGAACAGCAGTGCTGTTTTTTCAAGTAAATGATTTGCGATTACTCTAAATTGTGGACATTATTACCTTTCCCCCCATTTTTGTTCTGTCTTTGTTATTACAAGAATGAATGGGTTTACTGTCAGACATAGTGGCAAATCAGTTTAAGTAAACTTCAATCTAAATTTACACTAATTTTGAAATAGTTTTCTTTGATCAATGCAATAAAAAAAAAAATGTGCATACATACTTAAATTTATACAGTAAATGCGCCCTGCTAATATTGGGTAAAATGTTAATTTTGTTGCCTTGAACAAGCTTGGAGCATAATTCTGGCTGGACTTTAGCATGATGCTACCAACACCATGCTTGACAGTTGGTACAGCATTCTTAACCTCACTGTGGTTCCCTTAAACATTCTTCTCATTATCATGACCGAACAGCTCAATATTTGTTTATTCTAACGATAAAACCTTTGGTAGTTGGCATGTTTGCAGCTGCAACCTTCAAATGAGCTTGAAGGTGTTGATTTTATAGCAGGTGCATGTTTCTTGTGCATGGTGATGTCAAACTAGCTTCACTGTGGACAGTGAGAATTGTGTTACAGCACTTAACGGCAGGTTTGAGTCTTGGTTGCTCCTGAGCAGCCTACCCAATTTCATGTTGGCCGAGGAGGACAGATTGGATCTTTTTCCAGACTTTAGCAATGTGAGCTATCAAATAATTCATCGTCAGGCCAGGGAGGAGAAACTACCAGCTGCAGTCAGTCATCATCACTAACCAGTCTACAGGCCTTGGTTTTATGGAGATAAAAGACAGTGAGTACATGACGTAGCCAAAATGAATAATTCTGATCCTGATTGAATTTGAGAACATTACTAATAAATAAAAAATTTTAATTGAAATTAATCATTTGGAACTCAAAGTTATTATATTTATGCCCATAATTAATGGATCTAATTGGACTACAACTGTAGATTTTGCTTTGCAATTTTCTCTTTACCTTTATGGTTCATTCATGTATGCCACGGTAGAGGACATATGAATATCAAAATTAAAACTTGTTTTTTAGAATTTGTTTGCCGTAAAGGGATAAAAAGTTTCCCTCATGGTCAGGAGGATATCTCTCAAGCATGACATCAGGACTCAAATCTAGTGACGTCTGATGTTTAGGCTTTGATGGAGCTCAACATCTGCTAATGAAACAGCTAAATATTTTGGTACATGTAAATAGAGAGAATGTTTTTATGTCATCTTTCCAATCAATTCAATTCAGTTTATTTATATAGCGCCTATTCACAACACATGTTGTCTCAAGGCACTTCACAACAGTCAGGTACATACATTCAAATTAATCCTGACAATTGAACAGTGCAGTCAGAGTTAGCTTTTTATTCAAATTGGATAAAAAGTTTTTCTATCTAAGGAAACCCAGCAGATTGCATCCAGTCAGTGACTTGCAGCATTCCCTCCTCCCGGATGAGCATGTAGAGACAGTGGACAGTCACTGGCGTTGACTTTGCAGCAATCCCTCATACTGAGCATGCATGTAGCGATAGTGGAGAGGAAAAACTCCCTTTTAACAGGAAGAAACCTCCAGCAGAAGCAGGCTCAGTGTTTGAGAGAACAGAGCAGAGACACAAAGAGAACACAGAAGCACTGATCCAGAAGTACTTTCTATGGGAAGGAAAAGTAAATGTTAATGGATGTAGCTCCTTTAGTTGTTTCACCTAGAAAGAAAGAACAGATAAACTCTGAGCCAGTTTTCAAGGTTAGAGTCTGAATGAAGCACATAGAGTTAGTCACAGTAAAAGCTCAGTCAATTTCCATGTCTAGGAGAGAGAAAGGGTTAAACACTAAAAGACAGGGCTATGTGGATCATTGGTAGAGGGTGAGCATTAAGTTGTTGCCAGCAGAAGCTCGGATGATTCCCCTCTCCAGAAAGGTGTCACAGGTAGACACAGAGTCAGGCCAGGTGTAGCTTCTAGGAAGAGAAAAGAGAGAACAAAGTTAAAAGCTGAAATAACAGCAAATAATGCAAAATTGGAGAGTAGTGTGAGAATGTAGCGAAGAGGGTGAAAGTGGTCGTTATGTCCTCCAGCAGCCTAAGCCTATAGCAGCATAACTACACAGATAGTTTCAGTTCAGATTATTTACTTAAACGGCACTTATTTACAACAATGTCGTCTCAAGGAACCCCACAAAGGGTCCCACTGATGGTCATTGTTATACTAAAAACCACAATGATTGGGATACCTCCCTCTGTCAGACTGATTATAACCATTGGAAAAGAGAAGGGGTCATACAGGTAGCAGAAATGGAGGGTGTGTTTGCACCTCAACCATAACTGAGCCGGTTTAGGCTAAACCTGACTCCCCCTTACTCCAACCAACAGGGAGGGAGGAAAGCTCCCTCCCCGATAAACTAAGCCACTCTAACTATAAGCTTTATCAAAAAGGAAAGTTTTAAGCCTAGCCTTAAAAGTAGACAGGGTGTCTGCCTCACGGACTAAAGCCGGGAGCTGGTTCCACAGGAGAGGAGCCTGATAACTAAAGGATCTGCCTCCCATTCTACTTCTAGAGACTCTAGGAACCACCAGTAAACCTGCAGTCTGAGAACGAAGTGCTC
This sequence comes from Girardinichthys multiradiatus, assembly GCF_021462225.1. Classification (NCBI taxonomy): domain Eukaryota; kingdom Metazoa; phylum Chordata; class Actinopteri; order Cyprinodontiformes; family Goodeidae; genus Girardinichthys; species Girardinichthys multiradiatus. The sequence goes on along the minus strand of NC_061806.1, from coordinate 35,184,298 downwards.
TGTTAGGAACATATGGACCAATCAGATCTCTGATGTATGATGGAGCTAGATCATTAAGGGCTTTATATGTGAGGAGGAGAATTTTAAATTCTAATCTGGATTTAACAGGGAGCCAATGAAGGGAAGCTAAAATAGGGGAAATATGATCTCTCTTTTTAATTTTCATCAGAACTCTTGCTGCAGCATTTTGAATCAGCTGACGGCTTTTAACTGCATTTTGTGGACATCCTGATAGTAACGAATTACAATAGTCCAGCCTTGAAGTAACAAATGCATGGACTAGTTTTTCAGCGTCACTCCTAGATAGGATATTTCTAATTTTGGCAATGTTCCGGAGGTGAAAGAAGGAAATCCTAGAAACCTGTTTAATATGGGATTTAAATGACATGTCCTGGTCAAAAATAACACCAAGGTTTTGTACTTTATTATCAGAGGTCAATTTAATGCCATCCAGGTTAAGTGATTGACTAAGCAGTTTCTTTTTTAAAGACTCCGGTCCAAAGACGACAACTTCTGTCTTGTCTGAATTTAGAAGCAAAAAATTTAACGTCATCCAAGTTTTTATATCTTCCAGACATGCTTGTAGTCTATCTAACTGGTTGGGCTCATCAGGATTTGTGGATAAGTAAAGCTGAGTATCATCAGCGTAACAGTGAAAATTTGTCCCATGCTGCCTAATAATTTGACCTATTGGAAGCATATATATAGTAAAGAGAATTGGCCCAAGTACTGAACCCTGTAGTACTCCACAATTAACCCTGGAGTTTAAAGATGCAAACACTAAGATGCATCTATGATTTTAATATCCCATTGAAGGTGTCAAAGTAGAGGTTTCCGCATGTTTTTATTTGTATTTTTCCCTGTGAGAAATCCTTTGTTCACATATCAAAATGCTGGTCGGGAATTTGTGAACATAATTCATGCAAAGCGTCATGGTGGATAGATAAAATAAAACCTGTGCATGATTAAGCAAGAGATTAAGAAATTGAGCAATAAATTGCAAACAAGGAATGAAAAACCTTGAAGTTACAGATACAGTAAATAAGTAAAAGCAGTAAAAAAGTGTTTGGTATATGTTGGATTTTTACATAACCTTCTAGATTTAACTCCAAATCAGACATACTGAAAATATATAATAAACTTTGGGTGTTGATGATAATTTGAGATAACACACTGACTAGACCTAAATGTAATTAGTGCAGATCATTCCTCGACAGCCTTGTGGTCAAAGCCTGACATTCATTTGCAGATGGTGCTTCCTTGAAGCTGATGACTGAGCCTCTGCTGGGGTCAGTACAAAGATAATTTGTGTTCAGTGAGTTATTTATCTCAGATGCAGTTTGTGATTTACCATGTTTATACCTGTCTTTCTTATTCAAAGGAAGGAGTGTATGTCATCAGGTAAAATAATCTAACATGAAGTCTTTAGGTTTGCTTTGCTGGTTAATGTTCAAGAGCTCTGATGTTGGACTCCCCTTATGATGCTTTACAGATATGTCAGTTTAATAATTAAAAACATTCTGGGAGGAACAGACACGTGGAAGTCTGAAATGTGTAAATCTTGCAATGACAAATGAAGTAAGAAATTAAGAAAAATAATGAATTAATTTCAGTCTTACACTCACCAGAGGGCGCTGTAATCAAGACGATTGCTGCCACCAGCATCAGCACCCTTTGCTACTCTCATTGCTCTGAGATGGAAAACACACATCTTAACTGGACTCTCTGAATTCAGCAGACTAACTGCTGGACACTCGGTCTGTTAATAATGAATAAGACTTATAGATAGATAGATAGATAGATAGATAGATAGATAGATAGATAGATAGATAGATAGATAGATAGATAGATAGATAGATAGATAGATAGATAGATAGATAGATAGATAGATAGATAGATAGATAGATAGATAGATAGATAGATAGATAGATAGATAGATAGATAGATAGATAGATAGATAGATAGATAGATAGATAGATAGATAGATAGATAGATAGATAGATAGATAGATAGATAGATAGATAGATAGATAGATAGATAGATAGATAGATAGATAGATAGATACCTTTATTGTCACATAAAGGGACATTTGTTTCCACAGGCTATGTCAAGTTGGAAATCCACACCATACATATAAAACATTTAACACAATTAAAAATCACAGGACAAGTTGTTGTTTTGTTTGTACACTGGTGTATCATTTTGTTTTGAAAGCTATGAAAGAAGCAATAAATAAATTGTTTATTTGTAGTTGAGTTGGGGCAGTTTTAGCCCACTGATATCTGCAGCCCCGCAACGTACCTCTGTAGCCTTAGGCAAGACACTGTATATGGGACAAGACTCATCAATGCAGAGTCCAAATATGCCTTGTTAATATTTTTATTATTATTTGCGTTTTCAAAATGAGGCTGGTACCAGTCAAACTGTATTTCTATTTCCTTCTATAGCAGCCATTTAGCTATGAACCTCCTGTTTTCTATCAATTTCTTTTGTGGTTTTGATTTGATTTGAATTATTTTATTTTAGTACTTTTCAAAACTCCCAAATTTAAATAGTCAGTGATACAGTTTTAAATAAAATGACCAGTAGAAGAAAGGTGCAACCAAAGGCATGTAAATGTCCATAACCGCAAAAAAGAAGCCACTACTTTATTGTTTTTCAAAATATTTGTTTATTAGGACTAAATATTTATACATTTTTCAAAAGTCTCACAATTGTTCCCCATAGCCCCTGTTTGTGACTGGATTGAGGTAACAAGGGTAAAACAATAAGATGCTGTGCTAAGTAGGGTCAGAATTATATTTTATTTGTTCTTAGGTGTCTTTTTCATGATGGACATTGACCCTTCCTCTTCATTCCATTTAAGATTGTTCAGGATTTGCTTCTGGAGCAGATTTCTTGTGACAGAAATCTGTAGAAGGAAATAAAAGGTGCATTGAAATATTGAAATGAACAGGTCATGCTGGCGGCCTCTTGGTGTTATTGTTTACAGTAACTGACCTGCGACTCCGTCGTAGATGTACGGTTTTTCGTGAGGGAATCCAAGACATTCTGCCAGTTTCTTATGGTCATCATGGGCGACTTTATGCTGCTCTACATCCCGATGTGAGCCCTCCTTCTCTGATTCATGAACAAAACAGGATCACACACTTCAACAAAACTTCAAATGGGCTTGATACACATTTCAATCACTCAAAATATAGAGCTAAATCATTACTTTAATGATTTATAGTAATATAAATAGTGAGTGTATTACTGTAGCTAAGCAGGAATTTGTATGCTGGAGTTTTGTAGGTCATCAGGAGACAGTCGGAGCAGCTCTCATAGAAGTCAACCTCACCAGTGTCATTGTACTCCTGAACAACTCCATCCTTCTCTACTCCTAATACACAAAAAACACACATACGGCTCACACCAGACTAATGCAAGCAATGGCACAAACATATTGTTGCACTCCAAACATAATAACACACATGGTTTTTAATTCAAAGTACAAAATATCACAAAGCATGATGGATCTTTTAGTGAGAAAATGAGTACAAATGCTCTTTCTATAAACAGCTAAAACCGTGGTTGAAGGAGATCTGTTTGTTTTGTGTTAAATTTTTAATGTAAAACTGTTTTAAATATTTCATGCTTGATACATTTTATGTTTGTTTTGTGTTAGTACCTTTCATAGGACTAAGGATGAAATATTCTCTTGTGCTAATTCTCTACATATCTACATTAAGGCAAATTGCCGATGGGTTGATAAATGATCAATGTCCTACTTAAATTAATAAAGTTTAAATAATTATGTTTACATATATTTACATGGATAGTGTCATTGGTGAACTTTCTGAGCAAATAACAGTTTTATCAAAACCATTAACCTTTCTTTTAAATCCAATCTCCTTTGATAGGTACTTCCATTATGCTCTATATGTATTTTGTGACTGGGTGTGTAAATAAACCTTTTACTTTAAACTGCAATGTACTGTATGAAGAGTTCCTGTCAGTTTTTAGAGTTCATCATAGCATAGAAACAGTACTGGTGAAAATCACTTATACAATTCTTATGGACATAGATAACAAGTGCATGATACATTATCCTCAAATACCATTCAAGTTATGGAGTACCACAGAGTTTAGTGCTTGGATCATTTTTCAATATTTATTCTTCCATTAAGTGATACAATTAGAAACTCAAGATAACTTGTTATGCTGATGATATTAAGCTATATTTATATGTACATTTCAATATCAAAATAAGGGAAATCATTTTGCATATTGATGCAACAAAATCTACTTTTTATCTGTATTTTTGTGTCTTGCGTATATATTCTCTATTATTTTATATTATATGAATGCCCAAAATTCTTTTCTCAAAATCTGACATTTTATCCAAAATGCTGCAGAATAGGTTCTTATGGAAAAAAAACAGAGGTCATACAGTTCAAATTTGATATTTGTGCTGAGCATAATCAACACTCGAAAAGCTGCAATCCCGAATGTGCGCTCAGAGCACGTGCTGGGGAGCTGGCAGGGGTTCTGACGGACTTATTCAACCAGTCCTTGGTCCATGATGTGGTACCGATCTTCTTCAAATCAGCCTGCATTGAGTCAGTACCCAAACTAATCATTCTAATTTCATGCTTGGTAAACAGCTTGGTAAATATTTGCCTAAAAAATATTATCACTGCTTAAGTGCGTCTGATTGGATGCAATGCCTTGTACTTGCAACATGTGCAACAACAATAAAGTTGAATCTAATCTAACGTAATGACTCTGTGCAGTCATTAATATACAGATGATACATGGTGCTTCTTTTATCTTATGACTGATACATTTTCATTATGGGGGTTGAATTACTAAAACATTACCAATAAATACATTACCAACTGTTTTGACTTTACATTTGTGTACAACTTACTGATAGAATGACATTTTAATGTGTGGTGTTCAGCCTCATCAGAGGGGATCGTCAAGTTGATGAAGTAGGCAGTGCAGAAATTGCTAGTTGTTAATAAAGTAAATGGTGCAGGAGATGAGGTTAAACACAACTCAGTCGGAAAACATCAACATTATGCTGAGCTCTCAAAAAAGGCTTCTTGAATCTATGCAGGGCAATTTCTTTCTATGTTTTTTATTGCAAATTTGCTGTCTGGCCCATTGTTTAGGTTTTATCTAATGTTAGAACTTACGAGAATGCGTTCTTCTCAGTGTACTCGATAGTTTTGTTGTCAGAGAGGAGTTGAAACTCAACGTGGGAGCTGCTCAAGTTTGCCAGTAAGCCATGGCCTTTGTCATGGTCAGAGACAGACCAGACCAGAACCCATTCACCATAAATCTGCAAACACAGAATCCATATGGGGGAATGTTTGATCAACAGTTAACCACACAATAGATTGAAAAATAAACTTAAAGCAAACTAAGAATTGCTCCATCATAAAAACAAAATAACATGGCTTATGGAGTAAATCACTGTAAAAGCTGGAGGTCATGTAATCAGTACAATGTGTAACTAATCAGCTTCTGATCCAGAAGGGTTGGTGAAAGGTTGCTGTTTAAACTTTGGATCAGTAACAACTTTGTGGATGCAGTACTAAATCAGACATAATGAAAACATTTGAACAATTTGGTCTCATTCTAGTGATCTAAGGTACCACACTGACCAGAACCAAACTCACCTTGTGCAGATCTTTACTGGGCAACCTTTTGGCTAGACCCTGGCACTCTTCCGCAGACGGTGCTGCACTGGAGCCGATTGCTGCCAGCAGCAGCAACAGTGATACTTTTGCAACACTCATCGTGCTCCGAGACCCAACAAAGACACACAATCACTGTGAACTCCTTGTCGATTTATAATGATCCTGGGCCTCTGCTAAACCTGGGGGGCAGTCCAAAGATAATATGTGTTTATTCAGTGGCTTATCTCAGATTTACCCTTTGAGTCAACCTGTTTATTCTTCTCTGTGTTATGGAAATGTTTTTGAACCAAGGACACTCAGAAATACACTTAACATCATTATATAACATGAGGCCAGCAGTTTGCTGTTGACCAACCAGAAGAGAACCAAAATCAAACTTCAGAAGCTCTGGCTTTGGATTTAGTTTCTTTCACAAATTTGGAACATTCCCTAATAATGCCTTATATCAAATGTTTAATCAAATTAAAAGAACATTCATGGAGAAACAGGCAAATGGAAGGCTGGAGAGAGCTCCGTGTTGAACATTTCACCCCTACATCTGTCTAAGAGTGAAGTGAAGAACTACCAGAATGCAGAAAAAGTCTACAACTGGAGACAAAACAGTCTTTAAATCTTGCATAAACCAGCTATAACCTTAAGGCCTATTTTTAACCATGGACCAAGCCAGGTTTTAGTGGGTGGAAGGCGTTTCTTTTTGTTCCAGGAACACGATACTGTTTGTTCACGAACGTTCTCTAACAAACCTCTCTGGCCTTCACAGAATGGCTAGATTTATACTGACATTGAACAATACCCAGATTGACTTTGTTTACTACTTAGTTGACGTCAATTCAAATGCAGGCCACACTTTTCAGTTTTTCTTTTGTAAAAAGATAAAACAATAATGCATAATCTCTGTTGGTTTATTATATAAAACTCCAATAAACATGTTGCAGTTTATAATGTGCAAAGATGCAAAAAAGTACAAGAGTTATGAATACTTTAGCAAGGCACTGTACTCCACTGGTTGTGTGCCTAACTCTTTTGATAAAGAAGCATCGATTGAGGAGTATGAGAATATAATAACAGGTGGACCACTTCGTTCGTTCGTTCGTAGTCTTCCGCTTATCCAGGACCGGGTCGCGGGGGCAGCAGACTCAGCAGAGACGCCCAGACGTCCCTCTCTCCAGACACCTCCTCCAGCTCCTCCAGGGGGAGCCCAAGGCGTTCCCAGGCCAGCCGAGAGACATAGTCTCTCCAGCGTGTCCTGGGCCGTCCCCTGGGCCTCCTCCCGGTGGGTTGTGCCTGGAACACCTCCCGAGGAAGGCGTCCAGGAGGCATCCGGTATAGATGCCCGAGCCACCTCAACTGGCTCCTCTCGATGTGGAGGAGAAGCGGCTCTACTCCGAGCTCCTCCCGGATGGGCGAGCTCCTCACCCTATCTCTAAGGGAGAGCCCGGCCACCCTACGGAGGAAGCTCATTTCAGCCGCTTGTATCCGTGATCTCGTTCTTTCGGTCATGACCCAAAGTTCATGGCCATAGGTGAGGGTAGGAACGTACACCGACCAGTAAATTGAGAGCTTTGCTTTTCGGCTCAGCTCTCTCTTCACCACAACGGACCGGCACAGCGCCCCCATTACTGTGGCAGCTGCACCGATCCGTCTGTCGATCTCCCGCTCCATTCTTCCCTCACTCGTGAACAAGACCCTGAGATACTTAAACTCCTCCACTTGAGGCAGGAACTCCCCTCCAACCTGAAGAGGACAAGCCACCCTTTTCCGGTCGAGTACCATGGCCTCGGACTTGGAGGAGCTGATCCTCATCCCAGCCGCTTCACACTCGGCTGCGAACCGCCACAGCGCATGCTGTAGGTCTTGGCTAGAGGGGGCCAGCAGGACCACGTCATCTGCAAAAAGAAGAGACGAAATCCACTGCTCCCCAAACCAGACCCCCTCCGGCCCTTGGCTGCGTCTAGAAATCCTGTCCATAAAAGTTATGAACAGGACCGGCGACAAAGGGCAGCCCTGCCGGAGTCCAACATGCACTGGGAACAGGTCTGACTTAGTGCCGGCAATGCGGACCAAACTCCTGCTCCGCTCGTACAGGGACCGGATGGCCCCTAATAAAGGGCCCCCGACCACTTTGTTTTATTAAATGTCAGCAATAAGCTCTAACAGGATGTGAACAGGAGTGCTTTGGGCATTAAAAGGATTAGAAATCAAATGCAGTTTCCACTGTAAGACAAGAGGCACTGATGTCCATTTTGGACAAAATGGTGGACTAAAAATGTGACTCTAAAGAAAAAAAAGAGCAAAATGTCTTCAAGAATACATGGTAATACATTCTTTAATATCTTTGTGATAAACAGTGCAAAGTGCTTTGTTGTAACAGCATCAGTTTAAGGATAAAAACAATGTAACAAACTGATAAAGCAAGCTGGAGCTGTGCCAGGGATAACTCTGGAGGTCTTTTATGGAGGACTGATCCTGACAAAATTAAAAATAAAAGCAGAAATATATATATTTTGTTTTTCCTTTTCCTTAGAAATGCGTTTTCATCAAGGAATGTATATATTTTCTTTTCCTTTTCCTTAGACAAGCGTTTTAATTAAGAAATGTATATTTTTTCTTTTCCTTTTCCTTAGACATGCGTTTTCATTAAGAAATGTATATATTTTCTTTTTCCTTTTCCTTACACATGCCTTTGTTCTTTTTACATTTCCTCGTCTCTCTATTTCCCTTACCGTATGCATTTCTCCTTCATTATGCAAATGAGGAGCGCTGCCTTCTTTTCTCCAGCTCCTCTACTATCGGTCAATAAACAGGAAGAAGGAGGATCCTTGTGCAGACCGAGGGTGTGTCCCAATTCAGGGGCTGGATCCTTCCAAGTCCATACTTGTGGGCCGATTATGTCACGCGCGGCGCGGAAGGTCTGTCAAATGCGGCCGACAAATGTGTCCTTCTTTTGCTATGGCGGACATGGTAAAAGACATGGCGGACCACTGTGGCAAAAGCTGTGAGTAAACTGTGAAAAATTACATTTTCTGTGACACAAAGGAACTTTTACAATGTTTTTAGTGCGGGAATATAACTGTGTAGACGTAAAAAATTATTATTATTATTTGTGAGCCACTCATACATCAAGTGGTAAAAATATTATACTACACAGAAGAACAGGCTGTCTAAAACCACACAGTTCATTTTGGTGAAACCAAAAACCTTTGACATTTGATTTTGTTAGAGTTAGAAAGCTGATAAACACAGACAAGTGTAAAATAAGACACAAGGTGAACCAAGTAAGTTTGACTTGCAAGGGTGAGACCGTCCTCTGCTGAACAGCGACTTCCTTTTCACAAAGGAAGAAGTCCTTGCACCAGCCTTTTATTTACAACTCACATTCCTACAAGCAAAAAGCGGGAATTGGTTCAGCCAATTCTTACAGACATCAACCTGAAAGTGTAGTCATTCCCAAATATGGTATAAGCTTGTCATGTCCAGAGAGTGATCCACTCCAGATCGCATTCCTTCACCTTCCACAAACACTTTTTCACACTAAAAAAGCAATCATAGGAATCATCTTAACTATAGTAGAACTTCAGACATAAACATGATTTAAACTAAACAATGACAACTTATACACATTCTTCAGATACTACATAGTTCATAGCTTTGTGAGCTTCTCACAGCTAAATTCACTGCATTTGAGTTAATTAGAGGCACGTCGGTAGATGCATCTCAAGGCAACCTCTCAAACACACTTCAATAACATCTGGAAGAGAACTGTTGACCTCCCGCAGTCTGGTTCATCATTAGGAACAAATTTCAGATGGCTGATGGTGCCACATTCATCTGGTTAAACAATTATATGCTAGTATAAACACGATCGGAATGTCCAGCCATCATACTCTCCAAAAGGGAGACATTTCAGTGTCCCAGGGAACACGTTTTGTTGCAAAATGTGCATATCAGCCCCAGAACAACTGCAAAAGACAATGTGAACATGCTGGCTGAAGCTGGTAAGATTGTAACAAGTCCTGTACTGACATGGGTCTGAAGGCCACGCAGAGAGGAGGAACGTCAAAGCCAGTTTGTCCCATCAGGTACAAAGACCTTGTTTTTGGAGACATGTCTGGTGGTGTGATGAAACTTAATTGTAAATGTTTGGTAATAATCATTGTTACATTTGAAGGAGGAAAAAAAAGGAAGCTTGCAAGCCTGAGAACACAATTTCGACTATGAAGTGCCTGGATGGCAGCTTCATGTTTTCTGTGGATGTTTTTGATGCAGGAGGGAGTGGTGCCCTTCACAAAAATAGATTACATCAATAGGGAAGAACATTATGTCAACATTACAAGATGTCACCCAGAAAGTTCTTCAAAATGAACAATGTGCCACAGCAAAAGCAGAATAAGCCACAAAGTAAATTTAGGACAACAAACTCTGTGTTTTGGAGAGACCATTACAAAAGCCTGATCTTAATATCACAGAAAATATGTGGGGTGAGCAGAAAAGATGTGTATTCATTCTTCAATAGGCAGTTTTACCTCTACTCTCTCTCTCTTATTATTCTGGCATTTAGCAATTAGAAATAATTCTCGTTATCCTAATCGACCCAAAACAAGGGAATATCATATAGTAAGAGAAAAGATTATGTCTTTTTATACAGTGTATATAAATATCTGGTATGAACTGTATACATGCATTTTCTGCTTTTATAAATTAGATGTTAATAGAAATATTCAAGGAATACAAATATTACGAAATGTGGTGCAGCACAAAAAACATCTCTGTAATTATGTACCATTTAAAATTATTCTAATAATTTTTCTTTTTAGTCTTTTATTTGCAGAATCACCAATGGAAAAGCACTCTTAGGCATCTGAAAAAAGAACACATGCTTTCTTAAAGTGTTTTTTATTCCTTTTATGGGGAGGGGGATTGGGGGTAACACAGTTGCACGAGCACAAAGATTACAAATTTATTGATCAGTTTAATTTTCCTTGTTTCACCTATTTTTCTCTCTTAAAAGTGCATGTTGTGTTAGGAAGACACATTTTGACTTTTGGCATTCTGCAAATTAGCTGTAGGTGGAGGGCATCCCTGCAAACGTCTCATCTACTCAGAAAAAGGCAACCTGATGCCTTCGTCTTCTTTGCATAAATCTGCAGAAAGAGACAGAAGCAACATGAGCAGTTCATTGTGATTTAACTATAGAGCAGAGAAACCTCAAAGCTACGTACCTTTCTCAGGATTGAAGAGGAAGTCTAGTTCTCCAGAGAAGCCGAGGCAGCTCGCCTGCTTCTTAAAATGCTCCAAATCTGACTCCGTCAGGGTCTGGCCTTTGCCTGGAAACCAGAAAAACAAAAATGGAAATTATGCTTTGGAAGAAAATTAAGATATTTTAGGTGATTGACTGGTTTCCTCTAACCTAAAATGTACAGAGAGCGAGCACTGATTTCCTCAGGCAATTCCAGGTTGCTCAATTTCATGACGTGAAGGAGATTTTTGATGTTTTTGGCAGTGTTGTTTATCATGAAGACCAAGCAGCCATCACAGCTCGGGAGCACTTGAAATTCAGACGTCATGTTAAGTTCTGGGTATAAACACAAAAAAAATGGAAAAACATGAATAAGATAACAGACTGGAACATTTCTTAAACACCTCAAATGAATCAGAATTACTCAACGGATGCTAAATTAGTCAAACCAAAAAGCTGACTGACCACATCATCAATATGTATTATTTAAAAATGAAAATCAGTAAAAATATGGATAAAAAATTATGGAAAATTATAAATAAAAGGTGTTAGTTAGATCAATTAGATTTTTCTTAAAAAAACAGATGTGAAATCATCCTCGAGTGCTTCAATTTGAAACTACTGAATTGCAACTGACCAGCTACAGGAAAACCTCTCCAGCAGGATTTTTGACTCTTTTTAACAGATCAGATAGGATAACATACGTGAGGCTTTTATGGTGTCGCCCTCTATCTTCATGGTAAGTGCGTATTTAATGCAGGTTCCGTTCCTGGCAAAAATATTGGGAAAAAAAGTAAATTCACAACATTAAGAAGCAATTTTCAGAGTCATCTAATGTTCATTGGAAAGTTGTTTAAAAAGCTTTTGAGTTCATGTGAAACTGGGACTACTTTTAAAGATCCATAAGACTAGACTGATCTCTGCAAAGTCAAATTTTATTATAGGTAAGGTAAGGTATGTTTATTTATATAGCGCTTTTCAGCAACGAGACACTCAAAGCGCTGTACATACAATTACAATACAATCACAAAGCAAATAAACACAGATACAGACACAGAAAAACAAATCAAATGATAAAATCAAACTACAGAGGTAATTTAAAAAGGTTAAATAAAATAAAGAGAATAGAATGATGGACAAGAAAATGAAAGGAAAATTGGACTGAAAATGCAACTAATCATGCCTAGATGGCCCAGTCAAAGGCCACTCTAAACAAATAAGTTTTTAATCTTGATTTAAAGCAACTTAGGGTTTTGGCGTTTTACAGTTTTCTGGCAGTTTATTCCAGATTAGTGGAACATAAGAACTAAAAGCTGCTTCTCCATGTTTGGTTCTGGTTCTTGGTATGTAGAGTAGATTTGAGCCAGAAGATCTGAGAGGTCTGGGTGGTTGATACACTGACAACATGTCTGTAATGTATTTTGGTGCTAAGCCATTCAGTGATTTATAGACTAACAGAAGTATTTTAAAGTCTATTCTCTGAGCTACAGGGAGCCAGTGTAGGGACTTTAGAACCGGGGTGATGTGCTCCACTTTCATAGTTCTAGTGAGGATGCGGGCAGCAGCGTTCTGGATCAACTGCAGCTGTCTGATCGACTTTTTAGGCAGACCTGTGAAGACACTGTTGCAGTAATCAATTCTACTAAAGATGAACGCATGAATTAGTTTTTCAAGGTCCTGCTGAGACATTAATCCTTTAATCCTGGAGATGTTCTTTAGGTGATAGAAGGCCGACCTTGTTACTACCTTTATGTGCCTCTGAAGGTTCAGGTCTGAGTCCATCACTACACCCAAGTTTCGAGCCTGACTGGTGGTTTCTAGCTGTATTAACTGAAGCTGTGTGCTAACTTTTAAACGCTCTTCCTTTGGTCCAAAGATTATTACTTCAGTTTTGGTTTGATTCAGCTGAAGAAAATTTAAGCCCATCCATGCATTGATTTCTTCTAAGCATTTACCCAGCGCTTGAATGGGTTCATAGTCACCTGGTGACATGGTAACGTATAGCTGTGTGTCGTCTGCATAGTTATGATAACTTACGTTGTTGTTTATTAAAATCTGAGTTAGGGGGAGCATGTAGATATTGAATAGAAGGGGCCCTAAGATGGACCCTTGGGGAACGCCAAATGTGATTTTTGTGGTCTCTGATGTAAAGTTACCTACTGACACAAAAATGTCCCTGTCCTTCAAGTAGGATTTAAACCAGTTGAGTGCTGTACCAGAAAGGCCGACCCAATTTTCCAGGCGCTCTAATAAAATGGAGTGATCAACAGTGTCGAATGCTGCACTAAGATCCAATAATACCAGCACTGTGGTTCTTCCACAGTCTGCATTTATACGGATGTCATTGAACACCTTGACAAGAGCAGTCTCTGTACTGTGGTGAGCAGGAAGCCTGACTGGAAGACATCAAAGCGGCTGGTCATTGTTAGGAAGTTGTTTAACTGTTGGAACACAGCTTTTTCAATTATCTTACTGATGAAGGGGAGGTTTGATATAGGCCTGTAGTTCTGTAGTAGCAGCTTGTCCAAGTTGCTCTTTTTCAATAGAGGTTTGATAATTGCTGTTTTTAGGGCCTGGGGGAAAACACCTGACAAAAGGGACGTGTTTATTATTTGTGTTAAATCAGATGTTATTACAGGAAAAGCTTTCTCAAGCAAAGCTGTGGGTAAAAGATCGAGACAGCAGGAAGAAGAGCTCAGTTGCTGTACGATTTCTTCTAAGATTTTGCAGTTTATTTGGTGAAATTGGGAAATTTTGTCAAAATCAGTTCTAGTTGGAGACAACATTGGTTCTGGAGTTGATGTGGATGTTCTGACTGCCTCTCTGATCTTTTGGGTTTTTTCAGTAAAGAATTTAGCAAATTCATTGCAGGCCCTGGTAGAGTGGAGTTCAGATGCAACAGTTACAGGAGCGTTTGTTAACCTGTCGACCGTGGCAAATAATGCAAGAGCATTGTTAATGTTTTTGCTGATGATCTCAGAAAAGAAAGATTCTCTTGCATTTTTCAGTTGTAGGTTATATCTGTAAACTCTCTCTTTATAGATAATATAGTGAATCTGGAGTCCAGTCTTTCTCCACCTGCGTTCAGCTTTTCAACACTCCTTTTTTTCCCTTCTGACTGGTGGAGCACTTCTCCATGGAGACATTTTCTTCCCAAAACGACTTTCACTTTAATTGGAGCAATTGAATCAATGATATCCGAGATTTTAGAATGAAAGTTTTCTACCAGCTCATCTACAGTGTTACAGGGCAAAGTGGAGGTAGAAGAGTAAATCTGGTTAAATGTTTCAGCAGCACCGTCCTTAAAGATGCGTTTTCTTATCATGTCTCTTTGGCAAACTGAGTCATTGCAGATGATGCTTTCAAAGATAACAGAAAAGTGGTCAGATAGAGCAACATCAGTTACAGACACCTTGGAAATGTTTAGACCCTTAGTGATGATCAAGTCCAAAATATGTCCCTGTTTGTGTGTTTGCTGTTTAACATGTTGAGTCAAACCAACATTTCTAAGAGTGTCACATAGATCTATTGTCTTCAGGATTGTCCATGTGAATCTTGAAGTCTCCCACAATAATTAAACAGTCATAGTCAACACATATCACAGATAAAAGCTCATTAAAATCACTGATAAAGTTTGTTTTGGACTTAGGAGGCCTGTAAATATTCAAGAACATGGTTCGGACTGGGCTCTTTACCTGGAGAGCCAAATATTCAAAAGAGTCAAATTTGCCCAGAAATACTTTTTTACACTTTAGTAAATCTTTAAATAAAGTGGCCACCCCTCCACCTTTTCTTTGCTGTCTGCTCTCACAAAGAATATTGTAGTTTGGAGGCATCGCCTCTATCAGAATGGGAGCTTCATTAAATTCATGTAACGATGTTTCTGTTAAAAACATAACATCAAGATCGTGGTCAATAATGAAGTCATTAATTAAAAATGATTTTCCTGACAGATCTAAGGTTCAATAAAGCCAGTTTATATGACTTAATTGCTGATATTAACTCTGTGTCTGGTTGTACCTGACAGTTTATGGCTTTTTTTGATTGTTTATTACTGTCTCTTATCCTTTTGGCTTTGTTCTTTCTGTCACGTATAAGCACAGAGATTTTACAACTATCTCCTATTAGGGGCCCAGGTTTTTCCTGGACATGCTCATTTCTGATAGTTACCACTGGGGCCCAGACTGTATCACAGAGAAGTGATTTGAAGGTCCTGATTAGGAGGAGATAGATTAGGAGGTGGTGGAGGTCTGCGGCATTTGGAAAATGTTGGTTTAGTAGCAGGGCCTCGGCCACGGGGGGTGTTGAATGGAGAAGATGTCAGAGCCATTTGGGTCCCGATTTTAAAAGCTCCTTTCATGTTATCAGAATCCAGTAAAGCAAAAAGCGGGCTCAGTGGGGAGATGGGAGAGTTCTGTGCGGTCTGGGTCTGGGGTGAGGGGGGGTTTACCGGGGGTGTCGGTCTGGGTCTGGGTTTGGGGGGATGGGGGTATAATGGGGGGGTCCACTTCTCCTGTGGATTTCGACGGGGAGACCTTTTGTGATGACCTCTCTTTCTCAGCCAACTGGTTGATTGTTTCTGCTGGAGCTGTTGGAGGCAGAGTTTTCATTGTTGTTGATACTCCATGTTCTCTGTTGAAGGTCGAAGCTGCTGGCGGATTATTTACTGAATAGAAGAGATGCGAGACGTCTGGCGTCTGGCTTGTTCAAACAGAAACCATCTTGCTTGAAGAGTTGTCTTTTTATCCCAAAAAATATTAAAGTTGTCGATGAAGTTCACAGGTGTGGTAGCACGTTTTTTTCAACCACTTATTAATCATCAGAAGTCTGGAAAAAACCTCGTCTCCACAAAAAATCGGTGCAAATAAATATAGAATATAGAATATAGAATACAATTTTTATTCATTTGCTTGTTATGTATTTTTATCACATTATTTATTTCTCTAACTTTGTTATGCTTTTCTTTTTATGTAGTAGATGCGTATTTGTACAGTGAACTTACATCTTGCTTGCCTGTTCCATAACAACATGAGCGTTGCCTGCCGGCGACGCTGTACTGTTCACCCAGGAGCTCTCGGTTATCTTCAACATGAGTCTATAAAAGTCATGATCCGTGTAACCCGCAAGTAAATTCATTTTTCCGTACATCTGCAAACAAAGAGGAAGTTGGTTACTTGTCAGACCATCCATTAAACATGCGTTCATAGAAATTATTGGAGATATAAGGAGATAACTGACTTTATCTTAAATATTTGTCGTGTTTTATTGTTTGAAGATGGTAAAAGTCTGCTGATTAGCTTACAGTAAGTGAAGGAACTATAATTTGAATAAGCATAACCATGAACATTTTTTGTTTCAGAATGTCGGATAAAGGTTTTGTATCAAAAGCATTTCAAAAAAAATTTCTTTCTTGAAATCCTGCTGGGACAAATGTTTCATGAGGAGCTGACAGCCATTGCTTGACTGGATTGTAAGAACTTTACAAAGAATTTAGCAAAAATAAGGATTACAACGCCTAAAACATTTCACACTTTCCTTCTAACTTAAAAAAAACATTTCTAAAATTTTATGCATTGCATTTCCTATATTTTAAAGTAGACACACAAGTCAATCCCTGGTCACACTATTGTGTATTTGCCTTTGTTTCACAAACAATCCCACACTGCACAACAGGCACAACCTTAAATATATAATTTTATTTAGCACCTTTTGAGTCAGTTGCTACATCCAATGTTATTGACTTTAGCTGTTCTTGTTGGATTTTCCTGATATTTGCTCATTTGAAAACATTGAAAAACCTTGATATCACAAACATTGGACATGTTTTCAGAGCTGGTGAAAAAATGAGACTCAAACTGGTCTGGAAGGTTGCCAACAGCAACGCTGAAGGAGCCGCAGGATTTCTCTAAGAAGTGCTGGTTGTGTTCTCCTTAAGATAACAATCTGCTATATTTGTCATTTGTCTAGACCAAAACAATTGCAGGGTATGTGTACACATTATGGCATAAGGAGAAAATATTGAAAAAACAAGACAGAATAATTTTATTTCAAAGAGAACATCAAGGCCTGACTAAAATCTTCCAAAACCTTGTGGGAGGATGTGTTATGTTCCTATGAAACTTGATATAGCCCAAACTTGAACAGATGGGCTATATTTATCAATGCAGTTTTTGACACTAAAACAAAATTTCATGCCAAAAGAACACGCTATAGCGAAATATGATAGTGGCATCGTCATGCTCAAGGGTTGCTTTCCTCCAGACAGAACTGAAGTTTTTTGTGAAGGTGGATGAAGTTATGAATCGTTCCAAATAATATTCATTTTTGGCCCAAAGCTTCAGTTCTCGGCTTTAAAGCTGTAGATGAAAAGGGATTTCGTTTTTTTGGCCACGCAGTAAGTCCAACCATCTATTCAAATCCACAACAAAATGACTTCCTGAGAGATAAACAAAGCTTTCCAAACACCCAGCCACAGTCCAGAACTAAATTTGACAGAAAATCTCCGGTAGCGTTTTTCCACCGAAGGAATTGTCATTCTTGAACCGGTTCAGTTCCGGGTGTTTCGGACTTTGGTGTTTTTTTGAGTACCAATGTGTGTTTCCACCAGTTTTGGGAACAGCATGAGTCATTAACAGTCGCCGTTACACAACGCAGGGGGAAATGGTGATAGTGAGACAGTGGAGGTTGCTGAGCTGTACACAATGTTCCATCTAATCCAAAAAAAAAAGCATCAACATTAAATACGGAATAAGAGAAGGATAAGAACAATGGTAAGTTCAATGTTTTCCTTTGCATTGCAGTATCTGAGAGAAAAAATTAAGCAATAGTTATACAATGCATGATTAGTGTGTTTTTGCAAACATAAATAGTATTTATATGGCACATTCTTTGTGTGCGCCTCTGTACTTGTCGCTTCTATTGTCTGCAGCTTCGGCAGTGACGTTGCGGTTTGTGTAGAAATTCAGGTATTCCGTGGTTCCCGAGCTGAACCAGAGTAATCATCCTGGAACCTCTTTTTGTTGGTAGAAATACGCATCACACGTACGGGAACTAGAACGAGCTCCGAAACGTGTTGGAAAAGGGGTATGGAAAGTCTTCAGAAGAAGGTCGTGGACAAGAGACGTCCTCAAAATATGATGGATTTGGAGATTTCTTTGCTAGATAGAATGGGAACTCTAGAGATGCCAAGCCAAACGACTCCAACTACAGTAGAATTACGATGAAATGGAATCAAAGGAGGTTCAACAGAGTTTTAGTTCATGGTGTGTGTGTGCACACTTATGCAACCAGCTTATTGCACCTTCTTTATTTTGTTTTCTGTCTTTAAACAAATTAGTTTGTTTTACAGTCGAGTTATACGGGATATCTATTATATTTAAGGTTGAAAAACCATTAAAAACATTTATAATGGTCTGTTTTTTTACATCACAAAAACCAAGCACTTTAACAGGGGTGTGTACATTTTTGAGAGTCATTGTATTTCTGGTTTTCAAACAGATTTCCAGGACACTCTGTGATAAGAATCATAACATAAAACCTTTTCACACTAAATGTTGTTATTGTATTTAACAAAAATACAAAACTTAGCCATGGAAATGTAAAAAGTATACACCTAAGACAATGAGGGCAGATATTGTTATTGCAGTAGGAGCTGAATGAGTAAATCCAGAATACAAATTTGTATTATTCGTAATTGAATACATGAGAGAAGGTCTTTACCACGGACGGGTCGGCCAGAGAGATGGGTGAAACCAGCGGCTGGCATTCTTCAGTTGTAAGAGCTGAGCTGGTCAGAAGCAACGAGGCAAAGAGCAGAGTGCTGAGCCACATGTTCATAATGATGGATTAGCTTCAGAGGAAATCTGAAGGAAAGACGCAGTCAATAACGTTCCATCTGCTTTAACAGATTTAAAGCCACTTATCCAGTGAGCTGCTTTAATTTTATACAACCTGATGGCGTAACAAGTCCGTGGACTTTCCAGCTGTTGTGTAAGAACTGTTTTTTTGTGCCGTCGTTTCCTTTTTTTCAGTAAAATAAAAAAAAAAAAACAACAACAAACTGATCATCTCTGGTGATTAAAGGTTTGGACCTTGTGACATTTTGTGGGTTTTGTGTCAATCATTTGCTTTTTTGTTTGACTGACTTTGGAAACCAAGGACTTCCAAACTTACAACATGCACTCCATGTTGCGCAGCGGAGGCCTTTGTATCGAGTTCTAATCTGCACAGAGAAAGGCTTCTGGATCAGAAGTCAAACTCCACAACAACTTTGTTTAACCCTCATGTTTAACCGCTGCTAAGTTGAGTCTGAATTTAACAAATGGGTTTGTGAGCAAAACAAAGGCAAGAGAAGCTGCTGATTATCACATGTCCATTAGTTGTGAGTTTAGGTGGTGAGATTAATGCAGAACTAAAATTAATATTTAAATACTGAAATCTTTCTATTTTATCAAGTACAGGAACCCAGACTTAAATTATGTATAGTTTAACCAAGGGATTCCTGCATGTTAGTGAGAAATCTATGTACTCTGTGTCATAAAAAGTAAACAGGGAGCATAATGACAACTCAAAGAGTGTTTTTTCTTAACTCTCTATGTTAAACTCTATTTTTTGTAGCTCTCTATGTTTTTTGTAAAATGAAGATATTCCTTTACAGATGGCCTCATGGTCAAATATAGTTTGTCATGTAATCAAAGATAGCACATTTTGGCTTTTAACTTCTAAATGCTTGGTGACACAGACTAAAAAGTTGCATGGACACAATCATCCCTAGATGACTGTGCTTCACATGGGCTAGGTCTCACCAATTTTTGGCAATATTTTGCTTTTCTACATGGCTAATTATCATAATCAAAATTTTATCATTTTCACAATGACTTTGCATGCAACATCTATGATTCCAACAAGCTTAAAAAGGTTTGAAGGAACAATTTCTCAAGCTTGAGTATGACAACCCTTATGCAAGTAAATGTTTTATTGCTTGCTAAATAGTTCATTGCTAACATCCCACACATTGTAAGATATACTTGGATGAAGCCCATATGTCAAGTTAGAACTGTGCATGAAACAATTTCACTGATAGGTGGTGCAATGCTGGAGAAGTCTGTCTTGCAAAAATGGCTAAATAGATTTTTATGAAACAAAGTACATTCAGGCTAATGCTCTGAGCCAGATCTTCAAAATGCTAATGATTGGTCAAAGTATTGGCTTATAAATGAAAAAGTACAAGCAGATTTAAAAGCACTTCTGGAAGGCAACAATGCTTAGAACTGTGCCACAGTGCAGCTTGTGCTAATAACAAAGATAATTAACATCTCACGAGCAGATTTTTAAAGAACGTGCAAACCCTAATGTGCTGTTTTAAAAAAAAACTTTTGTGCAGAAACCTTTTCTGCATCTGGCAACTTTTATTGGAGTACAACTGACAGACAACCAGTAGGAGATGGGCTGGGTTAGCTGGGCACATAGAGAGAGGTGCCAAAGGCCAGACTTACAAACAAAGCTTGAACCCCTGTTATAAGTGGTTGCAGCCCTAGTTTTATACTACACTTTATGTGGCACCTTGGAGTTTTCCGGGCATTTGGAAGTTGTTGAGGGGAAAAAGTACAATTACGCTGACTAATAGATTTACATTGTGTGCAAATTTTCTTCGGTTAGAGGTAAAAAGATTTCTGTAGAGATAAAACTGTAGGAGCATGTTCAAAGGAGACTTTGTCTCATTCATTATTCAGCTTCACTCTGAAAGGTGCATCAATGGACTGTCACAGTGCAAAATTGTACTGGCACAAGGAAGATGAGAAAAAGATGTGTCAAAACTTTAATTATTTAGTAGGATTTGGCAACATTTGTCACATTTAGGGCAAAAACGCTATTATTATTATTGTCTCCACAGATGTGAATCATTGAGTAAATATTTCACATGAAATTTTATTTAAAAAAGGCAATTGTTCAGGTTTTGTCCAGACAGATAAACATTACTTCACTCTGTGTACGTATTATCCTACAGGGATCAAAAGGTCAGAACACAGTTTTGGAAAACACTTTCTTCTGAGAGACACCAGGAGTAAAATGGAGTCAAATATCCAAAACAACACCTAATATGCAGGCTGGTGGAGAATGGTCTTTACATTTTTTCCAGTTTAAAAACATCTGTTTTGGTCTAGCCCACATGGTGTCTTTAGACTCACTGGATCAGAGTACTCTGGACTGCAGAAAAATGATGATGATGATGTACATAATTGGATGTTTGATATCAGGATTTCTGCTTTTTGGAGTCGAGAAATTCGGAAAACGTCAGCAGCTGTTCTGGCAATTGTGAGGCTGCCTGGCATGTATGATGGGATCTTCAGGGCGATCAGCACTCAGACTGAGATGTTATGTGAGCTGAATCGCAGACTGGATGTGATCCTTAGGATCGCAGGCAGGTTGCGGTTCCTGGATTCAGGGGTGAAATGGGATAAATCTTGGAGAAAGTTGTTCGCTTGGATCTGGCGAAAGACCAGGAATTTGGCTGTTTGGATTCGCCTTTGAGAAGCACCAGCGAGACTCTCAAGACTGACGGAAAATTAAGAGTCAACCTAACCCAAATAATTATTGTTTTTCTGAATCTGGCTCCCCTGCACGGCCTTGATGGCTGGCATTCTTCAACCTCTCCTGGAAGTTATGTAAACATGACGTTCTGCTCCCTCTGCCCCCTCCCTTCTCTGTGGACATCTGTGGACCTGCTCAGAACTTTGTGGCCGGTTGATGAACATTCCAACGTACCATCAAGGACAATGGCCTCTGTGACAGCGCTTCATGGACTTACTTGCACACACTCACTTGCACACACACACATGCTCAAGATAAACATATGCACCCCCTAACATCGCCTTCACCGTTCCCGGCATGATGTTGTTTTGTAAACTTGTTGCTTCTTTGTGCTGAGGTTTTTTGCAATCTCAAACTGTATCCTGCTAAGGATAAAGTGTGAAATATGATTTTTTACCTCTACTTACCTAATGTGGCCTCTTTTCTCATCTAGCAAGGGCAGCGCCTGTGAGTGGGCAGCAAAGCCTCGGTGACCCGTCCCCCCCTTGTCTTGTGTCATGATGTATGTTTGGATGGGTTGTACTGGAATTCTAATTTCCCCTCGGGGATCAATAAAGTATCTTTGAATTGAATTGAATTTGATCCCAAACTGTTGCATTGAGAGTTAAGTTTTTCACAGCAACAATCTGGATCCTCCCTGAGAAACAAAGCTGAGAACACCAACAAAGAGGATTTTCAGCAGAATGTTAGGCAGTTCCTGCATGTTAGAGATGTTTGACAGGCTCAATAAGAAAACTTTAATGCCTTATGTCTTAAACTGAACCCTTCTTGAGATTTCTCCACACATTAATTACAGGGTATGGCTGTTGCATTGCTTGGAAATGGTTTTGAGGTGGCACCTAACAGGTTCAGACACAAGAAAATTCTGGTGTATTATGTTTTGGTGATTTAGGAAACTGAATAAAAAATTCACGTATGTCCCAGATAAAATCAGGATATGCCAGTTTGTTTGTACGAGCTTTTGTTCATGCACCGACATCCATACGGACAGTTACTGGGTGATAACAGACACAGATTTTAAGTGTAGTGCTAACGTCAAAGCCAGACCAGACCTGCTGTTCTCCCGCACATCCACCTTTACTTCTGCAAGCTCCACCTGTTTGTTTATTTTTATCATTAAACCCTTATTTATACTGGTAGTCTAATTGAGACACGAGTTCCCATTTACAAAAGAGACCTCTTGGCACATGTGTAAAAACTTATATTTGTGATTCATCAAAGGTCAGGAGCAGCAGCTCAGAGGCTCCTCATCTTTGTGGGTTTATTCCAAAATGTTTAATAAAAGAGGCTGCTGAGATTAAACTTAACAGAAGACATAACCACAGGTTTTTAAACCTTCATCACTTCATGAGCTCAAAAATTAAGCATTTTGCTTAGAGTCAGTTGTTCAATTATCCTCAGATAGTGAGTTAATTATTCTGTTATTGAATTTTATTAGTTGTTTTTAACAAAACTCCCTGCAGCATGAATATTGGGCCCCTGCTGTCAATTCTTTGTAATACTCCTTCCTGCCATTATGATAACACTTCCATTTCCGAAGGTTGGAGCACAGTCAGGGGAATTTTTGACTAGTATTCTTTGTATAGTCTTACTACATTGTCCAGAGACCCTTTATTTGATTTGGCTAAACTGAGAAAACTTTTACCTACAGTAAAATATTTCATACCTTCATCCTTTTTATCCAGTTGTCTTATTCACTCAAGTGTTTCACCTTGGCAATTTTCTCACAGTGGGATAAACTATATAAAAATATTGTTTCCGAGCAATTTACGAGAAATTTGTATCTATAATAATAATAGTAAATGTAATAGTACAAATAATAGTATAATTAAAAGGAAATTAAATCCTCTGCTTGTTTGTTTGAGCTTTTAGTGAACTGTAACTTGCATATATAACAGCTCACAATATTTGCTGAGTCACAATAACAGTACCAACATGTGGGCCTATAAACATCGATCTGAAGCACAAAGCATCTGAAATGAGTTGAAGAGAAAACAAAGAAAAAAAGCCTACTAGTTACTTTTTAAAAAGTAACTAAAAAGTGTAGAAAAGGGCCAAATGAGGTAAATTGTAAAATGGAAAAATTAATTAAGATGTAAAATGCACCCAGCAATCCAGAAAAGACAAGACTTGAGTATATATACTAGTAGAAAGAGACACTTCAGTTCAGCTAATGATTACCACACACACACACACACACACACACACACACACACACACACACACACACACATAAAGGTTTAAAACAATCCATAGTACTAATTTTTAAATAATTTAAATGTCCTTTTTATTTCTGTCACCTAAAAACAATTCCTAGCAGTCGTTTATTCTTAGGCTTTTCCAGCTACAGAGTGACAAAAGAACACGAACGAAAATGTGATCATATGTTAAATTTGATTATGTGCAGTGCTTGTAGTAGCAGTTAATAAACACTAGAAGGAGTCAGAGTTTAACTAACTAACCTGGCTTGAAACACAACCATGAGAAGAGAACAATGCCCCCCAAAAATCCGTTTAAGATGCAAATGACAGAGGTAAGAGTTTGACTCTATTCATCCTGAATCATAATCAGACTGCAGGCAGCTGAGACGGTACCATATTTCATATGCACCAGCCCACCTTGCAACTCTGCAAGAATAACTGGATATAGACAATAGATGAAAAGATGGAGTGTCCCAGCCAGGCTGATTTGTAAGTTGGTTCGCTGAAATACCATTAGAAACATGCAAAAAAGCTGGTCAGCAATTATGAAAAGGGTTTGATTGCTGTAATACCAATAAAGATTTTTACGATGAACTTTGAGAAGAGTATAAATGAAGGGAAACCTGCGAGCTGCAAGAACTGTGAACTAGGACAGGCTTAACTTGGGACACATGAAAAGTGGGATGGACACGTAGAGAGGAAGGCAAACGAAGATGTACAGCAGAGGGACCAACAAGGGACTCGATTACATAGGGGCCAATGAGACGGGGGGATAGTTTCTTAGACATAGACTTAAGTGGTATGTCCCGGGAGGACAACCAAACCCTCTGACAAGGTTTGTACGCTGGACCGGGGCGCCTCCTACGGTCCGCAACCCTCTGGTTTCGGTTAGCAGTACGATGAAGTGCTGCTATGGTAGATCTCCACACCCTTCTACACCGATGCATGTGGTATCGGACGGAGGTAACGCCGATGTCCCGTTCATCCGTTGCAAACAAGGGGGGCTGGTAACCAACAGATGCTTTCAAATGGGTAGATACCAGTAGCAGAAGAAACCTGGGAATTAATCGCATATTCAACCCAAGGCAAATTTGCACTCCAGTCTAACGGGTTTGCTGAGGTAACACATCTAAGTGAGGACTCGAGTAGTTGGTTCAGTCTCTCAACCTGACCGTTAGGCTGAGGGTGGTGGCCAGAAATCAATGATAGTTTAGCTCCAAGAGAGGAACAAAACTGCTTCCAAACTTGTGATACAAACTGAGGACCACCGTCTGACAGAGTGACTAGTGGGATGCCGTGCAACCTGAAAACGTGCTTAACCAATAACTGAGCTGTTTGGAAGGCCGAGGGAAATTTTCTTAAAGGGATCAGGTGACAAGCCTTAGAAAAACTATCAATAACAGTCATAATAACAGTCATGCTGCACGACAACGGCAACCCAGATACAAAGTCCAGAGTAATGTGTGACCAGGGGTGCTTAGGAACACACAGGGGTTGGAGCAAACTGGAGGGTGGTTGACTACTGCACTTGTTTCTGGCACAATCAGGGCAGGCCAGTACCCAGTCCTTCACAAGGAAGGCAAGGAAGGCCACCAAAAATGCCTCCTGATTAAGGCTATAGTTCACCGCCAAGCAGAAAACTTGGCGGTATGGAACCATTGGATTACTCGTGCCCTTACAACAGTAAGAACATAAGTTAGATTGGCAGGACCTGTTCCAGGATCCTGCTCAGTGCACTGGGCCTGGGCTACTAAGTCCTCGATGTCCCAGGACACCCCTCCTATATACCAATGGGGAGGAACAATGGGTTCGGGTTCCTTTTCTGAATCGTCAGGTGAATACAGCCGAGAAAGGGCATCAGGCTTCATGTTCTTAGCACCAGGTGTGAAAGAAATGGACAAGTTAAACCGTGAAAAGAAAAGGGACCAACGTGCCTGCCTAGGGTTTAATCTTTTAGCAGACTGCAAGTATGCTAGATTTCTATGATCAGTCCAGACTAAAATAGGGTGTGTAGTTCCCTCTAACCAATGCCTCCACTCTTCTAAGGCTAGTTTTATCGCTAGCAGCTCTCTGTCCCCAACATCATAATTTCTTTCAGAGCTACCCAGATGGCGTGAGAAGAACCCACAAGGATGTAGCTTGCCGTCATCACTGGACTGCTGCGAGAGCACTGCCCCCACCCCAGTATCAGAAGCGTCGACCTCCAGCACAAACTGTCTGGAAGGATCTGGGTGGACCAGAATGGGTACTTGGGCGAATCTCTCCTTGAGGGCGTGGAATGCCTGGTCAGCTGCTTTTGTCCATCGAAAACAGATCTTGGTGGAAGTTAGAGCGGCGAGAGCCGACACAGTTTGGCTGTAGTTGCAGGTCCCTCCGGCACCTGGACTCCACAGGAACCTATGCCACGATCCTGTTTGTGGATTTCAGCTCTGCCTTCAACACCATCGTCCCAGTTCTGCTAAAGGAGAAGCTCTCCCAGCTGAGTGTGCCCGACTCTACCTGCAGGTGGATCACTGACTTCCTGTCTGACAGGAAGCAGCGCGTGAGGCTGGGGAAGCACGTCTCTGACTCCCTGACCATCAGCACCGGTTCCCCCCAAGGCTGTGTTCTCTCTCCTCTGCTCTTCTCCCTGTACACCAACAGCTGCACCTCCAGTCACCAGTCTGTCAAGCTTCTGAAGTTTGCGGACGACACCACCCTGATCGGACTCATCTCTGATGGTGACGAGTCCGCGTATAGATGGGAGGTGGACCATCTGTTGGACTGGTGCAGCCAGAACAACCTTGAGCTCAACGCTCTAAAGACAGTGGAGATGGTTGTGGACTTCAGGCAGAACCCAGCCCCACCTGCCCCCATCACCCTCTGTGACTCCACAATTGACACTGTGGAATCTTTCTGCTTCCTGGGAACCATCATCTCCCAGGATCTCAAGTGGGAGCCAAACATCAGTTCCCTCATCAAGAAAGCCCAGCAGAGGATGTTCTTCCTGCGGCAGCTGAAGAAATTCAACCTGCCAAAGACTATGATGGTGCACTTCTACACAGCCATCATCGAGTCCATCCTCACCTCCTCCATCACCATCTGGTACGCCGCTGCTACAGCCAAGGATAAGGGCAGGCTGCAACGTGTAATTCGGTCTGCTGAGAAGGTGATTGGCTGCAGTCTACTGTCGCTCCAGGAACTGTACACCTCCAGGACCCTGAAGCGGGCAGGGAAGATTCTGGCTGATCCCTCCCACCCCGGTCACAGACTCTTTGAAACTCTCCCCTCTGGCAGGAGGCTGCGGTCCATCCGGAACAAAACCTCACGCCACAAAAACAGTTTTTTCCCATCTGCCACCAGCCTGGTTAACAAAGCCCGGAAACCACCCTGACACTCTCCTTTCCCCCACACCCCCCCTGTTTTTGCTGACAGGACACCTGTAACCTGAAACTCTATGCGTTACATTAACGCTCAGCATGGACTCCTGCTTTACTTGCACTGCCATATTTGCACAATGATCACCTGCACTGTTGTATTGCTCTTGCATCTTATACTGCTCTATACTTACTCTCACTCACTTAAAACTGTGCACATATATTTATATTATATTGTAGATATGTTTATACTGTTTAATTTGTATTGTATTGCACCGACTACGCCAAAACAAATCCCTTGTATGTCCAAAAACGTACTTGGCAATAAAGCTTTTCTGATTCTGATTCTGATTCTGATGAAACGTCGGTAAAAGTTGGCGAAGCCCAGGAACCTCTGCAACTGTTTCCGGGAATCAGGAACCGGTCACTCCAAAACTGCCTTCACTTTCTCAGGGTCCGAACGCATCTGTCCATCCTCGAGGATGAAGCCCAGGAAGGGCAAAGAAGACTTGTGAAACTCGCACTTCTCTGCTTTCACGAATAGGCAATTTTCTAAGAGTCTCTGTAAAACCTGACGGACGTGTTGTCGATGCTCCTCCAAGTTGCGAGAATAGATCAGGATATAATCTAAATAAATGAAAACAAAAATGTTCAGAAAGTCCCTTAGTACATCATTCACAAGTGCCTGGAACACAACAGGAGCATTGCAGAGTCCGAAGGGCATTACCAGGTACTCAAAATGTCCGAGTGGGGTCTTAAAAGCGGTCTTCCACTCATCCCCCTGGCGGATCCTGACTAAATGATATGCATTTCTAAGAACCAGTTTAGTGAATACAGTGGCTTCACGTACGGGTTCAAAAGCAGAGGTAAGTAATGGTGGGGGATACTTATTCTTAATTGTGATATTGTTTAAACCCCTATAATCAATGCAGGGTCGTAGTGACCCATCCTTCTTACTGACGAAGAAGAAGCAAGCTCCTAAAGGTGAAGAGGAGGGACGGATTAACCCTGCTGCGAGCGACTCATTAATGTATTTCTCCAAAGATTGTTGCTCAAGCTTGGAAACAGGGTATAACCTACTTGAAGGTAACGTAGCTCTGGGAAGTAAATCTATGGAGCAGTCATAAGGCCTGTGGGGGGGTAGTGACAGAGCCTTGGTCTTATTAAATGCCTTTTTCAAGTCTAAATACTCCCTGGGAACCCGGGAAAGGTCAGAAAAATCGATTGCTTCAGTGACTGGAGAGACTGGGGGTAAAACAACTGCAGATTTTAGACAAGAGGGGCTGCACTTGGTGGACCAGGACTCTATCCTGCACTCAGTCCAGTTAATATGAGGATTATGTTTATGCACCCAGGGGAAACCTAACCCTAAGGCATGCGTGGTAACAGGAAACACAAAGAAAGTAATCTTCTCCCGGTTATTACTTGAGAGGAGCAGACCCAAAGGCTTAGTACAATGGGTGATTTGTTGGAGGCTCTTACCATCTAAAGTGGCAACCTGACGGGGTTTATCAAGTGGCACAGTTTCTGCCTGGGGTTTGACATAACAGTGTTCTTTCAAAGTTCTCCTTCTCTCTCTTAGTCGACTATCCAGTCAAATAGCTAAAGCAATAAACTCTTCTAAAGGTTCGAGTTCGTTAACCAATACCAGTTCGTCCATTAATGGCTCATCTAGGGCATGAAAAAAGGCAGATTTTAGAGCGCGACTATCCCAGCCTGACGCTGCTGCCAGTATACAAAAATCAATAGCAAATTTGAAAAGGGGTCTATTCAGTAGCTTTAAAGTCCATCGCTTTCGGCAAGAAACTGCCAGGTCAAAATCAAAGTAACAATTTCCTCTAAACTCCTTCTCAAACTCAGAAAATGTGCAACCAAACTGTGAACTGTTAGGAAAGCGGGACGTAAAGCCCAACGTAAAGCCTTCCCTGTCAAAAGACCAATAATATAAGCGATTTTAGGGTTGTCATGGGGAAAGGAATGGGGAGAACGGTTAAACACTAGTGTACATTGTAATAAAAAACCCCTGCAATTCCCCGCCTCACCGGAATACTTGTCAGGACTGGGTGAAGACACGTCACGGGCATAAGGAAGTCGAAGAGTCTCCAAAGGTACTCCAAAAATATGCTTTAGCAATGCAAGGCAGCGATCCAGCCTGGGTAGTATCCAGGTAGTCTCGATCACTGAGGGCTAACACTCGAGCGGTGAGATGCTGTCTGCCTGCTGCTTGAATACACTGAAGCTCAACAGTGAAGATAGGGAACACCTGTCACCTCCACCAGTACTCCAGCACCTGCTAAAAACCAAGCACACACACACACAC
Organism: Girardinichthys multiradiatus; assembly: GCF_021462225.1. Classification (NCBI taxonomy): domain Eukaryota; kingdom Metazoa; phylum Chordata; class Actinopteri; order Cyprinodontiformes; family Goodeidae; genus Girardinichthys; species Girardinichthys multiradiatus. Next base: position 35,154,905 of record NC_061806.1, on the reverse strand, counting down.
ACACACACACACACACACACACACACACACACACACACATAGCCGTGTGGCCACCACGACAAGTTCAGTCAACTGGAGCTGTGTTGCTGCTTACACGGGATCTTTCTCACACTCGTCAGAACATATCAAGCATAACTTACCAATTTAGGCGGTCTATTAAAGCTGAAAAACATCCGCTGCACTCTGCAATTCATTCGCTGCTGTTACTACAGGCTTCTGCTTGGTTCCCTTCAGCCCCTCCACCATGCCAACATCCTCTGTTGGCTCCTCATTTGATATCAGAAACAGACTCCTTGGTTGAATAGCAGTAATTTCAAACCAAAACATGCCAGGGGCATGAATAATTTTGGGATTAACTTTATTTGACTAATTCTTTGTAGGGAATTACTGTGTTACAGCAACATAACAATGTATTGGAGCTCCCCTGAAACATATAGGAAATCAGGCCCTGACTGAAATTGGACACCGCTGTTTTAGATGTTTTTATGCTTCAACAGACCTGATAACATATATATAATTACCTCCTCTGCCTGTCACTTGCCACAGTACATTCCTGTTAATGACCAATTAATTTAAATCAGGCTTGCTAAAGCAGTAAGAATATGGAACATTGGGGAACACCTCCCTGCAACCAGCTGAAGACAGGACTGAAGCATAATGTCCCATGTTGTATTTGTAACACTTGAAACTTAATGAACATGTTTCAGCAAACAAAGATTTAGTATTAGTTTCGTTAGTGCTTCTTGCCCAATTCCACCATGAATATACAATATATATATCATTGTATTTTTCCATAGCTGTTGGTTTTTCTGTATAGGAAAACCAACAGCTATGGAAAAATACAACAAGAAAGCCCTTTTAATCTATTATGAAAGCTTTAAAGGTTTAAATCCTCATGTAGAATAACAAAGAAGTTGTGAAAGAAAAGCTTCATAAAGAAATAAAATAAGCAATTTTCTTCCAGCAAGTACTAAATAAAAATATAAATAGTGTGAACATTGTTACAGGAAGATTAGTGTCAGTTGTATTTTATATTGCAATTAGAATTATCAGCGAGAAGGTGTTATGGACTTAATGAGAGATAGAAAAAATGTCAGGAATCCCAGGGTTTATTTTCTGCTGTGCTGATGATGAATAAAATTGACTGTATTAGAGTTAAATTACTTCATCATATTTTGTTAGACTTTTTTTCTCTCAGCTGGAAGTGGTGCCTCTGGACCACAGGCTGAAGGTGATTGGTTGCTGCTCTCGGCTTTTTACTATCATGCATTCATTGCCTCACTTTCCTACAAGGCAAGAACTCCCAGACAAACAGACATTAATAAAGAAACAAGACAGAAAATCCAATGAACCACAGATAACAGAAAATGTAGTTTAGTACAGGATTTTATCATGAATGTTTAATTGTTTATGTGCATCTTTGAATCACACAAAAACTTTGTTTACACTAAAGAAATTGAGCCGCTGTAAGATTGTCAGTCTGCAAAGATTTACAAATCCTTACACAATGAGACCTGCAGGTTTAGAGTATGTTTATTAGAGATTGACGGGTATTCACAACATAAACAGGTCTGCACCCTATCGGCTGTTTGACTAAATATTTTATTTGGACCTACTTCTCTTTCCTGATAAATCACGTTGCAGTGATTTGTCCTACTAGATCTGGAATCTAGATATTTGATTGCCCCAAGACAGAGTTTTAAAGGCTTAATCCAGTTTTCCAGTGTCTGCCTACAGCACCCCTAAAGTACTTCTCCTCCTAATTTTAATATCAGACTAAGATAACCTGAGTTTAAATGAAAGGCTGTTTTCAAATGATGAGATTTTTTTTTAAGAAAAAAGATACCAAAAACATCTATTTACCAAAAATAGCACAAAGGTACATCTCATTTTATTCTATAAAACATTGTGATGATCTTCAAGACTTCTGGGAAAATGTTCTGTGAACTGACGAGAGAAACCTTTTTAGGAGTTGTTTGTCCAGTTACATCTAGGCTAAAACAAAGAACATCAGAAAAAAATATCACAGTCAAACATGGTGGTGTTAGTGTGATGATCTGGGGTTTAAGCTATTCCCTTAAACTATTCCCCTCAGTTTGTCTTCATACAGCTTTATTTAATTGGTTCATATTTGTACTTTGTTTCAGTCCAGCCTTTAATGCATTCCATAGATCTACATCACACACACTCTTTTTGGTCGTTCAGATGCATTGTCTTTTTAAATCACCCTCTACTTCTAAATTATAACCCCCATCTCAGTTTTTGAATAGTGTCTGGAAGTCGACAACTTCTTGCTTTGAACATAAGTTGCACAGTTTTAAATTTTTCAAGGACCCAGAATTTCAGTAGCAATTTCAGATTGCTTTCTTTTGTAGTACGTACAGTAGCTGTAGGTTTCTTCTTTATTTGTTGCCACAAACCTCCACACAACAACCCAAATAAAGTAAGACTAGTGTATTCTATAAATTAAACGGTGATTCAAGTTTAAATTGGACTTAAGTTCAATGTGGCTTATTTGAAACAATGGATAGAAGAGTGGGCTGACATTTCTTCACAGTGATAAGGTCAAGCAAACACTTGATGGGAATTGTTGCTGTCGATGACGACACAATCAGTTATTAGGTTACGTAAGGTTGGTTTGGATAGCTACTTTTCTTAATAAATAAAATTATTTAATTTATGTATTCACTCAGATTATATTTGTCTGATTTTTAAAATTAGTTTGATGATCTGAAAAATGTAAATGCGACAAAAAAAAAGCAAAAGCAGAACAAATCAGTATTGTGTTAAATACTTTTTCACCGCACTGCAATTTTGCTTTAGTGTCACTGTCTTATTTCTTCTACTACATCAAATTCCCATTAAAATTTTATACTCCAGTTGTGCATAGAAAATATGTGGCACCTCTGAGTTGTTTCAATATGTCCAAAACATCTGTGGCAGCCTGGTTTAGCTTGAACTCCATTTTCTTTCTAAGACGGGTTTCTACGTAGGCCGTAGAAGCACAAATGACATATGTGTATATATATAACATTAGATATAACAGTTATTACAATGGAATACAAAAAACTAAACATATTATTTGTGGTGATCAGTGAGATATTTTCAACCAAGGTTGATGAGTTTTTTTTTTTTTTGGTTATACACTTGTTTGAATTGTGCCACCGAAAGATCTTTATCTGAAGAATCAAATAGCCTTATCACTTAGCATTTTTTCTGAATCACAACAAAAGAAAAGTGGAAAACCGTAGCCCTTTGAGTAGACACCCGTAGTTTGGTGAGAAAATGGCTTGTGACAACGTTTCGCTGTCAAAACACATTGGAAGTGTTAACATAAAGTGCGTTGAGACAATATAAATCACTTGACCTCAACCACAAGTAGTTTTTCAATAAGTGGTAATGCTTGAAATCTATATCTGAAAAATAATAGGGGCATCGTGTTTGAAAGCAACACACCACCAATGTGTTTGTTGTACAGAAAAATGTCACGGTCTGTGGCTGTAGAGGACCAAAATGCAGACAAGCACTGGGCAGCAGCATGATGAGAAAAAGCTTCTTTCTTCAATCAAAGATTTTCAAAAAAAAAAAGCTTTACATGAGTAGTTCTCAAAAAACTTACAAGAGTTATCCAAAACTTACACGAATCTTCCAAGAAACATAATACCTGCAGAACACAAGAGGGTAGTGAACGGGAGAAACCAGCAACTGGTAATGGGAAAACAATGAACTTTTAAACTGAGGGAAGTGAGTGTGGAACAAAGGAATGAGAGGCAGGCAATCAGCAGGGATTAGAGACAGGTGTGGACCGGGTATGCAGGGAGGCTGAAGAACAGGTGGAACTGATTACATAACTAAACCATGGGAGAAGGGATTAAATAACAAACCCAGGGAAACAGATCTAAGAAAACTATAACAACCTAAGAATTGAACAGTGCAGTCATATTCAGTTATTTATTCAAATTGGATAAAAAGTTTTTCTATCTAAGGAAACCCATTAGATTGCATCGAGTCAGAGATTTGTAGCATTCACTCCTCCTGGATGAGCATGTAGAGACAGTGGACAGTCACTGGCGTTGACTTTGCAGCAATCGCTCATACTGAGCATGCATGTAGCGACAGTGGAGAGGAAAAACTCACTTTTAACAGGGAGAACAAGACTCAGTGTGAGAGGCCATCTGCCACGACCGACTGGGGGTTTGAGAGAACAGAGCAGAGACACAAAGAGAACAAAGAAGCACTGATCCAGGAGTCCTTTCTATGGGAAGGAAAAGTAAATGTTAATGGATGTAGCTCCTTTCACCTAGAAAGAAAGAACAGATAAACTCTGAGCCAGTTTAGAGTCTGAAAGAGAGCACATAGAGTTAGTCACAGTAAAAGCTCAGTTTATTGTTATATCTAGGAGAGAGAAAGTGTCATTATGTCCTCCAGCAGCCTAAGCCTATAGCAGCATAACTAAACTAAACCCAAACAACTAATAATGCTGAAATAAAGCACACACAAGAATGCAAGAATTCAGGAATAAATAAGAAAAATAAACTATCAAAACCCCACAGAACAAAAACACAAACCAGAACCCAAAATGGCAGAACCTGACAAAAACAAACAAATGTGTTTTGCCCAAAGTGAAACAATGGTACCATATTATTATTGTTGTCATGACAACTAAAGACCAACCAATCAGAGTTTATGTGCCACAAATATGTAATTTGAAGTGGATCAGATCATTTATATTACTGTTGTACATAACATTAGAATTTACTAGTTTTAACCAGGTAAATCATCACTGTTTTCAATTTAACATTCAGAAACACTTTACTGTATTAGTATACACCTAAAGCTATCCATAGCATACCAGTGACACATATTTTATTGGTAAATGGTGAGTAAAATCAACTGAAAGTTGTTTCTTTGGCACAGTGATACATGAGGGAATAGGCTGAAGTGCCTCCATACCAAAACTATAGTGCAACACTAAACAGGTCAATCACTTAAAGCTAAATGTTGTATTGATCAGCCTCCTCACCAACAAATAGGACATCCACAGTGTACTGTAAACGCGCAAAAGACAAACGTCTTCTCTGATCCTCCCACGCTGTGAAATCTTAACTGAGCTGAGTGTCAGGATGACATGCTGCAAACAGTAAATGAGGGCCTTTTACTTTTAGACATTTAAAGATGCTATTTTCTACATAATTAAACATGGAGGTAGTTCAGTTTCACTAAGAGTAGAGAAGGTCAAAGTCAGTCAAAGATGCTGGTGGTGGAGAAAAAGACTGCAATAAACATGAAATGACTGAAGCAGAAAGGTGAAATTAAATTGCTGTGACTGCTTGATCAATCAGAGATCTGAGCCCAGAGATTCTGGATAATCTCAGAAGACCTCTCCACGAGAATAGTATTCAAGGCCTGTGGTTTTTGTGTTTCTAAAGCAAATTCTTTTTAAAAATACATTCACCCAGTAAAGCCTTTAAAAAAGAATGATTGGGACTTGGGATTGATGATAAGTGGGGAACAATATTAAGGTTTCTCTTTGTAAACCTCAAGAATTTGGGATCTATGTTGTACAAAAAAAAAAAGGGCATTATCTTCATGACTTGGCAGAGGCAAAGGATAAAATTCACGTATTTCACCTAGAGTATAACAGGAATGATCAGCATCAGTGGAGCATGTTGAGCAGAGATTCTACCTTTATAAATTAAATCCAGTCATAACTGAATATATTCAAACTCGCTGACCTGCTCTCTCCTTTTTTTCACTGTTCTGATCAGTAACCTGCTCAGGTTTTCTTGGAGTTTCATCTCCTTCATTAAAATGCGTTGCCCTCGGGCAGCTTTGTCGCTTCACAGGCATTTGTTGAGGTATTAGATAAGGTAAGAGTGACACATGCTCACCGTAATCAAGGGAAAGCAGGAGGAATCAGTTCCAGCACATATGTGGGTTTCTGGTAAAGCATATTTTCCAATTTTTCCTTTGTAATTTATCATGTAGTCTAGGTGTTGGATTCAATGGCATCAATGTGTTTCTGTTGCAACAGGAGTTTTAAAATACATTGGTCCCTTCACAGTGGATTTTTTCTGCCCTACGGTCTGAAGGACTTCCTGTAAAGTTTGAGTGTCTAAACCGTGGGCTAAAATGTCCCTTTAGTGTTGAGGCAAGTATGCCCATACTCCTCATAGTTCAAGATTTTCCTCCCTGCTACTTTATGGCTATCCTAACACAAATTGACACAGACATCACATCTGCAGAAGGGTGTTTTCTCACAATCCCCATATATATATATATATATACATACATATATATATATATATATATATATATATATAATATATATATATATATATATATACATATATATATATACATATATATATATATATGTATATATATATATGTATATATATATATACAGGGGTTGGACAATGAAACTGAAACACCAGGTTTTAGACCTCAATAATTTATTAGTATGGTCTAGTGCCTCCTTTTGCGGCCAATACAGCGTCAATTCGTCTTGGGAATGACATATACAAGTCCTGCACAGTGGTCAGAGGGATTTTAAGCCATTCTTCTTGCAGGATAGTGGCCAGGTCACTACGTGATACTGGTGGAGGAAAACGTTTCCTGACTCGCTCCTCCAAAACACCCCAAAGTGGCTCAATAATATTTAGATCTGGTGACTGTTCAGGCCATGGGAGATGTTCAACTTCACTTTCATGTTCATCAAACCAATCTTTCACCAGTCTTGCTGTGTGTATTGGTGCATTGTCATCCTGATACACAGCACTGCCTTCATATGGTGTCAAATTCACGCCAAAACCCGATAGGAGCAATAAAGAAGAACACGAGCAGCTCATTTTAATTCCAGGAGGTCGTGGATTACGTTCCATGTGGCATTGGAAGTCCCACGCGCGCACAATCCAATGACCACGAGCGCTACTCTATGCTGTGAGCACAAAAGTCAACACAGGCGCGCCAGAGATGCTCCTTTCTGTGCTCTCGGTGTATCAATCTGCTCGCGCGTGGATTACTCCTGCGCGCTTATATGAAACATTTGGCTGTTTAGAAAAAAAACGACATTTACCTTCCTATGATTGGCCACTTTTCCGCTATCCCCGCCCCGTGACCCCTGTTGCTAACCGTGACCAGCTAATGCAGCTGAGATGAAAACGTTTTTCAGGAAATCGGAGTTTGGTGAGTAAGGGCTTTGTGAATTTATCATAGAACATTATGCATGTTTCATAGTTGCATCGGATTATGCATGTATTTATTCACAATTCACAATATTACTTGGTCTGGAAAAAGATATGTGTATTTTCCTAAACAGCCAAATGTTTCACACGAGCGCGCAGGAGTAATCCACGCGCGAGCAGATTGATACACCGAGAGCACAGAAAGGAGCATCTCTGGCGCGCCTGTGTTGACTTTTATGCTCACAGCATAGAGTAGCGCTCGTGGTCATTGGATTGTGCGCGCGTGGGACTTCCAATGCCACATGGAACGTAATCCACGACCTCCTGGAATTAAAATGAGCTGCTCGTGATCTTCTTTATTGCTCTTATCGGGTTTTGGCGTGAATTTGACGCCATACCTTCAGGATACAATGTTTGAACCATTGGATGCACATGGTCCTCAAGAATGGTTCGGTAGTCCTTGGCAGTGACGCGCCCATCTATCACAAGTATTGGGCCAAGGGAATGCCATGATATGGCAGCCCAAACCATCACTGATCCACCCCCATGTTTCACTCTGGGCATGCAACAGTCTGGGTGGTACGTTTCTTTGGGGCTTCTCCACACCGTAACTCTCCCGGATGTGGGGAAAACAGTAAAGGTGGACTCATCAGAGAACAATACATGTTTCACATTGTCCACAACCCAAGATTTGCGCTCCTTGCACCATTGAAACCGACGTTTGGCATTGGCGTGAATGACCAAAGGTTTGGCTATAGCAGCCCGGCCGTGTATATTGACCCTGTGGAGCTCCCGACGGACAGTTCTGGTGGAAACAGGAGAGTTGAGGTGCACATTTAATTCTGCCGTGATTTGGGCAGCCGTGGTTTTATGTTTTTTGGATACAATCCGGGTTAGCACCTAAACATCCCTTTCAGACAGCTTCCTCTTGCGTCCACAGTTAATCCTGTTGGATGTGGTTCGTCCTTCTTGGTGGTATGCTGACATTACCCTGGATACCGTGGCTCTTGATACATCACAAAGACTTGCTGTCTTGGTCACAGATGCGCCAGCAAGACGTGCACCAACAACTTGTCCTCTTTTGAACTCTGGTATGTCACCCATAATGTTGTGTGCATTTCAATATTTTGAGCAAAACTGTGCTCTTACCCTGCTAATTGAACCTTCACACTCTGCTCTTACTGGTGCAATGTGCAATCAATGAAGACCGGCTACCAGGCTGGTCCAATTTAGCCATGAAACCTCCCACACTAAAATGACAGGTGTTTCAGTTTCATTGTCCAATCCCTGTATATGTATGTATATATACATTGCTCAAAAAAAATAAAGAGAACACTCAAATAACACATCCTAGATCTGAATGAATGAAATATTCTCATTAAATACTTTGTTCTGTACAAAGATGAATGTGCTGATAACAAAATCACACAAAAATCATCAATGGAAATCAAATTTATTAACCAATAGAGGCCTGGATTTGGAGTCACACACAACATTAAAGTAGAAAAACACACTACAGGCTGATCCAACTTTGATGTAATGTCCTTAAAACAAGTCAAAATGAGGCTCAGTATTGTGTGTGGCCTCCACGTGTCTGTATGACCTCCCTACAATGCCTGGGCATGCTCCTGATGAGACGGCGGATGGTCTCATGAGGGATCTCCTCCCAGACCTGGACTAAAGCATCCATCAACTCCTGGACAGTCTGTGGTGCAACGTGACGTTGGTGGATGGAGCGAGACATGATGTCCCAGATGTGCTCAATCAGATTCAGGTCTGGGGAATGGGCGGGCCAGTCCATAGCTTCAGTGTTTTCATCTTGCAGGAACTGCTGACACACTCCAGCCACATGAGGTCTAGCATTGTCCTGCATTAGGAGGAACCCAGGGCCAACCGCACCAGCATATGGTCTCACAAGGGGTCTGAGGATCTCATCTCGGTACCTAATGACAGTCAGGCTACCTCTGGCGAGCACATGGAGGGAAAAAATGCCACCCCACACCATTACTGACCCACTGGCAAACCGGTCATGCTGAAGGATGTTGCAGGCAGCAGATCGCTCTCCACGGTGTCTCCAGATTCTGTCACGTCTGTCACATGTGCTCAGTGTGAACCTGCTTTCATCTGTGAAGAGCACAGGGCGCCAGTGGCAAATTTGCCAATCCTGGTGTTCTCTGGCAAATGCCAAGCGTCCTGCACGGTGTTGGGCTGTGAGCACAACCCCCCATTTGTGGACGTCGGGTCCTCATAACATCCTCATGATGTCGGTTTCTAACCGTTTGTGCAGACACATGCACATTTGTGGCCTGCTGGAGGTCATTTTACAGGGCTCTGGCAGTACTCCTCCTGTTCCTCCTTGCACAAAGGCGGAGACAGCGGTCCTGCTGCTGGGTTGTTGCCCTCCTACGGCCTCCTCCACGTCTCCTGGTGTACTGGCCTGTCTCCTGGTAGCGCCTCCAGGTTCTGGACACTACGCTGACAGACACAGCAAACCTTCTTGTCACAGCTCACATTGATGTGCCATCCTGGATGAGCTGCACTACCTGAGCCACTTGTGTGGATTGTAGAGTCCGTCTCATGCTACCACGAGTGTGAAAGCACCACCAACATTCAAAAGTGACCAAAACATCAGCCAGAAAGCATCGGTACTGAGAAGTGGTCTGTGGTCCCCACCTGCAGAACCACTCCTTTATTGAGTGTCTTGATAATCGCCAAAGATTTCCCCCTGTTGTCTATTCCATTTACACAACATCATGTGAAATTGATTGTCAATCAGTGTTGCTTCCTAAGTGGACAGTTTGATTTCACAGAAGTTTGGAGTTATATATATATATATATATATATATATATATATATATATATATATAAACAATTAAATATGCTGATGTTTTTTCTCTATGGCAAGACTGAAAATGATGGTGGAGGCGTAGGATCCTTTCATAAATAAATATATACTGTGTGTATATATATATATATATAGTTTTATAGTAGAATTAGATGGTGTTGTTACATTTCATATTCACCACAATTGCATATTATTTTTTCCTTTGCACAATGCTCTGTGCAAATATTTTTGCAAGTGCAGTTAGATGTAGTCACGAAAACAAAGCTAATTTCTGTGTTCTTCATTAAGAGCAGATCACATTAAGTCTTTAAATCCTGTAAGTTCTTATGCTACATATTGTCTTGTGTGTTTCTTGGTAGTATATGTTATTTATGTCGTCTTACACTTTGGACCCTGGGCTTGAAACTTCTGAATTGATTTTTGGCTGAATGAGAATAAAGTTATTTTGACTTTATGCATGAGTCTTTGGTTTCACTGTTTGATCTTCCTCTCTTTTCCTAACTAAATAATTCCAGCCCTTCTGTGACAATAGTACAAATACATTTTCAATTTAACTGCAGCCTGGTTTCTCTTTGTCTCACGGCTACCTGAGCATACGCACAATTTGGAAGTGTGTGTACTTCTCCCTAGCTGGGAGCTCGATGCCATTAGGAGGGCAGCACAGATCAGTTTTGATGATGTAGCAACATATCAATATGGAAGTTTTGTGGATGCTTCAAAGCAGTCTCCATAATATGGAGTGTACTGTGTTCTTGGTACAGTTCAATATACCTTTTCAAGATCCTGCAAACACCATTTAAAGCTCTTGCAGATTTTTATCATCATGGTGCAGTGTTAAGGGGGCCTAAAGAAAGAGGAGAAGGAGTTAAAACATTCCTGAATGAGGTTAAGCATTACTTGCAAAATAATTAAACAAGAACATAAAAAACCCATAGTTAAATTGAGGCTACCTTTTTGAGACACTAATCTTTATAGTCAGGCTTCTGGTCTTGTAGAGGAGAACATGCAGGTCCTTTAGAACTGGAACTGCCCACTGTCAGGGTTTAGGCTTTGTTTGTGTTTAGTTACTTTTTATCTAAGATGTTTATATTTAGTATTTTGGTAATTGTGGTTGTTTTGGTGACTTCCTCTTACTCCTGATTGTTTATTTCCTCCAAGTGTTTGTTGTCACTCTCCTCGTTCATTGCTCATTTGGTTATTGTTGCTTTCTTAGTTATGACTTAGTATGGTTTTCTCTGTGTTGTTGTTGTTGTTGTTATTGTTATTATTATTATTTTTATTATTCATTATTGTAGTGCTCTGGTTTTCTTGGATTTCCTAGTTCAGTTTCCCGTTTAGTATCTCTGTGTTTATTTATGGTTAGGTATTTGTTCTCTTTGCACTTTTCTAGTTTATTAGTCTTACTTTCTCTATGTTAGTTCCTTTATAGTTGTAGTCCCTTTTGGCATGGTTCTTTATGTTTAGTTTCTATAGTTCTAGTCCTGTTAGGTCAGCTTTAGTTATTGTTTACACTTTGTTTGTATTTATTCTAGTCCTCGTGTTCTCTGCTTAATTCCAGTTGTTTCTGTCAGTGTGGTTTTAGGTTTGTTTACTTTTGTAATCTGGGTCTCTTTATGGGTTCTTTATTTATATTTAGTTTGCCAGGTCATAGGTTGTTGTTGTTCTTCTGTTGCCTTTAGTTCATGGCTACTCTAGTTTTCTTATGCTTCTTTTGATTATTTATCTTTGACTATAAGTTTGCTTGGTCTGTGTTTCTCAGATTTGAACAGATTCAGAATAGTATTAAAAACCCAAAGGTAGCTCTGACCAGGAAGGGAACACCATCTGAAAAACATAACCCTTTCTATGTGTAATGAAGGGGTGTGAAACAGAGGATATTTCTGACACAGGCAGCTGAAGGTTAAAACAAACTTTTTGTAACAGAAAACCAAGGTTGGAGCCCAACAGGAAGTCTAAAATAACATGGCAGAGACTTGACCAGAAGGAAGCAAGCAGGGACTAGGATCTGACAAGGAACAACTGAAAGGCGATAAATGTAAATATTGGGGCAGTAAATGACTAGACAGGTGTGAAAACAGAGCAGAAAGGAAGAAATACTGAACAAAACAGTGAAGATAATAAATAGATCAAACAAAAACAATATAAAGCTTACAGATAATCATAAAGTTAAAACAAAACAAGAAAATCCTGCTAAGGTCAAGAGCATAATTGGATACAAACACTTTAAATTCTTCTCACTTTTCCCTGAGTGTGAGTTTGCTGATGGTTGTTATAATAGGTGTTATCATATCTCATATCAAATCTCTATTTTAAGTACAGGTTGCCATAGGAACCGTTGGATTAAAACTGAAGTTACAAGTGTTTTTGTATAAGTTTTTATTAATTATCAGCATTGAAAGAGAAAACATGTTTTACCACTCACTTTGAATTGACTTAAATGGATAGAGGACATTGGAATAACCACATCTAAACCTTTTTATTAGCTAATACCTGCTGAGCTGTTAATCATTTTGGTCCAACATGTATTTTAAAATATTCATGTATATTAAGCTCCCTGGAGTGCAGAGTCAAGACTGCACTTCAAAGGGCTGATTAAGCTATTGCGCAATGTGTCAAACCAGATTTTGTGCTTCCATCTAAATCTTAAACTACACACAAAGTAAGATCTAATAAGGTATCTCTATACTAATGAAGTTTGGCCACATTTAATGCAATCTTTTCATGCATTTAGGAGTGGCAAGACAACGAAAGACCCCTTTATGTGTTGAGTGAAAATACCAAGATGTAATCAATGTCAAGAAAGCAAAAGTGTTTTTTTATTCAGACAAAATACCACAAATTATAACAGTACATAGTTGTTTAGTCTACATATATTTGTGAGGGAATCTGTTAAATGAGTATATACACTCAATGGCCTATTTATTAATTGTTATTTTGCTTGTCAACACAGGTAGCAAATCATGCAATCACATGGCAGTGACTTAATGAGTTTAGGCATCTAAGATGTCTTGTTCAAAGCAATCATTAGCAGGGGGAAGAATATGAATTTAAGTGTCTTTAATGTAGGATACCTGTTGATGCAAGACAAGTTGGTCTCAGTAGTTCATAATCTAAATTATCTGCTGAAAATGTCATTCACAAACATCTTGGGTTTTCAGACAATGCTCTGAAAAACAGAAATTGTACCGTGAGCTGCAGTTATATGGACAAAAATGCCTTGTTGATGTCAGAGGAGGTCATTTAGACTGGAACAAGAGTATAGAAAAGCAACAGTGGTTCAACAAGTCACTTGTTACAACAAATGTATGAAGAATACTTTCTCTGAATGCACAAGATGTCAAATCATGAATCAGATGGCCTACAGTAGCAGAAAACCTTACAGAAATTTAAGCTACCATTCACACAAGATCACCAATTAGACCAAAACAGACAAAATTGATGCTGTAACATTCAGATGGTAGGGTCGGATATTAGCAACAACAACACAAAAACATGGATCCATCCTAACTTGTATAAATAGTTTAAGCCTCTGGTGGTAGTATGGTTGGGTGGGGAGGAGTATATTTGTTTTTCAAATTGATGAACATAGTGCTTTGGATCAAGCTGCTGTTGTGAAGCCAGATAAAGTTAAATGTGGGAGGGAAACATCAGATTATGATTTATGATGATTAAAAATTAAAGAATAAAACAAAACCCTTTTAACCCTTAAATGTTTTTTTTAAATCTTTAACAAAATTCTGAGTAAAATTTACCAACATTTGAGAATAGTCTCCAATCAGATTTTCTCATTATAATCAGGCAATCTGATTATTCTGGAAATGGATGTGTTTTGTTAACCATTGTTGTTAATTCTCTATGCAAATGACTGTATCTTGATTACTTAAACTACTTCAAGACATGTCAAAGAGGACAGCGAGATGGTGAAGCTTTTTCAAAGGAAATTTGATATAACCTCATTTCCTTGTTTTAAACCATTAAAGTTTCCTGCCTCCTCCTGTCCTGTTGGCAGCCCATTGCTGGTCCAGGGACCCAATCAGATTAACCTGCTTCGCTTAAATCTGGCAGTTTTGCAAAGTACTGAAATCCCCCTTTTCATGAGCAGCATGTTGTAATTTGTCTCCACCCATCAACCATCTGTCAGCCTTTATGTATGACTCACACATGCAGATTATGTAAATACAGGCCAGCCTAATATTAACTCTCCATTTGTACATACCGGGAGAAGAAAATACTCCTTGAATCATTAATAGCAAGTTTTCTCAATTTAACAGAGGCGCTTTAGGATTTTATTGTAGAACAGTTAAACATAATAATTTTCAAGTGAGGAATCTTGGCCTGTACAGCGTTTTAAGTCAGCCAGGGGCTCATCTAATTGATCAAGTGCAACTAAAGCCAACATGCAGGGATATCTGAGAAAAGAGAAATATAGTACAGACCCCATCGGAACAGAAATAAAAAAGTGAAGCTCAAACAAAAGTAAAAAGAAAGAAAATAGAAGGTTTAAGAAGAACAAAATCACTGACAACCAATTAAGATCCAACAGGAACTTTTATTTCTTTACAAAACAAATGTGCAGCCTCATAGAGAAACAGAAGGCAGGGAGGTCTACTCCTCAGTTTTGACGTGACAACTTGCAACCACTTGGAAAATGTACTGAAGCTCTGTTCACACATTGACACACAATCTGCACATCACCTGCACTGTATAAAACAGCAGATTAAAACAACAGCTGAGAGATTACTGCATAACACAGTTATGTGAGCAAATAAGTCAGAACCACTGAAACAATTAAAAACAAGAATTCTGATTATCTTCTGCAAGCTCAGAACTGTAACATAAAAACTGAGTATTGTACATTTTTCTGGGCCCTGATTTTTGGTTTTATATATAAGAAAAACTTTTATTTTAAACTGTTGATTTCTTTTAAGCTTTTTCCCAGTGGTAACATTTCTCCTCTACTTAAATCTTTAAAGAATTTAGTAAAAAAATAAACAAAACAGTTGTGTATTTTTTTAAATTTATCCTTAGCTTCTGACATTATTTGCTTGTTTTTAACATAACTGTGTTTTGACCAATTACATTACCTGTATTTATGTTTTGATATGTGGAAAATAAATTCTCACATGTGCATAAATCAGCTGCTCTAACTTTATCTTGTTACCAAAAAATGGAAATCTGTATTGTTTTAAAACAAATGATCAATGATCTGTTTTCTGATATTTGTTTGTCGCAACTTGAACAAGAATTTTATAGTCGTCACCAGATAGAGAAACACTGCAGAGAGCAGGATATGTGATTGGTACAAAAAACCCTGAAAACATTGAGCTAAAGTTTTTTGTATACTGTAAGTGACACCTTTTCAAAGCCATAACACATAGAAAGACCAGAGTGAACACTTCATTATTTAGTCATCAAAAATGCATTTAAAACAGGAGACTTCACAGTTTTACTTCCAACACGAGGTACTTTAAGGAAAAATCCACTTTTCAGACCTCTGAAAAGCAAAATGCTGTTTTCTTCTAGCCTAAAAGCAGCATTTATATTTCAATCTGACAGCCAAAGCTGTTACAGCAGGAAGTGGTGGCTGAAGGATGTAGCAGTAAACTGTAAACATAAACAAGCACCATGTCTTCTTCCTCAATAAAGTGCTAAAAAATATTGTTAGCTGTAGTGACACAGAAAGAAAGCCGAAACAAATAATTTTTTACATTTTTCCTGGTTATGTAAGTTTGCATTAGCGCTGGTACCCATTAGCTTGTAAACTATAAGTGCTGCTAGCCACAGCACTGATGGAGCTAAAGGAAATTCAAAACGTCTTGCATCCATTTAAAACTTTAATGATGCATTAAAAGTAAGGACTTGTTTGACTCTATGTAATCTGCTGATTGATTTTTGCCCTGAGGCAATCATTTAGGCATATAATTATTAATCTGTTCCCACGGGTGCATAATTATGTTGTAAAATGGGGGAGCAGCT
Source organism: Girardinichthys multiradiatus (assembly GCF_021462225.1). Lineage (NCBI taxonomy): Eukaryota > Metazoa > Chordata > Actinopteri > Cyprinodontiformes > Goodeidae > Girardinichthys > Girardinichthys multiradiatus. The sequence continues at coordinate 35,138,897 of NC_061806.1, read as the reverse complement.
GCTCCACTTGCTCCATTGTTCAGGAATCCTATCTTGTTACCAATGGTAAAAAAATGTCTAACACATCAGGAGCTTCAACACTGCATCAGTTGAAAAATGTTGGTTACTGCCTTTAACACACATTGGACATGTCATGCGAATGTGCACATAGATAGAGCAGATGATAAGACTGGATAGTTTCATTAATTCAATTCAATTTAGTTTTATTTATATGACGCCAGTTCACAACACGTCGTCTCACGGCACTTTACAAAGTTAATTCAATCAAATCATACATATTTCAAGTCGGGTCATACATTCCAATTAATCCACACTAACAAACAGTGCCGTTGGATTCAGTTTGTTATTTAAATTGGTTAAAAGGTTTCAGGTACCCCCCTCTTCTAACATGGCTAAACGTAAGGTGGACGCTGAGAACAGGGGGTTTCAAGCCAGGTGGGAGGCAGAGTACATGTTCACGGAGGCAAAAGGCAAACCTGTGTGTCTTCTGTGTAGAAAGTGTGGCTGTAATGAAAGAATATAATGCAATATAAAGTTTATAATGCACACACTTTTATTTATGTATTCAACTTGATTTTAAGAAACATACTTTGTTTTTCAAACCAATTACATTTTTTGCTGTTTGCCTGTTTAAAATGTTTCCCCTTGAGGTTACTGACAGAGCCATAACAAAATATTGCTTTATTCATTTAATTATTAAATGATGTACTCTGTGTTAGGTCTTGGTTCAATAGGCTATGTGCGATCATTTCAATATGTTTTAATAAACATTGAACCAGTCTGGCCCTTGGCTTGTAGCAAATTTGTTTTTTTGGCTCTCGGTGTATTTGACTTTGACATCCCTGTCTTAGAGTGTTGCAAGTCATTGCAAGTGGGGTTTGTTTAATAGACAATAAAAAGCGGCATAGTTTTGGACATGTGTCATGCGCCATGAATTTGCTTCCCTTTCGTTACATTTACACTATGATGTTAAGATCTTTTTTTTTTTTTTCCCTTTTCCATTACATCTAATAGTCTGCTGATGGCCTCAAGGCATATGTTCAGTGCTCTGTACTACAGTCTGTGATCAACCTTAAATGATCAAATTATTATTTGGTGTCATAATGAGAAAACAGGGTAAACTCCTCTGCCATGTCAGCCATTTCAAGCATTCGACATGCCAAGGTAAGTGTATTTTCAGTGCAGACAGAGTGTTTGCATAGTCTAGCATGCAAGTGAGTACTTCTACTTTGGAAGTGGTAGTCTTCTGGTTAGAGAGCACACTTACACTCAAAATGTCAAATAAAATAAAGATTATTGAAGATTGTCAGGTTTCACAGCAGCAAATCATATAATTTATGTTGATTTTGTTCCCCTTTCAAATATATGTGGTGTAGTGTCTCTAAGCTGCAAGTCTCATGCCATAGGTACATTGTTTTAACATTGGCAATTCAAAGCCATAATAATCTAGGTTTCTTCAGCAATCAGTCATATGCTACAATAAAGTATATTTAAAGCTAGATTGCAATGTTCTAATCTCATATACAGATAAATCACATGGTGCAAGGTCTGGCTGATTATAACTAGGCGGCAAAATGTTTTTGCAGGGCCCCCTGAGATAACTGCCCTCCTACAGTTAGTTAAATTTGTGAGTCCAGTTCCAGACCAATTCTTAAAAACACATTTGTACAAATATTTAGGTTTTCTACACTAGGAACAATTTTAAAAGCAGCTCAACTAGTAGATGATTGGTTTGGGGATGAAGCAAGAATATGCTGGAAATATTGAACTATTTCACTTTTTAATAATCTTTCTATAGTTTGTATTTTCACATAAAGACTTTGTATTATGAAATATTAAAAGATATTTCTTAGATTGATTTGGATCTGTCTGAGGTTGACTTGTGTATCTTTTATCAACCGTTTTCTACTTGGTGTTTATTTTTCTTTGTAGTACTTTGTTGCATCTATAACCCCCAGATCTTCTGACACCTCCAGCCACTAAACCTCTTTTCAAATCGCTCCAATTATTCTGCTCATGTTTCTGGCTGGATTTTTCCTTCAGGTACACTGTGGAAGTAAAGAAAGCTTGAGTAAACCAACAGCCTGAGGGCGAAGTTCACCTATGAAGCCGTGGCCATCACCAAAGTTTAGAACAAACACACACACGGTATAAACAAACACCCAGCAGAGACAGATTTGTCCCGACTCCCTTAAAGGGTAAAAAACATCAGCAAGAGCACTGCTTTAGTTTTTAATCCTGTGTAAACAGACTTGGTGTAAGGCAAAGAGGAAGAGAAGGATAAGGAGAGACATGATGCAAAGGGAGAGAGGGGATGAAGCTGTGGGAGGAGAAAACAATTGTGAAGAAGGAAATGTCAGGTGGGGATGGTTGAAAGGCAGACGGCAGAATTAAAGGGCTTCAAGACAGAAAGTTGCACAGCTGGAGATTGAACTGAAAAACGATTTCTATCTGTTTCTTCAAATAGAGTACAAAATGTCTTTCCTTATCACATTAACAGGTTATATTAATTTCTATTAGTGTACAATTTACATCTAACGTCTTGTATTTATTTCTTTTACTTAAATTCATGAAGTCTTTTTAATTGTATGTTTAAAGCTTTAAAAGAACATATCCTTCACCAAAGCTTATTTATTTAGTCCTCCATTCAGAGATTTGCATGAAACATGCTAGACTGAGAACAATGTTTCTCTATCAACTGTAAACATTTCTTTTCATCGCTATGCTGTTCAGATTGTTTAGAAAAGAACAGAAATTAGGTCTCCATAAACAGGTACACTAGCCTTGGCTCATCAAACAATATCCTCGAGCTGCAGGCCAGAGAAAACAGTGTGTTGTAAAAAATGCGTATTTTCTGCAGAATTTGGGCAGGTGAAATGCTTACAATAATCACATGCAAAAACAAATGTGTTCATGTTTTTATTATGATAAAATAAAATGTTGCCTGAAATGTTGGTGGGGCTGCAGAGTTATAACTTATTCCCAGTAGCTCTAAAAGATAAATTAATGATATCATATTGCAAATGTTAGCTGAATGTACAGCATTGTATGTAGAAATGATCGTATCTACTCCCTCCACTGCTGTTTTTCCTTTTGCTTTAAGCAGGTTTTCACACGTAGCAGTCAATTTATTGTCAATCAGTTTATGGAGATCAAATACACTAAACTAATTAAAATATAATCTAGTTTGCCCCTAAATTTATTCAAACCCCATTACCTACTATTGGCAAATTATAAAAGCTATTAGCTGTTTGCAATAAAGAAAAATCAACAAGAACAAATTAAAAAGCTCAGCACAACTAATATTGCAAGCGGTTTCTCAAAATTAAACATAAATGTGCTTTTAAAGAGAACTGCAGTATAAAAATGATTCAACCCCTTAGTGACAACCATTGTTAGCACCCTTTTATTATTATGTCCTGCTGCAAATGTGATTCATAGTCAGAAAGCAGCTTCTGCCAGTATACCTTAGGAATCTTAACTCTCTCCTCATGGCCAAAACCTCCACTCCCTTAACATTTTTGGTTTTGTGTGCTGCAGCCTTTTCAAATCCTACCAGAGATTTTCAACAGAGTTCAAGTTCGACAGCTATGATGGCCACATTAGTATTTTCCTGCCTTGGTGGACTTTGTTTGGGATTATTGTCCTGTTTGAATGTTCAGTGACATGCAAGCTTCAGCATCCTCGCAGATGGCATGATATTATTTTCCAGGATTTTCTGATGCTTAATTGAATCCATCTTGCCACTTACATGCCACATAATTTCCATCGCCCTGCTTTACTCTAGGCAAATTATTCTTTTTAGTGTGTGTTTCCTCCTGACATACAGCTGATCCATCGGTCAGGAAAGTCACATTTCTAACATGCAAAAAACTTTACCGTGAACAGTCCAGGCATTGCAGGTTTTATCTGAAACACACCCAATACAACTAATGACGCCCTTGACTGGTTTCATTGGGTGTACCTGATTTGCAAATATGTGCTCTGTTAAGGGGTTTGAATAAGGAGTTTTACAATTTTAAACAACATTTTTTGTTGGGGTTGAATAATTCTAGATGCAATTGTAATAATCCAATTTAGTGTAGTGCATTTTATTTACAGGTTTATTCTATTACAATGAGATCCAGACACCAGCTTTGGGGACTTTAAGGAGTGGTTATTTTGTGACTGATTGATGTGTTCATTACATGGAAGATTGGAGGGCAACATTTTTATGTTTAAATAAATCTATTCCATATTAATGTACCTGAAAAAAATATTTATCTTGAATCCAAAATTTAACTTGTCATTTTTAAATGAAAAACTTTAGTTAGATTAAATTTTTTTTATGTGATTTAAGGTTATTTCCCATAAACTGATTTTTTTGTGATAATTTGCTATAAACAAAAATAATTTTTAGCTGTGGAATTTCACACAATCAAATATACCATGTAATACAGTGGCACTGTATTTTTCACTGTGAATTTCTGGCAAGCACAGCTATCAGTAATTTAGTGTAAAATCATTTTTATTTTGCATTATAAGATAAAGGCAGCAAGAAAACCTGTAAACCTTTAATGAATGCAAATAAAGTTGTATGGCAAACAAATAATTTAAACGTAATTTACTTATGATGTTTCAGATAAACTAATAAAAGCTAAAATTTAACCAAAACTAAAACACTCAGGAAAAAACTGTTTCAATGATATTACCGTTCCAACCTAAGCACGCTGTATAGCTCTATGAATCTTTATGTCCCGGCAGTGCAACAAAAAACAACCGTCCGCAGGCCTAAAACACCTTACTCCAACTTCAATAAAAGCCTCCATACATACTTTTTCAATTCTGCAGCAGCTGACAGCGGAGTAATGAGAGTTTTAGCTCTTTCAAGGGGAGACAGGCGCGAGAGGAAGTAAAAAGATAAGACAGTGAGACGTCTTGAAGAATTATTTTCTTCCTTTATCACCATTTTACTCCTTTGTGAGCTTTAGCAACTCAAATGTATTTACCTGTCAAGGTGGTAAAGCCAGCAGAGATTAAAAAAATCCAATGAAAGTGAAGGGAGAGGGAAGAGATAAAGTGAGTAAAGGTATAAATCGGCAATAAGAATGGAGGAATGGAGGGGGGAAGGGAGGAATGGGTTTAGTTTGGCAGTGAAACGCTTGGACAGTCAGCATTAGAGTTTGTGCAGGGCAGCATATCCTCTGCAAGAGTATGTGTGTGTTTACAAGACTGGCATGTGAAGTGTTGCGTGTTATCATACTTGGAAAACAAAACGTTGTTGATGTACATAAAGAGTGGATATAAAAAGTCCACAAACCCCTTTAAAGTAGAAGGTTTGTCAAAAAAACAATTACTTTTTCTTAACCTTTTCCACCTGTAATGTAACATATAACCTATATAACCCAACTGAAGAACAAACACAAATTTTGTAGGGGGAATATAAAACATAGAAGAAGAAAAATGCTATTTTACCTGTCTTCAGAATAACCACTAACCTTAAACTCATGTTAAACTGAAATCATTACACACCTGTCATCATTTAAAGGGCCTCTGGTTGACCATAAATAAAGTTCAGCTGTTCTAGAAGAACAGAGCAAGCGCCATGATCCCCAGAGAGCTTCCAAAGTATCAGAGATACCTTATTGTAAAGGTATCAGTCAGAAGAAGAGTGCAAAACAATTTCCAAAGCATTTGAACATAGTGGCCACAGTCATCATATAGCGGAGAAATATGGCACAACTGTGACAATACCAAGAACTGGACGTTCCTCCAGAAGTGACAAAAACCTGTTCAGGGAGGCTGCCAGGAGGCCTAAAGCTACAATAAAAGAGCAGCAGAAATTTCTCTTGACTAGTTGCTATATGCAGTACATCTGACAACTATCTTCCTTATTCTTCATATATCTGGACTTTGGGTTCCAACATGTAAGCCCAGATACATTTTTCGAACACACATTTGAAGTCTCCCAAAGCATGTGGAAAAATGTGTTGTAGTCTGATGAAGAAAGGTTTTAATGGTTTTAATCCTAAAAGGCATCTTTGGTGCAGAAAATACACTGCACACTTCTGAAAGGACACCTACTGTGTGGCAGCATCATTCTTTGTTTTTTTTTTTTTTAGCAAGAACAATGGCTTTAAGGGAGTTATGAACTGTTGCAAATACCAGTCAGTGTAGACATAAAACCTGCTAGAAGCAAAGGATGACGAAGAACTTTAAGCACAACAACAACCCAAGGCATACTTTCAAACAAAAACATGGCTTAACCAGAAGATTACTGGTTAAACAATTTTAGGACATCCCAAAATATGGGCAAGTCAAGACGTGCCCCGCTGATGGTCTCCTACTCAAAAATGGTGAGTGCTTTTTATAAAAAATTATAATAAAAAAAAGAATGGTGAGTGCATATGCACACTTTTTCGCCCACATTATTTCAGTATAGATTTCAGTTTGCATTTCAACTGAGTTACAGGTTTTACGTCTGATTAAAGGTGGAAAAAGTTCTAAAAATGTTTTTTCTTGGTTTCATGTTTCGCATCAAAAAACTTACATTTTAAAAGGGGTATGTGGAAGTTTTCACCCAGTCGATCATTCCTCACCATGAAAGTGAAGACGTGCATGCTGTTAGGAACATTTATGCAAAAACATAAACGTTTTGTTAAAGTGAAGCTTTGAGTGGAAAGATTGCATGTAATTTCTAAATGGGAATGTCTCATTAAAAGAAATTGACATGTTTGGGGAATTTACACTGGGATGTTTTGTGTAAGACCAATGAGACAAAACTTGTATAATATGTTTGCAGATAATATAAAACATTGTAGATTACAACTTAAAAGCAAATAAAAATGAAAGATACAAAACATACTTTCCTAAACACAGCAGTTGATTTAGCACTGATGAACCTCATATTATGAATCACAAACAGCTATTAAGAGCATTTAGAGGCATTGAACTAATGAGAGTGAAGAGACAATGATCTCTTCTGTAATTAAATAGAAAAATGTGTAAAAGAAACTGTTTAATGGTTACCACTTGTAGTCTGAAGACACCCTGATGGGAGGGTGGGTGGATACATGAATAAATGGATGAATAAATGAATAAATAGATAGTTTTAGGTTCCATCTCTGATCTGTTGGAGGTCCCCGTCTGGGATTGATGGAAGGAGCTCCAGATCTAAATAATAATAATAATAATATAAAAAAATAAAATCCAGTCATAATTCCAGTTGATAAGATTTCATATCCTCGGTTCCACCTAATCATACTGATTTCAATCAGCAGAGGCTCTGATAAGGAGTGGAAAATAGTCTCCTTCTCCCTCTGAGAGGAAATTAAAATATGAAAATCATTATTTAAACTTTATGGCAGTGTTTTTTTTTTCCCTTCAGACAAAAGTTCGGTCACCTTCTTTGCAGCAAGGGACCCCTCTGGAGATCTTCAGAAACCTAAAGATTAACCAAGCATAGACAAGATCTAGTCCTGCTGAGGAGGAGGTGGAGGAGGTGGAGGAGGAGGGAGCAATATCGCTCCAGGCTTTCTCACAATGTGCTAGGAGGAAAAGCTAAGAGTGGGTTTCAATCTGAGACTTAGGACCCCTCTTTAGAGCTTTGAGCTGTCCTGCAGAGATTCAAAATTATTGTTGAACTGAGTTCTTTGGAAAATAAAACAGAAATGTGTTCATTGTGTTTAGCTTTGCCCTCTGATGTCTTCATCCATTCAGAAAATCAGCCGCGCCTCCTCCCAGAGTTCAAACCTCCTTGCAAGAAAAAAGCCCAGAGAATAGCAGGTTTCCCTTTTCCTTCTGATTCTTTATTCCGACTTCAAACCTTTGCTCGTCTCTGGGGGGCTTTTATTTCTGAGATTTGACAGGAGACCTCCAACCATGAGGAGGCCCATTACAGCAGAAGGTGTGCTGGTCGCCTGAGGGGGGCCCCGCTGCAAGAGAGAAACAGATACACATCACTGCAGCTCTGCTGTACCTCCAAATGTGTTTTAGAATTCTAATATACTTTAAAGCCACATAAGACTGAAGGAAAGACTGGTCTGTGATACTGATGGTGCATTCCTAATTAAAGGGCAATTCAAAATCTAATTTCACAATCTCCTTTCTATTTCTGGCATCAATGCAGTTTAGGTTAATGGCGGAGACAATGGTTGTAGTCTTTTCTTAGGCAGTTACCTTGGCCCAGTGCCTCTATGTTTAGATGTGTCATTTCTTTGCAAAGAATTATTCTGTTTAATTTTTGTGTTTTTGTTCTCTTTCGAATGTACCTCTGGCCCATGTGCTTTTGTGCTTTCCTGTGTCTCTTTCCTAGATGGAGACACTGAGAGAAATATTGTTGCCATTTACTATCTTTGCTCCCTTTATCCTTCTCGTCTATGGGGAGTACCCCTAGTCCAGTGCCCCAGTGTTTAGCTGTGACTCCTTCCTAGATGTAGCCACTAATGGAGCTATTGCTTTCATTGAATATGTGTACTCTCTTTGTTTTTCTTTCCTATTGAGATTACCCCTTTTTGTAGCTGTTTCTTTCCTAGATGGAGCCACTGACAGAGATATTGAGATCATTTACAATTTTTGCTACCTTTATTCTTTTGTTTTGTGGGAAGTACCCCTAGCCCAGTACCGCTGTGTTTGGCTGTTTCCTTTTTAGATGTAGCCACTGATGAAGCTGTGAATGTGTATTATATTTGTTTTTCTTTCTTATAGAAAGCACCCCTGGGACAGTGGTTTTGTGTTTAGCTGTGTCTCTCCTGGATGAAGCCACAGTCACTGATGGATCTATTGCTGCCACTGACTGTGTACACTTTCTCTTTTTCTTACTGAAAGTACCCCTGGTTTAATTCCTCTGTGTTTAGCTGTATCTCTTTCCTGGACAGACCCATCAACAGAGCTATTGCTACACATTTCTCACTTTTTGTTTTCTTTACTACGGAAAGCACCTGTGACAAAGTGCATCTATGTTTACCTGTGTTTCTTTCTAGATGGAGCACTAACTGATCAGTTGCTGCCCTTGACTCCATGTAGCCTTGTTTTCTTCTAACCCTTGGAAAGTACACCTGGTATACTGCTTCTGCTTTTAGCTTTGTCTTTTTGAGGACAGAGCCACAGGTTGAGTTGTTGCACCAATTAACTTTGTGTACTCTCTTTGTATTTCTCTCCCATAGAAAGTACCTAACCCCAAATGCTTCTGTTTTTTTCTAGATTATGGCTACTCAATTTCCATTTGATGCAACAGATGGCATCTTATACTGAGCCTGTTTTGGTTGTGCTGGGTTTCTACCTGTTAAAAAGTAGTGATTTCTCTCATGCTTGCTCAGAGAGGAACTGCAGCCACTTGATGCAACTGGTTGAGCGTCCTTAGACCACCTTGCACTAAGTGATCAACTGAATTTATGTGTATTGTGTTATGACTGGGGTTGAATCAGACTGAATAAAATATTGGTTCTGTATGCAATGTGATTGGATTGAAATAAACTGATGTCATTTCAACTGGTTTTAAAAATAATTGGATTCTACCTAACTAGATATGAGTTGGACCTTTTAGTCATGTAAGCTACCTTGAGATTTTATATTTGTTTGTAAACTGGAGCTATTTACATACATATAACTGACATAGTTAAAGCAATCAGAGGGCAACACATTGAACAGAGAGCAGAAATCTCTGAAGGTTCGCTGCAAGACAACTTCAGGGGTTTCATGGCGATAAAACATTTGCAGTATAGAAAGCATAGTGCCTTAACAATTACCTCTTGAAATGACACTTTTTATAAATATTTTGATGTTCACTAATGATTAAAAGATACAGTCTTGTTTTGTTTTTTGGAGATTTCATCCTTTTTTTGATTCTTTCAGCACAAACAATGGATTTACTAACCTAGCAAATAAGTCCTGGAACTGATTTTTGCTTTTTAGGTGTCACATGATGCAGTTTTGATTTGACTTAGCCCATGTGGTTTTGTTTTATTTTTTGCAAGACGACTACTCATCCTACTGAGCCACAGTCGCCATTGTACATGTTATTTCTGGAGATATCTATACTGCTAAATTCTCAATGGGGATTGTAATTTTATACATAACAACGTTCCCAGACCTAAACTGTGGTGAGAACAAATGCAATATTGATTTACTTCATTTTCAGTTCATTGGATCAAGCCTGCAAGCTTTAAAACTGAACATGAAACTTGCTTATACTTAATCAACTATCTTTTCTATTTGATGCTCTCTGTTGTTTATCCATTCATATGCAGTCTTGGTTATGTCAGTTCCAAAGATAATTTTCCATACTTGTTTAAATATAAATGGCTAGAATAAAGTTTGAGGTTCTCGTTTGATTCACAGCAGAAGATCAGCTTTTCTTAAAGTTAGTCCACATTTTCAAGAAATTCCAAACCCAAAACCTAAAGCACATCTAAATATTAAATAGCAAACAAAATAGCTCTATTACATAAAAAAATAAATTGCCCATTTGCCAATGCTGCTTTAAATGTGTAGAAAGCTTTTAAATTGTTTAATATGTTTTTACAAAAGCATAGTTTCACACTGAAAAATATGAAAAATCTATTATCTAATTTGAACATATTTATTTAGTGGGAAAAAACTAATTATGAAATGATTGTTCTTAACCAAATCTGCCACTGAAACCCCAAACAGTTCTGATAAGATAAATGTAATTGAGTATTTTTTTAAATGTAAATTACTTCACTTTAGCTTTTGAAGTTATATTTTAATTAGTAATCCATAAATTCTGCAAAATACTAAAGACAAGAGAACCTGCCATTCAAGTGAGGCAGACTTGTTGATCTTAATATACCATAATATGGCTGCAAGACAATTGCCATTTGTCTAAACTTGTTCATACAGTCAATAATTAAAACATTTTCAAAAGAAGGCTGTCGGATGACCAAGAAGAAGAAAAATGTTTTTACACAACCTTACTAAAGCTGTCAATTATCATGGATGGCACTGTGTGTTCCTCCTTTCACCAGACACAGTGAGCAGAAGAACAATGGAGTTAAAAAAATCTACAAAGCTCTCTGTTGGAAAAAAGTTGCATCATGTGGCGTAAAAAAGTCTTTATAATTTTATTTCTGTCTTCTGTGCACATCTTTACCAGAGGTGTCATTAAATGTCGAGGGGGATGTAAATTATGTGCATCTTATTTTATAGCTTGGGCTTCATTCTAGGGTTTCACACATCGAGACTCTTCCACAGACTCACCTGTTGATGCCAGTAAAGCAGTGAGACTTGAGGTTGCAGCTGACATCCTTTTCTGTGGAAAACCAACGGAATACACTGTAGCTTTGGGAGAAATGTGTTTGTGTTGGTCATTTGTTTCTTTAGGTCCTTTTTAATTCAGATATTTTGTCTGTAGACTTCAGCCAAAAGCACCAGTTACTAAGCAACTGGCAGGACAGCAGAGAGCCGCTGGAAACCGACTTGTCTTATCTCTGCAGTCAAACCGATTCAACACAGCTTTGTTCATTCTGTCTTCCAACTCTCCTGAGCCTCCTCCCGCACCTCCTCCGTATCTCCCTCCTCATACGCTACTCCAAAAACAATAACACAGCATCATCTAGGTGAACTTCATAAAATATTTGAACAAGTCTTTAAAGCAACGTCATAAAAAAAAAAAAAGAAATATAAAGCAAAAAGAGGCAAATTCTTCTCCAATGAGAGACAGCAACCCTAACATGTTACCCAGCAGGAGGTTGATGAAATCCCTGCTCACCTTTCAGGCTCTGACATTCACTTGATGTTCTCACTGCATCACTGCTGACTCCTGCAGTGCTGCTGCTGTTGAAGAGCTGCAGAGCTAAGGGATTTCTACAACCTTCACCAGATCTGAGCAGAAACCAGCCACTGCAGACTGGATGTCGATAAATATGACGGACACCCAGCGCGTCATGCTTATCAGAAGATTTGCAGGTTTTGCCTAACACGATGCAAATTTGCCTGAGGAGCAGTCTTTTTAGACCTGTGTGAAGAAAGTTGACCTATGTCTATTTCAACAAGAAAACATTATTTCTTTGACATTTGTTCAATGAAACTGACTGCATGGTGACAGCTGGTGTGTTTCTGCTCAGATCTGATGCCTGCCGGGCGTGCTGAGACGACGATCAGAAGTAAAACAGCAAGAAACCAAAATACACTTTTCTCTTTGTTGACCTGATGCTGGTTGCATGGTTTGGAGGTCCAGATACAAAGCAGTATCATACGTTATTTTTAAAATTTTGAATATTTTAATTAAAAGTATTAAGAATAAGAATGAACATTATTGTTTTAAGAATCAGCTTTTTTGCAAAAACCTTGAAGTTGTGCAACAATGACTGATGTCAATGTGCACATGGTTTTAGTAGATTCTTGTTGGCAAATTGTATCCACGTTAGTGGTGTTGCTTTGGATTACTGTGCTTTTCTAAAAGTGTTTCTAATGCTTAAGAGGACAAGGAAATATGGTTTAGTAAAATCATTGATAAAAGGCAAAATATTGAACTCCAGGGTATTAAATTATTGTTGAAATCAGGCTAAAATAATTGTTGGATATTGGTTTGAGGACGTTTTTAAGATTTACTTTAAGCTGATTCAGCTGCCTACCATGTCTTTTCCTAATTGTACACTAATTATTTGCAATATTTAGAGTTTAGAATAAATTGTCGCTTTGGCTGATTTGTAAAACAACCACAACTAAGAAAATGTGTATTTGTGTTGGTGCTATTTTTCCTCAGCTTGATCGTTGCCTCAGTTTTATGCATTCAGTTGTCAGGGTTGCTGCCTCTCAGGCTGCCTGTCAGGAAATCCGGTAATCGAACGTATCCTTCTCCATGTAGTCCGTCCAGGTAGAGGATGGCATGCTGCGGTACGGGTCCAAAAGGATCCGGAAGCAGCGGACAATCAGTAGACCAAGGAAAATGAAGAGGATGAGGACAAAGACAAAAGCTGCCCTCTGCTCAAGTGTGAGGAAGGAGGCGGAGGATGAAGAGGAGGAGGGGAAGTCGGTTTCAGAAGCTGAGAAGGTGCTGCTATAGAGGTCGTCAGCCATGTTCAGATGATAGCAACTGATTGGTCAGTTCAGTTTGTTATCATCCCCATCTGCCCATTGAATAACATCTTCATAGCAGAGGAGTCAAACTGGATATAATCTGCAAAGACAAAGAACACATTGTTTTTACTATAAACCGAGACAGGTTTGAGAATCGTATGTAATTTTTTAGACCTGAAAAGCAGATCAGTAATTTTCAAATACATTGTTCTGACAAAGAAAGAGACCACACCTTTTTAAAATGAAATCAGAGCCACCATTATCAATATCATTAAAGCTACAGTAGGGAGTTTTGAGAAAACCTGGACTTAGCCTGAAAATTTGAACAAGCACACCTTACAGGTCCCTCCCTGTTGCTCTCTGTTGTGCTACAGTCCTTCCTTCCTCCTCCCCCACATCAGAGCCTGGTGTGCAGCTTGCTTTTAGTCATTAGTCTCCCTCTGTTTAATCGTCTTTGTTTTCTGAGCAGGTGCCACTCGAGAAATTGACAGTTTTTCTGTACCATTAGGTTATTTTTCTGCCATTGGCACAGCTGCAGCTCACTGGTAATCTTTAACTTGGATGACAGTCCCTGTTTGTTGGGGAGGGGTGTGCGCATCCTGTACACAGCATGATTGACACTGCTAAGATGTTTCTCCTGGGTCTGATTGGTTTTTTCTGACCGAGAGCGGTGAATTTCTGCAAATGGCTGTACAACTACTGGAAGAAGCCAGAGGAGCTTGATTTTTTTCACAGATCATCTGTCTAATATTTTATTGCCAGGGCATAGTGACATTTTTCACTAGAATGTAAAAAATAATTTTTTAACAAAAGTTACCTACTGGGGCTTTAAGGCAACTATGGGTGTTTGTGAGCACAACGTTCCCTGAGTAAGAAAATGTCTAGTTTTACTAATGGTTTAGATTTTAATGAGGTACACATACATTTTGCTTTTCATAAAGTAAACCTTTCTCCTCCATGTTTCCCATGATAACTAGCAGCAGCTTTTTAGTCTTAGTGCCTGGGCCAAATGAATGACCAATTGTATGACTATTTTGATACTTTATCATTCCAACCACTACATGTGTCTTATTAACTAGAAGTGACTTTTTATTGGTTAAATAACATGTTGTGAGAAAACATACTGTGGGTGGACTCAGGATAAACAGCACCCTAACATCGTAACAGCTCCATTCGTGTAGTGAAGTTAAACAATTCTGAGTAAAACATGGACTGATAATGTTTAGAAAGTGAGACTTTATGCTGCTTCCATTCACTACTACTGGGTTTTATGCAAACACTGCACAGCTCACTAACAGAAAATATTCTGGTGACAGTTGTTGGAAGAAAAACAGTGCTGACACCCATATGCAGCAGAGTAAGAATACTGGTCAGAACTTGAGCAGAAAATCCAACTTGAATGCTGCCAGATTTTTCATTTTCTGACATACAATTTTGTCACAAATGGATCCCTCAGAAAGGTGATCTGTTTGATCTTTAAGCTAGGACGTTTAATGTAAATATTTGCCTTATTATTTATTTTCTATTTATTACTTTATCATTGTGTTATCTTCAATAATTTTGGCCTTGGCTGCATTATGCCCAGTTCCTTTCATTTATGTTTTTTTTTTTTTTTTTTACATATTTCTTGACTTCTAACATGAAAATTAATACATATCTGAGAAAATTAAATCAAAGAGGAATTGTCAGAGCAACTCACTATACATACTAAAGGGACGGAAAAAACCACAACAAAGAATCAATCAGTAAAATGTATAATTTGATTCAAAAAATGAACTGGTTCAATTACAGACTCTGTTTTCAATACAAACCATGGGCAAATATTTTAGTGTTTTCAAATAATCTTGCAAAAGAAACACATTTCCTTTTACTTCTTATCAGTTTAACAACACATAAAGCTGCCAAACATGATACATAACAATGACTTTGATACAACAATAATAATGCAAATGTCTGTAATCACAATTACTCAAAATCTCTCAAAGGAACAAAGAAAATGGTTTTACTCAGTACAAAGACAGAATTGATAAAAAGTTAGAAAGAAAAACTCACCCCATTTACATGCAAATTGATTTTTATTCTTGTTGCAGTGAGTAGTCAGTGGAGGAACTAAATGCAGCACTAAACAAGCTGGAGGTCAGCGCTGAATACTAATGAACTTCATGTCACAAAAACAAAACCTGAGGCGCTGCCAAAGCAGGGAGTCCACCAACAGAAAGCATGGAACGTGAAGTTAGAGGGCTGTAGGTAAACAGGGCTTTGCAGCCAGAGAACACAGTGAGGACTTTTTTTAAAAAGCGCTGAAGGAAGGAGTATGTATTTACAAGGTTGATTACTGGAGTGAATTCATGTGAGCTTATGAGAAACAGAACAGGTGGTGACTGAATAATCGGAGGCAGTATCAACTAGGGAATACTTTCATCAAATGGGAGAGAAAATGACATTCAGATAAAGAAACTGAAACATTAAGAAAAAAACAGACCACTCAGGCTGGCTTTTGAAGGGATGTAAATAATTTATGCTAATATTACAAAAAAGGCAAGATATTTATGGCTCCTTTTGCTTTACTTTTCACAGCTTGACTTCATATAATTATTTTAACTCTACATATTAAAGATTTCTTAATAATTGTATGTATTGACTATAACATTATTACAATTTATTGCTTGATTCAGTCAGAGGTCTCCCGTCCTTAACATCCTCTGTCCTGCAACTTTTAGATGCATGTCTGTTCCAACAGACCTAAATTAAATGAACAGGCTTATTTTGAAGCTCCTGATAAAATGGTTGCTACCTCTTGCCTAAACTGAGACATTACCAACAAAGCACAGGTTTCTTTGTGCTAGAGTGGGTGGTTTGGCAGTGGAAACAAAAGCTCTGGTGCTAAGCAAGCCTTGGCCCCAGTTTAGCAATTTAACTGGGTGTTAAATTGTTGGTTTCTATTATTTGGTCTAAGAAGGTTGTGTTTGTTGTGAGATCATTTCAAATTGAATTAGTTTGGTGCACAGGTATGTACCCCCTGCACCAGCTGCATGTTCCTTTAGTCTAATGAAGTCAATTTTTTTCCTCTTTTCCTGCTTAATGAGTGTTTTTTGCACATGGAGTGTTTTCAGAGTTCTCAGAAAACAAAGCTGTTTCTTTAAGTTCTTGTCTTCCAAACTTCACTGTTGTTCTCATCCCAGCAGTATGTGGGTGGGATTGTGGGTGTCGTTAGTTTTAAACACATCGTTTTGGCAAGAAGCTCTTTCTTTTCTACCCACATGGAGATTAAAGCCAAACTCAATTGGCTTTAAATTTTGTCATCTTTTTTTCAGAATCGGTTTTAGAGCTCTGAAGGCTGAAGGTGAGAAATTAAAGGAACATTAAGATGTTCACATGCACTTACAAATGGATTAAAGGGGATTTTGTCCTCTTAAAACTTTTTATCTGCCAAGAGGAAATTAAAGCAGGACTTCTAATAAACAACATAAGGATTATCCAGATTTTCTGTTAGGATTCATTAATTACCAAAAATAACTCATGTCTGTTGTCCCACATGGTGAGGTGGTCAGACGTCCAGCATTTCTGAGCTTTACAAGCTCAAGTTACATCTACACACAACTCAGCATAATGCAAAAATGACGACATAGGTGACTGCTTTCTCCCTTTAGGACTGTTTTTGATATAAAACGTCATATGCATAAATATAGTTAAAATATATTTAAAAACCCAGAGAGAAAAGTGTACCGGAATCAAATTCCTTGTTTGTATGTACGAACTTGGCAATAAAGCTGATTCTGATTCTGATAAAATATCACTTTACATGCACTACGTAACTCCGAGCTTGATTAGTTTGAACAAGATGAGCGCAGAACGTTTGTGAAGGATTTGCTGAGTTTGTATATTTAAACTCCCTCCTACCACCCTCATTAATATTTCACTGCAGGTCTTCCTCTCATTCCTCATTTTTATTCTGTTCACCTTCAAGTTTCTGAACTTGTTCAAGAACAAAACAAAGGAGAAAACTCTGAAAGACAGCTTGGATGCGTCAGTGTGGCCTGGAGAGAAGTTAATCCTTTAAAACTGATGTTTATCACATCATGTGGTTATTTACACTCTGTGCAATTTTGTGCTGATTCATCATAACAGAGGTTAAACGCACACACATACAGCAGTGTGTTCTTCCTCCTAATGCAAGATATAAATGACCAGAATCCCTCCAGGCTGCAGCTGCTGCCTCAGAAAATGCGTGAAAGCTGAAAAAAAAGTAATTAGATTTGATGGAACAAATCATGCTGACCTCAGAAGTGTCACTCTAACCGTGAAGACTCATTGCAGACAACTGAAGCCCGAAGCCTTTGAAGAACCATCTGCGTAAAATCAAAGAAATGTAAAAAAGTTCTGAGAAGAGTTCAGAACCTAGCTGAGCTCAGTGCTCCGACACTCACACAGGTCGCTGTTCTTCCTCACTCTGTGTCAAAGTGACCCTGAGGGCGTATCTGCCGTGGTTCTGCCATGACACGACGAGCCAGTTGTGTTAATGGTAATATTAAAGGGTCAATCCACTGATTTTACACGTCAAGGTCAGTTTGCTCCTTTTGCCTGAGGTGGACTCATCAGAGAACAATACATGTTTCACATTGTCCACAGCCCAAGATTTGCGCTCCTTGCACCTTTGAAACCGACGTTTGGCATTGGCATGAGTGACCAAAGGTTTGGCTATAGCAGCCCGGCCGTGTATATTGACCCTGTTGAGCTCCTGACGGACAGTTCTGGTGGAAACAGGAGAGTTGAGGTGCACATTTAATTCTGCCGTGATTTGGGCAGCCGTGGTTTTATGTTTTTTGGATACAATCCAGGTTAGCACCCAAACATCCCTTTCAGACAGCTTCCTCTTGCGTCCACAGTTAATCCTGTTGGATGTGGTTCATCCTTCTTGGTGGTATGCTGACATTACCCTGGATACCGTGGCTCTTGATACATCACAAAGACTTGCTGTCTTGGTCACAGATGCACCAGCAAGACGTGCACCAACAATTTGTCCTCTTTTGAACTCTGGTATGTCACCCATAATGTTGTGTGTATTTCAATATTTTGAGCAAAACTGTGCTCTTACCCTGCTAATTGAACCTTCACACTCTGCTCTTACTGGTGCAATGTGCAATCAATGAAGACTGGCTACCAGGCTGGTCCAATTTAGCCATGAAACCTCCCACACTAAAATGACAGGTGTTTCAGTTTCATTGTCCAACCCCTGTACCTTAAAGTGAAAGGTACAACCCTGAATAAGGAAAAGTTCAACACAAGCACACACATTTTTATATTTTTGTTGGTTTTATTGTCTTGCCTCACCAGACATTTGAGGCCTAAAATACCAGAAAAGGATTCAGCAACAATTTAGAAATACCAGGAGATCACGTAAAGCAAATAATTTCAGACTTGGCTGGAACAATGGTTTAACAATGTATCATCAGCTTTAAGATCTTACAGAATAGGCTATGGAGTAGGTGTGACCTATCAACAATTCATAATTATCTGTAACACTGACATACGACCCAGACCACTCTCCTAAAATCTGTAATTTTACTGGATAAAACCAGCATGTTTCTAAGTTAGGAGGCATAATACTAATAGTCAGGAGTGATGAGATAATGTAATCTAAGGATGCTCAATTACAATGTTGCCAAAGTAAAGTAAGGATGAAGTATACTGCATGAGAAATATACTTAAGTAAGTACACACAATATGCTAATATTTTGAGAAGGACCAGTAGTTGTTGCTGCAAAGGTTCAAACCTGTAAACCTTTAACCTATATCAGGGCTCAACTGGTACGCCTAACATTTTCAAATCAGAACCCGGACTTGTATGAAAAGCAGATGCTAAACTGCCAGCCACTTATCCAATAAATCTGACAAGCTGATAACAACTTCAGAAGACAAACCAGACAACTCTGAAGACATACAGCCAGCTAAACATTAACTGACTTAGCATTAGCTACAGGCAGAGGGAGTAGGGGCACCAACTGGAGGTCAAGGACTCTTCTTTCTTAGCGTTCTATGAACAGAGCAAAACCATCAGCATTTAGTATCTACTCAGAACAGTGTTTTTTTTCCTTATGTTTTCCTTCTCATCCTCAGCACATAGAGGCACATAGAGGTGTTGGCAAAGAAGTTTTCAAACCAACAAAACCTAAATGATTACATCCGAATGCAGCCTGAAAGTTCACACTAAGTTGTGATAAATAAAAAGTATGGGCTGTCATCTAAACTGGTCTTGAGAAAAGAAAATCCAGAGTCCGGGACATCTGAGACCAAGACAAGGCCAAGACTTTGAAAATATCCAGTGCTGATCTCGAGTTTCCCCACAGTACTTAACACCACTTTAACTTTGGTTATGAGAAACATACCTTTCCATGTGATGTTGACTCACCACATTCTGTATAAATCTTACCGTTTTTTGTACTGACATTCAGTACAAAAGCTGCATCAACTAGAGGTCAAAGTCTGATTCGCAAAATTTGCTTCCAGTTTGTAAAATATGCCTCAACAACAAGCCATTTAACTATTGCTGTGCAATGTTCTTCTACAGAGAAATAAAGAAAAGCTTCATATTTCTTTCTATAGCTCATAACATCATCGTGCATGTCAGGGCATCAGCACAAGCCTCTGTGAAGCGTCTTACTGTAAAACATGTGTAGGAGTGGAGTGAGAGCAGAGGAGTGAGAGTGGGAGAAGGAGACTACGAGTATGCCAATCTGTGTGGGATCCAGGCAGAGAAGCTTCTACAGAGCTCTGAGCAGATATTTAACCTAAACATGCTTTTTGTTTCTTATTTTAACAAAATTATCCATTCAAGCTATGATTTTAGTTTTAAGGAACACCAATGCGTTCAGAATTTCTCCATGAATTGACTCATCAATCTACTGTCTGTTTAAAAAGGGGTTTCTCATAAGAGAAGAAGACACTTGCCTCTTGGAGATTTCCTGCCTAAATACACTACATCTAAACCTTTGAATAAAATATTATGGAAACAGTATTGGTGTAGTTTTTCCACATTCTTAAACAGTATCTTAACTTTCATTTTTTGAACAGGGTTAGAGAGCATATGACGTTCAAACCTAACTCAAAATACACTATGTGGCCTCAGTTTACAGGTCCTTCTCAAAATATTAGCATATTGTGATAAAGTTCATTATTTTCCATAATGTAATGATGAAAATTTAACATTCATATATTTTAGATTCATTGCACACTAACTGAAATATTTCAGGTCTTTTATTGTCTTAATACGGATGATTTTGGCATACAGCTCATGAAAACCCAAAATTCCTATCTCACAAAATTAGCATATTTCATCCGACCAATAAAAGAAAAGTGTTTTTAATACAAAAAACGTCAACCTTCAAATAATCATGTACAGTTATGCACTCAATACTTGGTCGGGAATCCTTTTGCAGAAATGACTGCTTCCATGCGGCGTGGCATGGAGGCAATCAGCCTGTGGCACTGCTGAGGTCTTATGGAGGCCCAGGATGCTTCGATAGTGGCCTTTAGCTCATCCAGAGTGTTGGGTCGTGAGTCTCTCAACGTTCTCTTCACAATATCCCACAGATTCTCTATGGGGTTCAGGTCAGGAGAGTTGGCAGGCCAATTGAGCACACTGATACCATGGTCAGTAAACCATTTACCAGTGGTTTTGGCACTGTGAGCAGGTGCCAGGTCGTGCTGAAAAATGAAAATCTTCATCTCCATAAAGCTTTTCAGCAGATGGAAGCATGAAGTGCTCCAAAATCTCCTGATAGCTAGCTGCATTGACCCTGCCCTTGATAAAACACAGTGGACCAACACCAGCAGCTGACACGGCACCCCAGACCATCACTGACTGTGGGTACTTGACACTGGACTTCTGGCATTTTGGCATTTCCTTCTCCCCAGTCTTCCTCCAGAATCTGGCACCTTGATTTCCGAATGACATGCAGAATTTGCTTTCATCCGATAAAAGTACTTTGGACCACTGAGCAACAGTCCAGTGCTGCTTCTCTGTAGCCCAGGTCAGGCGCTTCTGCCGCTGTTTCTGGTTCAAAAGTGGCTTGACCTGGGGAATGCGGCAACTGTAGCCCATTTCCTGCACACGCCTGTGGACGGTGGCTCTGGATGTTTCTACTCCAGACTCAGTCCACTGCTTCCGCAGGTCCCCCAAGGTCTGGAATCGGCCCTTCTCCACAATCTTCCTCAGGGTCCAGTCACCTCTTCTCGTTGTGCAGCGTTTTCTGCCACACTTTTTCCTTCCCACAGACTTCCCACTGAGGTGCCTTGATACAGCACTCTGGGAACAGCCTATTCGTTCAGAAATTTCTTTCTGTGTCTTACCCTCTTGCTTGAGGGTGTCAATAGTGGCCTTCTGGACAGCAGTCAGGTCGGCAGTCTTACCCATGATTGGGGTTTTGAGTGATGAACCAGGCTGGGAGTTTTAAAGGCCTCAGGAATCTTTTGCAGGTGTTTAGAGTTAACTCGTTGATTCAGATGATTAGGTTCATAGCTCGTTTAGAGACCCTTTTAATGATATGCTAATTTTGTGAGATAGGAATTTTGGGTTTTCATGAGCTGTATGCCAAAATCATCTGTATTAAGACAATAAAAGACCTGAAATATTTCAGTTAGTGTGCAATGAATCTAAAATATATGAATGTTAAATTTTCATCATGACATTATGGAAAATAATGAACTTTATCACAATATGCTAATATTTTGAGAAGGACCTGTATGCCCATTTGCACAAACTCTGTATATGAAGCAGGAGAAACTCAGTTCTTCAGCTTTTGAAGGAAAAATGTTTGCTAAGCTTCAAGAATCCAGTGAAAGCATAAATGCAAATTTATTATTACAAACAAATATAGGAAAAATAAACACTAAGATTCAGTTTATTGGCAGAGAGAAAAAAACTAATAAACAGAAGAAGAGAGAAGAACATACAGTAGAAACCATTACATTCAAAGTGGAAAATAAATGACTGTCGGCTATAGAAGGCATTACTCTGTACTCACAGCTTGCATTAGACAGGCAAATGGACAGAGTGCCAGCCAGATACTTTATTAATTCCAGGAAATACATTTTTTTTCTCACAGTTGTATGAAACAAGAAATTGTGCAAGAGTAAACATGATAATTAACCAGGCTTAGAGCAGTATTTAAAGAATATTTGTATAATACGTTTCACAGCTGGATTTTGTCTCTTCTCTTTGCAGATGACGTGGTCCTGCTGGCCCCCTCTAGCCAAGACCTACAGCATGCCTACAGTTCGCAGCCAAGAGTGAAGTGGCTGGGATGAAGATCAGCTCCTCCAAGTCCGATGCCATGGTTCTCGACCAGAAAAGGGTGGCTTGTCCTCTTCAGGTTGGAGGGCAGTTCCTGCCTCAAGTGGAGGAGTTCAAGTATCTTGGGGTCTTGTTCACGAGTGAGGGGACAATGGAGCAGTAGATACAAGTGGCTGAAATGAGCTTCCTCCGTAGGGTGGCCGGGCACTCCCTTAGAGATAGGGTGAGGAGCTCGCCCATCCGGGAGGAGCTCGGAGTAGAGCCGCTTCTCCTCCACATCGAGAGGAGCCAGTTGAGGTGGCTCGAGCATCTTTACCGGATGCCTCCTGGACGCCTTCCTCGGGAGGTGTTCCAGGCACGTTCCTCCGGGAGGAGGCCCAGAGAATGGCCCAAGACATGCTGGAGGGACTCTGTCTTTTGGCTGGCCTGGGAACACCTTGGGCTCCAAAGGGCACCCTCCAAACTTGTTGAAACATCTGATAAAGATGGTTGAAATGCCAAAATGTGCAAAGACACTTGGTGATTTAATGACATCCTCACATCCTAATCTGTGTTTGTCAATTTTTGTAACTTGGTGTAGGGAGCGAATCCTCTGCATTGCTTTTCTCTTATAAATCAGAAACTTTGCAAGAAACACAATTAGTTTGATAAGAAATGTTTTTGATTGTGCATAACATCAAAAACACCCGTTTTTGATGTTATGCGAAGCGTTTCTTCTCTCTTTTACTACATTTCCACTGGTTATCTAGCATACTGCCACCTGTGTTTTTGGAGAATACTGCAGCAGCATCGGCGTCAAGTACAAACGCCTACAGCGCTTGTTTAAGCTTGAAGCACAACTATAACTGAGCCTTTAGGGTTATATTATTTTTGATCAGGGGTCAGAAGTTGGAATATTTTAGCAACAGAGCATCAACAGACTTAAAAAGAGACCAGAACAACAATTAATGGAAACAGGGCCTAAGATAAAATCCTCCGAAAATAGAGTTTTACATTTTATTGGCTAGACATCTCCACAATTCATGGAAATACTTGACTACAAAGATAAAGAAATAAACTGATATACAATGGTTTAAGTAAATGGGTAGACAATGATTTGTTTACATGTATGAAAGGAAAACAAGAAAAGAAACAAAATGGCAACACGTGGGAATGAAAAGAGTGAACAAATTGGCAACGGGCCAATTTGACCTGGAGTTGCTATTGTCTTGAGTTGTTAAGATTAACTCACATCAACACACATCTGCCTCACAAGAATATTTTCTTGTCTTTCCCATTTCAAAGAATATCTAAAGAATGAGTAAAGCCCAGGGAACAGAGAATCAGGGATTATTGATTAAACGTTTCTAGACATTCTGATAAAGTTATAAAAGTAACAGGAATTGCTTCTAGGTGATTTGAGCAATTTCTTAAAGTGGGATTTTTTCCCACTGATTGAATGTACTAAAATGAAATTCTGTTCAAATGCAGGTAATACAAATTTGCATGCCTACACTTACAAACGCTTAAAAACAATGTCTCTGGTTTATGCCAATGTGTTTGTATTGTGCAGATTAAATAAATACATAGATTACAACTCTGTCCATGTTTTACCTAAAAATGTTCCATAAAAAATTGTAGAACTTAAATTAAAACAGAAAATTTACCTAATTTAATCTTGAAGTCAAAATGCTTAAGATTTCCGATTTTCTTGTGTTGGCAACTTATCCTTTACAGATTTTTATAACAAGTTTGCGTCCATAACTGTATATTGGATGCCTTATGAGAGAATTAAAGCTGTTCTGCAGATCTGATTATGTTAGTCTGAGAAGAATTGCAGCTGGAGGCCAAATACTCATCTCTGTGTACAATCAAATAATTTCTAACATCAAGATTCTTCAGAAATGTACACGTCTGCAGCTGTGTGTTCTACTTTAATGTTGGAATATGTTGTCTATCAAGGGGCAAACTTATAAATACATGAAGTTTCTGTTAGTTCTTAATCTGCCAAATGATAAATCAAAGGTGTTAATCAGTGACAAGCAAAACACAAAGCTTAGGTAGAGGATTGTCATCTAGGAAAGGAAATCAGCCTGAGATGAAGCTGCCTCTTCAGTTCGAATGCGACGCCATTAACTAGACCGATCATTTAGTTCATTTGTCTGTATCACTGCACAACAGAGGGACACCAAGGCTTTTTTTATTAATCTCAAATACAAAGACGGATAATGCTGAAGCTCTAAAGTGTTTCTTAAAAAAGGGACAATGATTTAACCACAATGTTCTGATCTTTACAAATTTCCTAAAACTAGATCTCTGGTTTGCTGACACCTGTAAGATAAACCTAAAAATTTGCAATGGTTGTATCTTTAGTTGATATTGAATGTCTATGAACAAACCAGCTGTCACTAGTTTTGGATGTTGTAAATTTAATGAATCACTTTGCAGAAATAAAATTTTTTATTTCAGGAATCCGAGACAAGAGGAAGAACAATAAATAAAACTTTGGATTATTCATTCAATCAATTTACTGCTCTGCTGTTTCTACAGTGTGTGTGTATGTGTATGTGTGCGTGTGTGTGTGCGTGTTTGTCCGGCTTTCATGCAAGACAGAATTCAATTAGAAGATGATGTAGTTTCACTGAGCCTCCAGTTTGGATTTGACGGCACAGAGCTAATGGAGTTTTATTCATGCAATTAACAATTCATTTCTTACCCTCACACACACATTCACATGTCTGGACTTCACATACACACAACCACAAGGGTGATGTGCTTCCCTGTAGACTCATCAGTTTCTTTTTAACGATTAAAAAGGATTTTATATTATCTCTACGCATAAATGAAATTTGTAGATTTTTTGTCAGCAGCACATAGATCAAATTAGAGTTTAAATAGTATAGAACTAACATTTTAAAAAATGTAGTACTGAGAGTATTATATATCAGATTTGCAAACGAAAACACAAAGTTTCCATTATGTTGCATAATAATCCACATAGTGTATTGTTTTTTCAGCTTTTATAAGAAATTTTAATTTCTCTTTATCTGACTTGCCATGCAGGTTTGTGAAAAATAAATAACTTATATTCAAAAATAGCAAACTCAGGACCAGGAATGATCTAAAAACGTTTTAAATCCAATCCAATTTATTTATAACACACATTTAAACACACGTTTAACATGTTGAAATACCTTTGAAGGGCACTTGCTGAAGTGTATAGCTGCAGTTCAACATGATATTGCACATGAAAAGGTGTGCCTTCAGTTTATAATGAAAAACATTTAATTATAAGTCTTCCCCTCTGCATACTCTGTTATCTGCACCAATTTATAATTTATCAGTGAAGACAAATCAGAAGCTTATTTCTGTAAATATTTATCATGTTTTGGTTGTGGTGTCTAAATCCCATGACTTTGGCTGCCACAATAAAATTGTCAGGTGGCTTCTAATGTTTTGCATTATATATATTAGTAGAAGTCAAGTGTGGTAAAAAACAGATCATCCATTTCCGTTTTTATGACCATTAAGTTTCGTTAAGGAGACGAGGGGTGTATCAATGAATAAAAAGAGCTAAAAGACAAAATGAAAGGTTTGTAGAATTGAAATGACATTATTCATGAATCAAGTACAGCAAAACAACTGCTCAACATGAATTGTAAACTCAAGAGAATTGATTGAAAAAGGTTAAATACAGAAACAATTCTATTGCAGCTTTTTATCCAGTATAAGTAAAAATCCTTAAAGAACCTCACTGTTACCAGTCAGTCTGATGTTTACCCTTGCCTCTTGCTTTTCCCTCCTTGCTACATCAGATAGTGTGTACTTCTTTGCACAGTGTGTACATCAGTGACAGTGTATTGTTTCAACATTCAAACTTTTTCAAACTTTCATAAAACTTATTTTCTTCACACCTGATTTAACCTTTTTCTTGTTTTTTTTATTTATTTAATTCAAATGAATCAAAATGCTTTGATTTGATTTGAGCCAGAAAGAAAGCAACAAAAGTCAGGATTAGAAAAGAACAAAATCTGACTGAATATGCAGTTTTGTCCCTGTTCAGACTGACTCTGGGAGATGCTTGGTCCTATAGTTGGTGTGTGACTCAGGCTGTTTGTGGCTACATCTCTGCAGAGACCAAGCATAACAATGAGATGCTCAGAGAATGTTTTGTTCTGTACTCACACGTCCTAGAAAAAAAGGGGCAGCACTTTGTGATTATTGGTGCTCTAATGGTGACAGAGGTCAGAACACTTTCTTACAGTATTTTTGAAAGAATGTCAATGCTGTTTGACCATCTTTACATTTTATTTAGAAAAATACTAAAAAAGCTGAAAAAAACAGCAAATTTTAAATGTATGACTAGCCAAAAGCCTCTTTATAAATTGAAGTGTTGCTTTTGTGTTGGTGGGAGCAAATAGGCCTCCTCTAGATGCAAAAGGATTAAAATATTTATTGTCCATACGGAGGTTAACATTCCCATCAGAGAAAACTATACTACATGATCACTAAGAACATGTTTTGTTTGTTTTTTCAAACCAACACACTAATGCAAAGTCACAATAACTTTAACAAATGGTACGGG
The DNA here is from genome assembly GCF_021462225.1 of Girardinichthys multiradiatus. NCBI lineage: Eukaryota > Metazoa > Chordata > Actinopteri > Cyprinodontiformes > Goodeidae > Girardinichthys > Girardinichthys multiradiatus. Next base: position 35,112,024 of record NC_061806.1, on the reverse strand, counting down.
GGTGCACAGTTACTTGTAAAGGTGGAAAAAGAGATGGATGGTTTGAAAGGACTTTATTAAATTAACTGCTTAACTAAACTTAATTAATAATAATAACTCAATAACATAAAAAAAGAGAAAAACATCACCATTTGACATAGAAAAAACATCCAAGTGCCTTTTGTTGTCAATCCTAGAATCACACTTTCATAGAGGACCAAAGTTAGAGCTTTCTGTATGTGATTGCAATCCCAAGCTATTAATATATCTTATAATGCAATAAATTACTGTATACGAAATGCTAAAATAAACATTGATTGCACAAACTCTGTTTCTCTACTCATACTTCTATTTATCATGTCACAAAACTTAACCTATTCATGAGCGCACAGAATACAATCTTTCATCTATCTGTTTTATACTTTTATGTTTGCCTCTTCTTTACCTCGCTGTACATTCCGCGCTATATAAATACACAGTACATCATTCTCAGCATGTAATGCTGCAGCCCTGAATGACGACAACCCCCTGACTTTTCCTGCAGGCAGAAACGAAACAACCACTGCAACATCAGAGACAGAGCTCATTCACACACACACACACACACACACACACACACACACACACACACACACACACACTCACACACACACGCACACACACACACACACACACACACACACACACACACACACACAGGAGTGCAGAAACTGCTGCGGGACAGTACATGGACCTCCTGCTACATCAGAAAACCTACACATATTCCCTCTGACTGCACTGTTAAAGTCTGACATGAAGAGCGAGCAGCTCTGAAATGTATGTAGACATTTCTGTCTTCTCGCATAAGAAGCAGCTGTCTGCCTGTCAGCTGGGCTTGGACAAGAGTGTCTTTTTGGACAAAGACACAATCATGTAAATCAGGACACAATTGGGAACATCGGGCTGTATATTAAGAAGTAAAAAAAGACATAGAGTTGGAGGACAACCAATGAACATTTAATAGGTAAAGTCCAGCACACAAGGACTTCTACATATAATCTGTTCACTGCCTTGAACCTTTTCACCCTTTGTTACGTTACAACCATAAACTTCATTGTATTTTTTTTGGAATTCATGTGATAGATATAAAGTATTGCATCAACGTGAAGTGAAAGAAAATTTATGTATGTGTGACATACATTTGTAGAGCATCTGTGAACATCAGTTTTCAAGACATGCCACATATTCTAAATTTGATTCAGGTCTGGACTTTTTGTAGGCCATTCTAACAAATGAATATGTACAGCCAGAGCTTCTGCAGGGTTCTGCAGCCACAACAAATGCTCGGTTCTCTCTAGTTTTCAGCCATGATCTCAGTACAACCAAAGTTACCTGATTTACAGATCTTATTGATTGAGCTGCAATGTGGACCTACAAAGAGACGTAGGAGGAACAATTGAGCCAGATCCACCATCTGAAGGAGCCATGGCTGGTGAAGATGACTTTGAACCGGTGGTACGGCCTAAGCAGACCACAGTTGGTGCTGTGAGTAAAGAACTTTCTGAACCTGACATCTTTCATGAAATGAGAGAATTTATGCAACATTCGAAGCAAACAGAAGCAATACTGTTTGAACAGATTAAACAGTTTAGCAGTCATATACCAAAGCTTCAAAGTGATGTGTATTCTGAATCTTATGAGCCTTCAGTTCAGGCTGACATTTCTACAGCAGCAGTTCTTCCAAAGCAAGAGATTCGGCAACTGCCTCTGGTGTCTGCAGCAGTCATCTCAAGGATCTTTTCAAGCTGAACCTCATGTTCCACAACCTGCACAACCTCAGCTGCATATCACACGGGGTGCGCTGGCACAAAGATTGGAACCGGTCCGTGGAGGTGAACCTAGAATACCTGATTTCAAGGAGGTGAGGATCCTGAAAGTTTCTTTATACGATTTGAACGCATAGCTAAAACATGGGAATGGCAACCGGCTGAATGGGCTGCTAGAGTGGTCAACTTGTTGACTGGAAAAGCTCTTGAGGCATACGCTGGCATGGATGAAGAACAGTCTGACTCTTATGATGCCATTAAAGCTGCAGTGTTATCCAAGTTTAATGTGACAGAGGAGACCTACAGATTTAGGTTTCGAAGCACCAATGTACCAGTGGGGGAAAGTGTACGTGAAACCTACCATCGGATAAAAGGACTCTACAAGAAATGGATGCGACCTGACAGTCGGAGTAAAGACGAGATTGGGGAAACCATCATCTTGGATCAGTATCTACGTGTGCTTCGGCCAGATGTACGCACATGGGTAAAGGAGAATAATCCAAAGACTGGAGGGGAAGCAGCAAATCTGGCTGAGCGTTACCTGGTTGCTCATCAAGAACCTTCAAAGTCAAGAATAACTGTGGGGAGACCAAGATTTGTAGAGATAAAACCTTCGGGAGCAACTAATGTTGATGACTTGGACATTAGGAGTGGTAAGAAACCTATATACACCAGTTCAAAGTATAACCTCATTTGTTATTATTGTCAGCAGCCTGGTCACAAAGCTTCTTTATGTCCTTTAAGAAAACCTAAGTCAGTAGAGTTATCAGTGGTACCTTCTAAAGATGATGATTGTGAACTGATAGATGGTCAGATTCCACATAAGCATGTGGTAGATGTGACCATAAATGGCAAAACTGGAAAGGCGCTTGTAGACACTGGTAGCTCACAAACTCTGGTGAAATCTTCTTTGCTGAGCAATGTACTGCCAAACTTTAATAAGCCTATATCTATTACTTGTGTTCACAGAGATCAGAAGGATTATCCGACTGCAGATGTTACTATTGAAGTTGAGGGCCAAGCTTTTATATTGACTGTCGGAATTTTGAATCAGTTAGCGTATGATGTTGTTTTAGGGGAAGACTTGCCAATCTTGGACAGTTTGGTTCAACAAAACTCTGTGGCATATTCCTGTGCTGTCATCACACGTTCTATGAAAAAAGTTTTAGAACCTCTGCCAGATGCAGATGATTTGTATGAAGTAGGAAGTAAAATCAGAAAACGACAGCGTAGACAGGAGAAAAATAAAAACAAGGGTAGGTCAAAACTTTCAGAGGTAGCTTTGCCATCAAGCCCACCTGTTGATCTCCAGTGGCAAATTCCTAATAATTTTAAAGAGAGCCAAGAAAATGATCCTTCTTTGAAACCTCTTTTTAATAAAGCACAACAAGTAGATAGTGGAAAAAAGTGTACTGTAGAGCTCAAAAGTTTAGATGGAGAACCTTTCATTATAAAAAATAAACTTTTGTATCTAGCAGACACTGAGGAACCCAAACTTGTTGTGCCACAAGAGTACCGTTCAGTAATCCTGCATTTGGGTCACACTGTACCATGGTTGGGGCACCTAGGACAGGCAAAGACTTATAATCGGGTGGCTCAATGTTTTTATTGGCCAGGATTATACACAGATGTGATTGACTATTGCTCCCACCAAAGTTTCCGGCAGAGCCCAATTGCAAACGTTGCCAATAATGTCTGTGCCCTATGAGAGAATAGCTATGGACATTATAGGTCCATTACCGAAGAGCAGTGGTGGGCATAAGTATGCATTAGTCATCTGTGATTATGCAACCAGATATCCAGATGTCTATCCATTACGTTCTGTACAGGTAAAACACATTGTCCGGTGTTTAGTAGACCTTTTTTCCAGAGTTGGCATTGCAAAGGAGATTCTAACAGACCAAGGTACCAATTTTATGTCACAATTAATGAAAACTCTTTATCACCAACTTGGTGTAAAAGGCATTCGTACTACTCCATACCATCTTGAAACAGATGTTTTGGTGGAACATTTTAATGGTACATTAAAGCAAATGTTGAGAAAGTTTATTGATGATACTGGTAAAACTTGGGCTCAGTGGTTACCTTTTCTTTTGTTTGCATACAGAGAAGTACCACAGGCTTCAACTGGTTTTTCTCCTTTTGAGCTGCTGTATGGAAGACAGGTTAGAGGCCCTTTGGACATGCTGAAGGAGAACTGGGAGGCTGGAGCGGCACCTGGCTCCACTGAAGGGGCTTCGCCAACGACAAACTTCGTCTCCTATATACTGCAAATGAGAGACAAACTGGAAATGTACAGAGAAAAGGTTAAAGACCATATGCAGAAGGCACAACACAAGCAAAAGGTATGGTATGATAAACATACCCATGAAAAAGAGCTGAAGATTGGACAGAAAGTTTTAGTACTTTTGCCAACTGGACCAAATAAGTTGCTAAGTAAATGGCAAGGACCCTACACGGTGGCTAGAAGAACAGGTCCAGTAACATATGAAATCATCTGTCCAGACAAACGCAAATCAAAGCAACTGCTCCATGTAAACCTGCTAAAGGAGTTTCATGAGAGAAATCTTTCAGAAACTGGTGTGAAGCACATCCTGATGGTACAAGATGTTCTGCCTGAGGACAGTGGCATTTTAAAGGTTGGAGAAGTTGAGATGTGTCCATCTAGAGAGGTGGCCAAATCCGAAGAGGCTCCTGAGCATCTAACTGAAGATTAGTGGCATCAGTTGACTGGGATTAAACAATCTTTTCCATCTCTCTTTACAGATGCACCTGGGCGCACTGATGTTATAACCCACAAAAGTTTCAAAACATGTTCGTCTTAAACCTTACAGGATTCCAGAACGAATGATGGATCCCCTGAAAAAGGAGGCCCAGACAATGCTGGAAATGGGAGTGATAGAACCATCAAGAAGTGAGTGGTCAAATCCCATTGTGCTTGTTCCTAAGAAAAACTCAACTCAACTTCGATTTTGTTCAGATTTGAGAAAGTTAAACAGCATTTCCTGTTTCGATTCTTATCCCATGCCACGCATTGATGAGCTACTGGAAAGACTAGGAATGGCCAAATACATCACAACCTGAGATTTATGTAAGGGTTATTGGCAAGTGCCATTAGATCCATCCTGTAAAGAATATACAGCATTTCAGATTCCAGGAATGGGCTTATTTCATTATACGGTGCTACCATTTGGTCTTCATGGGGCACCAGCTACCTTTCAAAGGTTAATGGATATTATCCTTAGTGACTGCTCAAAGTTTGCTGCTGCCTACCTGGATGATGTTGTGATTTACAGTGAGTTTTAGGAGGATCACATACAACACCTAAAGGTTGTGATGGCAAAGATCCAGAATGCTGGTTTGACCCTAAATGTGAACAAGTGTGCCTGGGCACAAGAAGAAGTAAAATACCTGGGATACCTTGTTGGACATGGACAAATAAAGCCACAAGTTGAAAAGATAAAAGTTATACAAGCAATCCCCAGACCCAAAACAAAGAAGCAAGTGAGGTCATTTTTGGGTTTAGTTGGGTGGTATAGAAGATTTATTCCCCATTTCCCAATTTTGGCAGCTAGTCTGACTGAGTTAACAAAAAAATCTACTTCTAAGATCATGTGAAATGATGACTGTGACTTTTCAAACCTTAAAGAATCAGATATGTCAAGCTCCTGTGTTGCAGAGTCCTGACTTTACCAAGCCTTTTGTCGTACAAGTGGATGCTTCAAATGTTGGACTTGGAGCAGTACTGGCTGAGAGACAGGCTGGTGAAGAAATGCCTGTCCTTTTCTTGAGTAAGAAGCTCTTTGACCGAGAGAAAAAGTACTCTACAGAAGAAAAAGAAGGACTGGCAATAAAGTGGGCTGTGGACTCTTTAAAATATTACCTCCTTGGAAGAGAGTTTATTTTACAAACTGATCACAGACCATTGACATGGATGCACTCCAAGGAGCATCAGAATGCCCGAATATTACGTTGGTGCCTTGCCCTCCAGCCATACCAGTTCACCATACAGCAATGTCCAGGTAAGAAAAACCTTATTGCTGACTACCTTTCTCGTTTGCCTGAGATTTGTCAACCAGAGGGGGAGGAAATGAGTAATTGTTAAGAAGCACTGAGTTCTTCTTTAACCTTTTTACAGTAGTTCCAGTGTGGGATTAATTGCAAACACTGTGTATTCATATACTGTTGAATTGTTTGTTTACCATGTGGGTGTGTCTTCTGTGGCAGCCATCTGGAGTTCAGCTAAAGAAGAGGCCCGCCTCAAACCCAGCTCTGATATAGGAAGTGAGCTGATGAGAGCAGGGGTATGATTGGTTAAAATTGTGTAGAAAGTCAAAGTAATTTAAAAAAATTATTTGACTTGTAAATATGTATCTGTACATATACCAAGTTTGCTAAATGTTTTACTATTGATAAAGAATTGTTAATGTCTTCAATATCAATGTGAAAATTAACTTCTTTGTTTCTTTTCCCGCTCTGGAAGACGGAGATGACTGGCTGTTTTGAATTGGGGTGGGGTCTGGAATGTATATAAGGTGACTGCTGGATGTGGTAGGGATCTGACTGAAGGACTGCCATTTTGAGAAGTGTTGTGATGACTTGAAAATTAAACAAAATCAGCTTTGTTTGCTGTACTGCAAAGCCAGAGTAATGTTTTCCATTCCACACCGACGCCTCCCAGTGTAACATCCATTTACTTCAGATTTTTGGATGACTATGACTACCATGACCAATAGTTACCATTAGTTGGGTTGGATGGTCATGTCTTGGTTGGTTTGCAGACATGCTAAAGTGTTTATATTTTCAACACTTTAGCACATGATGGTATTTTATTTTGGGGCACCAGAGTAAAGAAGGCAGGAAACAAATACAGGCTACACTTTAGAAATAAATTAAAGAGCATATATATCCTGAATGATGAATATTTATAGAAGGGTGAGCAGTGATGAAGTGGAAGATTTTTTATTGATGAGAGTCAGGCTGCTTTTAGACAGACAGCATTCCCTCCTCTAGCTACACTTGTACGTTACAGCTCAAGTCCAAGGCATCAAGTAAGCTTTCATTTGCATGCCCTGCTGCAGCAATAGCCTTAAGCCCACATTAACCTTTAATTTAGTAAGAAAAACACAGAAATATACACAGCTAATTCTTCAACCTTAATTGATTTGAACATCACTCCTGAGTAAGTCAATGTGATGAAATGTGGATTTCTGAACAGGTGAGTAAATCACTCCACAACAATCACAAACTACAATCTCCTTGCGTTAACCTCCCTAATTTGTTTTCATGTATGCAAAATTTTAAACGCACAGATTAACAACGACTTTATTTTTTCCATTAGCATCTGGCTGCTTAACACTGAATATGTCACCAAGTGGTGTCGTGGGTTAATAAGCATACGACACACAGAAATGTACTGTGTGTGTGTGTGCTTATGTGCTGTGGATTAGCCGAGGCTGTGATTTGTCAGCAGACTCTGTGCGCATCAACACTTGAACTTTGTTCCCCTCCGTCGGGAAAAGTCGGATTTGTTGCCAGCTGCTTCTGACAAATGGCTGTTAAATCCCAGCAAGGTGTTTTTTTGTGTGGCTAAGTCTTAGTGTAACCCGTGCAGTTCTGCAACAGGCAAAGGGAGGAAGCCTTGGGTTAAAGGAATTATATTAACTATATGGTGGTCTATATGCATGGCTGTATGTAATTATTGCAGGTATTAGCAGGAACACCCACTCAGTTATTAAATGTTGTAGATATGTGCATAGAGATATATAAATTAATACAGAAATTTCAGGTTCATTCATTTTTACTGTTATTGTGAAGAAAAACATTAATATTGAATAGTATGGTTCACTCGGATGGAATTTGCAATTACAGCAAATATGGTCATGAGAACATGACAAGGGCCTATGTAATAACTAATATTTCTGCTATTTAGATTAAACTGAAATTTAAGAAAGTGGGGGGATGCATACAAACCTCAACAGTTAGCAATCTGTTTCCATTTGCTTTAATCTGAGCTTGTAGCTGAGCATGAAAGGGTTTGGCTAGGTGTTAAAAGAGTAGAGTTAAAGCTTTCTGCAAACTCTTTTCTTAAAAATGCAATTTTATTTCATCTACAAACATAAACAACTGCAGTTGCAACATGAAACGACAATATTATTTTGAAGTGGACTGTCTTTTGGACAAATGTTAGCTGCTTCATGCAAAAAAAAAACAACAAAAAAAACATGTCATCTCAGGGCAGCATGTAGCAACAGCAGAAAGGAAATCTTCCCTTTAACAGCACTGAGGCACAGAAGCACTGATCCAGCAGTACTTTCTATGCTGAAGAAAGTAAAAAGGTAATGGGAGTAGTAGCTCATTAGTGGCTTCATCTGGAAAAGCAACACAGCAAAGCAGATATGCTCTGAGCCACTTTTAGGTCTAGAGAATGAAAGAGATCACGTACAGTTAGTCACAATAAAAGCTCAGCCAATAGGACAAAAAAAAAAAACAAAAAAAAAACAAAAAAAAAACTGGTGATTGAGTGAATAAACAGATAATTAAATGTTTAATAATGTGATAATTGACCATTTGAAAAGGTAATGAATCATGCTATATGCTTACATTTCCTATTTACTCAATAATGTAATTGAAATTAAAAAGAATAGAAAAATAAATTATACATAGTTCAGTGTGACATTACTTCTTTATAATAATAATAATTTTATGTAAACATAAACAATTTTTATATTAAACTGACTGAAATTATATAGCGCTTTCTTAGTCATACTGACCACTTAAAGAGCTTTACTCTACCACAGCCACATTCACCAGGTTGCACTCAGAAACACACACATTCATACACATATTAACGGATCGATAGGCACCCTGGGATTAAGTGCCTTGCCTAGAGGCAGTTTGTCATGTGGCAGGAGGAAGCTTAACTTTTAGATTGTAAGATGGCTACTATTCACAGTTTTCTCACAGCAGAGCTCTTTGGAAGGAATCAGTATCATGTTCTGGGTTTGGATCGGACCAAAGTGCAGATAAGAGCTTGGCAGCCGCATGATGAGAGGAAGTCTTCTCTTTAATTAAAGGTCTCCAAAACGTAACATAATCATAGCATGTACAAACATGAGTTGAGCCAAAACCTACATGTGTACACAGTTGTAGCAAAACTGAGCATAAACAAGGGTAGTGAACGAGGAATAGTGATGGAGGAACCAGCGGGGAACAAAGAACACAGACCAACTAATATACAGGGAGAAAAGAAAGGCAGGTAATCACAAGAACTAAGAACAGGTGTGGCAAGGAGACATGGAGGCATAAGGGACAGGTGGAACTAATTAACAATAAAGGACAACATAGACCTAAGAACGGTTAATACAAAAACACAAACCAAGTCCAAGGATGTCATACCATGACAATCAGGGGCCAAAAAAACCACCAAAACTCTGATTGGTGCATCTCCGGCAGTAGGTCATTAAACATTCTAAACTTTTCCTGTGGCTCGTTAGCTGCTTGCAACATCTGATTGGTCACTGCAGAGAAATTTGTCTCAAAATATCAATCAATCAATCAATCAATCAATCAATCAATCAATCAATCAATCAATCAATCAAGCTTTATTTACAGAGCGCTTTACACACCCAAAGTGACCAAAGTACTCTACAGGTCCGTAAAACAAAAAAACTAAACAAAACATGAAATAAGCAATAAACTCAACATCTACAGCACTCGTGTCAAACTCCAGTCCTCAAAGGCCAGTATCCTGCATGTTTTAGATGTTTCTGTGCTTCAGCATACCTAGATCAAATAATTAGGTTATCTCTGAAGAACTTGGTTACATGGTGAGGTGACAAATTAGCCATGTGATTTAGGTATGTTGGACCAGGTCCAAGTCTAAAAGCCAAAAGACGAGGACTGGAGTTTGACACCCCTGATCAACAGAATAGTAACTGATTCAAAGTCAGTCAACACAAGAAATGTTTAAAATTATTTTTTTTTTTTACCAAATCTAAGTCAAGTTAAGCCTCTAATGACTGAAAAAAACATATTCTCATCAACTGCATACCATATTTTAAACAAACTAGGAAGACAATGTAAGGAAAAAATAATGCTGCTCGCTGAGCATTTGTCATTGTCGCATAAATAAGTTGATCACTGGATGAAGTTGTAAGACTTTTCCCTCTTACATAGGTCATCTGTCTTTGCTTTTTGCCACACTTAAATATTTAAAATTGTAAAATAAATATTTATATAAGAGAAAATGAGGTTTTCAGAAATGTCATGGCTGACCAAACAAGGCCTGTCTCGTATTGGCCAAAAATGATCTTGATGATCCCTAAGACCTTTATAAAAATATTTTTATAACCTCCGAGACAAAAGTGGATGTTTTTGGAATGTGTGCTTCCCATTATATCTTGCATAAAACTAACAAAGCATGTAAAAAGGTAGATGCTTACTATCATACTGAAAATCAAACAGGGTGGTGGCAGTGTGATGTCTTGGGCTGCTTTGTTGCTTCAGGACTCGTCGTCTTATTTAATGGAACCATTAATTCTGCTCTCAAACAAACAACCCTTAAGGGTTCCATCAATCAGTTTATGACATCAAGCTCATGCACACTTAGGTTATGCAGCAGGACAATCCCATAACCACACCAGGAAGTCAACAACGGAATGGCTCAAAAATGAACGTTTTGGAGTGATATAGTCAAAGTCCTGGTCAAATAAAACTCAGCTGCTGTGGTCTGACCTCTGTTCATGTTCAAAATAAGCTCCAATCAGGCTAAACAGAAACAATTCTGCAAGCAGAGTAGGTTAAAACTCATCCATAGTGAAGTACAGGGCTCATTGCCTGTTATCGCACAACCAGTTACTAGATGTTAGTTTACTTTTTCCACACTGGCCATGTTAGTTTTGGAATAGCTTTTTAATAAGTGAAATTATCAACTGAAAACTGCATTCTTATTTACTCAGGTTATCTTTGTCTGATATTTAAAATTAGTTTGATTATATGACACATTTAAGGGTGACATAAAAAAGAAGAAATCTGTAAGAGGACAGATACTTTTTCAGCACACAGAAGTGCGCCATATAGGGGGAAGAGTTAGGACAATTCCAGGGGCCCCTAAATGACAGGGGCCTCAAAAATAGCTAAAAATTAATAAACATTAATAAACATCCATATTGACTGAACACCACCCTGTATCTGCCTGAAGTGGTGTTTTCCTGCTTTAGCGCACTTAACGGTGACGGTGTTTAGAGCTACAGTCTGAAGTTAAGAACAGAGATGACCATGTGACCTAGAAAAATAATAAAATCAGCTTTTCAAAAAAGGAAGGAGAAAAAAGAGAAAGAGAAAGCTAGACTTTAAAGACTTGATCAATGAATTTGCTAGCAAAAAGGCTTGGTGCTGCTCTTGATGAGTCAGGCTGAGCAAGGGTTGTGAAATGGCTTATTTAGGAGAAAGATTTGAGTATCCAGGAGTTCTTTGTTCTTATCTTGATCAAAAATCTGCTGTTTTCACCATTTTGAGATGATGACGTTAATTTATTTCAATTTATTAAGTTACACATACGTTATAATTGTATAAAAGTTATTCAGTTTAAATGTATACTAAGGTCAATTTGTTTTTTTAATCTTTCAAAAATGGCTAAAGAATTTTTCATTTTGAATTTTTACAATAAGAACAGTGTAAAGACTGAAATTTGGCCTTTAGTACATTTTCTATGTCTGTTTTAATTTGGCATACAATAGAGAATTGCATACTGTATGCATGTACAATTCACTATGTTGGAATTATTAATCTGAGAATATTATTTAATATTAATATTTTATCAAATAATATTTCGGTCTGTCAAGGGTTGTCCTGTGAATACCAGCCCAGTAAGGCGATGGCATTAAGACAAAATAGAAAGATGTGAGACGAGCTCTGACATTATTGAACAGCATAAACTCTGCACATATATGGAATAAATTCACACGATTTCTTAAAATACAAGAATTTATTAACAAAAATAAGTCAACTCAAAATCAAACATATTTCAATCAACAAACTCTTTACTATGCTAAAACAATCCAACTAAACTACCAAGCAGTATTAAAGAATAGGGAAGACTAATGGGCTATGTACAATATAAACAAGTTGATTAAAGATGGTTGAAAATCGTGACCAAAAAGAGTGATGCAACATTACCATGCAATGTTTATGTTTGAGAACCAAGGATTATCTTGAAGAATCTGGAAGTTAAGTTAAGTTAGTCTTGGAACTAACTTAAGCAATAATCAGCAAACGTTTAGACAACCATTCACAATGCAAGATCAGATAAAATATTATTTTAATAAAATAATGTTTTAAATAATGATCTGCTGAATAAAACCAACCTTCTGGATGACTAATTCTCAACAGTGTCTCATTAGCTGCCTTCACGTATTGAAATAATATTTGAAGAAATATTATTAAGGGAGTATTTTGGAAATGAGCCAAATCTTTCTGGAGAAATGTTGCTTAATGGTGTTTACGTAGTTGTCAAATCTAGTAAATGATGTTTAGGGACTATTATTTACTGGATTTAAGACTAAACCTATCTGGGTAAATATTATTTAGCACCAGAATCAAACACACACCTTTAAAAATACAGTTAATAAAAGGGTTAAAATGCATGAGTGCGGACAGCGCGTTATGAGCAATCTTCTGTGTTTAAAATCACCCTTCAAGTAAAGTTTGACTTAACTTAAAAACACACAAATACAGAACACAAACAGGGCACGTGTGCTGCAGATAGCCTGCTAGCACTATAGCCAAGTTTCACACAAACAAAACCAAACTTAATAAGATGAAAAACGTTTAGATCATTTCAATCTAAATGTTTCTATTATTTTTCTGTTCTGCCCAAACACTTAACCTCATGAACTGTGGTGAGGAATGTTGTCCAAGCGACGATGGAAGTTTGAAGAAGGTATCCACAATGAACAAGGGTTAGCTTCCCACTAACCTCCGGCTGTGGATGAAAAACGGCTCGTTGCGTCCGCCAACCACACTGCACGTTACCGTAACCACAGTGGTGCGGTCTCTGCTGTCTTCCTTCCAGACTGGGAAAGCGCGTCTTTGCAGGGGCTTCTCTCGAACACCGTTTGCTTCTGCAGGGCTCGGAGAGAAAGTCAGTAATGCTTATACCTTAATTTCCCCTCTTTATGAATGAAATCACTGGGTACACAAACAGTGCTTCATTCATACTTAACTTGTGCATTTGATCGCGTGATCTTATGACACTCTTGGATCCAGTTTGAAGAGTTTTATGTCTTTTTGCCAGCAAAGAGACATTAACGCGCTTTGTCCCCCTCCTATCCCGATGAACACTGGTGTAGAAGAGAGCGAATGTAGCAACAGCTGGGATTTTATTTGGGTAGTGGCGTCACCGGACGTCCGCAGTTATCCCGTTTCCTGGCTGTGCCGGAAGAAGGTTAATGCACTTTATTTTGAAAAGTTCCAGAAGAGTTCGTACCGGAGTTTAATGTTGAAATCCATGGCTGTGGGTCCCAACAACTAGCAGTAAAAAAAATGTGCTTCTACTAGTATTGAACTACAGGAAGTAAGACAGTTGCAAGCTTTTAAAGTTAGTTATCTAAAGCTTTTGATGGGTCAATTAGATCCTAGAGATGTGGTGAAAACAGCTGCGTGAGGGGGTCCAGTTTGATTTTTTGTCATGGGGTTCAAAATTCCGGGCTGCGCCCCTGCCACATATTATTTAGACATGTCAGAAAATGGCTCATTTAGCCTGTTTTATAAAGACAAAGTTTTCATCTTTATTTTTTATGACTATGCATGATGAAACTACAAACCCTATTCCAATGAAGTTAGGACATTGGTAAAACATAAATAAAAAAAGAATGCAATGATTTGACAATCCTGTTAAACCTACAGAATTGTGCAAAAGTTTTAGGCACATGTGAAAAAATTCTGTAAACAAATAATGCTTTCAAAAATTAAAGTGTTAATCGTGTATTTCTTATCAATCAACAAATGCAGTGAATGATCAAACAAGAAATCTAAATCAAATCAACATTTGGTGTGACCACCCTTTGCCTTCAAAACAGCATCAATTCTTCTAGATACACTTGCCCACAGTTTTTGAAGGAACTCGGCTAGGTGGATTCAAACATCTTGGAGAACTGACCACAGATCTTCTGTGGATGTAGGTTTTCTCACATACTTCTGTCTCTTCATGTAATCCCAGACACACTCGATGATGTTGAGATCAGGGCTTTGTGGGGGCCATACCATCACTTCCAGTAAGCCCTGTTGTTAGTATCTGCCATTTTGGACTTTGTTGTGGTTTTGTTTTTGCTTACTTTTCAGCTAGATGTTTCTATTTCTTTGGGTTTTGTAGTCATGTTTGTTTATTTCCTTCTGTTTCCTTATAGTTTTGTTCTCTGTCCTGCCTCCTAGTGTTTGTAGTTCTTTCTCCCCTCGCCCATAGTTCCCTTGGTGGTTGCTTTCTTATTTATTTGTTACTTAGAATGGTTTTCTCCTGATTATTATTACAGTTCTCTTGCTTCCTTGGGTTCTCTAGTTTAGTTCCCGTTTAGTGTCTCTGTGTTTGTTTATGGTTAGGTTATTTGTTATTGCTGCACTCTTCTAGTTTATTAGTTTCTTTTCCTTGTTACTCCTCTTGCCATTGGTTTCCCCTTCAGTTATTTACTCAGTGTTCGTCTTCTTTTATGTTTGTAGTTCTTCCCAGCCATATCCCTAGTTTTGTCCCCCGTGTTAGTTTTTAATTGTTTCTGTTTCTTCTATAGGTTAGCTTGTAGTTATTGTATGCCACTATACTTTGTTCCACTTATTGTTTACATTTCTTCTAGGTCTTCGCTTTCTCTGCTCCCTTCCCAGTTAGTTTCACTAACTGGTGTTTGTTTGGGTTTGTTTACTTTTGCAGTTAGGGTTTCCTTTATGGTTTCTTTTGTTAATTCTTATTTGCCAGGTTCTTGTATCTTAGGTTGTTTTAGTTTTCTTAAGATCTGTTTCTCTGAGTTTGTTAATTAGTCCCTTCTCCCATGGTTTAGTTTTGAATTAGTTTCACCTGTCCTTCAGCCTCCCTGCTTCCCATGTCACACCTGTCCCTAGTTCTGTTGATTACCTGTCTTTTGTTCCTCATTGATTTCCCTCTGTATATTAGTTGTTATGTTTTCCTTGTTCCTCGCTGGTTTGTTGCGTCAACTTCCCTTAGTCAACCTCGTCTATTGTTTCTTGTAATCTGTCTGACCTGGGCTCCTGTATACTCTCTGTTACACCCTGCCTGCCTGCCTTCTGTTTAACCGGAGTTTTCTTAATAAATCATTGTTCTGCTCGCCATGCCGTCTCCACGCCTGCCTCTGCATTTGGTCCACCACAAAAACCCCAAACTATGACACTTGTTCTTCTTTACGCTGAAGATAGTTCTTAATGACTTTGGCTGTATGTTTGGGTTTGCTCACTGAGCATTTTGTAAATTGATAAAAATAAACAATCATCGTTTATATTTCTGAAAGCATTCTTTGTTTACAGCATTTCTTCACAACTGCCTAAAACCTTTGCACAGTAATGCATGTACATTTGAATTCACTACAAAGACAAGATATTTTATTTTTAAACTGATAAATTTAATTGTTGTATTGCAAATATTTATTCATTTTGAATTTGATGCTTGCAACACATTCCAAAAAAGCTGGGACTGGGGCAACAAAAGACTTGGAAGGTTGAGGAAGGCTAAAAACACCTGTTTGGAACATTGCACAGGTGAACAGATTAATGGGAAACAGGTCAGTGTCATCATTGGGTATTCAAGAGGCATCCCTTAATGGCTCAGTTGTTAACAAGCAAGGACTGCATGAGCAAATAGTCCAACAAGGTAAAGACGTTTCTCCATGTACAATTGCAAGCAATTTAAGGATTTCATTATCAACTGTCGATAATATCATCAAACGATTCAGAGAATCTGGAGAAACCTTAGCACGTAAGCAGCATGGCCGAAAACCAACAATGAATGTTTGTGACCTTCGATCCTTCAGGAGACACTCTGACATCATTCTGTAATGGATATTACCACATAGGCTCAGGAACACTTCAGAAAACCGTTGTCATTTGACTCAGTTTATCGCTACATCTTCAATTGCAAGTTAAAACTCTACCATTCAAAGAGAAAGCCGTATATCAACAACCAGAAACGTCGCCAGCTTCTCTGGGCCTGAACTCATCTGAGATGGACTGATGCAAAGAGGAAAGGTGCGCTGTGGTCTGATGAGTCTACATTTGAAATTGTTTTTTTAAATCAAGGATGCAATTTCCTCCTGGCCAAAGAGGAAAAGGAGTATCTGGATTGAAAAGGTTTCTCATTGTGCTAAACAGGTACATTGTTTTTGATAAGGATGAAATATTTTTGACAAGGATCCATTTGATTAAGCCACTATGTGGCTGGGTTTGATAGTGGAGCAGCCGGTATAACTGGTTTGATTAGAAAGCTACAGCTCACTTAGATTAAGGATGAACACCCGCTACTACACAATCTAACAGATAGACACCACAATGGTGACACATAGTCTACTGATAATCACTGAGGGAGAGCACATCCATTGCATTGGAGTGTCAGATATAAAACCTACATGTGACCTTCGTTCGGGGCTCTTCGCCATCCTCTAACAGAGGCGATGGTCCGAGACGGGAGCCTCAGTGCTGATCTCTGTTATCATTCCTCTGCCTTAATTTAGATTAAAAGAGCTAAAAGTTAGAAACTGTATGAGAGTTGTTTGTTTAAGAATCAGTATTAGATAAAGTGTGTGATCGCTTCTGGGGACCAAGTACCGGAGGAACTCCGAGGCGTCTGACCGCCAACAGGGTGCGGTAGCTCGGACCTGCGTGTTCTAGGACTGGCAGCACCAGTTGTGGAAAACTCTTTTACGAGCTGGTAGGAAAAAACATTCTCAGAAAGATAATGTGACAAGTTTAAGGCAACAGGCTTTCAAACAATATTAAATTTAGGATTTTAGCTCGACCAGTTAGATTGAGATTTTATCCGACTCCAAAAGATAATTTTTCAAAAACTTTACAACAAATAATTGCAGTGATTAAACTTGGAAAATCTTTCACTCATTTAAGACTTTCAGCAGGAGGAAAAAGGCTGTTAACTTTATATAATTTGAACAGAATAAATCTACCATTGCCTTCTGACAAGATTAAAATTAATGTCATATATTTAAAATTTGGTTTTCACCAAAGGTGGTAGTTGCATTAAATGATGAGGTGATTTAATTACAAACAATAACATTCCTGGCAGATTGTACATACCGATTTATGTCAAGTCAAATTTATTAATATAGCGCTTTTCAGCAACAAGGCACTCAGGACGCTGTGCATAAGGAGGGGGATTGCAGTGATGCAAAATCAAATAACAGAGGTAAGAATAGAATGAAGGATAAAAAAATGACAGGAAAGTTGGACTGAAAACTAATAATGTTTAGATGGCACAGTTATTATTTATGCATAAATAGGTTCATTGTGGTTGGCAGAAGTACACATTAATTTTCAACTTTCCCTACTTGATGCTGCAAAAAGGGTGAATAGAGGCCAAGTATCCATAGTTTTTGTGTCAGACCACCAGGTGCTACAAAGGTAAGCTATACTTTCCTTTTTCTGAATGAAATGATTCTGTTTATAACTAAACTATTTACTTTTTATCTTCTCTTATTCCGTCATAAGCTGATACACAACAAGACTCTAATGTTGATTATTTGTTCCTGCACACGCCTGTGCACGGTGGCTCTGGATGTTTCTACTCCAGACTCAGTCCACTGCTTCCGCAGGTCCCCCAAGGTCTGGAATCGGCCCTTCTCCACAATCTTCCTCAGGGTCCGGTCACCTCTTCTCGTTGTGCAGCGTTTTCTGCCACACTTTTTCCTTCCCACAGACTTCCCACTGAGGTGCCTTGATACAGCACTCTGGGAACAGCCTATTCGTTCAGAAATTTCTTTCTGTGTCTTACCCTCTTGCTTGAGGGTGTCAATAGTGGCCTTCTGGACAGCAGTCAGGTCGGCAGTCTTACCCATGATTGGGGTTTTGAGTGATGAACCAGGCTGGGAGTTTTAAAGGCCTCAGGAATCTTTTGCAGGTGTTTAGAGTTAACTCGTTGATTCAGATGATTAGGTTCATAGCTCGTTTAGAGACCCTTTTAATGATATGCTAATTTTGTGAGATAGGAATTTTGGGTTTTCATGAGCTGTATGCCAAAATCATCCGTATTAAGACAATAAAAGACCTGAAATATTTCAGTTAGTGTGCCATGAATCTAAAATATATGAATGTTACATTTTCATCATGACATTATGGAAAATAATAAACTTTATCACAATATGCTAATATTTTGAGAAGGACCTGTAATTCTACATGTGTTAATTCATAGTTTTGATGCCTTGAGTGTGAAGTTACAATATTCATAGCCATGAAAATAAAGAAAACTCTTTGAATGAGAAGGTGTGTCCAAACATTTGGTCTGTACTGTATGTCTGCTAGAATACAAACTGCTTCCTGTTAGAACCAATTCTAATTTTTTAAATGACACCAAGGCAAAACAGGAGAGACAGCTGAAGTCTGTGGAAACAGGATGTTGAAATTATTTTTTGTCAAAATAGAATAGCTTTGGATATGATCCTGGCAAAAGAAGAAGGTTGTGTGGTGTTTTTGGAAAGGCTTGTTGTTCTTTTATTCCCTACAATTACAGTACCTGATAGATCTCTGATGAAGGCCCTAAAAGGATTGCAATCACTGTCCATTGAATTTAAATCGCACTCAGAAATCGATGAACAATTCACAAACATGTTTGAGACGTGGTTTAGAAAATGGGGAAACCTTCCAGGGAGTATATTCATTTCATTGACTGTTGGCGTGATCGCAGTTTATGCATGCTGTTGTGCAACGTGTATTCGAGCTCTCATCCTCAGATGTATTGATCATGCGATTGGTTCCAGTGATACCAGAGGGTTTAGATATCCAGAATATCAAATGGATGTGGTGCCAGAGCACACACTGATGTTGTCCACTGAATATTTAAGCACAAGTGATGATGTGGATCTCATGGAACCAAACCAAAGTGTTGGAGAAATTATGATACTGTGCTATGAGCAGGAGGACGAAACCCATTGTTCAGAGCCAGCCTGAAAATGGGAGCAAAATTAAATCATAGCCATAAACCGAGGATGCAACACCAGGCCTTGCCCAAGGCCAGCCAGGAATGGTGAGCCAAGGATGCCACACCAGGAGAATGACCAACCCTTTCCTGCGGCCTGGAGAGGAACCGGACCAGACGACTGTAACAGATAATTGAACAGGGTTTACAATTCAGGGTCTACAATATACTGATACACATTGTGCTGCTCATTTCCACTGTGCTTCTAGATTTTTATTATTGTTTTAAATTTTTTAACAGGGCATTATCTATTTGCGAGGTTTTTAAATCATTTAAATTTCAGACACGTCAGCATAGGTCTGTTCTATGGGAAACAGAGGGGAGCACACAATGAGGGCTGCAGGCAGTTACCAGAGAGATGGCACTCCGTTTGGGGGGGGGACGGAGTTACGTGACGGACGGAAGGAACTGCCTCCCATATTCTAGGTTAGGTCCATATGCACTAGACACAATGATTGATGTGAGGTGGGTTTTTCCCACCTCAACAGGGGAATTGTTATGGATGTATGATTCTGTGGCCTTTTTCTAATCATCTCTTTGCTGCCTTAATTAAATATATATCTGTCCTTGTCACTCATCTGCCACACTGCTATAGCTTACACAACATAACTGTTGATATCACATAAGATGCAACACATAGTCAAAGATAAACTGATACAAGAGGATGACACCCTTCAGGCTCTCATACTTAGGGAATAACTACAACCATGGACTCAGGGGGACTGAGAGTGACAACCGCCTGTCAGATGCAAAAACCTAGGTCGGGCCCCTCAAATCAAGGATGTAAGAAAGAGGGGGCCGTGATCAGGCTCACAGGATTGACAGAGGATAACCCATAAGTCAAAAGGGGGGGCCGTCGTCTGACCCAATATCCTTTACAGTGATTTCTGTGACTTAATGAATAATGTTGATATTTAAGGAATCAAAAGATTTATTGGTAGAGTGCTGTACAGATAATCAGATGAGTTATTGACAGATTGATTAAATGAAATTAGTCAAGCACATGTCATGAATGAAAGTATTAATAGGACTTCGCAAGTCATTTTTTTAATCACGACCAGAGATAGAGAACCCAAATTCAGCCAAACACAAAGTGATAAGTAAAAAGGTTTATTCAGCAACTCAGGATCAGAGAGCAGGAGAACAGCAGTCAGCTTCCAGGAACTACTGAGAACAGAGAGACTAGTTAGTGGCTGAATAAAACTCAGGATTTGCAAAGAGTTAGATAAAGCCACTAACCTTCTCAGTCTGGGGATGAGGCACAGAATCCAGAGGAGGAAATGATCCAGACAATTAATGAGGAAGCGTCCAAAAGACTGAAGTCGGATTGCTGACTGATCCAAATCCTCAGGGGAATCAGCTGAAGCTATGGCAGGAACACAGAGAGCTGCGATTGTCCTCTTGACAATAATTCCAGGTGGACTTGAGAGCCATGGGGGCTCAGGGTGAATAAACCAGTGGTTAGGCTGAGGCGTGAGTCCAAGGACAGAAACAGGGTCGAATTCCAGGGCTAGAGGCATCAGACAAGGGGCAGGCAGAGGCATAAAACCAGAGGCAGAAAACAGAGTCAAAATCCAGAAATTCAATCCGTCAGACAAGGAGCAGGCAGGCAAAATCCATGAGGCGAGGCGAGGCAAGGTCAGAGAACAAGATCAGTCAGGAAGGAACACTGGATAACTACTCACAAATGTTTTCGAAAATCTGGCACCGTCTGCCTGTCAGATGGCTGTATATAACTGCAGCTCCACAGGCGTGTGGCATGACAGTGATTGCGCAGCAGCAGACAGGTGAAGCAGATGAGTTGATTGCATGAGTGAGAGCAGAGCAGGCAGACGGGCTAGAATCATAACAATTTTTTGTTATGTGTTCACCTCTACATAGGTTGATTTTTAGGAGATGTGTTAAGTAATAAATGGAGGCTGCTTTAAAGTGAAAAGGTTTCTCATTGTGCTAAACCGGTACATTGTTTTTGATGAATGAATGTTTGTGACCTTCGATCCCTCAGGAGACACTCTGACATCATTCTGTAATGGATATTACCACATAGGCTCAGGAACACTTCAGAAAACCGTTGTCATTTGACTCAGTTTATCGCTACATCTTCAATTGCAAGTTAAAACTCTACCATTCAAAGAGAAAGCCGTATATCAACAACCAGAAACGTCGCCAGCTTCTCTGGGCCTGAACTCATCTGAGATGGACTGATGCAAAGAGGAAAGGTGCGCTGTGGTCTGATGAGTCTACATTTGAAATTGTTTTTTTAAATCAAGGATGCAATTTCCTCCTGGCCAAAGAGGAAAAGGAGTATCTGGATTGAAAAGGTTTCTCATTGTGCTAAACAGGTACATTGTTTTTGATAAGGATGAAATATTTTTGACAAGGATCCATTTGATTAAGCCACTATGTGGCTGGGTTTGATAGTGGAGTAGCTGGTATAACTGGGTTGATTAGAAAGCCACAGCTCACTTAGATTAAGTATGGACACCCGCTACTACACAATCTAACAGATAGACACCACAATGGTGACACATAGTCTACTGATAATCACTGAGGGAATGCAGATTCATTGCATTGCAGTGCCAGATTTAAAACTACATGTGACCTTCTATCGGGGCTCTTTGTCATCCTCTAACAGACGGCGACGGTCCGAGACGGGAGCCTCAGTGCTGATCTCTGTTATCATTCCTCTGCCTTAATTTAGATTAAAAGAGCTAAAAGTTAGAAACTGTATGAGAGTTGTTTGTTTAAGAATCAGTATTAGATAAAGTGTGTGATCGCTTCTGGGGACCAAGTACCGGAGGAGCTCCGAGGTGTCTGACCGCCAACAGGGTGCGGTGGCTCGGACAGTTCTCAAACGCTCATTGAGAGTTATTAAAAGGAAAGGTGATGCAACACGGTGGTAAACATGCACCTGTCCTCAGATTTCAAAATGAGTGAATATTTGCAAGAACGCAATAAGGTTTATCAATTTGAACATTAAATATCTTGTCTTTGTAGTGGATTCATTTGGATATAGGCTGAACAGGATAGTCAAATCATTGTATTCTGTTTAAATTTCCATTATTTTTCTATTTGGGGTTGTAATAATAACACAACTTTCCTAAAGAAATGGTTACTTACACACAAATGCGCGCGCGCGCGTGTGTGTGTGTGTGTGTGTGCGTGCGCACGCAGGCACACACACACACACACACACACACACTCTTGTTTTGCTATATGTAGTGAGGACCATGTGTTGACTCCCATTGACTTCCATTGATTTTCAGTCATTTTCAACCCTTTCTATGCCCTAACCCTGACAATAACCCTAAACCTAACCATTACCAGTGCATGCCTAACCCTAACCTTAACCTTAACGGTCCTCAATTTGATGGTGAAATTGGGAAAATGGTTCTCACTGTGATGCCAAGACAGGAACACACACACACACACACACACGCACACACACACAAGATGAGAGTCATCTGTTAAACAGATTGTAGCTCAGTGCCACCTCATCCATCTCCTTGCAAAGGGGACAAAACTGTAAGTGTGTCTGTGTTCGTGATGAAACGATGCTCAATCATCATCACATTACATAACAATTGCTATTGACTGCTATTACTTTCTTGTTACTGACAGACACATCTTTTTAAGTATGTTTGTATGTGAATGACTCATCTTGTGAGGACATTCAACAGTTTATATTCAGAGATTTGGGGGAAATAAGTCCACCCGAATATCATCTTGCAGGAAGGGATTATTTAAAGACAGGAAACATCCCCAGGAAAGTGGCGAAAAGTACCTCTGTATGTCAGTTAAATGTCAAATACCGCAGAGGCACTTTAGCTATATGACTCAGAATCTACAGCATAGTGTTTGTTCACATATTTCTTCTTTTTATGGTTTAGTGCCAGTGAAAAGCAGGCTTACCTGAAAGCTGCAGTTTCCGATTTACAGACAAAAACATTTGCCTTTTTTAGAGCATTTTACCTCTAAGATGATTGGCACAATGGGCTCTAAGAGATTATAACCATGGCGACAGAAAAAAAACAGCAAAAGCAACAACTGCCCTCTTGGTGAGAGCTACGGCATGAAGCAAGTTTTTGCAGCCATTTGAAAACAGAATCATTTCCTCAGGTACAATAGGTTGTTTTTTGTAGTCAATCCCTGAATCTCAAATATTCCATCTTGCAGATTGCAACTTGATTCTCTTTATTAAAGGTGTGGCATGTGTGCTTTTTTGAAAAAAAAAAATTGCAAATGCAAGTTTACTTTCATTCTGTTTTAAATTAAAGTTTTTTCTCCCCAAATAAGCATTCAACTATTTCTGCAGCATTTGGTCCATGAATCCAAACAGCTGGTTCTGGAATGTTGTTGGTAACACTGGGTAGCTAATTGATATTACACAAATTTCATTTAAAAGTGCTGTGACAACAGAGAAGAGATAATGGGAAAAGGACAAAAGAAACCAGGTGAGACGGAAGGTGCAGTTTTAGAAACTATGTGCCGATATGTGGAAAATCTGTGCATAACAAGCTGCTACAGCACAAGGTTTGCTACGTTTGGCACCTAAAGCATGAAGCTCTGCAGGAGTCCTTCATAAGATCAATCAAAGCTCCTCCTTACCAGCTCTTAGTGTCAACAGAGAGCTATTCTTGTGAGAGAAGCAGCCAAGCTGTGAACCAGTTTTGTTTAAAACCCCTCTAAAGCTGCAGATAGACTGGCTTGGCCTGCCTTTAAATGTTTTTTATTTTTTACTGTGATCAGATTATTTTCACTCCATAAAACTAAAATCTTCTGTATTATTTTTTAAAACTCAGTTTTGCTGCAAACATAGAAAAAGGACATTTGGTTGTGTCTTGCCCATTTTTCTGCTAGTTAAAATGGGTGACATAAAATGCTGTGATGGTGGAATAGGTTTGTGCAGCAATGCTACATTAATGTAGTTGTACTAGCAATTTGGGACTTTAGGTTTGCCAGAATACTTCTTTTTTAACATCAACAGTTTTAACTTTGCTTCTGATTTGTTTTAATGCTCCACTAAATCAGTCCTTCGATGAGGAAATTTGACAGAACCATTCTTGCTTTCATAGATCTGGTGCCACCAAATTTGGAAGAACTGGTGCAGCTTGTAATCACGAATTAGAAAGTAAATTCTGAGTTTGTACAGTGGAAATAGAAGCAAAACACAAAGCAATTGCAAATGTATGCACTGAAATAGTTTAGCAATAATTTTGGTCAATGCATAAATTTCAGAGTTGAAAACAGCCCCAGGTTTTGTATTGTCTAACCCAGTTACCTCTGTCCTATAAATCATTCAAAGCCTATAAAACTGATAAGATGAACTTGAGTTGTGTCTACAAATAATAGACAATGAAAAAAGAACCTTAAATTGGATAATTCACATTCATAAAAATATTTTTGGGTTCTAAATGTGGGCAAACCTTAGTTTCTTTGGTCCTATATTTATTAGACCTCAAACAAAGGCAGATTGTCTCCTAAAATACCATTGAAATGTGTGGCCTTTTGGAGACTTCTATTAGCATCTTGCAGTATTTTATCAGAGTGAATTTGCTTGGATGGCCAGACATGGGGCTGTTGGCCAATGTTTGGAAAGACTTCTTTAAATCTTATTACCAGATTCCTAAGCTGCTACAATGTTCTTTCTGTAGGCGTCAAGTAGCTCATACAATCTCACCATGGTGTTCACTCTCACTTCAAAAGTCAGGGGCAGACCAAACTAAATGTCTGGGTTTAAACAGGGCAAACCTCTTTTAAAAAGAGTAACCATGTTCTTGTGATGTACATCTGAGGTGATACGCTTGTGTCTAATTGTACCCATTTCAAGTTGGAATAAATGTGGGGATCTTCTAAATGATTACCTCACCAGAAAGTGCATTTTATTAAGTTTTACAGACTGTGTCCTGACCTTTTTAATAAAGTGTAATTAAACATCGCATTAATCAGTGTTCTCATCGATTTCTGCTGCTCCTTGGCGTCTGAAGAGCTTCAGCTCAACCACTGAATGTGTTTCTAACGAGGGAAAGTGATTGTTGCCACAGTGATGCCTGACAGCTTGTCAATAAGTCATCCCTGCAGGTAGGCTGGACAGCGACAGGCCAGAGACTAACACTGCCCACAGGAAATGTGAAAACAGGGAAAAAAGGACACCAGGCAGAACATTAGGACGTTTTTCTGCTCTCTGCTTTTCAATTTAGCAGCCTGTGTAGCGGGAGCTGCAGCCGCTGTGATGCCCAGCTGCGCCCAGACGCAGGAAGATGATTGCTGAGCTAATAGTGGACAGAAAAACGCTGCAGACAGTACAAACATGTCCAGACCTCCTGCAAGCAGGTTGAGGAAATTATTGTGAATTTATTTATATAAAAAACATCTCCTTTAGCAAATCCATGAATATACTGCACCATTATTGTCGGCGTTTAGTCAGAAACATGTTTTTAACATTAGCCTTTATAACAATATGTCTGATCTTAATTTTTTTTCTTGTTTTGCTGTATTTCTTTGTCTCCCACAGCTCATGAAGTTATTTTGAGTGTGAAAGTGACAGCAGGGTGTTTAATGTTTTTTGCCCTCAGTTTCTAATGACTGTGTCTGATTTTAGCTAATGCTTTTGGACATGTTTTCTGTCTCTCCACACTTCATCTCGCTTTGTTTCACTGCCGTAATTACTTTCTCTGAGTCTCATCTCACTGTTGATAAAATCTATTTATCTGATGCCAGGAAGTGTTTTGGTGTCACTGCCTCTCCTCATCCCTCCATCTATCCATCCCTTGTTTTTTATCTTAATCTTTCTTTTACGCTGTTTGTCTCGTTCTGTTTCAGGTTGGATGTGATTTTCCGGCATCAAGAATCAGTGGTGACAGCAGGCTCCCCTGCTGTGTCTGCACACATCGCCGGCATCTCGGGGAAAAGAAACACACTTGAACACACAGCGAAGATGATCCCCAACTGCCGATTCCGAAACACAATCTACACCTGCCCAAGCAAGAGTCTGTACATAATTAAGGCCCTGTCTATATTAATTCAAATGTATCAAGACAGATTTTCTGCAACATTTGCACCTGGCCTTCACCTTTTCTTTTGGTGAGGAAAACACAGATTTGTCAACACTTTCTGAAGCAGAATTTTAAAAAGCCTTAAAGGACAGGATATCTGGAAATTATTGGAAAAGACGCATGCCCACTATTACTTTTATATGTGACAGCAGAGGTGTTCCACATCTGGTTAACTTTGCTCAGGCTCTTCCATGAAATGCTTAACACAGCTTTACCCATGCTGAAGAACTTCTTCTTTTGAATGCTGATGTCATTAATGCACATAATATTGCCACCTTCTGGCATGGAAAGAGTATTTCAGTGTTCTAAGTAGAATCCTGGAGACTCTAAACCAGATCGTCATTTTAATAAACAAAGAAGCGTAGCCGGTCGATAAGACACTGGATAATGGACATTTTTAAAACAGGTTTTCTGCAGCATTTGAGGTTTTTAGTTAGATTTTAAAAAGCGTAGAATAAAAGAAAAACACATGTGGACAGAGTAACTGAAGAGAAGTAGAGACCCATGTTATGCATGACTAAGGGTGTAACGCAGAATTGTACAGTCAGGAAAGGCAGTGTAGGTGCTCCCTACCCTAGGCTATTTGTAAAAAGTAATGTGTTGCCTAGACCTAAGTTTGCTTATTTCAGTTTATTCACACCCTTTAATAAGCTTTAATGCGTAATGAAAACCTAAAAGTGTTAGCAATAACTTAAAGGAAATACCTCAACATTTCTCTCTTCTGGCAGGCGGCTGGCTACAAAGAGGTATCAGCCTGGTGTTTTCACTGGTGGCAGAGCCGATTGGCACAACTGTGCTCTGCCTTTACATGTCACATTATCTTATAGATTTGTTTGAGCATGCAAGAACTGTTGAAATATTGTTAAAATGTAAGCAGGATAGCTGGCTGTTACTCATACATTTATGCTGACTTAGACTCAAATGTTGCTCACATAATTAAGTTTCCTTAAAAAGTGGGCTCGTAAGCAAGAGGACATCCCTAGCGTGGCTAATGTTATTTTCTTGACTGATTTGAATTTGACTTCCTTGGTAATTATAATATGTTATAAGAAGAACAAGAGTAGAAATATTTAGAAAGCATCAATTAGGAGAAAAATGTGCTCCACATCATTTTGTATTTGCTCTACATGTCAAAGTGGTGGTTCTTGAAGTAAGACCCACATGCAGACAGGTAAAGCATGGTGAGATGAAAATAAGTTTGATAAAAACAAAAAGAAAACTCCCATCAGGCTGGAGGTAGCAGATACCGACATGAACAGGGAAAAGGTTTGGCTTGGCTTGGCAAAAACACAGTTGTGGCATGGACAGCAGAGCACAATAGACCAGCAATAAGTTAACAGAACGGAGAAGCAAGGAGACTTATTGGCAAAGTGCAGGTGGAACGAGTGAAGCTGATTGCAAGCTGACTGTGGCAGGATGTGGAAACAAGAACATTGCTGGGACTAAACAAGAATGCATAAACATAAACTAAAATGCACTATGAACAAAATAAAAGAATCATAAGAAACTAAACCTAAGGAAACAAAGGAAACAAAACAACAAAACAAAACAGAGTTCAGGTGGACGGCCTGGAGGTTGTCATGAACAGGCATAGAGTTTGGGCCGGCAGCCCAGAGATCGTCCCTCGGGTGCAGTCCAGTACCAGTAAGTCAAATACCGTGGAGGCTGGCAATGGCGACATAGAAGAGGACTTTGGAGGCCAGCATCCCAGTCTTGGAGGCCAGCCAGGCAGCCAGGAGCACCCATGACAAACCCTATCAGGAAGCAGGCTATGAGCCTCCTCGAACCCCTCCTCACTGAGCCCTGGAACCAGGACGACAGATGGCTCCTCTTTGTACCCTTCGTCACAGAGGTCCAGAACGAGACCTGGTCCCTTCCTGAACTCTTGAGGGCCCTTGGGACCTGGAAGTTGGACATCCTCGATCCTCTTAGAGCCATCGGGTAGACCCTCAGAGGAAGGATGCAAGGACGTCCGGCTGACCCTCAAAGACAGGAGCTGAGGTGTCCGGCTGACCCTTAGGATTGTAGACAGGAGCTGAGGCATCGCTCTGACCCTCGGTGGCGTAGACAGGATCTGAGGCATTGTGCTGAACCTCAGCGGCATGCAGGACTCACACGTCAGGCTTATTTGTTCAGTGAAAGCGTTAAGTTGCTCCCGCAGATCCTCAGTTATAGCACCTGATACTGCCAATATCAGCTGGCATAATCTATCTGCCCTGAGTAAAAAAATAAATAAAAACCTGAGCCTGGAATCCTGTCGCTGGGTCCTGAATTGGCTGGTTATTCTATCAGAGTGGTGGATATGGCAGTAGGACCCACATACAGACACAGCCAGGCAGGAAAAGCATGGTTAGATGAAAAAACTTTTAATACAAACAAAAAGAAAACTCACAGCAGGCTGGAGATAGCAGATGCAGACATGAACATGGGAACAGGCTTATCTTGGCTTGGAAAAAGTACATTTGTGGCATGGACAGCAGAGTAGAATAAACCAGCAATGAGTTCTTCTTCTTTATAGCTAGATTGGCGGTTGGCAAACAGCTTCATGGTACATTAACGCCACCAACTGGTATGGATGTGTAGACCAAATGACACTCAGACAACCCCCATAAAAACCTCAAATTCTTTGAAACAAAGTACTCTGTCTCAAGAACAAGAATGTGCCTTGGTAGCTTTTATTTGTTGAGTAATTTCTACATAATTCCACAAGATCTAGTTTTAATTTCAGTTTAAGGTTCTGAACTCTGAGCCCCATCATACTGTCAGCTCCCCAGTCACTTCCAACTAAACACCTCATTATATTTAACATGTTTTTAATTCTTATTATTTTTATATGTATTCACCATGTCAAACCACATTCCAAGAAATTTTAATTGTTTTACCCTTTCTAGTTCATATCCATATAACTTGAGCTTTATACCCTCACCAACGTTTTTACTTATAAAAAAAACATTATTTTAGTTTTAACTACAGAAAATTTAAAACCCCATTTATGTGACCACTTTTAAATGATATAAATTGTTCCCTGTAATTTATTTACAAGAAATTCAAAATTTCTCCCTGTTTTTCACATTGCCCCATCATTTGCCAAAAGTGAAAACCTCATTCCATCCTCTATGTCCTTAAAACATCGTTAACTACAACTGAAAATAACAATGGACTCACGATACTTCCTTGTGGAGTCCCCTTATCTACTGACAAACTTTCAGAATAATCATTCCCTATCCTTACTTGTATTTTTCTTCCCTCTAAGAAATTCTTAACCCATTTGTACATTCAACCAATTATACCCATTCTTCTAAGCTTGATCTCTCCACATCATATCATATGCTTTCTCTATATCAAAAAACACTGCCAATACACTCTCTTTTTCTTCTATGCCTTTCTAATTTCATGCTGCAAATATAAAGCTGGATCCATTGTACTTCTTCCTCCTCTGAATCCACTGTGATATGCTGATAAAAGTCCTTTCTTTTCCGTATAGTCCATTGATTTTTCATTTACCAATCTCTCCATTAATTTACAAATGTTGGATATTACTGGTCTGTAGTTCTATGGTTTTGTCTTATCTTTCCCTGGTTTTCTAATTGGCAAAATCACTGCCTCCTTCCAACTTAATGGTAATTTCCCACCTTCCGAAACTCCCAAACTGTTGTATAATTCTAATAAAATATTTTAAGATGAATCACATAGAATGCTTATCATTGCATAACATACTTGACCTTTTCCTGGTGCAGATATTCTGAATTAAAGAGCCTGAGCAAACTCAGTTCTTGTAAATTACATATTCAATGTGTCATCTGTGTCTTCCACATGCTGCAATATCCCTCTGTTCTCTAACATTGTAATGTCTCTTCCTTTAACCCATCTTCACTAAAATTATCAGAACTAATAATAATCATCTTTATTGGTCATTGCACATGTACATTACAATGAAAATTGTCCTCTGCATTTATCCCATCCCTTATAGGGAGCAGTGCGCTGCCATTGTGCAGCACCTGGGGAGCATTCTGGGGCTAAGGGTCTTGCTCAAGGACCCAGAGTGGCAATCTGTGGGATATGAACCTGGCCCCTTGTGTCCCCTCCGGAACACAAACCTCCTGTTCTAACCACTAGGCCACCACTCCCCCAAAACTATGTAATTTAACAAATGTTTTTGCCAACTTTTCTGTCTTCTCTCCATCTTTTACTGTTGTAACTTCTCCATCAGTTATTGCTGGATTACCAAATTCTCTTTAAATACCTTTCATTTTTCTAATCATTGACCAGACCTTCGAAATTTCTGTCTCTATTCCCACTGAGTTACAAAAACCACTCCAATAATTTCTCTATGCAGTTTCAATTGTTCTTCTTACATTAGCTTGTAGTTTTTTATAATCAATGAACTTTTGAAAGTTGTAATTTCTTTTTAATAGTTTAAAAGCTTTATTTCCATTCTTAATTGCTTCGCTACACTCTTTAGTCCATCATGGGACAATCTTCATTTGCATTTTCGCTCCTTTCTTTTTCATAGCTTTATAGCTGCTTCTAGAATAACATTGCAAACAGAAAAATTAAACTCATTAATTTCACCATTATATCATCTTTTTGTAGTTGTTCATCACTAATACTCTTAATGGTTCCCCAATCAGCAGAGCTGAAACAACACACACCAGTTGTACCATACTTCTCTACATTTAGCTCCATTTTAGTCATTTTTGGATAATGGTCACTTTCCATAGTTGTTTCTTTGATTACTTGCCAAGAACAAACACCTGCAAGGAACCTGAAACCAATGTGAGACCAATTGCTGATTCTGTATTATCCCTAAAATTGATTCTGGTTCCACTCTCATCATTCATGAAAACCAAATTTGTAATTTCCATTAACTCCTTAATAATTCCTCCTATTTGATCATTATGATTGCTTCATGATGTGCTATGGTGATAAAGTGACATCAGCAGCTCACTAATACATATGAAAACTAAATCTGTCAAAGAACTGTGCTGAACTTTGCTCTTCAGAAATCCATTTATTAAAATATGTTACTGTGGAATATTGAGTCTTCCTATTTTTTGCTTTTTGCATACATTAACTGTCTGGTTACTAAAAGAAGCACAATGTTTTACATATTATTTTGATCTAGGATATAGATATAGCAGTCCGCTATTAAGTCCGCTGTTAAAAATGAAAACAATTGAAGACAAAGTGACACAAAATTTGGAGAACCACTGGTTTAGCATGCTTACTTTAGCACACCGGAAATCCTAATTTTCAAAATTGTACCTTCTTTCGAGGCTGCACGGTGGTTGGTAGCACTGTTGCCTTGTAGCAAGAAGGTCTTGTGTTCAACTCCCAGCCAGGGGTCTTTCTGTATGGAGTTTGCATGTTCTACCTGTGCATGTATGGGTTCTCTCCAGGTACTTAGGCTCCCTCCCACAGTCCAAAAACAGACTGTTAGGTTAATTGGTTTCTCTAAATTGTCCTTAGGCGTGCGTGGTTTGTTGTGGTGTCTGTGTTGGCCTGCGATGGACTGGTGACCTGTTCAGGGTGTACCCCGCCTCCGGCCCATAGACTGCTGGAGATAGGTACCAGTTTCCCCATGACCTACTATGGAAGTAATGGTAGAAAATGATTGACAGACTGACCTACTTTCTATTACAGTCACTTGTCAGACTTGCCTCCCTTGCTGTGTCTGCTCTCCCACCCTTCCTAATGTGATGCACCTGTGTAAATATTAAGCTGCACTATTTAATCCCTTCACTCCATCTGTCCCTTGCCAGTTCGTTTTACTCCCTTGTCTGCATGCCAGCATAGCATAGGATTGCATAGCAAAGCATTTGCTAAGAGGTTACCTTGTCCCTGATAAATTAAGTTAAGCCAGTTTCAGTGAATTGTACTTCACAGGTTCATTCCTGGCCTGCCTTATCCCTTTCTCCAGAGTTCAGCATTTTTTTTTTGAATAGCAAGGGGACAATCAAATTGTTGATATGTGTTCATTTAATGTTCTTTTTAAATTTGATTCATGTGGGACATCACGTTTAAACTAAACATCTGACAGAGGGATCTTTCTCGCTGACCAACCTGCAGTCTATTCAACGTTTAATCTGATGAAAAAAAGCGTTGAATCTGACAAAGCGTGACATACAGAGAAAAAAAGAGCGATGCTCACAGACATCCCTGTTGTTCCAGTTGGATGATCATCAGCCTGCTGTTTGAACATCCTAAAATGCAAGCATCTTGTCATCTCCTCTATATCTCTCTCTCATGTTCCATTGTGGTTTTCTTTTTCTGTATTTGCTTTACATTAACATATAAGGCTGCTTTCATAAAGGTTTTCAGCGTTTTTACAGATATATTGAGCAAATTTGTCTTTGCATCTCTTTTACGGTGTTGCTTCCTTCTGTTTGTTTTATATCTATGTACTCTTTGCCACTTTTTGCCATAATTTACATATATTGTTGTTCTTTGTGTTCCCTCTAAGTCTATTTGTGGTCCTGCACATCTTTCTGCCTCGTCTTTTTTGGTCATTCTGCATGAATTTTTATTTTTTGTGAATCTCTGTGCTTAGCCTTTAGCCTCTTCCATCGTTAAGAACACTTTTGTGACCATGCCATTCCTGACTCTTTACCCCTGTAGGCAACTTGTGGCTCTTTTTGAATATTTTCAACTGGGCTTTGCAAGTTAATCCCTTAACGCGGTCTAACTTAAACACATTATAAAAATGTGTCACATTAACGCAGGCAAATGTGTAATTAGTCTGCAGCAAAGTGTGGTTGTGCTCCACTGCTTTGCTTGCCATTGCTATAAATACCAGGAGGAAGAAACACTTCTATACTCTGACACAAACAGGATTATTTTTGGTATTATGTGGGAAAATAGTTGACCAATTGTTTTAAGACTGATAGAAATGCTAGATCTCTGTCAGGTCTTTTGTTAGGTGTTTCCATTGCATAGAGTTCAACAAAAAAATATTTCATAGCTTTAAAAGCTTTCATTGAGAAATACATCAGTTTTCTGCAAAGTGTCAATATGTCATAGATGGGATCCATGTCTAGAGAGTTTCCATGCCATGAACCAATATTTTCAATGTTTTGATCTTGAGCCATTTAGTTATTTTGTTTTGCACTCCATCATCCCGGAAATAAGCATTGTTTATCACCAAAATGCTACTGCATGAACGATTTCTAGCACTACAACAATAAGATATCGAAATTATGCTAGCAAGTAAATATCTGACAAACACACAGTGTAAATAAAGTATTTGTGAAAATTTTCAATAACTTTACATCATGGCGAGGCCTTTGATTTGAACTTTCACCAGCAAGAACTGCTTCTTCAAGTTCCTTTAAAATGTTCTCACAGAATCATTGTAATAGTCCTTAGACAAAACAACCTATTATTCTTCCAGATGGCCCAAGGTCTCCAAAATATGAGAAGCATGTGACAGAATGTTATGCTCCAAATGTTTTTTCAGAATGCTTGTCAATACTTGTCAAATTCCTTCATAAACTAATAATCACATTTTGCTCAAATTCTGGATGTTTTGACTACACTGATATTCCATTCAATTCCAACAGAGCAGGTCAAACTCGCTGCCACCTTCAGCTGTGCAATTCTGTAAAATATTTATAATGCTAATATTTTTGGTCTCTCTAGGTCTAAACAAGTGTTTTAGAAATAACTGTAAAATACTTTTTGATTGGCTTTCTAATGTGATATAGCTCTCATATTACCCCAAGTCCTCTTCTGATTGGTTAATCAGTCCCTTATGACAACTCCTTCCCCAGGAGCAGCTATGCTCAGGGTCAGACCGGATGCATCAAGGTTTTGCAGAAATGCATTTGATTTCTTCCTATTTGTATTGAGCACAAAGTCATGTGTGTCTATTTTTGTGTGAAGTTCCTCCTTGTTTGTTTCTTATCCACACATTGTTTGTGTGCTCAAATCAGTTTGTAATTTTTAACTTTAAGCTCTTTCTTTTTCCTATCCCTGTTTTTGTAAGTGATCTAATGTAGGAAACATCCAAACATCCCAAGGCCAGTGGCAGAAGACACCAGTGATGCCTGGCAGTCTCTGAGTATCCTTTAGTCAGCAGAGAGTCTTAGTAGATTTAATTAATTCAATTCTTAAATCCTTTTAATATTAGCACAAATTGTTTCTTGAAGTCTAGAAGTTCTTACAGTTTTATTTACGATTAAAAATAAATTAAAATCCCGAGAGAAATACTGAAACTGTCTCATGCTTCTTTTTCTGTGATTATGATAGATAGGCAGGATTCATCCTTCAGATTAATTTTGATAGATTCTGAGACTACTGATTGATTTATGAACGTTGATATACTTGAAAGTAGTCTAATATCACTCCAACAAATAATTATATTTCCTCTGATCACTCTTCATGACAACCTACATTCAGTGCAAACAGCCACAATAAAAACTTATATAACTTAATATATTAAAACTTACAAATTTACAAACAAAAATGTACTTCTGTTAGTCTCAAGACTTTAGTCCACGCCTTCTCTCAAACTTTATTCTTGGTGTGTCTCTCTGTGATCATCTTTTGCCCCTTTATGGTCTATTTCTGTATCTTTGACATCATCAGTAGTTTCTATGTTTGTATTCTGTCTTTGTTGAATTAAATTTATACCTTTGTGTTTCTTGTATTAAGACGCTATTTCTGTCTTCCTCTTGATTCCCAGCTGTCTACCTCTGTGACTCAGCAAATATGGACAAGACAAACACAAATATGAATATAACAAAATCTAAATATAAAGCGAGTTACGAGAGATGAGTCTGGATATAAATGATCTGACAGCCTATTTGTTTTCTGCTTCTTTCCTCTCCATCTTCAGTCATCTGTTCTGTCTGAGATTGAGGTGCATATTGACAGCACGCCGTCCACCATGGGACCGTCTATGGATGTTAACAGCTTTGGCATCACTGCATTTTCACTTGTTGTGTTTTTAACACTTTCACCTCGGATGTTGTGAAAAACTCTTTACATTTTGTAGCTTCTAACAGCAGAAGAAGCTTTTTGAACATCAGAAATGCTTCTGTCATCCAAAGTTAATTTGACACACTGAAAACACCAGGCTCAGCTCTGGGAGTTTGAAACATTCAGAAACAGATGGAAAAAAGAAAAATCTGAACATGCCAATTCATCCTGAAATATGAAAACAAACAGACTCAAAATGTTTTGTTTAAAGTTATTTTTTTACTGCCAAAAAATTTATTCAAATCAATCTTCAGTGAATCTGTTGCCTTGGATTGTTCTAAATTTCTCTCTTACTCTATTTCCATTCTTCAGCTGGCTCTTTAAACTGAAGCCCTCTGATATTCTTTTCTTTTGTCTAACAAGGCCAAACATTTAATACAGTACGAGGCTGAAGCATTTCAAGAGTTGCAGGAAGAACAATATTGCACAAAAGTTTACATTTTATGATAAATCATATGTAAAAGAATATTTTCAAGCAAGAATAAAAAAAAAATATAATGCTCCTGCTGCTTCATTTCAAACAGCGACTGTAATTTTTCATAAATTATCATTTTAATTGGTCAAACCTCTGGTTGATATCAGATTAAAGCAAATGTGTGTCTCAAAACAAGCTGAAAAGAAACACGCCCCAAAGCTGAATCAGTCAGCAGTCAGTTATCACAGAACCCATTCGCAGGTTTAAGGTTTCTGCAACCCAGTTATTGAACAAAACTGGTCCACTATTGTGCACTGAAGTGTAGATGAACAGACAAGGCATCCCCATCTCTTTTGTGACAGTTCTTTAGAAGA
This sequence comes from Girardinichthys multiradiatus, assembly GCF_021462225.1. NCBI lineage: Eukaryota > Metazoa > Chordata > Actinopteri > Cyprinodontiformes > Goodeidae > Girardinichthys > Girardinichthys multiradiatus. The sequence goes on along the minus strand of NC_061806.1, from coordinate 35,076,220 downwards.
AGCACTTTTTATTCTGGGCATAGGAGACTCTTTTAAAGCCGACGGTCACTACAGCTGAAAGCCAATAACTTGAGAAATCATTTGCAGCTCTTATTTCATTCTAAAAAAAAAACACGCTATGAGAAGTTATGGTTCCTATGCTCTTAATGGTCTATATTTAATATTACAACCTGCTACAACTTGCTTTTTGCATTTACAAAATTTGTGAAATGTAGAAAATACAAAGGAATTTCACATCACAATGGCAGGCAAAATTACAATCAACATCTCCATAATTTCCTCCACCTACTCTTGATTAAACTTCCCCTCTAAATGGTCTTGCATTTCAATGGGAATTCAAAGTTTTTGGCTTTGCAAAAAAAGCTGCATGCATGTGTACAGTTAACTCAGCAGAGGGAGTCATTTGAAAAATACACAAAGTTCTTAATTCAGCATTTCTCACAAAAGCTTAATTAATAAGCCACATCTTCATATGTTATTGCAAAATAAACTAGAATGACACAAATCAGTATTTCTGTGTCTGAGTTGTAGGTTTGGAATATGTGCTCAACGCTGCCACCATTAGCCCAGGATGGGAACTATAGCACAAGGCATTAGTTCTGCTTCCATCCATCCATCCGTCCGTCCATCCGTCCGTCCATCCGTCCATCCATCCATCCATCCATCCATCCATCCATCCATCCATCCATCCATTTTAATAACCAAGATAACCAGAGTAATAACAAATGCAGTTTTCAAAGAATGATTTCATCTGGCCCTGTTTGACTTAATCTGGCACAGCTAATTAGTGGTTGTGCCATTCTTGGAGACAAGTACCATCAAGTGATTGCAATAACTGGTACATTTTTATTCGGTCACAATGGAGGGTTTTCAAACAACCTGTTCAAGGTCATGCTACAACATATTATCTAAATATACAGTGCCTTGCGAAAGAACTTTTCAACCTCTTGCCACATTTCAGGCTTCAAACATAAAGATATAAAATTACAATTTTTTGTGAAGAATCAACAACAAGTGGGACACAATCGTGAAGTGGAATGAAATTTATTGGATGTGTCAAACGTTTTAATAAATAAAAAACTGAAAAGTGGTGTGTTCAATATTATTTGGCCCCCTTGCGTTAATACTTTGTAGCTTCACCCTTTGCTGCAATTACAGCTGCAAGTCGCTTGGGGTTTGTCTCTATCAGTTTTGCACATTCTTCCTTGCAAAACAGCTGGAGCTCAGTGAGGTTGGATGGAGAGCGTTCATGAACAGCAGTCTTCAGCTCTTTCCACAGATTCTCGATTGGATTCAGGTCTGGACTTTGACTTGGCCATTCCAACACCTGGATACGTTTATTTGTGAACCATTCCATTGTAGATTTGGCTTTATGTTTTGGATCATTGTCTTGTTGGAAGATAAATCTCCGTCCCAGTTTCAGGTCTTGCAGACTCCAACAGGTTTTCTTCCAGAATGGTCCTGTATTTGGCCCCATCCATCTTCCCATCAATTTTGACCATCTTCCCTGTCCCTGCTGACGAAAAGCAGGCCCAAACCATGATGCTGCCACCACCATGTTTGACAGTGGGGATGGTGTGTTCAGCGTGATGAGCTGTGTTGCTTTTACTCCAAACATATCGTTTTGCATTGTGGCCAAACAGTTTGATTTTGGTTTCATCTGACCAGAGCACCTTCTTCCACATGTTTGGTGTGTCTCCCAGGTGGCTTGTGGCAAACTTTAAACGAGATTTTTTATGGATATCTTTGAGAAATGGCTTTCTTCTTGCCACTCTTCCATAAAGGCCAGATTTGTGCAGTGTACGACTGATTGTTGTCCTATTGACAGACTCTCCCACCTCAGCTGTAGATCTCTGCAGTTCTTCCAGAGTGATCATGGGCCTCTAGGATGCATCTCTGATCAGTCATCTCCTTGTTCGAGATGAACATTTAGAGGGACGGCCTTGTCTTGGTAGATTTGCATTGGTCTGATATTCCTTCCATTTCAATATGATTGCTTGCACAGTGCTCCTTGCGATGTTTAAAGCTTTGGGAAATCTTTTTGTATCCAAATCCAGCTTTAAACGTCTCCACAACAGTATCTCGGACCTGCCTGGTGTGTTCTTTGGTCTTCATGATGCTCTCTGCGCTTTGAACAGAACCCTGAGACTATCACAGAGCAGGTGCATTTATACGGAGACTTGATTACACACAGGTGGATTCTATTTATCATCATCAGTCATTTGGGACAACATTGGATCATTCAGAGATCCTCACTGAACTTCTGGAGTGAGTTTGCTGCACTGAAAGTAAAGGGGCCGAATAATATTGCACGCCCCACTATTTGTTAAAAACGTTTGACACATCCAATAAATTTCCTTCCACTTCACGATTGTGTCCCACTTGTTGTTGATTCTTCACAAAAAATTTGAATTTTATTACTTTATGTTTGAAGCCTGAAATGTGGCAAGAGGTTGAAAAGTTCAAGGAGGCCGAATACTTTCGCAAGGCACTGTAAGTCTGGACTTTGACTAGATCATTCCAAAACCTTTATTTTTGTTTTCATTTAAAACAAAAATTGGTCTGATGGTCGGACATTCTCTTTCAGGATTTTCTGACAGAGAGCAGAATACAAATATTCTATCAATTATGACAAGTCATCCAGGTCCCAAAGAAGTTAAAATGACCCTAAACCATCCCACTACCACAACAATGGACAGACAATTTCCAAAACGTTCAGCCTTTGTCTTGCAGTTTCCCAAATGTTTTGGGCATCATCAAGATGTTATTAAGGAATGTGAGATAGCTCTTTATATTCTCTTCAGCCAACATTGACCTTAACTGGGACAAATTAGGCCTGTACTGCTTTAGATATTGCTCTGGGTTCTTTTGTGACCTCCTCTGTGAGTCTTCAATGCAATTTTAGAATACTTTTTGCTGGCCTACTGTCCTTGGAAAGTTTACCACAGTACAAGTTTTTCTCCATTTGTGGATAATATCCTTTATTTTGGTCAGCTGGACTCCCGAATCTATGAAATGGCTTTGTAACCCTTTGCAGACTAATATATGTCAATGACTTTATCACCTCTTCCTGAATTTCTTTAGATTGGGCCATGATGTCTTCAGCCTACTTCATGTTGTTAGACACGCTCTATATATGTGATTTCCTAATTCTATAGTTCTGACAGCAGTTTGAGCAATATTGAAGTCAGCTATTTTTTGCACATACAGGTCCTTCTCAAAAAATTAGCATATTGTGATTAAGTTCATTATTTTCCATAATGTCATGATGAAAATTTAACATTCATATATTTTAGATTCATTGCACACTAACTGAAATATTTCAGGTCTTTTATTGTCTTAATACGGATGATTTTGGCATACAGCTCATGAAAACCCAAAATTCCTATCTCACAAAATTAGCATATTTCATCCGACCAATAAAAGAAAAGTGTTTTTAATACAAAAAACGTCAACCTTCAAATAATCATGTACAGTTATGCACTCAATACTTGGTCAGGAATCCTTTTGCAGAAATGACTGCTTCAATGCGGCGTGGCATGGAGGCAATCAGCCTGTGGCACTGCTGAGGTCTTATGGAGGCCCAGGATGCTTCAATAGCGGCCTTTAGCTCATCCAGAGTGTTGGATCTTGAGTCTCTCAACGTTCTCTTCACAATATTCCACAGATTCTCTATGGGGTTCAGGTCAGGAGAGTTGGCAGGCCAATTGAGCACAGTGATACCATGGTCAGTAAACCATTTACCAGTGGTTTTGGCACTGTGAGCAGGTGCCAGGTCGTGCTGAAAAATGAAATCTTCACCTCCATAAAGCTTTTCAGCAGATGGAAGCATGAAGTGCTCCAAAATCTCCTGATAGCTAGCTGCATTGACCCTGCCCTTGGTAAAACACAGTGGACCAACACCAGCAGCTGACACGGCACCCCAGACCATCACTGACTGTGGGTACTTGACACTGGACTTCTGGCATTTTGGCATTTCCTTCTCCCCAGTCTTCCTCCAGACTCTGGCACCTTGATTTCCGAATGACATGCAGAATTTGCTTTCATCCGAAAAAAGTACTTTGGACCACTGAGCAACAGTCCATTGCTGCTTCTCTGTAGCCCAGGTCAGGCGCTTCTGCCGCTGTTTCTGGTTCAAATGTGGCTTGACCTGGGGAATGCGGCACCTGTAGCCCATTTCCTGCACACGCCTGTGCACGGTGGCTCTGCATGTTTCTACTCCAGACTCAGTCCACTGCTTCCGCAGGTCCCCCAAGGTCTGGAATCGGCCCTTCTCCACAATCTTCCTCAGGGTCCGGTCACCTCTTCTCGTTGTGCAGCGTTTTCTGCCACACTTTTTCCTTCCCACAGACTTCCCACTGAGGTGCCTTGATACAGCACTCTGGGAACAGCCTATTCGTTCAGAAATGTCTTTCTGTGTCTTACCTTCTTGCTTGAGGGTGTCAATAGTGGCCTTCTGGACAGCAGTCAGGTCGGCAGTCTTACCCATGATTGGGGTTTTGAGTGATGAACCAGGCTGGGAGTTTTAAAGGCCTCAGGAATCTTTTGCAGGTGTTTAGAGTTAACTCGTTGATTCAGATGATTAGGTTCATAGCTCGTTTAGAGACCCTTTTAATGATATGCTAATTTTGTGAGATAGGAATTTTGGGTTTTCATGAGCTGTATGCCACAATCATCCGTATTAAGACAATAAAAGACCTGAAATATTTCAGTTAGTGTGCAATGAATCTAAAATATATGAATGTTAAATTTTCATCATGACATTATGGAAAATAATGAACTTTATCACAATATGCTAATTTTTTGAGAAGGACCTGTAGTGCAAGATAGGTGGGCTATACAGTGGCACAGTTGGTAGCACTGTTGCCTTGAAGGTTCTGGGTTTGACTCCCTGCTGTGGGTTCTCCCCCTGCTCTCCAGCTTCCTCCCACAGTCCAAAGACATGCCTGTTAGGTTAATTGGTCTTTAAATTGCCCTTAGGTTTGTGAATGAGTCTGTGCGTGGTTGTTTGTGTGTTCCCCCGTGATTGTCTGGCGACCTACCTTCCGGCCATAGACAGCTGGGGATAGGCACCAGATTCCCTGTGACCCACTATATATAGATACTGATTGCTAGATAGGTGTGGATAATTCTTTTCTATTACTAAAAGAAATAATTTGAAAATTGACTTTTGTATTTACTCAGGTTATCACAATGTCTGGTACTAACAAGAAAGTAAAACAGAAGAAATCTGGGAGAACAAATACATATAGGCTAAGTTTCTTCACTAATTTGATAAAAACTCTAGTGTTCAAAAAAGTGTCATTCTTTGAGCAATAAATTCAAATTTGTTGCACTTGCCTCAATTTGTTTTTGGAATTTTGTGAAGTTGCCTAATTGTTACAGTCCCCAAAAAACTGACAGCTTAAATGCTTATGGTGAGTTTCTGGGAATGTTTCCTCCAGAACTGTAAAAAGATCTCTAAAATATATGAAGTTTCAACATAAAAAATTAATAAAGAAATTGACACCCACAGGATATTCAATAACTGACAAATCTGATAAACAAGAACAAATTCTAATCATCCAGACTGAAATTGTGTCATAAAGAGCAGCAACAACCTGTGGATGACTCCACAGCTCATTATTGAGCTCACCAGCTCTTCAGACACCTTTTATCTCTTTTCATTCTCCCAATAAATGGCTTTCATGATAAGCATCTCTGTCTAAGTTAATAGGGTTCTCTTAGATTTTTCTCAGCTTCAGTAAAGCTTAATTTTTTTTAAACTAATGATTAATTGCAGTATTTGGGGAAAAAGCTAAATGTTCTTTAAACGACAAACAGGATGTTGGGATCATGGTAGATGTTTGTGGCAGATATAGTGATTATATTAGCAGTTAATACTAACTTGTTCAAATATGAGACAAAAAATATTTTTGTTAGAATATGTCAAGGTGAAAACTAATTAAAATTAACATTTTAAGCTGCTTTACAGCCTTATAAAGGTTAAATTAATATTATTTTAATCGAACACATTTTTTACATAAAATTTCTTAGCTGAAGAAAAAGATCATTCAGTGATGTTGATTTTCTAACACTCAACAGATCTTTGCAAGGTGTTATGTATGAACAAAAATGCCTAGACCTGAACATATTCATGCAAATATTGGGCATGATTTCACAAAATGTCTTGAGGTGACAAAGGCAGTTTTTGGCCCCTTCGGCACCACAGTTTTCTGGGTGTTTACCAGCTGGGAGACGCCATCACACTGCTGGCACATAGAGGGTCCATGACACGGCTCACCTCTCTGCACCATAATGAACCTTTATATTCTGGACCCACATGCTAGATGACAGACATGAATAATGTAATAATACACACCCCAAAGTAAAATAAAGGTAAGTTGGGACTCACCCTGCAAAGGTAGCAGTGGCGTCGGTGGCAAAGCCGGTGCCGGTCTCGGTGGTTGTTTATTGCTGTCGGGGTCACCACCTGAACTCCAACAATGCAGAGAGCTGAAGCAACACTTTCCTGTGTGGACAAGTTGTTACCATCTTCTTGCAGCTTCTCCGGAGACAGAAGCAAAGATAAAGGAATCCAGACGACTGATTTAATTGTTGTTTTTATATTTTCTTGAACATTTCATGGTTTTACTTTGACAAAATAGAAGCCTCCGCCTCTCTCCGCTGCTCTGCTGGCGCCTCGCCTTTCTCTCTTCTCTGCCTCCCTTTCGACAACAACTGAGAGGAAGATGCTCGCTGGCGCTGGCTGTGTCTCGTCGCCTGTGGCAACCAGTTGCTATAGCGATGGACCTGAGCTCATTGGGAGAAGGAGGTGATGATGGAGATGCTGGGAGGCCTATAGAGGAACGGAGACAGACCGGGAATATATACAGGGAAGTTTAAGGAAGAACAAATCCCATAAGACTTTGTGAAAGAGCTAGAGGGGCGAAGGGTCAAAACCATTTTGTAATCTCTAGTTTAATTCTGTTGTTAGTTGCTAGGGTCATTTTAAAAAAAATGGGGATATTTTAATGCCTTCATTCTTGAGGTCTTTGAGAGCAATACATATACATATGGTGACTTTTCTCTTTGTTGAGAATAGGGACAACCACCTGATGCAGCTTTAACTCTCTGCATTAAAAGCATAAGATTTTGTTCCTCTTGTTTTAATATCCAACAAGATCCACTGCTTTAAAAAATGACATGCCATGTGAAATGATGTTACATTTTTAAGTGTTTACAGAGAGTTGAAATAATACAACATGCTAAATGCTATACTGGTAAGAGGCATACTGCAACCTTGAAATCTGATGTCACCAAAAAACACGTGGGGACAAGAGGTTTTGTCAGATTAAACCAAAGTTGACATTTTTGGCTTTAATTCTAAAGGTTTGTTTGGCACAAAAAGAAAAGCAAACTCTGAACATCAACAAAAGAACAACATACATTGAAGCCTGGTGGTGGTAGCATCATGCTTTTAGTGCGGTTGTTCTTCATCAAGAGCTAGGGTCTTAGACAAGATAAAGGTAATTATATACAGTTCCAAATATCACATTGTCAGTATAAAACATTCGGGCTTTTGACAGAAAGCAGGATCTTTCATCACATCTGTCAATAGCAAACAGCCAAATCAACAAAAAAATTGTTTCACCAGAAGAAGAAGAAACTTTGTTTCTATCAATGTTTTAATGTCATTATTTGAGCCTTTCCCTTGGACTTGGGAAATTGAAGTTAACCACTGCAGCACCTGATGCTCATTGAGAAGACTATAAAGTTATAGCATCAGACTAGCCAAAGGTTTCCCATTACATCGGAACAAGTTGCAAAGTGTTTCAGTAGTCACTGTTTCAAAAACCAAGTTGCTGCAGGGACTTAAATACATATATACCAAAAAAAAAGGCAAATTTGGCAACACTCTACACTCACTGGCCACTTTATTAGGTACACCCAACTGCTCATTAACGCAAATTTCTAATCAGCCAATCACAGGGCAGCAACTCAATGCATTTAGGCATGTAGACATGGTCAAGACAATCTGCTGCAGTTCAAACCGAGCAACAGAATGGGGAAGAAAGGTGATTTAAGTGACTTTGAACGTGGCATGGTTGTTGGTGCCAGACGGGCTGGTCTGAGTATTTCAGAAACTGCTAATCTACTGGGATTTTCACGCACTACCATCTCTAGGGTTTACAGAGAATGGTCAGAAAAAGAAAAAAAGACCAGTGAGTGGCAGTTCTGTGGGCACAAATGCCTTGTGGATCCCAGTGGACAGAGGAGAATGGCCAGACTGATAGAAAGGCAACAGTAACTCAAATAACCACTCGTTGCAACCAAGACATTCAGAAGAGCAACTCTGAATGCACAACACGTCGAACCTTGAGGCGGATGTGCTACAGCAGCAGAAGACCACACCGGGTGCCACTCCTGACAGCTAAGAGCAGGAAACTGAGGTTACAATTCACACAGGCTCACCAAAATTGGACAATAGAATATTGGAAAAATGTTGCCTGGTCTGATGAGTCTCGATTTCTGCTGCGACATTCGGATGGTAGGGTCAGAATTTGGCATCAACAACATGAATCCATCCTGCCTTGTATCAACGGTTCAGGCTGGTGGTGGTGGTGTAATGGTGTGGGGGATATTTTCTTGGCACACTTTGGGCCCCTTAGTACCAATTGAGCATCGTGTCAACGCCACAGCCTACCTGAGTATTGTTGCTGACCATGTCCATCCCTTAATGACCACAGTGTACCCATCTTCTGATGGTTACTTCCAGCAGGATAACATGCCACGTCATAAAGCACGAACCATCTCAGGCTGGTTTCTTGAACATGACAATGAGTTCACTGGACTCAAATGGCCTCCACAGTCACCAGATCTCAATCCAATAGAGCACCTTTGGGATGTGGTGGGACGGGAGATTAGCATCATGGATGTGCAGCCGATAAATCTGCAGCATCTGTGTGATGCTATCATGTCAATATGGACCAAACTCTCTGAGAAATGTTTCCAGTACCTTGTTGAATATATGCCACCAAGGATTAAGGCAGTTCTGAAGGCAAAAGAGGGTCCAATCCGGTACTAGCAAGGTGTACCTAATAAAGTGGCCGGTGAGTGTATATGCCTGCTTTAACACGGGGTTAATAAGGTTAGGAAATAAGAAGAGCATAGCTTTATCAGTTGGTTCTAAAAATATAAATATTTGACTTCACACATTCAGCTATATGGGCTGCACTGTGGTGCAGTTGTGCTACCAACTGACAAGCTACCTCAGGGCAGTCCTCTTTTTGAACCTAAGTTCATCCAAATACACCTCAGACTCCTGGCAGGTATTTAGAAAATTAAGTTATCTTCCTTTATGTATTCCTGTTATGGGTTGCATGGTGGTGCAGTTGGTAGCACTGTTGCCTTGCAGCAAAAACGTCTTGGGGTCGGCTCCTGACTGGGGGTCTTTCTGCATGGAGTTTGTATGTTCTCCCCGTGCATGCATGGGTTCTCACCAGGTACTCCGGCTTCCTCCCACAGTCCAAAGACATGCCTGTTAGGTTAACTGGTCTCTCTAACTTGCCCTTAGGTGCGTGAATGAGTGTGTGCATGGTTGTTTGTGTGTTGCCCTGCAATGGACTGGCGACCTGTCCAGGGTGTACTCCGCCTCCCGCCCATAGACTGCTGGAGATAGGCACCAGCTTCCCTGAACCCACTATGGAAAAGTGGTAGAAAATGACTGACTGACATTCAGCTATGGTCTCCAATCAGTTCAGGTCTTGCTTCTTCCGAGGTCTAGGTTAATAGTTTCACATTTACTCTCTGATTTGATACTACTTGCTAGTAATTTGGCTGATAAAGTGTTTCAGTGCACTTCAAGTTTGTGACCCCCGAGTACTTTCAACTGGGCAATTTTGGCCCACAAGGCAAACCATTAGTACACCACTGCTCTCGAGGAAGGCATTGAGTTTAGTTAGTTAGGGCATCCTGCTTTTTAGCCCAAATAATTTTTTCACCACAACAGACCACAGCAACGACATGACATATCTTCTGCTCTGTCCTACCATCACTTAACAAGACACAAAGATACTTGCACTCCTCTGCTTGTTCGGTTGACAATCATGGTCTCCTTGTAGGAAGGGCTGATTCTTGTTAAGGCCACTTCAAAGTCAACTGTTAACACATCCAGGGCACGCCGGAGGCCAAGGCTTAAAGTAGCCAACAGAACCACATCATTTGCAAAGAGAGAAAGATGTGATCCTGAGTGTCAGAGTCTGCGGTTCTGCCTCTCCTGCTTACCTTCCTCCACCACCAGGTGCTGCTGAGGTCTGCGTCTCTGGGTGTGACAGGTGTTCTTCATCCTGATGATTATCGGGAGGAGTATAAGGGGACAGATCACCAGCACTTCTTTGCCTGAGTGTTTTGTCTACAGCAGTACCATCACCTGGCCAAATCTTGTGCTCTTAGACTAGAGAGAATCTAACTTACCGTTTGTCTCGCTCCTTCCAGGCTCCAAGTTCAGTCCTCATCTCAGTCTGATGATTGATCGCTCCCTGCTTCAGAAGAACCCGGATCAAGCTCCAGCTGGCAGTCTGTTTCTCCGGTACTCCTTCCTCGCATGCACGCACCCTGTCCACCCTCCAACAACCCGCTTGCTTGGACCACAGAAGCTCCTGGTGGATCCCCAGAAGAGGCCTCCCTGGTTCTCCAGACTCCTTAGCCATCTCCCTGGCGGATCTAGCCCTCCCTGCACACCGTAAGCCTTCAGAAACAGAGACTGTTAGCTGTCACTCACCTAGTTCTTACCTGACCTGTTTTCCTCTCTTTGCAGTCCTCCAGGTCCCATCTGAAGGCTTGTCCTGTTTATTATTGTTCCTGATTTCTAGCAATAAACTTCCAAACCGTCTTCACTGTTGTGAGTGTTCTTCCGCATGTGGGTTAAGTCGGCCGTTAAAATGACACTGAGGTTCACAAACCACCCAAAGCAGTTTGACCTCTTCCATTCCGGTACCTTCTCCACTTTCACTGTAAAGATGAATACCCAGAGATCTTTGACAATATGTTGTATATTAGTTAGATTTTCATTGTTTCACCACAGTAACATTTTGGTATTTAAACTGACTCATGCAAAAATAATTGTTACCCCAAAACTTCCCAAAGATTACAGGAAAACAGTGGAAAAAAATAGAAAACTGCCACAGATAGCAAAGAAATTGTTCTTTTATTGACTCAGGATAATTAAAAGTGTTTTTTTCCAGTGGTAGAAAATCCTATGCAAGTAAAGTGCATAATACTAAGATAAGGTCCTTGGCTGTTTCACAGTTTAAACATGGACTTGTGAGCTCCCTCTGCTGGAATGAATGTGTATTTAATATGCTTTTAAATAAAACAGTATAGGCCTACACTCAAAATAATAAATCTGATTATATATAACTTTTCATTATCAGTGTATCTTCTCTGAGCAAGTGTATGAACACACTATTTGTGTTCTGATCGTGTTTGTCTAAAAGCAAAGAGGCGACATGTGACGGCAATTAGTGCAAACCTAAAATTATCCCAAACATGCTCACTTGAAGCTGCAGCTGCACTGACAGACAGCTGTGTTATTACGGGGTGATAATTTCGCCTGTTTGATGAAGGCGTCACAACAGCATCTGCAATGAGCCCATAGAAAAATCACAGCTCAGAGTCTGCATGGGTGCTAATTATCACCTCTGTCTGTGTATTTTAGGTATAAGGAAAAAAAAAGGTGCATCCTGGGTTTTGATGATAAAATACAGTTGGATTCTGAAAAAAAGATGCATTAGTCGTCCTTCATGGACCATCTATTCGGTCTTGTCATAATAAACTCTTGTTCTACACTAATGGTGTCCCGGAGTCTCAAAAATAGCAATATTTTTATAAACTCAACAAGTGATAGGCTCAAAAGGTTTCTCTGAATGTCTGTTAGTGTTTGTCAGGGTTTTCTTAAATTAATTGTTATTTTGCCTATTTAGACAAAGATTTCAAATAAGGGACAACCAGTGTAGTGTTGATCCTAAATAATATACAGATATGTACTCCTTGCTTCTTAAATTTGTGATATTGCTCAATGGATTGATAATGAATTTATCATTTGGACTGATTTTTGATAAATTATGGGACTGATTTAGTTTTGTGCATTAATATACAGTAGTTTATAGTAGCTTTTGAAGGTTAAATGACTAACGGTGTCTGCTTTTAAATTTTCCCAAACAGATACGTGAATATTTATTAGTAATAATTACACAATATCTAATATCTACACAAATAGAAGTTAGGCTCCATAAAACCTGGTATAGCAAAAAAGACACTAAACTATGGTGGCCATTCAAAACATGAATAATAAAAAATGTTACTATACATGGCCTTTCTGTAATGCACTAATCACAGCTTGACATCATTCTTTCAAGCTGATGGCAGCTTTTAAAATGGTGACATTTTACTGCAAATTTAGCATTCAAAGGGAAAGTGCAGATCTGACAAGACTAATGTTACCTTCAGCGAGCCTCTAAAATGAGAATGAGTGGCATCAAATCATGTGATTTTTCACTGCCAGAGGTTCGATGCACGGGGTTTGGGGGGGTGTGGGTATATGGCAGCTTTCAAGCTTGTTGTGTTGTTTTACTATTACGAACAAAGCCTTCTGTAGAGTAAAAGAAACAACTGAGGCAAAAATGCACTGAAAATACTTTGTCTGATGTTTCGTTAGATCAAAATGTGCAATAAGACCATTTGCTGCAGCTTTAAATCTGGATTTGATCAGTGTTTTTCAGTCCTGTTCCTTAGGACCCGTTGTTCTACATGTTTTTGGTGTTTCTCTGCTGCCGAACACCTGATTTAAATGAATAGGTGGTTAACAGGCTGGAGTTATTGCAATCTTTTGAAGCAGGTGTGCGGGAGAAAATACATCTGAAACATGTAGGACCGTGGGCCCTGATGAACTTACATTATTACAGGGATAAAGGACCATATAATCAGGAGCTGATCATCAGTTATTCTTCGGAGCCTCCAGGGTTGCCTTGCATGTTTGCCTCCACTGGAAGAATCTGATGTGAATCAAAGAGCAAAAGAGGAACCTTAAACATCACAGGAAACAAATTAATAGAATTAAAACATTACAAAACCTCAATAATTCACAATAAAATGTCAGACAAACAGTGAACGAATAGAGACAAAATTAACTCTCGTTTTAATTCTGTGTGAGAATGATAAAAGCCATTGAGTAATATGTACTTAAATAAAGGAAAAACAGCTCCTGTATGAAGCAGGTCAGCTTTATGTATAGGAGCCTGTCCATAATAAATTTTAAAGGTCAAAAATAAAACTTTAAAATCTGTCTGTAAAATTAATGAAAAATGATAATTCTTTCTCACTGGTACAATGACTTAAATGCTGACAAAATGCTCCACACAAGTAAGTAGAATAATATCTGCTAGAGGAAGCTGGGGTTTTTCAACCAGTAAAAGACCTTTCAAACTTTTAACAGTGCAGTTTCCATGCAGTGAAGAGCGTTATAACCTAACCGAAACACTTACTGAACATTATGTGCATCTTATAAACATTACATTTGTTTAAAGGCCTGGGATTTGCCGCTGGCTTAGTCTCTTCACAGAGTCCAACTGGGTGTCAAGCCTCTCCATGCTGTTAAAATGAATAATGAGCATCATGCATCTTGCACTTAAGTGGATTTAAGGCTTCTGCAGTTCATGAAGCCATGATGGGAGCAGAGCCTAAAGTAGCTCATGTTATATTTCTCACTGTTCTCCCACCTGCCATGTTTCCATCTCTGCATGCTTCTTCCCAAGGCCTGCTTCCTGCCAACAACAAACCTGACACACCCCAACTGTTCTCCATATGGCAAATGACATGCATCCTTTGCCACAATGGAACCTAGAGATAAAAAGAAGCCCTCATTACCATCACTATGTGGAATCCAACGGGTGTTGAATGAAGACCTCAGGTAATCATCTCAGATGCAAAGGCTCCTCAGCCTCAGCACAACAGAAACATCATCTACAAGGAGTAGTAATTAAAGAAGTGAGCATCATATATATACCATAGACCAGCGTTGTGCAAGTGTGAATTGGCATGACGCAGTATTTGCAGTGTGATCTCTGCCAACTTATTTAAATCTTTTCGATCCCCTCCTGTCTGCTTTTCTCAACATAAACTGTTTTTAATCAGAGTTGGTCTCAATCCCATATTTTTCCGCTTTCAAATGTAAAAAGATTCTGAAACTGTGACAGAAATGTAGCTCATTAGAAGAATATCTTCATTGTGTAGACTTTGACCTCGAGTGGAAAAATGTTTTTTCAGCATATAATAGCTGGTTTATCCTAAAAATCTCTCCATTTGAAGCAGCCTTTCACACCATAATATCAATGGTTCAGCCTTGTTAAATTAAAAATCTCAAAAAAGTTAACGCCACTCGAATATTCCTTATTTTGTGGAGATCCGTTATTGATATTCAGCTAACCCTTTAAACTCTAGTAATCAAGACCTAGAGATTATGTTGGGTTGTTTCTACACTTCGTTTCTCTTGTTACTTTGCAGGAGCCTGCTGCAGACAGGGTGTGAGTCCAGCTGATAGTTTGAAGGCAGAACAGAGACAAACACACAAATGAAGCTGCAGCTTAATTTTTTCCATCTCTTCTAACTTTGCTCCCCAACCATTGCCTATGTTAGCATAGCCAAGTAACTGGACATGTTTTTAAATTATATGAGTTAAGATTTTCCAGCTCATGTGTTTAAACAGAGTAAGAATGTTTTGTTAAAGATGAACAACAAACTTCTAGTTCTTCACAAGTTGATTCTTCATCGTCAAATCAAAATTTCACACTAGCTTGACTGAAAAATGTGTGAATGAGAGCAGCTCCATTGAGAATACAGCCATATTAAAATGCAGTTAATGTGAGCACAGAGAAAATGACAGAATTCAACAGACACTGTATATCTGCAGAAACCCAGGTTGCTAATGTGACACTCTGGCATAATCAATAAGTAAACTGACATTATGATTTATGTATCATAAAGGACTTTATTATACAAAAAGATTGATCAATGATCTATGCTTAAAAATGTTACCTAATGAGTGTTTTTTTTTTTCTCATGAGAAGCATGTAACTACTGCAACACAGAGATTCATCACTCTCTTCCAAGTATCTTCTTCATCTCATGCCCATTCATCACAGCTAGAACCTTTGCAGAATATTTCTAACAGCAAACGTTGTGGAACATCAGTTTAGTACCAATATCTCTCTATCTTTTTATGAACTTCGCTGCCCTCTGCAGGGCCTTTTTGTGTTTATGCAAACTCTCAATGTATGCATCATTACATCATTTTAATGTCATCACATCTAATTTTCATTATCAATCCCTGTGGAACCTGCTTAAATGATCACATTTTAAAACTTTTACAGTGAATTTATCACAGTTATTCAGGACAAAGAAAAATAGCTAATTCTGTATTGTCACAATGTTTTACTTTATTTACATTTATAGGAACAGCTCAAATTATTAAAAATACTGCACATCACAAAAGATAGTAATAATTTGCTAATGACCTTGTTGTTTACTTTTCAACAAAATAAATAAATTGTTTTCTGTATATAAAAGACTGGTTTTCTTAGTTTTCTTTACATTTTCACACAATTTTATAAGAGATGAAAATTCTGCTAATTGCCTATTACTATGATTCTGGTTCCCAGAAAGTATACAGCCTCTGACACACTGGGAGGCTCTCTGTCCTTGGTTTGATTTGATTTGATTTCTGACAAGCTACCTCAGGACAGTCCTCTTTTTGAACCTAAGTTCATCCAAATACACTTCAGACTCCTGTCAGGTATTTAGAAAATTAAGTTATCTTCCTTTATGTATTCCTGTTATGGGTTGCATGGTGGTGCAGTTGGTAGCACTGTTGCCTTGCAGCAAGAAGGTCCTTGGTTCAAATCCTGATTGGGAGTCTTTCTGCATGGAGTTTGCATGTTCTCCCCCTGCTTGCATGGGTTCTCTCCAGGTACTTTCAAGAGATTTGTGTTTCTTGCTCCCTAAATAATTAATGATCCAGCATTTATGAGGCTTATCAGTCCCTAGGCTTCTAACAGACTGAATGTTTAGTTTTTAACTAATCATATACATGTATTTATTCCTTCCCTTCATTTTCACAGATAACAGATAACAGAGAGAACTTTAGATTGTTTTTAAATAAATCAGGAAGCAGTTAAGGTCTAACATTTGCTTTTTCTTTCAAATGCTTTCTTTAAAAACAGTAAAATAAGGCAAAGGCTAAAATTACATTAGGACAACACTGAAATCTAACAAGCACTGGAGGGCGCCCTCGACTTTGGCATGTAATTGAACAGAGGGCACAGAAAAAAACCTTGGAATTTTTGCTCAGAGTCGCGTTAGAATTATATGTTGTTCTTCCACATATCAACATAGAGTTACAATACAGTGTGTTTTTGAGAGAAAACTGACATTATTATTTCTCGGTTTGAATCTGAGCTCTTTTCTTCTCATAAATTCGTTGTGAACAAATCTAGAAACAGCTGAACAACTCTCAATGCCTGTTAAATCCTTCTCACAATGAAAAAATAGAAAAAAAGTATTTTCAGATTGTGCAGACTGAAGATCACTTCAGCTAAAGGACGTCGTCTCCCATCGCACATCACAAACATAAGCTGCTTCTTACTGTCTAAATCTGTGTGTGAGGAAAAAGGTCAAGTAACAGCTTTCAGTTCCACTAAAAGTAACTTTCAACTATTCTTTGCAAAGACCTGAAAAAACTGTGAACTATTCAACTGAGCAACTGACCAGATGATTTGTCTCTCCACATAGGAGAATAGCAACTGGGGGCCTTCTGGGCTGTTTCCCTGTTTACAATCACACTCGAGATTTAAAAAAAAGGTTTTATGTTCTTGCATTGATTTGCAAGTCTAAGTTTTATCTTTCAGGCTCATTCTAAACCATGCAATATTATGGCATTTGTATACATGTGACTTTGTGGGTTTTTTTTAACGAAAGGATAGTCTTGCGGCTTCAACATTTTTTTGTGCATTATTGCCAAACCATTAGCCATGATTTTGAGATTTCACTGAGTGGAGAAAGTATTTTAAATTACTGCAAAATGATTTTGAAAAGCTCAGCCGTCTCGTGTTGGGGTTTACCCCAGTGGATGAGAGGGTTGCATCCCTGTGCCTTTGGGGTGGGGACAGGTCTCTGACTGTCGTTTCGACCTACGGGCCGAGCGGTAGTGCGGAATTCCCGGCCTTCTTGGCATCCCTGTCGGGGGTGGTGGATAGTGCCCCTCCTGGGGACTCCATTATTCTGCTGGGGGACTTCAATGCCCACATGGGAAATGACAGTAACACCTGGAGATGGGTGATCGGGAGGAATGGCCTCCCCGATCTAAATCCGAGTGGTGTTTCGTTATTGGACTTCTGTGCTAGTCACTGATTGTCCATAATGAACACCATGTTCAAGCATAAGGGTGTCCATCAGTGCACTTGGCACATGGACACCCTAGGCAGGAGGTCGATCATCGACTTTGTTGTCGTATCATCAGACCTTCGGCCGCATGTTTTGGAGACTCGGGTGAAGAGAGGGGCTGAGCTGTCCACTGATCACCACCTGGTATTGAGTTGGATCCGATGGAAGAGGAGAAGGCTGGACAGACTTTTCAGGCCCGAGCGTATATTGAGGGCCTGCTGAGAACGTCTGGCAGAGCCCTCGACCAGGTATGTATTCAACGCCCACCCCTGGGAGAGCTTTGAACAGATTACGGGGGATGTTGGAGACATAGAGTCCGAGTGGACCATGTTTTCTGCATCTATTGTCCATGCTGTTGCCCGTAGCTGTGGCCGTAAGGTCTGCGGTGCCTGTCGCTGCGGCAATCCCCGAACCCGGTGGTGGACACCGGCATTAAGGGACGCTGTAAAGCTGAAGAAGGAGTCCTATCGGTTGTGGTTGGTTTGTGGGACTCCTGAGGCGGCTGACGGGTACCGTGAGGCCAAGCGTGCCGTGGCCCGGGCGGTGGCAGAGGCAAAAACTCGGGCATGGGAGGAGTATGGTGAAGCTATGGAGAAGGACCACCGGTTGGCCCCGAAGCGATTCTGACAAACCATCCGGCGCCTCAGGAGGGGGAAGCAGTGCTTCGCCAACACTGTTTACAGTGGGGGTGGGAGGCTGCTGACCTCGACTGGGGACATTATCGGGCGGTGGAAGGAGTACTTCGAGGATCTCCTCAATCCTGCTATCACACATTCCCTGGTGGAAACAGAGGCTGGGGACTCGGGGTTAGACTCTTTCATCACCCAGGCTGAAGTCATCGAGGAGGTTAAAAAGCTCCGTGGTGGCAAGGCTTCGGGGGTGGATGAGGTCCGCCCCGAGTACCTCAAGTCTCTGAATATTGTGTGGCTGTCATGGTTCACACGCCTCTTCAACATTGCATGGCGGTTGGGGACAGTGCCTCTGGACTGGCAGACTGGGGTGGTGGTCCCCTTTCATAAGAACGGTGACCGGAGGGTGTGTTCCAACTACAGGGGAATCACACTCCTAAGCCTCCCTGGTAAGGCCTATGCCAGGGTATTGGAGAGGAGAGTCCGGCCGGTAGTCGAACCTTGGCTTCAGGAGGAGCAGTGTGGTTTTCGTCCCGGCCGTGGAACACTGGAGCAGCTCTATATCCTCTACAGGGTACTCGAGGGTTCATGGGAGTTTGCCCAACCGGTCCACATGTGTTTTGTGGACCTGGAGAAGGCATTCCACTGTGTCCCTCGTGGTGCCCTGTGGGGGGTGCTCCAGAAGTATGGAATCGGGGGCCCTTCATTAGGGGCCAACCGGTCTCTGTACAAGCAGAGCAGGAGTTTGGTCCGCATTGCCGGCACTAAGTTGGACCTGTTCCCGGTGCATGTTGGACTCCGGCAGGGCTGCTCTTTGTCACCGGTCCAGTTCATTACTTTTATGGACAGGATTTCTAGGCGCAGCCAAGGGCCGGAAGGGGTCTGGTTTGGGGACCTGTGGATTTCGTCTCTTCTTTTTGCAGATGACGTAGTCTTGTTGGCCCCCTCTAGCCAAGACCTACAGCACACACTGGGCCGGTTCGCAGCCGAGTGTGAAGCGGCTGGGATGAAGATCAGCTCCTCCAAGTCCGAGGCCATGGTTCTCGACCGGAAAAGGGTGGCTTGTCCTCTTCAGGTTGGAGGAGAGTTCCTGCCTCAAGTGGAGGAGTTCAAGTATCTCTGGGTCTTGTTCACGAGTGAGGGAAGAATGGAGTGGGAGATTGACAGATGGATCGGTGCGGTTGCCGCAGTAATAGGGCCACTGTGCCGGATCGCTGTAGTGAAGAAAAAGCTGAGCCGAAAAGTGAAGCTCTCGATTTACTAGTCGGTCTACGTTCCTACCCTCACCTATGGCCATGAACTTTGGATCATGACCGAAAGAAGGAGATCCCGGATACAAGCGGCTGAAATGAGCTTCCTCCGTAGGGTGACCGAGCACTCCCTTAGAGAGAGGGTGAGGAGCTCGGCCATCCGGGAGGGGCTTGGAGTAGAGCCGCTGCTCCTCCACATCGAGAGGAGCCAGTTGAGGTGGCTCGGGCATCTATACCGGATGCCTCCTAGACGCCTTCCTCGGGAGGTGTTCCAGGCAAGTCCCACCGGGAGGAGGCCCAGGGGATGGCCCAGGACATGCTGGAGGGACTATGTCTCTCGGCTGGCCTGGGAACGCCTTGGGCTCCCCCTGGAGGAGCTGGTGGAGGTTTCTAGTGAGAGGGACGTCTGGGTGTCTCTGCTTAGTCTGCTGCCCCCCCAAGCCAGTCCCGGATAAAGCGGAAGACGATGAGTACGAGACTTTGTCTACATTGTATGTAGATTCTCACTGAAGGCATCAAAACTGTAAATAAGCACACATGGAATTATAGTGCCAAAAGTGCACAGCAGTAATTAAAGCAAATTATCTTTAAAGCATGTTAAATATCAAAGATAAAAAGATGGTAATCTTTGATTTATTTCAGCTGCTCCTTCCTCCTTGTATTTATACTCCATGTACGGCATGTTATTTCCTCTGACCAATAACAAAGCAATTCTTCTATACAGGTCCTTCTCAAAATATTAGCATATTGTGATAAAGTTAATTATTTTCCATATTGTCATGATGAAATTTTAACATTTATATCTTTTAGATTCATTGCACACTAACTGAAATATTTCAGGTCTTTTATTGTCTTAATACGGATGATTTTGGCATACAGCTCATGAAAATCCAAAATTCCTATCTCACAAAATTAGCATATCATTAAAAGGGTCTCTAAACGAGCTATGAACCTAATCATCTGAATCAACGAGTTAACTCTAAACACCCGCAAAAGATTCCTGAGGCCTTTAAAACTCCCAGCCTAGTCCATCACTCAAAACCCCAATCATGGGTAAGACTGCCGACCTGACTGCTGTCCAGAAGGGCCACTATTGACACCCTCAAGCAAGAGGGTAAGACACAGAAAGAAATTTCTGAACGAATAGGCTGTTCCCAGAGTGCTGTATCAAGGCACCTCAGTGGGAAGTCTGTGGGAAGGAAAAAGTGTGGCAGAAAACGCTGCACAACGAGAAGAGGTGACCGGACCCTGAGGAAGATTGTGGAGAAGGGCCGATTCCAGACCTTGGGGACCTGCGGAAGCAGTGGACTGAGTCTGGAGTAGAAACATCCAGAGCCACCGTGCACAGGCGTGTGCAGGAAATGGGCTACAGGTGCCGCATTCCCCAGGTCAAGCCACTTTTGAACCAGAAACAGCGGCAGAAGCACCTGACCTGGGCTACAGAGAAGCAGCACTGGACTGTTGCTCAGTGGTCCAAAGTACTTTTTTCGGATGAAAGCAAATTCTGCATGTCATTCGGAAATCAAGGTGCCAGAGTCTGGAGGAAGACTGGGGAGAAGGAAATGCCAAAATGCCAGAAGTCCAGTGTCAAGTACCCACAGTCAGTGATGGTCTGGGGTGCCGTGTCAGCTGCTGGTGTTGGTCCACTGTGTTTTATCAAGGGCAGGGTCAATGCAACTAGCTATCAGGAGATTTTGGAGCACTTCATGCTTCCATCTGCTGAAAAGCTTTATGGAGATGAAGATTTCATTTTTCAGCACGACCTGGCACCTGCTCACAGTGCCAAAACCACTGGTAAATGGTTTACTGACCATGGTATCACTGTGCTCAATTGGCCTGCCAACTCTCCTGACCTGAACCCCATAGAGAATCTGTGGGATATTGTGAAGAGAACGTTGAGAGACTCAAGACCCAACACTCTGGATGAGCTAAAGGCCGCTATCGAAGCATCCTGGGCCTCCATAAGACCTCAGCAGTGCCACAGGCTGATTGCCTCCATGCCACGCCGCATTGAAGCAGTCATTTCTGCAAAAGGATTCCCGACCAAGTATTGAGTGCATAACTGTACATGATTATTTGAAGGTTGATGTTTTTTGTATTAAAAACACTTTTTTTTTATTGGTCGGATGAAATATGCTAATTTTGTGAGATAAGAATTTTGGGTTTTCATGAGCTGTATGCCAAAATCATCCGTATTAAGACAATAAAAGACCTGAAATATTTCAGTTAGTGTGCAATGAATCTAAAATATATGAATGTTAAATTTTCATCATTACATTATGGAAAATAATGAACTTTATCACAATATGCTAATATTTTGAGAAGGACCTGTAATTCCTAAACAGGCATTTAATAAATAATGTGCCTTTAACTAAATGAAATTGATTATGCAAAGTAAAATGTGTGAAAGTACCAGAGAAAAAAACCCTCACAGTTTTCAGTGGTTTGATGAATAAAAAACCTTCAGGAACAGTTTTTTTTAATCAGTTTATTATGACTATAAATGGTTTACCTTAAAGTATAACGTACTAAAACAGACTAAAACAATCTGGCTAAGTAGGAAAAATGCAGGACTTAAACAATAACAAAGTAAAAACAAATTAAAAAAATTAACTAAAAAAGAAATAATCAGAGAAAATTAGCAAAAGAAAATTTCAAAACCTTTGCTTCATTTGTGAGAATAAAGCCATCAACTTGACCTTCAGGATTTGTGATGCTGGTCCCTGTATTCAAGGTATTACTGAAGACTATTACCTGTAAATGTACTTTTTAAGTATTAATTTGCTCATTAATCCATTAATTTTTCCTCCTGAAGACATGTTATAAGGTATCATAGTTCAGAGTGAAATAATGTTAATATTAAGGCATTAGAAAGAAAAGCAGTTAATGAAAAAAAAAAAAACGACATATACATGAATAGCAGGATTATACTATTGGCTTAAGTAGGTCATCAAAATAATGTAAGTAAATTATTTTTTAAATCAGTTTGCATGTTAAGCAGAGTCAAACAGAATTGAGATGGGTTAAGTTAAACCGTGATCTTACAGTTCTGCATATTTTCTCAGCCTCATGTTGGTCCAGTCAGCAGGTCTGTGTTCTCAGTGAGGGCGTCCCCTGTCTGCAGTGCTCTCTGGACGTTCTGCCAGAAGACTCCTGGGTGTTCAACAGCCTGAGGCCAGCTCAGGTAGGTGCGTTTCTTCACCAGCTTCCTCATGCGGTAATATGGAGACAGATGATGGGGAGGGATCTCCTCTAAAAACAGTAGGATCAGCACATCCTTCTGCTCATCAAACAGACGGAAGCTGCAAGATGTCAGACAGAAAAAGAAACAATAATTGCAATATTTATATATCGCAGAAGAGGCACTTACCTCCAATCTAAAACAGATCATTTAATTTAGCATAAATGGACACACAGATAAACCCGAGACATGGGCAGCATGAGGACAGGTTTAATGCACATACAACAGAAGAATATTCACTAATCTTACAGCAGCTATTTTGTTTAACAAAAATTGTTATAATGCCATCAAATGCTCACAAAAATAAAAAGTTGACAGTTTATGCATTTGTTAAGCTCTTTCTTTAGACACACTTGATGATACAGCCAGAGAAGTTAAAAAGTATCAAGCAGTTCCCTATTTGTGTCTTCTCCACTTCTTGTTAGTTTTCAGCATCAGAGAATCTACCAAAATTCCTCAATTGGTAACTAAGTGGCTTGGGTCAGCAAAAATAATTCTTGTATATCTTGAAGTATTCATCAGCGCTGATTCATTAGATCAAATTTTGCTTTACAGTACAATGGCCAATAAGGTTCCTAAACTAATGTCTAAATTTTGCATTTCACAAACTTCTGTTCTTCAAGTTTTCTTCCAGAACAGATTATGCAGTATAATAAAAAACAGCGCCCCCACCTGGCCATCTGGATCTCCCTAGAGCACCATTCACTCTGCAGGTAGCTGCGGCTGATCACACAGATGGTCTTCCTGCTGCCGTAGATGGCATCAGTGATGTTCTCTATGATGGGTTTGCCTGTGGACACAACAGATGTAGTTTATTAGCTGTGGTTTAAAGATAACTTCCCAGGATTGTAAAGACAAAGGAAACTGTGTAAAATGTATTCTGATACTATCATGACAAAAATTAAAATCACTGTTTTAGAACAATATCTGTGGGGAAAAACCTAAAGACGTGGTTGTTAAAGACAACAGAGAGAACAGAATAGGAATATAGACTTTTTACATGAGGTCCTACTGGTTAAGGAGAGGCCAGCCGAGAGACATCGCCTGCTCGTTGGGCATCCGCCCGGCTGGACGTGCCTGAAACACCTCCCATGGGAGCCGTTCAGGAGGCATCTGAAACAGATGCTTGAGCCAACATCGAGAGGCGTCAACTGACTCCTCTCACTGTGGAGGAACACACGTTCTACTACTAGCTCCTCCTGGGTGGCCAAGCTCCTTACCCTATCTCTAAGGGAATGCCCAGCCACCCTGGGAAGAAAGCTTATTTCAGACGCTCGTATCTGGGATGTCGATCTTTTGGTCATGACCCAAAGTTCATGCCCTAAGACGAGGGTTAGGAACGTAGAAATTGCACAAAATATCTGACTTTTAACCAGCAATTTATAGCATGACCAGAAGATAACATCAAATGGTATGGACACACAGTTTACCTGGTTGGAAGTCTCTGTGGTGCAGACAGAGTCTCCAGCCCTGCTCTCCTTCCAACACTGGAAGCATCTCTCTGTAAACCCAGTCCTCATCGTGGACATTGTAGGACACAAAGGCGTCAAACTGATGGGGGTCCACGTTCCTCCTCTTCCTGGTGTCGTAGACAAAGGCCAGGAAGAGTTGAAATGTGTAGGTGAGATGCCACCTCAGGAAGTGATAGACAAAGGATGTGAAGAGAGTTAAAACAACCAGACAGGTGTTAAAAATGAAGTAGAGAAAGCTGAAATCATCCCAACAGGACTGGATATCAAAGTCTAGGAACAAGCTTCCTCGTTGCTCCATGGGAAAGGAGCATGTATACTGATGAGCATTCACCACCTGAGTTTGATTGTTGATCTTTAACCAGTGGATGAAAGCTGCGTTTGAGCACTCACAGTTTAAGAGATTGTTGCTTAGGTCCAAATATGTTAGAGAAGGAAGAGACTGGATGATTGTCTCGTCAACCACAGTGATCTCATTATCAGTAAGGCTCAGATATTTTAGTGAAGAAAGATTGGCATGCACCAAAAAATCCAAAGACTTAATCTTAGACTTGGAAATTTCCAGAGTCTGCAGGTTTGGGATTGGATGAAAGAATGTTGTATTCAAATATGACACATTGGACTCTGCTATTGTCAGACTCTTGAGCTGTGGGTTAAACCGAAAAATGTTGCCAAAAATTAAACCGATACAGATATTCACAGCTCTAAAAATTTCCAAATTTTCCATCATCTTCAGCAGAAACATCGATACCGTGTTCACTACACAAGGATCGTGATACTTATCTGTCCTGTAAATAACTGTGAGACTTTTCAACAATTTCAGCTGAGGTACGTTTTTACAATTGTAGGAATGAGGACTTCTGAAAATCCTGCGAGTAGACTTATAGATTGTAAGATTCTGCAAGTTGCCTAATCCCATAAAATAATCAAAATTTCCAAGATAATTCACTTCCGTATTTAACTGTTTCAGTGTCTGTAAACCTTGAAAATAACCTGGTGGTATCATTCTTATAGAGTTGTTACTAATGTCCAAGATCTCTAGCTTCCTAAGAGCAACTTTGAATGTGCTTCCGAAATTTATAAAATTATTGTTACCCAGATCTAAAACCTTCAGACTACTGAGAGTTTGAACTACACAAGTTTTAAATATTTTCATGCGATTTTTGTTTAAGTAAAGCTCTTTAAGAAATGTCGTGTTCACAAAATCTTCACAGCTCAGCTTGGAAATAAGATTATCATTCAAATTCAAAATCTCAAGAAAGGAGAGATTCCTTATGTCATGTGGAACCTTGGTGAACTGGTTGGCACTCAAGTCCAGGGACCACAGTTGCTTCATCGTATGCACTGAACCTTTTAACAGTTTGTTTAATCTGTTGTTGGACAGGTTAAGCTCTGTGAGCTGAGAGCATGGTGCAAGTTTAAGCGGCAACTTCTCAAAATTGTTGTAAAACAAATCCAGCTTTTTCAGTGTTGGGATTTTACAGACTGTGGATAACAATCCTTTCTCAATCCACTCAGAAACTGAAGTAAGCCTCAGATGACGCAGTGAGTAAAGACTCAACAGGACCTTTCGGATTTTTGGAAAGGTAAGCATTTTCTTTTGAAGAAACAGCTGTGTTATATTCTGCAACAAAGCTTTGTCAGGTATGTTCCAGTTGAGATTATAATCAATAAAACATAAAGCAAGCTCTATCTGTTGGAGGTAAGGAAAGATAGGTGTTGAGATGCTGAATTTCTTTAGGTAATAGCTAGAAATACTAATTTTTTTAAGACTTGAGGGCTGATTCAGCAGTAGGTCTTTGGTTTCAAACGTAGAAAAGTCAGTATGTTCAAGCCCAAGCCAATGTATTTTGGGGAGCTGTAAGATAGGCTGAAGAACAGTGATCTCTCTGAGTTTATTACCACCTAAATCCAATATTTCTAAACTGGTCAGAAATTGGAAGGCTGACTTATGAATTACCTCAATAAAACTAAAACTGAGGTCAAGCACACTGATGTTGGACAAACCCTGAAATATGTTGCAAGTTAGGTTGTAGAAATGGTTGTTTCCCAGCAAAAGAGTTTTTAATGCGACCAAATCCATGAAAGATCCATTTCCCACACGTGTAACAAAACTTGCTGTTAGATCCAGATATCTCAGCTTTGACATGTTGCGAAAATCATCTCTGTTAATTTCCAGCAGTCTATTTTTGTTGAGTTTCAATGAACCAGCATTTTTGGGGATTTCATTAGGGACGATCTCCAGATTTCTGTTTGAACAATCTAAAGACACATCAGCAGAAGGATTGTCCTGATAAAGTATAGTACAATGTTTCAGTGCATAGCTCAGGGAGGGGTTAATCTGAAAGAGGAGGCAGATAAGTTTCAGAATGAAGTGTGAAGACAAGCTTCCTGTGGCCATGCTTGATCAGTTTGTATCAGGTTGTTGATGTTATTCATGGATGGACATCTGCAAAGAACATGCACAAAAACACACCAAAAACATGTTGTAAGATTTTCCAGTGCTACCGTTAGAGAGCTGTTTTCTATTCTGAGAGAGACTTTGCTGTTATGCTAGGAAGTGAATTAAATGAATCTTAAATTTGTAAAGAAAATACCAAAGAGTCACTAAGAATGGTGAAAATTACTCAACCTGAATGACCATCCTTGGAGACTCCTTCCCTGTTCCAGCGGACAGACAGTTATTAGATCCGAAGCCTTCCCCTCCTCCTCAAAAATAAACAAAAACACAAAAAACATAAACACAAAATGAACACAGAGATACAAACAATCATGTAAAAAAGATTTAAAAAAGGTATGCACAGCAACCACAAAAATTACTGCTGCAGGGATTAGAGCATTATTTTTGAACTGTCTGTCTTCTTTACATGACAAATATCAATTACTCTTGTCAAATTGAGAATATAAATCCACTAAAACAGACATAAACAAAATAGAAAAAAAATAAGAATCAACAACATTTCTGTTAATACAGTTCTGGAAAAATTCATGCAAAAATCATAAACAGAGTCTCATTTTCTCAGCTCCCAATACTTTTACAGTTACTTTACATTTTATAATACAATCTTTACCTTTGTTACATACATGTCATGATCTTATGCCGTTTGCCTTCTTGAGCACTGATGTCTGATTATTCAAAAGAACAAAACTGGAAAATTTTGGCAAAAATTCCCATTATAATCTGAACGAGAACATTTTTAATTTAGATGGCCTTAAACGTTTTGTGGTTAGTTTGAGATTGAACCAGGTGCTTTTCTATGAAGGACGATTCTGTCTTGGTTCAATAATGTACTTCAAGCCCACTATTTAAGCAAAGTCTTCTCATTTTTTATTTTCATCTTGGAAATAAGATTATTGTTTTGAATTTTGGACCTGAAGAATTCAAACAGTTTCATTAATTGACCGCTATATTTGTTCATGCTTTTATCAATTGTTGCGGCATTTCAGGCATTCTTTATAGAGAAGCTGGTTGCCTACATGTGCCAGGGCAGTTTTGCTCTACAGAAAGGATATCTCAAGATACACTCCTGATTTCCTTTATTAAATCAAGTTATTGTTGCAAAAGGCAATGAATAAATGCTTTCCTGTGCAGATCAAACTTAGAATGGTTCATTGATTACAGATTTCCGAGAATAGAGAACATAAGGATGCAGGTTATTTCATAAAACATTAATACTGTGCTCAAAGAATTCATTAGAAGTCATTAGTTATAATTTGGCATTTCTTGACACCATAACTCCATTTTGAATTAACTTAAATTTGGTTTATGAATGATATAATAGAACTAGAGTATTAGAAGAAGCAAATACTGTAATAAGGGTGGTTGAACTCTATCATTTGCAATATTATTATTTAGGTTTTTCCACCAAAGCAGCTCCAGCGATAAACCATCAATCAGTTTTTAACCAGTAAATATTCTGAACTGCTGTAGAGGAAAAGATAGTTTATTATACCAATGTATCTGTCTTGTTTTCCTTGCAAATAAATGTTTTTATATCATCATTTATTTCACAGAGACAAAAGTCAGTGATTGTGAATACTCTTAAGAATCTCAATTGGTACTTCTGATGTCTGATCAGTTTTTACACAGAAAGTTTAAAGCAGGATTTATCTGGAAGGTCTGTAAACTCTATCAACTGAGTCAAAAACATTAAATTAAAATTCAGCTAAAAATGCGTAGATATTGTAAAACCAGCGGTGTGTTGACCTGCATTCAGATGGATAATGTTAAAATAAATAGCAGGAAGACAAGAGACATTGGTCTTATGTTATTGCTGGTCTAATTATTAATTCTGTTAAAACCCAAGGTCTTTATTAACTCAGGAGTTTCAAACAAGGCACTCAGCCCTTCAATTGGTCATTGGTCTCCATAAAGAATGATGACAATGTGGAAACATTCAAGAATCATACTATAAAATCTAGGAGAAACCTGTAGCCCAGCTTGGAGTTGTTTTAGTATTTAAAATTGTTCCTTTAAATTCCGGAAAAAAATACAACTTTATGCGTGATTAAGATTCAAGTAATATCCTTTAAGTTTCCTTTAAGTTAATTCAAGACTGCGTATTTATTTACTGATAAATTAATGACTGTTTTTGATACTCACAGTTGTTTATCAAATCTTCATGTCACATCTCAGGCAGACAGTGAAATGAGATGTTTCACTTCTTTTACATTTTTTTAGCTGTGGGCTGCAGCACCGTCGTTACATTTCATCTGAGATGCTTCAGTACTTTAAATATCAACAAAAAGAAGAGACATCACTTCTGAGCCCGCCTATGTCCTTCAGCACTGTGCTGCCAAAGATATTGCTGTGGGTGTTTTCAAGTTTTTTCCAAGAGAGTTAAAGAGATATGCTTTGAAAAGTAAATAAAAATGTTTAAATGATATACTTTCTTCCACCATTTTCATCCTCACTGAAGTTTAAATGCAACAATGTGAGGCTTGAGATGATGCTGGTAGAATCAGAGGACATTGTGGAAAAAGCCACCACCCTGTCCCTGTCAAGACAGGACCCAAATGGACTCCCAGGAATGCAGCCCAGCAGGCAAGCCTTGCACTCTGCAATAGTGACATCGTGGGCCAAGTTCAACATAGAGGAAGTGCCTTGGGGAATTGTAAAAAAAACCCCAACAGAAAGGAGGAAAAATGTAGTACTTTAAGTCTGGGGTTTTATGTTCAGTTTAGAGTTTTAGCTTTTAGTAGGTGTTTTATGTTGGTGGTGCACTTTGTTCTATTTAAGTCCTGATTTGCATTTCTTTTCTGGTTTTGTCAGTTGAATCATTCTTTTATTGGGTCATTCTCTGTTTTTACAGAGCTCATCAAGTGTGTCAAATTTTGCAGATGTGCAAAAGTCTGAAAGCAGCACCAGGATCCACCAGGATGATTACTTTATTATATATAATTATTGCATTAAAATAATACAACATTAACTTGATAAAATAGGTTTGATTTTCCTTATTTAACAACTGAAAATAATCTTCACCTTCAGTATGTCAACAAGCTAGGTTCTACTTCACAACCCAGGTATATATAGCTACTTCCTTTTTTAAGTTGCCAAGTGTATCTCTGCCCTCTTCAGTGGGGCTGAGAAACTGAGTCACAGAAAAAACGTGGACAGTTTTCACTTCTGCAAATAACACTGCTGGGAGAAAATTAATAACTTATTCAGAGATCAGGTCAGAAATAACTTTGAATCTTGTGATATCAACCTGTGTTTTAGTTTCAAGAAAGGTTTCTGCAAAAAGAAACAACTCTGAGCATTTTGCCTTCTGGTGACCAACTTTATGTGAGGTTGCAATTCATCATCATTAGTACAACTAGTTCATAAAAGTTGATAAACCATATCACAGTGATGGAAGCTACAATAAAAATAGCAGTGCAGCAAACAATGGTAGATGCAAAATAGCAAGTAAAGCATAACATGACCGTAAAACAATGTTAACAAAAAATGTGACAATAACATATTTCCACCCATTAATGCAAACACATGCATCACTGCACAGGTGGACATATTTTTTAAACCCTTTGAGACTTGCAATCTGCAGTTTTGTCTTTCAGTTATCCAGAAATGTAATGTATAAAGAGCCTGAGGTTGAAACTTCTTCTTTGTAACATTGGCTTAAGCTAGAAAACTTTGATGATCAAACTTGCAGCTGCATTCTTTGCCAAAAAGCCAAAATAGTTCAAATGTATACTTGATAAATCAATCAGTTCTTATGTGCACTTGTTACCTGTTAAACTTAAGGATACAACTACTTTCTACATCAAACTATTGAACGAGATCAGACTCACTTAGAGTTTTTTAGAGTCACATCTCTAAAAAAAAAAGAAGAATATAAAACCAAAAAACATACTGTTGTAAATTTATTTAGCTAAATATTTGAAATTAAAACAGAGGTGGTGTGGAAAACTATTGCCTCCATAACGTGGACATGACAGATTAACTGATGTTAGTTTTTTCTTGTCTAATGAAAATCAGCTAATCAGGAAATACATTTTCTCTCTCTTCATCAGAGACTAAACAAGACACAGGACCCAACACTACAACCTCTTTAGTCTGCATGTTTCTGCTGGAGGTTTCTATCGGTTCCTCTGTTGCCACATTCAAATTAAGTTAACTTGAACTGAACTGCATAGGATGATGTTCAGCAGACTGTATTTAGGTGCTAAAAGGTTCTGCATCATATAAAACAATAAGCACAATCCCTTACATCTATTTGTGTAGTTTATGCAGTTTTTTTAAAGGAATCTTTAATACTTTTCTCAGCATCCTGCTGCTCCAGCAGGCAGGTCTGTGTTCTCAGTGAGAGCATCCCCTGTCTTCAGAGCTCTCTGGACGTTCTGCCAGAAGACGTCTGGGTGTTGTACAGCCTGAGGCCAGCTCAGGTAGGTGCGTTTCTTCACCAGCTTCCTCATGTGGTAATAAGGAGACAGATGACGAGAAGGGATCTCCTCCAAAAACAGCAGGATCAGCACATCCTTCTGCTCGTCGAACAGACGAAAGCTAAAAGAAGTCAGACAAAAGACAAATAGTATTTTCTATTGCACCTGTATTTATTACTTCCAACACTGGGTCTACTCAATTCAGCGTAATGAAGGCACTTTCAATCCTGGGTGCAAAGTTGTTGTTCAGAAGTAAAGAAGGGTGGTTCAGGGTTTAAATAATTATGTCTGGTAGGATTTGTTGTTCATTTGATGGAAAACTGAAACAAAATTAGTTTCAGATTGTCCTTTTATAAAAAAAGAGGGTAGGAAAACAAACATACACTTCCACTTCCAAAAATTACAAATCATTTGCTCCACTTCCATCATTGATTTTAATAAATTAGAATATCAATGAAAGTCAATTTTTCATTGTGACAATCATTTATTTTGTTTTATAATTATGGCTTACAGGAAATTAAACCCCAAAATTCACCGTCTCACAAAATCAGGATATTGCATTAGGTAAAAAAAAACAAAAACAAAAATTTTATGACAAACATTTTGTGTTGTGGACATGTTATGGCCAACACAATCAAGGGGAAGAGTGCTGACATATCAGCAGCTGTTGCTGGAAAACTCTCTTTCCTGTTCCAATGATCACTCAGCATATACAGTATTCCTCTCTGTCTAAGTCTAATATTGCAAACTTCTGCTCTTGCCCTCCTTCCATGTTTTAGTTTCTGCTTTGTTGCTGTAAGTTTCAGTGGAATTCGTTGTTCTTTTATAGATGAAGGTTAAATTTGCATTTCATTTGAAAATCAAGGTCCCAGAGTCTGGAGGTGAAATGGATAACCACCCAATCCAAGTAACTTGAGGTCCAGTGTGAAGTATCCTGTCAGATATGATTTAGGATGCCATGTCGTCTGCAGATGTTGGTCCACTGTGTTTCATCAAGTCTAAAATCAGCGCAGGCATCCAACAGGAGGTTTTAGAGCACTTCATGCTTCCCTCTGCTAATGAGCTTTATAGAGATGCTGATTTTATTTGCCCACACTGCAAAATGCTTTCATCACCATAGCATCACTGCGCTTGATTAGCAAACAACCTGGCCTGACCTAAACATGAGGAAGATGAGAGACACCAGACCAAACAATGCAGATGACCTGAAGGCTGCTATCAAAGCAACCTGGGCTTCATTAACACCTCAGCAGGGCCACAGGCTGAGGTGATTCATTCTAAAGGAACTCCAATCAAGCAGATCGGGTGTATTCTACATTATATTACTTTTTAGTAAGCTGAGATTTCTTTATTGTAATTATGAATCGTTTTTATGGGTCTTATGCAATATTAGGATTTTTTGAGAAACTGAAATGTTGAGTTTTCATGATCAATAAACCATAATTATCACAATTAACAGAATTAAAAGTTCAAAAAGTATAACTCTATGTGTAGTAAGTCTATAAATTTGAATTTAAGTTGCTGAGATTAATTTCTTAAATAGTTTTTTTTTTGTAATCTTCAAATGTATAGAGATGCACTTTGTATCAATTATTGATTCACATATGTTAAACATTTTGTACGCTCTTTTATTATGTTCTTATATGCAATTTTAAAAGTTGGATACATTTATAATACTTTGAGCTTTATTCTATTTTTTTTTATAAAAACAAACAAAAAAGATTATAGATGAAAACAGCGCCCCCACCTGGCCATCTGGATCTCTCTGGAGCACCATTCACTCTGCAGGTAGCTGCGGCTGATCACACAGATGGTCTTCCTGCTCCCATAGATGGCATCGGTGATGTTCTCTATGATGGGTTTACCTGTGGACACAGCAGATGTGGTGCCTTATGGATACTTTGTAACAAACTGTCATTTCAGATTTAAAAAAAGGATGGTTTAACAAAGACAAAGAAGAGTACCAAATCAGTGTAGTTGCTTTTATTATTATTTACAGTGTAGCAAAAATTAAAATCCTGTCACCAAAAAAAAAACACACAACAGTTGATAAAACAATAATAAATTGCTTGCAGAAACAAACTTTCAGGAATAATGCAGTGAATTAATTTTGTTATTTTAAAAGCAAACTTTTGCTCAAATAGTTTTACAAGTCACAAAATATTTTTAGTTCAAAAGCTAAAAAGTTGGGATTTAAAAATAAATAGTTCTAGCAATAGAATGTTATGACTTTCTGGACCAGATATGTTATGCTTTCATATTTCTGTAAATGCTAATGATAGAAATCAGCACCTCATGTGTAAACCTGAACCTAAATTTCAAACAAATGTCATACTTTCCTTCAAAGATCTCCTCCATCCATTGGCTGAGGACCACTAACAAAAGCTGGACCACCCACCTGCAGTTTTGGATCATAAAGTCATAGTTTACCTGGTTGGAAGTCTCTATGGTGCAGACAGAGTCTCCAGCCCTGCTCTCCTTCCAACACTGGCAGCATCTCTCTATAAACCCAGTCCTCATCGTGGAAATTGTAGGACACAAAGGCGTCAAATTGATGGGGGACCCCTTTTTTCCTCTTCCTGCTGTCATAGAGAAAGGCCAGAAAGAGATGGAATGTGTAGGAGAGGTGCCACCTCAGAAAGTTATGGACGAAGGAGGTAAGGAGAGTCAGAACAACCAGACAAGTGCTGGAAATGAAGCAGAGAAAGCTGCCGTCATCCCGACATAAGTCGATGTCAAAGTCTAATAACAAACTTCCTTGTTTGTCCACAGGAGAGGAACATTGATATCGATGAGCATTTACCACCTGTGTTTGTTTGTTGTTTTTTACCCATTGGATGAAGGCTGCGTTTGAGCAGTCACAGGTAAACGGATTTTTGTCCAAGTCCAAGTATGTTAGAGAGGGGAGTGACTTGAAAATTGTCTCATTAATCATCAAAACCTCATTGTCAGTCAGTTTCAAATATGTAAGTGCTGAAAGATTGGCCTGCACCAGGAAATCCAAAGAGCTGATGTTGGAATCAGAAAGTTCAAGACTCTGCAGGTTTGGTATTGGTAGAAAGACTTTTGGATCCAAGTCTGATAGGTCAGTTTCTGTGATTGTCAGACTCTTTAGATGAGGATTGAACTGAAACATGTCTACAGTTGGAGCTTTTCGAAAGACATTGACAGCTGTAAAATTCTCCAAATATCTCATAGGCCAGAGTACTTCTGCTAGTTCAAATTCAAAGCAATAAAAGTTGCAATTCATTGTAAGTTTTTTCATAGATTTTAAATAAATTATATCTCTAGTATAGTTTGCCTGGAGACTATTGAAATGTTTTTGTGGATTAAATTCTATTGTTAGTTTTTCCAAGTGCTTTAATTCCCAAATTGTTTCATGAGGTACAATAATATTTTCCAGGTTATTTACTTTATGAAATGTTTCATGTGTGACCATGTCCCAAAAACCTGTTCCTACATCCAACTGTTTAAGGGACTGGAAATTAAAAAAATCAAGCATCTTTAGGAATGCAATTTCATTGTGATTTATATTCAAGACTTCAAGCTTTGGAAGAACAAGGTTGTTTTCAAATGTCACCAGGTTATTAAAACTCAAATCTAAAATCCTTAGATTTTCAATGTTTTCAAATACACATCCATCCACTTGGCTAATGCGATTTCTCTTCAGGTAAAGCTCTGTTAGGCGTGTTGTGTTCATAAAGTCCTCGCAGGTCAACTCTGGTATATAATTGTCATTCAGATTCAAGATCTCAAGGGAGTTGAGACCTCTTATATCATATGGAACTTTGATGAGCTGATTATCAAACAAGTTTAAGGATCGGAGCTGCTTCATCGATCGTAATGACCCTTGTGGCAGTTCAGGTATATCACTTTTTCTCATGTCAAGCTCTGTGAGCTGAGAGCAAAGGGCAAGTTTAACAGGCAAATTGTTAATGTGGCTGTTAAACAAATCCAGTTTCCTCAGTGTTGGTATTTTGCAGACTGTAGATAACAGTCCTTCATAAACCCGCATCTTCAGGGCATTTAGTCTCAGATGCCTTAGAGAGTCAAGACTCTCCAGGACTTTTATGATCCCTTCAAAAGAAAGAATAGGCCTCTCAAGATATAAATGTGATATGTTCCTCAGTAACCCTTGGTCAGGGATGTCCCATTGCAGATCTATATAATATAAACACATGGAGAACTCGACTCTATGGAGGTAAGGAAAGATGTGTGTAGCGATGCTAAACATTTTCAGGGAATCACCAGAAATATCCAACTCTTTGAGGTTTGAGGATGGACTCAGCAACAGGTCTGTGGTATCAAAGGAAGAAAACCCACTGCATTTAAGTCCAAGTCTCTGGATTTGTGGTAAGTGTAAGATGGGCTCAATGTCACTGATTTTTTGAAGCCTATTGTTTCCTAAATCTAGAGTCTGTAGGCTAATAAGGAACTGGAAAGCTCTTTTATGAATAACCTGAATACCATTGTTGTTGAGAAAAAGCACAGTAAGGTTGGACAGACCCTGAAATATGTTGCTTTTCAGATCACTGAGTTTGTTATTTCCCATGCAGAGAGTTTTTAGAGAAATCAAATTGATAAATGAGCCTTGATCCACACAAGCAATTTGATTTGATGTTACATCCAGAACTCTTAACTTTGGCATTCCATGGAAATCTTCTTTTCTAATTTTCTGCATCCAGTTGTTGTTCAGGCTCAATGAAACAACATCTTTAGGGATGTCTTTGGGGACTGTCTCAATCTTCCTGTTTGCACAGTCCAAAGAAATATCAGCTGAGGGATTCTCCTGAGAAAGTATGGTGCAGTTTTTTAGTACATAAGGCAGTGAAGGATTAATATAAACAATAAGAAGAAGAAGCCGCAGAAGGAAGCGTGAAGACAAATCTCCTGTAGTGGCCATGCTGGCTCAGTTAGTTTGAGGTGGTTGACAATGTCATTCAAGGATGATTACCTGCACAAGACACATATACACATGTAACATCATTTGATATAACTAGGGTAGACTGATAGAAGTGAATTTCAGTGCACCAGCTGACAATGTTTAAAGCAGTTAAATGCATTAGTAGTTTTGTGAGCATCTCTGAGCTACATCAGGACTTCCTTTCACAATGTGTTGGAGCCACAAACTATATTGTTAAGATGTAGAACTTCGCCAAGGCATGAACATGCCAGAAAACATCAAAAGCACTCGCACATTAGCACCTGAGTTTTAACAAAAACTCAGGTGCTAATGTCCGAGTATAACTCAAGAAATACTGTCAGCTAGTATTAACTTAGAGAATATACAGAATAGTACAACAAAATACTGAGTTTTAAAGAAAATATTGCTCTATAACTGACTCGTCATGTTCAGTGTGAACATTGTGAAGAGTAAAATAAATCAGCATAACTTAAATGCTTTGTTAGTTCACATCCACAGTAAACATTTTCCCCACATTCCAGAACCAGTTTTACATTTCTACTTTGTGATTCCTCTACCTTTTTCTGCACTGCAGAAATTAGCTCATTAGTAGAGGGCAGAAATTCTGTTCAAACGAATAACAGGGTTTTCAAAATAGCAATGGCACTATTGCTTTGAATAGTGTAATTAAAAACTGATCCAAACATTCCTTTAAATATTTTATCTTTGTTCTTGTACATGTGGAGTGCATTTTATTTTAACTATTCGGCTGCTATAAGTATTACTTCCCTACAGTGACACCTTATGTTAAGGGGAGTGATTGCAGGAGTGTGATGCAAACAGCCTGCAAATCATCTGATCCATTTAAACCTAATTGACCAGTTTTACCTTTCAATTGTTACTATTTAACTCCATTTTCTTTATATTCAACCATGCAGGTGCTGGTAAGAACAAACTTTCAGACTCCACCCTGCTTATCTTCCTGTTTGGCGAACAGCAATCACGATGCATGCACACAATGATACAACATGCTCCCCTGTCCCCTCTCGACATGGCATTTTAGAGGTCCAGTTGATTTTCTTACATTACTGCAACATTAAGAACTTTTTGTTTGAGGGCTTACTTATTTATTATTATTTATTTCTTAGATAACTGTAATAAGTGACAGGGTATTTAGTGATAGGAATGACATTTCTTTCTGATTTCCTTGATCATTTGGCTCATCTCACCCAATCACCTGCTTCAACTCTTAAATAGATCTTTTCGGACAACTGACACAACTGACAATTTTAGTTTTTCATTGAGATTTGACTTCAGGTCATTTCCAGTTATGGTCATTTCTCTTTCCAAATAATACAAACTCATCTCAATAAACTTTGTTTTAATTTAACATTTAAATGTAAAAACATTCACCATTGTTATTAGAATACTAATGACAAGAGGAATAAATGTTTTTGATACTCACACTTGATATCTGTGTTGCACCGTTCTGACTTGAGGCACTAGCAGATGTTTTTCTTGAGAAGAGAGTTGCGATGTGCTTTCATTCTTACATCATACATGAGATGTCTCGCTTCTTTAAATACAAAAGCAGGAAACTACAAATCTCACTATGCGCTCTTTCTCACTATACTGTTTAACATGTTCTGCATTGAAACCCTTGAATTAAGGGCCACTGTCAGAAATATTTTGGAGAATTTCAGAAGAGTCAAAGAACTAAATGTGTGCTTAAGTTTAATCTATGTTCAGTTTTCAGCTGTATAAAGGTTTGGTTAAAGTTTTAACAAAATCTGTTTGATGGTTTTATGTGTTAACATGTTTGGCTCTTTTGATTTTTTCATTTCTATTGTAAACTGTAAAGTTCCTTATTTTTACAGCTTTTGATGTTGTAATGTTTTTTTTTTTTTATCTTATTTGTTGAGTTTTAGAAGAAATAAAGGTCATTTAAAACATTCAGTAATCTGCTCCTGTTCTGCTTTGTGCACTGAATCGCTCTTCCACACTTGCTTAAATAAAGTAAGTAGCTAGTAACTATCATAGTCAAATTTCTGATGCAGCCCTGCTTCCTCAAAATTAGTCTCTCACCACTTCAACTGCTTTTCTCCAGGTCACTTTAAAATGTCTTTGCCAGACGTTTAGATTTAGTCAGAACAACAACTTGCTCCATACAGGTGCTGTCCCAGACCCTCCAAAATATAAAGACCTTTCTCTATGTATAAAGTTCCTTATAGGATGGAAGGAATCAAATTAAGTATTTATAAATAATGTTTTTGCTAACTGACATATTCAGTAAATTTTGATATAATCCATAATTTGTCCTCACCTCAAATATTAATTATGAGTTAAACCTGTCAGGTTTAAACCACCTAACAATATTATAACAACACAAAAAGAAGAGAGAGAGACAAAGAATTAGTTATTTTACTCGCACGAGGAGAACGGTCAGAGATGTGTTCAGTTACAAGTCTCCCAACCGCTCTGAAACCCATCCAACTGCTTCCTCTTTTTATTGTCTTTTGGGGGTCCCTAGTTTACAAAAACATTAATCTCTAAAGGATGGGAAAACAACAGCTGCATCGTAAACAAGTCATAAACAGCTTTATCCATTAATAACACATTTCCACAGTCCTCTTTCAGCTTCCAGGGTCAGTTGCCCTTTTGTTCAGTGCAATTAGCCTTCATCTTTATGACCTCCTCAACTGGACTGCTTCCTTCTGTGCTAGCTCAGCTCCATTTATGATCTTTGCCTGCAGACAACTCATCACATTCTTTACTCACACACATCTTGAATGATTATAAGATTAAATGGTTAAAATAAATAATAGGAAGAAAATAAGACAAACTTTATTCAATTATTCAAACAAAACCTTGAATAGGAATGCTGTATGTTCATTCAGTATATTAGAGCAGGAGTTTTCAACTATATCTCAAGATAGTACCTAATGAAAAGTTTTACTGGCTCTTGGTTAATATTTAAACTTTTCTTGTGGGTGATGTCCCTGGCAAGGGAATTTTTTTTTACTTTCTCACATAACTCTTGTTTCTGTTCTTCCTACAAAATATCAGCCAAAACATTCATGCACTCTTCATCAATGGCAGATTCAGTGAAGTGTTTTTTTTTTTTGTTGGAAACCCAAGCAACTGGAAAGGTACATTCAGCTGCAAATTATTGATCACTTAATAACTGTTGTGATTACATGTCAGTCAGTCAGTCAGTCATTTTCTACCGATTATTCCATAGTGGGTCGCGGGGGAGCTGGTGCCTATCTCCAGCAGTCATATTTAGTTTTTTATTGTTCACAATAATGTTCTTCAGGGCCACTTGGGGACCTGAATCTAAGAAGCAAGAGAAATGTTTGCTTTATGGAAATTGGATATGATTCATTTTAATATATGTAGATTACAAATATTACATTAAAACAAGACATTTTAATGTCAGTTTACTGAAATACATGCCTATAAGTCTCCTTTCAAATATTAGAAAAAATCAGCCCCTCAGTTATAATGGTGTAATGAACCCTACTGTATATGCACACCCTGCATACAGGGAGGCATTGCAGAGCTGAGATCCCCCTTAATTGATTGCATAGAAAAAAACACATAAATCACATAAAAACACATAAACACATAAAGTTCTTTATGTTGCAGTTGAGTTGTGTTATGTTACACACAACTCAACTGCAACATAGACGACTTGACAGATTTATGTGTTGTGTGTATGTTACAGCAGGGCAGCTCTACTGATGACAAACTTCTGGAGCAGTTGCTCCAGGTGGCAAGAGGGTTAGAAATGCCCTTTATGGTGTTTTTTTGTCTTCTTGAGCACCAGGAACTTTGCAGCTCCTCTGTTCCGGGGAGAGGGCAGCCAACCTATTTCTCCACAGTTTTAAAGAGCCTCTGAAGCACTGTCCTCTAGGCCATTTTACAGCATACGGCGTATACAGCATGTCACGATGTTCTCAATGGAACACTGATAAAATGACACCAGCAGACTCTGAGAGATGTTATTTTCTTTAGAAATACATTAGTCTCCACACTTAATTAATAGTTTTTCTAAAATGAAGCTGTGCAGGTCAGTTTGATGTACTAGAAGTTGTTCCCTCTTGCTGTCATTTTCTCAGCGGTCCCATTTTAATTATTTTTTATTTGTTGGGTTGAAACTAACAGAACGGCTTTGCAGATGTTGCACACTGAAAAGTATCATCACAACATGGGCAAATCTTGGCCAACTCACACCTCACAACATATATGACAACTTTAGTTTGATTTATAGTCTTTTTTTCATTTCCTTGTGCATCAGTGTGTGTGAGGAACTGAGTGAAGAACTGCCTCAATGAGGAACTGAGTCAAAAACCAAACTAAAAACAGTTTTTCTCATTTCCACTTACAATATTAGTATTAGCAAAGCATTGCTGATAAACTATAGTTTGCAAAGACCAGATAAGATATTTTAATGGCATTTTGATTATGTAGTTCTGTTTAAGCATGACAATAAAAAAGATGGACTTTTATGGCTTTTATGTTTTCTATTAGGAAATTCATGAAAAACAGCTAAATATAAAAATAAACATAATAAAACAATCTCAATGGCACAAAACACAAAAAACACCACAAATGTAACTACTACAAAGTAATATTGCTTACAAGCCAAAACTGAATATGAAAATAATTAATGTGAAGACATGAAATTGGAAATATAAGCTTTAAGTAAACCGTTATGTAAACAATGCATTCCATTACTGTAAGGAGCAACACATTAGCACAACACAATAAATAGAAACACCCTAAAAGCACTTAAAGATGGAACCAGTTAAACAAAAAAACATTTATTTTATTTAATAACACCATGCAGGGTAATGTTTGACCAATATAAACAAACTAACCCACCATTACCTCAGCAGTCACAGTGTGACATCTGTGAAGTAAAATGTCAATTTTAATAACTAAAGATGGTGCTAATGATCGTACACCACACACCTGATCCACCCTCAAAAAGGAAAAACAAGGATTCAATAAACATAAATCAGAGTGGGTGACAGGAAGTAAGACCAAGTGAAATGTACCTACAATGTACCTACTACTACTAACAATCTCCCTGTCCACACATGCATTAATGAGTACTCTTTTCTGATTTTTATTTGTTGTAACAACAAGTAACAGGGGCAGGTTAACGTGATTATAAGCCAATTTCCAGTCTCTGCCTTTCTATTGTTATGATGAGTTGAAGTTAAACATGCCCAAGTCATGGACTTGGTTTAAGCCAAAAACGTTTTTCAAAATATAAAACAGTAAGTGTGATTGCTTAATTTGTTTATTTTTTAAATTCTCAATGTTTAACTAATTTGACAACTTTTGTACATCTCTTAACATCCTGTTAGCCCGGTCAGCGGGTCTGTGATCTCAGTGAGGGCATCCCCTGTCTGCAGAGCTCTCTGGACGTTCTGCCAGAAGACTCCTGGGTGTTGTACAGCCTGAGGCCAGCTCAGGTAGGTGCGCTTCTTCACCAGCTTCCTCATGCGGTAATACGGAGACAGATGATGGGGAGGGATCTCCTCCAAAAACAGCAGAATTAGCATATCTTTCTGCTCATCAAACAGACGAAAGCTGCAAAACAAAATAAAATATCCAATGGACAAGTATTAATAATACAGTTTATTCTTCCATCCTGATACTGCTCAAGCACATTTAAACCAGAGAAGACATATCTAATGTAATTGTCCATGTCTATACTGTGTTGTAGGCAAACATTGCTCACTGCCGTAGTAGCGTACTCTACCCAATAAATATGAGAAGTGCTGTTATACCTACGCTGTGCAGGCAGGTGGCAATAACACCAACAAAATTTAAGTTCATATTAAAATGATATGGATGTGGCTGAGGCAGGGCTGGGCTAATGATTTTCACAAAAAACATATGAGGTGTGCAGGCTACAATATTTGTTTTCAAATGATTGACAATTTCCCAGAGTACCCTCTAGGAGTCGCCAGTAGAACCATATCTGAATAAATGTTAAAGAATTACCATAGGGTGCAATCATTTCCATGATCAGTTCATTAACTCTATAAACTTTGGGATATTCCATTAATAACTGGATAAAATTTGACTAAATTTTTGTTCATTAGTCTACTAGGATGTTTGATGTTTTTCTATAAAACTCAAATTTTTTGAGCTCAAAAACTGTATATTAATATAATGACGACACAATTGTTAGATATTAATTATAATAAAGGCAGCACCCCCACCTGGCCATCTGGATCTCCCTAGAACACCATTCACTCTGCAGGTAGCTGCGGCTGATCACACAGATGGTCTTCCTGCTGCCATAAATGGCATCAGTGATGTTCTCTATGATGGATTTACCTACACAGACAAAAATATGCAGTAATAATTGTTTGGTTAGACATTTCTATGTGTTATCAATATAAAATGAAATGGTGAGACACAAAAGGAATTCCAAAACCTTAATGATCAAATAGTTGTCTGTGTTTAAAGTGTGTTAGATTGAAGCTTTTTGTTAGGTTGATAGCTGTTTATGAAATCTCCAAATTGTATTCATACTAATCTATAGGATCTTCTAGAGGATCCTCAAATTATGGACATCCATAACATTCAATGAAAAACAAAGGAATAAACAGAGTTTACCTGGTTGGAAGTCTCTGTGGTGCAGACAGAGTCTCCACCCCTGCTCTCCCTCCAACACTGGAAGCATCTCTCTGTAAACCCAGTCCTCATCTTTGGCGTTGTAGGACACAAAGGCATCAAACCAATGAGGGTGTCCTTTCTTCCTCTTCCTGCTGTCATAGAGAAAGGCCAGAAAGAGGTGGAATGTGTAGGAGAGGTGCAACCTCAGGAAGTTATAGATGAAGGATATAAGGAGAGTCAGAACAACCAGACAGGTGCTCGAAATGAAACAGAGAAAGCTGCCATTGTCCCTACAAGACTGGATATCAAAGTCTAGTAACAAGTTTCCTCGTTTGGACACAGGAAAGAAGCATTTATACTGATAAGCCTTTACCACCTGGGTTTGCGAGTTGGTCACTATCCAATGGATGAAGCCTGCGTTTGAGCACTCACATGAGAACAGGTTGTTGTCCAGATCCAAGAATCTCAGAGAGGGTAGAAACTGGAAGA
Source organism: Girardinichthys multiradiatus (assembly GCF_021462225.1). Classification (NCBI taxonomy): domain Eukaryota; kingdom Metazoa; phylum Chordata; class Actinopteri; order Cyprinodontiformes; family Goodeidae; genus Girardinichthys; species Girardinichthys multiradiatus. The sequence continues at coordinate 35,033,240 of NC_061806.1, read as the reverse complement.
CCGTCTCACTAATCACACTGATCTCATTGTCAGTTAGTTTCAGGTATCTGAGTGCAGAAAGATTTGCCTGAACCAGAAAATCCAAAGACCTGAGTTTAGACTTTGAAAGATCCAAATTCTGCAGGTTTGGGAAGGATAGAAATAACTCAGAATTTAAATCTGATAAATCTGTCAATGATAAAGTAAGACTTTTCAGCTGGGGGTTTAGCTCAAATGTGTCCACATCATAGTAATTAATATAGATATTCTGAATTGTAAAAGCCACCACATTTCCAGAAGCTCTGAGCATTTCCTTAATTGTGTAAAAGGGGATCCAGTCATTATCGCTGCTTCCGATCAGTGTTAGATGCTTCATGGTCTTGATATTGCTAAAGGCTTTATCATCGTTTGATTGAAGATTTTTGAAAGTCCTTTCTGTATGGAAGTAGATTGTAAGATTTTCAAGGTCCTCTAAACCACTGAAATAAGGTACATCTACAAAAAGATAGGTTTCCACCTTTAGCTCTTTCAGGGATTTTAAATGTTGAAAGACATCTGTGTCCAGATATTTTATGGGGTTGTGACTGATGTCTAACGACTCAAGCTTCTGCAGTGAAATTTTGAAGGTGTCTCCAAATACCTTTAGCAGATTGCCACTCACATCTAAAACTTTTAGACTGACAATTTTTTCGGTTATACACCTTTGCAGTTGGGTTATGCGGTTCATGTTCAGATAAAGCTCTTTCAGATGTGTGGTGTTCGAGAAATCATCACAGCTCAACCCAGAGATATCATTATAATGCATTTTCAGGATCTCAAGGGAGGACAGGTTTCTTATGTCATGTGGAAACTCAGTGAACAGGTTATAACCCAAATTGAGGACTCGCAGTTGCTTCATCGATTGCATTGAACCTTTTGACAGCTCAGACATGACATTGTCTTCCAGGTTAAGCTCTCTGAGCTGGACGCATGATGCAAGTTCAATAGTAAAATTGGCAAAATGACTCTGAGAAATAATAAGCTCCCTGAGTGTTGGTGTTTTGCAGACTACGGATAATAGTCCCATTGTAATCCAATCATCCGCAGATTCAAAACTCAGATGTCTCAGTCTTCCGAAACTCTTCAGAACTTTTTGGAGTCCTTCAAAGGAAAACGCTAGGCTGTTAATATGCAACTGTGTTACGCTCTTTTGTAAACTTTTGTCAGAAAAGTTACAATTTAGTCTTTTATCTACATACGACAAGTCTATTGACTGGAGGTGAGGGAAAACTGGTGTTGTGATGCTTAACATTTTCAGGTCAGGACCAGAAATTTCCAACTCTTTAAGACTCATGGAAAGATTCAATGGGAGGTCTTTAGTTTCAAATGTGGTAAATCTATTGTGCTTTAAGCTAAGCCTAAGTAACTGTGGCAGCTGTAAGATTGGTAGAATTTCTGCAACTTGCTTAAGTTTGATGCCAGCAATTTCAAGAGTTTGTAAGTTAGTCAGACTCCGGAAGGCAGATTTATGAATATACTGAATGTTGTTGTAACTGAGGACCAATACTGTGAGGTTTGACAGGCCTTTAAACATGTTGTTTGTCAGGTTGGTAAGCTTGTTTCTTCCCATATAAAGTGTCTCCAGTAAAGGCAAATTGATAAATGACCCTTGTTCGACATAAGCAATTTGATTCACTGTAAAATTTAGATTCTTAAGATTTGACATGTCATGAAAGTCTTTTCTGATAATATTTAAGAGCAAATTGTCTCCAAGTTGTATTGACACGGTATTTTTAGGGATGTAATCAGGGATGGTCACAAACGTCATGTTTGAACAGTCCAAAGAAACATCAGCAGAGGTATTCTTCTGATAAAGTATTGTGCAGTTTTTCAGTGAAAAGGCCAGTGAGGGGGTAACAGGAAGCAGAAGAAAGATAAGATTAAGTGTGAAGTATAAAGACAAACTAGCTATAGAGGCCATGTTTGCTAGGTAGAGAATATTATTGGAAGATCATCACCTGCAAAAAACAAGCACACAAAAATACATTTAAAACAATGTCACTTTGCTCAGGATTAAACATCAGTTAAAATGATTTATCACATTATGCAGAGCTCCACTGTGCTGCTAATAGGATAGGTCATAGGTTTAGGTTAAGGACATATAGCAGAGAAGCCACAAGACTGGAAGTGTGGCCAGATCCATTCAGGATTGTCTAGAGAAGAAAAATACAGTTAAACATTATTGTTGCTGTCATTTCGATCAGTGACCTTCTGTGCTGATAATTTTACAATCTGAGCTACATACAATTGACTGTACTCTCAGTACAGGAAGGAATGCAACAGTAGCTTCTTCATCCCCACCGCTGTCAGACTGTTCAATTCTACTGTATAATAACACATGCAATACCCTCTGTATTTGCAAATACCTGCAGTAACTGTAAGTTGTTTTTATTCTATCTATCTATCTATCTATCTATCTATCTATCTATCTATCTATCTATCTATCTATCTATCTATCTATCTATCTATCTATCTATCTATCTATCTATCTAATCTATCTATCTATCTATCTATCTATCTATCTATCTATCTATCTATCTATCTATCTATCTATCTATCTATCTATCTATCTATCTATCTATCTATCTATCTATCTATCTATCTATCTATCTATCTATCTATCTATCTATCTATCTATCTATCTATCTATCTATCTATCTATCTATCTATCTATCTATCTATCTATCTATCTATCTATCTATCTATCTATCTATCTATCTATCTATCTATCTATCTATCTATCTATCTATCTATCTATCTATCTATCTATCTATCTATCTATCTATCTATCTATCTATCTATCTATCTATCTATCTATCTATCTATCTATCTATCTATCTATCTATCTATCTATCTATCTATCTATCTATCTATCTATCTTATCTAAACCCAAGTACAGTTCATACACCTGATGGATTTGGGTTTAGGTAATCTTTTGATTGGATCCAAGAAAGTAACAGAAACATCTAAACACAAGACTGAATCATGAACCGAAACTACAATGAGTAAAACTTTAAATAGCAACTGAATACAGTCAACAACACAGAGGAAACAAATCAATAAAGAAACTCAAACACCAACATTTAATTTAACCTGACACTTTTGTGGCTTTCCCTTCTTCTAGAGGATGCCAATAACTGTCTGTAGTAAAATGTGAAGCAAGCAGTCTTTCCAAACATTGTGTAGGTTATAACACGAACATAACATGATATTTCTACATGTATATTTTTTTTCAGATCTGTTAGAATGTTTTTATCTATCAAAAAGCATAATTCTTGCTGGGAATTTGACTATGTTAATTGAAATGAATACATTTATGTTTGTTGCAGTGTATTTCCTTATTATTTAATGAAAGCTGAAGAATAAATTTGGTTAGTACTCACAGTTGATGTGTAAAGTTGCATCTGTCTAAACTGAAGTGTTGTTTCATTTCTTTAAACCCCAACAAAAGGAAGCTATGTTGTTCACGCCGTGTGCGCTGTTCAGTTACTTCCTGTAACAGTTTAATCTAATTTTAGTCTACTAGTTCAGTCAAATGTAGTCAATATGAATTCAGAAAAATGTTTCGCCACCATCCATTACATTTTCGAGGTAAATTATAGAAGAAAAAGAGACAAAGATGATACTTTTTATATTTGAAACAACCTAATATGGATTTGCTATTTTGATAACGTTTCAAAAACAAAACTCCTATATCACATGATAGGTGGATAAAATATACCTCTGTCATTCTTTAAGAAATTGACATCTGAAACCTCAAGTTAGCAATTACCATAATTGCAAAGTTCAAAGTGTGAAACCCATTTTAATATTTAAATATAACAGGGTGATTTTTTTCCCCAAGTGTTCATGGCTTACAGCTAATACAAACCCAAAATTCAGTTATCCCAAAAACTGAATTTGACAAAACATCAAAAAAAGGATTATTTGGTATAGAAATGTTGCGTGGCTAAGAAAAATAAGTTAATCTACTGCAAAGTATATACAGAGCTCCTTTTACATGAATTATTGTGCCAGTTCATGGCATAGAGGTGATCATCCTGTGGCTCTGCTGAAGAGATAAGGGAGCCCTAGTTGCTTCAATAGCGGCCTTCAGCTCATCTGTTTAGATGCGTTTGGTGTCTCTCATCTTCCTTTTGACAACCTCTCTATTGGCCTTATGTCTGGCCAGTTTGCTGACCAATGTACCACAATGACACACTGGTTAATAAAGCAGGTATTAGTAGTTTGGCAGGTGCCAAGTCCTGCTGGAAAATAAATCAGCATACATAAAGTTAGTAAGCAGAGAGATACATGGGATGCTCTAAAACCTTGTTGATGGCTGCTCTGACTTTGGATTTGATAAAGCACAGTAGGCCAAAACCAGGAGATTACATTACTCCCCAAATCATCACCGACAGTAAAACTTCACACTGGACCTTCAGCAACTTGAATTCTGTGTTTCTCCTGTCTGACTCCAGACTCTGGGACAGTGACTTCCAAATGAAAGCTAAATTCACTTTATTTGAAAAGATGTTTCATCATTGGCAACAGTCGTTCTTCTCCTTAGCCCAAGTAAGAGACTTCTGATGTTGTCTTTGGTTCAGAAGGGGCTTATTATTAGAAAAGCAACAGCTGTAGCCCATTTCCTGAAACTGCCTGTATATGGCAGCTCTTGAAGCCTTGTCCATGTCTTTTGATTCTTCACCCAACTCTTGAATGGGTGTTGCTTCAGTCTCCAAAGGACTTTTATCCCGGTTGCTTGTGCACCCCTTTCTACCACATTTAGTTTTTTTCACTAATTGTTTACATTTAGAGAGGTCTCAGAAGAATTTGAAATCAGTCATTTCACTGTAAGGTAAGGTAAAGTAAATTTATTTATATAGCGCTTTTGCAACGAGGCACTCAAAGCGCTGTACATACAATTACAATACAATCACAAAGAAAATAAACACAGATACAGACACAGAAAAACAAATCAAATGATAAAATCAAACAACAGAGGTAATAAATAAAATAAAATAAAATAAAGAGAATAGAATAATGGATAAGAAAATGAAAGGAAAATTGGACTGAAAACGTAACTAATAATGTTTAGATGGCCCAGTCAAAGGCCACTCTAAACAAATAAGTTTTTAATCTTGATTTAAAGCTATTTAGGGTTTTGCCACTTTTACAGTTTTCTGGGAGTTTATTCCAGATTAGTGGAGCATAAGAACTAAAAGATGCTTCTCCATGTTTGGTTCTGGTTCTTGGTATGTAGAGTAGATTTGAGCCAGAAGACCTGAGAGGTCTGGCTGGTTGATACACTGACAACAAGTCTGTAATGTATTTTGGTGCTAAGCCATTCAGTGATTTATAGACTAACAGAAGTATTTTAAACTCTATTCTCTGAGCTACAGGGAGCCAGTGTAGGGACTTTAGAACCGGGGTGATGTGGTCCACTTTCTTAGTTCTAGTGAGGACGCGGGCAGCAGCGTTCTGGATCAACTGCAGCTGTCTGATCGACTTTTTAGGCAGACCTGTGAAGACACCGTTGCAGTAATCAATTCTACTAAAGATGAACGCATAAATTATTTTTTCAAGGTCCTGCTGAGACATTAATCCTTTAATCCTGGAGATGTTCTTTAGATGATAGAAGGCCGACATTGATACTGTCTTTATGTGGCTCAGGTTCAGGTCCATCTGAGTCCATCTCTACACCCAGGTTTTGAGCCTGATTGGTGGTTTCTAGCTGTATTAACTGAAGCTGTGTGCTAACTTTTAAATGCTCTTCCTTTGGTCCAAAGATTATTATTTCAGTTTTGTCACTGTATTGTTAATAGTCTACTAGTGGAAATGCCAACATGTCCAGGTATAGCCTACCAAACAAGTTCTCCTTAAAAGCAGATTGTAAAATTCTGATAGAACTCTCTAAAACCTTAAAATGTCATCAAGGGGTGAACAGCAGACATTTGCTACTGTGACGTGTGGGGCCGGAGATATGCGGCTTAGGTTTAAAAGTCCCAGTGCCAAAATAAATCAACAGCAAAATCTCTCAATTATTGGCCAGTAGAATGATTAATGTTAAACAAACACAATTTATTTAAAAAGACTCTAGCAGCACCAGGAGCTCAGTAAATTTAAAAACAATTAAAAGTGTTCATGACGCTCGCTTTTAGAATTAAAGTTCAACAGTCTGCATGAGAAGCTGTGCAACCTTGCCACCTAGTGGAGCAGAACAACTAAAACATCTGCATTACTAACAATAATCACTCAGCAAGATAATAAAGAAGATAACAGAAGACATAGAAGATAATGAAATCACACATCAGTTGTCTTCTGGTACTTTTGTGTATAGTATATACAGAAGTATACTTAGTATATATATCTGGCTGCAAAAATAACAATGGTAAATAAATGGTAAGCAATTACAGACACTCATCACATGTGATGTCCACTAAACACAAAGGATAGATAGATAGATAGATAGATAGATAGATAGATAGATAGATAGATAGATAGATAGATAGATAGATAGATAGATAGATAGATAGATAGATAGATAGATAGATAGATAGATAGATAGATAGATAGATAGATAGATAGATAGATAGATAGATAGATAGATAGATAGATAGATAGATAGATAGATAGATAGATAGATAGATAGATAGATAGATAGATAGATAGATAGATAGATAGATAGATAGATAGATAGATAGATAGATAGATAGATAGATAGATAGATAGATAGATAGATAGATAGATAGATAGATAGATAGATAGATAGATAGATAGATAGATAGATAGATAGATAGATAGATAGATAGATACATGATCTCCAGAGACAGAGACTCTAAGGATGGGATCTTTGTTCTTATTTTTAAAGAAACAATGACAGCTTCATGTGACTATGAAAGCAGCCATAATTCTTCATGTTGTGTTGGTGTGCAACAAGTCTAAGATGTGAATCTTCATGGCTCCATTGTCTTTAAGCATTCATATTATTTTAAAAAGTGTTATTGTTTTATACATTTTATTTCTTATTACAACTTTTCCTATATTCAACCTTTACTGCCCTTAGAGCTCTGAGACTTCTCTCAGCGTCCCGTTGGTCCAGTCAGCAGGTCTGTGTTCACAGCGTCCCCTGTCTGCAGAGCTCGCTGGACGTTCTGCCAGAAGACTCCTGGGTGTTGTGCAGCCTGAGGCCAGCTCAGATAGGTGCGCTTCTTTACCAGCTTCCTCATGCGGTGGTATGGAGAAAGATGATGAGTGGGGATCTCCTCCAAAAACAGAAGGATTAACACGTCCTTCTGCTCATCAAACAGACGATAGCTGAAGAAAAACAGTAATTCTATTAAAGTTTATCAACTGCTGTTTGCTGTCCAAGAAATTCAGCCTAATCAAGACATTTCTATAGCAAGACATTTTATCTTAAACTAAAACATAAATACTGACTAAAGTCAGCTTGTAAGATTTCAAAGTCAATCTAATCAGTATTTTTAACATACTATAGCCTCCTATACGTTGTAAAACTGCTCTAACTCAAATTAACCTCATCAAGATATTTTAAATTTAACTATTCATTATAGTGGCAAATAGTTAAAATCTAAGAAGATAAACAAACTCAACCTGTTAAAAGTTCTGGTGGGATCCTTACTTGTTTAGGTTGTTTTTCACATGTACTGTGAAAACAATCTAAACAAGCTTAACAATCTACAGAAGTATGTATTGTTTTGTTCTTTTGTATTTATATATACACACATATATATATATATATATATATATATATATATATATATATATATATATATATATATATATATATATATATATATATATATATATATATATATATATACCTGGCCATCTGGATCTCTCTTGAGCACCATTCACTCTGCAGGTAGCTGCGGCTGATCACACAGATGGTCTTCCTGCTGCCATAAATGGCATCAGTGATGTTCTCTATGATGGGTTTACCTGTGAACATAATATATGGGTTCTATTGGAGGGCTATGATAAAAACAGCAGCAGTTGAAAACTTTAACACAAGAGCCCAAAACTGTTACAAGAATGAACTACTAAACATTATGAAATAGTCGGTCCAACAAAATACAGCTTATACAACTATTGTACAGGTCCTTCTCAAAAAATTAGCATATTGTGATAAAGTTCATTATTTTCTATAATGTAATGATGAAAATTTAACATTCATATATTTTAGATTTATTGCACACTAACTGAAATATTTCAGGTCTTTTATTGTCTTAATACGGATGATTTTGGCATACAGCTCATGAAAACCCAAAATTCCTATCTCACAAAATTAGCATATTTCATCCGACCAATAAAAGAAAAGTGTTTTTAATACAAAAAACGTCAACCTTCAAATAATCATGTACAGTTATGCACTCAATACTTGGTCGGGAATCCTTTTGCAGAAATGACTGCTTCAATGCGGCGTGGCATGGAGGAAATCAGCCTGTGGCACTGCTGAGGTCTTATGGAGGCCCAGGATGCTTCGATAGCGGACTTTAGCTCATCCAGAGTGTTGGGTCTTGAGTCTCTCAATGTTCTCTTCACAATATCTCACAGATTCTCTATGGGGTTCAGGTCAGGAGTGTTGGCAGGCCAATTGAGCACAGTGATACCATGGCCAGTAAACCATTTACCAGTGGTTTTGGCACTGTGAGCAGGTGCCAGGTCGTGCTGAAAAATGAAATCTTCATCCCCATAAAGCTTTTCAGCAGATGGAAGCATGAAGCGCTCCAAAATCTCCTGAGAGCTAGCTGCATTGACCCTGCCCTTGATAAAACACAGTGGACCAACACCAGCAGCTGACACGGCACCCCGGACCATCACTGACTGTGGGTACTTGACACTGGACTTCTGGCATTTTGGCATTTCCTTCTCCCCAGTCTTCCTCCAGACTCTGGCACCTTGATTTCTGAATGACATGCAGAATTTGCTTTCATCCGAAAAAAGTATTTGAACCACTGAGCAACAGTTCAGTGCTGCTTCTCTGTAGCCCAGGTCTGGGGAATGCGGCACCTGTAGCCCATTTCCTGCACACGCCTGTACACGGTGGCTCTGGATGTTTCTACTCCAGATTCAGTCCACTGCTTCCGCAGGTCCCCCAAGGTCTGGAATCGGCCCTTCTCCACAATCTTCCTCAGGGTCCGGTCACCTCTTCTCGTTGTGCAGCGTTTTCTGCCACACCTTTTCCTTACCACAGACTTCCCACTGAGGTGCCTTGATACAGCACTCTGGGAACAGCCTATTCGTTCAGAAATCTCTTTCTGTGTCTTACCCTCTTGCTTGAGGGTGTCAATAGTGGCCTTCTGGACAGCAGTCAGGTCGGCAGTCTTACCCATGATTGGGGTTTTGAGTGATGAACCAGGCTGGGAGTTTTAAAGGCCTCAGGAATCTTTTGCAGGTGTTTAGAGTTAACTCATTGATTCAGATGATTAGGTTCATAGCTCGTTTAATGATATGCTAATTTTGTGAGATAGGAATTTTGGGTTTTCATGAGCCGTATGCCACAATCATCTGTATTAAGACAATAAAAGACCTGAAATATTTCAGTTAGTGTGCAATGAATCTAAAATATATGAATGTTAAATTTTCATCATGACATTATGGAAAATAATGAACTTTATCACAATATGCTAATTTGTTGAGAAGGACCTGTACTTCTGCTGATTAAACGAAGGGGTCATTCAGCCATCAGGCCTTAATGTTCTCTTTGTTAACTCCCAGTACTTTATTTAGTCTATTACAATTAAGCCAAAAAACATAACGTTCTGTTTAAGTATTTCATAAAATCTTACATTACCTGATTATTCCTAATAACTATTATTTTACCTCTTTTATTAATAAAAGGTAATTATTAAAAAAAGATTAGCATCATTGTATTTTCTGTTTGTAACTGGTTGTCAGCAGTGTTAAATAGCAAGAGTAAAACATAAACGTTTTTGTTTTCTGTTTCAGCAGACATTGTCACGCTCCTGCCATGTTTGCTGAATTTTGAGAAATCCTGTTAGATGCCTTTCAACCGGAGAAAAAACATTAGATTTTGTGAAACATTAGGTTTTGTCACTTCTTTGATTTTTTTGTGCCATTTCTGATGTGCTCCTGTTCTGAATAGTGTGTGTGTATCGGGATCAACCAATTCATTTACAAGGGACATTTGAAAGCAACTCTGCTGACCAAAGTGTTGTTCAAAAGATGAAGAGGCAAAAAACACATAAGTAATAAATGCCAATGTAAAATAATAAGCTTTTGATTAGTACTATTAGCATCAAGGATAGATTATTTAGAAAGTCAAATCAAATGGAAATCAAATAGAAGAGCAGGTGGCTGGTATTCTGTAGGCCAAACATTTGGGGAGGCTTTCAAAGCCTGACAAAAATCATTAGTACTGGAGAAATTAATATAATGTGATTGGCGATAAAACATGCAGATTACTAGAAGCAAGTGACAACAGCTTGTTAAAATCTTGTTTCTCTATAAAAGATTTATTTTATTGAAAAGCGGAAATCATCTAATCAAACGTCAGACCATCAACGCAAACTGTATCATAAGCAAAACAGGCATAGAAAAGAATAAACCAGAGCTTACCTGGTTGGAAGTCTCTGTGGTGCAGACAGAGTCTCCAGCCCTGCTGTCCCTCCAGTACTGGAAGCATCTCTCTGTAAACCCAGTCCTCATCATGGACGTTGTAGGACACAAAGGCATCAAACTGATATGGGTCTCCCTTCCTCTTCTTCCTGCTGTCATAGAGAAAGGCCAGGAAGAGGTGGAATGTGTAGATGAGATACCACCTCAGGAAGTTATAGGTGAAGGATGTAAGGAGAGTAAGAACCACCAGACAAGTGCTGGAAATGAAGTAGAAAACCCTGCCATCATCCCAACAGGACTGGACATCAAAGTCCAGTAACAAGCTTCCTCGTTTGGACACAGGAAAGGAACATACATACTGATGAGCGTTTACCACCTGTGTTTGTTTGTTGTTCTTTGCCCATTGGATAAAATCTGAATTTGAGCATTCACAGGTGAATGGATTCTTGTCCAGGTCCAAGTATGTTAGTGAGGGAAGAGTTTGGAACACTGTCTCGTTAATCACATTTATCTCATTGCTGGTCAGCTTCAGATATCTGAGTGCAGAGAGATTGGCCCGCGCAAGAAAATCCAATGACTTCAGCTGAGACTGAGAGAGATCAAGACTCTCCAGGTTTGGGATTGGTAGAAACAGTTTGGAATGTAACTCTGACAAATCTGTCTCTGCAAAAATCAGAGTCTTCAGCTTGTAATTGAACTGAAACGTGTTTGAATATGGAGCCATCAAATAAATATTCTCAGCTTTGAAAAATTCCAGATTTTTCATGTCAGAAAGAAGTCTTTCTGTCAAGTAAAAAAACATACCCTGGTGATCATACCTGCAAGCCACTGAGAGACCTTTCAATGATTTTATCTGTATGGAATCTCCATATTTTTTTGAGTAAGAAATGTTGAAAGGTCCACCATAATTGAAGTTGATTTGAATATTTTCTAAATTCGGTAAATTTTTTAGATTAATTTCACCCGCTGGAAATGACCCAGAAAGGGATTTAAGGTTCTTTAGTCCAAAGAATGTTTTATATTTTACAGTTTGCATAAAATATGATGTCACATTTAAATGTTTGAGATACCTTAAGCCTCGTAAATCATAATTTTCAAGAATTTTTATAAAGTTGTGACTTATATCCAAGACCTCAAGCTTCTGCAGGCCAGTTTTGATGGTGGCTCTGAATGTCGCTAGCAGATTGCCACTCAGATTTAAAAGCTTTAAGCTGATAAGATTTTCCATGACACATCTTTTCAGTCCGGCAATGCGGTTACCATTTAGATATAGTTCTGTAAGACGTGTTGTCTTCACAAAATCCTCACATCCAAGTTGGGAAATAATATTGTCATTCATAATCAAGATCTCAAGAGAGGAGAGACTCCTGATGTCATGTGGGATCTTGGTGAGTTGGTTGTAGCTCACATTCAGGGACCGCAGTCCCTTCATTGAGTCCATTAAACCTTTTGGCAGCTCACTAATTAGACAAATGGAAATGTCAAGCTCTGTGACCTGAGAGCATGGTGCAAGTCTAAGAGTATCATTGTCAAAATCAGTGTTGGACAAATCTAGCCTTCTTAGTGTTGGTATTTTACAGGCAGTAGACAACACTCCATTCTTAATCCACCTAAAAAATACATTCAGTTTTAGGTGAGACAGCGAGTCGAAACTCTGCAGAACTTTTTGAGTCTCCTCAATGGAAAACAGAGGTCTATAAAGATGCAGCTCTGTAAAATTTTTAAGTAATGCTTTGTCAGGTATATCCCATTGGTCATCATCCACTGCAGACATGGAAAGGTGTAGTTTATGGAGGTAAGGAAAGATTGGTGTTGTGATGCTGAAACTTCTAAGGTTAAAGCCAGAAATATACAACTCTTTAAGACCTGAAGAAAAATTTTGAGGAAGATCTTTTGTTTCAAAAGAGTAAAATCGATTGTAAAAAAGACTAAGGGTGCGAATGTGTGGTAGTTGTAGGATGGGTGGAATTTCACCAGTTCGTTGGAGCATATTTCCACCTAAATCCACAGTTTCTAAGTTGATCAGAAACTGAAAAGCTGAGTCATGAATGAACTGGATATTGTTTGAAAAGAGGTCAAGGACAGCAAGGTTGGACAGCCCCTGAAAGACGTTGCTCGTCAAGTTGGTAAGTATGTTTTTTCTCATGCAGAGGACTTTTAATGACACCAGATCAGTGAAAGATCCATCATCCACATAAGCAATTCTATTGGACTCAAGATTCAGAATTTCCATCTTTGACATATCACAAAAATCGCTTTGGTTAATTCTCTGAATGAGATTGCCTCCAAGTTGTACTGAAAAAGCATCTTTAGGGATGTCATCAGGGACAGTTACAAGTTTCCTATTTGTACAGTCCAGGGAAACAGCAGTAGAGAGATTTGCTTGATAAACTAATGTGCAGTTTTTCAGTGAGTAAGGCACTAAGGGGTTAATATAAAGCAGTAGACAGAGAAGTCCAAGAATGAGGTTTGATGACAAACTTCCTGTGGTAGCCATGCTTGTTCTAGTCCAAGATTTATGTCGCCGTTGTTCCATAATGGTTGTCTGCAGAGAAGATAATCACACAGGAAAAAAGTTACTGCTTCTTTGTTGGTTAATGACCAATGTTTGGTTTTAAGAAATTAAAGTGCCAACAGAAATCATTAAATCTCTTCTATTTTTCAGAATTTTGTTATATTGCGGTCTGCATTGCTTTCTTTTGAAAAATCTACTTGCCCAACAGATTACCACTTAACTAAAAGGTTTAAACACATTTTCAGATGAAAAATTTAAACATTTAAACCAGTGGTGGATGCTGGTCGTTCAAGGAGGGGAAGCTCAATTTCAAGATCGCTGATTCGCTCATTCCGCTGCCAATCAAAAAGGGATTCAGCCTCAGACAGATCATCCAATCATGATGCAGAAGCTGAATGTCCGGGCCAGCCGAGGCCATCCCTCTGCCCCATAGACCCCCAGAGGCGCTGAGCGTCCGATGGCCAGGACAAAGCCCAGCATTTTTGCTTCGCTATTAAACTCACTGTTTAAAACACTGTGAAGCTGCGGGAATGAGTTAGAGGATAGCCGCGTCGTTACCAGTGATAAAATTCTGAACAAAAGTCGAGCGCGTTGTAGCGCATATTTAATCAATGACATGTACACACAACACTATTTTTTGACATTGTAGGGGAAGCTGAGCTTCCCTTGCAGTCTTAGGGCAATCGCCACTGATTTAAACATAATGGGTACAAATGTATTTGCACCCATTGCTTTGAAACTAACAACTGAGCTCACATTTATCTGATTTCCACTGATAATCCTTAAGATGTTTCTACATGTTGATTGTAGTTCACCTGTGCTACATTTAGCTGACTGAACATGAGTTGGACTAGAACACACTTTATATAGAGTCTGACAGTTAACAGTGTCAATCAGAGAAGAAACCAAGCAAAACAGTCAAAGAAATTGTTACAGACCATATGACTGTGATGGATTGCTGAGGTTTGGTAGGACCAACGTGCAGACAAAAATGTAGGAGCCATATGGTGAGTCGAAGCATCTTTTAACAATCCAAAATGGGTATTTTAAAGGTGAAGCCAGGACTTGAAGACGCAGGCAGGTATATGGACATGGAGCATGTAAAAAAAAAGGGAAGTCGAGATGAAGGCTTTGGAGCCAATATCCAGGAGGAACTAGTGATGAGCAATGAAAACCAGAGGGTGGAGACTGGACTAATGAACAATGGGTGGTAATCAGGAGACATCTGGACCAGTTAGTTAGAGGGAGTATGCTGGGGCAACTGTAGGGTGTGAGGCTAACACAGAAGAGCAGGGACCTGGAGAAATACTGGAGGGAATCTAGGAGAGCCCTAAATGTACAGGAATAAGTAAACAATGGGACTAACTCAAGAACATAAACAGGGAGAAAACTGATATACAAGGATATTAAACAAAAAAACCTAACACAGAGGAATCCAAGGAAGTAATCTAAACACAAGAATGAATCATTAATCTAATCTAACATGAACAACAGCACCATTGGGACCCTCGGACATCTGGCTACTTGACCAGAGTCATTGCCTCCCTTCGGGAGGAGTGGATGCAATATGTTTATTTAACACTTGCAGTGTAATTCAATAAAGCTGCAAATATTTACGAGAGGAGAAACTGATCAGGGGATGGGAGGCGCGGTTGATTCTTTGAAAGTTTTGCTTCCTCAAACAGCTCCACAGTAAACACATGCCCCACGCACTCCTCATGTTTTCCAGTCAGAAATGTGGTCTTCTCCCTGGAGTGTCTTCTTCGCTGCTACATAAAGACTGGAGCACCTATTATGACTTGTACGCATTAACTGATGTTTTGGAGGTCAGACTGTTTGAGACAGTACAAAGCAAACCCTGAATAATCTCCCAGCAACACATCAGAGAGAGAAAATAAAACTGACTCAGAGTCTTTAAGTGAAGATTCACAAGTTGGGGAGCCGAAGTAAAATAAAAACGTAGATAAAACATTACATTTATGTTCATTATTGAGTGCGTGTGTTGCGGAACTGTATGACACGCTATCTGTTTTAACTCCAACAGCGAGTGTAGCAGCAAAGTTATTGGTGCTTTAGGGAACCCCGCACTGCCATCACACAACACTCACACAGGAGTGGGGAAATGGAGCCGCAGGCAGAGCGCACCACTTCCACAACCATTCTGATTGCACCAGCCAAGTGCGGAGCTGTGCTGCTCAAATTATAGTGAGCGCACTTCTAAACCTGCCTTCCTGAACCCCTTATAGTACACACATGGAGCGTTTTATGCGAGTAAAGAACAAATGAATGCATTTTTTTTTTTATTAAACCAGTGTACTTAACAGTTTATACCTAGTTATTATTTTGTTATCAGATCTTTCTCGCGGTTCATGAATAAGAGGACCAGCCTCCAGCGGAAAGAGTTATTTTTTTCAATCCAATCATAATACAGAGGACCTGTTTGACCTCAAATCAGCAGAGTATGAGGAGTTTGTGTTTTGTCTGATTGACCATTTTATCCTGCTTGTGCAGAGTTGCTCGCCATCTAATCAAATGGGTTACACTGCAAGTTTACTTCTGCATCTGTCCAACCGCATGCTCTCGTTCCAGTGGATATTATTCACTTGTGGTCACTTTGTTCGAGGTCAAAAACTGCTGTGTTTATAAGGCACTTAGTTTTAATGATCATCATTCTTAATAAATGGCTTGAATACCACGAATGAAAGGTGAAAAGTAGATGCTGCAGTCTGTTTTCAGCACCACAGATGTGTGAACAGCGGCGATGAGAAAGCAACATGCAGAAAGAATCTAGTCTTCTTTCCAGAAAAATCTGTCTACTTAGTCAATTTCAATAGTTTAAGCTGAATAAAATACATTAAAATATTTTTGCTTTTAGAATTTCTTTTTAAATTGATTTTTTGTGGTTCAGTCATAAACTTGATCTTTGCCTGTGTCACAGAGACTTTGGACACCACTGCTCTTGAGATATAAGATCGTATTAAGATATATTTGTTGAAAACAGGATAAAAAACAAACAAACAAACAAGCAAAAAAACAACAAAAAGAACTACAACTATAATTCGACGAAAATAAGCCAAATAGAAACTAAACAAATAGAACACCCACAGAAATCACTAAGTCAACGATTTACCTAAGAATACGTATTTGCTGCATAAAATAAACTGGAATGGTTTACTTATTAACCACTGTATGTTTTTTTAATTAAAATTGAATTGTAGTAGATAATTTCTTAATCAGTTAAATGTACCATTGGAATTTCTTTAATATTTGCAACATTTTTATTTAATAACTGTTATGTGAAATATTAAGGTTAGTTATTTCTCATAGAATAAATGCAACTTTCAACAAATAAAGGTTTCTCATACTCACAGTCCATTATCCGTTGTTGGTTTTGCTTGTGTCGGGTAAAGCATAAAATGGATGTGTTGTTTCACTTCCCCCTTATTTCCATAAAATAACCATGGCCTAAAGGTTCATTGTCACATCTGATGTAAGGGACTTCCTTTTCTAAACACAGAGAGGAAGATACATCCCTTATCATTATTCTATAAGGGCCCCTCATACTTTTCACTGCTGTGTTGTACACGTTGAGCTTTTTTTAAATGCATCAAGCAAGAAACAGCATCTGTTGTCTTCAACTGGCCTTGATTAAAAACAAATGCTGATTGTAGATTTTTTAGTATGTTTATCATACCATGAATATTGATAAGAAAGTATGAACTGAATTTAATTTGAGAATCTACAAAAGTCATTTGTCCTTTGGTAAAATTATTTGTTTAATTGCAGAACTTTGATAGAATTTCTTCTTCATGCCTTGGTTGTAACAAGTGGTTATTTGAGTTACTTTTGCCTTTCTATCAGCTTGAACCAGTCTGGCCATTCTCCTCTGACCTCTGGCATCAACAAGACATTTGTGCCCACAGAACTGCCTCTCATTGGATATTTTCTCTGTAAACCCTTGGGATGGTAGTGCGTGAAAATCCCAGTAGATCAGCAGTTTCTGAAATACTCAGACCAGCCCGTCTGGCACCAACAACCATGCTATGTTCAAAGTCACTTAAATCACCTTTCTTCCCCATTCTGATGCTCAGTTTGAACTGCAGCAGTCTTGACGTCTTGACCATGTCCACATGCCTAAATGCACTGAGTTGATGCCATGTGATTGGCTGATTAGAAATTTGCGATAACAAGCAGTTGGACAGGTGTACGTAATAAAGTGGCCGGTCAGTGTATAATACCACTATTGCGATGCATTTGTGTACCTCTTAAACCAATGTGTTAAAATTTTTTAATCTATCTGGCTAATGTTTCTACCATTTGAACTTCATATACATAGTTTTCTTATTAGCTTTTGGTTAAACAAAGATCTTTTCACTTGTAATCAGACTACCACTCTGTGACGGCCAGCCAGTGTCTGAGCCCGTGTTTGTGCTTTACTCTGTCTCCCTGCAGTCTCTGTCACACCTGTTCCTTGTTCTCCCTGATTTCCTCGTTCATTGGTTCCCCCTACTGTTCTGTCTGTATATAAGTTCCTTAGGTGACTTTCCTTGCTGGTTCCTTGATGTGTCTTCCATGTCTTGCTGTTGTGTCTGGTCTGGTGTTCTGGTCAAATAACCCTGCTGTCTGTACTCTGTATGGACAAGAATTAAAGCTCGCTTACCTTCACTCTCTGCATCCCTGGAGTACTTCTCTACACTTTGGTCCTACCACAATCCGCATTATGACACACTCACTGCATGTGGAAATTACCAACTGTTCCTCCCCTGGACAAAGAGAGGATATGTTCAAAGCACCAAAATGAAAATGTTCATTCAGAAAGGATTTTAAACAAATTCTATGTTTAATTCATGCTTCCACGCTTAAATCATTACAAATACACAAAGAAAAGAAAATGCGTTCAAACAATGAAAACACCCCAACTTGGCCATCTGGATCTCTCTTGAGCACCCTTCACTCTGCAGGTTGATCGCACATCTGTTTAACTCAGATGTAGAGATTAGCTACTCCTAAACATTAAAAAATAGCATAATAGAGTAATACAAGTAGATTGGATGTATAAGGAACAGGCAACTGGATAAAATAGAATTCAATGAAGACAAGGTCTGAATCATTTCTACTCTGGTAAACATCTGTACTGCATCAAATAAATGTTTCCAAGTGCAAAAACATTAGGTGTTTTGTGGACCATGTTTCTAATATAGAACAAAGGTAGTTTTAAAAATTATTTGTATTTTGAAGAAAGGGGTCAAATTCCATAGAAAGTCTGTAGTGTTTGTTTGTTGGTTTGGTTTAATTCAGGCATCATAAAAATATATTTTTTCAATAATGAAAAAACCGGTAACAAAAAAAAAAAACAGTAAATGTACACTATTTGAACTAGAGCCACTGAACGCCATGCTCAAAATGGAAAAAGCAGAAAGATTAACCTAAGTATTAGGAGAATCATGCAGTTATTATGACTCTGAGAGGAAGCAAAATGTGTGATGACAAAATGCCAGCTATTAGGTAATGGTAATGCTTACAATATGTACCAACAGTGTAACCTTAATGATATTATGCTTATTTTTGTATCAATTTATTTCTTTGTTGACTTCTACTTCTGTATTTAAGATAAGGATAACTTGGCTTTGCTTGGACATAGTTAATTATGCTTTTCACAAAGCAGAGTTGTGTGACAGGTAAATGCAAAGTTATTTTATGACAAACAAACCTTGACCCTGGTGTTTCATCAAAGTTTAGGCCCACATCCCAGTTGCCAATTCTTTCCAAGGTCTTAGGGAAGGTTGTTCATGAACAATGCAGCGATGTATTGATTCCAATAATTTTTCTGAAAAGTTCCAGTCTGGTTTTAAATGCTACCATGACACAGAAACAGCTCTGCTGAAAGCCTTTACTTATTAGCTTTTAACTCTAGATTCTGGTAAGCCTGCTGGCTAATGGCTCATAGACCTCACAGCTGCTTTTGACACAATGGATCATGATAATTTTCTCTCTTGTCTGGAGTTCAATTCAATTCAATTCAGTTTATTTATATAGCGCCAATTCACAGCAAATGTTGTCTCAAGGCACTTCACAAAAGTCAGGTACATACATTCCAATTAATCCTAACCATTGAACAGTGCAGTCAGATTCAGTTATTTACCGTATTTTCCGCACTATAAGGCGCACCGGATTATAAGGCGTACCTTCAATGAATGGCCTATTTTAGAACTTTTTTCATATATAGGGCGCACCGGATTATAAGGCGCATAGAATAGAAGCTACTGCAGTCAAACGTTTGACTGGGGTTGCGTTATGCATCCACTAGATGGAGCTGTGCTAAAGAGAATGTAAACAAAACAGTCAGATAAGTCAGTCAGTCAAACTTTATTAATACACTACAAACCAGCGTTCTGATAACTCCATTCACTCTCATGGTAAGGTCTCCTCTGCATAGAATTCTATTGAATAGAGCCAACCGCACGTTAGGAATGCATTGGAGTCTATGAAGTTGAAGTTGAAATCAAACGTTAGTTAAAACCTGAAAGGGAACTTTTCCCTGATTCAGTAAACACGTAAAAGAAACAGTTTGATGCACTAAATCAAACGTTAGTACATTCACAATATAGTAGCGTTAACTGTTGAATTCTCTCGCTGCTGCTCTATTCCCATGTTCGACTGCGTAGCTGACAGCCTTGAGTTTGAACTCAGCATCGTAAGCGTGTCTCTTGAAAGGTGCAATTTTGGGGTCGTTATACACACACAAGTGGTGTTGGACTAGGAGTAAGCACAGTACAGGTGTTTACCGCTATTACTTCGGCGACGCCACTGACTACGGTAGCCGTAATGCTGCAAGTGGTGCGGCTTTGTAGTTTACCTGTCGTACTGAAACATTTTGACAGAGCGCCGTGTACAACCAGTATGGATCAACCAATTAACCAATTGATCCATATATAAGGCGATCCGGATTACAAGGCGCACTGTCATTTTTTGAGAAAATTAATGGTTTTTAAGTGCGCCTTATAGTGCGGAAAATACGGTATTCAAATTGGATAAAAAGTTTTTCTATCTAAGGAAACCCAGCAGATTGCATCCAGTCTGTGACTTGCAGCATTCCCTCCTCCTGGATGAGCATGTAGAGACAGTGGACAGTCACTGGCGTTGACTTTGCAGCAATCCCTCATACTGAGCATGCATGTAGCGACAGTGGAGAGGAAAAGCTCCCTTTTAACAGGAAGAAACCTCCAGCAGAACCAGGCTCAGTGTGAGCGGCCATCTGCCACAACTGACTGGGGGTTTGAGAGAACAGAGCAGAGACACAAAGAGAACAAAGAAGCACTGATCCAGGGGTCCTTTCTATGGGAAGGAAAAGTAAATGTTAATGGATGTAGCTCCTTTAGTCGTTTCACCTAGAAAGAAAGAACAGATAAACTCTGAGCCAGTTTTCAATGTTAGAGTCTGAAAGAGAGCACATAGAGTTTGTTACAGTTAAGCTCAGTCAATTGCCATGTCTAGGAGAGAGAAAGGGTTAAACACTGAAAGACAGGGCCAAGTGTATCATCTGTAGAAGGTGAGCATTAAGTTGTTGCCAGCAGAAGCTTGGACGATGCCCCTCTCCAGAATGGTGCCACAGACACAGAGTCAGGCCAGGTGTAGCTTCTAGGAAGAGAAAAGAGAGAACAAAGTTAAAAGCTGAAATAACAGCAAATAATGCAAAACTGGAGAGTAGTGTGAGAATGTAGCGAAGAGGGTGAAAGTGGTCATTATGTCCTCCAGCAGCCTAAGCCTATAGCAACATAACTACAGAGATAGCTCAGGATAACCTAAGCCACTCTAACTATAAGCTTCATCAAAAAGGAAAGTTTTAAGCCTAGCCTTAAAAGTAGACAGTTTGTCCATCTAGAGAACACTGATGGTCATTGTTATACTAAAAACCACAAGGATTGGGATACCTCTCTCTGTCAGATTGACAATAACCATTGGAAAAGAGAGGGGGTCATACAGGTAGCAGAAATGGAGGGTGTGTTTGCACTTCAACCATAACTGAGCCGGTTTAGGCTAAACCTGACTCCCCCTTATTCCATCCAACAGGGAGGGAGGAAGATGGAGGTAAACAAAATAAGCAAGATACCTCAGGATAAACTAAGCCACTCTAACTATAAGCTTTATCAAAAAGGAAAGTTTTAAGCCTATCCTTAAAAGTAGACAGGGTGTCTGCCTCACGGACTAAAACTGGGAGCTGGTTCCACAGGAGAGGAGCCTGATAACTAAAGAATCTGCCTCCCATTCTACTTCTAGAGACTTTAGGAACCACCAGTAAACCTGCAGTCTGAGAACGAAGTGCTCTGTTAGGAACATATAGAACAATCAGATCTCTGATGTATGATGGAGCTAGATCATTAAGGGCTTTATATGTGAGGAGGAGAATTTTAAATTATATTCTGGATTTAACAGGGAGCCAATGAAGAGAAGCTAAAGTAGGAGAAATATGATCTCTCTTTTTAATTTTCATCAGAACTCTTGCTACAGCATTTTGGATCAGCTGAAGGCTTTTAACTGCATTTTGTGGACATCCTGATAGTAACGAATTACAATAGTCCAGCCTTGAAATAACAAATGGATGGACTAGTTTTTCAGCGTCACCCCTGGATAGGATATTTCTAATTTTGGCAATGTTCCGGAGGTGAAAGAAGGAAACACTACAAACCTGTTTAATATGGGATTTAAATGACATGTCCTGGTCAAAAATAACACCAAGGTTTTTTACTTTATTATCGGAGGTCAATTTAATGCCATCCAGGTTAAGTGATTGACTAAGCAGTTTCTTTTTTAAAGACTCCGGTCCAAAGACGACAACTTCTGTCTTGTCTGAATTTAGAAGCAGAAAATTTAAAGTCATCCAAGTTTTTATGTCTTCAAGACATGCTTGTAGTCTAT
This sequence comes from Girardinichthys multiradiatus, assembly GCF_021462225.1. NCBI lineage: Eukaryota > Metazoa > Chordata > Actinopteri > Cyprinodontiformes > Goodeidae > Girardinichthys > Girardinichthys multiradiatus. Next base: position 35,011,210 of record NC_061806.1, on the reverse strand, counting down.
CTAACTGGTTGGGCTCATCAGGATTCATAGATAAGTAAAGCTGAGTATCATCAGCGTAACAGTGAAGATTTATCCTATGCTGCCTGATAATTTTACCTATTGGAAGCATATATATAGTAAAGAGAATTGGCCCAAGTACTGAACCCTGTGGTACTCCACAATTAACCCTGGAGTTTAAAGATGATTTATCATTTACATGAACAAACTGGAATCTGTCAGACAAATAAGATAAAAACCAGCCTAGCGCTGTTCCCCTGATCCCTACAGAATATTCCAGCCTTTCTAAGAGAATATTATGGTCGACTGTATCAAATGCAGCACTGAGATCTAACAGAACCAGAACAGACACAAGTCCATTATCTGAGGCCATAAGAATATCATTAGTGATTTTCAGCAGAACTGTTTCAGTGCTATGATGAACTCTGAAGCCTGACTGAATCTCTTCAAACAGATCATTGCTGTGTAAATGCTTACACATTTGATTTGCAACCATTTTCTCAGTTGTGTGTCAATTTTAGGTGCACTGCATTCCAGATGATCCAGTCTTATTGGCTTACAAGAGACTGGTCATTATACGTTGTTGGTATCCACTCTTAGATGTGAAGAGCTCAATTTTAAGACTTATACTCTTTTATTATGTTACCAGTGGGATTAATAATATAACATCTTATTTAAAAATTTTTTTGGTTTATGTACAGATTTATTTGCCCATTCAAGCTTTCTTGACTTCAAAACTGTAGTTTAAGATATTTCTCAACAGAAAAAAATAAACCAGAAAAACATTTATTTGGGAGCGTACAGTCTTTGATGGCTACAACCAGGCCTTTAGCTCTTTAGCTTCCCTCTGCCAACAATCAATCAAACCTTGGTTTTATTTTTGATAAAGATTTTAAACACATAAGCCATAAGCACATAAGCCCACCTTCCCCCTGAATTGTGTAAACCATCTGTAATCTGTGTAGAGTAATTCAATACTGGTTTGACCTGTCTACATATGTGCTTTTTCACTTATTTCAATCTAAGATTGTCTAATGTTAAGAAAATGTCAGAAATGTTGCATATTTTCACAAACAGAATACAGTTTTCACAAATCTCAGATCTCTTTTAAATTTAAAATTATTTGCTTAAGGTCTGCATAAATTTGTATCATTTAGAACTAGAGATTGTCAAAGGCAGTCCTGTCTTCTTAAAAAACACTGAAATAGCCATTGAATTTTGTGCCCAATCATAATGCACAAAACAGACACCAATTTCAGTATCACCTGCTGCTTTTTACAGTGCCTAAGCTGTATACACTATAGGCTCCAATTTTTTCTGACTGCGCACTTTCTCTAAAATCTTAAGATCAGAAAGGTCTTTAAAGACACACTCAGGCAGTTTGGTAATGTGATTTCTGTTTAGGTAAAGCACTGTGAGATATGTTGTGTTCAAAAAGTCAGTTTTTTTATCTGAACATTTTAACCACACACAAAGAAATACACAAACGTCCGAACAATAGGGTCATGAAAGAGAAATAAACTTCAAAAAGATGCAAATACAGTTTATGAGAGTGCACTTTAAATATTTTACTGAACCGTGGTACCTTGTTCATTGTGTTTTTTGTTCCCCTTTTTCCCAATGTGGGCATGTCTGGTAGATAAGAATTCATACTTCCTTTCACTTCTCATACATACTAAACAGTATCCTACTTTAGAAAAACTGGTACTATAATCACCACAACCAGAACCCCTATTCATGTTTGTTCATTAACTAAAGTCAGATCATGGGAACAGTTTACAGAAAGAACACCAAGGCTTCCATTTTCTTGTGGGAAATTTACTTGCTATAACAGGTCAGAGTGAATACATTCAGGATAGTCACCAAAACGCATAAGCACACTTTTTTTGTGCAAAACAAATGTTACTCAAATCATTCACCTATTTAGAATTGGGATCACTTGATAGCAGTCATGATCCAGATTTCATAACTATAGATGGAGGTTTGACTCTAGACAGGCCAGCACATCCCACGCTTTCGGCTCAACTCCTTTCTCACCAACAACCGAAGGAGTTCCATCATCACTGCAGGTAATGCACCTGCACTCTGTCCATCTATGTCTCCACCCAGCTTTTCTTACTGCTTGTGAAACATACTTAAACTTTTCCAGTTGTAGTAAAAGCAAACACAGATGGAGTATTAAGTGTTTCTCAACAGTGAACTCAGAGGAACTGGCACAATGGAACAGATTTGGCAGTTCAGAAAGCTGATGCTGTATACGATCCTCTCCAATTGTACAATTTGCGAGAATGTGGATGTGGTGTAACACACTTTAAAGGGTTGGTATAACTAGAAAACAGCTTTATAAATGCAATCAATCTACTTAAAATCTGGATTCAATAATCCAAGAATTGTAGTCTCGGTGACTGGAACCTCTTCAGGACTTTTTTGCATTCCTTTAAAGGAAAGCACAGGTTCTCTAAAATGCATTGTGTTTATCGGTCTCAGTGAAGTTTTGTCCCATTTAATGAATGTATTTTATAAATAAGGCAGTACTTGTTTCATAAAAGTATTTTTATTTTTTATTTTGAGGAATGTTATGATTCTGGCACGTCTGCTCTACCCTGTCTCCCTGGCTGCAATCAGCAGATTAGATACACCTGGTGGCTGCTGCAGTGTAGTGCAATCTGTGGAATGCCAAGCAACTGTGTCTTCACTGATATATACTAACTCTGACAAGCAGACGGTGCCAGATTTTTGAAAGCCATCGTGTGAGTAGATATCCAGCGTTCCTTCCTGTCTGATCATTGTTCTTGACCTTGCCTTGCCTTTTTGGATTTATGCCTCTGCCTGCTCCCTGTCGGACTATTTGGATTTTGGTTGTCGACCTTGTTTCCTGCATCTGGTTTATGCCTCTGCCTGCCCCTTGTCTGACGACTCTTGTTCCGATCGTTGACCCTGTTTCTGTCCTTGGATTATTGAGCCAGCCTAGCCCTCGGATTATTCAGCCTGGAGTCACTTCTTACCTGTGCTGTGGAGATCACCGCCTGCCGCCCACTGAGGTTTCCCCTCTGGGTTTCAAGTTCCACTCAAGACAAAAGCAGGTTAGTGGCTTTTCTGATCCCTGCAAAATCTGGAGAGACTACAAGTCACTAATCCCTCTTTCTGCCTCAGTGATTCCAGGAAGCTGTGAGGAGTGTTACCTGTGTGACGTTTTCCTGTGGCTGAATAAACCTTTTAAACTTTCAGTACTGTGTCTGGCTGAATCTTGGGTCCGCCTTTTTCTGATTCATAGCAAGGAATTCATTGTGTTACTAAGAGATGAGTTCCATAATTTCATGTATATGGAGAAAATTTACATGCTACAAGATTTCGGACTTTTTAAAAGGGAGATTTCAGCAATAACATCAATCCTTTATTTAAGATTTTTGAAATTTATTAGCACTGAAGTGACATTTTCTACACTGTTTACAAGTATTTAAAACCAGCACTTTCTCATTTGATCAGCAATGTTAAAACAATCTTATAAGTAGTTGAAAAAGTTGTATTAGGTTCCATTTTCAAGGATAATTATGAAATAAATATTTAAATAAATATTTTTTCTTATTTTGAATTAAATATGTAAATAATGTATTACTACCATAATTAATTTATCATGTGAAACAAAACATGTGGTTTGTTAAAACTGTCCACTTTTAAGTCAAAGAGTTGGTTTACATTTTTTGAAGTGAAGTTATTATTTGGTAATAGTTATACCGGTAATGAAACTATTATGAAAAGAGTTTGATTGCTGTAATGAAAATAAAAATGTTTCTACTGAATATTGAGAAGGGCGCAAATAATTTCCAAAGTAAATAAAACAAGATCAACAGATTTTGTGTTGAAATTGAAATATTTTTACATTTTTTATTACCTTTCAAAAGATGCTAACTTCTTGGTTGAATTAAGACAATTTTAAATCCAAATCTGCCAGGGGTATAAATAACTTTGGGCTTAACTGTGTCCGATAAAAGGTCATATGTGTGGCTGAAAGACTTCTGTACAATAGCAATATTTAAAAATATTTTACAAAACAAGCAATTATTTAATCCTGTCAACCCCATCAACTTTGCCAGATAGCAACAGAATTAATTCTCTGTGTGTTACTTCAAATTTCTCAAACACTGAATAGCTATGATGTGAGCTTATGTTCTTCTGGCAGCATATTAAACATAGTTTTATTCTCTTAAGTGATATATGTTGATATAATGACTTTAAGAAGAGTGTTTTTCTGTAAGTTATTTAATTTATTTGTCGCAGATAAATTACATTTGAATATACTTTTCATTTTATACTATGGCCTTTATAAAGTTTTGCTTAATTATTGTAAGGAACAAAGTGTATTTAATTTATGGATGTGAATCGAGGGATAATACTAATGAGTTTCTTTATCGGTTCTCACACACGTAAGATACTGTCATGAGGCTAAAGAAGGACCCAAGGTGGAGAACGTGGTGGAGGCAAAATAGGGTTCCTTTAATAAGGAAAATAAGAAAACTTGCCATCCTGCCATCACGTATTCCCTGGTGGAAACAGAGGCTGGGGACACGTGGTTGGACTCTTTCATCATCCAGGCTGAAGTCACCGAGGTGGTTAAAAAGCTCTGCGGTGGCAGGGCTTCGGGGGTGGATGAGATCCGCCCTGAGTACCTCAAGTCTCTGGATGTTGTGGGGCTGTCATGGTTGACACGCCTCTTCAATGTTGCGTGGCGGTGGGGGACAGTGCCTCTGGATTGGCAGACTGGGGTGGTGCTACCCCTACATGAGAAGGGTGACGGGAGGGTGTGTTCCAACTACAGGGGGATCACACTCCTCAGCCTCCCTGGTAAGGCCTACGCCAGGGTATTGGAGAGGAGAGTCCGGCCGATAGTCGAACCTTGGCCTGAGGAGGAGCAGTGTGGTTTTCGTCCCGGCTGTGGAATACTGGACCAGCTCTACACCCTCTACAGGTTACTCGAGGGTTCATGGGAGTTTGCCCACATGTGTTTTGTGGACCTGGAGAAAGCATTCGACTGTGTCCCTCGTGACGTCCTGTGGGGGGTGCTCCAGGAGTATGAAATCGGGGGCCCTTTATTAGGGGCCATCTGGTCCCTGTACAAGCGGAGCAGGAGTTTGGTCCGCATTGCTGGCACTAAGTCGGACCTGTTCCCGGTGCATGTTGGACTCCGGCAGGGCTGCCCTTTGTCACCGGTCCTGTTAATAACCTTTATGGACAGGATTTCTAGGTGCAGCCAAGGGCCGGAGGGGGTCTGGTTTGGGGACCAGTGGATTTCGTCTCTTGTTTTTGCAGATGACATAGTCCTGTTGGCCCCCTCTAGCCAAGACCTACAGCATGCGCTGGGGCGGTTCGCAGGTGAGTGTGAAGCGGCTGGGATGAAGATCAGCTCCTCCAAGTCAGAGGCCATGGTTCTCTACCGGAAAAGGGTGGCTTGTCCTCTTCAGGTTGGAGGGTAGTTCCTGGACCAAGTGGAGGAGTTCAAATATCTCGGGGTCTTGTTCACGAGTGAGAGAAGAATGGAGGGGGAGATCGACAGACGGTTCGGTGCAGCTACCGCAGTAATGTGGGCACTGTGCCAGTCCGTTGTGGTGAAGAGAGAGCTGAGCCAAAAAGCGAAGCTCTAGATTTACCGGTTGGTCTACGTTCCTACCCTCACCTATGGTCATGAACTCTGGGTCATGACCGAAAGAACAAGATCCCGCATACAAGCGGCTGAAATGAGCTTCCTCTGTACAGGTCCTTCTCAAAATATTAGCATACTGTGATAAAGTTCATTATTTTCCATAATGTCATGATGAAAATTTAACATTCATATAATTTAGATTCATTGCACACTAACTGAAATATTTCAGGTCTTTTATTGTCTTAATACGGATGATTTTTGGCATACAGCTCATGAACACCCAAAATTCCTATCTCACAAAATTAGCATATTTCATCCGACCAACAAAAGAAAAGTGTTTTTAATACAAAAAACGTCAACCTTCAAATAATCATGTACAGTTATGCACTCAATACTTGGTCGGGAATCCTTTGGCAGAAATGACTGCTTCCATGCGGCGTGGCATGGAGGCAATCAGCCTGTGGCACTGCTGAGGTCTTATGGAGGCCCAGGATGCTTCGATAGCGGCCTTTAGCTCATCCAGAGTGTTGGGTCTTGAGTCTCTCAACGTTCTCTTCACAATATCCCACAGATTCTCTATGGGGTTCAGGTCAGGAGAGTTGGCAGGCCAATTGAGCACAGTGATACCATGGTCAGTAAACCATTTACCAGTGGTTTTGGCACTGTGAGCAGGTGCCAGGTCATGCTGAAAAATGAAATCTTCATCTACATAAAGCTTTTCAGCAGATGGAAGCATGAAGTGCTCCAAAATCTCCTGATAGCTAGCTGCAATGACCCTGCCCTTGATAAAACACAGTGGACAAACACCAGCAGCTGACACGGCACCCCAGACCATCACTGACTGTGGGTACTTGACACTGGACCTCTGGCATTTTGGCATTTCCTTCTCCCCATTCTTCCTCCAGATTCTGGCACCTTGATTTCCGAATGACATGCAGAATTTGCTTTCATCCGAAAAAAGTACTTTGGACCACTGAGCAACAGTCCAGTGCTGCTTCTCTGTAGCCCAGGTCAGGCGCTTCTGCCGCTGTTTCTGGTTCAAAAGTGGCTTGACCTGGGGAATGCGGCACCTGTAGCCCATTTCCTGCACACGCCTGTGCACGGTGCTCTGCATGTTTCTACTCCAGACTCAGTCCACTGCTTCCGCAGGTCCCCCAAGGTCTGGAATCGGCCCTTCTCCACAATCTTCCTCAGGGTCCGGTCACCTCTTCTCGTTGTGCAGCGTTTTATGCCACACTTTTTCCTTCCCACAGACTTCCCACTGAGGTGCCTTGATACAGCACTCTGGGAACAGCCTATTTGTTCAGAAATGTCTTTCTGTGTCTTACCCTCTTGCTTGAGGGTGTCAATGGTGGCCTTCTGGACAGCAGTCAGGTCGGCAATCTTACCCATGATTGGGGTTTTGAGTGATGAACCAGGCTGGGAGTTTTAAAGGCCTCAGGAATCTTTTGCAGGTGTTTAGAGTTAACTCGTTGATTCAGATGATTAGGTTCATAGCTCGTTTAGAGACCCTTTTAATGATATGTTAATTTTGTGAGATAGAAATTTTGGGTTTTCATGAGCTGTATGCCACAATCATCCGTATTAAGACAATAAAAGACCTGAAATATTTCAGTTAGTGTGCAATGAATCTAAAATATATGAATGTTAAATTTTCATCATGACATTATGGAAAATAATGAACTTTATCACAATATGCTAATATTTTGAGAAGGACCTGTTGGGTGGCCGGGGTAGAGCCGCTGCTTCTCCACATCGAGAGGAGCCAGTTGAGGTGGCTCGGGCATCTATACTGGATGCCTCCAGGGTGCCTTCCTCGGGAGGTGTTCTAGGCACGTCCCACCGGGAGGAGGCCCAGGACACGCTGGAGGGACTATGTCTCTCGGCTGGCCTGGGAATGCCTTGGGCTCCCTTCGGAGGAGCTGGAGGAGGTGTCTGGGGAGAGGGACGTGTGGGTGTCTCTGCTGAGTCTGCTGCCCCCACGACCCGGTCCCGGATAAGCGGAAGACGACGAGTACGAATACGGATAAAAAAACGTACAAAAACCTCAGGAACAAGGTTTGAAATATGGGCAGAAAACCAGACACAGCAATGAAAACACGACAACGGACATGAGGCAGGCAAGCAAACAGGAGGATCCAGAGGGAAGCAATAACAACCAGGCAGTATAAATGCAGAGGTGGTGTAGGAAACAGCCAATGATCTAGAAGGGCTAATCAGGTGAAATGTGTAGCACCTAGTGGCAGGGAGAATGCAAAACAACTGAAGGAGGGAGGCTAATTAACACAGATGAGTGGGAACACAGAGATGTGCAAGGAAGTAACATAAATATCTAAATTAAAAAAATACCATGAACCTAATCTAATAAGAATAACAGTAACTAAACAGGAAAGTGCAGAGAAAAACACCACTCAAAACACAGACACCTAACACATGAGAATCATGACAGATACTAAGTAAAGATTCTAACTTCCTAGGACTTCTCATACACACTTAACAACATACTAAAGTGGTACTTTATATCAACAGGTGGAGGCTTTTACTATCATCACCATGTACATCTGTTCATCCATTTTTGCCAAATTAGGTTGTGGGAGCATAAGGAACACCTACACATCTTTCTGATTAGCAATATTAGAGCTCCTTCGGTGAGGTAACCAGAAATATCCATGTTCATTATTTATCTATTCAACCCTAAAACATATTTATTAGCTAATACTTTTTAAAGGGGACATATCATGCAAAGTCCACTTTTTTAACTTTTGAATATACTGTATTTTGTTGTGTATTAAGAGTATGTAGGAGTGCCAAAAAGTTAAATTTAGTCTTTCCGGGAATTGCAGAGATATCTTTATATTCTGTTTGGGTCATATTTGTCAGTCTGTTCAGTTTCTTTATCATCTATTGCATTTTTTTGAATTGTTAAGTACAGTATTTGCTGCAGAACAGCTAAACAAGGTCATGGACCTCTGGCTGACCAGTTCCTGTATCCACCATATTTATTTCTCGCTGCGATTTTGTAGTACAAGCTCAACTATGCTGGCGCTGCAAGTTAAGAAGTCTAAATGTTTCGTTGTTTTGTTTCGTTTCGTTGTATTAACCCACACAGTTGATCCCCCAGCATCAGGACCTCTTCAAAGTGCCTGGTAAATTAAATTTTTCATGGAAATGTTCCCGCATCATTGGGGAAATTCCATTTTCTCCCACTTCAAGTGAGACAAATACCTTCAGCAACCTCCACCAGTATCAAGAAGGATTTGCTGAAAGACTTCATCTGATTAAAGTGGTCAGTTCCTTCTGTCTATGGAAACGACGGACACAGCATTACGATAAGCTGCAAATAACACTAAAATGACAACAAACTTTATTTTAGACATAATTGTATTGTGTATTGATAATGACAACCTGGCCATTGTTTTGATAGAAGTAACATTGTGCCTTTTGCTTTTGTAAGTGCTGTGTGCTGTATTTAGTTCCTTAAGGACAAAACCGTACTGCGTATTTTGAATATTAATACATTAACAGTTTTGCATTGTTTTGTTTTTTTTTGTCTTGCTTTTGCGGCACTAGATTATCGTATCCCTGTTATCAAACTACAAAAATGGCCAAGCGGGTTGTAGTCAACGGCTCTTTGACCTGGAAGGAGGCGGGGCGTGAAGTGCCTCAATAGTATTTAAAGAGACCACACCAAAATGAGTTGCTCTCAGATGCACCTCAGAACAGGGATAAAAGAGGGGCCTGTGGAGCTACAATAACGAGGAGTTCAGACCAAACATTGCAGTTCCACTTTACATAGACCACAACAAATGATTTAAGTGTGAAAAGGAAGAATTTAAAACCATATGTCCCCTTAAAACGGGGTAAAGGAGTAATGCCATCTGAAGATGTAGTGAAGCTTTCTTCACAACTCCCCCATACATCATTAGGTTGATTGAAACAAATGGTTCATGGCCTCTCTGAGCAATGGAAACAGAACGTACAAAATTCTATGGGATTCATTTTATCCGGACAAAACAAATCCTGGGGCGTTAAAAACAGTGCAATTGACATCAATGTCAGGTTCACAAAGAAATTGCTAAAAAGATCAAGTTACCATCCATGAACCTTTTCAGAACATTGAGAGAAATGGAAGCTTAACCACTTGCTTTTTGAATAGCATCACCGACTGGAACATAAACTCTGTTATCAGAACTAATGACTGAAGGGGAGGACAAGGATAAAAACACGCATTAATCCGCATTAGGACCAGTTGATGCTTGTGAGCTGAGAGATATTTATTCAGGGAGTTACTTTAAGAACATTGGATGGCAAAGTGTCTATGTAACGACTTACAGGCACAATGGTAGCATTTTTCTACTGAAAGAACTCTCGTTCTTTCGCTGGTTTGGTTCACATACCTTCAAACTTTGGTGTTTTGTTGAGCACCGACGCAGAAGACTACACAAGCTGGATATCATCAGATATAATATATGCAAATACCTGATGATGTTATCTGAGTGGTCCACACCTAAGCCAAAGAAAATTTTCCCGTTTCTGGATGTGCTTTTTAACGCCAAAAATGGCACATCGAAGTGTAGTCTTCACTTAAAAAGCTGATTTTGTTTTTATAAATAATGATTTTATCATTTTTTTCTAATAATTATATCCCAAATAAAATAAATTAGCCCAGATTGTCTTTTGGGGGGAAAAAAAATATATAGGTCAGTATCTTGAATGGCTCTTTGAGAGGAACAGATCCACATGATCTGGCTTCTTCCTTAAATAATTAATTAAGTTCAATTCAAACTACTGTTTTAATCCCAAATGAAACTTAAATGTTCTAATTCAAAATATTAATGTTTCTTCAAAGATTTGTTGTAGATTGTGATGGCTGTCAGCAGGAAAGATCTCCTGTAACAGTTTGTATCACAGCGGATATGAAGAAGGCTCTGACTGAAGACACTTTGATGTTGTTTTACATTCTCATGAAGAGGATGCTCAGGGTGGTCCATGATGTTTCTTTTATGACACATCCCATTTTTGCATAATCATTTCCAGAGGCTCCAGAGCACTCCACAGAACAGAGCCAATGTTCTTTATTAATTTATTCAGTTTGAAGTAGATTATTCTGATGGTGCTACCTCAAAAGATGGTGGTACAAGAGATTGCACTTGTACAATATGCATCTTGTCGTTAATAGTGAAGAACCTGGCTTCCTCAAAAAGTCTGATCTGTCCATCTCCAGTTCAGTCTGTTGTCTGGGGGAGAGCAAGATATTTATACTTTTCAACCACCTCCAGTTCTTCTCCCATGATTGCAAGACAGCTCTGACATATTCTTCTGCTGAAATCTGCAATAATCACATCTGTTTTTTTTTTCACATACAAGATGAGAGGAACTCCTAAAATAACATTAAATTTACATAACTTTAAACTATTGAGCATTTGAGATTATTGTTGCTGTGTAAGGAGAAACTCAATGTGGTTGCACAAAACAACTTTATTAAATATCCCTTGATAAACAAATTACGTTTGTGAATTACAAAATACTCTTTTCATTTGGAGAATGCTGTTTAGTAAAAATCAAATAATTTTCCTTCTGCTTAGTCCACTCTTAATTTTTGTATATTGAATTCAATATTCAAATTTTCCTGAAAATGCAGGGCAAACTGTCCGCTATGTTTACATTTCAGTACATACAGCAGACACTAGGGGGTGCTGTTGAGACTCCAGGAACAGGTAAGAAAAGCCAAATCAATCATTTTCATTCATTAAATAATTTTTTCAGTAAAATTTAATAGCATTTAAAAAATATATATATTGTTACATGATAAAATGTATAAACACACAAAAATAAACATTAAGGAATTTGGGAAAATTAGGTAAATTACTTTTTACGGAAGTGCATTTAATTGGCTTAGGTTAATAATAATTACTTGATAAACATCCATGAAATCTCAACCATTTATTCTAAAGTACTAAAGGCTGTTTATCTAAAATAGCAAAATACTAAGGAGACAGGCTGGAAAACCCGACACATCATTTCTGATACAAAGTATATGTGATATAAATGTTAAAAATGTAAATTAAACAGTGAGTAAATGTTAACTTAATGTATGAAACAGAATGAAATCAGTCTTAAATAAATGGTATTGTGATAAAACAATTTTTAAATGTTCATTTCCAGGAAACAGGCTCATGGGGATCCTGCTTTTTTGTTCAGTTCAGAAAAAGAATAAATTAATGATTGCAGTTTCTTTATCAGAAACCCTCAAGACAAGGCTGAGGGAAGGCATGCTGTGTTTTTTTTTTGGTATGTCAAGCCTTTTGCCATTTCTTGGTTGAAGCTGTGATTGGATCAGGCTGTTTTCAATAACTCACCTCTTTTCATCTCTGGTTATGACACAAATCCTGATTTTGTGCTGCAAACTATTATCACTGAGCTTAAATAACCTTTCAGCTTCGCTGCTGTTCTCAACATACTGTTGGTCTAGGCAGCAGGTCTGTGTTCTCAATGAGATCGTCCCCTGTCTGCAGAGCTCTCTGGACGTTCTGCCAGAAGACTCCTGGGTGTTGTGCTGCTTTAGGCCAGCTCAGGTAGGTGCGTTTCTTCAACAGCTTCCTCATGCGGTAATATGGAGACAGATGATGGGGAGGGATCTCCTCCAAAAACAGCAGGATCAGCACATCTTTCTGCTCATCGAACAGACGAAAACTGGAATCAGACAAAGAGAAACTGTATTTGAAATAGATCTTTATCTGTTTCAGTAGTGCTCCAATGCTTTCAATTTATTAGTAGAAGACAATTAAGACTATAATGCATTCAATTAACAGAACGCTTGACTCCAATTTAAGACCTCTAAACAGGAAACCTGTCAACGTTTTCCTTAAGGCCGACTTGACCCACATGCAGAGAGAACACTCAAACAGAGAAGCATGGATTCAAAGATTTATTACACGATTTTCAGAGAATTCAGTCAGAGAGTGGCGTGGCCGGAGGTCAGGCTGAAAGGGAAACGGCAGACGGTCAGTGGTGGCCAAGGTAAGAAAAAAAAACTATTCAATGGGCTTAGCTCACAGTTCAGGCGGGGATGAAGAGTTGACTCTGACAAAACCAGCTACAGATATTTTAAATTTGCCTATTTTTTCAAATTATTATGACGCAATATCCATAAGAAATACATCCTCATCGTCAGACTTAAATAGAGAACTTTGAGACAGTTACTATACAGTGCTTCGAAAATGTATTTACCCCCTTGCAGATACATCTTCTGGTTTTTACTTTTGGACACATTTAAATGTTTCAGATCATCAAACCAATTTGATTATCAAAGATAACCTGTGAAAATACAAATCGCAGGTTTGAAGAAATCACTTAAAGCTGCCGTAGGTAACGTTTGTTAAAATGTATTTTTTACATATTTGTTAAAATTGTCACTCTGTTCTGACAGTAGAATATGGACAGATATGAAAAAAACATCAAAGTCCTCTGACTCTTCCCAATGTCCCTACTGCCATTTGCAGAAATACAGTCAGATCCAACCAATCAGAGCCAGGAGGAATGTCTTAGCAGTATCCATCATGTTGAGACGTGCTGGTCACACCCCTCACCCGTACGCCGTGTACCGTCGTTCTAGATCAAGATTGCCAGTGTGCTGCAGCTGTGCTACCTGTGCTAGTCAATGTAAAATATATCATTCAATCATTCAAGTTACCTACTGCAGCTTTAAATAGAACCTTTCTGACAACATGAAGTAGGCTAAAAGATCTCCAAAAGCAACACATCATGCCTTGATGTAACAAAATTCAAGAATAGATGAGGAGCAAAATCACTGAGATCCATCATACTGGAAAGGGCTACAAAGCTATTTCTAAGGCTTTGGTACTCCAGTGAACCACGGTGAGAACATTTTAGTTTTTAGTAAATATTTATAGTATATTATTTATTATATTTATCAACAGTTTGTTATGATTTGTGGGTGTTTTAGGGTTTTGTTGGTCTTATTTCTCAGTTGAAGTTTTAAATCATGTTTTTTTTTTTTTTCTGGTCATGTTTTACTCTTGTTCATGTTTTGTCAAGTTTGTTTTTTGAATTTGATTATGCTTTCGTTTCATGTTTTTCTAGTTATGTTTCTATTAGTTTGTATTCTTGAATTCCTGTTTGGCTCAGTCACGTTTGTTCTCTCCTTTCAATTAAGTTTATTCGGATCACCTGCACCTAGTTAATCTGTCTCCTTGCTTCACACTCCATATATACACACCTGTCCTGTTTATTCCTCACAGAAACATTTTCAAATCATGTTCAAGTCTTGTTTTCAGATCATGTCACTTCTGTCCTGTTGCTCACGCCAAGCCTGTTTTGCCAACCTGCCCATGTCTGTTTTTGTCCGTTTATTGTTTTGTTCCTGCCTCTTCTTGTGAGAGAGTTTTTTGTTAATTAAATCCTTTTGCATTCACCGTCATGCTGCCTGCTAGTCTGCATTCTGGGGTCCTTTATTTCGCTAGCCCTGACACAGTTATCAATCTTTATTAATATTTTTATTATTGATACATTAGCAGGACACCACCTAGAAACCAGGATCTAATAACTAACAATACACACATACTAACAGACAATTTTAATTGTCTGCTGGTCAGTATGTCATCAGTACTGCTGTGATAATTATGTGGATACTGCGAACATATGAATTCAGGTTGTGTTTAATCAGCAGCTATCGCAGAATTCCTACTTCTTTTTAAACATACACTACCAGTCAAATGTTTTAGATACACTCACTCACTTAATGGGTCTCTTTATTTTCATGACTATTTAAATTGTTGATTCTCACCCAAGGGAACAAAACTATGAATGAACACACATGGAATTATCTAGTAAGAAAAAGTGTGAAATAACTTAAACATTTTTATATTTTAGGTTCTTCAAAATAGCCACCCTTTGCTTTGATTATTGTTTTGCTCTCATGGCATTCTCTCCATGAGCTTCATCAGGGTGGTCACCTGAAATGGTTGTCCAAAGACTCTTGAAAGAACTTTCCAGAGGTTCATTGAGAGACGGCCAAAGGTTAATATGTCAGTCATCACAGCAAACACCAATTTTTCTTTACCTGTATGAACAATATCTGAGAGCATTACCCTCACCTGGCCATTTGGATCTCATTTGAGCACCATTCACTCTGCAGATAGCGGCGGCTGATCACACAGATTGTTTTCCTGCTGCCATAAATGGCATCAGCGATGTTCTCTATGATGGGTTTACCTGTGGACACAGCAACTACAGTGAATTGCCTGTCTTTTGAAGTGACACTCACTGTCTTAAGATTAAAATCCTAAAAACAGAAAAGGGCAACAAGTGTGTGATTTGTTTCCTACCACAGTCTAGCTAGGTATATAATTATCCGGGTATTCTGGTTTCCTCTTACAGTCCAAAAACATGACATTAAATTGCCCTTAGGTATGAATGAGTGTGTGAATGGGTGTGTTTTTTTGTTTTTTTTCCTGTGTGTTGCTGTGTTTCCCTGCGATAGACCTGCAACCTGTCTAGTACCCCGCCTCTCGCCTGTAGAGCACTGGAGATAGGCACCAGCTACCCTGCGACTCTGTTGTATGGATGGATGGATGGATGGATGGATAGGTTATTTACTTTTACTCATTTGTCATTTTATTCTTGAAAATACTAGAATTTGCACATAACCTTATATTTTTGGCTGTCTGATTACTAAAACATTTGTACGTTTACATGGGTAAAAATATATTGAAATAATGCTACTCTTACTTGATTACAATTTTGGCCACTCTACCCACCTATGTCCCTCAGTTTCCTTCTTAAACTTTCCCCTAGCTGTTCTGCAGCCATCTAAAGAGTCCCAGTGATGTAACTAATCACATCTTGTCAATATTTAAAATCCATTGATGAATTCTCCCATTTGCTTTCACCGTGGTTGTACTGTGTCTTTCTGGTGCCATCTCAGTAAGTTCCTGTAAGATGAAATAGGCCTCAGCCTACCTAAAGCCCTGCATAACTTTAAGCACTGTGTATATGGCAAAGGATAAGCTGAACACCTGGTCATTTTAACTGACTTCCATCTTCGTTTTTTTTTTTCCCCAAATAGCTTTTTATATTACCCAAAACTGTATGAAAATGTAGATTGCATTTTCTTTCAATTATCTACATGATGCGGCTTCTGACAGAAGAAACACAAGAGGAACAAGAACAGAGATAATGTCAGAATTTACCTGGTTGGAAGTCTCTGTGATGCAGACAGAGTCTCCAGCCCTGTTCTCCCTCCAACACTGGAAGCATCTCTTTGTAAACCCAGTCCTCATCGTGGGTGCTGTAGGACACAAAGGCATCAAACTGATGGGGGTCAATTTTCTTCCTCCTCCTAGTGTCGTAGAGAAAGGCCAGGAAGAGTTGGAATGTGTAGACTAGATGATCCCTCTTGAAGTGGCCGACCAAGCATGTAAGGAGAGTTAGAAGAACCAGACAAGTGCTCGAAATGAAGAAGATAAAGCTGACATCATCCCAGCAGGACTCTATATGGAAATCCAGTAACAAGGTTCCTCGTTTGTGCGCAGGAAAGGAGCACACATACTGAGTGTTTACCACCTGTGTTTGCTTGTTGTTCTTTGCCCATTGGATGAAACCTGCGTTTGAGCAGTCACAGGTGAACGGGTTATTACTCAGGTCCAAGAATGTTAAAGAGGGGAGAGAGCTGAAGACAACCTCATCAATCACCATAATCTCATTGTGGGCCAGTTTCAGATATCTGAGTGCAGAAAGATTAGCCTGCATCAAAAAATTAACATATTTCAGCATTGAGCCAGAAAGATCTAATATCTGCAGGTTTCTGATTGGTCGAAACAGTTCAGGGTTCAAATCTGTCATATCACTACCTGTTAATGTTAGACTGTTGAGCCGGGTGTTAAACCGAAATGTATCAACATCTAGAGCTTGCTCATAGACATTCACAGCTTTGAAAGTTTCCAAATATCTCATAGCTTCAAGCATTTTCACACAATTTTTAAGAAAATTAATGTTATCTAGGTTGTTGATAACTGTAAGAGTTTTTAACAAATTTAAATTATTTAAGGTGCCATATTTGTTTTGATAAGGAGTTTTCAAAGAAAAGCCTTTTCCAAGGTAAACTGTAAGATTTACCAAGTGCTGCAATCCCTGAAGTTCGGGGTTATGCCCGTAAGAAAATGATATATTTAGATCTTCTAGGTTTCTCAGTTCAAGAAATGTTTCATTTTCCATTAGTGGTATGTTATCAGAGGCAATGTTGAAATGTTTTAAGGACTGTAAACCATCAAATGTATTTGCAAATAATTCATCTATGTCATTTTCACTCATGTCCAAGTACTCCAGCTTATGCAGGGCAAGTTTAAATGTGTCTCCAAATTTCTTCAGGTTATTGTGACTTAGATCTAAATACTTTAGTTCTGTAAGATGCTCTAAGACACATCTATCTAGATTGGAAATTTGGTTTGTATTCAGTTTAAGCTCTGTAAGACGTGTTGTGTTCTCAAAATCTTCACAGTTCAGATTTGAGATATAATTATTATCCAAGTGCAAGATCTTAAGGAAGGCAAGGCTCCTAATGTCATAGGAAACTCTGGTGAGCTTGTTTTCACTCACATTTAGGACCTGCAGCATCTGCATTGATTTTATTGAGCCTTTTGGCAGTTCATTGAGGCAAGTTTGCTGAAGGTAAAGCTCTCTGAGCTGTGAGCATGGTGCAAGTTTCAAAGTCAGGTTGTTTAGATTGTTGTAGAACAAATCCAGCCTCCTTAGTGATTGTATTTTGCAGGCAGTGGATAAAAGTCCGTTCCTTATCCAATTGTGCACCAAAGTTATTCTCAGATGTGTCAATGAGATGAGATTCTGCAGGACGTTTCGCATCCCTTTAAAGGAAATCACATCCTCATCAACATAAAGCTGTGTTATCTCTGCTAATAACATTTTGTCAGGTATGTCCCATTTCAATTTAATAGTAGCTAAACTACCTGAAAGATCTATCATCTGAAGGTGAGGAAAGATTGGTGTTGTGATGCTGAACTTTTTCAAGCGGTTACCAGAAATAATCAGCTGTTCTAAACTTGAAGATTCATTCAGCAGGAACATTTTGGTCTCAAAAGAAGAGAACTGATTACATCTAAGTTTAAGCATTTGTATTTGTGGCAACTGAATAATGGGCTGAATGTAGGCAATGTCTTGAAGCCCATTATGAGCTAAATCCAAAATTTGTAAATTTGTCAGGGGCTGAAAGGCAGAGCAATGAATGAACGCAATACTATTATGACTTAGATCAAGCATGGTAATGTTGGACAGGCCAAGAAACATGTTTCTAGTCAGGTTGATGAGCTCATTATGTGGCATGATGAGTGTTTTCAATGAAACCAAATCAATGAAAGAGCCATCATCCACACGAGTAATGCAATTCTTTGCCAAACTCAGATATCTCAGTCTAAACATGCCACGGAAATCATCTTTAATTTTCTGAAGTCGATTGCCTCCAAGTTCTATTGAAACAGCCTCTTTGGGAATATCATCAGGGACAATCACAAGTTTCCTGTTTGCACATTCCACAGAAACACCAGCAGATGGGTTCTCCTGATAGAGTATTGTACAGTTTTTCAGTGAATAAGCCAGAGAAGGGTTAATATGAAGCAGGAGACAGAAAAGTCTCAGAATGAAGTGTGAAGACCAAGTTTCTGATGCAGCCATGCTTATTTAGTTTATGAAAGCCTTTTGTGAGGTTGTTGTATGAAAATCATCTGTGAATGACAATAAACAATACATTTTTCATCAGTCAACATTATACAGCTATCAGCATATAACATATGATACAACAGCAACAGGTATTAGTTTCAGTTCAAATTCTGACAGGGAATTTAAAGGTTACCTAACTTGAGAGATTTTTTTCTAACTGTTCCCTCCCTGCCCTAAACAAGTCTAAGACTGCAAATTATCTAGAAGCTCTGATACCTATTAGAAATGTAAATGACGACAAAACACTGAAATATAGAGGCATAAATGAACAGGAACAGATATGTAAAACACTACTTAAAGTGGCACTAAACCCGATGTAAAATCATAACGCCGCCCCAGACAAATTTTAAAAAGCTCCATCAAAGTGGGCAGTGCCAAGAGCATCATTGCTAACATGGGCTACTGTTCAAAGCAGTAAAAAACAGAAAGTTTACATTTACATGTTGATTTATATTACCTCAAGCAGATAAGATGATTGAAGGTATAAAGCTTAAAACGCTATGATCAATATTGACTCGTTACGGGGGGGTATGTGAGTGAGATGGTTTCATACTGGAACTTGGGCCTGTGACGTAGACATGTACAGTGCCTTGCGAAAGTATTCGGCCCCCTTGAACTGGTCAACCTCTTTCCACATTTCAGGCTTCAAACATAAAGATATACAATTCTAATTTTTTGTGAAGAATCAACAACAAGTGGGACACAATAATGAAGGGGAAGGAAATTTATTGGATGTGTCAAACTTTTTTAACAAATAAAAAACTGAAAAGTGGGGCGTGCAATATTATTCGTCCCCCTTGCGTTAATACTTTGTAGCGCCACCCTTTGCTGCAATAACAGCTGCAAGTCTCTTGGGGTTTGTCTCTATCAGTTTTGCACATCGAGAGACTGAAATTCTTGCCCATTCTTCCTTGCAAAAGAGCTGGAGTTCAGTGAGGTTGGATGGAGAGCGTTCATGAACAGCAGTCTTCAGCTCTTTCCACAGATTCTTGACTGGATTCAGGTCTGGACTTTGACTTGGCCATTCCAACACCTGGATACGTTTATTTGTGAACCATTCCATTGTAGATTTGGCTTTATGTTTTGGATCATTGTCTTGTTGGAAGATAAATCTCCGTCCCAGTCTCAGGTCTCTTGCAGACTCCAACAGGTTTTCTTCCAGAATGGTCCTGTATTTGACCCCATCCATCTTCCCGTCAATTTTGACCATCTTCCCTGTCCCTGCTGATGAAAAGTAGCCCCAAACCATGATGCTGCCACCACCATGTTTGACAGTGGGGATGGTGTGTTCAGGGTGATGAGCTGTGTTGCTTTTACGCCAAACATATCATTTTGCATTGTGGCCAAACAGTTCAATTTTGGTTTCATCTGACCAGAGCACCTTCTTCCACATGTTTGGTGTGTCTCCCAGGTGGCTTGTGGCAAACTTTAAATGAGACTTTTTATGGATATCTTTGAGAAATGGCTTTCTTCTTGCCACTCTTCCATAAAGGCCAGATTTGTGCAGTGTACAACTGATTGTTGTCCTATGGACAGACTCTCCCACCTCAGCTGTAGATCTCTGCAGTTCATCCAGAGTGATCATGGGCCTCTTGGCTGCATCTCTGATCAGTCTTCTCCTTGTTCTAGATGAAAGTTTAGAGGGACGGCCGGGTCTTGGTAGATTTGCAGTGGTCTGATACTCCTTCCATTTCAATATGATTGCTTGCACAGTGCTCCTTGGGATGTTTAAAGCTTGGGAAATCTTTTTGTATCCAAATCCGGCTTTAAACGTCTCCACAACAGTATCTTGGACCTGCCTGGTGTGTTCCTTGGTCTTCATGATGCTCTCTGCGCTTTGAACAGAACCCTGAGACTATCACAGAGCAGGTGCATTTATACGGAGACTTGATTACACACAGGTGGATTCTATTTATCATCATCAGTGATTTGGGACAACATTGGATCATTCAGAGATCCTCACTGAACCTCGGAGTGAGTTTGCTGCACTGAAAGTAAAGGGGCCGAATAATATTGCACACCTCACTTTTCAGTTTTTTATTTGTTAAACAAGTTTGACACATCCAATAAATTTCATTCCACTTCATGATTGTGTCCCACTTGTTGTTTATTCTTCACAAAAAATTAGAATTTTATATCTTTATGTTTGAAGCCTGAAATGTGGCAAGAGGTTGACCAGTTCAAGGGGGCCGAATACTTTCGCAAGGCACTGTACCAAGCCGTACCGTTTGAACCAATAGGAAAATTCAACTGCAGTAGCCACCATTCAGCCCAAAAAGGGAAGCACTAAGACAGCTATAGGCCAAAAATTGCAGACTTAAACAAGTTTACATGAAAATGTAAAACATTCCAGAGTAGTAGAAAAGCCCAATTTATACAGATTATCTGCCAAAAAAAGTTGATTAGGGGTTTAGTTCCACTCTAAAGAAGGTCAAAACCCAACACACGTTCCAATGAAATCAGAGACACATGACAAGCAACGTGAAATTCCAACAAAGTTGCAATAAAATTGTCTTGTTTCTGATACAACAAAAATAAAAAAATAGTAATGTAGTCCCTGTACAAATCTGTGTATATATATTAAATATATCAGAATATGGGTTCAGACAAGGCGTGTTTGTCTGATTAAAAGCAACCTGTGAAGGTAGTCTTCTTTTTTAAAACTGGAAATTTACCTATAACGATAACATATACAGTAAGGCTCAAAATCATTCATTCTGTAGGGGATTTAGATTTAAACTTATTATCAATTAACCAAATAATTTGGAAATGCCACAGGATGAAATTCTCTTTTTTGTTTCATTTACATCGTTGTTAAAGGACAGCCTGTCAAACATTCTTCATATCCTTCTCAATAATTTATCAAAGTCTTTATTGTTGTAACAGCAATAAAACACTTCATATATTGCTGACAAGGTTTTTGCATCCTTTCACTGGCCGTATTTTGAGTTAAGCTTAAAGGTTTTGAAGTTGGAAGGCCTCCTTGCCATCACCCAAATCTTTCGCCCTCTCCAAAGATTTTATATTGGATTCAACAGGACATATCAGGAATCATGGCTGCGCCTTTCCAATATGTTCATTCTACTTCAAGTCAGATAAAAAAATGCTAAAAATACAAAACACATTTCATGTTGTCAGTGTTTTATTTAGGACTAAACATTGAGCTTGGATTTAATTGCATATTTAATTTTCCTTTTCAGGTTAAACAGCGAAGTTACTTAAACTTTTCTCAGATTTATCAGTTTGTCAGAGATTAATAAATAAAAATGAAATTTACTCACAGATGTTCCTCACATGTTTATGCCCATTCCCTGTAGCCTACATGGAGAAATAAGGATTGAAAGTGACTATTTAATCATCTCGAAACTTCCTCAAAATTAACAAAGAAAAAACATGAAGTTCATGATACATGTTTGCTTCCCTACAATGCTTGAAATGTTGAAGCTGTCCAAACAGCATCAAGTCACGTTGGTCATAATACATGTCAATGATTTACCATTATGAACTGAAACCATTTATGGTAACTCTTTGCAGTAAGGATGTAACATGCAATAATTTCAGAGGTCAAACTACAGCTATGTAGCAAGCTGAGGTTAGGTTGTTCACTTCTTTTAATAGAATCACTAACACAGCAGTTCTCATCTAGATTTTGACCCTTTCCTTATTGTCAGTGCTTTTGGTTCCTCATTCAGAACGACATTTGTCCTTTCATTATGTTTACTGCAGTGAAAGTGGAGCATGTGTGTAAATGAATCAATGGACAGAAGACAGAGCTTGTGGTACATCTGTGTTCAGTCTGAGAGTATAAAATGTGTAGTTTATCACCTTGAAGTCTTGTTGTGAAATTAGAGCTGAAGTGAATAAAATGCATCTTGATATGTGTACTGGAATGCTTCGAACTTGTTAAATCTATAAAAGGTTACATTCTTGACATTTTTTGAGCGAGATAACAAATTTCTCTTAACAAAGCAAAAGTCACAGGATAATAAAATCTAGGATGAAGTTCTTAGAATTAATCTCAATAAAACTAAACTCTTTGTGAACTCAAATATTAAATATAGTATGCACTTTTCTTTTTCATTTTGTGTGTATTGATTTTTACAGTGGAGGATTCTTTACTTATTTATTTTTTAACAGAATTAAATTAAACTCTTTTTACTTTGGGTTTTCCAGACAAAAAATAGCTCTCACATTTACATTGGAGTTTATGGTCCTGTGAAAAATGTCAACACTCTTCAACATCCTGTGTGTATTTGGCTAAACGAATGAGAACTACGAGAAATATGAATAAACAATACAAACTGATTAAAACCCCTTTTAGAAGTTTTTTGAATATGTAATTATAAAAAAGGAATTTCTTGTGTGATATAAATTTACCCCTACATTTATTCTCACTTTAAATGGCAACAATTATGCATCGACATATCTCACCAGTTGCATATGATTAGCACATTGTTATTCATAATTTTGAAGGAGGTTTACCCTGTGTAAATATCTTCGATTTGTTTCTGCACGGGTCAAGTTACAATGAACAAGATGTTGAGATCAAAAGAAAAACGGCAGTCACAGATGTTCCACTTTCCAAAAAACAGATTACAAGTGGAGGACATTTAAAAACAGCTGCCAACAGGCACAAGCTCACCATCATAGAATTCACCATGTCCTTGAGTGCTTGAGGAAAATGTAAAATCATCTGTAAAAGAACATCTGAAGTAAAATTTACACGCAGCAAAATGACAATGGAATTTATCTAGTTAGACTGACAGAGGTAAATTAGAGGCATCAAAATAAAAATCTAACAATGAGTAAAATATAAGTCTAAATCTATCTGGTGGGGGGAAAAATGACGAATAAAAATGAGTAGGGTAGTTCTCAGTAACAGAACTCTGTGGGGCAGCAACAAAGAGACGAGCCTTAATGAGACTGAATTTAGGAAAAGAAAAGGAAGATGGAAATTACCAACAGAGCATAAAACATTTCAGGAACAATAGGGAAGTAAAACAAAGTCTCGACTTAAAAAAATACTAAGAAAAAACGCAGCAGGTGGGAAAGTCAACATGACTAAAATCATAGACCATGATGAAATAATTGGTTATTAAACTTTATAAAGATAAATAATGCTTCAACATCAAATCTAATAATGAAATTGAATTAAACAATCAATGAAATCTCCAATTGAAGTTAAAATGAAGTCAATGGCAAAAACAAAAGTGACTAAAAACTTTTCAAGATTGAAAAGCGCTGTTGATTCAATAAAAACTAAAACTAAATCAAATTACAATTTTGGAAAGTGGTTTTACTTCTGTAACAAGGTTTTAACTGTGCGTGCTTTCCATGTATTCACACAGAAATTGCCACAGTTGAGAAATAGAAGTCCACTGCATGCTATCAGAGCAGAGCAGAGCACTTATATTCAGAGGAAAACTTGCATATAGAATGTGTTTTCACTGCTTTTGTCAAAGCACCATGAGGAAAAAAATGAACCTGGTTAAAAAATAAAAGAGGGTCCACCAAAGCAATGCAACAATGGGTCATAATAATAATGATAATAATTTGTGCTAAAAGATGTTAAATACTGCAAAACTTTACTTGCTTGACCAGAGCCACACACACACACACACACACACACACACACATATATATACATATATATATATATATATATATATATATATATATATATATATATATATATGTATATATATATATATATATATATATATATATATATATATATATATATATATATATATATATATATGTATATATGTATATATATATATATATATATATGTATATATATATACACACACACACAGATGATCATGGTGCTCGCTATGACAGGCTTAACTGTGGATGCAAAAAATGTGGCTAATTAGCAGTTTGGTTTGACCTTCTCCAGGTTATGATAAAAGTACATTTTATACAAAAATAAGGCTATAATGACTTTGTTTAAAATCTTTCATTTTTAATGAAATAAAACACTTTCTGTCATTTGAATATGCATTGGAAAAAATTTACATTCCTGTAAAGTACTTTTACATCTCAGAAGGGCAATGAGTTTAAATTGACACAAACCAGTGAAATGTGTTTCATAAAGGCAGCACTGGTGCTACTACAGCTTGTACGCAGTTTTTGGGGCTATTAGCGAGAAGTCACAGGTGACTAATATAAACATAATTCAATTCAATTCAATTCAGTTTATTTATATTGCACCAATTCACAACACGTCGTCTCAAGGCACTTCACAACAGTCAGGTACATACATTCCAATTAACCCTAATCATTGAACAGTGCAGTCAGATTCAGTTATTTATTCAAATTGAATAAAAAGTTTTTCTGTCTAAGGAAACCCAACAGATTGCATCCAGTCAGTGACTTGCAGCATTCACTCCTCCCGGATGAGCATGTAGAGACAGTGGACAGTCACTGGCGTTGACTTTGCAACATAATGTTTAGTTCTGCTTTCTCTGCTCTGCTAAACGCCTGTGAGATAGGAAACAGATAAGAATCGAAGGAGGAACAACAAGGGCCGCTGTTCGTAAACACTAAAACCCTGACAAATACTGCACCAATAACAAAGATTTACAAAATGTTTATGTACAGTAAGCATCAACTCTTGATGCATTTGTTCAAATATTTATATTTATATAAATAAATATTATATTTATATTCCAGATTTTTGAGAATAAAAAAAACTGGGAGCATATCCCAACTTTTAACTTTTTACCTTAATGTGACATGTATCTTATGCAAGTCATATGAAATAAAAAAAAATCCCCTCGAAAAATATAAAAAAAGAAAAAAAGGTTGCTGTGACCTTGTTGCATAATAATGCATATCCTTAAACCAATACTTTGTGGAAACATCTTTTGGTTTTATATCTGTATTCACTCTTATTTGGTGCGAGTCTATTAGAATGCCACATCTTGGCTCGATTGTTTTTTTGTCCACCCTATATTGCAAAAGGTCTTCTAATCGCTCAGATTGAGGACTTCTCTTGTCTACAGCCCTCCCCAGGGTACCACAATTTCAGATTTAGTTCCAGACCTTGGTTAGACCATCCCTAAACTTTTATTATCTTCTGGTTAAGCCGTTCTGTTGTTGATTTGGATGTATGCTTGGTCTCAGTATGGTGCCAAAAAAAAAGATTCCCCTTTATCTTCAGCTTTCCAGCAGAGACCTAAAAGTTTTGGGTAAAGACTGACTGGAATTTAAAAAATGCTTATAATGTTATCCACCCTGAAAATAAACTCTAGTTCCTTCTTAATAAAAGTAACCCCAGAGCATGATGTTTCCACCACCGCGTTTTACAGTGGGTATGGTGTTTTATTTGGTAATGCACAGGGCTCCTTCCAAGCTAAATATACCTTTTGAAATTGCCCAAAAGTTCTAGTTTAGTTCTATCAGATCAGGTGTCCCAGTTTAAGTTATGGAGATCCACTCCTACAACTTTTAGATGTATCCCTGTTAAAGTACACCTAAGTTAAATAAAGAGATAACTTCCAGGCTGCTGCAGAACATGATAACATATACAGGTCCTTCTCAAAATATTAGCATATTGTGATAAAGTTCATTATTTTCCATAATGTAATGATGAAAATTTAACATTCATATATTTTAGATTCATTGCACACTAACTGAAATATTTCAGGTATTTTATTGTCTTAATACAGATGATTGTGGCATACAGCTCATGAAAACCCAAAATTCCTATCTCACAAAATTAGCATATTTCATCCGACCAATAAAAGAAAAGTGTTTTTAATGCAAAAAACGTCAACCTTCAAATAATCATGTACAGTTATGCACTCAATACTTGGTCGGGAATCCTTTGGCAGAAATGACTGCTTCAATGCGGCGTGGCATGGAGGCAATCAGCCTGTGGCACTGCTGAGGTCTTATGGAGGCCCAGGATGCTTCGATAGCGGCCTTTAGCTCATCCAGAGTGTTGGGTCTTGAGTCTCTCAACGTTCTCTTCACAATATCCCACAGATTCTCTATGGGGTTCAGGTCGGGTGAGTTGGCAGGCCAATTGAGCACAGTGATACCATGGTCAGTAAACCATTTACCAGTGGTTTTGGCACTGTGAGCAGGTGCCAGGTCGTGCTGAAAAATGAAATCTTCATCTCCATAAAACCTTTCAGCAGATGGAAGCATGAAGTGCTCCAAAATCTCCTGATAGCTAGCTGCATTGACCCTGCCCTTGATAAAACACAGTGGACCAACACCAGCAGCTGACACGGCACCCCAGACCATCACTGACTGTGGGTACTTGACACTGGACTTCTGGCATTTTGGCATTTCCTTCTCCCCAGTCTTCCTCCAGACTCTGGCACCTTGATTTCCGAATGACATGCAGAATTTGCTTTCATCCGAAAAATGTACTTTGGACCACTGAGCAACAGTCCAGTGCTGCTTCTCTGTAGCCCAGGTCAGGCGCTTCTGCCGCTGTTTCTGGTTCAAAAGTGGCTTGACCTGGGGACCTGTAGCCCATTTCCTGCACACGCCTGTGCACGGTGGCTCTGGATGTTTCTACTCCAGACTCAGTCCACTGCTTCCGCAGGTCCCCCAAGGTCTGGAATCGGTCCTTCTCCACAATCTTCCTCAGGGTCCGGTTACCTCTTCTCGTTGTGCAGCGTTTTCTGCCACACTTTTTCCTTCCCACAGACTTCCCACTGAGGTGCCTTGATACAGCACTCTGGGAACAGCCTATTTGTTCAGAAATGTCTTTCTGTGTCTTACCCTCTTGCTTGAGGGTGTCAATAGTGGCCTTCTGGACAGCAGTCAGGTCGGCAGTCTTACCCATGATTGGGGTTTTGAGTGATGAACCAGGCTGGGAGTTTTAAAGGCCTCAGGAATCTTCTGCAGGTGTTTAGAGTTAACTCGTTGATTCAGATGATTAGGTTCATAGCTCGTTTAGAGACCCTTTTAATGATATGCTAATTTTGTGAGATAGGAATTTTGGGTTTTCATGAGCTGTATGCCAAAATCATCCGTATTAAGACAATAAAAGACCTGAAATATTTCAGTTAGTGTGCAATGAATCTAAAATATATGAATGTTAAATTTTCATCATGACATTATGGAAAATAATTAACTTTATCACAATATGCTAATATTTTGAGAAGGACCTGTAGGTGGCTAGAGAAATTGTACCAATAGACACAGTATCGAAATGGTTTTATTCCCCACAGGACAGACATTCTCCTCCACCCATGCTCAGCCTCCTGCCTTGTGGTTGCCCCAAGGGACAAATAAACTGAGAACTTACAGAACCGAACACAAGCAGGGTTACAGGCAGGAACACGGAGACATGGAACAGGGAGGTAAGCAGCACATCCAGCGGTGAAAAATTAAAAGCAGAAGGTATAAATACTGGGGTACAGAGGAGGATGAGCAAGGAAGGCTAAGAAATTGGGAGCAGCTAATGTCAGGGTTTGGACTTTTTGGACTTTTGTTTGTTGTTTTGTTTACTTTAGTTAGATGCTCTTGTTTATGGTTTGTATTCATGTTGTTTATTACCTTTGTTTTCTAATAGTTCTAGTTTCCTCTCACCCTTGTCCCCTTGGTGTTGCTTTACTTAGAATGGTTTCATTATTATTGTTATTGTGATTATTAGTTCTGTATCTTCCTTGGATTCTCTGTGTTTATTTATGTTAGGTATTTTGTTCTCCCTGTTGTTAGGTCAGCTTTAGTTATTGTTTACATCTTTGTTTGTCCTCATGTTCCCTGCTTGGTTCTAGTTAATTCAGTCAGTGTGGTTTTAGGTTTGTTTACTTTTGTAATCAGGGTTTCCTTATGGGTACTTTGTTTATACTTATGTTGCTAGTTCTTAGGTTGTTGTTGTTGTTGTTCTTCTGTTTCCTCCAGTTTCTCTGTTTCCTTCAGTTCTTGGTTATTCCCATGATGTCACTGTCCACATAAAACCCCACTTCTCCCACAAGTCTTTCTCTACCATCCGGACTCTGTGCGAGGCTGGCCGGCGAGACAGCGCGCTAATGTTGCTTTGCTGGCAAACAGACAAACTCTTCAAAACTGGATCCAGGGGTGTCATAAGATCACGCGATCATATGCAAAGTTAAGTACGAGTGAATCACTGTTTGTGTACCCGGTGATTTCATTCATAAAGAAGGGAAATTAAGGTATAAGCATTGCTTTAATTTGTTTCTGAGGCCTGCAGAAGCAAACTGTGCTCCAAAGAATCTCCTGCAGAGATGCTGTCTCTACAAGCTGAGTCTGAGAGGACGACAACAGGAGCCGCATCCCGTGGTAACGTGCAGTGTGGTCAGCGGACAGAACGAGCCGTCTTCCAGGCACTGCTCCGGAGGTTAGCTGGAAGCGAACCGTTTGTTGACTGTGGACATTTCTTCAAACTTCATCGTCGCCCGGACAACTCCTCAATACGTTCATAAGAGGTTAGGTTTGGGCAGAATAATAGAGAAGGATTTAGATTGAACTGATCTAAATGTTTTTCATTTTATGAAGTTTGATTTTGTTTGGATTGAACTCAGCTATCTTGGTGCTAGCAGACTTATCTGCGGCACACTTGTTCAGTTTTGTGTTCTTTGTTTGTGTGTTTTTAAAGTTAAGACAAACTTTACTTGAAGGGTGATTTTTAAACAGAATATTGATCATAACGCGCCGTCTGCGTTTATGCATTTTAACCCTTTTATTAACAGTATTTTTAAAGGCGTGTGTTTCATTCTGGTGCTAAGCTATCAGCTTCCTTTGTTAGCTTTCACTGCTAACAAGCTAAGAACACATGCTTGCCTGCTAGGGAATATTTAACAGAAAGGTTGTTAGTCTTCAAGCTAGTAAATAATAGTCCCTAAACATTATTTTACTAAAGCTAATTAGACACCGTTGAGAAATGGTCATCCAGAAGGTTGGTTTTATTCAGCAGATCATTCTTTGAAACATTATTTTATTAAAATAATATTTTATCTGATCTTGCATTGTGAAGGGTTGTCTAAAGGTATGCTGATTATTGCCTAAGTTGGTTCCAAGACTAACTTAACTTCACTTCCAGATTCTTCACGATAATCCTTGGTTCTCAAACATAAACATTACATGGTAATGTTGCATCACTCTTTTGGTCATGGTTTTCAATCATCTTTAATCAACTTGTTTATATTGTACAAATCTACTTGCCAATGATTAGGTAAAATAAACAACAAAAGCATTGATTAACAATCATAAACTAATCCTGAAACAATTGACTAAAAATGTATTTAAAATTAAGATTTATCAAGAGTCGGTCTCTTCCTCAGTCCAAAAACCAAGGTTTTTACAGACCAGTTCAGAGTTCTAATTTCTACTTTAATTTAACAGATGCAACTTTAAAAGGGAGGAGCCTATCAAAGTCTCCACACCACCTGGACCTATCTGACAGCATCACGACCACCACAATAGGACTGAAGAGTGCCTTACTTCGGCCTGACATAGCTGTTTCTATCACCTCTGTCATGGACCCTGCTTGGATCTCTTTCTCTGCTAGCCTGGAGGTCACTCAGAAGCATTTCTGGCACAAGGTTCAGATGTTTGGAGGTTTCCCCTGCATTGAACTGATTTACAAATATTAAAGTTGAAAGCTTCCCTAAATAGGTTTACAGTGTTAGGAATGTGGGGATGTGTTCATTTGCACTAGGCCATTAACAGAGCAAATCGGTGGCTTTCAAGATTTGTCTTTTTGTACACAGGCAAAATGTTTCTTTAACATTTACTTTTAAGTAAGAGAATGTAAATAGAATAAAAAATGTCCATTGTAAGTGATTATTTCTGGAATAAAAAAAAAACTAAACCCTTAGAATTTATGAGAATCTATTTTCCTTTCATTAAAATGAGTTTTGCAAAGAATAGGATGCTATTGTTTTATAAGAACAAACACTGGGTGGTGCTGTTAATCCTCCACTGATCATCTTGATAAGAACAAAAAGTCCAAAAACCAACTGATTCAACACAATGATCAATTAAACTAAACTTTTCTGAGAATCTGATCATTTGTGATCTTGAAATAAATTTTTGAAACTTTTAATTTTTGTTTGTAAAGAAATATGTAGTGAGATGGAATAACATTTATCCATGAAATGTTGGGAATCTCTAAGGTTCTGGATTAAGATTTCCAACAGAAAAACTAGCATTTAAATTTTAGCCAAGTTTCTTTATTAAAGATTCCTAACAGGTGGCATTATAATTCCTCTGCAGGTTTAGCATGTCTAATTTTTCTCTTTTCTTTTAAAGAACACAAAATACATTGCTTTTATGGTGTAAACATCCATCTTCTCTAACTGCTAAGGCAGAGTACCCAGAGAAAACCCACACATGCGTAGAGAGAACATGCAAACTCCATGCAGATAGACCCCTGGCTGGGAATCAATCCCTGGACCTTATTGCTGCAAGGAAACAGCACTTCCAACTGCACCACCTTGCAGCCCTGGTTTAAACACCAATTTGGGTTTATTTTGTCTACTTTCTATTCTGATGGGCTGCTGAACATGTCCAAGGCTTGACCCTTGGGACCTTTTCTGATCTCATAGTACTTATGTTACAACACTGTAGCTTTCTGCAAATTGACAAGGAGTAGGATTTTCTTTTTATAGTTCAATTACTTTTTATAGTCTTCTATGATTCACTATTTGGTCCTTTTACATCTGTGTTACTTTTCTCAACATCCCTCTGGTCGGGTCGGCAGGTCTTTGTTCTCAGTAAGAGCGTCCCCTGTCTGCAGAGCTCTCTGGACATTCTGCCAGAGGACTCCTAGGTGTGGTGCTGCCTTAACCCAGCTCAGGTAGGTGCGTTTCTTCACCAGCTTCCTCGTGCGGTAATATGGAGATAGATGATGGGGAGGTATCTCCTCTAAAAACAGCAGGATCAGCACATCCTTCTGCTCGTCAAACATACGAAAGCTACAAAAGGTCAGATGAAAGAGAGTAAATGTTAAAAAATTCACACTTTATTTAAATGGTCCTTATCATGGTAAGCAGTTTCATTCTACAAATTAGTATTTATTGCTCTGATTGCAACAGCAAAAATATAATAAGAATAAAAAAGGATTTTTGACGCAAAGGTGTCATTTTATTGCCATACTAAGGTGAATACAATAGTAGGGAAGACTGCAGATCTAACAATTCAGATTAATTTTCAGGTTTCTTTATCTATCTTACCTGCAGGTAAGTCATACAGCTTGATACCTTCATTGTAAAACAGTAAAATATAATGCAAGGTGGATGAAATATAATGGACATGTGACAGAAAGAATACAGACAACCTCAATAAAAACAGATTCACAATTTCAAAGCTTAATGTAAAAAGTATTTGAAACAAACCTACTTACAAACCCCAACCATCTTTGTATTCAAATTTTAGAAATCACTATTTAGGTTGAGTAAAAATCTTACAGTTTTTTTTAACCTGTATTAGTCACCAGAAACAGCATCTGGTCAATTCAGCATTTTCAAGAAGACAAAAATTGTTGTTTTAATTATCAAATCCAATGCTGATGGTGTATGAAGAATGTTTTACTTTTTTTGACTTGCATAAAGCAATTAATTGAAAAACAGTCCCCCCACCTGGCCATCTGGATCTCTCTGAAGCACCATTCACTCTGCAGGTAGCTGCAGCTAATCACACAGATGGTCTTCCTGCTGGCGTAGATACCATCAGAGATGCTTTCTATGATAGATTTACCTGTAAATGCAACAAATATACTACTTTATCAGTTTGTTAAAGATATCATTTTTAAATATTGTGCAAATATCAATGATAACTGTTTTTTTGCACGTATCACAAGAAGCTGCTATGTTAGACAGTTTGCTTGCATTAGCTGCAAACACATCTATAAAAACTTTAAACCACAAGCTAATTTCAACTGATGGCATATAAGGACTGGTCTAGAATGAACATGTTCCCCACAGTAGAAGAATTGAATTTGTTCAGTTAACCTTTCAGTGGTGTTAATATGCAAGCCTCTGTAGAAAGGTTTAAGCCTCTTGTTTGACCAATAAATAAACACTACCTGGCACAGTTACAGTTTTCTACATCTGCAGTCGATATTTTGGCTAACAGGCAAATCAGATAAAACACTTTACAAGCAGTTTACATTGTTAAATCTGATTATTTTGAACAGTTTTCACTGCTAATCCAAAAAGATTGTGGCAAACTGTTTACAAAATCTGGAAAATAAACTTCCAGTCTACCTCTGTCACTAAGCATTGACAATATTATAGTGTCAGACAAGTTGCACATGGTTGACCTTTTTTAATTAACATTTATTTAGGATATATTTAAAAATAGCAAATGCCATGCAACCACCTACAGCACCACCACCTACTAATCTGACTCTCCACCTGGGAGAGTTAGATGTTCACCACAAAATGTAACTTGCTCATATACAGGGGTTGGACAATGAAACAGAAACACCTGGTTTTAGACCACAATAATTTATTAGTATGGTGTAGGGCCCCCTTTTGCGGCCAATACAGTGTCAATTCGTCTTGGGAATTACATCTACAAGTCCTGCACAGTGGTCAGAGGGATTTTAATCCATTCTTCTTGCAGGATAGTGGCCAGGTGACCAAAGGTTTGGCTATAGCAGCCCGGCCGTGTATATTGACCCTGTGGAGCTCCCGACGGACAGTTCTGGTGGAAACAGGAGAGTTGAGGTGCACATTTAATTCTGCCATGATTTGGGCAGCCGTGGTTTTATGTTTTTTGGATACAATCCGGGTTAGCACCTGAACATCCCTTTCAGACAGCTTCCTCTTGCGTCCACAGTTAATCCTGTTGGATGTGGTTCGTCCTTCTTGGTGGTATGCTGACATTACCCTGGATACCGTGGCTCTTGATAAATCACAAAGACTTGCTGTCTTGGTCACAGATGCGCCAGCGAGACGTGCACAACAATTTGTCCTCTTTTTAACTCTGGTATGTCACCCATAATGTTGTGTGCATTTCAATATTTTGAGCAAAACTGTGCTCTTACCCTGCTAATTGAACCTTCACACTCTGCTCTTACTGGTGCAATGTGCAATCAATGAAGAAGGGCTACCAGGCTGGTCCAATTTAGCCATGAAACCTCCCACACTAAAATGACAGGTGTTTCAGTTTCATTGTCCAACCCCTGTAGGTTTATGATACAAAAACAAAAAAGTCTGAAAAAAATTAAGCCATAGTTTACCTGGTTGGAAGTCTCTGTGGTGCAGACAGAGTCTCCAGCCCTGCTCTCCCTCCAATACTGGAAGCATCTCTCTATAAACCCAGTTCTCATCATAGGCATTGTAGGACACAAAGGCATCAAACTGAGGGTCTCAAACTGAGGGTCTCCCTTTGTCCTCTTCCTGCTGTCATATAGAAAGGCCAGGAAGAGGTGGAATGTGTAGGCTAGCTGCCACCTCAAGACATGATGGATGAAGGATGTAAGGAGAGTTAGAACAACCAGATAAGTGCTGGAAATGATGTAAAAAAAGCTGCCATCATCCCAACAGGACTGGAAGTCAAAGTCTAGTAAAAAACGTCCTCTCTTTTCGACAGGAAAGGAACATATATACTGATGAGGGTTTGCCACTTGTGTTTGCTTGTTGTTCATTGCCCATTGGATAAAACCTGCGTTTGAGCAGTCACAGGTGAACGGGTTATTGCTCAAGTATGTTAAAAGGGGAAAGACTGGAAGACAGTTTCATTAATCACAGTGAGCTCATTGTTTCTCAGTTTTTATATATTTTAGAGCAGAAAGACTGGCACGGACCAGAAAATCCAAACACCTCAGCTTAGATTTAGAAAGATCCAGAGTCTGCAACTTTTGGATTGGTTGAAAGACTTCAGGATTTAAATTTGACAAATCAGTTTTGGCAGTTAATAGACTCTTGAGCTGTGTGTAAAGCTCAAGCATGTCAACATCTGGAAGGAATGCATAAATATTCACAGCTGTAAAAGTCTCCAAATGTTCCATACCCCTAAGCATATCTGCTGGTGTGTTAAAGGGAAGGCCAGTGTGATCCCCAAAACAAATCGCTTTCAGTCTTTTCATTGACTTGAAGGGAAAAAATATATCCTTATTTACTTTTAAATGAGGAATAATGTTTTGATAGATGAATTTGAATGTAACATTTTCTAATAGCTGTAATCCATACATTATTGGTTCTTTGTGTTCAAGAGTTTCAAGGTTGTTCCCTTTATGAAATGTTTCAGGCTGTTCCACATTGAAAAAATATGTCCCAACATTTAACTCTTTAAGTGACTGTGAACTCTGAAAATCACTCGTTCTTAGATACGTTATAGAGGTGTCTGTCATATCTAAAAACTCCAGATTCTTTAAAGCAACTTTGAATGTGTCTCCAAAGGTTAGCAGAAGATTTTTATTTAAGTCTAAACGCTTTAAACCTGTGAGATTTTGAACAACACACTTATCCAGTCTCGCAATGCGGTTTGTGTTCAGGTAAAGCTCTGTGAGATGTGTTGTGTTCATAAAATCTTCACAGGTCAGCTCGAAGATACGATTGGAATTAAAGTCTAAGATCTTAAGGCAGACGAGGCTTCTGACATCCTGTGAAACTCTGGTGAGCAAATTCTGACTCACATTTAGGGACTGCAGTTGCTTCATTGGCTGTATTGACCCTTTTGGCAGTTCAGTTATCCTGTTGGTGGACAGGTTCAGCTTTGTGAGCTGAAAGCATGTTGAAAGCTCAGTGGGTATATTGTCAAAGCGGCTTTTTGACAAATCCAGCCTTCTCAGTATTGGTATTTTGCAGACTGTTGACAGTAGTCCTTTTCCAATGCAGTCTGCCAAATAACTCAACTGCAGATGAAGCAGTGAGATAAGACATGTGAGTTCTTGGATGCTTTCAAGGGACAGCAATTTTTGTTCAAGATAAAGCTGTTATGTTACTGAGTAAAGTTTTGTCAGGTACATCACACTTTGCATGAGGTTGAGATCCACAAGCCGAAAGATCTAACATTTGCAGGTAGGGAAAGATTGATGTTATGCTAATCCTTTTCAGGTAAACACTAGAAACATCCAACTCATTAAGACTTGAAGACACATTCAGCGGTAGGTCTTTGGTCTCTGCTGTTGTTAATGTTCTTCAAGGATGATCATGTGCAGACAACATACATACACACTAATAAAAGTTTTTTCATCTACAGTGCTTAACTATCCATTAGAGAGTCATCTTTGATTTTGAATTATGCATTTCACAGTACTCCATAGACGTATGTTAAATACAGAGGTTAAAAGTAAAATGGAGGCTGTGTTTTAGTAGGGCAGAGTATTTTTTGACATTTGCAAGGCTGATTCTAGCTTTTCCATTCCAGATTTTTAAGTTTTCTTGGCAGACTGACTTATAAATTGGTGTATCAGTTTTTAATGGGTGATATGGGCCTCACTATATACAGTCAGAGGCTCACAAAAGCAAATACTGCTCTATAAACTAAGAAAATTA
Source organism: Girardinichthys multiradiatus (assembly GCF_021462225.1). Classification (NCBI taxonomy): domain Eukaryota; kingdom Metazoa; phylum Chordata; class Actinopteri; order Cyprinodontiformes; family Goodeidae; genus Girardinichthys; species Girardinichthys multiradiatus. The sequence goes on along the minus strand of NC_061806.1, from coordinate 34,975,387 downwards.
TAAATGATTTATTAGAGGATTTGAAAACATCTTTATTTAGTGTTTATCATGTATTACCACAGGATGTCCAATTCTTACAATGATATTGTTTTTTATAACAATAAACAATAATATAATTACACATGTTCAAGCATAAGGGTGTTCAAGCAGGGCACCCTAGGCAGGAGGTCGATGATCGACTTTATTGTCGTATCGTCTGACATTCGCCCATATGTTTTGGACACTTGGGTGAAGAGAGAGGCTGAGCTGTCCACTGATCACCACCTGGTGGTGAGTTTGATCCGCTGGAGGAGGAGAAAGCCGGACAGACTTGGCAGGCCCAAGCGTATAGTGAGGGTCTGCTGGGAACGTCTTGCAGAGCCCTCGCCATGGATGTATTCAACTCCCACCTCCGGGAGAGCTTTGGGGATGTTGGAGACATAGAGTCAGAGTGGACCATGTTCTCCGCATCTATTGTCGATGCTGCTGCCTGTAGCTGCGGCCGTAAGGTCTGCGGTGCCTGTTGCGGCGGCAATCCCCAAACCCGGTGGTGGACACCAGTAGTAAGGGACGCTGTCAAGCTGAAGAAGGAGTCCTATCGGCTGTGGTTGGCTTGTGGGATTCCTGAGGCAGCTGACAGGTACCGTGAGGCCAAACGTGCCACGGCCTGGGTTGTGGCAGAGGCAAAAACTCAGTCCTGGGAGGAGTTTGGTGAGGCCATGGAGAAGGACTACCGGTTGGCCTCAAAACGATTCTGGCAAACCATCTGGCGCCTCAGGAGGGGGAAGCAGTGCTTCGATCACACTCCTCAGCCTCCCTGGTAAGGCCTATGCCAGGGTATTGGAGAGGAGAGTCCGGCCGATAGTCGAACCTCGGCTTCAGGAGGAGCAGTGTGGTTTTCGTCCCGGCTGTGGAACACTGGACCAGCTCTATACCCTCTACAGGGTGCTCGAGGGTTCATGGGAGTTTGCCCAACCGGTCCACATGTGTTTTGTGGATCTGGAGAAGGCATTCCACTGTGTCCCTCGTGGTGCCCTGTGGGGGGTGCTCCAGGAGTATGGAATCGGGGGGCCCTTTATTAGGGGCCATCCGGTCTCTGTTCAAGCAGAGCAGGAGTTTGGTCTGCATTGCCGACACTAAGTCAAACCTGTTCCCGGTGCATGTTGGACTCCGGCAGGGCTGCCCTTTGTCACCGGTCCTGTTCATAACTTTTATGGACAGGATTTCTAGGTGCAGCCAAAGGCCGGAGGGGTCTGGTTTGGGGACCAGTGGATTTCGTCTCTTCTTTTTGCAAATGACGTGGTCCTGCTGGCCCGTTCTAGCCAAGGCCTACATCATGCGCTGTGGCAGTTCGCAGCCGAGTGTGAAGATCAGCTCCTCCAAGTCAGAGGCCATGGTTCTCAACCGGAAAAGGGTGGCTTGTCCTCTTCAGGTTGGACGGGAGTTCCTGCCTCAAGTGGAGGAGTTCAAGTATCTTGGAGTCTTGTTCACGAGTGAGGGAAGAATGGAGTGGGAGATCGACAGATGGATCGGTGCGGCTGCCGCAGTAATTGGGGCGCTGTGCCAGTCCGTTGTGGTGAAGAGAGAGCTGAGTCGAAAAGCAAAGCTCTCGATTTACAGGTCGGTCTACGTTCCTACCCTCACCTATGGCCATGGACTTTGGGTCATGACCGAAAGAATGAGATCCCTGATAGAAGTGGCTGAAATGAGATTCCTCCATAGGGATAGGGTGAGGAGCTCGGCCATCCGGGAGGGGCTCAGAGTAGAGCCGCTGCTCCTCCACATCGAGAGGAGCCAGTTGAGGTGGCTCGGTTATCTATATCGGATGCCTCCTGGACGCCTTCCTTGGGAGATGCTCCAGGCATGTCCCACCGGGAGGTGGCCCAGGGGATGGCCCAGTACACGCTGGAGGGACCATTTCTCTCGACTGGCTTGGGAACGCCTTGGGCTACCCCCAGAGAAGCTGGAGGAGGTGTCTGGGGAGAAGGACGTCTGGGCGTCTCTGCTGAGTCTGTTGCCCCCGTGACCCGGTCCCGGATAAAGCGGAAGACGACAGGTATGAGTATGATAATTACACATCTCTTGTGTCAATGTATTAAAGGGCTTGAAGTAGTCAGTAACCATGGGGAAAAAAAAGTTAAAGGTCTCCATTTATTATCATAACTTTAAGTTTCAGCTCCAGTGTTTTTGAAGTGTTACACTAATTTCTTTTGAGTTCCTTGTATCTTTGGTTACCCTGTCTGCATTTCTGTATTAGTTGTCTTAATGAGGTCCTGCAAAGGAAAATGTAGGTAAGCTTAATTACTGATATACACCGATAGAACCTCTGTTTGTTTTTCTAGGCTTGACCAGGTTTTTTAAATTCAAAAGTTACCTAAATAAATACACAAATGTGAGTTCTTTGCATGTTCAGCCAATTTTTACAAGTATGTTTAAATAAAATTAAAAATTAAACCATGTTTTTTCATGTCGAAATGTCAGGTAATGAATAAATGTTTCTAATACTCAGTCAATGATCAGAACTTTACAATTCATCTTAGGTGACTACATTGCAAGCTTGGGGTTTGTTTCAGCTGTTTCTCATTAGAGCGAATAGCTGCGAGCTGCAGATTCACAAATCTGCTTTAAACACCAACCAAAAAAGAGGATGTTATGCTCACAACGTATTGCAACCTAAACCCCCACTGTACTGTCCTCAGCAGGTTAAAGTGATTTAAATGCATAAATAGTAAAAGTTCTGTCCTTTTGTAATAATTGATATAACTGCCATTTGAACTCTAACCAGCTATAACTTCATTGGACATCATGAGCCAGTTTTTCCTCACCAGCAGTTCACACAATGGATTTCTTTTAGATGCTCTTCCAACAAAACCCCTGCAAGTCAGAGATATCCCAAAGGAGCTGTAGCTGTGAAGATAATATAATACAGACCTGCTCACTACTTATGTAAATCTGAACCAATTTAAAGCTGTTCAGTTCCAAACGTTGTCATCTTGAGCTGGGGTTTGTAGGACCAACAGGCCAGCTGGACGGTGGGCCTGTGAACTGGTAGGGCTAATCTGCAGAAATAAGGAGCAGCTGGTGGCAGGGAGAATGCAGAGCATCTGAAGGACTGAGGCTAATTAATGAGTGGGAACACAGAGGAGTAACACAAATATCAAAACACCAGAATTAACCTTGAACCCTAATATACTAAGAATAACCAGAAAAACGGCAAATAAAAAGGGAATTGCAGAGAAACAGACAAGAAGTTGAAAACACAAACACCTAACACAGGAGAATCATAACACATTGGGCTTGTTTTTCTACTTATACTATCTAAAAGCTGTCTGGGTAAAACCAGTCTAATTTGGGTTACTTTGCTAACCCAAATTAGACCTTGTGTCAAGGTCGAGGATTTGAAGGTAAGACCAGAGCGCAGAATATGGCAAGGAGGCAGCATGGTGAGTAGCTTGAGGTTTAATTTGATAATTGCACACAGAGTTACAGGCAGGCAGGCTGAGTTCAAAGTACAGGCAGCTCATTCCAAGAGCACAATATCAGGAGACAAACAGAAAACAAACCACTAGGAGGACCTCGGGAAGATAACAAGGAAGTAGACAAGAGGAACCAGCGAGGAAGAATGAAAACCAGGAAGCTAATATGAAACAGGGAGATAGTGTCGGAGGAGGACTGTGGGTCGGACCAAAGCGCAGACAAGAGCTCGGTAGCCGCATCATAATTTATTCCACACTCCAGGTAGTATGGCAAAACGTAGCATAAACGAAGCATAGCAAAGCATAGACATAGAAACGTAGACAACACCGACATAGAAACAAGGAACCAGCTGAGGCTTTGTAGGCTTAGCTGCATGCTGTGAGTCCAGAGGCATGGCTGCCTTAACGGCCACGAGAAGAGGATCGAAGGGACCTCCAGCGGAGAGTGGAGCTGGAGCGTCTGGCCATCCCTCTGCAAGAAACTCTTCTAGTAAAATAGTGTGCACGTCAACCAGATCCTGAGGATTGATAGTCAAGTGAGGAACACACTCTAGGCAACGTGACTTCATAAGTTCCTTTTTGATCTCCTGCAACCTGGCCTGAACCCATGGCGGAGCAGGAGGTTGTACCGACGACCGGAGACCAGCAGAGGGCATGACGAGCTCAGGTGCTGCTACTGCTGCTGCTGCGGACGTGGCAAGCTCAGGCGCTGCTGTTGCTGCAGCAGTGGACGTGACGAGCTCAGGCGTTGTTGCTGCTGCGGACTGCTTGCGGCGCCGGCGACATCTCCGACGAGATGGGGCAGGCTCCGAACTGGGAGAGTGCGCTGCAGGCAACTCTGGCTCCAAAAACGAGGAGGAAAAGTAGATTGGAGCCAGTGACTTACTCCGGGGATGAGGAGAGGGTCTGTGTCGCAGCGGACCGGTACCCGGAAGAGGCCTATCCAGTCTTGTGCCCCAAAACAGTGACCGCTGCTCTCTCTCCTCTTGATCCTGACGTGCGCTCTTCTCCGCGGCACGTCGGAAATACTCAAACAAGGTAATCATCTCTGGTTCTGCTTGGTCCTCTTTTTGGCTGGTTCCTAATAATTCGGGGGTGGACTGTGGGTCGGACCAAAGCGCAGACAAGAGCTCGGTAGCCGCATCAGAAAAATAAAACAACACATGAACACAAGAATCTAAAAAGTAATAACTTAACAGAAGTAAACTACTAATCAGAAGGAACAGAAAAAACATCTAAAAGAGAAGAGTAAACTAACAAAAAGCCCGAAATGGCAGATCCTGACACCTTGTGTTGATTTAGCACAACGGATTTGGGTTATTGGTTTGATGCATCATTCAGCGCTAGGTTTTCAATCCTAAAGTGGGTCAAAGTGACAAATGACTAACATTACATTAACTGGTGCGAGAACTCTGCTCTGTTATCATCATAGCATGCTGCATACCACCATGAGCTAATGCTTAGCTAGCCCTGGAGGAGTTTTATCATTAGCCAAATGAAAATCTAGAGATTGTAGCTAGAGACTTTAACCATGTAGAACTTAATGCTGGTCTGTCCAAATTCTACAAATTTATAAAGTTTCCCACCAGAGAACCAAATCTATTCAAAGAGGACGCTGATCTGGAGGAATATACATCATATGTGCTGTTCTACATGCACTAATATTGTTATACCCACGTTAAAAAAAAATTTTTTCCAACCAGAAACCTTGGGTAGATAGCTAAGTGCAGACTTTGCTAAAAGCCCGGGATGCAGAATTTAAATCAGGAGACAAACTGTCCTACAACAGGGCCCTTGAGAGAGCTGAGGAAAGCCATTCAGCAGGCATCAGGGCCATCATGTGGAGAGGCATCAGGGCCATTACGGACTATGAGAACAGTGAACAGCAGCTCAGTTATGATCCAGCTCTGCCTGACACCTTAGACAGCTTCTTTTCATGCTTTGACCTTCCAAGTAGCAGGAAGTCTGAATATCATCCACCGTCAGAGCTGCAGCATCAGCTACTCGTCCTTTAGCTGCATGAAGTAAGCTCCACATTAAAGAAAGTAAGCATTGACAAGGCTGCAGGTCCAGACATGGTGTGCTGTCCAACTTGCTGGTGTTTTTCTGGACATCTTCAACCTTTTCCTGAGGCTTTCCATTGTCCCTGCCTACCTGAAGTCCTCCATCATTGTGCCAGTGCCCAAAATACGAAACATCACCTGTCTCAACGATTATGGCCCTGTCGCTCTGACCTCAGCCATCATGAATTGCTTCGAGAGGATCCTCCTGAAGCACATCAAGGATGCCATCCCAGCTGGCCTGGTCAGCCTACAGTTTGCCTACAGGAAAAATTGCTCTACAGAGGATGCTGTCTTGTTAGCGCTCCACTTCCACATGGCCCTGACTCCTCTGCAATATCCTGACACATATGTTAGAATGCTTCTATTGAACTTCAGCTTAGCCTTGAACACCGTCCCTCAGACATGCTGACCCTGAAGGTCCACAACCTTGGTTTATCTCCATTACTCCTCTCCTGGATTAGTGACTTCCTCACCAACAGGTCCCAGAAGGTGAGGATAGGGAAACTCGCATCTGTCCTACTGATCTTCAACAAGGGCACAGCACAGGGTTGTGTTCTCAGCCCTGCCTTCTTCACCCACTTTACACATGACTGCTCGGCCATCCACAACACAAACATGATCATGAAGTTTGTCGACGACACTACCGTTGATGGTCTCATATCAAACAGTGATGAGACTCTTTACAGAGAAGAGCTCCACAGTCTGACACAGTGGTCCACCAGGAATAACCTCTACCTGAACACCAGCAAGACCAAGAAGGTCATAACGGATTACAGGACGTCCAGGAGGACTGAACACGCTCCCCTCTGCATACAGGTGGAAGTGGTGGAGCTTGTGGACAGCGATTCCTGGGCATTCACATTTCCACTGACCTCTCCTGGACTGAGAACACATCCCCCCCGGCTCTTTTTTCTGAAAAAGTTAAAGCAATGTGGATTCTCCTCAGCTACTAACAAACGTTTACAGGGGCACAGACACAAACGCATCCTGTGTCTCAGCATGACAGTGTGGTACAAGAGTTGCAAGGCACAGGAGAGTAAAGACGTAGCACGGGTGGTGAAGAAAGCACAGGGGATTGTGAGATGCCGTTTGCCAGACCTGGACTCGGGTTATGTCACATGAGTCCAGAAGAAGGCCAGATGCATTGCCAGAGATCCCACCCACCTGGGCTATGAGCTGAACAAAACAACTCTAATATAAGGCATTTATTCATTATTGCATTAAAATATAGCAATATTCATATGCAATATAAAACACTGCGAGTGCTTTCTGCCTTTACATATGCACTTACTGCGCTTGACAGTTAGCGAAAAGACTCAGTAGGGATTAAACATACTTTTTACAAATTTACTTTGTGCAACAAGAGGATTCTCTCTAAACATTTACAGCAACAACGATGGTATCATAATTACAGCGATGGTCTTGAAAATTTCTCTCATCTGTTTGGTCTTGGGGTCAGTCGCAGCTCTCTCACAGACTTGGTCTTGTTTTGTTTTGGGGTTGGCCTTGACTTGGCTTCCGAGTTGGTTGTCTTGACTACAATACTGATCATAGCCTTGCAGTCTATGAAGATTGATGAGGCATGATGTAGTCTCTTCTCTAACCCAGCAATCCGAGTTATAATATTTGAACCGATTTTTGGCTGAAACCACCCAACTTCTGTGCTAGCAGCATAAACCCTACATTTGGTAAAATGAATCTCTCAAACGTTTTCTGTTTGAAGTATACTGACATTATCATCTCATTCACTGCTAGGTTCTACAGTTTTCCAGTAAGCATCATCGCTAAAAGTTCGATAAAACAGTTTTTATGTTTGTTGTGAAAACAAATTTCACAATGCCAATATAAAAATGTAATCATTTAAAGGAATAAAGGCAACAGTATTTGGGTACAGTGCACTCCAATATTCTTATGGCTAGTGTCCTAACCTTTTGTTGTTTGTTGCTTTTATTTTGAATATAAGCACAACCCTTAGTTGTCAAGCATAGATGTAAAGCTTCTCATCAGTCATTTTTGAATGTTGTCATGGTCAAAATGGGAGTTTAGTTATTTCACTTGTCTCTCTCTACATGTCCCATCATACTTTATCTATGTTTTTTAAACTTTCATGAGCTAAGTTCTAAGTTTGGATGTGTAAACAAGATGACCTGGCAAAGTTTAAAACACCCATATTAACAAAACGTTGTGTGAGGCTGGTGATAAAACTTCTTTATTTTGTAACCAAGATGTTCAAAATTCACTTAGAGACAGTTTTGTTTTTGAGAATTTTCTGTAAAACCACTAGTTTGCAGAGGTGGACAACAGTCCTCGTAAAAACTCCTGAGATTTCCTGGCATTTAGTAAAAATGCCTCAAGTAAATTTACATCGGGTCTCTCTTGTAGAGCTGATCAAAACACAGGCCTATTAGAGGTCTAAATATTTCTCTGTTATTCCTTGAGCTTTTGTCCTAAAGTCAACCTGCTCATTAAGACTAGATAGGTTATGTTTCAAGATGTCACACTAGGTTGGCAGACCTCCAACAAAAGAAAAAGGTTGAGTTTTGAGAAAAGGGAGCCAGAAACTGTTGAGATCTCTGTGAAGTACACTTCACTCGCTCATTTGTAAACGGCTTAAAATACCACATATGCAAAACTGCAAAAAGGACCCTTGAATGCATCAGGACTACATCACTTGAGATGTACAAGTGCTGCTTGAAAACAAAAAAAGGTGTTCAGTTCTGTGAGAAACTTTCCACAGACACTCTACACTTTCAAGGTACTAGAAAAAGGCTGCTTTTAGATAAAAAGACCACAGATGCTCTTTGTTGGACACTTTCTTTGCCATAAAAGAATGAAGATGCACCTGCAATTTTTACATTTTTACAGAAGTAAAAGTAATTAAAAGATCAGGTGGTGATCGATTTCATTTAATCCCCCTATTACAGTACAATTACACTCACTGGCAAAAAAAAAAATAAAATGTTTAAGGTGATGTAATTTCTTTGCGCAGGCCAAGGAAGAGGGTGGCAATATTTTAATTTGAAACAAGTGAGTGCATCTAGAAAATGGGAGTAGATCCTGTAACTGGTAGCATCTGACAATACCATTGACCTCAGAATTTAATTTAGCTGCTTTTTATGATTCAACTTTTAGTCATGTCTTTTAAAGCTCTGTAACTTGTGTCAGTGTCCTGTTGGTCCGGGCAGAAAGTTTGTGTTCTCAGTGAGAGCGTGCCCTGTCTGCACAGCTCTCTGGACGTTCTGCCAGAAGACTCCTGGGTGTTGTGAAGCCTGAGGCCAACTCAGGTAGGTGCGTTTCTTCACCAGTTTCCTGATGCAGTAAAATAGGAAGAGATGATGACTAGAGATCTCCTCCAAAAACAGCAGGATCAGCACATCCTTCTACTTGTCAAACAGACGTAAGCTACAAAATAAAAAATTTGAGAAAATGTGTTGGTAGTACAGCTTTATCTATCCATTTCCAAAACCCTTTTTATTCAGCTTCATACAAAGTCAAACTTTTTGAGTCTATTGACTGACTGACTAAGTTATCCTAGTTTTTTCATTAATGAAGAGTATTCTAACACATAGCAATTATGTTACCTCTAATTTACTAAATAACGTTTGATTTTTATATACATGATTTGCGAAATGTTTTTATATAAATACTAGAGCATGGATCTAGAATATCTAGCTAAGAATTAGTTTTGATACAGGAACAAAATCAGAAAGTGGAGCACATTTATTTTTGTTTGTCTTTAATTAAATTTAAAGTAATGATGAAATTAGCAAACATGTTTAACTCATCTAGCTGTTTGTCATTCCTATGTCCCAATGCTTTTGAAGTAGGTTTATTGCAAATATTCACTGATGTTGTTTGTTCTTTGGTTAAATAAAATGTTTTTTTTTTTTAAATTAAGAATCTTTTGAATTAATTTAAACATCTCCACGGTTCCATTTATTGTGAAGATGACAGTGTTGCCAGTTGTTCTGAACAAGCATCAAATCTAGTCGGAGTGAGCCAGTATTACCATAACACAAACTGTCCTCTAAGCTTTACATTTCTGCCTTATCTCACTGGAGCAGAACTTGTGTGCACCAGTCAGCTGAAAAAGGATAGTGACAATTTTGGCATATAAAGCAATGGTATTTCTAGAAAGCATGTCTGATGTTAAATGAGGTTCAATAAAAGGTTTTCCATTTTTTCCTATCTGTTTAAAAGAAGACAATATAATAAGAGATTCCACCCCTACCTAGCCATCTGGATCTCTCTGGAACACCATTCACTCAGCAGGTAGCTGCAGCTGATCACACAGATGGCCTTCCTGCTGCCATAAATGGCATCAGTTATGTTCTCTATCATGGGTTTACCTGTGAACCTGATACATGTGGTTTATTATCTGTATGTTACACTACTAACTCTAAGATGGTAAAATTTGATCCCAAAACAGCTTCTTTCACTAAAACCTTGTACTCACTGAAACATTTTCCATATTCATGGAAATGAATGGAATGCCAGACATTTCCCAGTAAAGAGTTCATTGAAGACCATTTTTTCACACAATTAAGAATTTTGCTTGCCTAAAGACAACAAAGCACAAATTTACCTGGTTGGGAATCTCTGTGGTGCACAGTCTCCAGTCCTGCTCTGCCTCTAGTACTGGAAGCATCTCTCTGTAAACCCAGTCCTCATCAATGACGCTGTAGGACACAAAAGCATCAAACCGATGTCCTTTTTCTGCTGTCTAACAAGCCTCCTCGTTTGTCAAGAGGAAAGGAAGATATATTATCTGATGGGTGTTTGCAACATGTGTTTGCCTAATGAACAAAACCTGCTTTTGAGCAATCACATGTGAATCGGTTCTTGGTTACATCCAAATATGTTAGAAAGGGGAGAGAGTGGAAGACTGTCTCGTTAATCACAGGGATTTCATTCTCAGAATGTTTTAGATATTTGAGTGCGGAAATATTGGCCTGCACCAGAAAATCCACAGCCTCGATCGTACAGTTGGAGAGAGCCTGCAGCTTTGGGACTGGCTAAAAGAGGTTTGAATCCAAATTGGACATATCAGTCTCTATGAACATCACAATCATGAGTTGCTGGTTAAACTGAAATGTGTCAGCAAATGGAGAATTTATATAGACATTTACAGCTGTAAAAGGCTCCAGATGTTTCACAGACTGGAGCAATGGAACAGGCATATTAAGAGGAATGCTATAGTGATGGACTCTGCAGATGACTGTGATTAGGTGATTAGAAACCCTATAATTGCTTAAATGATATGTTTTTAAAGAGGAATCAATTTTTAGGTAGATTGTTCAATTCAATTCAGTTTATTTTTGTAGTGCCAATTCACAACACATGTTGTCTCAAGGCACTTCACAACAGTCAGGTACATGCATTCCAATTAATCCTAACAATTGAACAGTGCAGTCGGAGTTAGCTTTTTATTCAAATTGGATAAAACGTTTTTCTATCTAAGGAAACCCAGAAGATTGCATCTAGTCAGTGTCATGCAGCATTCCCTCCTCCTGGATGAGCATGTAGAGACAGTGGACAGTCACTGGCGTCGACTTTGCAGCAATCCCTCATACTAAGCATGGATGTAGCGACAATGGAGAGGAAAAACTCCCTTTTAACAGGAAGAAACCTCCAGCAGAACCAGGCTCAGTATGAGCGGCCATCTGCCACGACCGACTGGGGGTTTGTGAGAACAGAACAGAGACACAAAAAGAACACAGAAGCACTGATCCAGGAGTCCTTTCTATGGGAAGGAAAAGTAAATGTTAGTGGATGTAGCTCCTTTAGTCGTTTCACCTAGAAAGAAAGAACAGATAAACTCTGAGCCAGTTTTCAAGGTTAGAGTCTGAAAGAGAGCAGATATAATTAGTTACAGTTAAGCTCAGTCAATCGCCATGTCTAGGAGAGAGAAAGGGTTAAACACTAAAAGACAGGGCTTGTTATATTTTCTAAGTGCTTAAATCCCTTGAAATTTGGTTCAAACATACAGGTCCTTCTCAAAATATTAGCATATTGTGATAAAGTTCATTATTTTCCATAATGTCATGATGAAAATTTAACATTTATATATTTTAGATTCATTGCACACCAACTGAAATATTTCAGGTCTTTTATTGTCTTATTACGGATGATTTTGGCATACAGCTCATGAAAACCCAAAATTCCTATCTCACAAAATTAGCATATCATTAAAAGGGTCTCTAAACGAGCTATGAACCTAATCATCTGAATCAACGAGTTAACTCTAAACACCTGCAAAAGTTTCCTGAGGCCTTTAAAACTCCCAGCCTGGTTCATCACTCAAAACCCCAATCATGGGTAAGACTGCCGACCTGACTGCTGTCCAGAAGGCCACTATTGACACCCTCAAGCAAGAGGGTAAGACACAGAAAGAAATTTCTGAACGAATAGGCTGTTCCCAGAGTGCTGTATCAAGGCACCTCAGTGGGAAGTCTGTGGGAAGGAAAAAGTGTGGCAGAAAACGCTGCACAACGAGAAGAGGTGACCGGACCCTGAGGAAGATTGTGGAGAAGGGCCGATTCCAGACCTTGGGGGACCTGCGGAAGCAGTGGACTGAGTCTGGAGTAGAACCATCCAGAGCCACCGTGCACAGGCGTGTGCAGGAAATGGGCTACAGGTGCCGCATTCCCCAGGTCAAGCCACTTTTGAACCAGAAACAGCGGCAGAAGCGCCTGACCTGGGCTACAGAGAAGCAGCACTGGACTGTTGCTCAGTGGTCCAAAGTACTTTTTTCGGATGAAAGCAAATTCTGCATGTCATTCGGAAATCAAGGTGCCAGAGTCTGGAGGAAGACTGGGGAGAAGGAAATGCCAAAATGCCAGAAGTCCAGTGTCAAGTACCCACAGTCAGTGATGGTCTGGGGTGCCGTGTCAGCTGCTGGTGTTGGTCCACTGTGTTTTATCAAGGGCAGGGTCAATGCAGCTAGCTATCAGGAGATTTTGGAGCACTTCATGCTTCCATCTGCTGAAAAGCTTTATGGAGATGAAGATTTCATTTTTCAGCATGACCTGGCACCTGCTCACAGTGCCAAAACCACTGGTAAATGGTTTACTGACCATGGTATCACTGTGCTCAATTGGCCTGCCAACTCTCCTGACCTGAACCCCATAGAGAATCTGTGGGATATTGTGAAGAGAACGTTGAGAGACTCAAGACCCAACACTCTGGATGAGCTAAAGGCCGCTATCGAAGCATCCTGGGCCTCCATAAGACCTCAGCAGTGCCACAGGCTGATTGCCTCCATGCCACGCCGCATTGAAGCAGTCATTTCTGCAAAAGGATTCCCGACCAAGTATTGAGTGCATAACTGTACAGGATTATTTGAAGGTTGACGTTTTTTGTATTAAAAACACTTTTCTTTTATTGGTCGGATGAAATATGCTAATTTTGTGAGATAGGAATTTTGGGTTTTCATGAGCTGTATGCCAAAATCATCCGTATCAAGACAATAAAAGACCTGAAATATTTCAGTTAGTGTGCAATGAATCTAAAATATATGAATGTTTAATTTTCATCATGACATTATGGAAAATAATGAACTTTATCACAATATGTTAATATTTTGAGAAGGACCTGTATGTGAAAGTGATACAGTAAGAACTGTTATGATTAATATAATTTAAGATTTAATATTAATATTTTTATATTTTATCAAATAATATTTCAGTCTGTTAAGGGTTGTCCTGTGAATACCAGCCCAGTAAGGCGATGGTATTAGGACAAAATAGAAAGGTGTGAGACGAGCTCTGACATTATTGAACAGCATAAACTCTGCACATAACATGGAATGAATTCAGACAATTTCTTAAAATACAAGAATTTATTAACAAAAATAAGTCAACTCAAAATCAAACATATTTCAATCAACAAACTCTTTACTGAGCTAAAACAATCCAACTAAACTACCAAGCAGAATTAAAGAATACGGAAGACTAATGGGCTATGTACAATATAAACAAGTTGATTAAAGATGATTGAAAATCATGACCAAAAGAGTGATGCAACCTTACCATACAATGTTTATGTTTGAGAACCAAGGATTATCTTGAAGAATCTGGAAATGAAGTTAAGTTAGTCTTGGAACTAACTTAGGCAATAATCAGCAAACGTTTAGACAACCATTCACAATGCAAGATCAGATAAAATATTATTTTAATAAAATAATGTTTTAAAGAATGATCTGCTGAATAAAACCAACCTTCTGGATGAGTAATTCTCAACGGTGTCTCATTAGCTGCCTTTATTTATTAAAATAATATTTACAGAAATATTATTAAGGGAATATTTTGGAAAAGAGCCAAATCTTTCTGGAGAAGTGGGGCTTAATGGTGTTTAGTTATCAAATTTGGTAAAATGATGTTAGGGACACATTATTTACTGGATTGAAAACTAAACCTTTTTGGGTAAATATTTGGCAGCAAGCACGTGTCCTAAGCTGTTAGCAGTTGAAGCTAACAAAGGAGGCTGATAGCTTAGCACCAGAATCAAACACACACCTTTAAAAATACCGTTAATAAAAGGGTTAAAACACATGAGCGCGGACGGCGTGTTATGGCCGATCTTCTGTGTTTAAAATCACCCTTTAAATAAAGTTTGTCTTAACTTTAAAAACATACAAAAAACACAACCTGAACACGTGTGGTGCACATAGCCTGCTAGCACCAAGATAGCAGAGTTCAACACAAACAAAACCAAACTTCATAAAATGAAAAACGTTTAGATCATTAACCTTCCTCTATTACTTCTATCTCTCTGCCCAAAACCTAACCTCGTATGAACCATGCTGAGGAGTTGTCCGGGCGACGACGAAGTTTGAAGAGAGCTCCGTGAACGACGCGGTTAGCTGCCAGCTAACCTCCGGAGCAGTGGCTTGGCGGCCCGTTCTGTCCACTGACCATACTGCACATTAACTGCCGTAATGCGGTCTCCGTTGTCCTTACTTGGGAAACTGCTGCACTCGGCGTCGTGCTGGGAACTCTCTGGAAACAGTTCGCTTCTGCAGATGTCAGAGAGAACAGTCAAGCAATGCTTGTACATTGATTACCCCGTTCATGAATGAAAATCACCAGATACGCAGTCAGTGATTTATTTCTTCTTATCTTGTGCATATGATCGCATGATCTTATGACACCCTTGGATCCAGTTGAAGAGTTTATGTCTGTTTGCCAGCAAAGAGACATTAGCGCGCTGGGCCTCCCCTATCCTGGTCCTGGTCCCGCAGAGGAGCAGTGGAAAGAGATCGGACCATTGGAAAGGCTTTTATACTGCCAGTGGCATCATGGGAAGTCCGCTGCTACCCCCATTTCCTCAGTTCCTGGAAGGCAGTTAAATGCAATTTATTTTGAAAGTTCCAGAAAAGTTTGTACTGGAGTTTTAATGTTGTTTCCATGGCTGTGGGTCCCAACAGAACTTAAAGATTGTTTAGTCCTTGAAATGTTATACATTTGACTCTTGCAATAGAATTTGATGCTACATTCACATGTTTTAAAGATCCTAAACCTTGAAAATCACCCATTTCTAGAATTAATATGGATTTGTCAGTTATCTCCAAGACATCAAGCATCTGGTAGGTAACCTTGAAGGTGTTTCCAAATGTTAGAAGAAGATTTTTGCTCAGATTTAAAAACTTTAGATTTGTAAGATTTTCAAATACATGTCTTTCCAGTTTGGTAATGTGGTTCCTGTATAGGTAAAGCTCTGTAAGATAGGTTGTATTACAAAATCCTCACAGCTCAGCTTTGAGATAAGATATAATTCAATATTTAGGATGTATTTAAGTATGTATAAACAGATTCTTCATTGATGGAATTGAGCCCTTTGACAGTTCATTCATGGATGTCTTTTCCAGGTTAAGATCAGTGAACTACGAGCAAGATGTAAGTTTCAAAGTAAAATTATTCAGATGGTTGTAAAATAAATCCAGGTTCCTCAGTTTAGGTATTTTGCAAACAGTAGATAACAACCCTCTCTTAATGATCTTGTCTAAGTAATTTAGTCTCAGATTATTCAATGAGTCAAGATTCTCCAGGACCTTTTAAAACGTTTTTAAAGACAACATCTGTATAAATGTGTTATGTTCCTCAGTAAGGTTTTGTTAGGTATATCGCAATTCAGGTATGTAATATATCTAAACACAGCAATATCTGACTTCTTTAGCCTAGGAAATATTGGTGTTGAAATGCTGAAAGATTTTATGTTATGTATAAAGATAAGATATTATTTTTAGTGTTTTCAGTATAGCTAAATCATTAAAAAAACTATTGTCCCCATCAGAAATTTGATTGTCTCCTAGATCCAGAATTCTCAGCCTTGACATGTCACAAAAATCTTCTTTGGTAATCTTCTTATGCTGATTGCTGTTGAGTTTTACTAAAACAGCATCTTTGGGAATGTAATCAGGAATAGTTTGCTGCACAGTCCACAGAAACATCATCACAGGGATTCTCCTGATAAAGTACAACCCAACGTTCAGTACAAAATGCCAGTGAAGGCTTAATGCAGAAGGGTTAAAGCAGAAGACAAAACAGCGAAATCAGGTGTGAAGGGAAACGTTCTGTAGCAGGCATGCTTATTCTTTGATTGTAAGGCTGTTAGTGTTTTTCATAGGTGATAGTTTGCAAAAGAAATGGATACACACCAGTACTTAGTCAGTGCTTTTATTGTTTAAAAAACCCTTTAAAAAACTGTTTGAGGCATGCACTATAAGTTTGATCAATCTGAGGTCTCCTACAGAATTAATAATAAAACAGTAATAATACACAGGGTGGGACCAAATGTGGTCATGATTGTCTAATCTGGTGGAACAATTCAGGTTTCCACCTCCCCATTCTATTTCCTACAAAACAATTTTGTTTCCATTAACCGTTCAAACTCAGAAACAATGGAGAAATCAACTACACAGAGACAGACAATGTCTGTCGAATCAAATATGGCACAACACCAACTGCTGAAGCAGCAATGCAACCCTAGATCATTACTCTACCTTCCTCCAGCAAGTTTGGCTCTTGTTTGTGAAGTTGAGCCTAGCTGTCCAAGACATATGGTTAATTGCTGGTAATTCATGACTGAACATGGAACCAGGTTGGTTTGGGCGGCTTCCCCTTCATGAATAACTTGGTTTGATGTATTTTATTGATGGTAACACTTTAGGATGTAACCATGAATACATAAACACAGCTTTGTAAAAATCCATTCAACCTTTTTTTGCCATCTGTTGGGTTATCAAAAATATGTTCATTAATCTTTTTTGTCATGCTAGGAGTGCGACTTCGTTGATGTGTATTCTTCTCATTCTTTGAAATTTCAAAACACAAACATGTTAATCTGTTTAATCTCTAAATAAAATATTTCAAAGCCATTAATGACTCCACTTTATGCTAACCTTTAATTTTTGCATCCAAGGACTCTAAATATATAAAGATTTGTAGATTTTCACAGGTGTTTGCGTCCACTGAGTTTCTTGTCTGCTTTTCTCTTGACTGTTTGCAGGCCTGCTGTTATACCTCATGCATAGCGGAAGTTAATTCCTCCTCATCAGTGAACTGCATAAATGCTTCTGTGACTCGGTGCCGCACCCTTCTCTTTGGGCATCCGATTTTGGTTGACTGGGAAACTCAGTTCTGTGTATTGATTGTCTGACAATAATTCTGTGTCTAATCCTTTTGTTTTGGTGGATTGTTGGAAGTTGGAGATCTTGTGTTAAGATGAGAAGTTTGGTAGGGGTTCTCTGCCATTTTCTTTGCACCAAGTTTTCTCCTGCTTTGAGGCCAGTCTGGCACTCCTTACTTACTTGATTTTATTTATTAGTCAGAAGGGGTTTTTTTTGTTTGCTATTTTGGCCCCGAAAACCCTAACAATGATTGTTTCCCAAATATTTAAGTCCTGTGTGAAACCTTATTTGAGGAAATCTTTTTTTACGCTGCACAGAGTTTTGTTCAGCAGTTTTAATTTTGTTAGTTGGTGAGTTTACTTAATTAATGTTGTGTTACACCCTGCTACTCCTGGACTTTCATTTATAGATTGTAACAATAGTTTAAAAAATAATAGGCCAAAATGGATGGATTTTACAAATATGGATATAAAATAGTCTCATTAGAATCAGACATTTTTTAGACATTGAATTTCTAACACTGAATTTTTATCCTGTGCAATTATGTACGTGAAGTTTTTTTTGTACTTAAAATTTGCCAGCAAAAATTCACCTGCAAGAATTTGCCTGAAAAAATTCACCTGCAGAAATTCACCTGCAGAAATTCACCTGCAAAAATACGCCTGAAAAAATTTGCCTGCAAAAATTCGCCTGCATATGTGTTGACCTTCTGGTGACTCAAGCCAAAGCAATCAGCACTCGATCGAGTCAAGCGTCTTTTAGCCAATCAGATTACGCTTATCTGATCACGTGACACACCATTGCCTTGGGCAGAGGCAAGTCTCTTAACAGTTTGCTGGATAGTGGCTTGATGAAAATCAGTGATGAGATTCAAATGGGTGTTAATTACCTGGTGTTTTGTAATAATATATTTTTGGCAGAAAAATGTCATAGGAAAATAAGAACAAAAGCAAAAATGGTAAATTCAGCTTCAAAACAGAGAACCTACAATAAGAAAGCCTCTAGTTTAACTAATCTTAAAACTTAAACTCTTTTTATTTGCTTTAGTATTACTGATTGCATTATTTTGCAATTATTGGACATTTGTTTAACCTATTATTGCATGTTTCTCTTGTTGCTGACTGCTTTTCGAACAAAAGTAGCATCACTGATGAGAAAACCATCAAAGTTAATTTATTTAGCTTTAAAAAACAAGCATAATGTTGCTGGAGTGATCGGTTATTGTGCATTCTTGGTCATTAATCATGTGATTTAAATATATGAGATGGTGCTTCAGAACAAGAAAGTCAGAACAAGCTGATACACCTGACAACAGGGATGAGTTCCTATTCAATACGTTTCTCCCATGAATAGAGTTTGTAACATCTTACTTTCTGTGTTGGTGAACCTTTCTGCAGCTGTACTCCTAGCCTAAGCCTAAGCCTCCTAGATACAGCCAGCAAGAGTTAAAGCAGTTGGGGAAGTAAAGCCGTCTAAGGTTGCTTGGTGTAAGAAGATTTTGTATTAATAACAACCAATTATGTGAAGTTGTGATTGCAGCTTCTGTATTTTAACATGGTGTTAAAATTCAAATGGAGGAAGTTCTCTTTTTGAGAATGTTCTGCATTGTATCTTAAAGCAAAAGAGCTAATGAGGGTCAGGAAACCCATTTTGCAAGAAGTCACACTAGGTTAACTGACTTCTACCAATCCTCCGTAAAGCTATTTTACCATCAAACGTCCACTTTAGTGCCTGATGATTTCTGATAAGGGATTTTAAGAAGTGGTTTTAAGAAGTGGTATTTTGTCTGATTATGTTGTTTTTTTTTACTAAAACCAAAGCTCTTCAGAAAATTGTTAACTTTCTAGCTGTAAAACAAGAAGAGTGTTTTAAACTCTAAATGACTGGAAACAACGTGGTTGATTTTGTGATGATGGAGCCACAAATAGTTGAGATCCTCAAGTAGTGTCCTTGACTTGCTCACAAAATGCTTGAAATACAAATAAGAATGGAGGGTCCTTCAATGCATCAGACTCACATCGCTTAATATATGTAAGAGCTGCTTCAAGTAAAAAAAAAAGGTCTTCAGCTCTTTGTGGCAGTTTCCATGGACCCTCAAAACTTCTGAGCAATAAGAGAAAGACTGTTTGCATCTGAAAACAAAGAGCTGGAATGCTATTTATAAGACTAACAAATAACAGTCATTCAGTCAGTTATTACCGCTTCTTCCATAGTGAGTCGCGGGGAAGCTGGTGCCTATCTCCAGCAGTCTATGGGGTATATCCTGGATAGGTCGCCAGTCCATGGCAGGGCCTAACAAATAACATAAAAACACAAAAATATTTGAAGTTTAAATAGTTTTTACAGTTGATAAAGGTGATGGATATCTAAATCTTTTCAACTGCTGCATGTACAACATTGTATAACCAGCACTAGAGGGCAGACCTTTACAGCATCATGGATCAGTGTGCTACAGGCAGTCAGAACAGTTGGTGAAAATCAAAAGATGGAGGGGATGCCTCAGAGAGCCATTAAACAGTATTATCAGTATTTAATGCAAGGAAATACATTTGCTCCATGGTATTATTGTGTGGTTTAAGTTGCAACACTTTGCATTTTTTGTTTCAGTTTCATTTCATTTGAAATATTCCCATAAAAGTGTAGTTATATCACATTTTTTTGGGATGTGCCGAAATACTTCAGAGAATAGAAGTGAAATAGATTTGAGCAAAAGCTGTATTACTTGTCTGATGGAAAGTTATAAATAAATGACCCACTGGGATTTTCCCTGTCAACGTCTGCTTCTTAACAAGTTTTTAGAGTTAATACCAATATATTATACACTATTTCTTTATTGTTCTTGCAGAATTAATGCAATAATCCTTCCTCTCTGCTGTCTAACCCAACTAAACCAACAGAAAACTCTAAAGCTTTAGTAACTTTAGTTTTACGCTGTTGCATGGGAACAATAAGCCATGGAGACAAATAAAGGGATTACTGATGATTAACAACTAGAGCACAATACGCCATCGTACTTTCTGTGCCGCCATTTGGAGCAGCTTTTTATTAAAGTAAATTTGTTTTTCTCTTTTTTTATTGTAGGATTTTTGGAAACTTTTTATGGACTAAGAGCCTGGTTTTACTGGAGATCTGCCTCAATCCCTTCTCAGCAAGGAGAAGGAAAATAAACTGGGTGTCACGGAGTGCCATTTTTGGACTCTGTTTGTGGCTTTGTGTTTGTTTACCTTTTGCTTAGATGTTTCTATTTTGGTTTTTGTATCATGTTTTCTTTTCTCCCTCTTCCGCCTTCTAGTGTTTACTTCTTAAGTTCTTTTATGGTTGTTTTCTTATTACTTTGTATGGTTTTCTTGTTATTATTATTGTAATTATTATCGTTCTTGGTCTTCCCTGGATTCTCTAGTTTTGTTTCTCTTTAGTATCTTTGTGTTTTATTGTGTTTTATTATTTGTTCCTTTGCACTCTTCTTGTTTACTAGTTTATTTTCTGTTTCCTTTCCAGTAATTTCAGTCAGTGTGATTAGGTTTGTTTACTTTTGTATTCAGGTTTTCTTTATGGGTTCTTTGTTTGTTCTCAGGTTGTTATTATTGTTGTTCCTATGTTCCTTCTAGTTTCTCTATTTACTTTAGTCATGATTATTCTAGTTTTCTTATTCCCCATTTGATTATTTATCTTTGTCTATAGGTTTGCTTGGTCTGTGTTTCTCTTTATTGTTTATTAGTTACTTTGCCCATCCTCAGCCTTTGTATTTGTTTCACCTGTTCCTTCTGCTTCCCTGCCTCCTTGTCACACCTGTTCCCTGTTTTCTCTGATTTCCTGCCCTTTGTTATCCCTCAGTATATTAGTTGGTTTTGTGTCATTGTTTGTTGCTGGTTCCTTGTGTTCGTCGCACCTCGTTCTCGTCCACGATTATGCTTTGTTTTTTGCCACGCCTTGCCTTGGGTAACCTGCAGTGGTTTTGCTACGTTTTTTGACCTTGTAAATAAATCTTTGAATTACAAAGATGATCCTGCCGAGCTCTTGTCTGCACTTTTGTCCGATCCAAAACCACATTGTGAGAGTAGGAACCAGCCCCGAGGACCAAGCAGACAGAGCTAGAGAACGTAAAATAAGGATTAAGCAGCAAGAGGAGACGCTTCGAGCTTTGTATGGAGAGGGGGTTGAGATTTTACCCTCGCCTTTGTTGCTGGAGGAGATTGAGGAGTGTTTCAGTGTTTCTGACCGGCTGCCATGGATATTGTGCCGAATCGGAACCATACCTCCCCAGCTTGTTCCTCCTCCAGACGACGTCGCCCTCGCCGCAAGCGCTCCACTCCAGCTGCAGCAACTCCGGCCGAGCCCAACCTGCCCACAGCGGATCCTGCAGAGCCATCTACGTCAGCCGCAGCTCCTGTGGAACCATCCACGTCAGCAGCGGAGCCATCCACGTTCGCAGCAGCTCCCACGGAGCTTCACAGACCCGCCAAAGAAGCTGATCTGAGTTTTGTGCCTGTCTGCTATTTGCCATATTCTTTGGACTTCATGAGACAGGTGCTCAGAAGAGGCAAAGTCCTTACGGACCTAGCCATCCACCTGCTAGTTTCTAGTGGCTCGCCTGAACACACTTTGGAGGTCCTGAGCCAGTTAATGGAGTGGAAAATTGAGTGGGGACACTACTCCCCTAGTCCACTGACGGTGGAGATCCTGGAGACTGAGCGGCAGAGGATCATAAATGGGACCACCCAGCCAGTCTCTTTGGCTGCGTCTGCGGGGAATTCGGCTGACGCACCACAACCGGCCGTCGCCGTGTCTACAGAGCCTCAGCACGCAACCAAGCCTCTGGACTCACAGCATGCAGCCAAGCCTCTGGACTCAGAGCCTGCAGCCAAGCTACAAGAGCCTCCGCCTGTAGCCAAGCTACAAGAGCCACAGCTGGCCTCTTCAGGGTCTTCAGAGCCACAGCCGGCCTCTTCAAGTTCTTCAGAACTACAACCGGCCGCTTCAGGATCATCTGAACCTCGCCTAGTTCCATAAGAGCCTGTGGTCGGGCTGCCTCCACTCCCTCGCCTTGTTCCGGTGGAGCCCGTGGTCGGGCTGCCTCCACTTCCTTGCCTAGTTCCGGAGGAGCCCGTGGTCGGGCTGCCTCCACTTCCTCGCCTTGTTCCGGTGGAGCCCGTGGTCGGGCTGCCTCCACTTCTTCGCCTTGTTCTGGTGGAGCCCGTGGGTGGGCTGCCTCCATTTCCTCGTCATGCTCCGGAAGAGCCTGTGGGTGGGCTGCCTCCATGACCTGGTCCAGAGCACCTGCTCAGTTTCCTCTGGGGGGTGCTACTCGAAATACGGACTGACTATGCACCAGACTTTATGACAGACTTTGTGGCGCATTACACACGCCATGACACACCAGAGCCTGACACACGCCATGACACACCAGAGCCTGACTCCAGTTCCCCAGGGCTCCAGCCTGGGTCCAAGCCTCTGTGGGCCCTGCCTGGGTCCAAGCCTCCGCCGCAGTTCTCGCCACACAACAGACCACCTAGGACCTCGCTTCATGGGTTCCTGTGGCCTCGTCGCCGGCCTCCTGATCGCCTGCATCTCCGCCGCTGGCTACGTCGCTGCAGGCCTCCGGACCATCAGCCACTTCGCTGGCTACTTCGTCGCTGCTGACCCCCGGATCATCACTCTCTTTGCCGCTGGCTACGTCGCTGCAGACCTCCGGATCATCGGCCTCCTGGATGTTTGTTCTCGTTCCTGGAGATTATGGACTCTGGTTTTGTTTTGGACTCTTGCCCTCCTCCCAAGGCCTCCCTCCGCCCACCCTGGGTGGGTTGTTTTGCTTTAATCTTTTGTTAGTTCCCAGAGGTCGTCTGGAATCCGACCTTGAATGGGAGGGGGGTTATGTCACAGAGTGACATTTTTGGACTTTGTTTGTGGCTTTGTGTTTGTTTACCTTTTGCTTAGATGTTTCTATTTTGGTTTTTGTATCATGTTTTCTTTTCTCCCTCTTCCGCCTCCTAGTGTTTACTTCTTAAGTTCATTTATGGTTGTTTTCTTATTACTTGGTACGGTTTATTATTATTATTATTATTGTAATTATTATAGTTCTTGGTCTTCCCTGGATTCCCTAGTTTTATTTCTCTTTA
Organism: Girardinichthys multiradiatus; assembly: GCF_021462225.1. Classification (NCBI taxonomy): domain Eukaryota; kingdom Metazoa; phylum Chordata; class Actinopteri; order Cyprinodontiformes; family Goodeidae; genus Girardinichthys; species Girardinichthys multiradiatus. The sequence continues at coordinate 34,952,124 of NC_061806.1, read as the reverse complement.
GTATCTTTGTGTTTAATTGTGTTTTATTATTTGTTCCTTTGCACTCTTCTTGTTTACTAGTTTGTTTTCTGTTTCCTTTCCAGTTAATTCAGTCAGTGTGGTTAGGTTTGTTTACTTTTGTATTCAGGTTTTCTTTATGGGTTCTTTGTTTGTTCTTAGCTTGTTATTGTTGTTCATATGTTCCCTCTAGTTTCTTTGTTTACTTTAGTCATGATTATTCTAGTTTTCTTATTTCCCATTTGATTATTTATCTTTGTCTATAGGGTTGCTTGGTCTGTGTTTCTCTTTATTGTTTATTAGTTACTTTGCCCATCCTCAGCCTTTGTATTTGTTTCACCTGTTCCTTCTGCTTCCCTGCCTCTTTGTCACACCTGTTCCCTGTTTTCTCTGATTTCCTGCCCTTTGTTATCCCTCAGTATATTAATTGGTTTTGTGTCATTGTTTGTTGCTGGTTCCTTGTGTTCATCACACCTCGTTCTCGTCCAAGATTATGTTTTGTTTTTTGCCACGCCTTGCCTTGGGTAACCTGCAGTGATTTTGCTACGTTTTTTGACTTTGTAAATAAATCTTTGAATTACAAAGATGATCCTGCCAAGCTCTTGTCTGCACTTTTGTCCGATCCAAAACCACATCGTGACACTGGGACACATAAACAGGAAGGCACATACATTCTCCTTGGGTACCCTCTATTTATTCACTCTTTGCTTCTATAAAATGTTCATACAGATGTCCTAAGGAAAAACGTATCGCGGAGATAAACTTTACAAATGCAGGTGTGAAGCTGGTGTTTTCCTGGAGGTCCTCTAAATTGTGGGAAAATTTTGTTTTTCTTTTTGCATACAATAAAAAAGAATGAAAGAAGTGTTTCTTCTAATGTCCAGCCTCAACCTATTCATAAATGTAACCACAACTGCAGGGCAGTTTACACATCTACATACAGAATGCTCCGCTGGCAAATGAGCTTAAAAAAGTCCTATACATCTTTCACTTTTTAGCAAAATATATATACCTAACACAATTTTTTTACTTAAGATCCTTATGCCTCAGTCTAATGCACCAAGTTTGATCCCAACCAAAATAAAAGTTCTAACTGTAGCTGACCTTATATTTTTCAGTAATCTCATAAAATTTCACATTGTGTAAGCATGTTAATCATAACAGGAGCATTTAACAGTGCCTTGAATTTTAAAGTTGGTGGGTTGACTGGATGGTGGCGGAACATACAACTTGTCCACTAAATATCAACCACTATTGTCTTTGTAACTTAACTTTGCTGTCTGAAATTCAGGTTTTACTTATGTACTGTTACTTTTTTTGTTATTTTACAAGCTGCAGATTGCTTGGTTATATACTTCTGGTGTGTAAAAAAATCAGGTTGTGCTGGTTTAAAACAGATACTCCACGTTGGACATCAAAATATGAAATCAGGGCTCCTGAGTCCTTCATATTGTGAGTTTTGCTGAGGGCCATTGCTTGCACAAACTTCTGATTATGGTGTCAAAATGAGATGAGATCCTTCCATGTATCCATGCAGAAATTAATTAAACCCTCATAATTAGATCAATGAAATATACAGCAGTAAATGTTCACATTTTTAAGCTATGAAGTCTGGGGGGCCCATTTGTTGTATGTTTTCATCCTTCTTTCTTTTGCAGAAGTGCACAGGTCCCTCTTCGTGCGCCACCTTTCGTTGTCCGATGAGCTAACCCCTCCCTCCTACTTCCCTATTTCTGAGGGGATTGCTCAATCCAGCTCTCCATCCAACGGGTCCGGACTTCCCTAAACCTGGAAGGTCTTACTAAGCAGGTTCACTGGAAAATATATTTAAGGTGGTGTCGGGAAATGACTCACCTAACCTCTAACAGCCTATCTTTTCCAGATGTCTCGCCCTTCTTCAACTGGTGGCTTGGACAATTGCGTAGCCCACAGCAGTTATCCACTCCTCGACAGTCACTTCTGTTAAGGGCTGATCATTCCCTATTTTACAACTTGCAATTGGTATATGGGTTAGGATGATTTTAGTGGCTTAGTGTTTAGCAAGAATAAGGCTCTATCATTACCTCCTCACAGACCCTATGATTGTGCAATTAAGCTTCTCCCCGGCGTACCTTTGCCCTCTAGCAGACTCTACAACATTTCACATCCTGAGCAGAAATCTACGGAAGACTATATCAATGATTCCTTATCAGCAGGTACTATTCGTCCTTCCTCATCATCACCAGGGGTGGGTTTCTTTTTTGTAGGGAAGAAGGATGGTTCCTTGCGTCCCTGTATAGACTATAGGGGTTTAAATCAGATCATTAAGAATAAGTACCTACTTCCCCTCATCACTTCTGCTTTTGAACTTGTTTATGGTGCCATGGTTTTTTCTAAATTAGATCTTCGTAATGCTTACCGCTTGGTCAGGATCCACCAGGGGGATGAGTGGAAGACGGCCTTTAAAACGCCATTGGGTTATTTCGAGTATTTGGTCATGCCTTTTGGACTGTGTAATGCTCCTGCGGTTTTTCAAGTTTTGGTCAACGACGTTCTCAGGGATTTTTTGAACAGTTTCGTCTTCGTATATTTAGATGATATTCTGATTTACTCTAAGAATATGCAGGAGCATCACAAACAAGTTCGCCAAGTTCTTCAACGTCTCCTGGAGAACCGCCTGTTCGTAAAAGCCAAGAAGTGTGACTTTCACCAGTCATCAGTCACCTTCCTGGGCTACATCCTTGAGGGTGGACAGGAATGTTCTGATCCAGAGAAAATAAGAGCTGTACAAGAATGGCCGGTGCCGGACTCACGCAAATCTTTGCAGCGTTTTTTGGGATTCGCCAATTTTTACAGACGTTTCATCAAGGACTATAGTCTCATTGCTGAACCTCTAACAGCTCTAACTTCCTCTAAGATCTCCTTTTCCTAGTCATCCGAAGCCAAAGCGACTTTTTGTACACCTCAAGGAGAAGTTCTCTCGCGCCCCCATCTTGGTCCATCCGGATTCTGCAAGACAATTCATCCTGGAAGTTGACGCATCGGACATCGGGGTCGGAGCAGTGCTGTCACAAAACTCTGAAGATGGAAGACTTCATCCTTGTGCTTTCTTTGCTCTCAGGTTCAGCAATACAGAGAGGAACTATGGCGTGGGTGACAGAGAACTCCTGGGGATAAAGTTGGCCCTTGAGGAGTAGCACCACTGGCTTGAGGGGGGCCAAACATCCCATCCAAGTCTGGACTGATCACAAGAATTTGGCCTACCTACAGTCAGCCAAAAGGCTAAACCCACGTCAGTCTCGCTGGCCCTTATTTTTCTCTCGTTCCGACATAAGTATTTCTTTCAGGCCGGGACCTAAGAATACTAAGCCTGATGCCCTCTCCACACAATTCGCCACAGACAATTCGGTGAGGGAACCTGCACCCATCATACCGCCCAGTTGGACGGTCGGGGCATTTAGATGGGAGATTGAGGACACGGTGTTAAAGGCTCAACAACAGGAGCCCGATTCTGGCAATGGGCTACCTAACCGTATCTACGTCCCATCTACAGTACGAGCTTGATTAATTAACTGGCTGCACACAGCAAGGTTTTCGGCTCATCCAGGTGTTAGTATATTGCATTGGTTCAAAGGAGGTTTTGGTGGCCAACATTACATAAAGATATGAAGGAATTGTTCAGTCTTGTGCTACTTGTGCTAGGAATAAGTCTTGTAAACAGCCCCCTGCAGGTCTTCTCCAACCTCTAAGCATCCCAAGTCGTCCCTGATCTCACATAGCTTTGGATTTTGTTACTGGTCTTCCCCTCTCTTCTGGTATGACAATTATTCTCACCATTGTAGACCGTTTTTCTAAAGCCTGCCATCTCATCCCACACAGAAAACTTCCTTCAGACCGCCAAACTCCTCACTAAACACCTCTTTCATCTCCATGGAATTCCACAAGACATTTTGTCAGACCGAGGTCTACAGTTCATTTCGCAGGTTTGGAAACAGTTTTGTTTAGCTCTCGGAGCCAAGATTTCTTTAACTTCAGGTTACCACCCACAGTCTAATGGTCAGACCAAAAGATTAAATCAGCAGCTAGAATCAACCCTACGATGTCTCACGTCCACTAACCCTTCTGACTGGTGCGCATATCTACCTTGGGTAGAGTATACTTTAAATTCTCACATCTCCCCTGCCACTGGACATTCGCCTTTTGAGGCCTCACTGGGCTATCATCCACCCTTGTTTGCTGCTGATGAAAGAGAAATCATTGTGTCATCCGTCCACCAACATATCCGGACGCTGTAAGACCAATTGGAACTCAACTGTCCAGAGCCTCAATCACACTGCAGATCAAAACAAGCGTTTTGCAGACCTGCACCGGAGTATCGACTTGTCCAGATCGATACTCCTCCGAAAGGTTTGGTTGTCGGCACGTGATGTGCCCCTTAAATCCATGTCTAAGAAGCTTTCGCCTCGTTTCATTGGTCCCTATGAGATTGAGACGGTAATTAGTCCGTCTGCTGTTCGTCTTTGCCTTCCTGCAAGTCTTCGTATCCATCCCTCATTCCATGTTTCCCAGACAAAGCCAGTGGTCTCAAGTGACTTGATGATTACTGTGCCTCCCTACCTTCTACATCTTCTGGGCTGCCAGGAGGCAGCCGTTGAGGGGGGGATGATGTCAGGATCTGGGTTTGTGTTTTTGTGCTTGCTACATGTGCTCATTCTCGGGTGGTGCTGGAGCTCTCAGGTGTGACTTATTCCACTGATTGCCAGGAGGAGTGCTTAAGCGGGAGGTTGCCAGCACTTCAATGCGAGAGTGTTTTGCCACAGTGGTACAAACTCTAGCCACACTCCAAGTTATGCTTTGTAATTTGACCTCGTTTAACTTTGTTTTTTGCTCCTCTGCAGGTTTTGAAAGCCTAAGCTTTGGATCTATGTCACTGAGTTTTCTGGACTACGTTTCTGAAAGTTACTCTGGATGATCAAGCCTGTCTTCGTTCTGAGGATTCCTATCCTGTGATCTATCTTCATTTGGATTCGCATCAAGCTGGCAGCTTTCTGTCCTCTTCGTCTCCTGAGCCAAGCCACAAGCGTACCCTTTCCACCCTCCAACGTAAGCCACCGCACATCGAACTTGTTTACTGTAACCTGAACTCCACAGAACAGCACCAAGTGAACTCTCTACGAATATACCTGCTTAAGACCTGGATCCTGAATCTCATTCTCCCTGGCGACCTGACCATCATAACTCAGTAAGCCGATCTCAGTATCAAAATAACTATTTGCTCTTAGTTTCGTGTTTCCCTCCGTTACCCGTACTCATCCATTCTCTTCACTTCTCTCCTTACAGTGAGATATTTCGTCCGTTCCGTTCCTGACTATATCTACAATAAACAATCTTTATTTTACTTCCTCCTCCTGAGTGTTCTCTGGATGTGGGTCTGAGCTATTTTCGAACACAATGACACCCAAGGGCATTGTTTTAAAAAGTTTGGCTTAAGCCAAACTATAAAAACCTCCTAAAATTATTTGGAACCAGGCAACAAGACTTTTTAGCACCAACAAAAACCCAAAAACAAGGTGACACAAAAAATCTAGAATTTTATATGCTTTCTTTAATTAGTAATGCTTTTGCAGGGGTCAGTAACAGCTTAAAATCAACAAAACTTAATAATTTGAATAATAGAAATAAATCAATCAACTTCACCTATCTTTCCCTAACGCTGAAACTGGCAAGGCTGAAGAGGCTTCGGAGACGGAGGCTCACCATAGATCCGAATGGAAGGATATCTTCAATAGGTAACTAGTGATTTTCTTCTTGGGTGAAAGACAAATCTTCAGTTTCCTTCCTCTAAGTGGACAGGCGCTGATGCTCGGGGTTTCGATGGTCAAGTTGGAAAAAAATAAATAAATAAATTTAAAAAACAGAAACTTTGGCATATATTTCAAAAGTCAGTAGCTTCCAGAGTCTGGATAGTTGAAGGAAACCTTTGAGGTGTAATTGAGGTTGGTTCAGGACTTCCAGAAGCCTGAAACTTAGAGCAATCAATTGTTCACTGACCAAGTTCACTTCAGTTGTCTTGGTAAAAATGCAACAGATGAAATTCAGATTCTCAATTTTGAGTTGCAGCTCTTCTCAGGGCACACGGGTTGATCGTCTTTATAATGCAGAATTGTCTCCGGTCTTCTGATTCATCTGTAGCTTCTTTCTCCGTCCGATCTTGTTCGCTGGTCTTCTGCGAGGAAACAACCCCGTTTCTTTGACACAGTTTTTAAATTGCAGATAGCCTCACCACTCATGCCTGGCAAGCTTTCCCATCATTGAATTACGCGGTCACCGTGACGTTTTGGTGCTGTCTCCCAGCCTCCGTAGACAGAGTCGTAAACAGCTCACAGCTGGCTCCCTGTGTTATGACTTCCGCCTGTTTTTCGGCCTCCACGACTCCCAGTAAGACGGTGATATTAGGACAAAATAGAAAAGGGTGAGCCAAGCTCTGACATTATTGAACAGCAAAACTCTGCACACACATGGAGTGAATTCACACAATTTCTTAAAATACAAGAATTTATTAACAAAAATAAGTCAACTCAAAGTCAAACATATTTCAATCAGCAAACTCTTTACTATGCTAAAACAATCCAACTAACTACCAAGCAGAATTAAAGAATAAGGAAGACTAATCACTTATGTACAATATAAACAAGTGGATTAAAGATGGTTGAAACCATGACCAAAAGAGTGATGCAACATTACCATGCAATGTTATTTATGTTTGAGAACCAAGGATTATCTTGAAGAATCTGGAAGTGAAGTGAAGTTAGTCTTGGAACTAACTTAGGCAATAATCAGCAAACGTTTAGACAACCATTCACAATGCAAGATCAGATAAAATATTATTTTAATAAAATAATGTTTTAAAGAATGATCTGCTGAATAAAACCAACCTTCTGGATGAGTAATTCTCAACGGTGTCTCATTAGCTGCCTTTATTTATTAAAATAATATTCAAAGAAATATTATTAAGGAAATAGTAAAATATTTAGGGAAATATTTTGGAAAAAAAACAAATCTTTCTGGAAAAATGGGCTTACGTATGCAAGCATGTGTTCTTAGCTGTTAGCAGTTAAAGCTACCAAAAGAAGCTGATAGCTTAGCACCAGAATCAAACACATACCTTTAAAATACCAGGGAAAAACTGAGCACGTGCTGAGCAGATAGCCTGATAGTACCAAGAGAGCTGAGTTCAACACTAACAAAACCAGACTTCAAAATGAAAAAAAGTTTAGTTTCTAAATACTTCTATCTCTCTGTCCAACCTAACCTCTGAACCGTGCTGAGGAAAAGTGTCTGGGCAACAACTAAGTTTGAAGAAACATCCACTTAGAACGAAGGTTAGCTTCAGCTAACCTCCAGAGCTGTCGGGGGGGTGGCTCGCTGTCCGCTGACCAAACTGCAAGTTACTGGTAACCATGGTGATGCGTCCGTTGTCCTCCTTCGGGAAACTGCTCCACTCGGAGTCGTAGAGACAGTGTCTCTGCTGGGAACTCTCTATAACACAGCTTGATTCTGTAGACCTCAGAGAGAAAAGTCAAGCCACGCTTGTACCTTAATTACCCCATTCATGAATGAATCCACCGGATACACAAACAGTATTTAATTCGTACTTAACTTTGTGCATATGATCGGTGATCGTATGACACTCTTGGATCCAGTTGAAGAGGTATGTCTGTTTGCCAGCAAAGAGACATTAGCGCGCTGTGTCTCTCTGTCCATTCCCCAGGGTGACCCGCGTAGAAGAGATTGGTTCCTTGGGAAGATTGGAGTTTTATACGGGCTGTGGCATCATTGGAAGTCCGCTGTTACCCCCCTTCCTAAGTTGTTGGAAGTAATGCAATTTATTTTGAAAGTTCCAGAAAAGTCCGTACCACATGTTGTAAACCATGGCTGTGGGTCCCAACACATGTTATATGATCATTATTTATTTGATACTCTAAAGATTAGGCTCTCATTTCATCATATGTGATTGTTGCTAAACAATTAAAACATACACCAAATGGCCCCCCCAGACTTCATGGCTTTAAAATGTAAACATTTAATGCTGTATATTTCATTGATTAATTCTAATTAATCTAATTATGAGGGTTGAATTAATTTCTGCATGGATACATGGAAGGATCTCACCTCATTTTGACAATGATGATGTAAATTAAGTCTTGGTGGATGCCAATGAAAAGGACAGAATTTGTGGTCATCTGTCATGCATTAATTACTATGCAAGACTTTTGGACTTAGCTGAATGCAGACCTTTACCTTTGCCCAGTATCAAACACCAGCAGAAACAATGTAATTACATAGCTTGTGTTTCTCTATTTTTCCATGGTACTTTTCAGATTTTGTGGTACTGGCGGCCTTTATTCACAGTCAGCTTGGTCAGATGCATGCCTCCTCTGCAGCTGTCCATGCAGCATATCCTCCATAACAAACATATCTTTCATACACTGCTGAAGTTTAGATTTTATCAGCACTGAAAACAACAAAAACAAAATATGGCTTTGTAACAATATTTCTTTTTCACTTGCAGGTGCTAATAATGTCTGTTTGTGACTTTACTTCCCTCAGAGTTTTATTTGAGAGAAGTTTTAAACAGGGAATTGTCCGCTTTATATGAACCTAGAGATAGAAAGAAAAAAAACAAGCTTGATGTCTGAGGAAGTAGAATGCTATACACAGAGAAAGATCTGATGGTGAAGGACAGAATGCAAAACGCAGGGCTCCAGAGATGCCTTGGCCATCACTTCTTTTTAATAGTTACAAGTTTATTTTCCATTTAGGAATTGCTCCTCTATGCCAACAAAGGAGCAGAGATGCCAGCTTTAGCTGCCTAAATTTAATCTCACACAAAATCTTTGACATAAAAAGACAATTTCATCATTTTTAATAGAAGGAAAAAAAAAAAAGCTAGAACAATAAAAAGATCTGAAACCTTACATCTAGTGTGTAGATGGTACACTCACATTGTATATTAATTGGGATTTTAGCAGAGTTAGAATATTACAAGTCAGAGACATTTGATCTCCAGTCAAACATCATCCTACGATTGTGCATGCAGACTCAGAAAAGCTGTTTGGTCTATCGGAGTGCAGCTGGAGGTCAGACAGTCACTTAGGACCAAAGCAGCTTTCTCTGAACTCCTGATGACTAATGAAACTAAAAGCTGTGCTGTTGATACTGAGAAGGAGGTGGGAGAAAAAGGAAGATGGCAGATCTGACCAAACCTCTGTGACGAGGCAGCCATCTCAAGTTGGACAGATACCATTTACACGAGCATTATGAAGCTGAATGTGTTATTGAAAAACATCACGTGAAAACCACAGTAAATAATAAATGTAATATCTCAAAAATAACTTGAATATTTGAAAATTCAATTCAGTTTATTTATATAGCGCCAATTCACAACACATGTCGTCTCAAGGCACTTCACAAAAGTCAGGTACATACATTCCAATTAATCCTAATCATTGAACAGTGCAGTCAGATTCAGTTATTTATTCAAATTGGATAAAAAGTTTTTCTGTCTAAGGAAACCCAGCAGATTGCTTCCAGTCAGTGACTTGCAGCATTCCCTCCTCCTGGATGAGCATGTAGAGACAGTGGACAGTCACTGGCGTTGACTTTGCAGCAATCCTTCATACTGAGCATGCATGTAGCGACAGTGGAGAGGAGAAACTCCCTTTTAACAGGAAAAAACCTCCAGCAGAACCTGGCTCAGTGTGAGCGGCCATCTGCCATGACCGACTGGGGGTTTGAGAGAACAGAGCAGAGACACAAAAAGAACACAGAAGAACTGATCCAGGAGTCCTTTCTATGGGAAGGAAAATGTTAGTGGATGTAGCTCCTTTAGTCGTTTCATCTAGAAAGAAAGAACAGATAAACTCTGAGCCAGTTTTCAAGGTTAGAGTCTGAAAGAGAGCACATAGAGTTATACACAGTAAAAGCTCAGTGAATTGCAATGTCTAGGAGAGAGAAAGGGTTAAACACTGAAAGACAGGGCTATGTGGATCATCGGTAGAGGGTGAGCATTAAGTTGTTGCCAGCAGAAGCTCGGACGATGCCTCTCTCCAAAAAGGTGTCACAGGTAGACACAGAGTCAGGCCAGGTGTAGCTTCTAGGAAGAGAAAAGAGAGAACAAAGTTAAAAGCTGAAATAACAGCAAATAATGCAGAATTAGAGAGTAGTGTGAGAATGTAGCAAAGAGGGTGAAAGTGGTCATTATGTCCTCCAACAGCCTAAGCCTATAGAAGCATAACTACAGAGATAGCTCAGGATAATATAAGCCACTCTTACTATAAGCTTTATCAAAAAGGAAAGTTTTAAGCCCAGCCTTAAAAGTAGACAGTTTGTCCATCTAGAGCCCACTGATGGTCATTGTTATACTAAAAACCACAAGGATTGGGATACTTCTCTCTGTCAGATTGACCATAACCATTGGAAAAGAGAAGGGGTCACACAGGTAGCAGAAATGGAGGGTGTGTTTGCACCTCAACCATAACTGAGCCAGTTTAGGCTAAACCTGACTCCCCCTTACTCCAACCAACAGGGAGGGAAAAAGACAGAGGTAAAAAATAAGGAAGATAGCTCAGGATAACCTAAGCCACTCTAACTATAAGCTTTATCAAAAAAGAAAGTTTTAAGCCTATCCTTAAAAGTAGACAGGATGTCTGCCTCACGGACTAAAACCGGGAGCTGGTTCCACAGGAGAGGAGCCTGATAACTAAAAAATCTTCCTCCCATTTTACTTCTAGAGACTCTAGGAACCACCAGTAAACCTGCAGTCTGAGAACAAAGTGCTCTGTTAGGAACATATGGAACCATCAGATCTCTGATGTATGATGGAGCTAGATCATTAAGGGCTTTATATGTGAGGAGGAGAATTTTAAATTCTATTCTGGATTTAACAGGGAGCCAATGAAGGGAAGCTAAAATAGGGAAAATATGATCTTTCTTTTTAATTTTCATCAGGCTTTTAACTGCATTGTGTGGACATCCTGATAGTAACGAATTACAATAGTCCAGCCTTGAAGTAACAAATGCATGGACTAGTTTTTCAGCGTCACTCCTAGATAGGATATTTCTAATTTTGACAATGTTCCGGAGGTGAAAGAAGGAAATTCTAGAAACCTGTTTAATTTGGGATTTAAATGACAGGTACTGGTCAAAAATAACACCAAGGTTTTTTACTTTATTACCGGAGGTCAATTTAATGCCATCCAGATTAAGTGATTGACTAAGCAGTTTCTTTTTTAAAGACTCCAGTCCAAAGACGACAACTTCTGTCTTGTCTGAATTTAGAAGCAAAACATTTAAAGTCATCCAAGTTTTTATGTCTTCAAGATAGGCTTGTAGTCTATCTAACTGGTTGGGCTCATCAGGATTCATAGATAAGTAAAGCTGAGTGTCATCAGCATAACAGTGAAAATTTATTCTATGCTGCCTGATAATTTGACCTATTGGAAGCATATATATAGTAATATATAGTATATATAGTATATATAATAAAATGAATATAGTATATATAGTAAAGAGAATTGGCCCAAGTACTGAACCCTGTGGTACTCCACAACTAACCCTGGAGTTTAAAGATGATTTATCATTTACATGAACAAACTGGAATCTGTCAGACAGATAAGATTTAAACCAGCCTAGCGCTGTTCCCCTGATCCCTACAGCATATTCCAGCCTTTTTAAGAGAATATTATGGTCGACTGTATCAAATGCAGCACTGAGATCTAACAGAACCAGAACAGACACAAGTCCATTATCTGAGGCCATAAGAATATCATTAGTGACTTTCAGCAGAGCGGTTTCAGTGCTATGATGAGCTCTGAAGCCTGACTGAAACTCTTCAAACAGGTCATTGCTGTGTAAATGTTCACACATTTGATTAGCAACTATTTTCTCAAGAATTTTAGATAAGAATGGAAGATTGGATATAGGTCTGTAATTTTTCAAGTCATCTTGATCAAGCGAAGGTTTCTTAAGTAAAGGTTTAATTACAGCTAACTTAAAAGCCTGTGCTACATATCCATTTACTAAAGATAGATTAATCATATCTAAAATGGGGCTGGTAATCAGAGGGAACACTTCCTTAAATAATTTTGTTGGGATTGGGTCTAACATACAAGTTGAAGGTTTAGATGAAGCTAATATTTCTGATAACTCAGGAAGCTCCACAGGATCAAAACAGTCCAAACACAGATCAGGTTCTACAGTTATTTCCAATGTTGTCTCACTTGCTGAGGATGAAGTAATCATCTTCGGGAGTATGTCATAGATTTTATTTTTAATAGAATCCATTTTATTTAAGAAGAATCCTATAAAGTCATGGCTGCTAAGAGCTAGAGAATGGATGGCTCAACAGAGTTATGACTCTGTGTAAGTTTAGCAACTGTACTAAAGAGAAACTTAGGATTATTCTTGTTCTCTTCTATTAATGATGAGAAATAAGCTGTTCTAGCTTGGTGAAGTGTCTTTTTATACAACAGTAGGCGATTTTTCCAGATTAAGTAGGAATCCTCTAGGTGTGTAGAGCGCCATTTTCTCTCCAATTTTCTAACATTGTGCTTTAAAGTACGCAGCTCTGAATTAAACCAGGAGGCTAACCTCCTATGAATAATTACCTTCTTTTTCAAGGGGGCTGCATTGTCTAATGCACCACGCAATGATGAAGAAACATTATGAACAAGAGAATCAACAGCTCAAGGACAAAAAATACAGAAGAAAAACAGACAAACTTTGAACAGGTGATCTCTGCAGCTGTTTTCACATCTTCATTGCAGAATTTACTGTCACCTGAAGAGAGAACTTTAGACAACTGAGCAACAGTCTTTTTTTTCTTATCCCAGGTAAGATGCTTCTAATATTGTCTGTAGTTCAGAAGTGTCTTAACACAAGTTGTAACCCATGTACTGGAGACATCTGTCTGTGCTGGCTCTAAAAGCAATAACTCTGGCTGCACATCTCCCTTGTAAATCCCCCCCCAAATGGGCTTTGCTCTACAATCAACTTAAGGCTGCAGGTGTCCATGTTGCTTGTTCACCTTTTTATACCACATTTTTTCCTTCCATTCCTCTTTCCATTAATATGCTAAAGATGCATTAGCAATGCCCTTCCCTAGCTCACCATCCTTTGGAGGTTTCTCAGTGATTGTTTGCTTGAAGACAGCAGTCAGCAATCTTTTAGATGATTGTATAGTCCATAAAATCCCCATACCTAACTTTTTCTTTTTAATTGGTCATACATAAAATTTTAAACTGTGCAAGAATTTAAAAGTATTCACTTTTGTGGTGGTGGATCATAGCCAGCTTGTAAGTAGAGCATAAAAAGAAGGAGCTTAAAAAGTATAAATCTGTGCATAAATCTGGCTGCCATGTTACGTCAGGTATTCACACTGTCATGGCTGGCCTTGTCTCTGTGCTGATAACTGTCTTTCAGCAAGACATCGCTCAAGTAAAATCTTTTTAAACAGTCCTGCATGTTTTCCTGATCTAATGCAATAGAAAACATTTGGAGATAGAAAGCAAGCGAATTTGACCAAAACAGGCTTTACATCCTTACTGTGAATGCTCTTCACCAGCAACTTCTCGAATCGAGCAACTTTCCCACCAACCTGCTGGGAACACTTACATTAAGCATTTAAGCAATATTTTGAACAACAAGAACTGTGGAGAAATTTACTACTGAGTCCTTTTTTTATTCTTTTTTTTTATTATTTTGAAAGTCAGCTTAAAACCCAATTATGATCCACCAACATAAATGGCAAATACATGTAATTTCTTCCTTGGTCCTCACATTTTGACCGGGAGTATATTTAATATTCCAGTTTGATGAGAAACAAAATTTCGAGTTTCTATTCACTTAAAGTTAAAAATATAAAATTAATTCAGATAAATTCTTGAAATATATAACTTAGCATGTAACATATATTTTACATAAAATAAATGAGTTTCTGATTTATAACAGTGTTGGACAATCTGGAGCATGTTCAATGAAACCCATCACCTTAAAGCTTTTTGATTTGCAGTGTCAGTCCAGCAAAACTAATAAGGCCAGTTTTTTTAAGCTTCCTGCACTGATAATGGAATCACAGAATCTTAAATTCTCTCAAATATTCCCAATCCAAAAGGCAGCTTGTTCAGTTTATTCATGATGAGACATGAGTGGTCCCACATTCAATAAATAGCAAAGACTTGAAGGATTAAAAGATTAGCTATGAAACACTCATTACATGTTGCAAATACATGAATTGCCCATTTTGCAATTACATGAAGTAAAACAGCAGGAAGTGATTGCCACACAATTCGTCTTCTGCTTCTTCCTCAGCTCAAGGTTAGGCCAAGGATGGAATCATCCGTCTCTGATCCGAATTGAATTTAATTGAACTTTCAGTGCGTATCAGTCCACCCAGACAGATATTCTCTCAACATTAAGTCCTCTTTGCCCTTAATCTCCTTTTTTCAAACCACTTACTCATAATCTCCCTCAGAAATAGACCACGATCTCTGCACTTCCCCCTTTACTCTGTCATAGAGTCATCTTCTTTCTTGGCCCATATTTCCTGTGTCCCTGGTTATCAGTTATCAATGAGGAGCACATTTCAGCATCCTCACCTTGTCAGCAGTCTGCTGCTGGCCTGCTGACACTAACAAAATAATTTCACTCAAATCCTCTTTGACTCTTACAGTGTGAGTCCATGAGGGCTGCACACAAACCAGAGAGGAGCTGATTGGGTTACAGGCCTTTTTCCCCAAAAACATTTCACACATTTACCTGCTGAATAGACTTTGTCCTTAAAAATACATAACTGTCTGCATCTATATTTCGACTGAAACTATTTTCTGGTTTGTATTGTCAGAAAATAATAAGAATTTCAACTTAAAATAAAAATGTATTTCTAATAAATAATGAGGAATGTCAATGAGGAACATGTTTTTTTTTCAGTTTTTTTATTTTTATTTTTTTAAGTGGCATAGCAATATGCATGTTTTATGCATTTTTAAAGCCAGGAGTGTTATAGTAAAACATTTATTTTCTTAAACATGGGCTTAACCCAAACATGGCACCTGGTCACTCGGCCACACTGACAATTTGAGTGTGAATCTTCAGTAGTTTAGTTAGCAGCATTTTATCTCCAATATTTGTTTCTTCAAAAAGGAAACAAGTAGAAACATACTTAACTAGTTCTAAATCAGACAGAGCAGAGACTGAAAGAACGATGTTCAAGGAGCAATAAACTGTGGAGCAAGGTCTTGTAAGTCACTCATGTTTCTTAAACAATTGTGACATGGCGAGTCATGAAAATGGGACCTCTGGTCACAGATCTGGTGTCTCTGATCCCTTTTCCTTTTTGGCCTGTTGGCTGAATAAGCCTTTGACGGATTGAAAAAGAATAGGTGATTATTTTGCGCCACAGAGTCCTGCTGATAATCAACTTGATTATTAGTATTATTCTTTTTGCTTGTTCTAGGTTGAGTAACAGAACTGTTCCAACGCTGTCTTGCAGAATGAGGAGAAAGAACCTTTACTCCCAGTCCACTTCCTGCATGTATCATGCTTCATTTTATATTTTCATCCTCCTGGCCTGTGCTTTCATTTCTTATTCATCCTGTTTCTGCCTTTGATTCTGGTCCCCTTTGATTTCAGCATTAATCATGATGGACAGCAGCAGAGGCTGGAGCAGAGGCCCTCAGAGAAGATGCAGTACGGACTCTCCTCAAGTACTTGAACTTACCATTCAATTCAGGCAGGCCGAGCTCAGGTCAATCTTCATTCCTACAATGCCCTTAAAGTATTCACATTTCCTGAAGCTTTTCTAATTGTGTTGCATTATGATCACACAAACGTTAATGTATTTTATTAGGACTTTATGTGATAAACTAACACAATGAAGCACCTAACTGTGACGTGGGAGGAAAGGAATAAATGGTTTAGGGTAGGTTATAAAATTATATCCCAATCTTTGAAATCTCACAGACTTCTGTTCAATCCCCAATTTCAAAAAAGAAAGAGTAAGGCACAACTGCAAAGCTACCAAGTCATGGCTGACAGGAAAGCAGTGATTTAAGAAATAGCCAAGGAAACCTTGGTAACTCTGGAGGAGCTGCAGACGGGAGATTCTTTTGACAGCCAAACTATTAGTTCTATAAATCTGAACATTTTCTGTAAGTCCTGAGAAAGCCCACATTCAATTTTGCCTCAGATACAGAAAAAACGTGGAAGAAAGTGTTCTGGTGAGATGAGACAAAAATGTTACTTTTGGACTACATAAAAGTAACACCTCGTACACACATGTGGCTGGAAGCATTATGTTGTGGGAATACATTTATTCAGCAGGAAAAGAGAAAGTGATAACATTTTCTAAAAGATGGAGCTAAATATAGTGTAATCTTGGAAGAAAACCAGTTAGAGGCTTCGAAAGACTTGAGACTGTGGTGGAGCTTCACCTTCCAGCAGGACAAGGACTTAAAACATACAGACAAAGGTACAATAGGATGATTTAGTTCGAAGCATGTTTATGTGTTAAAATGGCCCAGTCAGACTTGCAGACCTAAATTCAAGTGAGATAATGTGGCAGTGCATGAAAATTGCTGTTTGCACATGTCCAATGGGACCGAGCTTGAGCTTTTATTGAATGGAAGAATGGAAAAAATGTAGATCTAGTCTATATGTTCAAAGGGACATACAGTACCTATAAAGAACCCCAAAGACTTGCAGTTGTAACAGCAGTGAAATATGGTTTTACGAAGTATTGACTCAAAGGGTCTGAACACAAATACATCACAGTTTTCTGATCATGGAAAAACGTTTAAAACGTTTTGAAGATCAGATGTCTTTTGTCTTCCAATTCACAGTAATGACCTACATTGAGTCGGTCAGTCACTTAAAATCCAAGTAAAAGTTTTTGTTAATACTGATCTGCTGTTTACCTAGCCAGCTCTATTCAAAATGCTTTTAGCAGGGTTACTAATACATGTGTAGTGTGCTGTACATGAAAGTGTGGGGAAAAGTTGTGAATACTAAGGATTAGTCATTTTCTAAACCCTGATGCCGTAACTGATTGGGAGAATCAACCACAGACAACTGACAGGTGGTGACACATATAAAGCCTGTAACTTTAGGTATTAGGCACATTAAAACCAGGTGAGTTAGCAGTGACTGGATGTTTGCTATGCTGAAAACTATTTGGTGATGATCAGTAAGTAAATAAATAAGTATGGAAACTTTTTTTCTTTGGGGATGGACTGCATGAAGGTTCTGTCTTTCCATTTCTGATATACTGTAGGTGAATTTCAGCAAAAGGCCTGGTGGCAGATTTATGCACAGTGAAGCCATCTGGTACAGGTAAATTTGTTGAAAAAAAACTGTTAAAATGTTACAGTAATTCAGTAATTATGCAGAAAACATGCGAGCTTGAACTATGCAATCAATGAAGAATGAACAGATTGCTTGTTTCTTTTCAGTTTGGTATATCTGTCATCTACAGCAGCTCAGCAGAGACATTATAACACCCAGACAAATCTTACAGAATGCTTTACCTCATCAACAGGAAAAATATCTCGGTAATGACACGGCAAGCCTACATCCTCATCAGTGAAAGTCAGTAAACCGCAATGGTTAACCAGTTGATCACTAAAATCATTCAAAGTAGAAAACTATTTAAAAGACAATTATTTACCTAAATTAAGCGTTTCAGCAGAAACTTTAATATAGGTTAAATTTGGACACAGGTTCCCTGCAAATCTGCTCTTCTCATCATAATTTTATATAAAACAACAGTTTCTCAAGTTCCTCTGTTAAGATAGACTAGGTGTTTCTGTGTTTGGGAGTCCCACCGGGCCTTGTTCCAGTCAGCTGCGGTGATTGAAACCTTTAGTAAGACTTATGTCTTACTTTGTTGGTTGGTTTTTGTTTTTTTCATAACGCTTTTGTTCCATTGAAAAATGACTTAAAAGCTCAAATGTTGCAAATGGTAATGTATTTCTAGATATGTAAATTCTTACAAGAGCAGCATTCTACAACTCAGTCCTACAACTGCTTTTAATTTGTCAGTCAGTCAGTCATTTTCTACCGCTTATTCCATAGTGGGTCGCGGGGGAGCTGGTGCCTATCTCCAGCAGTCTATGGGCAAGAGGCAGGGTACACCCTGGAAAGGTTGCCAGTCCATTGCAGGGCAACACACAAACAACCATGCACACAGTCATTCATACACCTAAGGGCAATTTAGAGAGACCAATTAACCTAACTGGCATGTCTTTGGACTGTGGGAGGAAGCCAGAGTACCCGGTGAGAACCCATGCATGCACAGGGAGAACATGCAAACTCCATGCAGAAAGACCTCAGGCTGGGAATTGAACACAGGACCTTCTTGCTGCAAGGCAACAGTGCTACCAACTGCGCCACCGTGCAGCCCTGCTTTTAATTTGTCTTTCTGTTTATTTTTTTTTAAATACTTCTGCCTGAATCAATTCAGTTCAATTTCAATTCAGTTTATTTATGTGGTGCCAATTCATAACACATGTCAGCTCAAGGCACTTTACAAAGTCAGTTCATTCGAATCATACAGATTTCAGGTACATACATTTCAATTATTCAGTGCAGTCAAATTCTGTTTATTATTCAAATTGGTTAGAAAGTTTTTCTATCTAAGGAAACCCTGCAGGTTGCATCGAGACAGAGACTTGCAGCATTCACTCCTCCTGGATGAGCAGGTAGAGACAGTGGACAGTCGCTTGCATTGACTTTGCGGCAATCTTTCATACTGAGCATGCATGTAGAGACAGTGGAGGGGAAACCTCCCTTTTAACAGGAAGAAACCTCCAGCAGAACCTGGCTCAGGGTGAGGGGCCATCTGCCACGACCGACTGGGGGTTTGAGAGAACACACAAAAGCACTGATCCAGGACTACTTTCTATGAGAAAGAAAAGTAAAACATTAATGGTAGCAGCCAGTGGCATGCACAGACATTTTGGGGGGCAGGTGCTCAAGTGGAAAAAAAAGGGCACCTTGTGCGGCACATGGAGTTGTCGGTTGCCTTCGTAGTGTGAGATTTATTACAGGCACTGTATGAACATGACTTATATGTATTACTAAGCACCCACAAAACAAACTGTCCAGTGGGATGTAGGGAAATGACCACCCAGGAAAAAAAACTCACAACAAGAATGCATTTTACAAAATTCTTAAGATTAATAAGGCAACAAAAGATTGATTTAAAGTTAGATTTTTGATTCACAACTAGCCTTTAACCTGAACTTCCTGAGTCAAATTTGAAACTTATATTATCCTTCATTTTTTTTTTTTTTTACACACTGAGCACAACGTGTTTGTCTTGACTATATCATTCTGTACTTTTATCACAAAATATCCTCTGCACCAAATAACCTTTTGTTGTAGCAAAGCAGGTTACACTGTCAGATTTACCAGGTAGGTCACACTAAATGAGTTATCTTCAGAAATGTGAGGAACCAGTGACCATTCTACAGCGTAAATCAACTATACCCAGAAAATGAGTTATAAAACCTCAGTCAGTCAGTCATTTTCTACCGTTTATTCCATAGTGGGTCACGGGGGAGCTGGTGCCTATCTCCAGCAGTCTATGGGCGAGAGGCGGGGTACACCCTGGACAGGTCACCAGTCCATCGCAGGGCAACACACATACAACCATGCACACACTCATTCATACACCTACAGACAATTTAGAGTGACCAATTAACCTAACAGGCATGTTTTTGGACTGTGGGAGGAAGCTGGAGTACCCGGTGAGAACCCACGCATGCACGGGGAGAACATGCAAACTCCATGCAGAAAGACCCCCGGTTGGGAATTGAACCCAGGACCTTCTTGCTGCAAGGCAACAGTGCTACCAACTGCGCCACCGTGCAGCCCCATTATAAAACCTTTATAGTCAAAATGAAACCAACAGCAGAATCATCTATACGTCTGCATGTAGCCAGTGTGATTTATGACAGAAATTATTCTTAGAGATTAAAAATTAATGAGATTACAAGTCCTGAGAACTAATGTCTATTTAGAAAATAAAATATTCTGATCACATCATCATTTTTACACACACAGAAGTAGAAAATACAACTTAGCCTACATGCCCCACATTTACTGAACTTTATTAAAGGTGTTTTAGTAGTGTATGAATTGTAATGTTAACCAGCTCATTTGGCCGTATTTGCAATTAAAAAAAAACATGAGTCAAACAGAAGTCATCATGAACCATAATAGCAAATGTTAAACCAACATCAATGAGACAGATTTGAATGTATTTATTTTTTCTAATTTATTCTAAGAGTTAAATCGTAGACATTCTCCTGGCACCTGGTGGCAGCCATAGAAGACATTGCAGGTAAAGGTATGCCATTGATTGGCCTGTTCTGTTTAGATAAAATGGTGGCAGGTAAAGTTTTAACTTTTTCATCTCAAGTTTAGGAAGCAAGTATATTCATTTTGTTTGTTTCCTGGATGGTTAGCCGGCCTGTCGGCAGGGCAGGGTTCTATCTGATGGCGGAAGAGAGGAGAGGTAAACTGCACCAGCGCAGGTCCACCTCTCGAGCTCTGCACGCAGCCCGTCTCCGTTGAGAGACACACGAGGCGGGGCACCGATGTTTGTGGGCTGGTTTTAAATGTCATAAAATTTTAAACATGGGCCTTTAAATTCAGAAATTTTACCTTGGTCCCCACACTATACACTGTAAAAAAAAAAAAAAAAAAAGATTTCAAGAGGGCACTTTTTTGTCCATGGATTAAAGGGCAGGTGTCTCTAGCACCACCTTGTGTCTATCTGTGCACATCCCTGATAGTAGCTCCTTTAGTGGCTTCATCTAGGAGAGAAAGACAGCTAAGCAGATAAACCCTGAGCCAGTTTTATAGTCTAGAGTATGAAAGTATGAAAGAGAGCACATGCACATGCACATGCAGTTAGTCACAGAATCGTAGCCTTGAATTTTTTTTGTAAACAAACCATTTCATACCTATGTATAAAATGGTTTGAAAACAGGTTTGAAAAGAAAGAAGAAAGGGCCATGTTGGCTATGTGTATGTATAGATTGGGGGTACAGATAGGCAAAGGGATGAACTGATCCAAATGCTATCGTAAAATGTAAGGATTCAGTGGAGAGTTTTTAAAACTTAAGCATAGCATCTCGTTGCTCCATACAGAAAAGGCTAACTGGTGTGAATCGAATCAGAACAAGCAGATATGTGGTCCTCAGAGGAAAAAATGTTTCACCAGGGTATGCAGTCTGCTTCCAGAGCTGTCTGCGAAACTGTTTGATCTATTCCCACTAGATTTTAAGGTTCTGCTTCTGTTATTGAACTTCAGAAAGCATCAGTCTCTCACAAAGGCATGAGTAGAAATATTTGTTTGTGAGGTATTTTGAGGCTGGTACAGAGTAGCTCTCAAGCACCAAGCTACTCAGTTGGAAGCATGTTGGACCACTGAAACGACTGTGGGAGGATTATATAAATGACAAAAAGAAACAAAGCAGTACTTTTACGGTCGAAAAGATTTTAAAGATGGAAACCTATAAGATCTTAAAAATAATGAATGTTAGAAAAAAACACCAGGACAAAAGATTGCACTTGAACTGGAAGAGTTTCTGTTTCCAGTGGCCTGAAAACTGCTGTACCTGCTTTTGAGGTGAGTTGTATTTCATCCAAACCTCATAGATCTTGGTTACTTTATGCATATTTTTATTAGACATTAGACCATTAGAACAGATACAGACCAGCAGGCAGAAAAATAAAGGAAAATAAACATCTGTTAACAAATCAAAGTAACAGCAAATGTGGATTGTCCCAAAAATAAGAAACTGAATCAGAGCATGCGTCGATATGAAAGCTACCTGACAGAAAATCAGAAATTTCGAAGTAGAAAAAATGAGTAAAATCTGATATTGGTGTGAATTAAAAACCTTGATAAGGTAAAGGGAAGCCCATAAAATATGTTCATAAAGACCCTCATGAGGACATTCCATGTCAGGTCAATCAGGCATAGCATTATGTCTGCCTACATAGCTACAGAGCTGCCCATTATGCAATAAATGGTGATGCATTTTGCATTTCAACATCTTTCTGTCAGAACCTGCGGCAACTTCTTCAATAATTTGAGCTACAGAGGCTGTTCTGTTGGATTGGATCTTTTGGCCAGCCTTTTCTCTCCACATGTACCAGTGAACCTTGAATCCCCATGACCTTGTCGCTGGTTCACCACTGGTTCTTCCTTGAACCACAAACATCCCTCCAGAGCTGCAGTTTTGAAGATACTCTGACCCAGTCATCCAGCCATCATAATTTCATCATCAAACTTACTGTAATGTTTTCCCATTTCACTGCTTCTAACAAATCAGCTGTGAGGAAAAATGTCTCTTGCTGCCCTGTATGAAGAGATAGACAGTGTTATTGACTTCACCTGTAAGTGGTCATAATGTAATACCTGCTCTCAAAAGCCATGTGTATCTTTTATACTGACTGCACCTCACTTCATAACCACCTGGGGGACGTTTGGTACCCACTTTGACAACTGATGACTTAAAATAATTTTTGTATTTTAATCAGTCAACTGCAAGTAAATGTGGTCATATGACTCCAATGAAAACTCTGTACCAGCAGTTGGTCGCTTAGAGCTCTTCTCATTTGATCAGGGATCATAATCTGCGATATTTTGTAAGAGTCAACCAGCCTAAACAGGGATCAGAACGAAAACAAATGGAAGCAGAGTGTGATACAACATCAGATAATATTCAGTTGAATTTACAGTAGTTACAGATATGAGCATTTGTAAACAAACCATTTCATACCTATGTATAAAATGGTTTGAAAACAGGTTTGAAAAGAAAGAAGAAAGGGCCATGTTGGCTATGTGTATGTATAGATTGGGGGTACAGATAGGCAAAGGGATGAACTGATCCAAATGCAAATAATGCACCCATTCTAAAATAATTAAAACATCATTTGGATGATGCCATGTTTTTGTCTAAACACTGTGTTTGACCTTGATCTGTGTATGCTAGTAGTGACTGCATGAAGCAATGTCTTTGATGTTGCTACCGCAGCTAAAAGTGCGTTCCAAGATGAAAAGAGCTACTTGAAAACCGTCTCAGAATGATCACAGGATATTCAGAAAACACAGGGAAAGAAAGAGGTCTATTCAAATACAGAGCTGAACCTTTACAGTCAAATTTTCATTTATTTTTTTACTGCAACAAAAGCTTTTGGCAGAAACCCACTTGATGGTATATTGGGTTCAGACCTGACCATTATGGCCCAGATATGTTTTAAGTCACTTCAAATAAGGGAGAGATCTAAAGTGTTTAGGTCTTAAGGGTGTGACAAGTCAAGTCTTACATGTTTTAACCATTAGGTAAACTGCAGTATTCAGTATGCTGCTGAATACTGACTAGTTTCATCGCAACCAGGGCTGAACTTAGCTTTAACTGCCTGCTAACGTATATTTAAAATGTTAAATTTACATATTGTTTCTACAGTTCTTCAGAGCTTCAGTCTTGACCCGTTTTCTTTCTTTCCTGCCTCTAATTAAAGCTGTGATAATTAAAATAAAGGAAGCTAGTGGAAAATAAATTGCAGCTTACAGAAAATTATTAGTATACAGGAATTCAGTGGCATTGTTATGAGTAAAATACTTCAACATCTGTAGTGTTAGTCACAGTTTAATTATATTTTCCACCTGCACACAGCAGGTGCAACTAGTGCACACAGAAAGAACATGCTGTGTGTCTCTCTTACTGCTCCTACATCTTCTAGAAGGAAAGAAACTGCAGAAAACTTTAAGAAAACTGACTGGCAAGCACAGGTTTTAACCCAGCTAACTGCATGAACTATAAAATGACATCAGCATAAATAGATTCATAGAACCTCACCAAAATTCTTTAAATGTCTCGTGGGAAGTTGCACCTCAGCCATATGTTTTTTAGGTATCAACAAGCTTCTGACTCATTCCTGGCTGGATTTTCTTTCAGAATTGGTTTTAATTCATTTAAACTGGTTTGGTTTCCCAGAACAGACTCTGGTTTTAAGCATAGTTCACAGCATAGACCAGGACCAAGACTACCTGCCCTCAGTTCTTTTGTATAGGGTCTTCTGTTGGTCTTCAAACATCCATCCATCCATTTTCTATACCAGCTTCTTCCATACTGGGTTGCGGGGGAGCAGGTGCCTATCTCCAGCAGTCTACAGGCAAGAGGCGGGGTACACCCTGGACAGGTCGCCAGTCCATCCCAGGGCAGACTGTGCCGGAGTACCGGGAGAAAACCCACGCATGCACAGGGTGAACATGCAAACTCCATGCAGATAGACCCTCGAGGAAGAAAGTTGAACTGAGGACCTTCTTGCTGCAAGGCAACAATATCACCATCTGCGCCACCGTGCAGCCTGGTACTCAAACATAAGTAAAACTGTGGCATCATTTATTTTTGTTCAACTTCCTGTTAAAACGTTTTCAGTTTAAAGTAAAAAGTTTGATATTTTTGAGACTGAAAATAAAGACCTTGAACTTTTGTACAACGGGCTGCATGGGGTATGTACCTACATCAACCTCTATAAAGGTCCTTGCTCCTTCCTCTTCCATACAAATGTACCTCCTTTAATTTTCTGGACGTTTCTTTCAAGATTCACCAAACATCACTGAAGATTTTCGGCTCCACCTCCCTGAAAGACAGATTGCTTCCACTGCGTCATGCTGCTGACCTTTCTGTGATGTATGGGGTCAGTGGATTTTCTGCTCTGTCTTTCAGATTTATGAGGCCATCTGCAATAAAATCTTCATGACCTATTCAAGAACCTGAAATCTGCAGCTTTTGGGAGGTCGGCCAACAGGTTAATTTCAATGAAGTGAGCAGAAAAACAAGAATGACCTTATAGGGATTTTTGCCTATGTGATCCGATTTATCTTTTTAGTGCTTTTGGCCTCTCTGGCAAACTGGTAGCTTGAGGTTTAGGTTTTTGAAAGTAAATATATTTCAATGTTCATTTTTAACCAATATGTGTGCTTTCTCTATTTACAAATAAAAGTAAATTCACAAGTAATAAAATCTCTGTTGCAATGATCCAGTAAAAGAACCTGAGGTACCCAGCAAAAGGGTAAGTATCAAGAAAGGAGGAAATTCCAGTAACTGACTAAATCAATGCAGATAAATTGTAGTAACCTGAAGTAGACTGTAGTAATTTAACAATTTCAGTGGCTGAAATACAAATCTACCTAAAAAAGAGCTAACTAGCATTTATTCTGGACCAATCAAAATAATGAACGAGTATGATAGAACTTTACTGGCACATTTAAAGCACACTTTTAAATATAGAGTTATTGTCTTTAATTGTAAATGGAAACGTAGACAACCATATCTTAACAAAAAAAAAAAAGTTATATTAAAAGAAGTTGATAAAAAATAGACTAAAACAGATTGATTGCTGTGCAAAGTAAGTGTTCCAAGTAATTTTGTTTTACAGATTAAACAGCGGGGTGACAATTTCTCAGCTGTTCATCAAATAGCCAGTGAATGGTGTAATGATTCATCTGTGTAATGACATGTTGAAAGAAAAATGTTTTCTTGAACCTGTAATGACTATCACAAATCAAAAGTTGAAATCTGCAGTACAGTGGCTGTAAATATTCCATAGTTATTTTCTGCATCACTGCATACAATGTCTATGCTGTTTGGTTTTTATGAGAATGGCAGAGCTGATTTTGCACAGAGATACAGTTCCACATTCAGTAGTAAAAAAAAAAGCAAATGCAGGGTTTAATGGGAGCTTTGCTTTAGATAGTAGAAACTATAAAACACTCACTGCCTGGAGGCCCATATGGGGTTTTTAATGACATGATTATATGCTGTATTAAGGTTTAGAGATTTTTTATATGAAACTAAATAAATACAGTGCCATGAAAAAGTACTGGCCCTTCTTTGCTTTTTTTCACAAATGTTGCAGATCAATAACAAAATTTAATATCAAAGATATCCCGAGTAAATACAAAAAAGCAGTTTTAAATGATTTCATTTATTAAATCCCAAAAACCTAATACGTTGTTTGCAATAACTGGCAAAGAGCCTTTTCATAATGCTGTTGAATTTCAAACCACTCTTGTTTGCAGAATTGTTTTAACCCATGATTTAGAGCATGAACCTCCTGTTTAACGTCATGCCTGACATACTACTCGAGAGTTTCCTGACCCACATGCAGAAACAATCAGAGGCGGACAGGTAAGACCGAATTGGTGTTTTTTTTTAAACACAATAAGGCTGGATCTGGCAAGCGGAACTCAGCGACCAGGTTCTGTGAATGAAAAGGAAAGTCAGCAACGTTCCCAACTTATTTCTTGTTGCACGGCTCACCGGAAAATCCTAGGTGGTGGCTTGGGGCTGTGCACAGTCCGTGTGAGTGTGTTATCAAAGGTCCGAGTAATCCGACGGCGTGTTTTGGCGGAGCGGTCTTACTAGAGAGCGGGCAGGCAGGTAGCTCTTGCGAGGTCGATCCGGAAACTGTGTCCAAGGTTTAGCTGTCAGAGGGTTTGTGGTTGAAAGGTCCAGAGTTGCAGCTCACGGAGACCTGGGAAAGCAGTAAGACAGGCTTGGGTAAATAGAAGGTCGAACAGGAAGTTCTCCAGTCTCAAAACACCGGGGTTTAAGGCTTAGGTACAGAAGTTTGAGTTTACCACTCTACGTGTGCCATCAGGCGAAGAATGCTCGTCCCGCACGCTCCTTAAACGCACCAGCAGATGATTGCCTGCAGGTGTGCAGCTGTAGGGCTGCGTACCACGCCCACCTCCTCAGGGAAACGACAGGAACTCATACAGGAAAACACACAGACTATGGCAATCTGTCAATCAGATTTAGGTTCAGACTTTTATATGGCCAGTCCAAAATCTACATTTTGTTTTTTTTGTTTGTCCATATATAGGTGGAGTGCTTCAAATCACTGTCCTGTTTAATTATCCCTGTGCACTTGAGTTTAAAAGTTCCACCCGATGGTGGGACTTTCTCCCGCAGGAGTTTCTGTTAGATTCCACCCATTAAAGAAGGATCAGCTGCTGAAGAAGCAAGTGAAAACATCATACTAGCATTGTTTCAAAATGACCACGTTTGACTGTCAGTGTGATGTTTCTCTGCTAAATGCTGCAATAGTTTAAGCCACATGTAACTGGACTCACACCTTCCAAAGTTTTCCACATTTGTCTTTAGGATATTTTCTAAAAAATCTCTAGGATCATGAAGATGTTTTTGTCAAAAAGAAACCGGTCTTTATGTTCTTTTCAGTCAGCAGTCGTTTTCACCTTGGAAATCTTCCATTGATGTCCTTTTTGTCCAGTCTTCTTTCTGTCCAGTCTTCTTCTTCCTGGATGAGTCATCTAATGCCTCTTTTCCATTAGTACCTACTCTAATTGACCCGGGTCGGGTTTGGTTTGTTTTCTATAACAATTGAGTTCCATCTCAATGTGGGCAGGATTGTAAATAGCAAGGCGGCCTCACAGTCTGAAAAAGTAACGTAATATGATTTGCAGTTACACAGACACAACCGCCTTGAGAGGTGCTTAGTCTATGGCTGTTGTCAGACTCAGAGTAAAAGAAGAGAGACAGAAAAGGCTGCAGGGGGCAAGACAGAGTTCTCTGAATAAGAACAGGAGAGAGAGACGCCACGGAGTGGTAAAAACCGAAGGGTACGAGATAGAGGACATGTGAGGGTAAGCTAGTGGTCATAAACACAATAAACCCAGCATACTAGAATATAATGTTTAAAAATATGAGTTATTAAAGTATGCTGTTACTAGTGATGTCACCCCCTAGCTAATCAGTGACCGACGGTCTTCTGATGTCGTGCTTTTAGCACCACAGTTTGAACCGCATCCAAGAAGGTACTAAAAATAGTAACAGAAAAGCCTAAAAAGCGAGTTGATTCATGTCGAAAAGTACTATTTGAAAACAGGGCTTTAAAGCTCTTCAAGTAATTTTGGTTGGCCGTCCTCTCCTGGGAAAGTTCACTACTGTTCCAAGTTTTCTCTATTTGAAAATAATTGCTTTCACTGGTTTACTTGTGTCCCACAGCCTTAGCTATGTCTTCCAAAAACTTTTTAGACTGATTAATCTCAGTGACTTTGCTTCTTCGCTGTTCCTGAATTTCTCTAGATCAGGACATGATGTGTTGCTTTGTGAGACCTTTTAGCCTTCTTCATGTAGTCAGAGACGTTCTACTTCAATGATTTCTGGTTTCTACAGATCTGACAGTTGTTAGGCCTGGGTGTGGTTGCTGAACCAGAACCAGAAAATGTATTTCCACATTAGTCCAGGATGATTTGGATACCTCATTTCCCTTAATAAATGAAATAATTATTTCAAAACCGCTTTTTGTATTTACCCAGGTTGTCTGGCATTAAAATTGGTTCACTGTTCTGAAAATTTAAAGAGTGAGAAAAATGCAAAATGCAAATTCTTGCAAATTGTTTTCCACAGATAGTAACATCACCTTCTTTAAACAATGTTTTACTATGATATAGCTGAGCAAAATGTTTATGTTTTAACATGTATTAATATTGTTAGTGGTTTTATTGAAGGACAAATACATTCAAACACTTTTATTGATATGCTAAAGCTTTGGGTGTAAGTTTAGTCAGAAAAATAATTTTCCCACCTGGTCTAAAAGCATTTTCCGCCACTCAGACCCCTGTTTTTTTTGTTTTTTTATCTCTTAGTTATTTTATCTTTCCTTCACAATACTTCATCTGTATTTTTTTTTTTTCTACAGTATTCAAAAAGTCTGATCCAAGGTCTTAGCCACCAAGCCCAGCATCTGTAGCCTGCAGCTTCCCTGCCTCCTTCCATTCTTTGTGTAACTGCTACATCAAAATCTAATCCACAAGCAGATACTTTAAAATTCATCCTTCATACATCAACACATTTTTTCTCTAGACCTGTTGTCGACTATGGATCATTGTGTGGCACTTGCTTTTAAAGAAATATTTCTTCATTGCAGTCGATTTTCACTTTCCAGTGGTTTGTTCAAACACAGTTGTGGCAGTAACATGTTGAAACATCAATAATTTTGTCATGAATATGTACGAAGCTGTGATCCATCAGCGTCCCCAATCCAGATTCCTGCAGCTTCATCAGAGGTGAAGATTAAAGGCTTTGAGTTCGTCTCTGCACACCTGAGCCTCGTTCTTCAGCAACAGCAGCGGCTAATCACAAATCCTTTATGAGACCCAGGATGGAAATGTGGAGGTGTGCTCAGGAATTTGAATGGCACTGATTAGTTCCTGGAGAAAATTATTTTTAAGAGCCTCGCTGCTTGTCCTCACCTGAACAAGGAGTGAAGGAACTCTCAAAAGAAATGGGACTGCAAATAGCAGAGATTTGGCTTTGTAGGTGAGAAACAAAATTCACACAGGAAAGCATGAAATTGTCCAACTAGAATAACACCTCTTTCCAAGTGCAACTATTTTGTCCTATTTTTGTTTGTGCAACACATTTTTTAAACATTTGTTTTTTGCAGAGTTAACCCAAAAGCTGTGACAGCAGTCTGGGTTTTTAGACTCTCTTAAAGAGTGTAAGACTGAGCCTGCTGCTGCTGAATAATCCAATAAAACCTGCAGAAAACTGCGCAAAGAGACTGAGGGGAGAGGAGGACCAGGTTGAGGAGAGGATCTGTAAAAAGGTGGAGGGCAGGAAGTCCTCTGTAAAAGCAAATAGACCTTTTTATTGATCCTGTGCAGGTGATCACTGAGCTGTGAGACTGAAACTGACACACAAAGACTCCTTCAACTCAGAAATGCAAAATTAAATCGACGCTGCTGCTTAAACGTACAAAGAGAGAAGTATACAGTTTTAAATTAATAGAAAAGGGAACCTTTAATGACATTTTAATTATGACAGAGTGACATATGGTTTCTATGCCAACTAACAGAACAAAAAGCATTTCTGTGGTTTAACTAACCTTTTTCATATTTTCATATTTCACAATCTGCCTTTTGCAAAAAAGCAATACCACCAATGTTGGCTGTGGTCATGCAGGCATTCTACAATGTTACACTGCAACACACAAACAAAATGTAAGCTATCACATCAGCGTAAAGCAGTTTTCTAATAAAATTGTCAGATTCAATTTATCTTATTACTCAGTCTTCAAAGGTTAATCAAGAGGGGAAGAAAACAATCATAGCTGAGCAAGGAAGACATGGGAGTGCTAAAGACAAATAAGAAACAGGAGACTAGCAATAAGTAAAAAACATTTAGGTGTGTCGAGAGCAGCAGAATGACTGAAATTACAGAAGGGAACATGCTGGTCTGCAAATAAAACGATTAAAGGAGACCAGAATACATAAATAGACCAACTGGACATGAATTGGATCTGTTTGTCTATGAGTTTAATGTTTTAGTAAGGAAAATAGCCTGGATAAAGCATATTAATACCATGATCATAGTTTGAAGCTGTCTTACTTTCTGTGAAAACCTGCTCAGTAGTATAGTTGGGAGCTGCTTTGTATTGCACACATACAGGTCCTTCTCAAAATATTAGCATATTGTGATAAAGTTCATTATTTTCCATAATGTCATGATGAAAATTTAACATTCATATATTTTAGATTCATTGCACACTAACTGAAATATTTCAGGTCTTTTAATGTCTTAATATGGATGATTTTGGCATACAGCTCATGAAAACCCAAAATTCCTATCTCACAAAATTAGCATATTTCATCCGACCAATAAAAGAAAAGTGTTTTTAATACAAAAAACGTCAACCTTCAAATAATCATGTACAGTTATGCACTCAATACTTGGTCAGGAATCCTTTGGCAGAAATGACTGCTTCAATGCGGCGTGGCATGGAGGCAATCAGCCTGTGGCACTGCTGAGGTCTTCTGGAGGCCCAGGATGCTTCGATAGCGGCCTTTAGCTCATCCAGAGTGTTGGGTCTTGAGTCTCTCAACGTTCTCTTCACAATATCCCACAGATTCTCTATGGGGTTCAGGTCAGGAGAGTTGGCAGGCCAATTGAGCACAGTGATACCATGGTCAGTAAACCATTTACCAGTGGTTTTGGCACTGTGAGCAGGTGCCAGGTCGTGCTGAAAAATGAAATCTTCATCTCCATAAAGCTTTTCAGCAAATGGAAGCATGAAGTGCTCCAAAATCTCCTGACAGTTAGCTGCATTGACCCTGCCCTTGATAAAACACAGTGGACCAACACCAGCAGCTGACACGGCACCCCAGACCATCACTGACTGTGGGTACTTGACACTGGACTTCTGGCATTTTGGCATTTCCTTCTCCCCAGTCTTCCTCCAGACTCTGGCTCCTTGATTTCTGAATGACATGCAGAATTTGCTTTCATCTGAAAAAAGTACTTTGGACCACTGAGCAACAGTCCAGTGCTGCTTCTCTGTAGCCCAGGTCAGGCGCTTCTGCCGCTGTTTCTGGTTCAAAAGTGGCTTGACCTGGGGAATGCGGCACCTGTAGCCCATTTCCTGCACACGCCTGTGCACGGTGGCTCTGGATGTTTCTACTCCAGACTCAGTCCCCTGCTTCCGCAAGTCCCCCAAGGTCTGGAATCGGCCCTTCTCCACAATCTTCCTCAGGGTCCGGTCACCTCTTCTCGTTGTGCAGCGTTTTCTGCCACACTTTTTCCTTCCCACAGACTTCCCACTGAGGTGCCTTGATACAGCACTCTGGGAACAACCTATTCGTTCAGAAATTTCTTTCTGTGTCTTACCCTCTTGCTTGAGGGTGTCAATAGGTGGCCTTCTGGACAGCAGTCAGGTCGGCAGTCTTACCCATGATTGGGGTTTTGAGTGATGAACCAGGCTGGGAGTTTTAAAGGCCTCAGGAATCTTTTGCAGGTGTTTAGAGTTAACTCGTTGATTCAGATGATTAGGTTCATAGCTCGTTTAGAGACCCTTTTAATGATATGCTAATTTTGTGAGATAGGAATTTTGGGTTTTCATGAGCTGTATGCCAAAATCATCCGTATTAAGACAATAAAACACCTGAAATATTTCAGTTAGTGTGCAATTAATCTAAAATATATGAATGTTACATTTTCATCATGACATTATGGAAAATAATGATCTTTATCACAATATGCTAATATTTTGAGAAGGACCTGTATCAGTTGTTTAGAAGTTCTTCTGATAATTTATTAGTGATTACAAAAGGTGCCATTTTACTAACTAAACAAATGGTCTTAAATCATTAGCATATTAATTACAGACCTGTTTTATAACACTCATGAATCATTTACTTTTTTTTTCCTTGTTGCCCTCCTCATCACAGAAGGATTCTGTTTGACAGTGTGATCTACATTTTGCACAATTTCCTTCACTATTCCAAAATCAGTCTATAGTTGGTTTGAAGGTGAGGGTGCTTCAACCCAACTGGAAGCCTTATTCCACAGAGAGCCCAGTACACACAATCTTTTCCTAAATGGGCATGATCTTGGCTCAGTCTTTCTTGGTGTGGAGGTTGCCAGTTGTTCATTTCAGCTGCTTGATGAGATCATTTTGGCTGCAGCTGGAGCAGAGAGGGATCCCAAAGCAGAAAGTAGGCACTTGGCCAAGAGCACAAAAATAATTAACTCTGAGTCCAATGAGCCCAATGTAGGCATAATGAAGTTGTAGCACTGACCATTCAACCATGCTGCACAACCTTGATTGCTGCCACCAGGATCTCACGATGGGAGTTTTGTGCATCCCCCA
Source organism: Girardinichthys multiradiatus (assembly GCF_021462225.1). Classification (NCBI taxonomy): domain Eukaryota; kingdom Metazoa; phylum Chordata; class Actinopteri; order Cyprinodontiformes; family Goodeidae; genus Girardinichthys; species Girardinichthys multiradiatus. The sequence continues at coordinate 34,919,394 of NC_061806.1, read as the reverse complement.
AACAAGTGGGAATCTCTAACGATCTATGACTTGTACTGGGGAACACACTGCGCCCTTAATGAACCCAAAAATGCCTTTTCAAGATCCTGCAAAGAAACGTCAACATTGTGGCTCCAGTTTAAAGGGCCTTAAACGTACTGATAACAACTTTAAACTGGCCTGATTTGTTAGTTTTTTCTGCTTGTCAGCAAAGATACTGAGACAAAGGCAAAGTTAGGCCAAAACCCAGCTAGTAGAAATCCTTCAGATTAAAACAGAAAAAGTCTGCCTCAGCAGGTCTGATCCCGCTACCAAATTAACTGAGTTCTTCTCCAACATTTTAAGCTGTTGTGTCTTCCCACTGGTATTTATGTTGAGATGTTATAACTGTTTAGTAGCTGCGAAACAAGCAATAAATGAGGACTGTGACAAGAACATCTCAGAAAGTTCATGGTCTGATAAAATGTTTTTCTGCAGCTGTCATACTTTCAGAAAAATGCTCTTTGAGTAAATAAGAGCAATCCCATTCAGCATAACTCAGTGTGAAATCCTGAGCCTCTGAGAGAGCTGAAAGAAAAGAAAAGGAGGGAAAAAAGCACAGCATTAGCCAGTTTGCAGAAGTTTTGACCTCATTGGAGGTGGTATCTCAGAAATAGCCTTTTCCTTGCTCTACAGAATGTATTTATTTGAATCCAACGATGCTTCTATGAACAGTATTCATTTCATAATAATGAAATTGTTACATCCAAGCTTGCGTTTGAAGAAAAAAATGCATCTTTAAATTCTACCAGGCTGGTGGAAATTTGTCTCAATTTGTTGTTTTTGTTTTGTTTATGCATTGTTGATCATCAGTTTAATCTCTTAGACGGCCTGTTTTGGTAACAGATAACGTCTGCCCTGGATTTTGGATGTTAATTTATCAAAGGGAATTTTTATTATTTTGGCACCAACAAATGAAATATGAAAAATGTGAGAAGTCACTTAAATTGTTCGTGCCTTTGATAGAGCTGCAGCAGCAAAACATCATGGTAATACTTTAATGCCGAATAAAATATTATCCTAAGTAAACTGAAAATGTTTTACAATATTTAAAGCAAACTTTATATTTGATTAAACATTTTTTCATCTTTGCTCAGAGAAAACTGATGCCACAGCTGCTTACTTGAGGCATCTTGCAACTGTTGTTGATGTATTTGCATGTGTCTGAGTGTCAGCCAACACTGGAGAGGAGCCCCAGTCTCAACCCACTTCCCACATGGTTTTTAACCTTATTGCCTGGAGTTTTGATGCGCTAAAAAAACTGCTGACTGCAGATAATCTGCAGCCATGAAGGGGACGTTTTAAAATATGCGGGTGGTTTTCTGGAATTGTGGCTGAGAGATGGTTACACACATTAGTAAAACTTGAAGACTCTACAAAAACATTTAAACAAACAGAGGATTTGTGTCGACATCTTACCACCACTTACATTCTGAAGACGTTTATTTACCACCAAATTCAATTTACCACCAAAGACAAAGATAAACATTAATTTCCTTGCAAATCTTCAATCTTCAGCCAAATCTGTGGCTAAAATGGTTCCCTTTTAAACAACAGGAAGCTGATATTACATGTGATTTTCAAACACCATTATCTTCTTTTCTATGTTGGCGTCCCACTGTGTGGCAGGCTTTCCTTCCTGTTCTTCTTCTTCCCTTTTCTCCCTGGGAGGTACAAACTGTCCAGAAGCCCCTGTGCTCATTGCATGATCCCCACCGCCTTTTGTCCTTGACTTTGAACTTGAAATGGCTTCCTGGCAGCAGAACTGAATAAGGATGGAGGCCATGAGATAGCATTTAGTAGAAAAGGAACACGAATATCACAAAGGTGAAATCAAGTTATGACAAAAGGTTAAAGAAATAGTTATAATCAATATGTTTTCTTGAAAACACAGAAGTCATCTTTAATTACACAGTGAGCTGGCCAAAAGGGGAGCATAAACCCAAAATACAAGCTTCACTTTCCCATTTAACAGAAAATCAAGCAAAAATGATGTACTTCATTAGCAAGAGAGCTGGGACAATTTAACGGAGGTCCAAAACAAACAAAGAAGTTCAATTCATGAATTGCATTACGATCAATTATTAATGTGTTTCATTTACAAAGAAATGGTGTCTCTCAGCAAGTGGATACAGTGCAAAAAAAAAATAAAAATAAAATAAAAAAATACAATACAAAACACTAAATACTAAACTTTAAAAGCAGATCAACAAGATAAATACACTTCCATAATATAAATGAATGTAATTAAAAACAAGCAAACAATTCAAAACCAGATTATTGGTGTTTTATGTTTAAAAAAGGTCACAAAGAAGTCCTAAGAGGAGATGCAAGATGGGGGATAGCACATTTGATTTTAAAATTGTAGCCTGCACAATTAAAAGTATTGAACACATTTGAAAATAAGCAAAGAAATAGAAGTACCCAAACTCACAGCCCTGAAAGAAAACAAGCCCTCAGTTATTCTGTACTTCACTGGGTGTCTTGCTCTAAATAAATTGGCATCTGTTTTTACCCATAGGCCATGGCATTGATGTGACACATCTTTTCAGCTGGTTGTCATCTATAAATCTGAAATTGTTCCCTCAGCCCCTCTCCAGAGTTCTGATATGGTTAGATAGAAAGAAGAGAAAAAAAACGTGCTGATTGATCAGCAACAACTAAATCATAAAATAAAAAGAGACAGATTAAAGATTTATGTTCAAACAAAGACAAGATGTAGAAAACAGAGAATGCTCTTGTATCTATAGCATTAGACCGACAACAGAGTTAAGAAAAGGCAAGCGCTGATTGTGATAGAAGGCACAAGAATATATCCTTGAAGTGCTGAAGGCCCAGTGCGGCTCCATGAAGGACTCCAGTGCCAATTAACAATCTGCAGAACTTGAGCAAATGAGAGTGGCAGGATGTCAAACCCAAGAGGCCACCAGCTGCTTCTAGTCCAGAGCTGCTATCTGAAACACTGGAGGGCTTGTAGAGGAATAAAACATACAGTTGGATCAGGGTTTTTTATTGTCAGAGGGTGCCTGACAGATATACAGTGCTGTTAAAGCAAGAGAGATCAGATCTAATAAAACAATGTCAACAACCAATTAGCAAAGAAGTTCTGTCAGTCTCTAATGCACTTACCAAACCAGTCAATCAAGATGGTGATTCTTTGATGTGTCTTCTCAACTGGACAAATACAAAGAAAGTTCCAAATACATGCATTTCTTTTACCTGGTGTTTGACAACTTGTTTACTGTGAGAAAGAGCGGCATGTTGGCTGCACAGTGACAGCGAGTAGGAGCACCTGGAGGCAAAAGGAAAACATGCAAACTCCACAAAGGCATCCCTGCAGCTCCAGCATGAGAGCCTTTAATAGGATATTTGAAAGTTTGGTTTGAAAGTTGTTGCTTTGCTATTTGCTTTAGCTATGGCAAAAACAACTGAGCATTGACAATTTCCAGGAGATTCAGTCAAGAAAGTTGAGCTTTGGGTATTTAAATAAACATTTGTCATACTTCATGTAATTAGGCAGGAAATTTAAAAATATTCATCATTAGCCCTACATGTCCAGCCACAACTATTCATGCCCCTGACAGATTTAGGTTTAAAGAATTGTTTTATTTTTTATTTATTTTATCGATGTGTTTCTTCTGACTGGATGTAATATTAATGTTTTGGAGAAGCCCAACAAGAGTCCCAGTTTGAATCTGCTAGAGAATCTATGGAGGGAGCTAAAGATTAGGGTGATGTTAAGGAGATTCTTTCAAATCCTGAAACATTTGAAGCTCATCACAAAAAATAAATTATTAAAATGCCAGACGGAACACTCAAAAAGCTGATCAACAATTATAAAAAACTGTTGCTTAGCTTACAATCAATAAAGAGTTTTAATCAATTGTTTATTAAAAGGTATATACTCTTTTTTCAAAACTGAGATTCCTATCACATTGTCAATTTCATTTCCATCAAAAACAAAATTTCTCGGTTGAATGAAAATAATTTTAAATCTAAATCTGCCATTGGTGTTGACAATTTGGGGCTTAACTGTAAATTCTGACACTGTCTAGAAGTAATCTCGTATTTATCTGTCTCATTTTTGTGCTCCGGCTACTCTTTTGAGGAAAGAAGGAAAGGAGCATGTACTAATAGAGGTGGTTGTTAACAGACAACAGGTGAGCTGAGAGGGAACATGGAGGAGGTGTTGACTGATGCTCAGAAACAAGGGAAACTGAGGATTTCTATACATTATTTAGACAAGCAGTGATTAAAAGCAGGATTGACAAAGGCAGGATTACAGAAGTTAATCAAATCTCTAGTGAATTTGTCCCAAAGTACTGGAAAATCTTTTTTTTATTGTGGCCTAATATGTACTATATTGCCAAAAGTAATGGGTCGTACCACCAAATCAATGAATTGTGGTATTACAATCACTTCCATGGCTGCAGTTGTGTAAAGTGTGTGAAGAGGTTAAATGGCCCGAACAAACAAATCACAGAATAAAATCAGCTCGGCGGTGTTAAAAATAAAGAGTCTACAAAGTAACAAAATCTCAAACCAAATCGTGTTTTACCTGATATGGATCATTAGTGAATGCAATTTGTGATAAAAATTAATAACAGTTTGCCGTGCTTTAAAACTGTTAGTGTAACTGTTATAACAAGGGTAAAGAATCATTCAGAATCATAAATCATACAATAGCTCGTACTGACCTCATTCTAAGAATAATCTTAGGATTTCAAAAACAAATATAGATACATAAATACAAACTAGACAAGATAAAGTACACTAATCTATGCACAGTATACTTAGAAGGAAGATGTAAATGAGGTTAATAAGCATTTGCTGTATTGTGCATGAGGATGTCAGCAGCCTAATCCTAAATGTTCACTTTCAACGCTCCCCGTCTGCGGAGAGGTTCTCTGGTGTGCTGCTATCTCCTCTCTAGCTTCTGAATGCAGCAGGAACCAGCAGGTACCAGTGCTGCTCACATTCCAGACGGGGTCTGAAACCAGACGGAGCGGCACATTGATCTGCTTGGAAATGCCTGTTTGTTCGCACCATGATCCCAGGACCAAATCTACCTTTCAACACTTATCTCTTCTCCTCCACCAGCAGGCTCTGCTCCTCGGTTCAGTTCAGCTTGATCCAACTTTAGTTTTCTGTTTTGTTTTGGTCATTTTACCAAACTAAACCTAATAAGAAGATCACAGTAAAATGCTGAATTTTCACATTAATATTAAATTGTTAATATGAAATAGATGCAGTAAGAAAACGACTAAAATGGCGACTAAACATAATAATAGGCGAATCAACATAATGATGAGCATGTAAATAAGCTACGTTCAAACATTTTAATACTGTGATACAATTAATTTAATTTTGCTAAGTTTTATCCTTATGATTCTAAATCCAGTCTAAATTCTATGACCGGTAAATATTTTTTCCATTGATTACTAGGAGCGTATTTCTTTGTTTGTTGTTTCTTTTAACAACTAATCATAGCTCTTTGATACAGCGTCACACCTAACAGCGGGGTCGACCAAACCTCCTCTCTAAGATAGGAATTTCTATTGTTTCTTAGCGCAGAGTCGCTCTCAGCAGCAAATGGAATCACTCTTAACGTAGGAGTCCTTGCCAAGAATTTTTAGGCTTAAGACAGGAGCCCTCTGAGAGCACTCTGAGAATCTTTGTGAAACGGGCCCTGGCCTACTGTTCATTAAAAGAAAGTGTCTCAAAATAAAAATCAGGGAGATAATTGAAAAGAAAATCCTCTAAAACATCATCCAGTAGCAGCAGATCCACTGAATGAGAGAAACACAGATATAAATGGTTTTAAAGAACTATAACAATCTCTATCTGGGTCACGTTTAAATTGTGAGCAACGCTAAGTCTTCCTGGATAGAAGTTTCTCAGTTTGTTTGGAGCCTCTGGTCGACAGTCTCTCCAGGCTTTTCCTCTTACTGCCTGGAGGCAGATTATAGCTACTGTACAAAGTGCTCGCATGTGTGTGAGTGAGAATTAATTTATTGTGTTGAATGAAGTCTAATAATACAGAGCACTCCTCTGCTGATCCCTGCAGGGTGTTTAATTCTCTTTTCCGAGCAGAGTTTCCCCACAGAGTACGCCAAGAGCTCATCTGCAGGAAAAGAAAGAAAAGCGAACTTTGTCTGACTGTGGACAAGTTTAAATAGGTGATTTGGTGCCTTTCAGGAAACCCTGTTTCCCCTTTTCGCTTACTTTTATAAAGCAGAAAACGATCAGAGAGGAGTTTGGTGGCAATAGATGGAAAAAACTTCTGAGGAGGTGAACTGACTTCAACAGAATAAAACACAAAATAAGTCAATAGTGTATGTTTTTGTTGAGGATAACAAGCAGAGATTGACACAGGAAATAAAAGGGCAGGAGCTTCGGGATCCTGTTTTCCTTTAAGTGGTTCTGTCTCCTGTGGGCAGAACACGGCAAAAAGTCATTTGCTGACCCCTGACCTCCAGATCTGTTATTTCCCAGGACATGGATATAACCAAAACCCACACAGTGACAGCAGCTGTTGCTCTGTAAGGGTCATCTTCAAGTGGAAATGCCTTTGAAAAATAGAACCATATTTGGGCAAAATATTGGGAAAGAGTAATGTGATTTTAAAACAGTTTTAATTATTATAACATTTCTCATTTTTTCAACTTTTTTGTTTTTTTAATTCTGATGATACATATCTACTGCATATTCAGAAATTTAAGAATTCAGAATAAAGGGAGCATGTTAAAGGTGAAGGACTTTTTAAGATAGCATCCAGTAGTGTAGCCATTTTTTTAACAAACCTTCAAAGACAATAAAAACCCATCTGGGTAATGGTGTATGGACAGCCAAATATCACAAAATAGTACATGTTTTTAAAGGGACATAAAATTGCCAATTCTGCTTTGTGTGTATTTGAGTTGGTTTGCATCAAAAGAGGCACAAGAGTTAAGGTGATCAGCTGACGTTTGTAAAAACTACAGAAAACACACAACTTTTTGGAGATGTTATCAAATTTGGAAGCAAATTTAGGAGTAAATGACTGTGGATGGTAAAGCTGAAGCAGATGTTGATGGCCTACTTTAAAGCTTTCTCTGGTATGAATGTGTTAAAGTTGTTGTTTGATTTTTTTCAAACAGATACATTTCTGTTTACATCATGTATTCTTTTGAAAAACGTCCAGCTTATCTTGTTTTATCTTAAATGATCAGAAAGGAAGGATGACTTCTGTGTAGGCTGTACCTCAGGTCCATGCATGGTGGGGCTGACTGGTAGGACTGTGTTTATTATAGGCGTCTGTCTGGTGATGCTTTTCAGGGGAAGTAGTGGCTGTTGTAGCAGTTAAAAATCACCCCAATGAAACTACGTTTTTCATAATTTGGGTCAAGTTTCAGTAACTTTGATTAAATATAAAAAAAATAACATTTTTTAACAGAGACAAGATTTAAAATATTATGACTTTTAAAACATAAATTGGAAAAAAAAAGGGAGCATTTTCATAATTGCTATGACATTTTTCTGACTTCAGAGGGCTAATTAATATGTACTGTCTGCTACACAACCATCTAGTCCAGAGCTGTCAGTTTTATTTTGCCTGTCAAACTTGCAAGCAGTCAAATTCTTCCTCTGAGAGCCAACATACAAACAAAAAAAAAAGAAAAGTTATGGCTTGCTGCCAGTGCTCACGATCGACTTCCCTGAGAACCGCAGATATAAACACTTCCACCAGCTGGGATGTGGAGGATTTGTCAAAGTCAGAGGGCATACTGTGAGGAAAAAGAGGATCAGTAAGAAACTAAAGAATGAAGAAACTGAACTGGAACGTAAGGGACCAGATGGGCCATTTAAGGCTTGGATTTGCACATGGGAGCAAACAAAATCTCACAGATACAAAACATGGTAATATGTAGAAAATCCTTTATTTTTTGGCTTGAGAAGGAAGGATATCTTGCAGTAACTGGTTCGCTCCATGTTATATGTTTATCATAACTGATATTTTTTAATGCTTTATGTCAAATAAGTCAAAAATCCTCAGGCTTTATTAGAAATGGTGTTCATTAGAAAAAAGTGTTTATTAGAACTAAGGTAATACTTACACAAAAAAAGTATAAATAAATCAATCATATTTGGTATCCTTTTAAAGGTGAATCTGATTTAATTAACCAAGTTCCTTTCTTTTAAATTAAGGAAACCAATATTTTTCCAGTTATGAGTTATTGTTAATTTTTATTTTGGCTGCTTCACCGCTATGGAACTACTGGGTGGAAGCTGCAATTAGTTGGACTCCACAACAGCACAAAAGTTGCAAAGGTTAATTGTAAAACTGAGGTCTCTTAGTGTAAGGGGTAAACAATGGCAGGGTTGGTGAGCAGGTGAAGCCCTGCAGGCTGGAGGTGCATGAGCAGAGCAGGTGTAGAGCGGCGGATACAGAGCGTGCCAGATACTGAGTCTATCAACTTTTAACAGCAGTGCAACATTAGCAAGCAGGTGGCGACTTGGTGAGCGGTAAGGATTTCTGGCTGATGATGAGTTGGATGGCGAGGCTGTAGATGAAGCTAAATGCCACGTAGGTGACTGAGACCTGAGCGAGCTTGTTGGCACATGAGGAGGGATCTGCTGCACAAGGAGCTTAGGGAGGAAGAAATAACGAGGGTAACATTAACGGCGTAGGTGATGGAACAGAGTGCTTCAAGTTTACGAGGTAATGATGAGCAAAGTGTCAACCTCAAGTCAGGCGTGGACAGGAGCTAGTAGCCCTGTCAAAGGTCACATAAACCCACAAAAATAAATAAGTTAGAGTAAAAAATAATAGGTACCAATAATAACAGATTCTATAGTAAACACATTACATTAAAATTTAATACATTATGTTAATATAAATGTTTTTATCATTTATTTATTTTATGACAATTTCATTTTATTTAAAAACTGTTTCAGAGAAAATGACTTGATAAATTTGTCATTTAGATGTTTTTATCGTAAATTTTATTACTGTAATTGAATTTTTTCAACCGCAAACAAAAAGGAGACATTTTCCTTATAAATCAATCATTGTGTCAACTTATTTAGCTGAAATTTTTACATCCGTCATCCATCATTGCTCTTTATTGTTCATCAGTATTTTAGATCAACCTCACGATGAAAGCAGTACTGAGCATTATAACACAAAAGTTGATGAGAAATTTCAGATTATGTGGCTTTGCAACCTCGGAAAAAAATAGCAAAATACAATTTTATTAGATATGATTTCTTTTTTTTACTTTTATTTTGACTTTCCAATTTACAAAAGAAATCTGACTGCAATGGATTATCATGCATTCTGATTTTTACTAAAATACTGTCACGGGTTGTGGTGGAAGAGCAGGACCCAGGCACAGACTGGAGCACTGAATGACCATAATTTATTAAATAAAAATGAAGAAACAGACAGTGAGTGCAAGGAAACACGACAAGGAACACGGCAGAGTTACAGGTGAGAGTAAATGACATAAATAATCCAGAGGGGAGCAAATGCAACATGTGAGCTTAAATATTGGGATGAAATAAAATTCAGGGGTGATTAATCTGGAGGATATGAGGAACAGCTGAGACCAATGAGACTAGATTGAAGGGAACACAGGAAGGAAATCTGACAAAGAATAACACAAAATATACGAAAATGAATTAAGAACCTAAGTAAACAGGAGTCCTTAAAATGGTAGAAAATATAAATAACAGGGAAGAAACAGATAAAATGAAGAAACCAGAAAGTCAAACACTTGACAAATACTGGCCAAACACTGTTTAAAAATCACTTTGTAATATAAAAGAATGTGACTTTTTGTAGACGTTTTAAATGTTCAACAGCAATCATGTTTAATTTAGATCTATATTCGGCACAAAAAACACACATTCAGATTTTTATTTATAAATGTCAGATTTTTTGTGAGGTCACTCATATGCAAAAGACAATCTGTGTTTCTGTTGCCCTCAGCCGAACCATTCAGACTTGTATTGGAAGTAAACTCTACACTTTAAATTCACCACAGCTCAATAGCCAAGAAAGGATCAAACAAACACAGGCTGTTGAAAAGCCAGAGATTCTCATTTCAAAAGATGGAGAAGTGTCTTTGTTTGGCTCCAGGGGATCTTTTCACTCGGCACACTCCTTAGTTACTGTAAGAGTTTAACAATCTCCAAACATTTTATTTGGAGTAAAGTCAATATTTCTGAAAAGGTTTAAAATAGACTTAATCAACTAAATCATTTAAATTAAATCACTTAAATTGAGAATTAAGATAACTTTGTTGATAGCACTGTTGCTTTACAGCAAGAAGGTCCTTGGTTTGACTCCCGGCCAGGGGTCTTTCTGCATGGAATCAGCATGTTCTCCCCGTGCATGTGTGGGTTCTCTCCGGGTACTCTGGCTTCCTCCCACAGTCCAAAAACATGACTGTTAGGTTAATTGGTCTCTCTAAATTGCCCTTAGATGTGAATGGGTGTGTGCATGGTTGTTCGTCCTGTTTGTCTCTGTGTTGCGATGGCGTGGTGACCTGTCCAGGGTGTACCCCGCCTCTCACCCATGGACTGCTGGAAATAGGCACCAACTCCCCCGTGACCCATTATGGAAGAAACGGGTATAGAGAATGGATGGATAGAACTTATTTTTTCATAAAGGCAAATAATTTTACCGAGATAACAGTAACAGCCAACTAGGTAAACCTTATTCCTGGCAATCACAGCTAAGATGAACTGTTTATTACAACTGCCTCAGTGCTATAAAACTCAGCTTGCTAGCAAGTTTGATTTTAGTATTTGTGATGACCCTAAACCAGTTAAAGCTATAAATTTAACACAGCAACTTTCTCTACCACCAGTCTTAACTTTTACTAAGCTGAACCGATTTCAGCAATCCCTCACCCTATATAAGGAAGCATGTGGAGTCAGTTGAAAGAAATAACTCCCTTTTGACAGGAAGAAACCTCCAGCAGAACCTGGCTCAGTGTGATCTGTCAAGAGTGGCTGGAAGTTGAGAAGGCAGAAAAGAGACACAGATAAAATCTGAAAGACTGGCCCAGCAGTATTTTCTATCCAGAAAGAAACTAAGAGTGGTTCCAAAGTTCAGAGTGGAAATAGGAAGGACTAATGACTCCACTCAAGAAAAAAACTCAGAAAAAACATTGAAGCCCTGGCCAAGAAGGACTTGCAATAAGTGACAGTAAGTTTATTTTTCTTCATGAATAACATACAGCTTAATGTTGGAATTTTCTTAATATAAAATAGTGCTTATTCAAATATAGTTTTCAGTCTCTCACATGCTCAGAATGCTGTTGTCACAGATAAATTAATTACACCAGGGAATACATTTGCACAAACAAAGATAAAAAACCCTGACATGAAAGTGAATTCCTGGAGCTAGAACAAGCATCCGTCTTTATTACTCACCAGGGTCAATGTCTGTGTCCTTGTGTCCCATCATTCTTCAGACAGATGGACAAAGAATTCCCTCTGGACAGAAATGAGCCCTTTAGATATTTTCTCTGCTCAAATATTAAGTGTGAAAACTTGTTTTTCCTTATTGACAATAAATACATTCAAGCTTGTGAAATGTAGGGTCCTTGAACATATCAAAAACTATGACTTTTTCATAAACTCTAAGATCTGGAGTCTCCTTCTGACCTTTAAAGTGTAAACAATCTTAAAATAAATTGCTTGAAATAAAGAGTGTCACAGAAGCAAGGCAGATTACTCATGTTTATCTCAAGGGAATAATTTTCAGTGAGTGAGAGAGGAAGGAGGATGTCTGAACAGATAAACTGTACTGAAATGCTTAATTAAAAAAGGGCCTGACATTCATTTATTAGAGTTGAGCAATCAGAGGAATGTACAGGGGTTGGACAATGAAACTGAAACACCTGTCATTTTAGTGTGGGAGGTTTCATGGCTAAATTGGACCAGCTTGGAAGCCAGTCTTCATTGATTGCACATTGCACCAGTAAGAGCAGAGTGTGAATGTTCAATTAGCAGGGTAAGAGCACAGTTTTGCTCAAAATATTGAAATGCACACATCATTATGGATGACATACCAGAGTTCAAAAGAGGACACATCTTGCTGGCACATCTGTGACCAAGACAGCAAGTCTTTGTGATGTATCAAGATCCACGGTATCCAGGGTAATGTCAGCATACCACCAAGAAGGACGAACCACATCCAACAGGATGAACTGTGGACGCAAGAGGAAGCTGTCTGAAAGGGATGTTCGGGTGCTAACCCGGATTGCATCCAAAAAACATAAAACCACGGCTGCCCAAATCATGGCAGAATTAAATGAGTACCTCAACTTTCCTGTTTCCACCAGAACTGTCCGTCAGGAGCTCAACAGGGTCAATATACACGGCCGGGCTGCTATAGCCAAACCTTTGGTCACTCATGCCAATGCCAAACGTCGGTTTCAATGGTGCAAGGAGCACAAATCTTGGTGCTGTGGACAATGTGAAACATGTATTGTTCTCTGAGTCCACCTTTACTGTTTTCCCCACATCCGGGAGAGTTACGGTGTGGAGAAGCCCCAAAGAAGCGTACCACCCAGACTGTTGCATGTCCAGAGTGAAGCATGGGGGTGGATCAGTGATGGTTTGGGCTGCCATATCATGGCATTCCTTTGGCCCAATACAGGTCCTTCTCAAAATATTAGCATATTGTGATAAAGTTCATTATTTTCCATAATGTCATGATGAAAATTTAACATTCATATATTTTAGATTCATTGCACACTAACAGAAATATTTCAGGTCTTTTATTGTCTTAATACGGATGATTTTGGCATACAGCTCATGAAAACCCAAAATTCCTATCTCACAAAATTAGCATATTTCATCCGACCAATAAAAGAAAAGTGTTTTTAATACAAAAAACGTCAACCTTCAAATAATCATGTACAGTTATGCACTTAATACTTGGTCGGGAATCCTTTTGCAGAAATGACTGCTTCAATGCGGCGTGGCATTGAGGCAATCAGCCTGTGGCACTGCTGAGGTCTTATGGAGGCCCAGGATGCTTCGATAGCGGCCTTTAGCTCATCCAGAGTGTTGGGTCTTGAGTCTCTCAACGTTCTCTTCACAATATCCCACAGATTCTCTAGGTCAGGAGAGTTGGCAGGCCAATTAAGCACAGTGATACCATGGTCAGTAAACCATTTACCAGTGGTTTTGGCACTGTGAGCAGGTGCCAGGTCATGCTGAAAAATGAAATCTTCATCTCCATAAAGCTTTTCAGCAGATGGAAGCATGAAGTGCTCCAAAATCTCCTGATAGCTAGCTGCATTGACCCTGCCCTTGATAAAACACAGTGGACCAACACCAGCAGCTGACACGGCACCCCAGACCATCACTAACTGTGGGTACTTGACACTGGACTTCTGGCATTTTGGCATTTCCTTCTCCCCAGTCTTCCTCCAGACTCTGGCACCTTGATTTCCGAATGACATGCAGAATTTGCTTTCATCCGAAAAAAGTACTTTGGACCACTGAGCAACAGTCCAGTGCTGCTTCTCTGTAGCCCAGGTCAGGTGCTTCTGCCGCTGTTTCTGGTTCAAAAGTGGCTTGACCTGGGGAATGCGGCACCTGTAGCCCATTTCCTGCACACGCCTGTGCACGGTGGCTCTGGATGTTTCTACTCCAGACTCAGTCCACTGCTTCCGCAGGTCCCCCAAGGTCTGGAATCGGCCCTTCTCCACAATCTTCCTCAGGGTACGGTCACCTCTTCTCATTGTGCAGCGTTTTCTGCCACACTTTTTCCTTCCCACAGACTTCCCAGTGCCTTGATACAGCACTCTGGGAACAGCTTATTCATTCAGAAATTTCTTTCTGTGTCTTACCCTCTTGCTTGAGGGTGTCAATAGTGGCCTTCTGGACAGCAGTCAGGTCGGCAGTCTTACCCATGATTGGGGTTTTGAGTGATGAACCAGGCTGGGAGTTTTAAAGGCCTCATGAATCTTTTGCAGGTGTTTAGAGTTAACTCGTTGATTCAGATGATTAGGTTCATAGCTCGTTTAGAGACCCTTTTAATGATATGCTAATTTTGTGAGATAGGAATTTTGGGTTTTTATGAGCTGTATGCCAAAATCATCTGTATTAAGACAATAAAAGGCCTGAAATATTTCAGTTAGTGTGCAATGAATCTAAAATATATGAATGTTAAATTTTCATCATGACATTATGGAAAATAATGAACTTTATCACAATATGCTAATATTTTGAGAAGGACCTGTACTTGTGCTAGATGGGCGTGTCACTGCCAAGGACTACCGAACCATTCTTGAGGACCATGTGCATCCAATGGTTCAAGCATTGTATCCTGAAGGCGTTGCTGTGTATCAGGATGACAATGCACCAATACACACAGCAAGACTGGTGAAAGATTGGTTTGATGAACATGAAAGTGAAGTTGAACATCTCCCATGGCCTGCACAATCACTAGATCTAAATATTATTGAGCCACTTTGGGGTGTTTTGGAGGAGCGAGTCAGGAAACGTTTTCCTCCACCAGTATCACGTAGTGACCTGGCCACTATCCTGCAAGAAGAATGGCTTAAAATCCCTCTGACCACTGTGCAGGACTTGTATATGTCATTCCCAAGACGAATTGACGCTGTATTGGCCACAAAAGGAGGCCCTACACCATACTAATACATTATTGTGGTCTAAAACCAGGTGTTTCTGTTTCGTTGTCCAACCCCTGTAGAGTTCAATGTCTGATTCAAAATTAATGAAATTCTGCATTTATTTAGCCAAAATTTTCTTTATAGCATCTTCATAGGCTATGAAATAAATGTTTTAATGTAAGAATCACTTTTAAAGTTTCTGAAAAAACCCTTTTATAAAGCACTCTTTTTAAATGATTATATGTATATATATATTTTTATATGATTAGATGGCAAAAATTTATAGGTTTCACAGACAGCAGTTGCTTTCAAAAATCTATTACTTTTTTTTCCTGCCTAAATTACGTATTTGTTTAAAGCTATTAAAAACTTGGCACACTTGATCTTCCTTTTTCACTTCCAGTGGACAGAATCTTTCAATCTGTCCATCTGCCAATTTATTATATTATATATGCAGCTAATCTATAGCTGCATATATAATAAACTGAGGTCCCTATCATCAACACTCCAAACGCACCTTCTTCTACAGCCAGACCTGGAACATTTTCCTGTCTGTCTATGTGTGATTTATATTTATATAAAAAAAACAGAGTTTCTGGGCACCCCAAGTCTGGTGCTGACAGAGTCCATTACCATGGTTAACATATGAAAGTGTAACCCAGTTTCATGTCAGCTCCATGCTGCAAAGTCTCCTTTGTTTCCACGATGCATGCTTCAGTTGTGAACGTCGCCAACATCATGGTGGGATGTGGTCAGACCAGTTGTTCATGAAACGCTAGAGGCAGCTCAAAGAGGGTACAACTTTGCAGGAACCAATTTGCAAAGAAAAGGTTATAGCCTTTTGGGGTATTTCTTCATTAGTCTTGCTTTTATTTCCTGATTTGACTCAGGCTGGACTTTGACTGGACCATTCTAACATGAATATACTTTGATGTAAATTATTCTATTTTGGGTCTGGCTGTACATACAGGGTTGTTGTCCTGCTGGAAAGTTAACCTACTTCACTGTCTAGATCTTTTGCTGCCTCTAACAGACTTTCTTCCAGGATTGTCCTTTTGTTTTTTAGGTTTAGAGGCCAACATTTTGTTCACTGTTCTTTCTGAAATCAGGTTTTGCCACAGATTATCAATTAAATTTAGGTCCGGAGTTTGACTAGGTCATTGCCACATGAGTATGCTTCGATTTAAACCATTCCATGTTAGCTCAGGCTTTGTTCAGGATTGTTCTGCTGGAGGGTGAAGATCTCCTCAAGTCTCAAATCAGGTTTTCTTCCTGGGTTGCCCTGTATTTAACTCCACCCATCTTTCCATCAACATGACCATCTTCCCTGTCCCTGTTGAAATATAGATCCTCATAGCACAATGCTGCCATGACCATGTTCCACTGTTGATATGCTGTGTTCAGGGTGATGTTCAATGTTAGTTATTATTCAGATAGAGTTTTGCATTTATGAAAGAAGTTAACTTTATTTCTCAACTGACCAGTGGGATTCTTTTGATCTTTGATGTTTTCCTTATATTGCTGGTAAAAAACTGAAAAGGAAACTTCATAGGGCTTTCTTTCAACATTTTCTTCTTGCCACTCTTCTTTTCGTGCCAGAATTGTTGAGTGTCTGAATAATAGTTGTCCTGTCAAAAGATTCTTTCACCTAAACTTTCCAGCACCTCCAGAATTACCATTTTGTCTCTTGGCTGTCACATTAATGCTCTACTTGACACCTGCGGACCTGTCATGTCTTGGTAGGTCTGCACTTGTGGGGTACTTTTTCAGTTTTATTTGATGAATTGAACAGTTCTATGTGAAATGTTCAAATCATGGAAGATTTTTGGATAACCTAATGTTGCAAACATTCAAGGGGAATCGATAATTTTTTGAGGCTCTGTATGTTACATTGCAAATTACAATCTTTTCAAATTATCAAGGCATTTTCAACTCAGCATTTTTGTTTAACAACTTTCATAAGGAACTGTCTAATGTTTTTGCTGGAACTACAAATATCTCTTTCTATTGATAAAGTTGAGCCAAAGATATGAGAAAGCATATGTAAACTCAAAAACTGTATTGTCACAAACCAAAGCCAAAGTAGGGTACCCACCAACTTAACACCAACCAAATAGAGGATCATTTACAGTATTCTGCGTGTGGTAACTGTCCATGTACAAACCAAGATCAAACCTCAAAAGAATGAGGGATATGTAAGCAGAATATGAAATCAGTTTACCAACCAAAGATCAACAAAAGCCAAACCAAAACCATAAAATCTTTGCATGTACTTTTACATTACTTTCTTAGCATTTAATAAACTGAAGCATCCAGATCATTTTATTTATTGTATACATGCAGAACAAAGTTTTGTGTTTGCTTCCAGAAGTAATAATGACTTTCACTTTCCAGGTGAAAAAATGGCTGTTCTATGTTTGTTGCATACAGCAACCAACATAAACATAGCAGCAGTGATATTTGTCTGAATAAACCATTACTTATCAAAGTTTGCAGACAAAAAAGGAGGGCCCTGCCCAGACTTTCGGGACTGCAAATTAATATTATGCATGATTTCAGAGATCAAAAAAAAGCCAGAGGAGAAAAGAGGCAAGAGACAAGGAAAGTTTCTGATTTAATTAAAATTAACATAATTTGAGTTCAGCCTGATCTGTGTGAGTTGAAGGTAATTTTATTCCCTCTTGTTGGCTTTAATTTTGTTCTCAACAACACAAAATAAAACATCTCCACATCAAAGAATAAATGGATGACCCAATTCTCAGGTGAAGAAGAGTTTGGTGTTTAAGTTCAGTAAAATATTTTAAACCAAACCAGAAGAGTCTGACCTCTTGTTAATTTGAGTCTTTCAGTCAAAGGTTGGTGTTCTGTACATATTCAATACAGTGCAAAATGTGTCTAAAATAGTATTTTATCTATCATGCCTCAGAATGTATGAATGTTAATAAACCTTTTATTCAGGTAGGGTATTTGGAACACTTGGCACAATCTAAGTACCATGTTAATGAACTGGATTGAAATGGGAGCAAGAGGAGGTCTGAATGTTCGGAGGGCTAAGTGGTTTTAGACGCCACCAACAAAGATTTGGTTTAAACCTTTTACAAAAACAAAAAAAGAGAGTGTTTGAAGAAGCTGCTTAGATTTAAACTGATCACCATGTTATCTGAAAAGAGGACTCATACTCAGAGACAGCAGCATTTTCAGTCCAGAAGTTTTCTGTCATTAAACCTTTACACATTTACTCACAAAATAATGCTTGCTTTGTAGATGTCTAAGCAGTGGACAGGGGTTTTCAGGTTTATTTGCATTTCAAATACTACTTAAGTGAAGCAGGACTTCTTAATTAAGAACCAAGTATTCCTGGTTTGGTATAATATTAATTAAAAGCAGCAGGGTACATTTGATTACACACTTAATTCATGGTGATAGTATAATTTGGGCTGAAAACATGTTTTAATTAATATAATCATAGTTCATACAACTCAAAGTGAATTTTAAAAGACTTATCAGATTGTAAAATGTACATTTTTGTACATTGTCTTACATAAGCTTGAGCTGCAGCTATAAATCACAATCCCTAATGGTAAGTGGACTGAACTTACATAATGCTTTTCTAGTCACACGGAGTGCTCAAAGCACTTTATATACAGGGGTTGGACAATGAAACTGAAACACCTGTCATTTTAGTGTGGGAGGTTTCATGGCTAAATTGGACCAGCCTGGTAGCCAGTCTTCATTGATTGCATATTGCACCAGTAAGAGCAGAGTGTGAAGGTTCAATTAGCAGGGTAAGAGTTCAAAAGAGGACAAATTGTTGGTGCACGTCTTGCTGGTGCATCTGTGACCAAGACAGCAAGTCTTTGTGATGTATCAAGAGCCACGGTATCCAGGGTAATGTCAACATACCACCAAGAAGGACGAACCACATCCAACAGGATTAACTGTGGACGCAAGAGGAAGCTGTCTGAAAGGGATGTTTGGGTGCTAACCCGGATTGTATCCAAAAAACATACAACCACGGCTGCCCAAATCACGGCAGAATTAAATGTGCACCTCAACTCTCCTGTTTCCACCAGAACTGTCCGTCGGGAGCTCCACAGGGTCAATATACCCCGCCGGGCTGCTATAGCCAAACCTTTGGTCACTCATGCCAATGCCAAACGTCGGTTTCAATGGTGCAAGAAGCGCAAATCTTGGGCTGTGGACAATGTGAAACATCTATTGTTCTCTGATGAGTCCACCTTTACTGTTTTCCCCACATCCGGGAGAGTTACGGTGTGGAGAAGCCCCAAAGAAGCGTACCACCCAGACTGTTGCATGACCAGAGTGAAGCATGGGGGTGGATCAATGATGGCTTGGGCTGACATATCATGGCATTCCCTTGGCCCAATACTTGTGCTAGATGGGCGCGTCACTGCCAAGGACTACCGAACCATTCTTGAGGACCACGTGCATCCAATGGTTCAAACATTGTATCCTGAAGGCGGTGGCGTGTATCAGGATGATAATGCACCAATACATACAGCAAGACTGGTGAAAGATTGGTTTGATGAACATGAAAGTGAAGTTGAACATCTCCCATGGCCTGCACAGTCACCAGATCTAAATATTATTGAGCTACTTTGGGGTGTTTTGGAGGAGCGAGTCAGGAAACGTTTTCCTCCACCAGTATCACGTAGTTACCTGGCCACTATCCTGCAAGAAAAATGACTTAAAATCCCCCTGACCACTGTGCAGGACTTGTATATGTCATTCCCAAGACAAATTGACGCTGTATTGGCCACAAATGGAGGCCCTACACCAGGGGTCAGGAACCTTTTTGACTCAGAGAGCCATGAAAGCAAAATATTTGGAAATTTATTTCAGTGAGAGCCATATAATATATTTTAAGACTGAATTCAACTAAATGTGAGTATAATAACGCTCTGAATTTATTCTTTTAAATCAGGGAAAGGGAACCTTTTTGACTCAAAGAGTTATTTAAAATTTAAATAATGTTGTTATAATACCATTAATGCGACTTCTGGTGCTGCATGGATTTGCTGATGGCTTTGTAGTCTGGTTGGTACTTGGTGAGGTTGAGCTTCATGCAAGCGTTGAGGCTTTCATCTGTTAAACGTGATCGTAGGTTGGACTTGATGTTTTTAAGATGTGAGAATGACTGCTCACATGCATATGTAGATCCAAACATGGTCAACACAGCAATACTCACACGCTGCAGTGTGTGGTATGTGATAGGAAGGAAGCGTGTTCCAAGCTGGTCTTCGGGTTGAAGATTTTTCATTTCTGTCCACATGTGCTTGCTCGCCAACTCCGCTTTCTGTCGTGCGATTCTTTCCAAATCTTCATTCAGTGACTTGAACTTATTCACCCACATGTCTGAGGCCTTCAGGTCAGCCACTTCTGCTTCAAAATCTCTGACAGAGACACCAGGAATGTAACTCAGGTTGGCTGTGTTTACTGAACACTCGTTTGGATGGGTGATGAACTTAAAAAGACGAGTGTGCTCACAACATTCTCCAAAGCGTGCTTTGAAGGACTGTAGGAGACTGGATGTGAAGCCAGCTAGCTGGTGGATATCAAAGTTTTGAGTGGGCTCACTTGCTGTGCATGCATCTTTAAATTGTCTCAGTTTTTCAAAATGTAGTAAACGACCTGTTTCAAGATCCATGATAAAGAGCTCCAGCTTGTTTTCAAAAGCAAACACGGCTTGTAGGGATAACACTGTATTTCCAATACCTTGCATTTTAACGTTGAGGTGATTCAGATGTTCAGTCATATCCACGAGATAGTAAAACTTGAGGAGCCACTCAGTTTCGGCTAGCTCAGGATGCTTGATGCCTTTCATCTCAAGGAAAGTCCGGATTTCGTTCAGGCATGCCACAAAATGGCTAAGCACCTTCCCTCTTGATAACCAACGCACATTGCTGTTGCAAAGTAGACCGTGATAGTTACTTCCAACTTCATCCAGCAGTGTTTTAAACTGGCGATCATTTAAGGCTCGGGCAACAATTAAGTTGATCACACGAATGACCAGCGACATCACTTCACCAAGCTGCCCGTCACACATCTGAGCACAAAGTGCCTCCTGGTGTAGAATGCAGTGGAAACTTAGAATGGGTCTATTTTCATGTTCACGGAGAAGTGCCACAAATCCTTTGTTTTTCCCCACCATACACGGAGCACCATCAGTACACACTGAGAAATGTTTATCCATAGGTAGATTTTTGTCTTGAGCAAACTCCACGAAAGACTTGAATAAATTCTCACTTCTTGTGGACCCTTTTATTGGGAGAACAGCAAGACTTTCTTCACACAGTTTGTCACCAGCAGCATATCTTCCAATCACACTGAACTACAACAAATGGCTTACGTCTGTTGACTCATCCAAAGCCAGAGAAAAGAACGGCGCTGCATATATGTCCTTCACTTGCAATTCCTCCACTTGGTTTGCCATCATGATGGTACGATCATGCACAGTTCTTGCTGAAAGAGGCATGTCTTGTATCCATTTGATTATCTTGTCTTTGTTCGGAAGATCATCAAAAAGTTCATTGGCTACATCCAGCATGAACGTTTTAGCATACTCGCCATCTGTGAATGGTTTTCCGTTCCTCACTATTGCTAAAGATCCAGCAAAACTAGCGGAATTATAGTCACCTTGCCGGGTCCACAGGCGGAGTTGCTGCTGGCTAGCTTCCACCCTACTCAGTAGCTCTTGGCACGCTTTCTTTCTGCTGTCTCCCACAGGGTATTTTGATGCAAAGGTAGCATGGCGTGTGTCGAAGTGCCGCTTTACATTCGACCGTTTCATCGATGCAATTTTGCCATTGCAAATTAGACACACCGCAGAACCTGCTCTCTCCACAAAGGCGAATTGTTCGGTCCATTCGTCCTGAAATGTACGATACTCCTCATCTTTTTTTCTTTTCGCCATCTTCTTCGCCGAAGGGTTAGCTTTGAGCTAATGACTGAGCAGACTGATTGAAAAGGAGGTGTTTACCTCTTTACCCAGCAATGGCCAACACAGGCTATTATCATCCAATTATAATGGACAATTGCTCCTGCAGCCAACTGCAGCCCTGAACAGGACATGAGCAGTGGAAAATCGATGGATGGATTAAAAAATGAGAATATATTATGTTTTTTCTGCGAGCCAGATTAAATTTTCAAAAGAGCCACACCTGGCTTGCGAGCCATACGTTCCCAACCCCTGCCCTACACCATACTAAAAAATTATTGTGGTCTAAAATCAGGTGTTTCAGTTTCATTGTCCAACCCCTGTATGTGCCACATTCACTCAATCATTCATACCCGTACACAGACCAGTAGGTGTTGAACCACTTGACCAGGAGCACATAAACATGTGGCAGGAGGAAGCTCAAATTGAGCCCAAAACCTTTAGGTTGCAAGACGACTACTCTTCCCATCAAGCCACAGTCACCCGGTTATGTAATGCTTTTGAAGATGTACCATGTGAAAAAACAATTCTCCATGCACCTGCTTGATATTCAGTCCACTTTTTTGCATGTTGAAAAGTATTTATTTTATTCTTAATAGTCAGTGGAAAAATCTTTATTGCTATTCAAGCAATCAAACATTGTGCAGTTTGTTTTTGCATGTTTCCACTGATACCTTGACTATTTATCTATTGTGATGAGCTCCAAGTCTGTGAGATCGGAAGGCCTTCTAGCCATCACAGTCATCTTTAAATCTGGCTGGGAAAATCCAAAAACTAAATTCGCACCAATTCTTCTGGAGTCTCATTGGTTGTTCCTGGAATCTGCTCAAGTCACTCGCCAATTTTGGGAGTCATAGTCCCAAGTCCTATGATCAATAGTACCTTAGACAAACTAAAACTTTGCAATTCTGGCTTTGTGCCATTGCTATTATTAAATTTTCAACTCAAAGGCAAGAACAATACAGTCAGTTTTACTTGCAGCAAGGGTAGCTCACTTTGCAGTAGAGACTACAAAGTGTTGACACCCCTTCTCTCTTTATTTATACGCTGGTTCAAACACAGTTCAACAGACAGTTCAGACAGTTCAGACAGTTAGTGTGTGTGTGTGTGTGTGTGTGTGTGTGTGTGTGTGTGTGTGTGTGTGTGTGTGTGTGTGTGTGTATGTAAAGAGGACCAGCTGTTTCTGCTTTCGGGTGTTGTGAAACCAGCTACACATAGACCAAAATAATGCAGAATAATGCAGAATGTTTCAGAATGCTGGGTCACATCTGCATCTGACCTTTTAGAATAGACAAGAAATATATGTGAGTGATAATGGTGAACATTTAATGTATACACATTCAACCTAACACTTAGCTCTATAATGCTTACTCTGGGACCTCCAGGCCATACACAATTCATACCTCTTGGCATGGTTTTCCATGCACACTGTGCCTGTTTCATTGTCCGATGAGGTAACTCCTCCCTCCTACTTCCCTATGTCTAAAGGGATTGCTCAATCCAGCTCTCCATCCAACGGGTCCGGACTTCCCTAAACCTGAAAGATCTTACTAAGCAGGTTTACTTAAAGTTCATTTCAATTCAATTCAGTTTATTTATATAGCGCCAATTCACAACACATGTCGTCTCAAGGCACTTCACAAAAGTCAGGTACATACATTCAAATTAATCCTAATCATTGAACAGTGCAGTCAGATTCAGTTATTTATTCAAATTGGATAAAAAGTTTTTCTATCTAAGGAAACCCAGCAGATTGCATCCAGTCAGTGACTTGCAGCATTCACTCCTCCCGGATGAGCATGTAGAGACAGTGGACAGTCACTGGCGTTGACTTTGCAGCAATCCCTCATACTGAGCATGCATGTAGCGACAGTGGAGAGGAAAAACTCCCTTTTTAACAGGAAGAGACCTCCAGCAGAACCAGGCTCAGTGTGAGCGGCCATCTGCCAGGACCGACTGGGGGTTTGAGAGAACAGAGCAGAGACACAAAGAGAAGCACTGATCCAGGAGTACTTTCTATGGGAAGGAAAAGTAAATATTAGTGGATGTAGCTCCTTTAGTCGTTTCACCTAAAAAGAAAGAACAGATAAACTCTGAGCCAGTTTTCAAGGTTAGAGTCTGAAAGAGAGCACATAGAGTTAGTCACACTAAAAGCTCAGTCAATTGCCATGTCTAGGAGAGAGAAAGGGTTAAACACTGATAGACAAGGCTATGTGGATCATCGGTAGAGGGTGAGCATTAAGTTGTTGCCAGCAGAAGCTTGGACGATGCCCTTCTCCAGAAAGGTGTCACCGGTAGACACAGAGTCAGGCCAGGTGTAGCTTCTAGGAAGAGAAAACAGAGAGAACAAAGTTAAAAGGTGAAATAACAACAATAAGGCAAAATTGGAGAGTAGTGTGAGAATGTAGCAAAGAGGGTGAAAGTTCTGTTTAATCTGGTGTCGGGAATGACTCACCTAGCCTCTGACAGCCTTCATACAAAAGTCTCGCCCTTCTTCAACTGGAGGTCTGGACGACTGAGTAGCCTATTGCAGTCATCCACACCTTCGACAGACACTTTTGTTCACAGCTGCTCATTCCCTAATTTTACAACTGCCTCTTGGTATATGGGCTAGGTTAATTTTAGTGGCTCGGCACGAGCTCCAAGGGCGCTGTTTTAACAAACTTGGCAAAGGCAACCTATAAAAACCTTCTAAAATATCTTGGAACCAGGCAACAAGACTTTTTACCGCCAATGAAAATCCAAAAATACAGTGACTCAAATAATTGAATGTCCACGATTTAACTAGAATTGTATATGCTTTCTTTAATTAGTAACGCTTTGCAGGGGTCAGTAACAGCTTAAATTCGGCAACAAAATTCAATAATAGAATGAATCAATCAACTCAACCTGTCTTTCCCTGATGCTGAAACTAATGAGTTTGGAGAGGCTTTGAAGACAGAGGCTCATCCATGCACCTGATGGAGATGTTTCTTCTGGTAACAACGAGTGGTTTCTTGAAGGGAATATGACTTAATCTTCAGTTTTCTTCCTTTAAGTGGCAGGCACTGATGCTCCAGGTTTCGATGGTTAAACAGAAACTTTGTTGTCATATGTCTCCAAAGACAGTAGTTTCCAGAGGCTGAAGAGTTGAAGGAAACCCAGACACATAAATGAGGTTGATTCAGGACTTCCAGAGGCCTAAAACTTAGAGCAATCAGCTGTTCACCGATCAAGTTCACTTCTGTTGTCTGGATAAAAACACTTTGGATGAAGTCAGATTCTTAATCTTGAGGCACAGTCCTTACAGGGCACCCGGGTTGATCCTCTTTCAATGCAGTCGATCAGCTGGTTTGTGTCTCTGTTCCTTTTCCATCAGAGCTTCTTTTCTCCGTCCGATCTTGTTCGCTGGACTTCTGCGAGGAAACAACCGCAGTTCCCTCCTTCAGTATTGCCTTTATAGTGCAGATGCTCTCAGCAGTCAGCCCTTTGTTAGGCTTCTCAGTTATTGCGCAACCTACTCTGCTCAGCTTCTCAGTTATTGCTCAATACTTTAGTCATGGTCATTGTGACTTTCTGGTGCTGTTTTTCGGCCTTGGAGATCCCATTAATAGCCATGCAGCTGGCTGTAGTCCCATCCTCCGTTCCTTGCGTTGGTCTTCAAAAGATTCGCTGTCAACATGCAGCTGGCTCTTGTCACTCCTAGTCATCCTGCAGTTCTCTCCCTAATCTGCTCAGTCTTAAACTTTACACAGTGCTACACATTACATTCTCAGGTTTCTGCATTTGCTTTAAAACACAGTTACCAAACCATCCCTTCATTCTTTTTATTCATACATCACAACTGATCAACATTATATCTTTTTCATATATAGCTGATTGAGAATTTTTAAATCTTAAATGTTTTCTTTACCTTTATTATCAGTTCTTTATCATATTTCAATCATGCATCTTTTTTAACTTGATAATCAAAGATCACTGATTTCATTTAATACTTAAAGAATGGAAAATCATCATACATCATTTCTTTGGATAGTTTTTGTTTACACTTCTGCAAAAAACAGAACAGTTAATATGTGGCTCCACACAGGCCCCTCCAGTCTTTCAGTCCCAGAATATGAGAATATGCTTGTTTAACTCTCTACTGCTTCAACTGTGTATTTTAATAATTGTTGCATGGATTACACATAAGGATTTTTATTGTAATTATTATGGATTTAATAATTGTTGCATGGATTACATGGACAGATCTCACCTTATTTTGACACCTGCCAGCATCTTACATCCATCTATTATGTTCTAGACTTTTTCTTTGGCATCTTCACCTTAGGTCTGATGTAGTAGATGCCAGCTTGGTTAGCTCTTGTGGTGCCATGTGTTGCCATGATTAGTGCCTCCGTGCTGCCCTTCAGTCCATGCCTCTCTAACTGTTGGTAGGGTTTCCCAATGTCAATCTCCTTCTCGGTTGGTTGTACGCGCCAACCACAGGGTCGTCTTACCATGACTTTTCTACTGGCCCCAGTTCTTGCATACTGGGTTCATATGCAAACACACATTGCTTATCATTTATACTTCCTAGGTACAAATGTTGGGGCTGTAATATGAGTTGTTTTTTCAGCATGCAGTGCTTTAAAATCGTGTTTAGTTTTACTTGTTTATGTGAAGATCTCAAGAAAATTGGAGTTCTTTTTGTGTGCATCAAAACAAACTTCAGGAATATCAACAGTGCCTAAGTCCCATTGGCAGTGTGTCCCAGATAATTTCATTATTTTTATGTAGAATCTTAAATCTTATATAATGTTGACTGAATTATTAGGATATTGCAGTCCATAGCCAAGTCTGATATATTTTTAACCAAACCTGTTTTCTCCTCTTTTATCCACCTCAGATAAAATAAGCATTTAGAAATAGAAAACAAGATCTTTATTAAAAACCCAGGCTATGTGCCTTAGCCTTTATCTGTTCTCATCTTGCAGCACCATAGAGCAGATTGGCTCTTTTTAAGTGCTTATAAGTGTCATCTAAGTCTCCCAAGCCTTATCAATAGTCTATCTTATTGAGTAATGGTTCTGTTGTGGACTAGTGTGACGTCTTGATGTCCATGCATGTGTTTCTTCTTTCTCTGGGGATATCTGGCCGTTCATCCTAACCTTGTTTCTACTCGTGGTTTCTGTCTGCTATCCGACCGTCAACCCTCTTCACTGCTGCTGTTGCAATCAGGTGGTTTCTTTAGATCTCATTGTTAGAATTGCTTAATGAATCAGCTGAATGTGATTGTTTGCTAGAATGAATTCACTGACTTGAAAGAACTGGACTGAATTGGTTTGAATCTAACTGGGTTTGAAGTGGACCTGTTAATGTGAAGTGGCCTAATATTAAAATTTGGCTGTGATTTGGCACTGTATAAAAAAGATGATCTACACAGAACTAAACTAATGAAAATCAAATTGAACTGAATTCAAGAAATCGCACCAGAGTTAAAATGGACAGAAAAAAAAAACAATAAAACTGAATTGCATTGATATAGAAATCAATTAAATTTAAGTGTTAGCAGTTGAGCTAAACAGAATTATTTAGATTTATCACAGAAAAGAATTAAACTGAGTTGGACTGAACTGAGCTTGGATTGAACTGAACTGAGCTGAACTAAACTGAATATAACTGAAATGAACAAAGCTGAGTTAAACTGAACTAACATTAATTTAACTAAACTGGAATAAATAAAATTTTACTGAATTAGAAAAAGACTAAATTGAAAATAAATAAAAATATGTGACCTGAACTAAACTGAACTTAATATAACCGAATCGCCTGCTTAAGTAAAAAGACCTGAAATTACTTTTTCTATTGTGTTTCGGTTCTGTATAAATAAACAGATTTTAAATGAGTAAACTGAATTGAACTTAACAAAATGTAGTAAAGATTAAATTCAACCCTGAATTTAATCTTTTTTACTTTCATTTGTCTTTCACAAATCAATATTGACATATTCTCAAAATACATACATGTATTGTAACTTCCCAGCAACTCTTCATGCTTTTGGGTGTTTCAGTGTAATGTTCCCCTCCTCCACAATCTGCTAGCCTCGTTCACACCCACCACCTAATTTTCTTTTGAACTCAGAATTAATAAAGAGGTTTCATGTTCCGTCCAGATCTCACAGTTAGTCTTGAAATATGCACAAACTCGTTAAAAACTCATTAAAAGGGTGTGTGCTGCAATTGCCTTCTGAGATCCTTTTCTGCAGTAGAAGGTCAATTAGCTCTGTCCTGGCAGACAGGAATCCCCTCACAATCACTGATTAGGCGCTGAGATCCTCAACCCATTGGAACCTGAGGCTTCATTTAACAATGCCCTCTAGAACCTGAAGGTCTTCTGGAAAAAAATGTCATTTATATTTTTAGCCTCTGAAGAAACTAAAAATGTAGTAGAGATGAAATCTTTAAATTGTATTTAGTTCAACTGAAAATTAGAAATTCAGGGTGCTTTCTGTTACTGTGGACCTTTACTGTGAAAATAATTTCCCTGCGTATCTGAGGTCTGTCAAACCTTTGTCTGCATTCAGTAATGAATAGAATAGAATATTACTATTATTACAATTTACCTGCTATACATATTTGTGTAAACAGTGTATGCTCGAAATCTGGCAGTTTCTAAAATGGCTTCTTCTTGATTGTGTTTTTGATGTATTGTTGTGTGACATTTTTTTATGTTCACCAGTTCACTTATTGTTCTGTTTTGCTGATAAAGCATCTATCTATGAACCACAGCTTCACTGATCCAAAATGATATAAGATTTCTTTTTCTGTTTTTCTGTAAGTTCTGGCCCAATTTTAACATCATTGTTCCTGACTTTTGACCTTGCAGAAGCTTCGGCTGTTGTCCTCTGCTGGCAGTAAACAGTTTGATTAGCATTGTGTAAAACTTGAGAGCCTGATTCTTTCATTGTCTGCTTTTCTTTGTCTTGTTTTTGTTCATTTTGCTTTTTCCCTGCAGAGCACCTCACAGCGT
Organism: Girardinichthys multiradiatus; assembly: GCF_021462225.1. Classification (NCBI taxonomy): domain Eukaryota; kingdom Metazoa; phylum Chordata; class Actinopteri; order Cyprinodontiformes; family Goodeidae; genus Girardinichthys; species Girardinichthys multiradiatus. Next base: position 34,890,786 of record NC_061806.1, on the reverse strand, counting down.
TCTCCTCAGGGGGAAAAAGTGCTCCACAGTAGAGGTGAAACTTCTCGGCTCAACCCTCAGAAGATGAGTTTGAGGTAAAATAGATTATCTTTGATATTCTAATAAGGGGTTTTCACCAGGATCTAAAGCAGGCCAGGGCACGGGGGGATCAAAGACAAGAAGTGTGTATGCTAAATAGGATTTTGGATTCAGGCAGAGGACGTTTCACTCCTTCATATCTATGTTGTTATTGCAGATTTTAGTTGTCAGGCAGATTTTGCACGATAGAATATATTAAAATGAAGCATTTTTAAAATGAAATGTTCCTGTACTGTTTCACAATGAGCTTCTAAGCATGTATATCATGAGCTAACACAGTTCATTTGTGTTCTTGTTGCATGTTGCTTTAAGCCTGTCTGGTGAGTAATCATCAAAAAGAAAGATGCTAACATTGCCGAATTTCTTTTCCAGGCAGGGTTTAAAACGGCAAACATTGCATAAAATGTTTCTGGCCTCTGACCCAGTTTTCTCTGCCTTCTGTCTGTGTGAATTTTAAACGTCTGCCCCGAGATATTATTTTTAGAAATAAGGGATTTCAGTTACTGAAAATTCTAAAAACATTTTAAATGTAAGTTTAAGAGAAAAAACATAAAAGCATTTCTAAAACCATGATTTATTATGTTACTGAATAAATCTTGTCAGAGTGAAGGCCTCAGTTATCAGATAGTGATAGGATATAGAGTTGTAATCAGAAATCCTCAGCCCTACTGAAGATTTTAAGGATTTATTAAATAAAGTTATTTTATAGGGGAAAGTTTGCTTTGGATGGCTTTTTAATAAGTTATTTGTAAAATCAACACTGTAAATATATAATGCTGTATTTGTGCATAACAGCTATTTATGAAGATAGCAATTTTACAAGTATTTAACCCCTATATCATTTGGTTGCCTTTATTAGACTAAAGTAGAGTTGAAACATAACAAACCCTTTGAGAACTCTCTAATGATGCTTCATTCTCTTCAGCTGTGATACACATAAAAACCCTCCTCATAAATCTTATATGAGGTGAGCTGCAATAATTGGGAAGACAAGGAAACCTTTACACAAATTGAAAGAGGAAATAATTTTTTCACACCTGTAAGGCGCTGGGTATAGGTTTTCATTAAAATTGTCATAAGGTGTGGTTGCGGAGGAGGACCCAGGTGCAGACAGGAAACTAAAAAAGACACAAGGAGAACAGGACAAGGAACATGGCTGAGTCACAGGCAAGAAGTCAGGAGGTTTTTTAGGAGGATTTAGCGGAGAACAATGACCCACAGAGGACTTAAAGGGGACATATCATGCTTTTAAATCCTTCCTTTTCACAATTAAATCATTCAGTTGTGGTCTATATAAAATGGAACTGCAATGCTTTGGTCTGAACTCCTTGTTACTGTATCTCCACAGCCTCCTCTTTTACTCCTGTTCTGAGGTGCATGGGAGCAACTCTTTGGTGTGGTCTCTTTAAATGCTGTTGAGGCACTTCACACTCCCCTCCAGGTCAAAGAGCCTTCCAGTCCACCCCGTTCAGCCATTTTTGTAGTTTGACAACAATTATCTAGTGCTGCAGAAACAAGACAAAAATTCTAAGATAATTCTAAACTTAATTCTAAAATTAACCCAACAACCAAACCAACTTATCGTCTTTCAGAGTAGACATACTTGAGCTTGGACTACAAAGTCTCAGCAAGAAATAAATATGGCGGATATGCGAAATTGATCAGCTGGAAGTCCATGACCTTATTTAGCTGTTCCGCAACAAATACTGTGACATAACAGTTGGAAAAATGTAATAGATGATAGAGAAAACTGAACAGACTAAAAAATATGTCCCAAACAGAATATAAAGATATCTACGCAGCACCTGGAGAGACCAAATTCAACTTTTTTGCTCTCCTACAGACTCCAAGAACACAAAAAAATGTATTAAAAGGCTAAAAAAGTGGATTTTGCATGATATTTCCCCTTTAAATACTGAGGGACGAATAGAGAATGACATAGGATGCTGGTGTATTATTCAGAGGCTGATGATGAGCACCTGGCAGAAGGCAAGCAGGGAGACTAATTAGCACAGAGGAGATAAACAGAGATACAAAAATACTAGGGAGAATTTAACAGAGATAATGTACAAAGAAAACAATAATTAACTATGAAGCTAATACACAAAGGGATTAACTAAACCGGGAACAACTGGGGAACATAAACAACAAAGTAATACAAAAAAGAGACAATAGAAACTCAAAAAACTCAAACACCTAATGATCATTACAAAAAATATAGTGTTCCAAAAGACCCAAGTAGTGTTGCATCCCCTGAGCTGGGAGCTATTGGTTTGTGTTGGTGTGTCTCTCTCTCTCTGGCAGGGCGTGACCGGCAGGTGCTGTTCCACAGCTGCAGGTCATCAAGCGGCAATCAGGAGGAGCATAAAAGGGTTGCATCGTCTTCGAGGCTAATGTAAGATTGTTTTTACGAACCAGCTTGGTAATCCGAACCTACCCTCTTGACCACATTTCTTCAGAACTTTTTTCTAATAGTTCTCTCTTTTCGTAGACATCGCCTCTCGTCCTGACTAGAGTGCCAACACTGATCTCCTTGCACTTCTCCTCTGGACTCCAGAAGTAACTCCCTGGGATTTGCCTCAGTGTACCGGTTTGCTGCTTCTCTGGTTGCCCTCCTGTTGTTAGCTGCTGGATCTCTCTCAGATCTCTCTCTTACCTGCCTGTCCGCCCTCCTATGCTCTCCGCCTGACACGAGACACCAGCCTGAACCAATCCTCAAACCGTCACCCTCCGACGATGACACACTTTCCCTCAGATGATCGCACCATATCCTACAGCTCATTCCCTCTAATCAGCAACAGTAAGAGACCAAACTATATTCAACACATCCTCCCTTTACAACTTTCCACTGGCCTCCAGTGTTAACTCCATTTTCTCCTTCTCAGTTCTCCTCCCCCCACCTTGAGACTCTGCTTGCTTGTTTGTTTAATGAACCTTATACAGCTATCCACAGTGTCTGTATTTGTTGCTTCCACCAGAGTCCAAAACAAAATCAGTATGACAAGTAGTAGCATTATAATAAGGTTTAACATTTAATAGCTATAATGTAGCAAAAATTTCATTAGGGACCCTTTGCAATTTTCAGGATAAAGAAGATGCGAATAATCAGTTAAACTACTAAAAAGGCTTTGTGTGTGAAGATCAGCCAAATATTCTCATGCAGCGATGTAACAAGCCAACAATCTTCACATGCATGTTTTAAAAACCTACAAGTTTCTTTAGAACTTCAAAGTAAGGTCTACCCTTAACATCTGTAAAATAAATCAAATACTGTATGTATAAATAAATAGTTTTAGTTATTTAATTGAGTCTCTTTTGCCATTTAGTGACATCTATCATCATCTATTGAAATCTATCATGCCCATCGCTACAATGTTGAGTGGGTTAAACATTTATGAGCAATATCTTTAAAAGGGGTAAATAGTGCTTTTTCAGATTCTGTTAAGATTTTAAAGTTTTTCACATAACTATTTCTCTTTTGATGGTCATGCTGTTGTGCAAACAATTTCCTTCTCCACAGACATATGAATTTATTCTAGTAAGACTCAAACCCCATCACCTTAGGTAACGTCTTACCGAAAGGTCTTAACCCTTAGATGCATGAGAGATAGGACCCTACACTCTTCCATAAGTGGGCCAAAAATGACCCATGTTACAATCAATTTGTTTTCATGGTATTTTTGTAATTTTGGTTTAGGATAATAATTTTTAAGAGATTTTGTACTATAATTGTGCCATGATTTGTAGGTGTTTTTGGGTACTTCTTATTATTCTTGAGAGGTTTTGAATCAAGCTTTTGTTATTTTCCTGGTCATGCTTTAGTTTTGTCTTCTTGTTCATGTTTTGTCAAGTTAGGATCTGGTTATGCTTTAGTTTCATGGTTTACTAGTTGTGTTTAAGTTTGTATTCAAGAGTCTCTGTTTTGCTCCAGCCACGTTTTGTTCTCTCCTGTCTGTCAATTAACGTTAGTCGGTTCACCTGCACCTAGCATTCAGTCTCCTCGTTTCACCTGGTTCTTGCTCCATAAATACACCTCTGTCTGTTCATTCCTCGCTGAAACATTACGGATCACTTTACTCTGTTATCATCTCGAGTCATTTCATGTTTATACCAAGCCTGTCTATGTCTGTTTTTGCACCACCTGCTGAACTAAGTTTCTGTTATTAAACCATTTTACTTAACATCATGCTGCCTGCTCGTTTGCATTCCGGGGTCCTCCGTTACACTGTACCTGACAGAATGTTTCCGCCAATGATGGACCTCGAGGATGAACGTCAGGCAAGCTCCATGGACCTCTTTACGTTCCTGTCTTGGGAGGTGGAGAAGACGCTGCACCGTTCTGCAGGGCTGTCCATGTTGGCTTGTGATGGATCCAGTTTGGCGATTCCATGTCCGGGGACAGGTCCTCTTAGTCGCCGTTTATCTTCTCCTCCCCTTCTTTCAGCAGCAAAGCTGATGTCTTCCTCTCGCCGCAGACAACGTCGGCGCGGAGCACCTTCCTGTTGTTCGGCCGGCGAGGAGGCGGGTCCTATGGCCGCTGACCTGAGGATTGCATCAAATAATCCCACGTCTTCCTCTGCCACAGCATTGTCTCCCAGGCTCGCTGCAGCTCTGCCCATGCCTTCTTTGCTCGCTCCAGCCCAGGTTTCTGCTGCAGCACCAGGTGTGCTGGAGGAGCGGTTGAGGTTTTTTGCACGACAATTTAAGAGCTTCAGGAGGACCAGTCCTGTATTCCTCTCCTGAGGTTAGGGAAAAAATCAGGCAGATGGAGGAGGATTACCGGACAGCAATAAGGCAGTTTTACTGCCGCCCACCTCTGCCGCCGGATCCTGTCTCTGAGGGGTTCAAGGAGCAGTTTGTCCTCGTTCTGACCTCCAAGGGTCCCCCAGACTCTGCATCTGTCTCCGAGGGTCCTGTCGGCGCTGCATCTGCCTCTGAGGGATCACCAGGCTCTGCTTCAGCCTATGAGGGATCGTCAGGTGCTGCTTCAGCCTATGAGGGATCGCCTGACTCCAAGCCTGACTCCAAGCCTGACTCAAAGCCTGACTCCAAGCCTGACTCCAAGCCTGACTCAAAGCCTGACTCCAAGCCTTCAGAGTTCCACCGAGTTTCTGGAGGGTCCTCTACTCTGTTCGGCCGACCCCCAGACCGAGGGTCCTCTTACTCTGCCGACCCCCCTCTTCGTCTCTGCTGGCCTCCTTGTCTTCGCCTTCGCCGCTGCCGCCGGCCTCCACGGTCTCTACGCCTCTGTCAGCCTCCACACTTTCGCCGCTGACCGCCCAGGACTCTGTGCTGCAGGTCCTGGCGCACACCTGAACTTTGTGCCTGCTCGGGACAACATCCTGGTTACCCACCTGACCTTTGTGCTTGCTCGGGACGACATCCTGGTTGCCCCCCTGACCTTTGTGCCTGCTCGGGGCAACGTCCTGGTCGCCCGCCTGAACTTTGTATTTTGGTTTTTGTCTCTGGCCCTCCTGCCGAGACCCCCTCCGCCTGCCCTGTTCGGGTTGTTTTTGGTTTTTGTCCGGACTCTTGTGGGCATCTGGTATCCGCCCTTGAATTCAAGAGTCTCTGTTTTGCTCCAGCCACGTTTTGTTCTCTCCTGTCTGTCAATTAACGTTATTCGGTTCACGTGCACCTAGCATTCAGTCTCCTCGTTTCACCTGGTTCTTGCTCCATAAATACACCTCTTAAACCATTTCACTTACCATCATGCTGCCTGCTCGTCTGCATTCCGGGGTCCTCCGTTACACCGCACCTGACAAATTGTGTCCACGCAAGAATGATTTCATTTTGAAATAATTTAGTTTTTTATCACTCTTGAAACATTTTGAAAATTTGAAAAGAAAATTTCACAACAGCACCAGAACGATGTTAATATCCATTTTTTATGTCTGTGTGTGTTAGAGTGTGTGTGCATGAGTGTGTATGTGGAATAGCTTTTGTATCTGTGTAACTGTCCTGTAGCTTCACTGTAACCAGTTGTAGCAGACCACATGTCTTTGGCTGTGATCATTGCACACAGGTACATAGAATTTCCCACACTGACTGCTGACTTTACAGTCTTTCCCATGGCTGAGTTGTGGCTTGTCCCCTCAACACCCTCTCATTGCTTCAAAGATCTTGTCATGTGTGGTGTGACGAGCTCCTTAGAGAGGTCAGTGAGAAAGAACTGACATACAGTGGTGATACCACTCTAAATCAGGGTGCTGAGTTGTGGAAAAGGTTTAGCTATTCAGGGTGGTGATGTCAAGAATGTTGTAACACAGCACCATGGGCCAACCCTGCATTTGATGCTTGTAAGTGTAAGTGCCAACCATTTGGTCCATGGTGTCTACACCCCGTTTGGTTTTTTTGTATTATGTGATGACCTCTGTTTTGTTTCCTTCTTTTTTCATCACCACATTGCTATGATGCGATGTGCTCAAGAGCACAACAGTCATTCATTTTATTCCTGATGCAGCTGACCATGGTGAGGCTGCCATTAAATCCAAGTTCTGTTCTGTGGACCTCCCAAGAAGGGATGTCTGTAGAGTCCCCGCAATGGCAAGATCTTTCTCCAGGACGTGCTGCACAAAATGCACAGTGAAGACGGCACTCATGCCGGACAATGTTTTCACCAGAATTTCTTTCCTAGGCTGTCTCCCATGTATTCCATCTGTTGCGTAGGTGATACATGCATCACAAACCAGGAATATGTTCAAGCCATACTTGACGGCTGTATTGGGCATGTACTATAGAAACTTGCAACTCCCCCGAATATAAGATAATACTGATGTTTTAGATGTTGCAGTGTTAAAGAATCTTTAGAGGTGACACGAGATATAATCAATAAATCACAAGTAGATGTACTGTATGTAGTGTCAGTCACCGATGATTCAATTCAATTCAGTTTATTTATCATTATTATTAATCATATATGATTATTAATCATATATTCCCATGAAATTCCATTGGAAATACGTGTGTACGTTGACGCACGTTTGGAAGCTTGAGTCAGTATTATAAAAAAAAACGTAAATTTTGCAACATTTATAAGAGGTAAGTTGCAATTTTAAAGGGCATGATTTCAGTAACACATTTTGCATCCCACTTATCCATCTAAGGGTTAAAGTACAATCTTAAAAAACAAGTTCTCTCCATTTTTATAGACAAACACTAAGTATGAAATTAAATCCTGAAGATATTTTCTGTTTGTTTGCAACAATTGTTTTAAGAGTTTATTTAGTTTTTTTTTTACATGGCCGATAAGAAGTGTGGAGGTTTTTTTGGATTGGGATGGATTGTTGCTATAAAGAAGTATGGAATAGTTTTTTTGACTGTGATGAAAGGTGTTTTAAAGTTGTTATTTTGTATTAAGCCAAATAAACTGTTGAGTAGTTGCTACATATTATTGTTTAACAAAACCTTAACTTACCTTAAACAGAATATAGAGATTAAATGTTTTCTGGCATTTGGTGTATATTGAAAAATAAATTAAAGCACTAAAGACTTTTGGGCCAGAGAAACACAGTTAAAGCTGGCGCTTTGAAGAAATGTGTATGTTGGGGCTAAAATACATTACTCTGCTTTGTTATAAAATTAAGTTACTTCAAAAGAAAATGTAATTTTCCTTGCAGGCAGACCCAAGGTGTTGACTTTGGGGCTAAAAAGTTCACACACAGTTAAAAGGCTGTTTTACAGTTTACAAAGAGAATGTATTAACTTAAAAGTCACAGATATAAGTCTAAAAAGGACTATTTGTTGATTTTATTGCAAATAAGGACAATATCTTTTGAGCAAAAGTTTATCATGATAATGCAAATTGGTTTAACTTTCTTTTGTTTTTTTATACTTCAACATTTTAGAATTGTGAATGCAGTTTGTTTACCCCAGATGTCCTCCTCTTGTAGACTGCTTTCTATACAGTGAAATGGATGGTTATTTTCTTGAGACCTCTTTAGCTCTCTTAGCATATACTCATGAGCTGCTACAACCTGCTGTCTGAATGCCTCAGACAGCATTTTGTATCTCACCATCGTGTTCTTCAACTGTCAGGAGCACACCAAACTCAGGTCTGAGGTTTATATGCCTGTTTGCAATCTTTCCCACTTTAAGAGGAAGTAAATATGGGGCTGTCCTAACTTATTCCTTACCAAAATTTAGCATATTTAAATAACATTTTAGGAAAAGTTTAGCTATTTTATTTATTTATTTTTGTTTGTTTACAGGGCTGCAAGGTGGCGCAGTTGGTAGCGATGTTGCCTTGCAGCAAGAAGGGCCTGGGTTCAATTATGTGTTCGATTAGAAGTGTTTTTATTTGGCTCCAGGGGATCTTTTCACTCGGCACACTCCTTAGTTACTGTAAGAGTTTAACAATCTCTAAACATTTTATTTGGAGTAAAGTCAATATTTCTGAAAAGGTTTTAAAATACACTTAATCAACTAAATCATTAAATCACTTAAATTGAGAATTAAGATAACTTTGCTAAATTGTTCTGTCATCCTATTTAGAAAAGTACAAAAAATTAGAACGGGTTTGGGGCTGCACGATGGTGCAGTTGTTAGCACTGTTGCTTTACAGCAAGAAGGTCCTTGGTTTGACTTCCGGCCAGGGGTCTTTCTGCATGCAGTTTACATGTTCTCCCTGTGCATGCATGGGTTGTCACCGGGTACTCCGGTTTCCTCCCGCAGTCCAAAGACATGACTGTTAGGTTAATTGGTTTCTGTAGGTTGCCCTTAGGTGTGTGAATGAGTGTGGGCATGGTTGTTTGTGTGTTGCCCTGCGATGGACTGGCGACCTGTCCAGGGTGTACCCCGCCTCTTGCCCGTAGACTGCTGGAGATGGGCACCAGCTTCCCATGACCCACTATGGAATAAGCGGTAGAAAATGAAAATGACTGACTGTTTGTTTACATTGGCTGAATTTCAGTATTGTTTAAATTGATATTAAAATATCAATATATGCTTTTTTCGTAGCTGTATGTTAGAAGAAACACAAACTATGATAGCGTGAGTTTTCCTTTTTTTTTTCAAATGGCTGGATACATGTATATACATGTGTTAATATTTTATTCTCAGTGACTGACAGCTAATATATCCAGGACAGGGAGGACAATAGGAGGGCAAATACTGCTGCTGTGGTTACTGTCTCTTAGGTGATTAAATTACATTTCCTTCACTACTCCCCTGCCAAATAATACCTCTCCTTCTGTAACCCTTAGTGAACCATTCATGTTTTCACAATATTTTCATCCCTTTTTTCTTTTTTTGTTGGATGGTGATTTTCCTGCTTTTTTCTTTTTGCTTTACATTGTCCCTAAATTGACTTTTCCATTGAAATTCTTTATGAACAATTTGTTTTTTTTTCATGTTTCCATCCTAGTTTCCATTTGACTTTGTTCTGTTTTCTCCTCCCATTTGTTTTCTTCTTTGCACCTCATGTCTTCAGTCTATCCATTTCATCTCTTTTTCTCATCTATTTCTTATAAGTATCTAAGTATCTTTTTTCCTCTTGCTCCAATGTGTTCTTTGACTTTGACATTCAACTTCTTGATAATCCTGTCTCCACCCTTGCTTCTCTACCTACTTGAGCTAAAAAGCCACTCAGAAAGGAAGACAACATTACTCCTAAAGCAACACAAAACAGATGTTATTTTGCAAATGCACTCAGGGATACGAAAACTCTTGAAGACATGTCCTGTGGTCTAATAAAGCTAAAATATTACCAAAATTACTTTTGTTACAATTGGAGGAAAAAGGAGAAGCCTGCCAGCCATAAAACACATCAGACTGGATGTGTTTTAAAGTACAGAGGTGGTAGCATCATGCTGTGCATATGTTTTGCTTTAAAAGGGAAAAATGCACAAATATTGAAGAACCATCTCAAGACATTGGCAAAGAAGCTAAAGCCAGGGCACAAATAATTCTCCCAATTGAAAAATGACCCTAAGCAAAGCACCCAACTAATCACATAGTGTCTTTAGGACAAAACAAAATAAATTTGGAAGTGTTATCACAAAGCCAAAATGAAAAAGGAGAAGCTGAAATTGTGGGAAGTTTGTAGAAGATACCCAAAGTGTATTAAGTAATTGATTCAGATTAAAATGTTTGTCTATGAGTAATGTTCCAACTTTCCATAGCTCAATGAGGAATTTTATGTATACCAACCTAAAACAGATAAAAGGTCTGAATTATTGTCAGACATGGAGAAAATAAATATGTTAACACGATCTATTACATCTGTTCACATTTTACAAATCAAAATATGCAAAGTGTGTAAAGCATTTGAATTCAGCCACCCCTTGGTCAATACTTTGTAGAGCCAACTTTCACTGCAATTGAAGCTGCAAGTCTCTTGAAATACTGTATGTCTCCCTCAGCATTTCACACCAAGAGACTGAGAAATGTAGGCCTTCTCTTCTTTGCATAGTAGCTCATGCTCAATCAGATTGGAGTGGCAATTTCTTCTTACCACTCATTTATAAAGGCCAGAAATGTGGAGTGTATACTGACAGTTGTCCTGTCAACTGATTCTCCCATCTGAGGACAGTTGGAGGGGTATGGAAACTCTTGTATGGCATTATGTATGCACATATCTCTCATAGTGTGTACACATTGTTGTTTCATGACCTTGCATCTGGCATCTGTTTTCTGACTGGATTAGGAGAGTTCAGTCAACGTTTCTCAGCAGAATGAAGAATAAATGCCTCAGATGTGCTCTGAGCTTGGGGAACCACAGGCTCAGTCAGATAGAGGAGGAGAGGGAGTGTGTGTGTCCATCTCAGTTTGTCACGCGTCGTCGTCTGCGATGCTGGCAGACAAGATGACAGGCGGTCTCCCAGCTGTCAGGAGCAAAAGCTGGAGACGGATCTTTTCTTAAATAAGGCAGAAAAACCAGTGGTTTGTTGCGGGTGGGGGTTCTGCGAAGTAGTCTGCTGCCGCCGTGGTACACGGGTGTGATATGTTCCTCTCGTCAGCAGAGCTGCTGAGAGGTGTCTGCCACATTAAACTGAGTCAGAGAGTGCATAAATTTAGAGAGGAAGCAGAGTTTACAAAGTCTTTCATTTTTCACTCAGAAGAGCTCCGTTCACTTCAGTTTGGCAGTAAAAAAGTTACAGTTTGGGAAGGAAGAGCAGCAAAGAAAACACCCACAAAACCATCTGACTGAGGAAGAATATAACTTAAACTTTTTGCAACAACAATACTTCCAGGGAACAACACATTGTTTGAACAATCCGGCTAACGGAATTTTTCTGCAGGTCATAAATAGTCCTGTGTAAAGAGATGAACTTGCATAAAGTCTTTGACACTAAAAATTATATTCATCGTAAACAGCAGAACAATGTTTACATACAAATCCAGCTTTATGTATGTTTTATTCAAAATTTTCTAAACATTTTAATAACTAGGACTCAGATAGATCAAACTTGTGGAAAGTTATTTAGAGCCTTCTCCATATTCAGTAAAAAAACTATTCATTGGTTTTACAGCATTTAAACACTTTTTGTAATTTTTCACTGCCTTGTTGAGGATTTATCTCAGGTGATTAGCTCCATTTTGCAGAAATTTGCAACCACAGCCTTGTCCTTAACTGCCACCTTGCTCACATGATATCCGACCTCTCCATGAACTCCTCTTACCCACAACCTCAAACCAACCCCTCTGGACACTGACAAAGATTAGGAGAGTGAATTGATCTGTTACTACATCTTCTCTGGGTGTTTACATTTATGACTTGGATGAACTTCTAGCAGATGTTAAATTGGGCAACCAGCCTGCATTAGGTGAGATATTCTTCAAGCCATCTCAGTCCCAGTCTGCTTGAAGACTTCTAGAGAATGAGATTGTGGATACAAGCGACTGAAAGGAGCTTTCTTTGTTGGGTGGATGGACTCAGGTTTAGACATATGGAGAGAGGAATTCCGTCAACTTTGTGATCCCCAGAATGAGCTGGAGAATGTCACCGAGGGGGAGATATGTCTGGGGTTCTTTACAAGCAAAGGCAATGAGTGGCTTGATAGACCTGGAACACAGACATATCCAAAACAGAAACAGAACCGTTGCATGCTTTCAGAGATTTTTTCTGAAAAAGTGCTTGTTGCTCTATCTTGTCTTGTCCTGAAGTTAAACTGGGCTACAAGTGAAGCAATACATGAAGATCAGATTTAGGGGTGAAGAAGAAGAACATGTAAAGCAGAAAGACTTCATTTTAAACTGAATTTGAACGCACAGAGCAGTGCAGTGAACTGTTATACTATATGGGAATTGGTTGAAAACTAGTTTTTCTTATCTGTGGGATTTTAAGTTTTCACTGCTTGGGGGATTTAGACGTGTCTGGTTGCACATGTTAGTTTCACGCATTCATTGCTGACTTTAAGCCTCTAGCAGATAATGCTATGCTTACTTTACAAAATATGTGCCTGGGTTTGCATATTGCTTGATAAATGCATCAATCTCCTTGTCAGTATGAGCGTCCTGGGCCAGCGATATGAACAGCAGGTCAACTCTGCAACATTCGTTTAATGTAATAATGCTGAACAGTTGACAGTGTAGATAAACACACCTGAGTTGGATCACAGGAGATTGTTGGATCAGTCCTGGACATTTAATTCAACACATTGCAGAGTGTGAGCTGGGTCATAGTGGAACTGGATTAAAGTACTTTACACCTACAAAACTAACTTATTGCAGCAGAAAACCCAACAAGGAGAGTCATATTCTGTTCTCCAAGCAGCTGTGAAAAATGGTGAGCATAATTAAAATGTTGTGGTGCTGGCAATTAACTTGAGTGTTTCTAGGTCTTGACGTGTTAGACGTTTCTCCACTGCCTCTTAGGAGGAAACTATTCACAGCACCACATCTATTTTACATCCTTGCATCATTCTCCTTACTTTTCCACGTAGTCCTTAAAGTGTAGTAACACTTCAGGAATGCAAATTCATTCAAGGGTATGTTTTACTTTACAGTTGAAGAATATTTTGGCAATGTTTTGGGTTTCGGAAAGTTTTTTTTAAAATTCACTTGGATAGTTAATGCCTAATTTGCCAGTCAAAGAGAAGCTATAAAAATAGGTTATTATGTGTTACAAGCATTATGTAATAACCGGATTGAGTGATTTTTTTTTATTTGACTGGTAACTTTAGCATCATTCAGTTTGAAGCTGAACTGAGCTTCAAAACATTGATTCACTGCCTATTTGGTTGTTTTCTGCAAATGGGGATAGAGCTCCTGAGGTTTAAGAATGTTGAGGTCTTGTTCATGGCATGGAGAAGTGGAGGATCAAAGGGCTGACTCTGGCTGCCTTTATATTGATCTTCCATGAGCTGAGGTACAAAGTAAGACTTTAGGTTCAAAGGCGAATCCACAGTCTTATGCTAACAGATAGTCAGATCTTGATAGTTGCTAAAAAAAGAAACATTGCAGGCAAAAACAAAACTTAAACAGTTGAGGATAGAAGCTTTTCAGCTTTCCCATCTTTTCAGCCATGAATCAAAAAGTAAACTAGAATCACAGATGTTCAACTAGCGGGGATTACTCAGTACCCAGACATGCTCGGGTGTTCTGATCATTAACCATGTTAGAAAATTGTGTTGACATAAAGTTGGGTGGAGAGATCCGAAAGGTTTTAGAAACACACCATGGCACTCCAAAAATAATTCAATTACATGTACATTAATTTAATATTTGGTATGATGAGATGAAAGACAGCTTAGTTAAAGCTGCAGTCAAGGTCTTCACACCCAGCATCCTTTTTTAACAATTAGTCACACAATTTCAATTACAAGAAACATGCTATTTTAATATTTATCAAGAATACAGAAAGAAAGGAAACTGGGTTTCTCTTTTCTGGAGGACATCAAAAAAGTAGTATCATCCTCCAAATCCAGGAGACCAAACAACACCTGGTAAATGTCCTGATGTACCAGCAGTAGGCGGGCCCACCTATAAAATCTTTTCTCTCACTACATTTCAGACATACCATATAAAAAGGCAGGTTGCCTACATGTGCCAATGAAGCTTGACTCTACAAAAAAATAGTTGTGTGATTCTCACTCTGCCATCTGAATTTAAAAAATAATTCGAATATCGGAAAAATATAAAATTGTTTTTGTCACTCATTTCACAAAGTAAAACTCATATTAAATGGATTCATTGCACATACAGTGAGTATTTATAGCATTTAGTTCATGTAATTTTGGTGATAATGGCGAACAAATAAAAAACAAAAAAAAAACATTTTTTAATTTCTTACTAATATGGATATTAATAAAAATATTGTAACTGGATTACTGCTGGAGGAATCATGTATCCCATAAATTAGGAATATGGAAAGAAAACAAATGTTTAGGGAGCTGTTTTGAAACACCCAGGATACTTTGTGTTTCTATAGCAGGAGATGATATTTTTTGTAATACTGCTGATGTTTTTGCCAAGTGCTAGTGAAATGTGTGACCTCAAGGCTAAGCCAATCACAGCAGTTAGTTTATGTAGCCAAAAGGGAAACTTTAAACATCAGTTTGAAACAGGCCTGTAATCTGTATGTTTACAGATGTTTTTTTTATTGCTTTGATTGGTGTTTGCTAAATGCTTAAAACCAAAATGTATTTCATACAATTAAAGAGGTATACAGCCTATTTGAATAAGACTTGTTCTCCTTCTACAATTTTATTCTTTTGAAGTGCACCTTTTGACTATATTTACTCTCATCTGTAAAGCAAGTTGACAAACTTTATGCCTCCACTTAGTTTTCTATTTGGATAAATCTTTTCTTACCACTCATCCACCTCCCAAAACCAATTATCTCTTGCAGCTTGGCGCACTGGTTTATAATCCCAAAGCCTGCCGCAGATGAGGCTTCTCTTTCAGCATTGCTCAGCGTTATTCAGAAAGAAGAAGAAGAAGAAGAATATGAGTGTCTTGGGAAGAGCGTGTCTGATGAGACTAGAGGATGAAGAAATGAAGCGATTCGATTAGCGAAGCTAGGACTGGGTCGTGGGTCACCGAGGCGGGCTGGGTTGGACACCGCAGACAAATCAGCCAGTTCGCTGTTAATGGGTTTCCAATTTTAGAGCCGAATAATGCCATCTATCTGCTAGGCCTCATTCTGCCACTTTGCAGAGGACTTAAACTCCAAAAGACTTTCTGAGCTCTGATGACTTTTTTGGAAACAACACAGGGTACAAAAAGGGGTTTGCAAGACTTTTCCTCACTGCAAAATGGGAGATTAGAGCAGATTCATGAGGAAACGAGAGGCACTTTCTTATGACCTTTCAGAGGACCAGACACCAAAGAAGAAACCAAAGACCGACACAACATCAAACAGTTAATTTATTCAATATTTGCAGTCTTTGCTAAAATAAAGGCTTTAAGAGAAAGAATCCAGATAGTTTCTCCAGTTTTCTACTAACTGAGCCTAATGCGTAGAGAGAAAAGCTGTCATATTTCTTGCTGGAGGAGGTATACAAACCAACTAATTAAGTTGATTCTCTGAATTTATTAACAATTTATGACTATATTTATCTCTTGTGTCAAAATAAACTAGCATTTGGTTAAATTATATGTATTTTAGAGGTGAATGTTTAACACTTTCACATCCCTACAGACACAACAAATAAGCCATTTAACTGGTGAGTCACCAAAGAAGCTAACTCAGCATGATCTCAGTGGCACAAAAACCTATTTTAATGTACGGCACTGGAGAAACCTACATTGCCTTGCAAGGGTTTTCACACCCTTACACATTTGTGCTAATTTTGGCAGATTATAGGCACAAATTTTGACGTAGAAGGAATTGTGTTTTCAGATTTATGTGCAGTGCTGCCAATCCTTCCCACATATTGCTTCATATGCTAGGCCAAAATGTTACATTTTGATTCTATCTGACCAAAACACCTTCTTTCATCTTTTTCCTGTAAAATACCCAACTGGTGACAAACTTTAAAGAGGAGTGCTTTTAGTTTTTTTCTAACAATGATTTGCTTCTTGCCACTCTTTCATGCGGGCCATGTTTGTGGAGTGCATGATAAATAGTTGCCTTTGTCTTAATTATGCTGCATTTTCGCTAATGTCCTCTAACAAATCTCTGAGGCTTTTAAAGAATGGCTGTATTTAGCCTGAGCTTGAATTACACACAGGTGGACTGTGCTACACTTTGCTGACTTATAATAGCAAAAACAACATGTCATGTATCATTGTCGGCCCACTTCACAATTATGTACTACTGTGTGTTCATCTGTCACATAAAATCCCAATAAAATACATTAGTTTGTACATACGTTTGTGGTTGTCAGAGCTTTTTTTAATGCACTGCTCAGGCCATAGAATTAAAAAAAATCTGTCTTTTTAGTAATGTAATTGAGGTTGTGCATATTCCCCCAGGGTTGTTAGAACTGCAGGTGTTTTTTTGTTTGTTTTGTTTAAAAATATAATAATAATAAATTTTTTGCTGCCCAAATACCTTAGCTTGTTGAGAAGCCACACCTAACATGAGTCCGGTACCGATTTTTTATAGTAACCCATGTCCTAATAAAATATTTACTAGCAACAAAAACAAAATCGCTTAATTATTATAGTATTAATATACTGTAATATCATTACAGTATTACCAAACCTGTTATGGTAATAAATAGCTATAGTTATAATAAACACTATAAAGGGTTCACGTAAGAAGCAATCGGTAAATAATTATTCTAGTAAGAGACATTCTGTATTTAGAAACGTATATAAAGTTAAAGTCTAATAAGAAAGATGCTTTTTGTGCCCTTAATTACCAAAACTGCTAGCAAGATGTCTGATATATAATCACTTGACCAATAGGACTTTAAAAAAATCTGAGATAGGCTGAGGTAAAGGAAGGTATTTGTGATAGATTTTGGTTTGAATCCTAAAAGAATTATAAAAAACACGAGAATAGCCACTAACACTCGATTAATTGACCGGTCGCTCTGATGCTAAAATTAGCAAAGCTTAGCAAACAGTATTTATTGTAAGATAAATACACAAAACTGGAACAAAAAACTGAAAAAATACATCTTCCATAACAAATGTATTTTATATAAAGTTATCATTTGTCCAACCTTCAAAGACACCTTTATGCTAATAGAGAACAACCTTTATTGAAGACAAAATAGGAACGTTTTGCATAGATCAAACAATACACTACTAAATAATAAATCTTGAAATTAATTAAATACATTTATTAAGTAACTAATTAAACCTCAGAAGTCAGATTTTCTGTTCTTTATATATACATCAGATGAAACAGTAAAATGGATCTGTTAACTGGAGCAAGATAATGAAACTCAATTGCAGCACCATTCAGTAAACTAGAAAAAAAAGCTTTGTGTTTCCAGTCATGTCAAAATGTTTGTTTCGTCTCAGCATGACTGTGACGGTAAATATCACCTAGGTCAGACAGACCCAGTCTTCAGCTTGTCACTATGGGAACAGTAAGAGCTGTCACCAGGAAAAAGGTCAGTGTGAACTGGGACCTGTTTTCACTTCATGTATCAGTGACAGGACATAAAATAAGAGACATATTCAGAATAGAAAAAGTCATCTCATGTTTGTTTATAGAGATACATAGAGGTTTCACAACTGACAACCTACCTGTCTCACTGTGATCTGACTATTAAATAGAAAGTCGAAAAGTGGTAAGACAAATATTTGAGGACGAAAAACAAATATATAGCCATGTTCTTGATAAATAGACCACAAGCATATAAAAACTAATTTGGTTACTTCATACTCCAGACTTGCTGAGAGGACATTGTGAGGAGATATAGAGCTGCCAAACTGGTAGAAGGGCCCAAAAGCAAAGAGGGGCTAATGTTGATCAGAAATGTCAAAAAAGTCAAATTCAGATATAAGTCATAGTAGCCTTTTCATTCCGTTGGAAGATGAGGGGAGACCGTGCTACTTCCCAGACAGACGAAAAGGTCCCTGTAAATCAGCTGATTAGCACGTCTCACCAGATGGGGGTCCCAGTATAAAACAATTGACCGGGTATTGCAGCAGGACAAAGTTATTTCTCAGCTTTTGGCCTCAGGCAAAAAAACAAGCCAACTTATTTTGACTTGTCATGACCAGGAAATCCTTGTGTCCATGCACAATGCCCTAGAACCCATCAAGCAGTTCACCAGTGCCTTTTCATTGGAGGGCTTTGCCACAGTGTCCTACATCAAACTGGTGCTACATGTCTTCCATTCCAGCATCTTGGCAATTCAAGATGACTCTCCACTGACCTCATCCATCAAAGGGTGCATCTTGGATTACCGTATTTTCCGCACTATAAGGCGCACCAGATTATAAGGCGCACCTTCAATGAATGGCCCATTTTAGAACTTTTTTCATATATAGGGCGCACCAGATTATAAGGCGCATAGAATAGAAGCTACTGCAGTCAAACGTTTGACTGGGGTTGCGTTATGCATCCACTAGATGGAGCTGTGCTAAAGAGAATGTCAACAAAACAGTCAGATAAGTCAGTCAGTCAAACTTTATTAATACACTACAAACCAGCGTTCTGATAACTCCATTCACTCTCATGGTAAGGTCTCCTCTACATAGAATTCTATTGAATAGAGCCAACCGCACGTTAGGAATGCATTGGAGTCTATGAAGTTGAAGTTAAAATCAAACGTTAGTTAAAACGTGAAAGGGAACTTTTCCCTGATTCAGTAAACACGTAAAAGAAACAGTTTGATGCACTAAATCAAACGTTAGTACTGTTAACCTTTCCTGTTTCTGTCCCCTGACCGTAGTCTGATGACACAGGGGAGACGCTTTCTCCACGGCCGAAGTTACTAGTTTCCTCGGGGTTAACTCCCTCACTCATACGTTGCTGAGTTGAGCATGAAGAAACAGCATCAAAACACTGAGTTGTTGACGAGATTCGGGGTTCTTTTTAATGACTTTGCAGCACGTAAAAACACAGGGCTTACAGATTCATACACCGCTGCTCCGGTCGCCGTCTCTACCCACCCCACACACACAATAATACCGACGTCACTCCTTCACTCTTGATTCTCAGCTACGGCAGCACACAGCGCCACCTCTGTCCGGAGGAGTAATGTCAACATCTTCCATACACACACACGAAACATACACCCCACACACTGAGCTTCTAATCACATATAGTTCAGGCAATTCCTGCAACAGTACATTCAAACGTTATACACACACAAGTGGTGTTGGACTAGGAGTAAGCACAGTACAGGTGTTTACCGCTATTACTTCGGCGACACCCCTGACTACGGTAGCCGTAATGCCGTAGTTTACCAGTCGTACTGAAACATTTTGACAGAGCGCCGTGTACAACCAGTATGGATCAACCAATTAACCAATTGATCCATATATAAGGCGCTCCGGATTACAAGGCGCACTGTCATTTTTTGAGAAAATTAATGGTTTTTAAGTGCGCCTTATAGTGCGGAAAATATGGTACCTTAAATTTGCAGACCCTTCCACTGACATAGCTCGACAAGTTATTTAGCGAATCCTACAGTAAAAGTGGGGGTAAATCGAAGATGTTGGCAGATGTGATGCTGTTTGATCACGGTGTAGCAAGGTCACCTACTTTGTGGCCTTAGATGCACCAAAATAGAAAACCTATGGAAGTTTGTTCAAAAAGAAATTTTCCACTTCCACATCATCACTCAGCAGATGACTGCAGTTCTTCCTGCCTGTTTGTTGTCTGTAAATGTTGACAGTAAATCAGATCACTTGGAGTGGTGGAAGGGCCAAAAAGGAATGCTTCCAAATTTGAAAAGTTTGGCAAAACAAAAGTCTGTGCGCCTGCTCCTATTGTCACTATTTGTGGGTGTTTTTGGGTTCTTTTTCTTCTTTTTCTTCTTATTATTATTATTGATAGGTTTTGTATAACGCTTCTGTTATTTTCCTGGTCATGCTTTAGTTTATGTCTTCTAGTTCATGTTTTGTCAAGTTAGGTTTTTTGGATCTGGTTATGCTTTAGTTTCATGGTTTCCTAGTTGTGTTTAAGTTTGTATTCAAGAGTCTCTGTTTTGCTCCAGCCACGTTTTGTTCTCTCCTGTCTGTCAATTAATGTTATTCAGTTCACCTGCACCTAGTATTCAGTCTCCGCGATTCACCTGGTTCTCGCTCCATATATACACATCTGTTCTGTTCATTCTTCGCGGAAACATTTTGGATCGTTGCTCTTATTTCATGTATTGTCCTTTTGCTCTTGCCAGCCTGCCCATGTCAATTTTTGCCATCACCCAGTAAGTTTTGTTCTTGAAATCATTTCACCTACCGTCATGCTGCCAGCTTGTCTGCATTCCGGGGTCCTCCACTACACAAACCCTGACACAATGTTTCCGCCAACAATGGACCTCGCGGATGAACATCAGGTAACCTCCATGGACCTCTTTATGTTCCTGTCTCGGGAGGCGGAGAAGAAGCTGCACCATTCAGCAGGGCTGTCTGTGCTGCAGTCAGCTTATGATGGATCCAGGATGGCGATTCCATATCTGGGGACAGGTCCCTTTAGTCGCCGTTCATCTTCTCCTCCTCTTCATTCGGCAGCAAAGCCAATGTCTTCCTCCCGCTGCAGGAGATGCTGGCGCGGAGCACCTTCCTGTTGTTCGGTGGGCGAGGAGGAGTCTCCCATGGCCGCTGCTGTGACGTCTGGAGCGGTGGTTTCCCTGCCAGCTGATGTGAAGGATGCAGCGAGTATTCCCGCGTCTTCGTCTGCCACAGCACCATCTCCCAGGCTCGCTGCGGCTCCGCCCATGCCGTCTTCACTCGCTCCAGTCCGGGGTTCTGTGGCAACGCCTGAGGAGCTGGAGGAGCATTTGAGGTTTTATGCTCGCCAGATTAAAAGCTTCAGGAGGGCCAGTCTCCTATATTCCTCTTCTGAGTTCACGGCCAAGGTCAGAGAGTTGGAGGAAGATTACCGGACAGCAATAAGGCAGTTTTACTGCTGCCTACCTCCATCCTCTCCAAGTCTTCACAGTGCTGCTGCGGTCCACACCACGTCAGGTCTTCAGAGTGCTGCTGCATTTGGGGTCCCGGCGACGCTTCGGCTCAAGTCATCGAGGGTCCCGGCGACGCCTCAGCTCATGTCATTGGGGGTCCCGGCAATGCTTTGGCTCCTGCTCAAGCCACTGAAAGTCCCGGCGACGCCTCAGCCCCTGCTCAAGCCACTGAAGGTCCCGGCGACGCCTCAGCCCCTGCTCAAGCCACTGAGGATCCTAGCGACGCCTCAGCCCCTGCTCAAGCCACTGAGGGTCTCGGCGATGCCTCAGCTTCTGCTCCTGGTCTAAAGGCCTTCCGGGGCTTCAGCGAGAGACTGGTCCTTGTCCTGGTTCCTGAACTCTGCGATGAGGGGTTCGAGGACAAACTGCCGCCTGAGCCTGTTCCTGAGTGGTTCCAGAAGGAGCTTGTCCTCGTTTTGGCCTCTGAACCCAGAGACGAGGGGTTCGAGGAGGAAATGCCGCCGGATCCTGTCTCTGAGGGGTTCAAGGAGCAGCTTGTCCTCGTTCTGGCTTCCGAGGGTCCCCCAGACTCTGCATCTGTCTCCCAGGGTCTCGTCAGCATTGCATCTGTCTCCGAGGGTCCCGTCGGAGCTGCTTCAGCCTCTGAGGGATAGCCAGGCACCGTGAAGACCAAGCCTGACTTCAAGCCTCTGGAGTTCCACCGAGTTCCTAGAGGGTCCTCTACTATGCTCGGCAGACCTCCTGACTGTCTGTTCCTTCATCACAGACCTCTAGATTGTCAGCTCCTTCGCCGCTGGCCTCCAGACCACCGGCTCTGGAATCGGAGGCTTTGTGCCCGTTAACACGGCATAGTAAGAGGAAGAATGCTGTGGCTGCTACTCAGGTTAGCTAGTAGATGAATAAAGGATGGACGGAGGACTCAGACAGTAGCGATAGCGAGAGCTACTTTTCCGACGTCAGCGAAATGTCTGCCACACAAACTAATAGTGCAGAGCCCAGATCCCCTGCGGAGTCGGATCTCACTTTTTTGCAGCAAATAAAAGGCCTGAGATGGGTGAAGATTGAGAGTTTTTCCCTGATTTAAGAACTTTTTATTTTTCAGCTGGTTACCATATTAGGCACAAAGATGAAGTGGATTTTACAGAACAACAGGTTTTTAGGCTGAAAAAGATGATGAGTAAAGTTAGAAAGCAATTCTGAATAAAAGTGAAATGCATAAGCACTTTATATTTTTTATAGTCTGTTGGTTTGTTTCTTTTAGCTTCTTACCCAATATGGACTCTTTTATGAGGTAGAATGGCATAAAGAATCGAAAGGAGAGGTAGTTATGAGCCATGGCACCTCCCAACCCCTGCACTCTGGTTTCCCCCAAACTCTTTTGAAATCAAGCACATTATTCAACGGCGGTGTCTTTTAGTCGAGGCATGTTTTGATCATTTTAGCGTGGTTTTCATTAACATTTATGCTTCTATTTCCAGTGCAGAGAAGAAGCGTTTTTTAGAACAAATTGGGGAGAAGGTGTGGGGATGAGAACTATGTTTTTAAAGGAGGGGATTTTAATTGCACCGAGAATGAGATTTTAGACCGTAATCATGCAGAGCCGCATCTGGCAGCTCAGCGCGTTCTACGGCAGCTTGCCGGGTCTATTAGAGATCTGGAGATGAATATAGTGGAACTGGAACATCTGAGCGAAGCCACGGGAAAATGAGAGCACTTAGAAGCTCTCAGATCTAAAAAGGTGCTAGAAAACCTGCTGAAAAACAAGGTGCAAGGCGCATTGGTCAGGTCCCGTTTCCTAACCATCAAGGAAATGGATGCACCGTCCAGCTTCTTCTTTAATTTGGAGAGGAAATGTGGTCAGAGGAAACTGATCCACTCCTTGGTGTCGGAAACAGTGCAGCGACTGAGTGAACCGGGGCAGATCAAGAAGAGGGCTGTGGAGTTCTATTCTTCATTGTTTCGGAGTGAATATAAGAGGAACGAAGAGCTGTCGAGAAAGTTCTATGATGAACTCCCCAGAATCTCTGAGGAGATGAGATCACAGCTGGAGCGCCCTCTGGGGCTGCAGGAACTCCACACAGCCCTCCTGAGTATGCAGGGCTAAAAGGCCCCTGGACTCGATGGGCTCACCATCGAGTTCTATAAAGTATACTGGGAGATTGTGGCAAAAGATCTACTGGAGGTATACAATGAGAGTCTGGCAGAGTTCGCAGAGTGGTAGTTGCCCTTCTCCTGAAGAAGAGCAACTGACAAGATATAAAGAACTGGCGTCCTGTCTCCCTCCTCTGCACGGATTATAAGATCCTCTCCAAAGCCCTGGCGAACAGGATGAGAGGAGTGATGGAGCGGGTCATCCATAGGGACCAGACCTATTGCGTCCCCAGCAGGGGATGTTTTGGAAGTCTCCAGTTCATTGGGTTTAAAAGCAACTTTGGTCGCATTAGATCAAGAAAAGGCTTTTGACTGCGTTGAGCACAACTTCCTCTGGCAAACCATGGAGAGATTCGGGTTCGGTGCTGGCTTCACTGCCAAGATCCAGGTATTGTACAGTAACATTGAGAGTGTGCTGAAAATCAATGGTAGTCTGTGTGCTCATTTTAGAGTGTGTAGAGGCGTCTGACAGGTCCGTGCGCTCTCGGGGATGCTCTACGCGCTCTCCCTGGAACCCCTACTCCAGAAAATTCGTTCGTGTGTTCATGGTTTTGTTTTACCTGGTTTTAACAGTAATGTAGTTTTATCTGCATTTGCCGATGATGTTGTGTTTTTTTTGAATGATCAAAAAGATGTAACTACATTATGTGAAGTTGTTGACAAGTTCTCTGTTTTACTGGCAGCCAGGGTGAACTGGACAAAAAGTGAGGCCCTTGCTGTAGGTGGGCGGCCTGAAGGGCTTCTAGTTCTCCCCCAAAACCTCCAATAGAGAATGGATGGTATTAAGTATCTTGGTATTTATTTAGGGGACAAGGCCACTGTGGAAAAAAACTGGGAAACTGTTGCACAGAGAGTGAAGAGCAAGCTAGAAAAGTGGAAATGGCTTCACTCCCACATGTCCTACAGAGGCAGAATCCTGGTTTTGAATAACTTGGTTGCATCACAGTTGTGGCATAAACTGTCTGTTTTAGATCCGCCACCCGACCTGCTGGTAAAAATCCAGTCTCTGATGGTGGAGTTTTTGGAGCGGTCTACATTGGGTGCCGCAGTCTGTTTTGTTTTTACCGAGAGAGGAGGGGGGACAGGGCCTTGTCCACCTGGCCAGTAAGACGGCCTCGTTCCGTATTTGTTTTTACAGAAGTATTTACTAGGGTCTCCAGATACTGTGTGGAGGGATGTGGCCAGCTGCATTTTCAGACGTGTTAATGGTCTGGGGCTGGATGCAGCTCTGTTTTTGACCGATTTTAGGTTTTTACAGTTAAAAGGGCTGCCTCGTTTTTATCAGAGCGTTTTTAAATCATGTGGATTTTTTAAACTGCACAGGTCAAAAACGCATAATTCTCTGCATTAGCTTTTAGTAGAACCGATAAACCATGGACCGAGACTGGACGTCAGTGGGAGTACAGTCCTTGGCCTGTCAGAGGTGCTGAAGAGGTCCAAGACAGTGACCGTAGGAAAG
The DNA here is from genome assembly GCF_021462225.1 of Girardinichthys multiradiatus. NCBI lineage: Eukaryota > Metazoa > Chordata > Actinopteri > Cyprinodontiformes > Goodeidae > Girardinichthys > Girardinichthys multiradiatus. Next base: position 34,866,159 of record NC_061806.1, on the reverse strand, counting down.
CTGGTGGCGGTAGTGGTGGTTTATTGTTTAAAATGTATAAACAATATCAATACATGGTTGATTTAGGTTTAATACTTTTTAATACAGACATGAAGTTTTTTTTTTTTTTTTATCTAAGACAGGCATCATTCAAAAGATAATGAATAGGTGTATAAATAAGCAAGTAGTGTACATTTTGGAAATAATGATTTGTCTTGTTTTATTTACGTTTTATTTAACAAACAGCATGCTAAATATGATTTATCACTTTCTCACTAATCAGTGGAAAGAACTCTGCTGCTGAAGTCCATTGGCCTCAAGCTTCATCATATTGTGTGTTCAGACATGGTATGCAGCATACTTTATTTGTAACAAGGGGGAATTTGAACTTCTTACTTTTCCTCAGCTCAAACCAGTCTGCCCTGTCTCACCTCTTACATCAACATGGCATTTTCTTCTACACAACTGCTGCTCCCCGGGACATTTTGCCTTTTTGAGGTACATTTTATTTAACATCACATCATGTCTTTGAAATGCACACCACATAAACCCTAGCTTTTGTATGAGTGTATACTATATCAGCATTACTAGTGTATCAATAGATGCCTAGAAAATAAATGCCAGATTGTTATTTACTTAAAGCCAAATATCTTTTTGAAAAACAAGGCAGATATGCAATAGTTTGCTGAGTGTATTCCTGACATATTGGACATTTTAGCAACCACCTTGACAAGACCCATTCCCTTTGAAAGGACCATGCATCCAAATAGCCACTTTTACAGTGAGAGTATCATCCGCCTCCATTCTAAGTAACACAAGCCAAAAAAACTTCTGAAAATAATTCATGGAGTGATTTTTTGTAAGAAATGTAGCTCTGAGGTTAAGTCATGTTAAAGTAACAGCTATGAAACATTCTCTGAAGAGTCCAAACAAGTCTGACAAGAGCTATTAGAGTGAGTCTGGTGCCAAAATGACAATAAAGACTTTCCAAACTGTATCCAAGGCTTATGCTGTCCCTCTTGAAGCTCAGATGCTATGACAGTTAGAATTTTTACAGGATTGTTTAATTTGAACATGTAAGTTTTCCAGGGAAGCTCTTGTGTGGTGCATTAATACAAATCTTTCTGTTCTTCTCTGTCAACTTTACAATTTCTTTCCAGGGCTTGGGTTGTTCCCCCTGGGAATAATACAGCTGTTCTTAGTGAGTAACTGACAGCATGGAGTACAGCTGAATCCCCTATCCCAGCATGCTCTGCTCCTCACTGCTCCACCATCTCATGCTGTGCAGTGTTTTTCAGCTGGTTTTGAATCCCATCTGATCAGTCAAATCTGTCAGCCTTCAGCTTCGCATTCAACAGCTATTAGAGGATAAAGACATGGCTGCCTGAAAAACGGGAAACCGTGGGTGTTGGGGCTTGAGAGTGTGAGTTTTCTTTTTCCCTGTTTTTACCACCTGAGGTGGTAAGGAGTGGATCCAGTGACAGGTGTTTCAGATTTGCTGCTGATTGTGTCTGCCAGATGAGGACTATTTAGGGAGCCAGGTGCCAGTCCTTCGTTGCCTGAGTGTTGTGCCAATGTGGTAAACCTCGAGCCTTAGGTTACCTGATATATATATCGCTTATGCTAAGAAGAACTAACCCTTCTTGTATTCTTGCTTTGCTTCAGTACTTCTACCTGTGGGGTGCGGACAGATTAAAGGCTACCCCCAGGACCGGAAAATCTCAGGAAACCCTTAAGATCTACAGTTCAACCTTTTGGTTCCTCAAGAATCTGCCTGGCGGCTTGGCTCCTAAATATGGTAAACCCTGTGGCTTCAGTAGGATTGTCAACCTGAGACAAAGAAACGCATCAGCTCTGTTATTGGACCTCTCCTGGACTCCTGCTCTTAAGACCCCGACCAGAAGTTCCCTCCCAGCTCCTAGCTTCCATGGCAACAAGTAAGCCGACTGTAACTTATTGAAATATTTTCCCACCTGACACCAAGTTTACCAACCTGCACTCTTCTTCTTCCAGAGCTTACCGAGAAGCTAGGTGAGCCTGTCAGTGAGACCAGACCAATGCTCTCTGTGAACCTCAGAAACGAGACCAGATAAATTAAACTGTTTTCCTGTCTCCTGAGTGTGGTTATGCATGTGGGTCAAACAAACATCTAAGAATATGACAGTGGGAATCCAAAATGTCCACAAGCAAAGACATTTACAGCTTTTTTGAAAGTTAAGCTTTACATGTTTAAGTTGATCAGGGTGCCTTGGAACTGATAATCAGTACACCATCAGTAACAAAGAGGTCCATTTCTCCCTGGTAACTCTTCAACATAGGAAAGACAAGGGAACATGGAGTTCAAAACAAGTAATGCAGAAGTACTGAGTTTGCTTCTTCCTCTGCTGCCACACCAAAGCCCCAATACCATCCTGGAATTCCACCTACATAGACAGATGTCTTTCTCTGCTTCAACATCCCTGGTTCACCTGAATAAACTCACCTGCCTGTCTGCCCTCATCGACTACAGATAACAATGGCTGATCAAGGCTTTTTTGAAGCTTCCACACTTGATTCAAAATAACGTGGTTGATCACTTAAGGCTTCAATGACATAGTGCTCGAGTAGGACATCTAATGGTAAGTAAAATCTAGTCCCATCTCAGTCAGAAGACCTATTGAAAACCTGTGTGGTGATTTGAGGAGAAAAGAGTATTAGTAATGTTTTGGTCAAGTTGTCCTATCAGTTCCATCGCTGAAGCGATTTCATTGTTTGCAAAAGTGAATAACATCACAGCTGACATTAAACATTGAGCTTGAAATCAATAATCAATTCATCAGCTTGGAGTGTTTGTGTAAGTGTGCGTGTGTTTGTTGTCATCTGGTCTGCAGTGTCATGCTAAAGAAGCAATTTCAGCTGCAGAAAGGGGAGATGCCTTTTTCAACTGTCAAAATCTGTAAAAACCCCTGTGTGTGTGTGTTTTAATGTACAGGTCCTTCTCAAAAAATTAGCATATTGTGATAAAGTTCATTATTTTCCATAATGTCATGATGAAAATTTAACATTCATATATTTTAGATTCATTGCACACTAACTGAAATATTTCAGGTCTTTTATTGTCTTAATGATGATTTTGGCATACAGCTCATGAAAACCCAAAATTCCTATCTCACAAAATTAGCATATCATTAAAAGGGTCTCTAAACGAGCTATGAACCTAATCATCTGAATCAACGAGTTAACTCTAAACACCTGCAAAAGATTCCTGAGGCCTTTAAAACTCCCAGCCTGGTTCATCACTCAAAACCCCAATCATGGGTAAGACTGCCGACCTGACTGCTGTCCAGAAGGCCACTATTGACACCCTCAAGCAAGAGGGTAAGACACAGAAAGACATTTCTGAACAAATAGGCTGTTCCCAGAGTGCTGTATCAAGGCACCTCAGTGGGAAGTCTGTGGGAAGGAAAAAGTGTGGCAGAAAACGCTGCACAACGAGAAGAGGTGACCGGACCCTGAGGAAGATTGTGGAGAAGGGCCGATTCCAGACCTTGGGGGACCTGCGGAAGCAGTGGACTGAGTCTGGAGTAGAAACATCCAGAGCCACCGTGCACAGGCGTGTGCAGGAAATGGGCTACAGGTGCCGCATTCCCCAGGTCAAGCCACTTTTGAACCAGAAACAGCGGCAGAAGCGCCTGACCTGGGCTACAGAGAAGCAGCACTGGACTGTTGCTCAGTGGTCCAAAGTACTTTTTTCGGATGAAAGCAAATTTTGCATGTCATTCGGAAATCAAAGTGCCAGAGTCTGGAGGAAGACTGGGGAGAAGGAAATGCCAAAATGCCAGAAGTCCAGTGTCAAGTACCCACAGTCAGTGATGGTCTGGGGTGCCGTGTCAGCTGCTGGTGTTGGTCCACTGTGTTTTATCAAGGGCAGGGTCAATGCAGCTAGCTATCAGGAGATTTTGGAGCACTTCATGCTTCCATCTGCTGAAAAGCTTTATGGAGATGAAGATTTCATTTTTCAGCACAACCTGGTACCTTGCTCACAGTGCCAATACCACTGGTAAATGGTTTACTGACCATGGTATCACTGTGCTCAATTGGCCTGCCAACTCTCCTGACCTGAACCCCATAGAGAATCTGTGGGATATTGTGAAGAGAACGTTGAGAGACTCAAGACCCAACACTCTGGATGAGCTAAAGGCCGCTATCGAAGCATCCTGGGCCTCCATAAGACCTCAGCAGTGCCACAGGCTGATTGCCTCCATGCCACGCCGCATTGAAGAAGTCATTTCTGCAAAAGGATTCCCAACCAAGTATTGAGTGCATAACTGTACATGATTATTTGAAGGTTGACGTTTTTTGTATTAAAAACACTTTTCTTTTATTGGTCGGATGAAATATGCTAATTTTGTGAGATAGGAATTTTGGGTTTTCATGAGCTGTATGCCAAAATCATCTGTATTAAGACAATAAAAGACCTGAAATATTTCAGTTAGTGTGTGTTCAGTTAGTTGTTCAGAAATGTCTTTCTGTGTCTTACCCTCTTGCTTGAGGGTGTCAATAGTGGCCTTCTGGACAGCAGTCAGGTCGGCAGTCTTACCCATGATTGGGGTTTTGAGTGATGAACCAGGCTGGGAGTTTTAAAGGCCTCAGGAATCTTTTGCAGGTGTTTAGAGTTAACTCGTTGATTCAGATGATTAGGTTCATAGCTCGTTTAGAGACCCTTTTAATGATATGCTAATTTTGTGAGATAGGAATTTTGGGTTTTCATGAGCTGTATGCCAAAATCATCATTAAGACAATAAAAGACCTGAAATATTTCAGTTAGTGTGCAATGAATCTAAAATATATGAATGTTAAATTTTCATCATGACATTATGGAAAATAATGAACTTTATCACAATATGCTAATTTTTTGAGAAGGACCTGTATGTGTGTGAGAGAGAGTCTGTAGTGCATGTGTGTTTCAGAGTTTGTTTGAGGAAGACAATGCAAGCATATAGTTTATTATGTGTGACTCTTGAGAAGACAGTCAGGGATTCGGAGGCGTCAGGCTGTCAGAGCTTAAACATACCACCATGCCTGTACCTGCATCCTTGTGGGCACCGAATATCACCATATTCTCATGATCACAACCTCAATTTGAAGCAAAATTTCAATCCTACAGAGGTTTAGCCCAAAGTGAGCACCAAAGATATTTTTTCAATAAAACTAGTCCTCACAAGGATATATGCACTCTAATGAAAACACACACACTGTTGGTCTAGAGGAGGAAAAACATGCAGAGTGACAGAAAACACATCTGCTGGGAGACAAGCTTGTTTACACCTGGTCTCAGGAGTGTGTGTATGTGTGTTTGTTTATGGCTTGCACAAAAGCTGACATATGGTCCTGCAGATGGTGTTTGACTGTGTGTGTGCAGTGTGTTGGTCTCATTGTTTTTAAGTTGTGTGTAAGAGAGTTAAATTCAACATGTAGACGAAGATGACAGTAGCTGGATTTGATTGCAGTAGCTGTGTGAGTCCATCACTACAGGTGCAAAGTTCAGTCAATTCTAGTAAGTTTAAAACTTGGGAGAAAGGTGTGTATTTGTACGTGTGTGTTTGTGTGTTCTAGCTTTTTTTTACAGTGTAAGGCCTATTTTTCCAACATATACTATTGTGAGGACCCACGGCTCTTTATGGGGCCCAGGCTTTGGGCCTCAAGAGGAGCAAATTTTGGATTAGGGGTTAGGTTTATGACTAAGGTGTAAATAGGGTTTAGGTTCAGTCTAAGGTTAGGGTCAGTTAGGCCATAGAAAAATATAGAAAATTAATGGAAGTCAATGTAATGTCCTTGTTAAGATAGAAAGACATAAAATGTGTGTGTGTGTGTGTGTGTGTGTGTGTATGAGTGTGTTCCTGTCTTGGCATCACAGTGAGAACCATTTTCCTGATTTCACCATCAAATTGAGGATCGTTTGTACCAAAGTGAGGACATTTTGCTGGTCCTCACGACCTATTTTGCTAACGGTTAGGTTTAGAACTAAGGTATGAATTGACTTTAGGTTAAGGTTAGGGTTAGGCATGCACTGGTAATAGTTAGGTTTAGGGTTGTTGTCAGGGTTAGGGCATAGAAAGGGTTGAAAATGACTGGAAATCAATGGAAGTCAATGGGAGTCAACAGATGGTCCTCACTACATATAGCAAAACAAGAGTGTGTGTGTGTGTGGTTAATACAGCGTAAAGTAGATGCATTTACATCTGTGTGCACATCCATCAGAGCACCAGTGCAAAGCTTCACGTCCTGTCATCTGTTTACTGCAGAAAGACTTTCGCAAGGCCTTCCCACGAGTGACTAACAATGGCCTCATAAAGCATTATGACAAAAAAAAGTAAAGAACAGACCCACTGCTCAGTCTTCTGCATATGTACATCAGTGCTGTGCCATTGCGTAGTTTATATGCCTTCTCTCATTCCATAAAAATATGTTACATTAAAAATCTATATTAGGGCTGCCCGGTGGTGGAGTTGGTACCACTGTTGTCTTGCAGCAAGAAGTTTGACTCCTAGCCGGGGGTCTTTCTGCAAGGTTGTGTGTCTCTGTGTTGCCTTGCAATGGACTGGCAACCTGTCAAGGGTGTACCCAGCCTCTCGCCCATTAGAAATATATTGATCAAGAAAGAAATGTGTTTAATATTTATTTTGCTTTATAGACTTTGGGAAAAAACATTTCATCTTATAGATAGGACAAGTCACAGGAGAACAAGTAAGAATAAAATGATGAAATGGCTTTGCAGCTGTTCAATCCTCTCAACAGTACCATTACCATCTGACAAAGATTTTAGTTTGTTTTCATTTAGTGATTAACCATTAGTGACAATGTAAAAGCAATTCTGACTAGTGCTTTTTACCTTTATTCATATGTAGTATTACCAAACAGCTACAGTCTAAAAGAAGAGGACTGCATGACAGTGATTTAAGAGGCATTTCAAAAGCTGTAGACTGTTGGAGCGGGAGTGCATAGCTGTTATATCAAGCACATGGAGATGCTCTGTCATTTGTGAAAAGCCATAACAAGACACATGTGGCTTTACTGCATCCCAGGCGTGTGCCCCTGTGGTGAACTATGAGTAAAAGCAGATATTTTCTGACACAACGGGACATTCAACCCCACTTTACAGCATTTTGGTTGATTTATAAATATACAGGACACAGGTTGCTAGTCATAGAGCCATGGTGTATATGCAGTTGTCATCTTTTTAGGATGAAAACTGCTTTGAGCCTTACAGAGAAAGAAAGCAACTTGCTTTCTTAAATCTTTTTTTTTCAGTATGATTTTATTCTTGTTAAGCATCCATCATTTCTGTTTAAAAGCCTTCAGCCAGTGCAGCCTACATGATTCACAGTGCTATCAGGTCATTGCAAATCTTTTTTTATTACTTGACCTTGAAGATGAAATGATAGGCATTAAGATCAAACATAACAATGGTTTTCACCAGACTCAATCCCTGACTTGAGTTTCTATATCATTTACAGCTGCCATAGAGAGAACTTACCCGGCTTCTTTAGAGGCGTAATTCCTCAAGATAAAAGCTGCTTTTAGTAAAAAGAAATTACTTTGTTTTTGGTGAGATGTTACCATTTCTCACTATGTTTTCAATTCCTTGAATATTTTATAACATTTCCAGACAGAATAGTTTCCTGACTCCAAACAGACTGCATTGTCTTCACGTTCTTCATACCATAGTTTTTTGTATTGTTTTTCAAATTGACACTCTCCCACCATTTCTTTTTTGATCTACAACAGTGTGTGCTTGTGTCTTTCTCAGCAAATCTAACAAAATACTCACCATGTTCCAGCCTTTATAATCATCTGTAAAAGCCTTCATACACACTATTATGATTGCTGAGAAGGGATCGTTACCTGTCCAGGATGTATCCTGTATCTTGCCAAGAGGCTCCTATGAGAGGCTTCAGCCCCTCCCTGGTTAGAATTAGGTAGGTACAAAGCTGTTCTATTAATGCCACAACTTTTTAAAGTGTAAAATTTTTCTAATTTTGGTCAGAAAACTACTGCTACAATAAAGAGAAAATCATTTTCTTCATCAGCAGATAATAGTTGTTGTCTGTGACTAAAAGGACTGACTGTTTACATACACTACATTGCAAAAGTACTGTGAGAGGAAGCCAGAGTACCCAGCGAGAACTCACACATATATAGGGACACTCCATGCAGAAAGACCCCAGGCCGGCATTCGAATCCAGGTCTGTAGTAACAACTTATTCTATTCTTATTTATGCTGAAATCTTTTTGTTGGCAATAACTAATCTGAAAGAAAAATGGTTTTCTCTGTGGAAGCAATCATATTTTAAGTGTTGAAGACATCTATAGCCCTAGTCCTTTCTTTCTGCATCAACTCAAAGCATTCATGAAATGTTGTAATGCTTTGTTGTTTGTGACTGCAAGATGATGCTATCACCTAAAATATATCACCTGATAGCAGTTGCTTTTAAAATGTTTATCTCAATAATATGAAGTAATTCTCTTTCTACTTTTACTCCATCTTTGCCCTCCTGTGGTGCCTTCCTTCTTTCCTTCCGTCATCCCCATTTTTTTCTTCCCTCCAATCTGCTCCTCCCAGCATGCACATCTTCCACAGATGGCTCCCTTCTCATTCATTCCATGCTCTGCAGGTGGAGAAGATGGAGAGGAAATGGAGTTTCATTGGTGGGAAAGAGCATCAAGATAAAGAGATACTGTCTTAGTTTTGACCCACCAAGTTTAAACATGAAGGTTTTACCATAAAACTTTATATAAGAATGGGTTTAGAAGCTATGATAGTCCAACAGGGGTATTTTGGGGTTCATGTCGGAGGTTTCATTTCTGCTGACAGAATAATAAAGGAAATGTTTAAATAGTTGTTGCTTCTCATACCATGGACACTTCCCAAAACACTTGATAAGCAATTCTCACTTTAAATTTCACTGTTTTGTTCTTTGACACATAGAGTTCTAGAACTGAAATTTTTAATTTGCGCTGAGGAACCCTTTTGAAGCTTACAGACTATTTTTCAAACAAAGTTATGTATTATAATAACTTTCTCTGATAATCTGTAAGATTAATCTCTGTCTTACAGTGTCATGTTCCACTTCTATGGAGGTCTGGACAGGGCCAATGAACTGAACACATTCTTCAATAGGTTCAATTCAGAAACAAGCTTCACATCCTCCTCTCCTGCTCACAGCCAAACAGACATTCCACCCTCCTTTGACCCACAGGACCCACAGCTGTCCAGTAACACCTCACATTTTTTATCTTCCACCTCAGCCCTAGACCCTTCTGCTTCTACATGTTTGCCTTCAACCATATCAGAAGATGCTGATACTTCCTTTGCTTCCCCCTTCCACCTGTGTGTCTCAAGAAGTCAGGTGAAGAGACAACTGGAGAGACTGAATTGGAATAAGGCTGCAGGTCCAGATCATGTCAGCCCTAGAGTCCTGGAGGCCTGTGCAGAGCAGCTCTGTGGGATTCTGCAGCACCTCTTCAACCTTAGCTTGGCCCAGAAGAAGGTTCTGGTGTTGTGGAAGACCTCCTGTCTTGTTCCGGTACCAAAGAAAACTCACCCATCAGTCCTCAATGACTATAGACCTGTTGCTCTGACATCTCACATCATGAAGGTCCTAGAGAGACTCCTGTTGGCCCACCTGAGTAAGCAAACAGTAAACCATCAGGACCCCCTTCAGTTTGCTTATCGCTGTGGAGTTGGAGTTGAAGATGCCATCATACACCTGCTTCAACAAACCCCCTGTCATCTGGACAAAGCCAGCAGCACTGTGAGGATCATGTTCTTTGATTTCTCCAGTGCATTTAATACAATCCAACCTGATTTGCTTTGTCAGAAACTCCAGAAGACTCAGATGGAGGCCTCAACAATCTCCTGGATCAAAGACTACCTGACAAACAGACCACAGTTTGTGAGACTGAAGGGTTGTTAGTCTAACCAGGTAGTCAGCAGCACAGGAGCACCACAGGGGACGGTACTCTCACCATTCCTTTTCACTCTGTACACCTCAGACTTCCAGTACAAGACAGACTCCTGTCATCTGCAGAAATACTCAGATGATTCTGCAGTCGTGGGGTGGATCAGAGATGGACAACAAGCTGAGTACAGGAAGGTGGTGGACCGCTTTGTGGCATGGTGTGGAAACAATCATCTCTTTTTGAACGTGACTAAAACAAAGGAGATGATTGTAGATTTTAAGAGAAACAGGAATAAGTCAAAAACTATTTCCATCATGGGAGAAGAAGTGGAGGTGGTGGAGGAGTATAAATGCCTCAGTGTTCACCTGGAAAACAGACTAGAGTGGAGATGCAACTGTGAAGCCATCTACAAGAAGGGACAGAGCAAACTGTACTTCTTGAGGAAGCTTAGGTCCTTTGGTGTTTTCAGCAAGATGCTGCATATCTTCTATAAGTCTGTTGTGGAGAGTGTGATCTCTTCTGCCATCATCTGCTGGGGAAGCAGCATCAGAGCCAGGGACTTAAAAAAACTCAACAAGCTGATAAAAAAGGCTGGCTCTGTTCTGGGGACTCCTCTGGAACCTCTGGAGATCATTGTGGAAAGACGGATTCTTCATAAAATTAAGAACATTATGGAGAACCCTGAGCATCCTCTTCATGAGACTGTCCTACAACAACAGAGTGTCTTCAGTCAGAGGCTTCTTCAGATCTGCTGTAAGACGGAGCGCTACAGGAGATCCTTCTTGCCCACAGCCATCAGCATCTACAACGGCTCTTTGAAGAAACCTTCATAATATGAGCTACAACAACATTTAATTTCCCTTTGGGATTAATAAAGTATTTTTGAATCGAATTGAATTCTAGTTTGTGTTATTTAGTATGGTTATGTTTGGGATTCAGTGTTTAGACATCAAAAGTAATTAAGTTGAAATTTCCCATAAAATTTCAACTTAATGATGATCTTCTGTAAAAAAATATTTGAGGTGAACAATGTGTGTGTTATTTTGCTTGTGAGTCGTAAGCAAATTTTTCAAAGGTGATTTGCTTATCACTAGTTGTGTCTGACTCTTAGGAAGCGCTGATCAATATGTTTCACCCCTAAATAATTTTTTTTTTTCATTCCTGCCTGTCTGGCTTCATTTTTGTTGCTATTTTAATACAACTTATTTGAAAAAAAGACCTAGGCAAATAAATGAACCCTGTGAATATATGTAATTGAAACCTATAGGAGGAAAACAAAACCAGACCTCCACCAGATGACTTGCCCAGTGCACATCTGATAACAATAAACCATTTTCACAGCAGATATGTTTACATGTCTCAGCAGGAAATCCAGTTTTATTAACAATGGCCGCATTCCAGTTATTAAAAGGTCAATGTATACTGTTTTTTTTTTTTTTTTTTTGCTGTTGTTGCTGTCAGTTTATGTACAGAAGAAATGAGAAATGCAATTACTACTTTTCGGGGACTTTTCTTGTAGAATATAATATGTTACCTTGTGTTTTTTATTTTTTATTGTATTTATTTATTGTTTGTGTGCATGTGCATATGTCTGTTTGTGTTATATTCTTTATTCTACTGTTAATAATTAGTCCTCAGCAGGTTTCTTCTGCCAGAAGAAAAAAATGTTCAAATGTGAATATATGTACAATTTTGCTCCAAATACCTTGACTGATGCATCAATCATAGACTAAATGTGTAGGCTTATTTTTATTTTTGTTGTGTTGAAACAAGCTAAGTGGAGCTATATTAAGGTCAAAGAATATGTGCAAGATTAACACAAGCTAATAGCTACCTTAAACACTAAAATATCTAACCGTGGATCTTCAAATAATTCTCATGAAGTAAATCATGAATATAGACACTTCATCTCTATATTATATGTCTATTTATTTACATAGATTTGAACACAGCCCAGCAAAGTTATTTTGCAGACATATTTTTTTGCATTCATCTCTAGCTATGTTTAATGCTTCTATGTTGTAGCTGCGGACAGTGAGCAAACTAATCACACTAGACTGTCTCACTGTTATTACGGAGTGAAAATAAATAATATATTTCCACTCCCCTTGCAAACTGAATACACACTTTCATGGGTATGCATTGGCTGATAGAGCAGCTCATCCTGTCTGTATGAAACCACATGGTTTTCCTTTTGGCTTTTGTGGCTCCATAATTTTTTTTTTCTTAAACCAAATGCTGTCATCCTGTTGGAGAACACACCAACATGTTTCCTCCACATGTCTGAAAATGCCTGCTTCTGTTTCTCTCAAGAATACTAACTCCATTCTGTTTAACAAGCATCAACTGGGGACAATTCAGTCTCATACTGAGGAAAGAACAGAACACACATTGTAATTTAGGTAGTACTTTCAGGCAAAAACCATCTGAGCATAGCTGGACTGAAGATATGCCAGCAAAAAACCTTAGCAACCTATCTTTTGCTGCTTCTTTTATCTGTGGGCCAACATGTTAACAGTCCAGATGGTTGACAATTCATCTCTGACACCATCCCTCCATCAGTCTCTTCGTCTGACGGATGATCCTGGCTTCTGCTCGTGACACGTCGCTTGATGGAGGCTCCAACTCTCAGCTGCTGCGCAGACACTTGCTTCATCATGTTCCGCAGAAATTCACTGATCTCAAACTGTATATGAAAAACATAACACCAACAAAAGAGTAGCCTCATATTATTAGTCCATTACTTTACATTGTTTAGTTAAAGTAAATCAAAAACCCCATAGTACCAGTGAGAGGAAGCTCACAAACATGGCCTCATTAACCTGCTGGGCATTAATTAATTGTTGGTCCCAGACTGACCTCTTGTCATTTTCATTATTTCCCCAGATGCCCAGAAAAAAACTGGAGCAGCTGAATTGACCCATGTAATTAGTCAGTTCATAATTTAGAAATAACAAACTGATGATAGCTTTGTTTATCAATGCGTCTAACAACAACTATAGAAAAAAAACATTTTAATATTGTGATTTTCAGCAGTCAAGAAATATTTGTAGCATTTTCATGTTATCAGTAATTTTTTTAAGCTTCAAAAGGAAATTGTTACACAAGCAATATTAATTTAAAATTGTAAAAAACATGCACAGGGAAATGTAGCTGAAAAATACTATATACTTGCTTACTATACAATGTGCTTCCTACATTCAAGTGTGGGCTAATGCTGAATTAGCACTGGAGGAGCTGTACTGCCTGATCAGCAGGAAGATCAACGTGAGTCCGGATTGTGGCTGGTGGCTACAACCATGTGGAACTAAAAGCAGTGTTTCCCAAATTTTCCAAATTCATAAACTTCCCAACATGAGGCAAATGTGTTCTGAACCACGTCCCTGGAGCATTCAAGGCAGTAGTAGCTGCACATCTGTGCATGTCAGACCACATCCCTCCCGGTCTACAAACCTCTGATCTGCAGGACAAAACCGATCACCAGTACAGTACAGGTTTGGACTGAGGAGCCCTCTTCAGCATTATGGGTCTGTTTTGATTACACAGTCTGGGGAGTATTCAAAGAGTGCACAGAGGGCTATACTGTACATCTGTGCTATCTACAGTTGCCATCCTACCCACAAAGACCATCAAGGTTTTCCCAAATGAGAAACCTTGAAGGAATAAACAGAAAAATGAAATCTAGCCTTGCAATGAGGAGAATCTTCACAATAATAACCCACAAAAAATGTGGAAATGCCTCGGAAGCATAACAAACTGTAACAAATTGCTTTAACGGAGCAACCAATAGGTTAGCCATGATCCAATTCTTCCCGAAACCGTGAACGGTTCCTTTCATGCTTTACATCTCCCCTGGCTGGAGGAGCGGCACCAGCCTCTCGTTATACATCAGCTCCACCCTGAGGAGGATTGACTCCAACGTAGCTGCAGGACCAGATAAAGTGTTACGCAGGAATTTGAAGTCATGCACTGATAAACTGGAAATTGTTTTTCTGGATATCTTCAACCTGTCCCTGCAGCATGCCACAGTTCCTGCCTCAAATCATCTATCATTGTGCCAGTACCAAAAAGACCAGCTGTATCCTGTCTCAATGATTACTGCCCCGTCACCCTTTCTCCAGTAATTATGAAGTGCTTTGAGAGGATTGTCCTAAAGCACATCAAGAGCACCATCCCTGCTACAGGAGGTCCAGGAAGGCAGAAGACGCTCCTCATACACGTAGAAGCGGTAGAGTGTGTGGACAAAATCAAGTTCTTGGGTATCCTCAAAACATCTGAACTCACCTGCTCGCTGAACTAATCATACCTGGTTAAGAAAGTCCAACAAAGGCACTTCTTCCTCAGGAAGCTTCTTGTGAACTTCTACAGAGCCACAATAGAAAGCATCCTCCGTCTTAGTATAGCAGTGTGGTACGGCAGCTACAGAGCCCGAGGAAGAAAGATCTTGGCTTGGGTGGTGAAAACAGCACAGGGGATTGTCCTACATTTGGACTCAGTATCAGTATGTATTGCTGGAGACCCCACCCACCCAGTCAATGGACTGTTTATACTGCTACCTACTGTGAAGTGGTACAGGAACATAACAACACACACCACCAGATTAAGATTCAGCTTCGTCTCCTGAGCTGTGAAATCTCACCCCCACACCACCCCAACCCAGCCCCCCACACTCCTACACACTGACACAACTTTCCTGGAAAGACACACACCTACCATACTCCTGTATTCACACCTGGCTGCAATCTCCTAATTAGGGTTTCTGGGGATTTGAGGGACTGTCAGACAACCATTTCTCATTTGATGATTAACCCTGATAGTAGAATCAAACCTTCTCTTGTGAACATTTTTATATAACTTTGAGATACTTACCTCATGGGTACTCTGAGAGTCCCAAGTTCATCTCTGTAAATGTAATTGTGACATAGGAAAAACAACCAATAACCAACATTTTGGGAAAAATACCCATCCCTGTAACCGATAATCTGACCGCACAGACAGTGGATCAGGACACAAAATGATCAACTACTAAAATAAAAAAAAGACATCCATCTTCTATACTCACTTCTTCTGTACAGGGTCACAGGGGAGCTGGTGCCTATCTCCATTAGTCTACGGGCGAGAGGCGGGGTACACCCTCGACAGGTCGCCAGTCCATTGTAGGGCAACACATGGGAGAAACAACCATGCACACACCCATTCACACCTAAGGGCAATTTTAGAGAGACCAATTAACCTTACAGTCATGTTTTTGGACTGTGGGAGGAAGCCGGAGTACCCGGAGAGAACCCACGCATACACGTGGAGAACATGCAAACACCATGCAGACAGACCCCCGGCTGGGAGCAGAACCGAGGACCTTCTTGCTGCAAGGCAACAGTGCTACCAACTGCGCCACCATAGAGCCCACAAAAAACCTAACAAAATATAATATGAGAACACAGATATGAGCTGAGTACCAACATCAGACCAGTGTTCCATGAGCTGTGTGTGGAAGATTGACCCTGTAAGAGAAAGTGGAATCTTTGTTGTAATTTTTTTTTTTTTGGCAAAAACAAAACCAAAACAAATACAGCACAATGTAAATGGGAAATTTGCAAAACAATGTCAAGTCTGCTTCTACTTTATCAGATCTGCTTAGTGCTGCTGTATTTGGTGTCCTGAGGTCTCTATTAGACTTGTCAGCTTCATTTGGGCAGCCTCCAACAGCCTTCTGAATGTTCAGATTTTTTTCTTCTTTTATGATATTATTATCCAAACTCTAGCCAACACAAAACCAAAGCAAGTGTGATGGCTACAAGCTGACATTGCTCTCTGACCACAGGTGGGTGAGACCATGCCCAGTCTTTATCAGTAAGAATATTTGCAAACATTTGTTGCTGGTCTCAACATTCAAATATTCAGTTTGTTTGGTCTCTCACTGCCAAACTAAAGCTAAGAAAACATTGTTAAAATATCCATGATATTTAATATTTATTATTAAAGTGGATGAATGTGTATTTGTTTATATGGTTAGGTTCATTTTGGGAGAAAGTAAGCTGGGTACACACCTTGCCACACTACATATGTTTAAGGATGATTGATGAGTCTTCCTTAGATTTTAAATGGACAGAAGTTTACATTTCATTGTCTAATTACTCCACCAGGTCATACCAAGACAAAGAACATTACTCATATTACTCGTTTTGAATACCACATGTATTGTCTCTGATTAAGATGTATAAAAAGCCTCAAAATATAATAATGTGTTACTGCAGTAGCATAATCTGAATTAGAAATACTGTGAAAATCCACACTTTAATTGTAGAAATGTATGGCCCAAGAAAAAATAATATTCTAAGGTAAAAACAAAAAGATTTTATTTGAATCTTGCTGCAGCTCCTGTAATGCACCAGCAAATATACTGACATAAATACACACATTTGAAAAGGTTTGGATGTACCGTTGAAAGTTCAGGAGAGAGTAATTTGTAGCTATGTTTATCTGAATGGATGTGTACAACTGCTCCTGTATATTCACCTATTTAGGAGTAAAAATGTCACAATAAATATTTTACATCTTGTCCACATTCCAGACTGTACTCCACTTGTCTTTAAGTGAGCTTACTGCTGTCACACTTAATTAACAACCTGCTGTAAAGAAGCACATGTCAGAATAACCTGTAATTGGCATGGTGCGTGGTTGGCGACAAGGAAGGTAATTTATTTGCAGAGAGTTTGTCCTTGAGTGCTAGTGAGTCACCGTCTGGTCATCACTGTTTTTTTGACAGCAGCTTCTGGATGAAAATCAGAAAACATCAAGTATTCAATGCCATTACATTTGGACAATGATCAAGATGTAACTTCCAGCTAACCCCAGAATCTGTCTTGTAATTTTTTATGAATATCCAAATACTGGAAAAGTGTTATAGTGGAGTTTAAAAATTTCAGTTTTCAAAATTGCTTTATATTCATTTTTCTTTCAGTGACTTCAGCCAGATATTATGTGACCATGAAATCTTTCCTGTGGAGCATAGTGTGGAACACCATCAGCTGTTGAGAGCTAATTAACCGCCTCCAACAGGGGGCATCACACCACCTGAAGACCTTCTTCCTCCCTCCTCCTTCTCCTCTCAATTTTCTATCACCTCAAATCTTCCTTTCATACCTATGCATCCCTTCTTT
This sequence comes from Girardinichthys multiradiatus, assembly GCF_021462225.1. NCBI lineage: Eukaryota > Metazoa > Chordata > Actinopteri > Cyprinodontiformes > Goodeidae > Girardinichthys > Girardinichthys multiradiatus. Next base: position 34,849,078 of record NC_061806.1, on the reverse strand, counting down.
TTTACATCCAATTCACTTATTCATGTATGCATCTTTGCATGCAAAATTAATCCTAACAGGACACACTAACTATTCATGGGAGTTTGCCAAATCCAGCCACCCATCCCTACCTCAGTCTCTCTTCAGTTTTACATATTTCTTGTCCATATGGCTGGGTCAAAATCTTTCCTTCCTCTCTCTCTTCCTCCATCTACAGAGAGGTTGAGTTTGTTAATAGCCCATATGGCTCCATCATATGCTGCCAGTGAATTCTAATGACAAGAGATTGGCAGGCCTTCCCTTGCTGGCTGCAAACATGCCTTTAATAAAACCTCAACCTGCTGAATGTCATCAGAAACACAGACCAGGCAGCACTCCCTTCAGTTTGAACAGAATAAAGTTACATTGACTTCTCAAAGAAAACAATATGAAAGCAAGTGATTTACTATATTTTCATTGCAGCTTGTCTGTTGGAATGTGTAGACACTAAAAGCTTTTGAACAATGTAACCTTTTCATAAAGTGCACTGAATGCAGTACCATACCTATTCCCCTGGTATAAGTGAAACCCTGGAGTGGGAAATGGCAGCATTCTGCTTATTGGATGGTTCCTCATTTCTTTTCCATAGCTGGCTGCTAAACGGAGCTCAGAAGTTTCATCTCTGCTTATGTTGAGATCCTGTGTTGCTTCACTTTACTTTATTACACTTCTCTGCTTAGGTTGTATGTATCATTTGGATTAATCCAGCTGTTCAACATGACTGGATTATACAAATGTCTGTCATAGAGTGGATGCTCAATGCAGCTGAAACAGGAGGTGAAACTGTATGATATGTATTGATGTGAGCAGATGTAATAGGTGGATTAAGGGGGAAAATGGGCAAAAGACTTATACACAAAACAGCAGGAAACAAAATGAAAGATAGAATACATAAAGAAACAAGAACGGCAGGATTTTTATTTCAATCCTGATACCAAATATTAAACACAAATAAAATACTAGAGACAACAAATTGTGCATGAAGCCTGTTAAAGTGGAAATAAAACTTGGGGAGAAAAAAAGGAGGATAGGTAAAGGAACACACAAGAAGAGGTACTGAGGCAGTTACCCGGGAGACAGTAACCACGGAAGCAATATTTTGACCTCCAGTCATCCTCCTCAGATGCTCTCCATCTGTTCTCATTACAGGAGGATTAAGAATGAATGAACAAATGATGAAGTAAAGAAAATTGCTCCAACACTTTTTAAAATCCTCTCATAATGAAGGGGTAAAATGCTAATGCTAAGTTTAAGACATGGCAAAGCGATGTCAGTTAATAATCAACTCCTCATAAATTTCCCTGACTGTTTAAAGATCCCCCAGGCAGCACAGAACATAGGATAAATGTTAAAGCAGGAGCCTAATTCATCAGCCATGGATTTCAACATTAAAACTCTGGTACGAACTTTTCTGGAACTTTCAAAATAAATAGCATTTAACTGACTTCCAGCAACTGAGGAAAGGGGGGGGTATAGCAGCAGACTTCCCATCGTGATGCCACTGTCTGAATAAGAGCACCCCCTCTCCAACAAGCCGATCTCTTCCACACGGCCTTTGAGAGGGACCGGATAGAGGAGACAAGCGCGCTGATGTCTCTTTGCTGGCAAACAGACAAAAACTCTTCAACTGGATCCAAGGATGTCATACGATCATCGATCATATGCAAAGTTAAGTACGAATGAAATACTGTCTGCGTAAGAATTGCTTACCTTCTCTCTGAGGCCTGCAGAAGCAAACTGTCCGAGAGAAGTTCCTTAGAGAGACTCTATGAAGCCGAGCGGAGCGGTCTCCCAGTCTGAAAGGAAAACAGCAGAGACCCCATCACCGTGGTTATGGTAACGTGCAGTGTGGTTGGCGGACAGAACGGGCCGTCTTTCATCCACAGCTACGGAGGTTAGTTAGAAGCTAACCGTTTGTTCACAGACTGGCCGACAGAGCAGCCGCCACTCCCCACAGCTAAGGAGGTTAGTTGTAGCTAACTGTTTAAAGACTTTGGACGTTTCTTCAAACTTCTCCGCCTTGGACAATGTTCCTCACTACAGTTCATGAGGTTAAGTGTTTGGGCAGAATAACATAGAAGTGATTTAGATTGAAATGATCTAAACGTTTTTCATTTTATTAAGTTTGGTTTTGTTTGTGTTGAACTCAGCTATCTTGGTGCTAGCAGACTATCTGCAGTACACGTGTTCAGGTTGTGTTGTTTGTATGTTTTTAAAGTTAAGACACTTTATTAAACAGAAGATTGCTCATAACGCGCTGTCCGCGCTTATGCATTTTAACCCTTTTATTAACGGTATTTTTAAAGGTGTGTGTTTGATTCTGGTGCTAAGCTATCAACCTCCTTTGTTAGTTTAACTGCTAACAGCTAAGGACATGTGCTTGCTGCTAAATAATATTTACCCAAAAAGGTTTAGTTTTCAATCCAGTAAACAATGTGTCCCTAACATAATTTTACTAAATTTGATAACTAAGTAAACACCATTAAGCCCCATTTCTCCAGAAAGATTTGGCTCTTTCCAAAATATTCCCTTAATAATATTTCTTCAAATATTATTTCAATAAATAAAGGCAGCTAATGAGACACTGTTGAGAATGAGTCATCCAGAAGGTTGGTTTTATTCAGCAGATCATTCTTAAAAAATTATTTTAATAAAATAATATTTTATCTGATCTTGTATTGTAAATGGTTGTCTAAACGTTTGCTGATTATTGCCTAAGTTGGTTCCAAGACTAACTTAACTTCACTTCCAGATTCTTCAAGATAATCCTTGGTTCTCAAACATAAATATTGCATGGTAATGTTGCATCACTCTTTTGGTCATAATTTCAAATCATCTTTAATCAACTTGTTTATATTATACATAGCCTATTAGTCTTCCCTATTCTTTAATTCTGCTTGGTAGTTTAGTTGGATTGTTTTAGCATAGTAAAGAGTTTGTTGATTGAAATATGTTTGACTTTGAGTTGACTTATTTTTGTCAATAAAGTCTTGTATTTTAAGAAATTGTGTGAATTCATTCCATATATGTGCAGAGTTTATGCTGTTCAATAATGTCAGAGCTCGTCTCACACCTTTCTGTTTTGTCCTAATACCATCGCCTTACTGGGCTGGTATTCACAGGACAACCCTTAACAGTCCGAAATATTAGTTGATAAAAGTTTAAAATATTAATATTAAATAATCTCAGATTCATAATCCCAACAACATGACCATGTAGAGGGAATATAAAACATCCTAAACTGCCTCAACATTTCTTGTAACAATTTAATCAGTGATTGATAACCTAGAATCCTGGTTCTTGTTTGATATTATTTTTATTTCAGGTATAAGACACTGTTAGTTTTCAATATAACTGACAATGTTGACAAAATTGTTGACGCCAAATTGTATTATTGACACTCATCTAGAACCACTTTATTTTTCTTTCCCTGTCGGGATAGTTTCCATTGTCTGCAAGCACTGTTTGCTAGCAAGCGAACTACAAACTGGGCAAAGCAGTGTTTACCTTCACAAGTTACACTACCACAATGCATAAAGATCTAGGCTAGGACCACAGAGGTGCGTGCCGACTCTCAACAGGTACGCAACAAAGTGAGGTCCAGTGGAAACAGTCTTAGGTAAAACCACATATACCACAACTCTAATGAAAAGATTTGAAGGAGCAAAAATCATTGAGGTACTTTTGAACAAGATGGAAGTCTTAGAATTATGACATATTTGAGAGACTGCACCAGCCTCATAGATATCATGCAGAGCTTTCACCAAACTATCGGATGCATGAACCCTTAAACTATGTGATGACAGTTCTGGTGTTGTAGGAGCTCTCTGCAATACCTGTCCTTCATTCACTCAAATCTGCTGCTTCTGTATTGAGCTTAAACTTTCTTATTTTTTTAAATTGTTCAGCACTTATAAAAAGAGTCATTTCAAAATAACATGTAAATAAAAACATGTAAACGTATCAAAATCTGTACTCCTTTTACCTTGTTTTATTATCTTTGGGGAGAAGCATGTCTAATTTTCGATCAGAAGCTAACTTCTTGTTTGAATGAAAATAAGTTAAAATGTAGATCTGAACATTTATAGAACTAACTGTATTTCCCGTTTCCCTGTGTTCTCTTAATCCGTTTCCAAACACTGACCAATTACATATTTTTTCTTCTTCTTTTGCATTCTAGACGGCAGTAATAATCTGAAATTATGATTTATTTGACTTTCCAGCATGTCAAGAGCAAACGTGTTCAGCTAAATTCGATTTGGCAAGCACTTACAGATTTTTAAAAGTTTGACTAGAATGAAGTCATATCTAGTATTTCTAAGTGAAAAATGTTATCAGCTAAATATTCATTTATATCCTCCACCAACAAGCTCCCTGCACATCTCTGCTCTTGTATCTTTATCTGGAAAGCAGTACATACACTGTTTATTCACAGAAACATAAAATATGTGTACAAAACTTGTAACTGCACTGTTATATGTACTTTATGATATATCTTACACCAGTACATGGAGCTCAAAATGACTACCCAAGAGAGATACGGACTGCAATATACAATGGGTTCTTTTAATCAATATGTTGTTGCAGCTTTGATAAACAACATTTTGCTTCCCTTGTTCACTTAAAATGGACAAATATTGGATAAAATTCACAGTACTACAGTTTGAACAGTACTACACAATGACTGTATATGTCAAATTCAACAGTGTGGCAGACTGTCACACATGCACATTTGCTTTAAACTCTTGTCTGCTTTGTGTGATTTAAATTGAACCAGATCACATGGCAGCACATAAAAAGTGAAGAAAAAAGAGGTGGGGCTAGTTCAGTGAATGAGGTAATGGCATTTGAACTGAAATGTGAGAGTTTAAATATTGCTCCTTGTGTGGCTGAATTGTGTAAAACCAAGGTGGTTATGATTCTGTTTCACAGCTGAATCAATGAAGAGTACAACAAAAATTAACAGCATCTTTATAGTGTCTGCTTTCCTCCTGTCAGCCCCAAGCCGTTTATCCTCCCTGTCCTCCTTAATGACCTCATTAGTTTGTTAGTGGCTGTTTGAAGGAAGCTGAATGTTTGTCTTGCTGGGTGGCTGCTGAGTCGGCATTTCACACAGAGTGCAGCAAAAACTCGCTGATGAAGAACATACAGAGCTCATCAGAGAACACACAAGGAAGAGCTGAAAATTGACTTTAGGCTGGAGAACCTTTAAATTCCTTAGTATCATGTTGTCCGTTAATATTACAGGTCCATACTGCGCTTTTGTTGTACATTATTCATAACCAGTCAAAGAACTGAATGCCAGTATGTGAAAATGAATTTAAAAAGTGGCTATTTCAATTTAACACATTATTTATTCAGACGTAGTCAGTCAGGGACATAGAGAGAAAATACTGCTCTCACTGTAAGTGCAACAAGATAAATTAATCTTCCAAAAGGATTCATAAAAATTGTCTCAATAATTACCAGTAATACTTGGATTTGAGTTGTTGTAACGAGGAGAGAAACACAGCGGGGAAAATAATATGTCTAATTTTCCAATGGAACGAGAGAAAATAAACACAAAATCCAAAAAATGTATACAATTATTCAAATAAACTACCATAAAAATTAAAGACACTCCTTTTGATCTCATAAAACCAAGAAGAGTTTGCATACTTTTTTATCCTACATTATCATCAAACGTTATGATTATCAGTTCTGGTGACGTGAGGAAAACTGAAGCTGTTGCGTCGCAGCAATACTCTGTTTCACAGTGCATGTTATTGCTTCGAACCAACATGAGCATCATGCCTTTAGAATGTAACATGCAACGATGAACAACAGAATACAAAACACGTGTATCATGTACACACATGTTCATCTGATACTTTGGTGTAGCAAGCAGTACAAAAGACTGCAGCGGCTCACACACGTTGTGTAACCTGATGTTGGAATGCAGGAAGTCAAGGTAAAATGCAACATCGTCTTTGTAAGTGCCTTACATAATACATGAGGAGCAGGAAATATATTGGAAATATGTTGAAAAGCAAAATATTAACAAAGTGGAAAAAGAGAAAATAAAGTTCAAGCAAGTATCTTTTGATTGTAATTGGACCTGAACTGGAATCATTATAATTATCTGTGAACTTTTATTGGCTCTGAGCCTACAGGTTACTTTGCATCATCTAACCTGCTTTGCGGCATCGACTCAACCAAAGGAAAATAAATTGATATGCAATAGCTGAGTACATGGGCATGAATGTTTTTTTTTTATATCTAAGAAATGAAGTAGGAAGGGTTGAAACGTTAATATTTAAGTATGAAACGGGGATACAAATTGACAAAGCAGATAATTGACCCAGAACCTGGGACAACCACAAGTAAAACCTGATTAGATTTTTCAAAAAGTAGTTATATGTATCAAATGGCTCAAAAAACAACTGTCACGCTCAGTGACAAACCTAGCTCCTTTTAGCAGTGCAAGGCAAAACCAGTCAGTCAGTCATTTTCTACCGCTTATTCCACAGTGGGTCATGGGGGAGCTGGTGCCTATCTCCAGCAGTCTACAGGTCGCCAGTCATTCATACATCTAAGGGCAATTTAGAGAGACCACTTAACCTAAAAGGCATGTCTTTGGACTGTGGAGGAAGCTGGAGTACCCATACATGCACAGGGAGAACATGCAAACTCCATGCAGAAAGTCCCCTGGCTGGGAATTGAACCCAAGACCTTCTTGCTGCAAGGTAACAGCGCTACCAACTACGCCACCAAAACGATAAATAAATGAACTGCAGCAACATCTTCACTAACTAAGGGTGTAAGATACAATGTGATGCACTAATTTAACAGGAAAGAGTGAATTTACCATCTCACATGTATTTTTTTTATTGTATGTTTTTTATGATTTCATATGACGTCGTATTTCTATTTTGTGTGGCTCTAATTGCTATTAATCCCTGCTACTGCTGGCAGATATTTATTGGGGTTGCTTGTCAAATAAGGAACAAAACACACCCTGGTTGGGCAAAAAAAAAAAAAAATGACATCCTGTGGCAGAAGCCTGCTATGCCACCCAAAAAAGTGATGTACAACACAAGTATGACTACAAAGATATTAAATGATGTTGGGCCTAAATGACCTGTCGCAGACAAATGTTTTCATACAGTTGTTTCTCTCTTAACTCTTTGGTTTTAACAAAGAGAAGTGGGTGCAAAATTCTACTAAATATTGCTAAATCTTATTAAAGGTGACATAAAGTAAAAAGTCTCTGGTTTGCCAACCAATTTTTACCAGAGATGGGAATGATACATGCTTGATTTTGTGAATATCAGATACAAACGATAAAAACTTGACGAGTATGATACACTAAAGGGGTTAAATAACCAGCATTGGGAACAAATTGTATTGGATACATCTAAGAATTTGAACTCTGTTGTCTCCTTTATAGTATATCAATAAAGAAATGTGGGCTTTTACAGAAAAATAAAATACACTATCAGTTTTACTGCAGGTAAATATGTTTAGCTGAAGAGTGTTTGAGAATAACTAAGTAGTTAATACTAATGTAGACATTTAGAAGTTTTTTAAATGCTTTAAACTTCAGAGAAATCCTGCATTTTGCCAAGTTTAAGTATGAGAAATGAAAAAAAAAGGATAATGTGCAGAATTCATTGCTAGCAATCTTTAAACAGACTGCTTTTGCCCCTTTTTGTAATGTATTATGTGTTGATTTTTGCTGTTATACTTGAAAACATTAAACATTTTATAACAGATTTCCTTTCGAGGTGTCCCAGCGATTTTCTGAATTCACTGATTCTGGGACCTCTAGGATTCTTCTTAGACAAGAAGCAATACATTTAGGTAAATGGGCTCAGGTGTTGTTTGCCTTGGACAATGTTCATGGTGTTACCTCCAGTTGCCCCTTTAAACTGACAATGTAATTTGATGAATGTTTAAAGAGGTTTTTTTTAGGGTGTTCCAGTGGTAAAAAGATATTGCAGGTGTATATTTTGTTTATTAAGAATTGGTAGATTGAACAAAAAGTGAGGAAAAGAGATTTTGTTGAGAGATGCTTAAACTCTCTTGACAGGCAATAATCTGAGGTGCTTTGACTCCCCTTCCTGTAGACTGGAGTTAATTTTGAATAAATGTACTCTGACAACTGACTTCCTACCTAAGTTATCAAAGAAAGTTTGTTGTTGCGGACTTGCTGTGTTTGCACAATTTCTTTTAAAGTCGGTCAAACTTTCATTTCTCTTTGAAAACTTACACTTAACTTGAGCCACACGAACTGAAGCTTGTTTTTTGTATAACCAGTGACAGCAGGAAACCCACATATAACACAGTCATGCACTTGCAGTGGTCAATGACAGCTGCTTCACTGGAGCCAAACAATGTACTGCTGAATAATTGAGTGTTTCTGAAGGTGAAAAACATCAGGGCTAAGCAGCACCTGCCCCACACTCACACAAACTAAAACTACAAGCAACATGAACACCAGTCAGCTGTATAATTTGTCCAGTTTTTAAAACAAGGTTTTTAAGGCTGACCTGTAAATTACGTCACTGTAATCCAGGATTAGGAGCATTGTCATTTTGACCACAAGGTGTTTTGTAGACAAGTTAGTGACAAAATATGCAGAAACAAAAGAGGCAGGCAACATAAAGTACACGAAAAACAAAATATTTATTTTTCATTGTGATGATGCTTGTATCACCTGCCTTAACTCAAATAAACAGAGTTGAAAGGATCGTGTACAAAATAAAGATTCAGCATGTGAGAAATGGAAAAACAAATTTTATCCCATGGTGAAAATGCTTTTGTTGCACTATTTCTCTCTGTTGATGATGAGTTGCAGCAGTTTAACCTCCAGTGTATTTCTTTCAAGTCCCTTTTATGCTGTGAAATGTAGGACAGCTAAATTATTTATCACATCTAAAGACAATAAAAAAAGAACAGCAAATTTCTGATGATGATTTGAAGAACATGTCTTGATTGTTTTTTCATCTTTGCACCACAGCAAACTTTAACAAGCTACATCAAGCTACATTTTTCCCATGATGCCCTCCAATGCTATTTGCGTTCTGAAATGAGCAATGCGCCGAATGCGAGCAAAAACCGCGATCCATGCTTCTGTGAATCATATATGAGCCACCTTTCATTGTACCTCGGCAGAGAGATGGAGTCAAAAATAGAGCAACAGAAAAAAAGAAGTTTGGTTCTGACTCACTGCTGAAGAGAATTGGATGGGTTTTTTTTACCTTTCCTTTATGTGCAACAGAACAACTCTTCAAAAAGTTGCTGACAATAAAGCAGCTGATGCAGGATACTGCACAGAAGAATGGATGAGAGATGGATAACATTTTGAAGCACTTTGGGGTGTCAGAAGCCTTAAGTTGATTATTAAAAAGCACCATAACTTAAAGGAGGGAAGGAAGTACTGAAGAAAGGAAGGAAGCAAGAGAGGAGATGAGGAGGAAAAGAAGCAAGGACACAAGGAAGGTAAGAAGGAAGACACAATGGAGGAAAGAAAAAAGACAAAAGGACACAAGGATGAAAGAAAGGAAGGAAGAAACAAGAAAGGAAGGACAGACAGAAAGAAAGACACATGGAAAGACTGACTGAGAGAGGACACAAAAATAAGAGGGAATGACAGGAGGAAAAAAAGATGACAGAAGGATAGAATGACTGAAGAAAAAACAGGGATGGACAAAGAATGCGAGGGATGAAGGACAGAAGTAATGACACCACATTCAGACAATAGGATAGGGGAAAAAGTCCTGATACATACAGTATATATATATATATATATACATATATATATATATATATATATATATATATATATATATACAGTACAGACCAAAGGTTTGGACACACCTTCTCATTCAAAGAGTTTGAATGAGAAGGTGTGTCAGAGTAAGTATAAATATTCAAATTCAATTCAAATTCAAAGATACTTTATTGATCCCCACGGGGAAATTAGAATTCCAGTACAACCCATCAAAACATACATCATGACACAAGACAAGAGGGGGACGGGTCACCGAGGCTTTGCTGCCCACTCACAGGCGATGCCCTTGCTAGATGAGAAAAGAGGTCAAATTAGGTAAGTAGAGGAAAAAAAAAATCATATTTCACACTTTATCCTTAACAGGATACAGTTTGAGATTGTAAAAAACCTCAGCACAAAGAAGCAAAAAGTTTACAAAACAACATCATGCCGGGAACGGTGAAGGCGATGTTAGGGGGTGCATTTGTTTATCTTGAGCATGTGTGTGTGTGCAAGTGAGTGTGTGCAAGTAAGTCCGTGAAGCACTGTCACAGAGGCCATTGACCTTGATGGTACGTTGGAATGTTCGTCAACCGGCCACAAAGTTCTGAGCAGGTCCACAGATGTCCACAGAGAAGGGAGGGGGCAGAGGGAGCAGAACGTCATGTTTACATAACTTCCAGGAGAGGTTGAAGATAGCCAGCCATCAAGGCCGTGCAGGGGAGCCAGATTCAGAAAAACAATAATTATTTGGGTTAGGTTGACTCTTAATTTTCCGTCAGCCTTGAGAGTCTCGCTGGTGCTTCTCAAAGGCGAATCCAAACAGCCAAATTCCTGGTCTTTCGCCAGATCCGAGCGAACAACTTTCTCCATGATTTATCCCATTTCACCCCTGAGTCCAGGAACCGCAACCTGCCTGCGATCCTGTGTAAGGATCACATCCAGTCTGCGATTCAGCTCACGTAACATCTCAGTCTGAGTGCTGATCGCCCTGAAGATCCCATCACACATGCCAGGCAGTCTCACAATTGCCAGAACAGCTGCTGACATTCTCCGAATTTCTCGATATGCCAGGTAACCGCTGACTCCAAAAAGCAGAAATCCTGATATCAAACATCCAATTATATACATATCTTCCACATCCTCGACTGACATTATCGACAAACACACAGTCCTCCACTTCTGCCAGGAGTTCATTGTGTATCCAGAGAAAAACGTCCAGCCTGGACAAGTTGGCCTCTCCTTCACCCTGTCTTCTCGTCGAGAAAATTTGATCAATTGCATTGAGAGACCAGCTGACCAAATCCATAACTAAGAATTAGGAAGATATGCAAAAAGAGGCTCCAAAAAGAAGACAAGACACAGAGCTGAGCAGGGCAGATATGGGAGGGGTGCGGGAGACAGAGAAAAAGCATCCTCCTCCACCGAGAGCAGAAAGAAAAAGCAATGCAGTTTTATATATATATATATATATAAACTTTTTGTGATGGTGTTTACCACTGGATGTTTCGGTGCAATCAACAATAGCATCTCAACATGAATCTACATCACTTTTTTTTTCTCTGGTCAGAGTTTGTTGGATTTAATTGTTTAAATAAAAAAGAGCCCATTTACACTAATAGGTTTGCAGTTGTAAACTGGAATCAACAGGTCAGGCTTTCAAAACAAAAACTGGAAATTGATCTCAGATCAAAAACTGAGTGCATTGCTATACAGCAATAAAGAGATTTGAGTTTCATAGAGATGGAATTTATCCAATAGGCATCTGGTTATCAAATATTTGGAAAGACTATGTTTGAGGGATTCCTGGTCAGTTTGTACCTTCACCATTTTTTACCTACACATTTACATTTCATATCTGTGAACAAACAATGTTTTACTCATTCACTTAATTTTGGTATATCAAGTGTTTTCATGAAGTATGTAGCTAGAGTCATAAAACTGTTCTGATATGTAGCTTATTAAATAAATAGCATGTATTTTTTAAATGGTCTCTTATCCCCTCTTTCCATTTATTTTTGCTCTGACCACAGTTTGGGTCAGCAGAAATGACAAAAAATATATTTTTAGTAGTTCCTGTGCTCTGATCACACTAAAGTAAAATGTGAACTCCTGCAGGTAAAAAAAAATACTTATCAGAGTCTGACAAAGATATTCAGTTACCATATACTATAGGCAGCTCACAGCAAGTTATTGTTGGTTGTCAAAACAGGTATTAACACTGTCTTGGTGGGTAAAAATTGACACAAGGGTTAAATGAAACATCCTGCAACAGGGCTCCATTTCATACCTTTGTAAAACTTCAAAGTTGAAGTGGTCGGTGGTCAGTGTTGAATTTGCCACACTGGTCGGATCAGTCTCATAAAAATCTCTTAAATGTCGATCGCTGCATACAAAGTTGATAAAACTATCATTCAGTCTTACAAGAATCCAATAACACAAAACATTCTTTTTCTTCCTTTTGTACTGATGTACTCTGCTTAGAACAGGTTGACACTTCACTTTCAATGTTTTGTTAAAGAGTTTATCATGAGGACATTTATTTAAATCACTGCTACAGCAGCCACTTTCTTTCAAGGCTTCTGTTTCATCTGAAATCAAAACCCTTCAGATAAATCTGCTGCTTTTAGTAGATGCCATGGTTGACAGCTTCCTGGCACATTCTGATTTTATAATAAAAATTAATTACCATACGTTCTTTTCAGTGCTTGAACTGAAAAACTGACATCTCCCTTCAGTAACTTTAGCATTTTTGTGGAAACAGTGCTGTTATAATGAAACAGTTTTGTATTGAATCAATAAAATAATCAATAAATAAATTATTTTGAACTTTTATTTTGAACACAGAACACCACTGTTCCCAAAGGAAATAGTTTGTTTTTCATTGCTGCAAACACATCTACTGAATTTCAGATCATTGTCTTGTTTTACTGCTCTAAAGTCAGACTACTTCAATGAGGCCCATCAGCGCTGCGCTTTGGCCAATACTCAAAGTAACATTTCTGCTTCCTATCTTCCCTTTTGTCAGCTATTATAAGAGAAAAAAACATCTAAAGTAAATCACTTCAACCTGCTGCCGTTTCATATTTGAGTTTGAGACAAATATGAACTAAAGGTTCACATAAAAACTGAGCTGTAAAAAAAATTGACCATCATTGCAAATCAGGATGATGAAAAAGAAGTCCTTTCAGTTTTGATGTACTGATCTAAAGGCATGTATGCAGGCACCCAAGGGAGCTGTGTTAACTTGAATGCCAATAAGCAGCATGTATCATGTTAAGCAGACCTTTGACAATCAGCTCTTTGGTTCGAAAAATCAGGTGTGTCCCACAGGAAACCTTAAAGGATTAAAAAGAGGTCAGAGATCTGCTGAGAGAGAAAAGAGGCCTTCAAGACGCTTGTGCTGTCTCTGAAAAGCCAAAATTGTAGTTTTATATAGAGAATTTATACCTGAACATCTTATAATTTCATAGAAACAGCAAAGGGTTTGGCAAGATAAGTTTCTTTAAGCAACTTGTCAAAAATAAAGGTTTTACATTCAGTCAGGAGTATCTGTTAATATTAAATATATTAATAAATTAAATATTTCTTAATGACATATTCTGTACCAAAGTGTCAAACCAAGAATATGTTATATCCTAGAAGACAAGGAAAAGAAAGTAAAAGTTCAGAACAACAATTTATTCATCCAACATTTGGAGAAAATTGGGGAAACCCATAAATATTTATTTCTTTTAAGTAACACAATACAAATAATAAAATCTGACTTTGTTTTCTGGCAGCTGATAAATGAAGATGACATGTTTGTATAATTCATCACAGGGATTAATTATTGACTTGTTTACTTCACACATGAGCCTCTGTGGGCCGATCCCAACCAAAGCCATCAGCAAAGAATGACATGACAATAGATAGAACTGTTCCCCATTCCCCGGAACAGGAAAGGAAATTGCAGCAAAGCGAAACACAAGATGGTCTGGGTGTATCTTGTTTGCATTAAAGACAAGAGTTCAGGGAAGCACAAAAAAGTATCGAACGAATTACAAATTATAGAAAACACAATCTTTAGACTTGGCAAGATCTTTAAGACTACACGGATAGTATGGCATAACCGAAAGTAAACTAGAAGAGTATAACATTCATTTATGGTCTTTCTGTTGTGCCCTTAGTGTTTGTGCAAATGCAAACCACTGACTCCCAAATAATTGTTTTATGTTGAGGTGAATTACTATATATGAGAAAGGTGTTTTCTCAGCTTTTTATTCAGCTAGTTTTTTCAACAAAAGGCAGAATGCAACTTCAAGAGCATAGATCAGAATGAACAAACTGACAAGAAGTCAAGAGAACATCAAAAAAGCTGAAGAATACGTACATTTAACAAATCACTGTGAAAAGAAGTAATTGAATACATTTAAATTAAATATGGATGGGCTAATGTTTTAAAAACAGGAACAAAAACAGGAATTATAAAAGATGACCTAAACCTTTCTTGATGACCTAAACAAAGTTTTAGAACTTCACAACAAACCTATCAGCAGCAAGAATAAGCTCAATTGTAAAAAAATATTTTTGTTTTTTTTACGATTCAAAATAATTCATGAAAGACGGACAAGATCTCGCTATGTTAATAAATACACACATATATTTATACATAACATGTATGTTTTAGCATTTGTTAACACTAGATCAGTTACTGGGTTAACTAAGGTATTATAAACCAAGCACTTAAACATTAATTGCACCAAATTAAGCAACAAATGAACTCAGGGAACAAAAAACATGAACATATCTGGATGCATAGAATGAAAAATTTAGCAGTTTAACTTCCACAGAATGAGTTGTTTTGGACTTGCTACCACATTTATCACCAGCTTTTATCGCGCGATCTGTGTATGGTTCTTGGAGCTCCTCTGGGCTACGCAGCGGACCGGACCGGACTGGAGCAGATACAGTGTAAATCCAGGGTTACAGTAAATACGGCACTTTGTGAAACAACTGGAGGCGAAGTGAGCAGCATGGACCAGTAGCAGCAGACACGAGATGATTCAAGATCTGAAGACACTACCTGGTGTCATTTTTTTTCACTTTATATTAGAATCTTTAGAGAAACATTTATTTAAATATATCGTATACGCCTGTAATTTATCTTATTTTAATAATAATAAATCATGTCATTTACTGCCCAATTCCTTCAATATATAGATGTTTTTTTTTTCAATTTCTGCATTTGTGGGAAAAGCGTGTCACTGTCAGGATCTGTGCCATGTCTGTTTGTTTGGTGCTGTGCTTAACCTCTAGATGGCGTGGTACCTGGAGGAGAGGTGACAGGTGTTTTCTATTCCCCTGATTACCTGCTGAGGAATATTTAAGGAGGAGGCTGCCAGCAACTCACTGCCAGAGTGTTGCCTTTAATGGATTACCTTAACCTGACTTTGCCTTCTGCATTGAACTCTGCCTGGATTACCCTCTTCTGGAAAGAAGCAATCCAGCTCCATGAACAAAGACTCAAGCCTCTTGTTACTTTGTTTGATCACACCGGCTGGCAGCCTCCTGATTTCTTTGCTCCTTGGATCACCCTCCATGAACCCTGTCCAGCCTCCTCCATCCACTGCACCAACTTCAGAAACTCTTGGACCAGCTAACCATCCTGGCACACCAGTATTCACCATCCTCAGTCTCACGGGTAAACAGCCCTTTGGTCTCTCCACCCCCCTCTGGCGGATCTCCCCATCTATCCAGTAAGACAGAATTATTATTTAAGAATTCAGATCCTGAGTTACTCCTTGCTTACCGTTCTGTCTATTTAACAGTTGGTATCCTGGTTCCAGTTCCCTGCACATTTCCTTACAGTGTAAATAAATTCATTACCGTTAAACTCAGTCTCCTGAATTGCTTTCTGCATGTGGGTCAAAACTGTTTGAAACATTATGACAGAACACTCTGGCCATCCCGACCAAGCAGAAGCATTCAGGAGAACTCTTTCTGAACAACACCACCAAATCATAATCCACGACTCATCCCTCCGTTCTCTTTTTGAACAGCAGAAACAAACCTTTTGATGCTAATTCTTTCCGGGAATCATAGGGAGGAGATATCTTTTTTTGTATTTCCCATCTCATTAAATTCTATTGTTTTAGGTTTTCCTTGGCTCAAAAAACATAACCCTCACATTAACTGGGCAGAAAGCCGAGTAGAATCCTGGTCCACTAACTGTCTTTCTTCTTGTCTACAGTCAGCAGTAGCATCACTCCACTCTGAGTCAGGTCCTGCAGAAAATGAGATTTTCGATCTCTAACGTCCCTCCAGAGTACCATGATCTCAGGTTAGTTTTTAGTAAATCTAAGGCCTTGTCATTGCCCCCGCATAGACCCTATGACTGCAATAGATTTGCTTCCCGGTGCCCCCCTGCCTTCCAGTAGGCTCTATGACATCTCTGGACCAGAAGGAAAGGTTATGGAGGACTATATTAATGAGTCTCTGGTGACTGGGTTAATTCGCCCCTCTTCATCTCCACTCGGAGCTGGGTTTTTCTTTGTGGAAAAGAAAGATGGTTCACTCCGCCCTTGTATCGACTATAGGGGGTTAAACCAAATTACAGTAAAAAACACCCTCTCCTTCTCCTTTCCTCGGCCTTTGAACCTGTTCACGGTTCCACTATCTTTTCCAAGTTAGATCTCCGTAACGCCTACCATCTAGTTAGGATCCACCAGAGGGATGAGTGGAAGACCGCCTTCAAGACCCCGTTAGGCAATTTTGAATACCTTGTCATGCCTTTTGGACTAAGTAACGCACCAGCAGTCTTTCAGTCCCTAATCAACAATGTTCTTGTTTTTGTCACAGGCACTTTAAGGATTTTAAAAGCTACTTGTAAACGAGGAAATGTTTTTGAATTAAGAAAATAAACATTAATTGCAATAGAGTATGTGCACAATAACCAGTCTCTAATTAGTCTGAATGCATATAAGTCTGCCTTTGGAACTTTGCTCACCATCTTGAAATGCTTGTTAAAATTTAAACGAGAATCCATCATGACACCAAGAGACTTTACTTCTGAAATTGGTTTCATAAATATCCCACTGACCTTTAGATTTAATCTTGAAATTTACAGCTTTTTTAACAATCAAAGTAAAATGACTTTTCAAACTGTGCTGCAGTATGCCTCACTTGTGTTAAAACAGATATCTGTATTTACCCGCTCCACATAAACTGGAAAACTTGAAACGGGATACAAATATGGCTAATAATTGAAAACAAATGAACTAAAATAACGTGTTCTAAGATCTAAGCATTGGGTCATACTTGTATTAATTTTTCCTTACCACTCATAATGTTTTTTCACAAAAAGATTAAAAATACTAAAGAAGATGTCCATGTTCATAGAAATTAGGCAAGAGATACTTCGCAGGTTTATTTAAATCATAAATTTGTATCCGAATATGTGTTGATATTATTTGGCATGCACATTTACTATGTAAATATGTTCATACGTAAAGATCCATCTTTTCGTTTTTACCTAAATGTGTTGTACAATTCTTTCCTGCTTTCCCTTTTCACTCACCTTTCTTTAAGTTTTTACTCTTACCTGTTAAAGGTCAGGATAAGGATCTCTCAAGGCTATCAAACTATGCATTAGTATAAATTGAAAACATCACGACAGGGACAAAAAGCAACAATGTGTTTTATGTCTTTATGAATAAAGGTTTCTCCTTATGTTTGTATTTTCCTTTGTAAAACCCACACAGATAATTTGACTCACAACCAGGCATTCACATATCCACATAATTAGCTTAATGTGAGAGATATAACTGTAGAAGAGCAGCCCAGAAACACCGTACTGTGTTCTCTAATGTTTCAAACAACAGGGTCAGGGCCAACACACACAGAGAAACAAATACAAACACTCTGAGCTGATCTGAGAGGGTGGGTGATTTATTTTTATCTACTGAAGTGGAATAAAAGCTATGCTTCTCCCTTTTAAACAAGAGCGGCAGGCTCAGAGTGAAGCGGATCTGCTCTCAGCAGAAAACAAACCTGGAACAGAAAATGCCCCAATCTTATGAAACTGTGGGATTTCATTTGCTGGCTTCTTTTCATGTCAGGAGAGTTGCTCAGAGTTGGTAGGTGTCACATTGTAGAAATTATGTGTTAGGTGAGATAACTTGCTGAGACATTTTATTTAAAACATAATTCTCTATGAAACAATTTTTTTCTGCCTCATTTTCTGGAGTATTTTCATGATCACAACATTTACCTGCTTACATGTTGGCCATGCAGATTTCAGCTGCAAAACTGTACAGCTGTTAAAAACAAGCACACCAGTAATCTAAATAATAATAAAGGTTGTGTATGAGTACAGATACTATCAATGTGTTGTATAGTGACATCCTGCTGTTTGTGTGCATCTTTGTCTGAGTGCTCAGATGCTGAACAACTCTACAGTCTATAGCAGATCTTTTTAAATACCACTTGCATTACTGGCATTTGTGCTCAAGATATGTTTCTGCTGTTTCCATAACTACACATTAGAATTCCTTATGCGTCATGGACAATATGCTGCACATTTACAAATATATGATTGATATTAGCTACGTCATGTCTGCTTAGCCATTCAGTAATATGAGCACTACTTCAAACCCTAAAATCCAAAAAATGGTGTAAACAGTTTAAAAGCTACATTTATTAAAATCAAAACAATACTTCAATTGATTTACACCATAAGAACATTCAGTTCCTATAATGATTAAAAGGGTTTTAATCAGTCTTGCAAAAAAGTCCCAGAACCTGCAATCAGTACTTTAAAAAGAATTGATATAGGTATGTGTAATCGGTCTTGTAAAGAAACGGTGCAGCTAGAAACGTTATGGTCTGTATTCAGTGCTTGCAATCAGCAGTCTGCAGCAAAGAAGTGTCTGTAATCAATAATCTAAGGAATGCTGCTGTGTCTGTCATCAATACTGTAAGGACATCTGGTGTCTGGATTCAGTCTGAAGGAATCCAGTGCTTTTAATTAGTTACTATATAAAAGAATCCAGCTTCTTTAATCAATACTGTAACAGACCTGCCCCACAAACAGTTAGGAACTCTTAAATCTGATTAGGCCAAAGCTCATCTTTTTTGTTTTGCTTTTAGTGACATTTGAAGAACAGGAAAATCATTGCACCATGATATCAAACAACCTCACTGTATTTATGTCTGGCAAAAGCATCATATCTGTATTGATGACAATGTGTAAAACTTACTGGAATTGTGAGAATTAAAAGTAAAACACTTATCCAGGATCCTGCAATCTCAACTCTTACAGTAAATTTATCACACCACATTTGAAACGCAATGATTAGTAAAGGAGACAAGTGTTACGTGCTTGCACATATATCCAGAATCAAACCAATAACATTCACTGCATTCATAGTTGATTGAAATGAACTGAAAAAATATTACTATAGGGTCCTTTAGTGGCGCAGGGGTAAAGTGCCCAATCCATCTACAGAGGCTACAGTCCTCGACACATCCGTCACGGGTTCAAGTCCCAGCCCATTGATCTTTGCTGCATGTCTAAATATTTTTTTAGAGACTTCTCAAACAAAGTTCTTTAGTCACCAGTACTGATCTGAATAATAAGGATCACATATTGGTAAATATAATACTACAGCAGAGTTAATAAACTCAATCCCATGTCCACTCACCATCAAATTTGAGAGGTACACCTTGCTACTACCAGGTTAGATATATTTTTGCCTTCAGTCCTACCTTAATTCTTTGGTTAGATTAGGTAAACAAGGTATTGTCAACATTCTATAGGAATTCTGGTCTTTATTGACATGGTAGCACAGTAAATTATGCTGCAGATTTGTCAGCTGCACCTTCATTTTACAAATTTCACATTTCACCGGATCCCAACAGTGCTTGATTAAGTTCTGAATGCAGCTGAAATAAAGATTGATCTGACCAAACAGTGTTTTTCCAATTTGATATTGTCAAATTTTGTTGACTCTGTGCGAAGACAAATACAACTAAGCACAATCATCAGAATATAACAAAAAGGTTCAGTGTTTTTTTCCCCCTTATTTCAGAAAGCAAAGCTCATATATTATATAGATACATTGCACATTGAGTGAAATATTTCAATCCTTTATTTCTTGTAATTTTGATTATTACGGCTTTCACATAATGAAAATCCCAAATTCAGTGCCTCAGAAAATTACAGTGTGTAAAACAATTATGGTATAGCATATTCATAGAATATTGAGTTGAATAAAATAGTGTGGTGGGAAAAGGTGCTCCAGCAACTGGGATAACCACAGCCTTGAGAGGATTGTCAGGCAAAATCCATTTATGAATATGTGGAAGCTTCACAAGGGGTGGACTGAGGCTGAGGTCAGTGGATCAAGCTTCCAGACCACAATGCACAGACGAGTCCTAAAGATGGGCTACAAATACTGCATTCATTTTGTCTTTTCAGAACCTTATTACGTGGACTAAGGAGAAAAATAACCACAACAGATCATTCACTGGATAAAATAAAGTTTCCATTCAATTTGTAACTCAAGGTGCCAGAGTGTGGTGTAAAGCGTGGTGAGGCACATCACCCACGTTGCTTGAAGTCCAGTGTTACAGTCAGTAATGGTTTGGGGTGCCATGTCATCTGTTGGTGTTTGTCCACTGTGTTTTCTGAAGTCCACAGTCAATGCAGTCATCTTCCAGGACATTTTAGAGCACTTATAGTCCTTCTTTTAACAAGCTTAATAGAAACATTGATTTTTATTTTTGACAAGTACAAGTTTGCAGTTGTACTCGTCATCTTCTGCCTTATCCGGGACCGGGTCGCGGGGGCAGCAGACTTAGTAGACGCCCAGACTTCCTTCTCTCAGACACCTCCTCCAACTCCACCGAAAGACAGAGTCCCTCCAGCGTGTCCTGGGCCTCCTCCCGGTGGGATATGCCTAGAACACCACTTAGGGGAGGCATCCAGGAGGCATCCGAAAGAGATGCTTGAGCCACCTCAACTGACTCCTCCTGTTGTGGAGGAGTTCCACTCCCAGCTCCTCCCAGATGGCCAAGCTCTTTACCCTATCTGTGAGGGAGTACCCGGCCACCCTGCGAAGGAAGCTAATTTCAGCTGTGTGTATCCAGGATCTCGCTCTTTTGGTCATGACCCACAGTTCATGCCCTTAGGTGAGGGTAGAAACGTAGACTGATCAGTAAATCAAGAGCTTCGCTTTTCAGCTGCAAACCGCAAAGTGCATGTTGTTGTTCTTGGCTAGAGGAGGCCAGCAGGACCATGTCATCTGCAAAAAGAAGAGATGAACTCCATTTATCCCCAAACCAGACTACCTCCGTCCCTTGGCTGGGCCTAAAAATGCTGCCCATGAAAATTATGAACAAGACCAGTGACAAAGGGCAGCCCTGCCAGAATCCAACATGCACCGTGAACATGTCCGACTTTGTCCGGCAATGCGAACCAAACTCCTGCTCCACTTTTACGGAGACCGGATGGCCCCCGACTACCATACTCCTGGAGCGGCCCCCACAGGGCACTATGAGGGACACAGCCAGGACGAAAACCACACTGCTCCTCCTGAAGCCGAGGCTCGACTGGACTCTCCTCTCCAATACCCTGGCG
The DNA here is from genome assembly GCF_021462225.1 of Girardinichthys multiradiatus. NCBI lineage: Eukaryota > Metazoa > Chordata > Actinopteri > Cyprinodontiformes > Goodeidae > Girardinichthys > Girardinichthys multiradiatus. The sequence goes on along the minus strand of NC_061806.1, from coordinate 34,827,686 downwards.
TAAGCCATAGCATGGTGGGTGAGGAATGTGATCACACTGTATTTGGAACACACTCTCCTGTCCCCCTTCTTGTGAAGGGGGACCACCACACCGGTCTGCCAATCCAGAGGCACTGTCCCCGACTACCACGCAATGTTGAAGAGGCATGTCAGCCATGACAGCCCACAACATCCAGAGACTTAAGTTACTTAGGGTGGACCTAAACCAACCCCCGAAGTGTTGCCACCAGCTTTTTGACCACCTCGATGTCTCCAGCCTGGATAATGAACAAGTCTGACTCTTAATCGACAGTGTCTGCTTCCACCAGGAAAGGCGTGACAGCAGGAATGAGGAGATCTCCGAAGTACTCTTTCCACTGCCCGATTATGTCTCCAGTCGAGGTCAGCAGTTCTCCACCCCCACTGTAAATAGTGTTTGCGAAGAACTGCTTCCCTCTCCTGAGTCGCCGGACGGTTTACCAGAAACGCTTTGAGGCCGACCAGTAGTCCTTCTTCACGGCCTCACCGAACTCCTCCCAGGCCCTGGATTTTGCCTCTGCCACAGCCCAGGCTGCAACTGAGGCAAATAGTTTGATTGTGACTCTAGTATAATACTTTGCATTGGATCTTCAATGGCTTATTAGTGCTCTGCTAAACCTGTCGAAAAAACTCCAGTGCAAGAAAACGTTTCCAATAATCAAAGTAAACAAAGTTCAATAAGACTCAAAATCCAAAACAAGTATGTTTTATCAGAACTTCTAAGCCCATCCAAGGGATGTGATCAAGGCTGTAAAGAATTTTAGTAATTTATTGTATAGCAATTATAGTATGAGCATTTGGTGTCTGAAACCAACACTAAGGACAAATGTATTTAATCAGTGATACAAAGAAATATGGAGTATTTCTTCTATGAAAAATATTCCGTGTTGATCATCAAACACAGTGGCATTAAGTTATGAAACAACAAAACACTGATTTTATTCTTGCTCATTACTTTCTTTAATATATTTCATGTCAGCTCATGTTATTTAGGAGAGTGGCAAATAATTATTCATCAACTTTATCTCAGTCAGGCCATGAAGAAGGAACATAATTTAAGCCTTCATTGTGCGTCACAGCTGCAGAACAAACTGTGATTTTTAACAATGACTCAGGACAAAGAAACATACCTCGTCCATCCAGCTGTCCACCCATCCATCGTCTGTCTGTCTGTCTGTCTGTCTGTCTGTCTGTCTGTCTGTCTGTCTGTCTGTCTGTCAAAGCTATTTTCTTACTTAACATGCCTTACTCTCATTGCATTTTCTCTTGTCTTTTCTATTTATAAGCGTTGGCACAAGAACGAGACATATTTCCCAGTGAAACAGGAAATCTTGAATTCTTGATTAAAAGTGCCACAACTTCAATCACGTTTTCAATTCAATTCAATTCAATTCAATTCAGTTTATTTATATAGCGCCAATTCACAACACATGTTGTCTCAAGGCATTTCACAAACGTCAGGTTCATACATTCCAATTAATCCTAATCATTGAACAGTGCAGTCAGAATCAGTTATTTATTCAAATTGGATAAAAAGTTTTTCTATCTAAGGAAACCCAGCAGATTGCATCCAGTAAGTGACTTGCAGCATTCCCTCCTCCTGGATGAGCATGTAGAGACAGTGGACGGTCACTGGCGTTGACTTTGCAGCAATCCCTCATACTGAGCATGCATGTAGCGACAGTGGAGAGGAAAAACTCCCTTTTAACAGGAAGAAACCTCCAGCAGAACCAGGCTCAGTGTGAGCGGCCATCTGCCACGACCGACTGGGGGTTTGAGAGAACATTTGTTTTGCCGATGTTGTTATGGGTGCCTCTAATTATGTGATTTTGTAAAACACACTTAATAAATGCTGTAGCTCGGAGGTTAGAATTTTCTACATTTTTCAGTTTGAGATTAATTTCCTCTAATAAAAGATTAATTTATTTTAAAGCTCTTTCCAGGATTTACCATGGGTGCCTGTTATTGTAGAGGGTTGCATTTATCTGTGATGACATTTTAATTAGGTTTTTCTCAACAGCATTTTACATTAATGTATCTTTTCATGCATTTGAACGCTGTCTAAGTAACAGGTGATGTTCTGATCTGTGTGGAGGTTAATGGAAAAGCCACCAAGTCATTATCAGAATGCGTGGATACAAAAGATGCAATCTTATAAGAAATAAACAATGGAATAAGCGATATGTTGAGATACTGAAATGGAAAAATAAATTTTTAACATGTCATTTTTTCTGACTTTGGCTGCATATGACAGCTTTTATATTAAAAGCCAAGTGACCTGCATGTTTTCCATATTTTGCAATGTTTTTAGAGTAGTTTTTGCAATGCTGAAGGAAATCAACTGCATCCTAAAAGTACGATTCACATTGTGCAGCTGACCTGAAAGAGATTCAATAGTCACACAGCATGTTATGTCTCAGGATTCCTCTAAACCAGAGGCGTGACATAGGAAATATTTAAAATCAATGAATGAAACAACTGAAAAACAAACCATTTTTATGACACAGTGAGCAGAGGGGAGTGGACTGCTGTCTGGATCACATTCATCTGCAATGATACACCAGTTGTTTTCTGACCTGAAGCATCTTCTGAAGGAGATTTACTCATCATTCTGTCTCACAGATATTGATCAGGGCGATTCAAGATGACTGACAGGATACAAACCATAAATTTCACTTTGTTTGTTTTTTGTGCAATGCATCAATATCAATGGAGGCTGAGGAAAGCCCCGAGTTATCGATTGGACACCTGATGATCCCCGCGGGGTGGAAGGGATAATCCGCTGATTCTTGTCATTGTGTATTTGAACCCAGCAGTCAAACCTGACCTCGAGGCAGGGCATACAAGACTTTCTGCTCTCTTGCCATTCTTTCCCTAAATTTCTCCCCGTTATGTCTGTTGAGGATCTTTAAGGAGACAAAGTGATCATGTTAAAAATAACAGAAGTACCTAAGATCATCCTATAAAAGTCAATACTTACCAAAGCACAGTATGTTAACCACTCAACCTAATTTGCAGTATAGGAAATATTGTTAATGTTCTGCACTGGAAGTCTATGTTCTTGTGATTTATGTCTGTCTGCCTCATGCTAAACCAGGTTAAGAAGTCTGAACTTTAATGCTTATGCCAGAAGATGTTTATAATAGTTTTTCATGGTACTTTACTTTTAAAATTATGTTCCTATGTATTACATATCTGCTGTATATTGAGTCTAAAAGGAAGCTGAAACAGGTTGGAAATACAAACTAAAAAGAAAAATATGTGAACTGAAGAGCTGTAATGCCAACAGCAGGTGAAGAAGGACCACCCTTGACATGTTTTCTTTGTATAAAAGGCTCACTGTGGTACTTATTGGTTGAATTCATCAACAAGGAAACAATTTTAAATGTTATTTAAAAACTGAAAAGTTCTGACCTTGAAAGAATCTAACATGTCAAGAGCCTGAAAATGTATCTTTCTGAGTGACACACAATGAGATGAATGGCATTATTGGCGATACATCACATTATAAGGAGATTTGTTTGGTAGAGCTTTTCAATGATATTATCTTTTATTGTCAGGTGTTTATTTTTTATTAAGATGGTCTAACTTATGTATATTTTATTCATAAGTATGTACTTGTAGCTTTGTATTAATTCGTTATGCTGCCTGGATCTAAGCATAAAATTGTGCTTCTTGGCTGAGTAGATTTGCATTGCACACCTGACACCCGATTAATATGAACAGAAATGTTCTTACATTTGCTCATTCACACCCTTAGCTAAAGACATGGTTTGCAGAGAGATTACAAGGGATCTTATTGATCTCATTCTAAAAAGGTATCAGTAAGGAGAAGAGCGCAAAAAATATCCACAGCATTATCTATCTATCTATCTATCTATCTATCTATCTATCTATCTATCTATCTATCTATCTATCTATCTATCTATCTATCTATCTATCTATCTATCTATCTATCTATCTATCTATCTATCTATCTATCTATCTATCTATCTATCTATCTATCTATCTATCTATCTATCTATCTATCTATCTATCTATCTATCTATCTATCTATCTATCTACAAGGGGTGAGCTTAGAACATCAAATAATGCAAGAGCAATAAACAAGTGAAGGTCTGATTACCACTCAGTGAGCAAAATCAATCTAACATCTGCTTCAGAAAACCTCCTCTAGACGCTCCTCCGAATTGGGCTTTGATGAGCTCCAGCTGTGAGGACGCAACTGCCAGTCACACCTTGCAATTAGAGAAGGCAACACAAAGACACACACACACATGCACACAGTCCTGTGGATATGACAGCCTCAAATAGATTCCTCAGTTTAACTGTATAAAAGATATATATCACGTTAAATACATTTACAGGCGGAGACATTTAATTTCTATTGTATATTTGGTTTAGAAAAAAGGAATTCCATCAATTACCCACAACTGGCAACACATATCTGACTTAAACTGTCCACATACTTGGGCTAGCAAAGCTGAAATCTTATAATTGCTCATGTCACTTGTATTTTAGATTATCACCAGAAAGTGGAAATGACTAATGAAGAATGAAAATAGAGAACTTGCTGATGGTCTGAGTCAGAGAATGAAGAAGGGTGAGGAGGTCTGGGAAAAATGCAGTGAAAACAGATGAGAGAATGCAATGTCCTGGTTTTACAGCCTGCTGTAAATCTCTCCATCACTTTGCCCTTTAGCGGCTGTTAAAATTTACAGGAGACAAGTGAGGGAAAAGAGAAGCGACAAAAAAGGGCCAGGGGGAGAGTGATGCATTTCAGTATGTCATTTTAATTATTTTGCTCCCAGGATGATGTAAAGAATTATCTTCTCTGAATACTCTTTTTAAAGAAGAACACAACAAGGTCCAAGTACAAGAAACTATTTCTGACCCTTATTTGTTGCCTTTTCTTTTTATCTGAATGCACAAATTTGTTCCACTTGGAACAAATGTCCAACTTTTAAAAAATCAAGAAATTTAACAGGTTTAATATAAATAAGATTCCTAAAAATAGTTTAAAAATAAACAAAATTATTTAAGCTATTTTGAGATAGCAGAGGAATGTATGTGCTTGAAACAGAGGTAAACTGGCAGCAAAACAGGGTGACAAAGTGCCTGTTGAATCAATACTTCAATGTTTCAACAACCACCCATGGAGTCTTTTCATCCTCTTCATCTTTCGTCCTCCTCTATCTTCGTTGTTTTCTTCACCTCCTCTCCTCTGTCTCAAAGTATCCTGCAGTTAATTGGCATTCAGCTTGTGCTTCACATAAATTGAATGTCTCTGTCCATTACACACAGTGTCAACCAGCAACTTGACGAGGCGACAATCCAATTACAGCTCGCAGATGAGCCATGACACGTCCGTCTGTCCTTTCTGCTGTTTGTCTGTCCTTTTATTTCCACTTTAACATTTCTACACAATTACACTAATTATCTTATACTTGCAGATTTATAGAAAATGGTTTATAGACAAACATATAACAGTATGTAAAGAGAATTGATGGGAGGAACTCTTATTTATGTATTTATACTTACTTTTAACATTTTAATGACAACTGCAAAAATAAGAAATTTTTTGATAATATTGACTTTGATAATATAGAAAAAAGGCTCTTCATTATTACAAAATACTGATAAAATTGGAGTGTTGCAAATCAATGTTGGAAAAGATTTCTAGGAGACAGAATTACCTTGTCAAAAAAAAAGAGCATGGCAGCATGGCCTTTATTTTGGAAAGTTGCATTTGAAGTAGAAATCCACTAATCAGTGATTTTGTGGCCAGTTACCAACTTTGTAAAGCTTTTACCTATGGATTATTTGGCTCCTCTGTTTTCTTTTTAAGAGCTACAAAGGACAAGAAAACTTGTTTTCTCCTTTATGCATATATTAAAAATCTTATCTTGACAAAAACAAAAGATTCTCTCCAAAACAGGCAAAAGTTGCAGTACTGTCTCTCTCTGCATCCCTGAAAATATAAAAAAATAATTCATACTTGTACTCGTACTCGTCGTCCTCCGCCTTATCCAGGACCGGGTCACGGGGGCAATAGACTCAGTAGAGACACTCAGACGTCCCTCTTCCCAGACACCTCCTCCAGCTCTTCTGGGGGGAGCCCAAGGCGTTCCTGGGCCAGTCGAGAGACATAGTCTTTAGTGTTAGCAGATCTTCACCTTAACTGTGAGATTTCCAAATGATTGGCAACATTCCCAGACCCAGCATGTCCTGTGAAGACAGAATGTTACCCTTCGAAATAAATATATAAGACTAATTTTGCTGTAATACATTCAGGCTTATCCTCCAGTGGGCCCACCACCCGCAGGGGGAACCGTGAGGGACCGGTGCAAAGAGGATTGGGTGGCGGACGAAGGTGGAGACCTCAACGGCCCGATCCCCGGATGCTTAGGCTGGCTCTAGGGACGTGGAATGTCACCTCGCTGGGGGGGAAGGAGTCTGAGCTTGTGCGGGAGGTCGAGAGATATCGACTAGAAATAGTCGGGCTCGCCTCCACGCACAGCGTGGGCTCTGGCCGCATGTTTTGGACACTCGGGTGAAGAGAGGGGCTGAGCTGTCCACTGATCATCACCTGGTGGTGAGTTGGATCCGCTGGAGGAGGAGAAAGCCGGACAGACTCGGCAGGCCCAAGCGCATAGTGAGGGTCTGCTGGGAACGCCTGCGGAGCCCTCGGCCAGGGATGTATTCAACTCCCACCTCCGGGAGAGCTTCGACCAGATCCCGGGGGATGTTGGAGACATAGAGTCCGAGTGGACCATGTTCTCTGCATCTATTGTCGATGCTGCTGCCCATAGCTGCGGCCGTAAGGTCTGCGGTGCCTGTCGTGGCGGCAATCCCAGAACCCGGTGGTGGACACCGGCAGTAAGGGATGCTGTTAAGCTGAAGAAGGAGTCCTATCGGCTGTGGTTGGCTTGTGGGACTCCTGAGGCGGCTGACGGGTACCGTGAGGCCAAGCGTGCTGCGGCCCGGGCTGTGGCAGAGGCAAAAACTCGGGCCTGGGGAGAGTTCGGTGAGACCATGGAGAAGGACTACCGGTTGGCCTCGAAGCGATTCTGGCAAACCGTCCGGCGCCTCAGGAGGGGGAAGCAGTGCTTTGCCAACACTGCTTCTAGTGGGGGCCGGAGACTGCTGACCTCGACTGAGGACATTATCGGGCGGTGGAAGGAGTACTTCGAGGATCTCCTCAATCCTGCCATCACGCATTCCGTGGTGGAAACAGAGGCTGGGGACTCGGGGTTGGACTCTTTCATCACCCAGGCTGAAGTCACTGAGGTGGTTAAAAAGCTCCGCGGTGGCAAGGCTTCGGGGGTGGATGAGATCCGCCCTGAGTACCTCAAGTCTCTTGATGTTGTAGGGCTGTCATGGTTGACACGCCTCTTCAACATTGCGTGGCAGTCGGGGACAGTGCCTCTGGACTGGCAGACTGGGGTGGTGGTCCCCCTTTATAAGAAGGGGGACCGGAGGGTGTGTTCCAACTACAGGGGGATCACACTCCTCAGCCTCCCTGGTAAGGCCTACGCCAGGGTATTGGAGAGGAGAGTCCGACCGATAGTCGAACCTCGGCTTCAGGAGGAACAATGTGGTTTTCGTCCCAGCCGTGGAACACTGGACCAGCTCTATACCCTCTACAGGGTGCTCGAGGGTTCATGGGAGTTTGACCAACCGGTTCACATGTGTTTTGTGGACCTGGAGAAGGCATTCGACTGTGTCCCTCGTGATGCCCTGTGGGGGGTGCTCCAGGAGTATGGAATTGGGGGCCATTTATTAGGGGCCGTCCGGTCCCTGTACGAGCGGAGCAGGAGTTTGGTCCGCATTGCCGGCACTAAGTCGGACCCGTTCCCAGTGCATGTTGGACTCCGGCAGGGCTGCCCTTTGTCGCCGGTCCTGTTCATAACTTTTATGGACAGGATTTCTAGACGCAGCCAAGGGCCGGAGGGGGTCTGGTTTGGGGACCAGTGGATTTCGTCTCTTCTTTTTGCGGATGACGTGGTCCTGCTGGCCCCCTCTAGCCAAGACCTACAGCATGCGCTGTGGCGGTTCGCAGCCGAGTGTGAAGCGGCTGCGATGAGGATCAGCTCCTCCAAGTCCGAGGCCATGGTACTCGACCGGAAAAGGATGGCTTGGCCTCTTCAGGTTGGAGGGGAGTTCCTGCCTCAAGTGGAGGAGTTTAAGTATCTCGGGGTCTTGTTCACGAGTGAGGGAAGAATGGAGCGGGAGATCGACAGACGGATCGGTGCAGCTGCCACAGTAATGGGGGCGCTGTGCCGGTCCATTGTGGTGAAGAGAGAGCTGAGCCGAAAAGCAAGCTCTCAATTTACTGGTCGGTCTACGTTCCTACCCTCACCTATGGCCATGAACTTTGGGTCATGACCGAAAGAACGAGATCACGGATACAAGCGGCTGAAATGAGCTTCCTCCGTAGGGTGGCCGGGCACTCCCTTAGAGATAGGGTGAGGAGCTCGGCCATCCGGGAGGAGCTCGGAGTAGAGCCGCTGCTCCTCCACATTGAGAGGAGCCAGTTGAGGTGGCTCGGGCATCTATACCGGATGCCTCCTGGACGCCTTCCTCGGGAGGTGTTCCAGGCACGTCCCACCGGGAGGAGGCCCAGGGGACGGCCCAGGGCACGCTGGAGGGACTATGTCTCTCGGCTGGCCTGGGAACGCCTTGGGCTCCCCCTGGAGGAGCTGGAGGAGGTGTCTGGAGAGAGGGACGTCTGGGCGTCTCTGCTGAGTCTGCTGCCCCCGCGACCCGGTCCTGGATAAGCGGAAGACGACGAACGAACGAACGAACATTCAGGCTTCATGTAATCTGCTAAAGTCTCATCCTCTGCTTTAAAAGAGCAGCCAGAATTAACAGTAAATACGTTTCCATAGAAAATACCGTTTCCCTTGACTGTTATTTGAACACATTACAAATCTACAAAATCAATTTTTGAAAAATTCATTCTATTTCCCTCAGTAACAACTTCAACACCAACCAGTGCTGTTGTCAGCACCACCTGTTGCTGTTAAGGTATGGTGCCTTTACTGACTGGAAAAAGTATCTAATTTTTGGTTTTTGACCAGCAGATCACCAACTGAGGGCTGAAAAAGGTTAAAACCATCTAATTACGTCAGAAAAAACCAAGCTTGACAAGAAAAGTACGGATGAACACTGCCACGTTGTTACAACAGAAGGCAATCCATCATGCTAAACTGCTTAAACTAACAGTGACACACAGCTGTGCAGAGGATGTGCTTTGCAGCAACATAATCTAAACCTGAAAGATACTTGGATTTTTCGGTTGACCAAACTGCTGTTGATTCAAGGTCAAATGTGAGCTTGACCAAATCTTGGAAAAGCTACAATGATCAAAGGTACACCAGAAAATGAAGAGAAGAAACATGTTCCAATGATTGTGTGAAATCCCAGATCTCCAGCCAGTCGGAACATAGAAATGGCAGTACATCAGATTTCTTCAGATTAAATTAACTGAAAAAAAGATATCTCCAGCAATATTCTTAGACAGTGATATAATCTTGGCTAAAACTCTACTATATTTACTTTAATAACTATTAAATCGTCATTCCACGTTGCATTTAATACGTCATGGTACCTGACAAATGGCAGATGTTTCTTCCATGTCCTAATACATACAGGCTTACTTTTTAAGCAGGATCCACCAACATGTTCATATAAGTAGCCATGTCCCAGCTCTCTGGAGGAAAAAGGTGTTTTCGGTCGTAAGAACTGACATTTTATGTTTCTTCTTGATGATAAAAGACATGCTCTGGTTCTAGGTTTGCAAATGGGATTTGTTGACAACAAGAAAAACCAAGAAACGTTTTCTCACTTACAAACAGTCTATTCTGCTGACACTTCTGTCAGCAAGAAAAATAAAAAAGTTAGAAAAATTAATTAGTGACAGAGATGGAGAGATAAAGCTAAAGGTTGGCAGAAAGGGAAACATATTTAATGACAGCTAGACAAAGACAGGCTGCTGGTGAATAGGAGGAAGGTAAAGCAGCAAGATAAATTAATCCACAGACAACAGAAGCAATCCTATTAGAGTGGACAGGAAATATTTGGCAAAAGAAAAACTAACGAGCGAAAATACAGGAAAAAAGAAATAACACAAAGAAAGGATGAGATGAAATTACAAGGATGGGACGAAGAAAAATCAAACAACTGACAAATCTGATTACAGGCGGACAGATCAATCATGCCAGATTTATTATTACCCTACTAAGACGGTTGACCTGGAAAATGCCACTTGTTCTCTAATCATCCAGTTTGACTGCTTTGACCTTTATATTTATCATTTTCTTTTACTTCTCCTCTATTCATCTTACCTGAAAAGCTTTTCAAAGAATAAGGTCAGCTGAATCTACACACTTTACTGATGAATTTACTGATGCAGCATGAGCACTTTAGTTCATTTTTAACATGGCTCACTTTGCTGATCAGGGCATCTTCAAGAACAGAGACTTCACTTCAAAGAAGAGTTACCCTAAAGTGGCTTTGTGCCAGAAATCCACTGCCACTGGAGAGCCCCAAAGCATTTGTCTCCTTTCCAAAAAATAAATGCTGCACCTCAAAGTCACATACACTACCGTTCAAAAGGTTTAGACACGCTTTCAAAGCAAAAGGTGGCTATTTTGAAGAATCTAAAATACAAAAATGTTTAGAGTTATTTCACACTTTTTGTTTACTACATAATTCCATGTGTGTTCATTCACAGTTTTGTTACCTTTGGTGGGAAACTACAATGCAAATAGTCATAAAAATAAAGACATCTATTAAGTGATAAAGTGTATCTAAAACTTTTGAAACACTATTTTCGTCATGGGAGAAGAAGTGGAAGTGGTGGAGGAGTATAAATACCTCGGTGTTCACCTGAACAACAGACTGGAGTGAAGATGCAGCTGAGAAGCCGTCTATAAGAAGAGACAGAGCAAACTGTACTTCTTGAGGAAGCTTAGGACCTTCGGTGTTTGCAGCAAGATGCTACATATTCTGTTGTGGAGAGTGTGATCTGCTGGGGTAGAAACATCAGACCCAGGGACTTAAAAAAGTTCAACAAGCTGATATAGAAGGCTGGCTCTGTTCTGGGGACTCCTCTAAATCCTCTGGAGATGATTGTGCAAAGAAGGATTCTTCATAAAATGAAGAACATTATGGAGAACCCTGAGCATCCTCTTCATGAGACTCGTACAAGAGTGTTTTCAGTCAGAGGCTTTTTCAGATCTGCTGTAAGACAGATCGCTACACAAGACCCTTCCTGCCCACAGCCATCAATCAGCATCTACATTAGCTATTTAAAGAAAACTTTATAATATGAGCTACAACAACATTTAATTTTCCTTTGGGATTGTTAAAGTACTTTTGAAATGAATTGAATTGAATTAATTTCCATTTGCAACCCAAATGAGTTATATTATGCAGTGTCATTGAATAGTATTCATACTCGTTGAAGGTTTTTACATTATGTCAGAGTAAAACCACAAACCTCAATGTAATTAAGAAAAATAAATAAAATCTGAAAAGTGTGGTGTGCATGTGTATTTGGGCTCTTTCACTCTGATTCCCCTGAGGGAATTCTAGTGCAACCAACTGCTTACAGGTATCCACGTGTGTTTATTCTATTGTGAGAATAAATCCAGCTGTTCCAGGTCTTATTCTTATTAAAAAACATCAGTTAACAAAGAGTGCAATTCGTTACTTGTGGAGAAACTTAAAGGGGACATTTCATGCAAAATCCACTTTTTTAGCATTTAAATACATGGAATCTGTAAAAGTGCAGAAAAGTTGAATTTAGTCTCTCCAGGAGTTGCGTAGATATCTTTATATTCTGTTTGGGTCATGTTTTTCGGTCAGATCTGTTCTCTCTGTCATCTGTTACATCACAGTATTTGCTGCGGAACAACTAAATAAGGTCATGGACTTAAGGATGATCAATTTGGCGTACCTGCCATTTTTATTTCTCGCAGCGTTTGACCTCAATAGCATTTAAAGAGACCTCACAGAAACAAGTTGCTCTCAAGAGTCTGTGGAGCTACAATAACAAGTTCAGACCAAAGCATTACTGTTCCACTTTATATAAACCACATCTGAATGATTTAAGGTAAAAAAAGAAGGATTTAAACGCATATCCCCTTTAAAGTTAAGAACCAAAAACAAAACAACCTGACCAGGGCAGGCGGAGGGGCCCTTGGAAGGGCAAGAGTTCAGCCGGCCGGCCCGGACGCCGTCCCCGACAGACCCAGAGTTCAGGCGTCCGGCCCGGAGGCCGTCCCCGACAAACCCAGAGTTCAGGCGGCCAGACTGGTAGCTGTCCCCGGCAGATCCGCCAATCTGCATGCCATCCCCGGCCAATCCGGCGATCAGTGGGCCAGCAACGTAGGGGCAGACGATCAGCAGGCCAGCAACGTAGGGGCTTAGCAGGCCGGTGACGTAGGAGCCGATGATCTGACGGCCAGCGGGGGGACCAGGAGAACCCACGGTGGAGCTCAGAGGCGTGGTGCGGAGACCGCTGGGACCTTCGGCGAGGCCGTGGAGATCAGTGGTGGAGCCGCCGAGAAACAGCATGCGGAGAGGGTGCGTCCTCGCACCCCTCAGGGACAGGAACAGGAAGTGGAGCTGGAAGTGGAGGCAGTCCATCCACGAGCCCCTCACAGACAGGAACACAGTGTGAGGGCGGCTCGGCTTGGGACGCCTCTTGAACAGGACCAGGAACAGGATCAGAGTGTGGGTGGAGACGGTTCATCCATGAACCCCTCCGGAACTGGACCAAAAACAAGATTACGAGTCGGGAACAGCGGCGATGGCTGATCAGGAGCGAAGCCTGTGTCGAGCTTCGGTGGAGAGGCTGGTGGAGGAGGGAGCAGGAGATCCCCTCATAGATGCGCCGATTTCATCTAGGGCCCATTGTCGCTGGGCCTAGATGGTGTGGTGAATCCGAGGATCAGAGAACAAATCCCTCCTCACCTCGAGCCAGTCTTGGAGGCTGCCAGCTATTTCCAGCCTTCTCCATGGTGAGCTGGGAAAGGTCACCAGGTGAAAAAATTATTTGGCCAGAACCTCTCCACTCTTGAATTCCCTCACAATTCCGCCTGCTTGGTCCCGTTGGCTGGTTACCTCTGTCATAATGTGGGTTTCTGTTGGACCAATATGCGGGGAAGAAGCTCAAAGTTTTCAGGTAAGACAACATTTTATTGCTCATGGCTGGACAGGCTACCAGGCATGCACACAAACACAAACAACACATAGGGAACCAGCGGGGAACAAAGGAAACAAATAGGCTTAAATACAAAACTGGACAGCAGGGGAACCAATGACACACGTGACCAGCCAATCAGGGGAAAACACAGAACAGGTGTGGGCTTGGGGTGCAGGGAGACATAAAACAAAGGACTAGACCAGGTAATAAAACAAAACACAAACTCAAGAACTCAAGACACACGCAGGTATGACAGTGGGAGAATGTGTTGACAGGACAACTATTGGTGTAGCACTCCACAAATCTTAAAGGTACGTAGGAAGGGCAGGAAGAAAGCCTTTGTTGAAAGAAAACCATAAGAAATGGAGTTTTGACGTAAATTCAGAATGAAAGACTCACCTTCACTGCCTGCACCTTGCAATGACTCTTCTGTGCGTCTCACTGCCTGCCAAACAGCATCGTGTCCACCTGACTTTCCATCCAATCACCTTCCGACGCCTCGTTTTTAAAGGACCTTCAGCCATGTTCATCCTCGCTTGTCAGCTGAGCTCATCCCTCCTCCAACCCGCCTCCTCCATCTTCCTTCCCATCTCCTCCAGGCTTCCTCACTCTCTGGCCGCCAATCTGCCACCAGTGTCGGATCAGGGGGAAGACATCTCTAAATGTAAAACTCATAAATGTTCATCTTAGCTCATGTCATTCTCAGCATTCATGTCTTCCTCCCAGGTCTGAGCGCCAAAGAAATAACCATGTAATCTCACATCATTAAAACGTTTCTAATTGCCCTCCCTTTTCCTTGTGAGTCTTTTTAGATTGAAATCACAATTGCAGTTTGTTAAAAGCTATGTAGGGGACATATCAAACACGTGGAAGAAAATGCTCTGGCTTGATGGGACCAAGAGGGAACTTTATCGCCCATACACAAACACTGTATGTGTTGGTAACCAACATTGAACATCACCTTGAACATACATACCAGGGGACATGGTGGCAGAGGTATAATGCTGTGGAGATAATTTTGTTCAGCAAAGGTGAAAATGGATGGTGCTAATTACAGGGAAATTATGGAAGAAAACCTCTTAGAGACTCTAAAAGACTTGAGACTGGGACAGAGCTCTGCTTTCCAACAGGAAAACAACTCTGAATTTATAATCCTGTGCTAAAATGGCCCAGTCAAAGACAAGATATAAATGCAATTAAGATTCGTTAGATCGATGCTCTCCATCCAATTTGTTTGAGATTGAGCTATTTTCCAAGGAGAGCAACATTTTATTCTCTAGATGTGCAAAGCTGGTAGAGACAAGCTCAAAAGACTTGCTGCTGTAATTGGAGCAAAAGGTGGTTTGACAACACATTGAATTTCATTTTGTTTTGTAGAAAATAAAACAAAAATAGAAAACCTTGTATCATTTGCCTCCCTCTTCACAAATATGCATTACTTTGTGGTGGTGTATCACATACAGTCCTAATAGAATATGTTAAAATTTGTGTTGGTAACATGACAACTTTGTAAAATGGTTTAAGGGGTGTGAATACTTTTGCTAAGTTCTGTAGATGTAAATGGGCAACATTCGAACATAGATGATTAAAAGGATTTATAAGTTGTGCTGTGGCAAGCAGTAGTAGCTGGATCGTGTCCAAATCAAATTGTGCTTAGGGCTACTTACAACCTTGAGCCAGCTCTGCCTTGTCCTTGTAAATGAAAACAATATGCAAGGGTGTAGGTTCATTTAATATGTCACAGGAACAACATAGGGTCTGGGCCAACAATAACCTGGCTAAGGGACATGATGTAGATCACTGTCTATTGGAAAAAGGAAATAATAAGCAGCTATAATGGAAAAGGAAAGTGCGGACCTGGTTATAGGAGATGTGCTTTCCAGTATAAAGCTTATGTCCTTTATCTGCCAACAAGATGCTGGAATCAGTGACTTGAGAAAGTAATAAAAGGAACATGTTTTTTTAGTCTCTAAACATTTACTTTTTCATTTTTTCTAACTGTACAGAACCCCCCCCCACTCCCAATCAATGTATTTCCACAGTTTATGCCTTATGTTCACTGAATAATAAATAAGTCTGCTTGAAACATAGTCTAAAGGTTTTTAAATGATGTCAAGTTTTGCAGCAACCAAAATGGAGTTCATCAGATAAAACGAGTGAGAAATTATGCTTTCAAGGATGTAAGATCGACCACAAATAAGAATGAGTAATGAAAGTTATTACACAATACATTTCGCTGAAAGTAACCGCAGCTCCCTCTGGACGAGAAGTACTGTTCCACCAAAGAGACACTTTCTGATAAATGTGCTAATGGTGTCATTTTTATAGGATAATCTTAATCGTCCTTCACCAACAAAGCTGACATTGGTTCAATTTTTTTCTAATGTGCTTCTGAGTGCTGACACCACTCTGCAGTCTTTCATGTCTTCAACAATATGACACTTTTATCATTCTTTTATATGTGATGGGGGCAGTGAAAGAGGACACAAAGACTGTGAATGAGGAGCTCCATTTTCAATCTTCTCTTGCTGAATCTGAGGTGCTCTTTGGCCTTTGAAAAATGCATCAGTGGAAAAAACTAGGGTGAGATTAAACTGTGTCCGTCAGCTGATAGACACTCTGGGAAGTTTATTGTTGTTAAATGAAAGGAAAGGGCTTACATGCATGGGGAGGTAAAAGTGAAATAGCAGCAGCCAAAATAATCTTTTAGCATATTCGTTTTTGGTTAATATCAAGAGCAAACTACTTAATAAGTATTGAACTTAGTCTAGTGAAAAGCTTTGACACAGCTAGCAGGGAACAATGTTTGATCAAATGTGCTCATTGGTATTAGGGTCTGCATAATACAACCACACTTGATCTAGATAATTAAAAAGGTTAAAATCATGTACTGTATCTCAACTGTTTTAACATGATTTTCATGTAATATATACCAGCCAAAAATGTTAGTCATGTAAGCTTTTAGTTATTGTTTGAATCTAGGGATAATAAAGATAAAGACAAAAGAAGATAAAATGTTAATGCTAACTTCTTTGTTGATAAAGGATATTTCTCAGGATACTTTACACTGAGAAACTAATATTTAAAACAAGAATTTCAAATGCAAGAATGCACTGGAAGGCAGCATCGGAGGGCCAGAGAGACCCTCCTTGAGGTGCGTGTCGTAGAGACCCCCTCTCCATCCCATTATTGAGTGTCTGTTGTGTGCTTTAGTGACATTTGGTAAGGTAAGGTAAGGTAAGGTAAGGTAAGGTAAGGTAAGGTAAGGTAAGGTAAGGTAAGGTTATTTATATAGCGCTTTTCAGTAACGAGACGATCAAAGCGCTGTACATACAATTACAATACAATCACAAAGAAAATAAACACAGATACAAACACAGAAAAACAAATCAAATGATACTACAATCCTTCTAAGAAATCTAAAAATCTATGAATCCTTCTGAGAAATCTAAAAATGTCTGGCCAACATTACAATGATGCAGAAAACATTAATAATCCTTAGGGTTTTACTGGTGAGAGCTGATTCTAAACCAATCTTTCTAAAGAGGTAATTGTATCATTAAGTTCTCTATGTAAGGGTAAGCATCTTGTGCTAAGAGAGAATGATCCTTGGGTTCGCTGGTATGAATGCAGTTGTAGTCCAATAATAACAGTCATTTGCATCCATTGAAATTTAACTAAGCAATCACTGAGTTCTAACTAAGGAAGCTGAGTCACTGGTGTACAAACAACTTTTGTTCAAATTTTTAAGAAACTAGTATTATTTTCCTTTCACTGGTAAATCTAAAAACCTATGAAAAGGAGAAGAAATTAAGAAATGAAATCCACATTTAGGTCAAAAATAAGGAGCATGGGAAAGCAACACACATAAGCAAAGATTTTGCAGGGGCATGGTGGACTCGTGAAGGTGCCAATATTTAAGTATGATCATGAGTGCAAAGAATTAGACTGTCAATACTGACGAAGGTGCCATTGTCTTTGAAAGAGATGGAAGTTTTATCAAACGGCCATACAGTTCAGTTCACAGATGAGGGAGGTTGCTGGGGAAGAGCGTCGTTTTTACAGAACATCCAGGAGAAATGTTTTGATAAGAAGCCTGGGTAATACCCAGTGATTATAAAATCACCTTAAGAAACAACTTTTTACAAATCTGATACCACAGCATACAGTGAGATCCCAAGTTAAGCTAGGCAATTAATGACTTTTGGATATGTGGAAAATGTGTTGCATATGTACCAGTGATCTTCCGCTTTATCCGGGAACAGGTCGCGGGGGCAGCAGACTCAGCAGAGACACCCAGACACCCCTGGGCCTGGTCCATAAAAGTTATGAACAGGACAAGTGACAAAGGGCAGCCTTGCCAGAGTCCAACATGCACCGGAAACAGGTCCGACTTAGTGCCGGCAATGCGGACAAAACTCCTGCTCTGCTTGTACAGAGACCAAATGGCCCCTAAGAACGGGGCCTCCCACCCCCACTGTAAACAGTGTTGGCGAAGCACTGCTTCCCCCTCCTGAGGCGCCGGATGGTTTGCCAGAATCGCTTCAAGGCCAACCAGTAGTCCTTCTCCATGGCCTCACCAAACTCCTTTCAGGCCCGAGTTTTTGCCTCTGCCACAGCCCGGACCACGGCACGCTTGTACCCATCAGCCGCCTCAAGAGTCCCACAAGCCAACCACAGCCGATAGGACTCCTTCTTCAGCTTGACAGTGTCCCTTACTGCCGGTGTCCACCACCAGGTTCGGGGATTGCCGGCTGCAGCCACGGGCAGCAGCATCGAGAACAGATGCGGAGAACATGGTCCACTTGGACTCTATGTCTCCAACATCCCCCAGGATCTGGTCAAAGCTCTCCCGAAGGTGGGAGTTGAATACATCCCTGGCCGAGGGCCCTGCCAGACATTCCCAGCAGACCTGCACTATGCGCTTGGGCCTGCCAAGTCTGTCCAGCTTTATCCTCTTCCAGCGGATCCAACTCACCACCAGGTGGTGATCAGCGGACAGCTCAGCCCCTCTCTTCACCCGAGTGTCCAAAACATGCGGCCGAAGGTCTGATGATACGACAACAAAGTCAATCATCAAACTCCTGCCTAGGGTGTCCTGGTGGCAAGTGCACTGATAGACACCCTTATGCTTGAACATGGTGTTCGTTATGGACAATCCGTGACTAGCACAGAAGTCCAATAACAAAACACCACTCGGATTCAGATCAGGGAGGCCATTCCTCCCAATCACACCTCTCCAGGTGTCACTGTCGTTTCCCGCATGGGCGTTGAAGTCCCCCAGCAGAATGATGGAGTCCCCGGGAGGGGCTCTATCCAGGGACAAATCCATGGTCAGCAGGGCAAAGATATTTCATGAAAGAATCACACACTACTGTTAAACAACCATAAAAAAATATATATCTTTATATATCTTTTTTTTCCAACAAATTTACATTTTTTTCCCCAAACTGTTAGGACTAAAACTCCCCCAGGTCCCCAAAAGGATATATATATATACATAATTTCCAAATAAAACATGTTCTTTTTCATGTCCTTTTGCATCTTTCATTTATTCAGTAACTCACTGCAGTAACCCAGTTTCTAACACACACACACGCACACACACCCACACAAACAATTTCTGCTGAGGCTGCAATAGTTAGTAACACTTCATATCAAACATCTGCCTCCCATGTGTCAGATTCTTCTCCCCTCGTGATCATCTCCTTCAGTTGAAGTGCATATGGCAGCAAGTTTGCATGGTTTGTTAGATGTGTGTGTATGTTCGTGAGTAATTATTGGCTAAAAAGTGCAGAACTACAGGGGTTGGACAATGAAACTGAAACATCTGGTTTTAGACCACAATAATTTATTAGTATGGTGTAGGGCCTCCTTTTGCAGCCAATACAGCATCAATTCATCTTGGGAATGACATATACAAGTCCTGCACAGTGGTCAGAGGGATTTTAAGCCATTCTTCTTACAGGATAGTGGCCAGGTCACTACGTGATACTGGTGGAGGAAATGTTTCCTGACTCACTCCTCCAAAACACTCCAAAGTGGCTCAATAATATTTAGATCTGGTGACTGTGCAGGCCATGGGAGATGTTCAACTTCATTTTCATGTTCATCAAACCAATCTTTCACCAGTTTTGCTGTGTGTATTGGTGCACTGCCTTCAGGATACAATGTTTGAACCATTGGATGCACATGGTCCTCAAGAATGGTTCGGTAGTCCTTGGCAGTGACGCGCCCATCTAGCACAAGTATTGGGCCAAGGGAATGCCATGATATGGCAGCCCAAACCATCACTGATCCACCCCCATGCTTCACTCTGGGCATGCAACAGTCTGGGTGGTACGCTTCTTTAGGGCTTCTCCACACTGTAACTCTGTGGGAAAAACAGTAAAAGTGGAGTAATCAGAGAACAATACATGTTTCACATTGTCCACAGCCCAAGATTTGCGCTTCTTGCACCATTGAAACCGACGTTTGGCATTGGCATGAGTGACCAAAGGTTTAGCTATAGCAGCCCGGCCGTGTATATTGACCCCGTGGAGCTCCCGACGGACAGTTCTGGTGGAAACAGGAGAGTTGAGGTGCACAATTTAGCCTTGAAACCTCCCACACTAAAATGACAGGTGTTTCAGTTTCATTGTCCAACCCCTGTATATGCATGTACTTAGAAAGAGAGCAGCACTTTTCTGTAATTTCAGCAATCATTCAATTCGCTTACAGGTTTTTAAATCTCAGGTAAAACTTACATTTACGGATTTAGAAGTTTGGAAGATGCTTTCTATCCTTCAGATCACAACCGATAATGTAATTAATTGCATGTCTCTATAAAGAAACTAAATCAACACTCCAATCACATTGCATATTTTAGAGATTCAAACATCAGCCATGATGTTTTGCCTGATGTTTAAATATATTTAATTAGAAGGAAAAAAACTAGTGCCTTAGCTTTTTTTAACAGGTATTGAGAAAAATGAGGCAAGATTATTTTATATAGCAGAAAATACACAAACAAATTATGACATATATCTCTCTGTATAAAGATCAATGAAACTTATAATGCCAAAATTTCCATATGTATCTGCTTGAAATATTTATTTTGTTCTCTGTGAACTTGATTGATTTCTAAAAATGTATTTCCTCATGTATTTCATAATATTATAATAATGTTTGACTTAACATTAGGAGGTCTGAGGGATGAATGTTTTGCTGACTTTGGGAGTCCAGCTAACTAAAAGGAACATACTATGTCGTGTCACAGAGGCCATGAAGTCACACTATAGAGCCAATAACAAAGTAATCCATTTTTTTGCCAGCAAAATAATATGTTGTATTAAGCTTCCATGGACTAATCAGTCAAAACATCATCATATCACACCTAATACTGAGTATCTTATCAAAACACATGTGTTCAGACATATATTCAGACCATGGAAAAAGATAATGTGAGATTTTCTGTCAAAAGGTTGGTCATAAGAAAATCTTTTAACTCTATTGGATTTCAAGATAGGATTTTCTTAGGGACTTTTGGGACATCCTAGGGAAATTGTAGTTTTTTTTTGTTTTTTTTTAACAGACCAGAGTCTTTTTTTATGTTCTTTGAGCCTGTCTGTAGCAGTATGCGTTTGGGACATTACTGTCTTGTTGAGAGGGTTGTATCTGATAACTGTTATTGGAATATATGTGCAGGGTGTTGATAATTAGTAGCAAGGTTTTATATACATAGCAAGTGTCCAAGTGATCCCCATATAACTGCCAAGGTACAATTTTACCAGCAGAATGCTACAGTCATATTAAAGAAAAAACATTCTCTGCCAGTCCTAGGGTTTTAACAAATACATGATCTGCTGCCTCATGTATATACAAACACAGATGTTGTTATGGTTTGTAAGGTTGTAGCAGAAATAGAGTGCAAACAAGAGCTTGGGGGCTGAAGTATTTAATAATATAATATGACTAAAACATATAGGCAAAAGGAGACTGATAAACACAGAAAACACAGAAGAAAACACAAAGGGTCTACAAATCAAAAGGGAAGAAGCCTTAAACTACATAAGAAAATAAATTGCACAGAGAACAGAACACAAGAAATAAATAAGAAATTAAACCCAAAAAGTGAACTTATATGTCAAGACCCTAACAATGATCACGATCAACCTAGAAATATGGCAACACCTGAATAACAATGGCAACGCACAACTGATCAGAATACAAATACTAATGAAACAAAACAAAACCATAAACACCCATGGATCACAACGGATGTACTAACTGCTATGTATACATAAATATAAGCACATTTCCCATGTACATCCCAATGTAGAATTGAGCGCACATGAGGTAATATCAGATGTCTACCCTGAAATGCCCTCATTTCTCTATGAAAATCTATGTAAATGTGCCATACTCGTTTGATTTTCCTCCCTGCGTGATCATAGATAATGTCCATGCCTAGAAAGAGGGATTGTGTATGAATCCGTAAAGATGTGCATAAGAAGGATTAATTTTAGAACAATAAATGAATGTATTCACCAAGAAGCCACCCACCCTGCATCAAGCCAGATTGTAGTCTGTTACCAACCATTCTGTTTTCACAATGAATGAACCAGGCCACCTACCCACAATGTTTGCTAGTCACATTTGTGCATCATGTAAAATTTTTACAATTATTCAAATGAAAATGCTTTGCATTTACATTAACATAATCATATTGTGATAGAAGAACCATCCTAAACGGCTGCCTTAACAGGGAATAAGATCTATGGGCACAGTCCCAATCAGCCTGTCAGCTTCCTCTGAAATGCCTCTATTGCCAGGAACACCAGTGTGGTTAGCAGCTGTATGGGTATGGGCAGTTCATAGCAATAGCCATGTCACATTCTAAGACCAGGCGGCAAACATGTCAGCGGTCATTTTGTGGCAGAAAACCATCAAATCAAAAGGCTGAAGCTAGTAATGATAAAGGCACCACTTGTAACGTCCACTCACATAGACACAAATAGGTGAATGTATTGATTATTCATTTGTGAACAATAATTGTTTTTATGTCAAATAACAGTTTCACCATAAACTCTAAGTTTTGCCAACCAGCCAATAATTGTACAAACGTGTATGCCGGTCATAAATTTGACATGGGGCTGCACACATTTCCACGATCAGGTTTTAAAATTCCACCAGGTTCTACAATGATTCATCTAATGTCATGTGTAGCATAATATACAACCTATATTCCTATTTCTTGAACACAGTCAAAAAAGAAAACTTTGTGAAAAATTAAAAACAGGTTAGATACATACAGATAGATAGATACAGTTTTGTTTAAAACTTTACTTGTACTCTTGTTTATCTTGGACTTTTGTTGTCGCATTTATCTTCATTCTATTTGCATGTAGTTAGAAATACTTATATGTAGCTTATAAAATTGTTATCTGCACTCGCTTGTTCACATTTTACAGCACTGTTTGTTAGAATGTGCACCAGTCATAAGAGGCAAAGAATATATATTACAGTCAAACTGAAATCTTCATTTTCGACACAATGATTACTCTATAGGAGAGAAAGGTACATGTAAAAGGTCTAAGTGTGTGCATTTATACTATGACGTTACCAAAAAATATAAAAGAAAATTATCTGAAAAAATAAATCAATTGCAAAAGTGTATGTTTGGTGATTAAGCTCCTTGTTTCTCCTCTCAGTTTACACATGTAATAACAAATTAAACCATTAGGTTTCAGCGCACACACTCAACCATTTCCTTCTGCTCCATCCACATCTTTCATCACAGCATTGATTGGAAGATTAGAATCTGCACCTTCTGCTGTTTTCCATTGTTTTTTCTTTATAGAGAAACCTTACACAAAAAGCAACAGCATGTGGATTGTTATCTGCACAAACCACAGACTTCAGGATGTCGCAAAATAAAGAACAACACTGTGTTGCCCTTTATTTAAATATAAATTACACAGACTTGAAACCATCAGAGAGAAGAAATGGTGGAAATGACGGGTCAGGCCATCTGAGAACTAATGAATTAAAGTCACAGGTTCACCAATGCACAGCTTTATCGGTTTGATTTAAAAGTTTTGATCTGGTACTAATTAAATAAAAAGACTACTTTTTTACAGGAACTATGATTAATATTTGAATGTACTTACTTCCAGTGTTCCTGCAGAGAACTCTAATAAGCCACTAAAGGGCGACATGTGAAGTGTGAGAGAATGGGTGCTGGAAGACAGGGTTTCACTGCTTTAAAACAAAGACAAAACATGGATTGGAACTTTTAAACATTTTTTTGGCATCCTTTGTTAGCAAATAACATGATTAGCATGGCTAACTGTAAGCATAACTCTTTGTGTTTTCCTGAGAAAACAGTACCTTTCTTTACTTTGCATTTTTTTTCCAAATACAGCATGTTGTCCATGATGGACAGAGGTTGAAAGCTAAAATAATATAAAAAACAGAGAGCAATTTTCTTTTATTACATTCAGTGTTTCTGATATTTACTGAAGTCTTAGATTCACTGATCAGATCCAACTTTGAATTTCTAGCTGGCAGGCCATCAGTCAGTGATTCTTCTCACCAGTCAATTTCTCAGCATTTTTATATAATGTTTATATATATGCATTTTTATATAAAGATTATGCTCTTTCTCAGTTTTAAGCATTCTTCCTTAATAAATAAATTACATATAAATGCTTTTCAGCTAATACATGATATAAATAATGAAAAAAAAAGTTTAACCATAGTTTCATAATCATGGGTGTATAACATACAAGTGAATATATGATGCTTTTGGAAATACTTTCCTAGATTTCATTGCCTTTATCTAGGTCCAGCCTTTGTTTAATCTTTTCATTTCCGAACTTAAAGATTTATGCAAAGGAGCCGATCCTTGTTTTGTGACAATAGTAATGGTCACCGCTGTTTTCTTGCTATAAACCTGTGTGGCATGGAAAAAGAAATGAATGAATGGGTTATTCCATAAATGTTTATTTGAGAGACTTGTAGGTCAGTATGTCATGGCCTTTTCTAAATGATTTGTTATTTATTATTACCTAAGATGGGTTAGGAGCTAAAGTGCTATCAAGGTATTATAAATGTTGTTTCTGCAATCTCAGGAGTTTTTATATCACAGAAACGTCTTTGTCGGGGCCCATAGGTGAAACCTGTTCAATATGTTTGTTAGATGTCTGTTAGATGGGTTTAATTTCAGTCGGTTTTTTTAGACAAAAATATTTTTCATCATAGCTTTTCAGTTACAATCTCAGCAGTAGAAAAGCTCACAAGAAAAAAAACAAGAAAGTGTTGTACAACCTGCTATAAAACTTTGACAAGTCTGAAATTAAAATCTCGGTGTTAATGCAAAAAAAAAAAGTTTTATTTTACACTTTAGATAATTTTTTTGCTATCTTTTATAATATGTTCACAATTCTAACACTTTTCTTTTAACACAAAACATTGTAAAGACAGGGCTGCACGGTGGCGTAGTTGGTAGCACTGTTGCCTTGCAGCAAGAAGGTCCTGAGTTTGACTCCCGGCTGGGGGTCTTTCTGCATGGAGTTTGCATGTTCTCCCCGTGCATGTGTGGGTCCTCACCGGTTACTCCGGCTTCCTCCCAAAGACATGCCTATTAGGTAAACTGGGCTCTTTAAATTGTCCTTAGGTGTGTGAATGAGTATGTGCATGGTTGTTTGTGTGTTGCCCTGCGATGGACTGGCAACCTGTCCAGAGTGTACCCTGCCTCCCGCTCATAGACTTCTGGAGTTAGGCACCAGCTTCCCCACTACCCACTATGGAAGAAGCGGTATAGAAGATGACTGACTGACATAATTTCAGTCTTTTTGTCTCTGTGTGAACTGATTTTATGATTGTATTGCATATTTCTTATGTTTTTCACTGACTCATCACAATAATTGGTATATTATATTATTTCATCTCTATGACTTGCAGCATTTTTGTAAATTTTAACATTTTCTTCTGGTTTCTGATGATATGACATTTTAGATATTTGTTCAGATACGTTGACACATTCACATTGTCCTCTTCAGGTTGGAGGGGAGTTCCTGCCTCAAGTGGAGGAGTTCAAGTATCTCGGGGTCTTGTTCACGAGTGAGGGAAGAATGGAGCGGGAGATCGACAGATGGATCGGTGCGGTTGCCGCAGTAATGGGGGTGCTGTGCCGGTCCATTGTGGTGAAGAGAGAGCTGAGCCGAAAAGCGAAGCTCTCGATTTACCGGTCGGTCAAAGTTCCTATCCTCACCTATGGCCATGAACTTTGGGTCATGACCGAACGAGATCCCGGATACAAGCGGCTGAAATGAGGTTCCTCTGTTGGGTGGCCGGGCACTCCCTTAGAGATAGGGTGAGGAGCTCAGCCATCCGGGAGGGGCTCGGAGTAGAGCCACTGCTCCTCCACATCAAGAGGAGCCAGTTGAGGTGGCTCCGACATCTATACCGGATGCCTCCTGGACGCCTTTCTCGGGAGGTGTTCCAGGCACGTCCCACCGGGAGGAGGGCCAGGACACTGCCCAGGACACACTGGAGGGACTATGTCTCTCGGCTGGCCTGGGAACGCCTTGGGCCCCCCCTGGAGGAGCTGGAGGAGGTGTCTGGGGAGAGGGACGTCTGGGTGTCTCTGCTGAATCTGTTGCCCCCACGACCCGGTCCCGGATAAAGCGGAAGACGATGAGTACGAGGTGTTTCAGGGTTTTTACAATATTATAACAAGTAAATTCCAACTCTTATTTGTTATATTTTGCCCCTCCTCGTGTTTTTTTCTAGGACCCTCATGCAGGCACAACCACAGACAATAATGAAAAGTTGAATGAATGAAGGAATGGATGATTCTTCTGGGTTCAGGAGAGAAATCCAGGATGGCGGTGAGGAGGAGAGGTAAGTGTTTATAGCACTGTTTGTGATGAAGCTGAAGGAAAGGGCAGATTTCTTACTTTTGATGAGATCGGGGAGATTCCACTTAAGAGGTGAGTATACCAACAACGGCGACGACAGTGACACATAACATAGTGCTTAAGATTCTTCCACTTTTGAAGCTTTTGTATATTATTATCAACAAGTGTTGACATGTCACATAATGGGAGGTACCAATGTATTTAAAGATGGTGACTTTGTATATGTATGTTGTAAGACTGAACAAGGGCAGTGTGCCTTAAACATCATTTGATGAAGTATTAAAGTATCATTATGCAAGCTCTGTTTGGTGTGTGGATCTGTTTTAGGATAATCTACGTAGAATGTATTTGACCCAGTGGATTCTGTATTTGGATTTGAGTAGAAAATCAGAAGTTAAGATTTCTAAAGTTTCAATTCATTATTCCTTCATCTTCTTTTGTGTTCTTTTAATGTATATATAAACATGTGCTCTGTAAATAAAACTGACACTGATTACATCGCCATGCATACTTATGATACAGGTTACTGGTTTAAGATACAATATAGCAACTACTCTCCAAACGCTGAGTGGCATTTCTCCGAATCCAAGGTCTATGCTATGTCAGTGAGCTCTTCCTGAAAAAGGATTTTTCTATCCATTTTGTGAGCCTTTTGATGTGAACATGATCCATAGGTGCACTGCAATGCTGTTAATAGAACATCATGGCAGATTTTAAAAACTGCAATCAAAAAACCTTAATTTGGTTTTATTTTTATGCTGACAGTTCACAATCTATGAAACATAATTTCTGAAAAGAGCTTGGTGTTTATGCCGAAGCAAACACTTATCAACAAAGATGAAAAAGATGACCCTGTCTTGCCTATTTGTGATGTGTCGTAAAAAAGCTCACTTTAACTGAAACTTGTAAATGTTTGGCTCTGTAAAAATATTGTATTTATATGCAAACACTCATAAAACAGTATTTGAATGAGACAGAATATTAAGTACCTAGAACAAATTTGGTTTGCACACTTGAGGGTGGCTGTTCTGTAAATCAAATCTCACAAACTTTATATAAGATATGTAACATATTAGTAATTAGTTTTGTAGTAGATCAGAATATATATATATATATATATTATGTGTGTGATGAGTTAATTCTATAGGTATGAATATTTATAGTGTGTATTTACTGTGTGTAGGATAACGTAAATAGAGATAGGATCAAATTTTCACTATGTAGGTTGACTAGCATGGCCGTTCGTCACATTATGAGGATTCTTTTCTTTATTCTTGTTTTGTTTTCTTTGTTAATATGTTTTGCTAAAATGTTCAAAAAAGCTTTGACTGATTGATTGATTGATTCATTCATTCATCATCTTATATTTTACTTTAATGTGTTTTTACGTTTGAAGTAAGAGGCAAGGCATGTACAAGGAACATACATTGGGACTTTCAGCATCCATTTTATCATACCCAGACAGTTGAAACCAGTCAGTGATATATTTCTGTCTAAGCAAGCTTCAGACACACCAGCCCCTGCAGCTTCAGTCAGTTGGGGTTAAATAATATAGAGCAGATGAATCACAAAGTGAACACAGGATGGCACCGTGGGTGAAGGGACTGTGAAGTAATCCAGGACCTCCCAAGATGTGACACTGGGTCTTATAGAGAGCCGCCACACTCCAATGGGCATCTATATTAGATTCAGGCAGCGACAGTGGGGCACATTGAAACCTGCTGCATGATGAAATCAATCCAGCTGAGTGAGATTTGAATAACCTGCAGGAAGTCGGACAAAGCAGAGCCAGCAGCTGACATGTGGCGGGTTTAGCTGGCTGTTAGCTGAACTACTGCACCGAGGAATTTTGATGGACAAGTTTACAGCTCCAAAGAAACTATATTGTCTATTTTTTGGGTGGGTTTTTATGAAGGCTTTTTTCTTCCCTTGGCCAAGTATAATTATTGAATGCGGGGATCTATAGTGTGGAATTTACTCTACTGCCTCAGGGGGTTTTACAATTGCATAAATTTACTGAGAATTACTAGTACAAGACCTACTGTTTGGCACGCACATGTACCGTATGTCGTTTTAAACTTGTAGACATGTAGAATGTTAAGTGCAAAGCTAAAGTGTGGTACTCTATTTTCTACTGTGCAACGTTAGAGTGACATCATACAAGGCAGAGTTTGAGGAATCCTCACAATCAGTAAAGTCTGACAACATTAAAGTTTCTCACCCACCTACAGTGAAGATGGAAACAATTTTAGACCAAGCTAAAGGTTTTTCTCCACATATTTTAACAGCAATAAGATATGTAGCTTGGTCTACGTGGAAACTTAATTACCTACCACTACTACTCACTACTTACTTGGAATGACATCAAGTTGAATGTAAACACCACTGGTATGAAGAAAAATAAGCTGACGTTAAAATAGATAATATTTAACCAAACCTGAACAACATGGGAGTGTTTAGTCAAGAAGTAATTCCCTGACAGGTGCACTTATACAATGCGTTCAATTACAACTCATACACTGGATTATGTATAGTCATAGTCAATAAATTAGAATAAGCATTCTGGTGAGGCTCGTTTGTCAGAGGAAATGTACCTTTTAAAAATATAAACCTTTAAGCCAGTATTAAACATAATTTTCATTTAGCCCACATTTCTGATTAGAAAAACCTTTATTTACTGGTCTGGTGTAATATTCTAATCTTAAAAGTCATCTTTTTAGTTGTTGTAAGCAGAAAGGCATAATAATTAACAGAAAGAAGGGCTTGAAAATGTCAGTCTGTGTGGAATTTATCAATAAAATGTGCTTGATGTAGTGATGGAGCCACAAAATAAATGACCTTTTCAATAATATTCAGATTTATTGAATGGGTCTGCATATTAAACAACTCCAAAGTGATTTAAACAATGATGATTTTAATTGAGAAAATCAAACCATACCTCCAGTAAGTCACATTCAGAAAAATTAAAAGCCGAATGATAGAGCAACGCTGGTATCTGTTTTTAAATGTCAATGGGAAGTGAGCACCTAGATCAGCATCTGTGGAAAGGTGGACATCAAAAGAAAAAAGCCATACTTTGTGATGAGGCCTTTTTTTAAAGCCCTCTTTATTTTAGGGTTTATGTCAAATAGGGCCCAAGTCAGGACTAATCAAAATTCTAAAAATAGTAATTTAATTATTGTTCACTATGTTTTGAACTTTTACTTTATGACTGTTGTCTGCTCTATAGGGGTAAGTACTACTTTGTTTGTGTGTGATATAAATGTTGACCTTAAAAATGGTGTCCTCTTTAAACTGCACTATATTATGACTTGATTAAATATGCCTGTGAATTTTGAACCAAACTTATGTTTTTCGGCGAGCTTTCTGTGTTGATAATAGCAGAACTGAGTGGGGTCGCTGGTGCAGATCAGGTTTTTACAGTCACACTGTGGTGTATTTGCCTTGTGTTTCATGAGTGTAAAAAGCTACAGCATCGTCCTTCTTTGCATTTAACATTGCAGAATGCATAGTTTGATCACCAGCTAAGTCAGGCCGCCACTGATGTTATGGACATGTTGAAAAACTTTGCAGCATGAGAGCTGTATACCACTGCTACAGGATTTACAACTGGTACTTAAATATCACAGCTGTCAGGATCTGGAGTCATCTGCTGCCTGCTATTAACACTGTTCCAACACTAGGTGCCGCCAGCAGGAGATTGCCAGAGACTACAGGTGTGGCTCATTGGTTCATCAGCTGGGAAGCATAAAGAGGATGGATTGCCAGCATTTCGTTGTCTGAGTGCTTTGCCCTCCGTGGTAATCTTTTGGCCAGCTCTGAAACCTGATTTTTTGTAAGTTTGATGGAAAGCGATTGTAAAGCTTTTTCTGAACTAGAAAAGAAAACACTAACTTCTTCCTGTTACCCGTTCCAGCTGTGATCTCTGGCTGATCGGACCTCGAACCAGACCTCTGTTGTTTTTTGCAGCTCCCTCCTGGACTAGAACTGAACCTGGCAGACTGAGGTCCTTTCCTGACTCTGTGCCTCTCCCTGGCGGATTCTACGTTCCCACCCCCACCAGTAAGAAACGTTGTCTTTTAGGCCTTATTCTGAGGTTCAGTCTCTAACCGTTTTTTCCCCCCTTGTTTCATTTAGTGATGGGGATTAGGTTCACCGCTCTTATAACTGCCTTGCTGAGTTTTCAATAAACTTCAACTAAACTGTTGTTTTCTGAGTGTCTCTGCATGTGGGTTAAATCGGCAATAAGAAACATGACAACAGCAATGAGTCATTATTAAGATTACTTAATCTCATGCAACACTATGCAGAAACTCTGTTTGCACTGAAGAAGATTTGCCTAGGGATATCCGCTGCTTCAAATAAAAGGGAAACAAACGGCATTACTTACTTTCTGATTGATTTGGCTAACAATTATTTAAGCACTTAAGGGCACTCGCATAGCATTTAAATTTCAGATACACATGGCCAGTTGATGCTATGCTATAAAGAAAATTAAATGAGACGGTGATGCTGTGGAGGCAAAAATGTAACCAACCCCATTCTGATGCTGTTGAACACAGCAAATTCACACCCTTCATTTTAATACACAAGCACAATCCAAACAAGTAGGGCTTTATATGCCACACATATACTTTAAAGGTATGATGGGGCTTGATGTTCCACAAAGTAAATTTTATTTCCACACTTTTAGACCACGAAACACACAATTTTCAACATGCCAACATACATGGCAACATAAGAAACAGTGTGACAGCAGCTAAAAATGTATTCGTAGAAACTAAAATAAAATTAACAAGAAAAAAAAGGATCAAATGAATTGTCCAAGGAGACTAATCTTATTGTGATTGTTATCTGGTTTTATTTATAAAGATGAGCTCAGGATAACAAATCAGACAGACATTATAAATAAATGCCTATGTACCAGAAAAGTATGAAAGAGTAGCAGTGTTTAGCATGGACTGCAGATTTCAAATCTCCTCTGCATTCAGTACACCTACCTTGCATTCAATCTTTATCTTCCTTAGTCTCTACAGCCAGAGATATTTTTGTAAATAGGTTAATATCACATTAATTAACCCAAGCAATGACAGCCTAGTCACTTTTTGGGTGTCCCTCTGTGCAGCCAAGTTTTAGATTAACTAGTGCTGCAGTAGGTTCTTTGTGAAAATGTATTTTCGCCTGAGATTTGGATTTGCCAAAAGCCTTCAATTCATTATTCATTTTTTTATACAGGTTTTTACTTGTGATGCAACAGTGGCTCAGTGGAAAGAGTACTCATCTTGCAATTTGAAAATTGTGGGTTTGATTCCACTTTCCTTCTGCCAAATCTCATTGTGCCCTGGGCAAGACACTTAGCCTCAAGATGTGAGTGTAATTAGGTGAATGTGCATTCAGTGTAAAGCGCTTTAAGTGGCTGGCATAAAGTCAGTCTATTTAGCATTTGCTTTTGTCTATATATCTCACATAATTCCTTTTCTTTTTTTCTACAATTCTGAATATCCATCCATCGAAGGAGATTCAGGGGGACTACAGACAATTACCCCATTAAAGCTGTAACTGGGTCAAAAACCATTCAATAGCCTAAGATTTTGTTTTAGCTTTCATGCTTTCAAATATGTAACTGAGACTCAGAGATTAATACAAATTAGGTTAACAAGTAGTAAATAGGGTTAGTGAAATGATTCATAAGCCCAAGATTAAAATAATCAAAAAAACAAATTGTTCATGTCATTATAATGTATATACAGAAATGTTTTCAATTAATTAAATGAATAGAATTGTAGTTTTTAAAGTTGGCTGCTACAAAGGTGACTATTCTCTCATTTACAAAAATGTTGGAACAACCTCTCTTTAAAAAAAAACAACAAAAAAAACAAGCAAGTATCCAACAAGCTGCACACACAGAAGCTGCATAAACCCCAAATAGATTCAGAAACCTTAGTAGAGTTAAAGCTGTAAGATTTCATTCCTTTATATTAAATATTTTAATATTAAATGGTAGAGATTAGTAAGTAACAATATTTAAGAGATCACTTTCTTAAATCATTTCCCAATTTCTTGATGTTATTAATATCACATCTACATGGATACTGTACATAAATTAAGTGGTTTTCATAATATTAGTCTCTGAGAAGGGATAAATCTATCTTGTTAACATCCTGTAATTTTTTTAATTCACCCTGCTTGTTAAATACAGATTTGTGGAACTGAACCTATAAAAACACTGATCAGAGTGCCTTTAAAATCTGGAGAAATTACTTGCAGAATGTGAGCAGCTTAACCAGCGCTCCGACTTGCCAGCACATTCTTCTTCAGGGGCGAGCGGGTCCTAACATCATTACAATTAAAAAGAGGTGGCTGCAAAGCTTACCAAGCATGAGTTTGTGTCTGATCCCCCAACTTTAGTTTATTTGGTGTATTTACATGTGTTGTTCATGCACTAATAGAGGAGAGTGTAATTAAAGAGGTGGTAAACAGGGCCACCATTTCTCAGACCTTCCCTCATCTCATTATTAATCATCTTATAATTTATCACTTTTAATAAATTGAAGGTTATAAATAAGTGGCAATAAGAGAACTTCAGGACCATGGCCAAAGTATTTTTGCTGAAACACACACTTTGGACCACTGAATGCCTAAATATTGATCTTTTTTTAGTGTAATCCTGATGGAATATATACACACTACCCGTCAAAAGTTTTAGATACACTTTCCCGCTTAATGGGGCTCTTTATTTTCATGACTATTCAAATTATAGAT
This sequence comes from Girardinichthys multiradiatus, assembly GCF_021462225.1. Taxonomy (NCBI): domain Eukaryota; kingdom Metazoa; phylum Chordata; class Actinopteri; order Cyprinodontiformes; family Goodeidae; genus Girardinichthys; species Girardinichthys multiradiatus. Next base: position 34,794,786 of record NC_061806.1, on the reverse strand, counting down.
TCTCGCCAAAAGCAACAAAGCTAGGAATGAACAGACATGGAATTATAAAGTAAACAAAAAGTGTGAAATAACTCTAAACATTTTTGTATTTTAGATTCTTCAAAATAGCCATCCTTTGCTTTGATGACTGCTTTAATCTCTGGGTATTCTCTCCATGAACTTTATCAGGGTGTTCACCTGAAATGGTTTTCCAAAGAGTTTTGAAAGAACTTCACAGAGGTTCATTGAGAGACGGCCAAAGGTTAATAGTACAGTCATCACATCAAAGGGCGGCTAATTTAAGGACTCTAAAATATAACATATTTAAGGTTCCATACAGTATATGTTCATTCACTGTTTTGATGCCTTCGGTGAGAATCTACGTACATGTAAATAGTCAAAAACATAAAGAAAACCATTAAATGAGAAAGGTGTTCTAAAACTTTTGGCCGGTAGTGTATGTGACTTTGAGGTGCAGCATGTATTCTTTGGGAAGGAGACAAATGCTTTGGGGCTCTCCGATGGCAGTGGATTTCTGGCACAGAAGCCAATCTAAGGTATTATTTATATATATATATATATATATATATATATATAGATGAGGCATTAAAATTTTACCTTTGTTTTCGGTGTGAAAAATGGTGACTTATGTTAGTCACGTACCAGTTTAAAGTTAGTTAGTTAGTTTGAAATTGCATATCATTCTTATGGCTTTGGTGAACTAAATGGAAAGATCTCATGCAATGCAAATATGAAACAAAAAGAGGTGAAATGCTAGATGACTAATAACTATCTTTAATAAATGATAATTGGTAATGGTAAGTCTGAGAATAATTTGTTTGGTCCTTTTAAGACACAGACAACTCTTCCATTTAAAGCTGTTGTTATTTGATCTACCGGTCTAATGCCAGTAATCTAGGTGTAATCTTTGATGTTAGCAACAATTTGGTAAGTACATCAACTCCGTGGTTAAAAGCTCTTTCCTACAAATAGGAAATATTTCTGTGCTCAAATCAGTCTTATTTATTGATGACATCAAGGCAGTTGTCACCACATGAACCACTTCCAGATTAGACGATAGTATCTCTCTTTAACTTGGCAACACCTCAGTTGTCATGCCTGCAGCTTGTGCAGAATTCTGCTACCAGACTTTTAACTGTTATGCAGAAAAGAGCCTGTGGTTAACAACTCGTACTGGGAGAGGGAAAGCGGTAAAAGGCCTTTTGGATTGTCGTGGTTGCAGACTTTTTACTTAGACTTTTTCAATAACATTACATTACTTTAGAGAGATTCTAATGTATTCGATGCCTCCTCATATACAACATGTACCCTTAAGCATAGCAACAGCATGTCACATGCTGGAAATGTCTTTGGGAAATAAGATGTTTGTCAACCAGATGCATTCTCAGCTTTTCAAGTGTGTTTTTCTCCTTTTGAGCAATACTTGCCATGAGGCTATATGCGACCAGGTGCTTCATACTGTGATGCAGTGCAGTATAACTTGACCAGATATCGTCTGTCATCATAAGATGTGAGATGATGGGAAGCAGCATGACATCGTGGGTCATGATAGAACATGACATGTCATGGAAATGTCTCACCTGACATCTGTTATCTAACCTACAGGACCGCACAGCTTTATTATCTTGATACTTGGCATATCATCACACTCCAGGCCCAATCAATGATTAGTCGGTTCGTGTTCTGTTCAGGTTGACCTCAGCTTGAATTACAGCCCTCCATAAAGAAAATTCAGGCCTTAGGGAAAATAGCTATAATAATCTTGTTGAGACTTGTTTCAAATCAGCCTTAAACTGCAGAACAGATCAGATGAATTTGATTTCTAACCAACAAAAAGTCACCAAATGCTTGTGGTTATTCAACATGTTGAAAATAATCTGAGCAGTAAAAGTGAAAAGATATACAGACGAATGGATGAGCAGATGGACGGATGAAGAGACAGACAGTGAGTCAGTGCAGATAGAGGGAGATTAATTGGCTCAGTGACATTTTAGGAGCTTATTTTTTGACAGATTTTTCTTGAACAGTAATCTATCTTCTGGTTCATCCATTTGTCTGTATGTCTTTGTTCCTTCAAGAATCCATTTATCTATCTGTCCATCCTTTGTCTGACCTATCCCTCCATCTATTGATTCAGTTCTCAATCATTCTACCATCTCTGGCATCCTTCTGCTTCTCTCAACCTATTTATCTACATTTATATCTCTGTACTATTTGCATTTTTTATGGCTGTCTTTTCTTTTTTACAAACATTTGCTTCATATTTATAATAAAGTTATTGCAGGGAATTCTGATTCTGTATCTCCTGCTTAGTCAGATTTTTTATATTCTTTAAATTTCTTCCATTTCACACCTTGAAGTTTTTGTCAGTTTCATTTCTCTCAGATGAACTTTGTTTTGAAATTCATAATTTTTTAACCATGCAAGTCTAACTAAGCATTTTCTAACATTTTCTCCCATTTCCATGTTTTGTCTCATCAGTATGATGTTCTTTTCTTTCCGTCCTTTTAAATTCTTCTATTCATATGTTCAGCTCATTTGTTTAAGTCACAAGTCTCTATCATAAGTCCTAGGAAAGCCACCTTTAAAGTATAGTTTCCATCTGTGATGAACAGATTCTCTGTAGACATCACCAATGAGACAGTCTCTTATTTTATAGGGGTTTAAATTAAACAGCAATAAGAAATTTTTTTTCTGCAAAATTAAATAAATGCTTGCTTTAAAATCTGATACAAAATATGTGAAATCATTTTTTACACTTTTGACTCATTCACACTACCTACTTGACTCCTTACATCAGTTGAAGTCTACCTCTTTAATAACCTTGGCAGACTATTGTGTGTCTTTAGTTTTATTTTTAGTTTATTGCGACATGTTTAAGTAAGTAATGCTCCGACATTGGCTTTCTATGCATCTGAGGCGTGATTTTATCTCAAGTTAAGTTAGGCTGCAACTGATTTATTGCATGCTAAATTTCATGGTATGAGCGGTGCAACCCTTAAATGTCACAATACCAGACATACACAACACTATCAGGTCACTGGACTCCTATGCATTCCAATGACCTGATAATAAAATAAATCAATCCTATTTGTCTTCACTGATAAAGATTCTCTCATCTCAGCATGCCAAATGCTTCCAGTGTTCCAGCACAAAAACAGTTGATTTCTTTTATTAATTCAGCCAATGATTATTTGACCACATTTGGGCAGAATGTTCGTAGAACAGTCTATTTATAGAATAGTGTGAACAGTAGTTGTCTTGTAATCTGAAAGTCAGGGCAAAGGTCAATAACTCTGCATTTACGTCTGAGCACTCTAAATTTTAAAACCTTCATCTCAGCATATATGGCAAAATCAGAAACAGCATGACTGCAGATTAACATTAACTTTTGCAATGCTTCCAGTGAAATTGAGATTCCAATGGAATCTGACTTCCAAATTTATAATGAGGTCAGAGCAAAAATTCACATTAGTTATAACAAAGCACTGAAAAATAAGAAATAGCTATATTCAGGTTTGTTTGCTAAAATAGAATATAATAAATTAAATGTATTGTCATTATGAACTAGGGTACAAAGAAATTATTCAAGACAAAAGAGAAAAGAACACCAACAGTGCACTAAATTAAAATAAAATATAGGAATATGTACAATAAACATGCAGAAATGTACACAATCAGCATAAAATGTAAATAATATAAATACATGTAATAGCTTACACAATTAAAAGAAAGAAAGTCTGATTTTAAACAAGAATATTTAGAATATATATTTCTGTATTCAGCTTCAGTATTTACAGTTTTAAATGTTAAGGTTGGCAGAGCTCTAGAGAACATTTTGAGAAATGCAAATATTGGTAATCTAAATGATTCTCTTTGAAACATTTTCAGTTCTGTATTTTTTTGTTTAGAGTATAATCACACATTCTTTTCCCAGACGTTATTCAGATCTGACACTGTTGGGTCCTGTGATCTGAATGTAATAGACTGTTCTTTTACAACTCAGCCTCAGATTATCAATAGGCCAACACACTCGTGAACCATGCCACAACCCCTAGTCTTTTCCTGCCAAGCTTGTCAATACTGGATTTTTGGGTGTCTTGCAACTACGGCTACTTATATATAAAGTGTGCAACTGGCTGCAACAAAATCTAGATTCTTATTCTTATTCTGGCCATTTAAAATGTTTCTTAGCATTCTTGTTTCTTCATAATTTGTTTTTCAAATATGCTTGATCACAGAATTTCATCTGTACTTTCCAACTTTCCAAAGCTTGTTACAATTTGATGGTGGAATGACAATCAACAAAACTGCATTTTCTTGAACTACTTTAATTTATTTTTTCACTTCTCATTCCTTGTATAACAGATAGTTTATTTTCCCAGATATGCTCAACACATTATATTTTGCAGTACATGCTGGACATGGGTCTTTGTCACAGACAAACAAGAGGAGTCTTCTTTTTTCTTGTCACCCAATACGTAGTAATAATGGAGCTTTTTATGAAGACAGAGCAAAAAAAGCAGACAAAGGACTTCACCCTGCTGAAAACAAGAATATGCTTTTCACAAAGAGAAGGGGGTAGGTTGACATGCTTGGTTGCTGGGTTGGGTGCTTTTCTGACACTTGTGCATTCCCTATACATGTCTTATGCAAACATGACAATGGTTCATATACCTGATTTCTATGTTGAGGCTCTGCACAGATCTTATTCGGGCATATTTCAGCCTTAAGGCTACAACCCAGATCGAGACATAGATGTTTCAAAGACATTATTATTGTAGAATGCATGCGAGGAAAGAGTCACTATAGTTCTGTTTATTTTAGAGCTGCAAATCAAGAAAATAATAGTATACATGAAGATTTATTTACATATTGGTGCTGTACTGGTTGATGGAAACAAAAATGTGTTTCTAAACATTGAAGCTATATAGGCTGTGCACTACTGACAAGATGAAGTTAAGTTGTGAACTTGTCCTTGTAACACAGAGATGACACCGGTCTAACTGGATGTCTTTAGGGCAGATGAGGAAGTTTATATTCTGTTTGTTAAAAAAAGTAATTCAGTTCTACAGGAATGACAACAAAACAATAACCGGAGCTCATAATGAGACCTGAATTTGTAAATGTATTTTAGCAATGCAGAATGTAGCTCAGCTGGAGCATGTTAATAATTATAAGAATTCCAAATGTAGACAGAAGGCATGTTACTATTTATACTACAAACTGTGTATGTATTTAAACTGCTGATAAACATCTAAAAACACAATTTAGATTACTAAAATGTTAATGTTAGCTTAAATATTTTCCAAGTTTAGCCAAGATGTATTTGGACCATTTAGATATTTTTTAGATGTATTTTTTGCCATAAAATGCTAATTAGGAATGTTTAAAAAAAGCTCATAAATGAACCGCCATAACATTTTTAGATTGCAACTGTTAGTGTGAGTGTTAGCCGGAAAACCAATCTCTGTGTCATCAAGGTGAAGTTGCTGAAAGATTTGTCTTCTGCAGGTAGTGGCTGGTCATATCTAGAGCTTCACCATTAACCGAATTACGATTATCGTGTTGCAATATCAATGTGTGCCTTTCCACCCTTACAAAGGGTTGTTTGAATAATAACATACAAAGCAAACAAACAATAAAAAAATGTTCAGAAGTCTCAAATCGCGAGAAGTCTTTGGAGTGCAAGTCTAAGTCAAGTCTGAAGTCACTGTATGTGCGACTTAAGTGTGACTTGAGTAGGAGTCCCAAACTCAAGTCTCCATCTCTGGCATATACGCTGTATATGCATAAATTGTGTTTGGCCATTTGGAAGGCCATACACATCCTTAGGATACAGATTTTAGATCCCACACTTAAAAAAAAAAAAGCATTGAAAATGTAGGTTGATGTCAACTAATAGTCATTGTGGTATTCAGCAATGATATTTGTAGGTGCATATTTTTCTAATATTATGCAGCCCTAGTTGTTACCTCTTAACTGAGCCTAACTATTCTGAATTGTTTCTTTATAAATTAGCATTTTAGGAAATCATAAAAAACTGATTAAATCCATATCTTGGTAAATATCTAGGTTTGAATTTTGTTTACTTTTGCATTTTGCTGCACAGCATGACACAACATTTTTCCAGTTTTCTGTTTACTCTTACATAAAACAACAGGGAATGTTTGTTTATTAAGGTAAGGGTAAGGAAATGCCATCTTATCTGCTTGGAAACAATAAAATACAGCAGACACAAAAGTCTGATAGAGACAGAGTGGAGTCTTTGTGCATTCTGTGTATTCTATAGTATTCTAACAAGATAAAGAAGAAAAAAAACACATATTTAGTCGTAATTGAAATACATTTGTATGCTCTTGCAAACAGATACAAATATTGTGCCTTTTGTTTCCAAGATTCTCTGATGTTGTCCTGGAATGACAGAGAATTGATAAAACTTAGTGTAAAAACAGCCCTTTCGAAAATATGTGCAAACAACAAAGCCCAGAAAGATAAGAGTGGAATAGGCCACAGGGAGGAAAGGGTTTAGATAAGAGAAGCAGGAATGGGCTTAAATACTAATTAAAAGGGGTAAATATTTAGAAAAGGAGTTGTTTTTAAGTCTTTGGCTTGACGAAGCTTTGCAAAGTCTTAAAGTCTGTAAGGTCCTCTTAACCCCTCAACCCGGCACTCTTGCCGGCAACAATGAGGATCCATATGCCTCAGACGATGTGCTGACGAACCAACAGGGTGAAGGCTCGTTGAAATGACAGCTGGGGCTGCATGGATTAGCTAAATGCAGCTAAAACCACTGTCAAAGATTGTCTGGACTGAGCAGCTATCCGTTCCCAAACTGTTGGCCGTAATCCCTATAGTCTAGATTAAGCTCCAACTTGGCTCCGGAAAAACCGCATAACAAAAGTCTCTAATCCTCAGACTCGTATCATATTTAATGTTCTTAAACACTAGCATATTGCCCTATTTCAGCTTGAAGACATATCCATCCTGGGACATGCTGCGTTTGTCTTAACCCTTTGATACAATCAGTAAAAGAACATTAGCAGCAAATATAGGTTGCTATATGATGTTAGGTTACTGTATTTTTATGAATACAGCAGTTCAGAAAAGTTTCATAATGCATGGACAGTATCATTTCGGCATAAGGTTGTGCTGGTGAAAACAGTCCACAAACAAAATGGATTTGGTGTGAACAATTGCATATAATTCAACACAATTTATCCATAAAAAGTCAAAAGTCAAGTTTCCTGTAGGAATTTGGTTTTACAAGAATACCTGTATTTGAAGGAGAAGACCACAAGACCCCAAGACAAATGTGAAATAGGTCCTCTATCAGCTAATTGTTTGGCAAATTAATTAAGCAAATAGTAGGTTAGAGACAATATTTCAGAGGTCTAGATTCTCATTTTCACTCTCAGTGACACTTTTCTGACTCCCAAATCCCCTTTACTATCTTAGCCTCAGAGATTTATGGGAGATGTCCGACCATGGAGCATCACAGCCACCCTGCGGGATTTTAAAGCTTAGTGAAGAAATGTTAACAGCACCTTAAGTGTCTCTCAGAGGGACAGCAAGGTTAAACCCAGGAAAATCTCTGCAGGATATGTGGCTTTTGATCCCACAGGGCAGCGCAGAGGTCCCATCATTCGGACTGCGATCTGACAGCCAGAGGTCAAAGGTTTAGATCCATCGCGGCTCTCCTCCCTCGTCTTGACGACCGGGCTCCATGCTGCCGCAACTAATAACTGTCAGCTCTTATATCACAGCACTGCTGATGATTCAGCGGAAGCCTCACACCACGTTAACAGGAAGACAAATGAGACTGTAAAAAGAGATTTAAGAACAGTTTTATTGCAGCAGAGATGCACTGAAGTGATAAGCAAACTTACACTAGCAGAAGCAGCTCAGTAAAACGTTTTACATATCTTTTTATTGAGTAATTAATGACTAATTAAAGAGTTCTGCTATTAAAACTTCTATTATTACTTGCATTTAATTTTTTTAGTTTAACTGACTCAGTTAAAAAAGAAACTATTTGACATTATTCACAGTTATAGACAGCTGCAAGAAGTCAGCCAGCTCTGTCCTCACTGAAATTATCCAGAGAAAAGGGTGCAGGTAAAACTCAACTCATGTAAAGTTTTGCTACATAATGCTACATGTACATAATTTTGCAAGATTTTAAAATTCTACCAATGGTATTAACTTATTGGGCAACTGTAGATATCAGTGTTGTTTATTTTCACATCAACTCTTTAACTTCCATTTACTATTTTACACAAATGAAAAATGGATTAAAGGTTTTGACTATTTACGTTCTCTTTGTGCACAAAGAACATAAAGGGATTACGCCTCCTTAGCATATAAAAAGCCAGCCTCAAAACATTTTTTTTACTGGGAAATTCTACAATACAAAGAGGCACTTAGTTCAAAAATACACAATCCAAACATAAAACTTCGCTGTGTGTGTAGGGCAACACACCCATAGTGAAAAAAGTCTACAAATGACAGATTTTAGTATCCTTGCAGTGAGACCAATCAAGTTTGCATGTTTGATAATGAGGTGTTTATTTTGGAGCATTTAATTCTGTACTTTAGCCAAACTTAAATTGTACTAAAAGGACAGTTTAAACTGTATTGCATTTATTAGATGTTCTTTGTTAAAGTTGAACTACTTTAAGATCATTTAGGGGTGGGAGGGCTTTGTAGGGTGGAGCGAGAGACTAGAACCATCGTGATTTTCATACAGTACAGCGACTGGCACCTTATCTTCTGGACAACTGGCTTTGTGCTGATTTTGGCTGTTTACACTTAGTCTGAAGGAAAGATTAGCGATCTGATCCTTTAAATGGTTGATCAACAATTATGTTTGAAAGAGTCTTCAGTCACACAGATCCTTATCGATGTCTCGGGTAGATTAGTGTAGAAGTCTACTTGTCAAAGGTGCAGTGTTGTGATTCACTCACAAATACGTGAAAAAGCTTACAGAAAACACAAACTTTGCTAATGTCCAAACAAATGCTTTCCCAAAAGACCACAAACTCAGGTGCAAAGAGGAAAATCTTCTGCAGCCTTTTTGTGTGAACAAAATAATTCACAAACTTTTAAATATAGACTGATGAAAGACCACTGTACTTAAAACAAACCTTCAAAATATTGGTATATGTAACCAGGTCCTGACATTTAAGTGTATTGTGCTGAGGTGTCATTGGAAAAAAAATTATATCTTCTGTCAGTATGTATTTGAAGCCACTAAATGGGTGAACAGACTGTAAAGTGTTTTGTAAAAACCAAGTAAGCTAAAAAGGTGCATCACCCTTCAGAACATTCACAAATGTGGTAAAGATGTTCAAAAACAAATTCTTTTTTACTGCAGTCGTAAATGTTGCGCAAGAAATTTAGAAACTTCTAACATCTGAGTACATTTATTTAGTATGATCAAAACAAACATCCACATTATGAAATAACTTAATGAGCCTAGATCACCGGTGCTGAAGTTCCTCGCACTACTAACAAAGTACAGCAAATAAATGTAACTGAAGCTGTTTTTTTAATTTTTATTTTTATGTTGCTTTCTTTAAGTTGACCAGTGTGTGTAGGAACTTTGAATTAGCACTTACCTGCCTTCAATATCTTACCACTAGTCTCAGGAAGCATGGTAACAAATGTAAAGTAACATAAAATCAAATAAAAACAAATCTCTGAAACTCGCTGTTAGAGAACTGCAGCAAGTTTGCCATCTTGGGATCGCCAAATTTCCATATCCAACAACATAAAACCTGGAGTTCTTAAAGAGTTTTTTACAAAATCTATTTAATTGACTTAGTAGTTGAACTGCAGCTTTCTCTGAAGTCTAGAGGATCTGCTTAAATATTTAATTCAACAGTCTCTGGCCCTAATGCTAGAAAAATACTGCTTATTAAACTCATTATTTTTGTAATGCACTGGTTATGAAAGGCATACATAAATGGCAGTAAACATTGTTGAGTATAAGAAAAAAAGACCAGTTTGGGATTATGACCTTCTTGAATATTAATGCTAAACAAAATTGTTGTAAAGTAATTTTAAAAGGCAAAACCACCACTGAAAATGGACACAGATGAGCACAAAATGGGACAAACATGCCACCAAAAAGACATTAAACAACTGCAAACAAATGCAGAAAAAACACAAGAATTCACAAGGCAAAAACAGATAATTTAATGCCTTCATTTTTTAAGTTTAATAGAATGAGTAATAGAATCAGTACTCTGAAAAAGTGTAATATTTAAAACATGATATCATAAATATAATGTGGAACACTGCTGAGTCTCTGGAAAGATTTTGACCCTGAAAAGAAAACGTCGAGTTAGCAGATTTCCTGTGCCAGGATGCTGCTGTGTCAAATTATATTAGCAAATCTTTGTCAGTGTGTTTGGTTTATTGATTTTTATGTTGCTGTGTTAATGTAAGTGTGGGAATATTTTTGTCCCCATATAAAACACTGCTGTGCAAAACATCAATGCGTATCCAAAAATCTGAAGTTTCAAACATTAAGTCACAAATCTTTCCTTTTTGTGGACAAAGGATTTAAATAGAAGTGTCTTTTTTCCATGTTTCCTCTTAGTGGGTGTCACCACTTAGTGAGAACAAAAAGAGAAAACATTTTATTGATAAAATAATTAAGGACCGCTCTGACTTTTTACATGCTGGTTTAAATAACTATATCTTTAGTCATTCCTTTGAGCTGTAAATTAAGCTTTAACCATGAGGGCCTCATGAGGAGCAATGGGTCAGACTCACAGACATGTGCAAATAACATAAAGTGGGACCCTTCTGCTTGTTCCTCGGATATCCACTACTATCTCTACTGACATGATAGAATCACAGTCTTTGCACATTTGCTTGCTGTAAATCCACCATGTCACAAAGCTAATCTACTGGATTGATATAATCTCTCCGTGGACTTTATTAGGATAGAGTAAACTCATTAACCTGTTAAAGAGACCACTTTAAGATTATTCAAGCTTTGTAACCATCACAATTTGGGTACACTGTGGTCCTAAAGGAATAAACATGGTCAGCGACAATATATAGGTGGGCTATGACATTTAAACAATGCTTAGTGGTCAGTAAGAGACCAAAATGTGTCATACAAATATTGATCCATGCTTTCATGTTTATGGCATATTCTAACCCCACCATTTAAATTTCCCAGCTAGAATAAATACCAATTAGACAAGGTTATGGTTTTCTAGCTGTTACTGTTTTATTTATATGGTGTGAAGAATGGTGCTATAGTTAGGCCTAAATTCTAGTTTAGTCCAAAATTAATCATGCTACTGGCCGAGAGAGGTTAAAGAAATGTTTTAACTTAACTAATATGCTGGTTCTCACTAGATCTAATATTAATGTCTTGAAATATCCCAGCCAGAGTCCTGAACTGAATGTGACAGCAAATTGTTGGTAGGAGCTTAAGATTAGAGTGATGGCAAGCAAACTTTCCAACCTTAAAGACTTAAAAATAAATTGTAAAAATACCAGTGGAAAAGCTGGCCTTTTGCTTTTCAGCCCATCTGCTTCAAGGATCGATGTGTTATGCATTTGGAGATGGCATTCCACTTAAATTTTGTGTAACAAAATGATGTCTAACATCTCAAATTTTCCTTTGTATTTTCCTCTGACCTGTGTCATCCACGAGGTATTTTGAACTGCTGCTCACTGGATATTTTCTCTTTTGTGCACTATTCTTGGTAAACCCAAGAGATGGTTGTGCATGAAAATCCCAGTAAATCAGCAATTTCAGTAATACTCACTCCAGCCTGTCTGGTACCAACAAATGGAAAAATTCAAAGACACTAAAAACTCTTCTCTTCCCCATTCTGATGGTCCGTTTGAAGTTTAGCCAGCCACCATCATCACATCTAATGGCCTGAATGTGTCGAGTTGCTGCCATGTGACTGGCTGATTCACTATTGGGTTGACAAACAACTCAACAGGTGTACCTAATAAAGTGACCATTGAGTGTAGAGGCAAAGCTTTGCATTAACTGCCCATCCTCCATAAGAGAGGGTGATGAAGAAATAACAGCTTCTCTTCACCTCATCTTTAGGTGCTAATTTAAACTATTTGATGAATAGATTAAAATATAATTCCATTGTTAATATTTGTGTCAAATATAATAGCATGAGTTTTGTCTTTTATTGATATTGTTCTGTTCTTTCTGAACACAATTAACAAACACATATGAACATCCTCTGTTTCCAAAACTGTGTTTCCATTATGTTTCCAAACCCCCAATCTCCCCTGGACTGTTTATTTTTATGTAAATTTGCTCTGCTACTCCTCCTCCTATTACGGAGTGTGTGAAGGGAAAAAAAGACTCCCCAAAAACACAAATGCCATGACTTTTAAAAATAAAACAAGAAACGATTCTTTAACAGATTGTTACTCCCTATAACCTTTTTAAAGTCAATCGAAAATCTGTACAAAGGTGTAATTATTACAGGTTTTAGATTAATTTCAAGAATGCAGACTTTTGCTTTTACATGCTCAACCGGATGTGTTACAGCTGTAACTTTTGATCTTTTTTAACATTGGGTACAGTCCGAAATAGCATTAAAGCTGTCCAGATTTGGAGAAAATATACAACATTAACAGGTTTTATAAATTAAACCAGATATATTCATTGGCAATAATGCTGAAATAAAACAGAACAGGGTGCTTCTTTTCATTTAACCTTAAATGTTGGTAACAGTCCACATTTTTTGTGATTAATTTTATTTACTGAATGTTTAAACTCCATAAAGTATTTAGACATAAATGGTTCAAAACTTTAAAATATGAAGACATTAGAGACTGTTAATTCTACTCTAAACTGGTTTTGCAAATCTAAATCTGAATCTGATATATTTTCAAACATTTATTCTAAATTTGTGAATCAAATGCATTTAATTACATTTATAAAGTTGTATTTGAAAATAAACAACTTCCGTGTGACTTCATTGTGAATTCATTGTGCCAGGAGTGAGTCATAAAAAGTTGTAATATACATTCCCCTAGAATCTTCTGGGTTTTTTGCCTCTCAGACTCTGGTTGTTTCTGCCATCTGCATCCTCATCTCAAGGTGACTACAACAAAAGCTGCTGCTGTGAAAACACACACATGAGGACACACATGCCAAACACTGCAAGCACAATGGTTTGCAATCTGATGAGAATTAAGATAACAACACACACAACTTTACACTCAAGCACTCATACAAACACAACAGCGCACATAAACAGATTTGAATCTAAAATATGATTTGAATAATGAGGTCTCGTCTCTCTTATTTTCCCGCACGCAGCAGCTTGAAATTGATTTGCATTAGGAACATAACACTCATAGCCACAAACAACAGATAGGAATTAAGATAGAATAGATCTTTTTCTGACACGAAGATTAAATCAAGTGTGGAATTGTGATAGAATGACACTCCCTCTTGCTGTTTTATTGTGCATTGTGTTGTGTTAGCAACAATGTCACAACATTAAAATGATATTCAGAATGAGGAGGATGCAAAGAAGACAAAGGTAATAAACACGGAAAGGAAGAGAAGATTTGGATGTGGGGAAGTGATGCAAGAATAAAGGAGGAAAGGACAAAGCTGGAAAGAACGAGGATTAAGGGAATGAAGGTGCAGCGACGGGAGGTGTGATGAGATCCGTTTCCTGAATATTCAATGAGCTGGATGGCAGGCTTGAAGGAAGATGTGGTGTAATCAACGCTCTGTTAGTGACGACGAACAAAGACAATCTAAATGATAAATGTGATCGCTGTAGCTGAAATGTGAAACTTTGTCCAGCTCATTATTCAGATTTTATTGTGGTTGCTTGTTTGTGTTTCAGGTACCCACAGCGCAATGATTTAAGCAATTCTTTGTCAAAACAAGTGGTGGAAAATAATGTGAATTGTGATTGAACTCTGGGAAATGTTGCACTCCAAAGGGTCAGGAAGATTAGAAAATGACGGCATTACAGAAGGAATCCTGGAAGGTTTGGGTTGTCTCTGGTTGTTTTCTCCTTCCTTTTCTCTCCCCTCCACTTCCATAGTTGTTCCTATAGTTTTGGAACATCTCAAGGGTAGAGCCTTCAGTCACCCTGCACATCAGATCTACACCTACTCATCAGTCCCTGTGCCTTCAATGTAATGTATTGCATGTGATGGACCAACACCAAGTAGTACATAATTGTAATGTTTCCACTCCACGATAGAGGGTTTTAAAATTATTTCCTCCAGGTTGGGAGTCAGTCAGTCTCTGCCTCAGGTGGAGGACTTCATGTATCCTGATGTCAGTAAGCCCTGAGCCTAAAGGCAAAGCTCTTGATTTACTGGTCGGTCTCATCCTTTTAAGGTTTTTAGGGCATGTCTCACTGGGAGGAAACCCAGCTCAAAACCTGCTGGGGGGGGGGGGGGTTGGATGGCAGGATAAAAGTCTTATAGACCTTAAAAGCATGTAAAAGCATGTTGAGCATTCCCTCTGTAAAACAGCTGTAGGTAAGTCTTGGTTTTGGTTTGGCCTCACCCTCATGGGTCCTTCTTCATGGCTGTTGTCCTGCTGGAGGTTGAGACTCCATCCCAGTTTCAGGTATTTTGCTGCTTCTAAAAAGTTTTCTTTCACGATTGCTTTACATTTAGCTCCATCCATCTTCTCGTCATCTCTGACCAGTTTCCTTGTAATTGACGAAGAATAACATCCGCACTGCATGATGCTCCCAATACCATGTTCAGGTTACCTTCTTGCACATATTTGCTTTGCACCCTATATTTCCATCAAAGCCTGAAAAGCCTCATCTGAGCCGTAGACCTCTGCAGCTCCTTTAGAGTAACCCACGGCATCTTGGCTGCTTTTTTGAATAATGCTTTCCTTTCCTCATCTTGGTAAGTTTGCAGTGGTGCCATACTCTTTTCATTTTCGGATGATGGGTTGAAGATACTCAGAACTTGGAATATTGTTTTATAACCAAACCCTGCTTCAAAACATCTTTACGACTTTATCCCTGAGCCATCTGCTGTGTTCCTTGATCTTCGTGATGTTTATGGTTAACCAATACTCTATAACAAACCTCTGTGGCAGAACAGTTGTATTTACACTGAGATTAAAGTACACCACTGTGGACTCTATTTACTAATTAGGGGATTTCTGAAGGCAACTCAATGCATTGCATTTTAGTTTTGGGTATCCAAGTAAAGGGGTTTAAAAACAAATGCATGCCAAACTTTTTGGATTTTTATTTTTTTAAATCTTAAAAATTATTTTTCAGCTCCAGGAAAAATTCCTACTTTCCTACTTTCCTAGTCCAGTAATAAGTATGCAATACTTAATATGTCCATATCCATAATACTTAAGAAACTCCCATGAAATAAGAGATTTATGGTTGTGACGTGTCAAAATGTTGAAAAGTTGAAAGGGTAACAATACTTTTCCAAGTGCTAAGCATTCCACCCACCTCCAATTACTCACCTGGAGACCTACCACCATTTGTGGATGTATCTGCTGGTCCTGTTTGCACAACTGTCACCTTTTGAACTATATCTGACAACCTCTTCTGGTCAGACAATCACATTCCTCTTTACTCACCTGCCTGTCTGCCATCCTTCTCTCACTCATCTCTATCAAAGAATTTATACCACCTCCAAGTGGCATTAATTTATTTCCCTAGTTAGGACTTAATAGACCTGATGCATATCTTTAAATAAGAAACAGTTTTAAAAATTGTACAGAGAAGGGCTACTGCTGTTATAAAGGCAAAGCGGATTTTTTTCCTTTATTCCCCCTGTCACATGTTTGTCAGGAGGACTAGCGGTCTTGGAGGTGGGACCCAAGAATGGTTGAAAAAAAAAGAGCAGGCTCTGAAAAAATCCGTTTGAAACTGCTTTAATCTTTTTGATGCAGCAAAGTAACCAAACCACACCACCAGCAACAACCCGGACATTGACAGACATACTACTTAAATAGAGGTGAAACTAAATTGGGAAAAACCATTTAAAGGGACACACAACTGCAAAAAGGATAAACAAACAAGAATATTTACATTAAATGAACAGCTAATAAAATAAATTACAGATCAAGACAAAACAGAAAATATTTTAATTTAATCCCAATAAGTACTCCAAACTTGACATAGAAAACATATGTGAAACCAAACTCCCTTCCCATTCCCTGATGGTGCGTCCCAGAACCAATAAATGTGCTCAAGCCCCCGGGGAATGTTTTGCCTGTGCACACCTGCTGGGAAAGGGAAATGGCAGGGCTAAGTACTCAAATTGAACTTTCATATGTTTTCCTTTAATGCAATTAAAATTTAACAATCATTTATTATCTTGAAAAGATCATTTAATTTACCTTTACAGAAAAACCAAGATAAGGCCTGCTAAAGAAGCCACACCCCAAACAAATTGTTTGCACCCAAAATAACCAAAATAAACTGAATTGCAAAACAAGATATTGTTTAACTGTGTTGTCTTTCACCAACAAATATAAATATACATGTAACAATGGCTCATTGTTACACCCCCTTTATTGCACCTTGTATGAGTCCATATTAATACACACATTTAATTTTTGGGGTGTGCCGAATCATCCGTACTAAATAGACCAAAAACCTTTGTGTGATTTTATCCACCCTTTGAGCTAAAAAAGAGTCAGAGTTGAATGCACAAGATCTAATTTATGAACTGGAAATTAAAATATTTCAAGAATTTTGATCTTTATCTTTTTAGTACATGTTTGAGTGTCCATGTCTAAAAATGTAAAGCTATTAAATGAATACATACTGTGCGTGAATGAAAAAAGCTTTAATATTTTTTTTGCCATGCACAGACCAACAATCCTTCACACATCGTCAACATGATCATGGTTGTACATCTCAAAGTCAGCAACAGCAGCAAACTTGTCTGTAACGTTTGTAAGCTTGAAATGTGTTTGTGTTCTATAGGAAGTCTTAGCTCATTCTGTTCAGGCGATATGTTGCAGTGTTAAGTGTCATGTTTGCTGAGCTGTTGAACACCATGCAGGTGCTGCAGAAATCAGGTACATGATGTTTATTCGAAGAGCAACCTGTACACGATTTCTTCAGCAAGTGGATCACTTTCTGTCTGACTGTAATCCATCAGAGATCTCAATGTGTAAATGGGGGACTATAACACCATATATATTAGGCTGTAGGGAGCAGCATAGCTTTCTTGATCAGCTAAAGCATCATGAGCGTTTTTCTAAATATTGTTGGAGTTATTTGTGCTGTTACTATGATAAGACAAAGACATATATAGACTCAAACATTTGTGAAACTGTTTATTTGTATATCTTGATTGCTTGTACTGTCATTATGTCTTCTGTTATCTTCAGATAACATTGTAAGGTGCACAATATTTATAAAGACTGAACTAATCTTAAAATGGCCTCAAAAAACATTTTACCAACCTTGTATAACTTTGCTGACTGACAAAGTCAAAAACACAAGACTGCCAAACTTAAAGGCAAAAGTCAAAACAACAAAAAACAATCTTTATTTTTTTATTTCAAAAAATTATGATTAATGAACAAGAACAAAGTATAGTTGAACAAGTAGGTGAATAGAAAATTTATAATTTTGGAGGGCCCACAGTAATTTACTAGAGTAGACATTACTAGAGTAAAGGCAGTGGCCATTAGTTAAGGAAATTACATTTTTAATATGTACACCAAACAAACAAGCAACATATCTTGAATATTTTTTAAAGATCTTTGTAGCACTAGTGGTCTTTATTTTTTCTTTGGTTATTTTTTGAAATTTAACCGAACCCTGGACAGTTCTGTCAAGGACTGAAGCCTCCAAATGCTGAAGCTCTAGCACTATACCATACACATCGTCCCACATATTTTGAAATTTGATATATATCTTCAGTTCCAGGTCCAAGACGGAAACCCAGAGTCTGAGTTCGCCCTGGCATCTCTTGCAGTGGACTGTGCCATAAGAACCTTGATGCCCATCTTGATCCGATGTCTAAATCACCTCAATGGCTGCAGGGAACAACTGCTTAATTAAAACAGCAAGACATCTGACCCGGTTACAAATGGGTGCTGGTCATTTCACACTTGCACTGGTGTGCCATTGTACCTTTGTATATTTGTTTGTTCTTTACCCAACTTTTTCAGGTGTGAAATGGAGCTGTCTGCCACAAGAAGTTTCTATCTAACTTTGCATCCATTTATGCCTGTCAGGGGGATGTTTTGTACCCACTTTGACATCATGTATGTAATTTAATTTTATTTAGTCTGTTTACAGTCTAGTATACTATAAATGTGGTTTTGGAAATTAAATAAATATGTACCTGTCACAGTCTGTTGTTCAACCTGCCTGTTACTAATGTTCTCTCACCCCTAAGAGGCGCTGGAGCTGCAGACCGGAGTGTTGACAGGTGTACGTCGTTGCTTCATCAGCTGGAGGACTATATGAGGGTGGTTCGCTGGCTTTTCTACGCCTGAGTGTTTTTCCTACCGCTGTTCACGCCAAGCTGGGGGTTCCACCTGAACCCACCTCCTGTCAAGACTGGAATCTGCTGCTGCCCTTGCGAGTCCTCCAGCTGGAAGCGCAACCTGTCCACCACTTTGTTACCTGGAACATCAGATCGCTCCAATCGTTTCCGTGCAGGCACTACCACAGACTTGAACCGGCTTCTCCCCCTGGCGGATCGATCGCCTTCCGGAAAGTGAGCATAGGTCTTTGCTTGAATATTCCATTCTGTTCCTCCGCTCACCTCTGTTCTTCTTTTGCAGTCTGTCTCCTGATCGCTCTGCCCACCTCGTTCCTGAGTCGAAAAGAAATAAAAGAAAAACTTAATTTACTCTTCTCTGTCTGAGTGTCCTCTGCATGTGGGTCAAGTCAGCCTTAAAAACTATGACAGTAGCAGCAGGAGTTTACTAAGAGCTACTTTGGTTTATTCAAGGGTTCATAATCTGCCTTAGATTGTAAAAGTCAGAAACAATTAAAAACATAACACAATAACTAAAATAAGAAAATAAATGCAAGTTCACTTGTTTTTACGGGTACGAAATAGTAGTAGGTAAAGGCAAAATGGCAACCCAGAGGTACAATGAATTTGTCAAGAGATGAACCAATATCCAACCAGTTTACGTATGGCTCTTTGCTCTGATTGTTTTTTAGCAGTAAAAGCATATTTTTTACGTAGTTCACCCAATCTGTACATTAGATGTTTCATATGTAAGTCTAGACCAAGTGTGCTGTTTGGCATCTGTCCAGCTCCAGCCCATCAACATTTATCAACCTTTACTGATAAAATGACTTACCTCAATCCAATAACCACTTTTGATACACGTTTTCTTCTTCTTCCCTGCATGTGTTTTTAAAGCTGCTTGTCTTCCTATTTGCATTTTTCCATTGATGTCATTGAAAGACGCTATGATCTGAAAGATCTAAGGTATCATTTAAAAAAACAGAGGAAAAAATTTAAATTGTAAACCACTATTTTTTGTGACTAACCTAGAAGAGAACTAGTGTCTAGCTGCTTTAGCAAACACCCAGTAACACCAGTTTCGCCTGTCACTTTGCTACTGATACATTTTAATTTCCCCACTGAGCATCAATAAAGGATATTTCTATTCTAATCTATTCTGCTCTATTCTATTGCCCTCAAGAAGCAGTATCTGTCAAAAGGTGTGGAAAAATGAACTCTAATGTTTGTCGGGGATATGGGATGCATAGATGACATTTGTACATATCAAGATTTCTGCAAATACATACATATATACTACATGCACTGTTATTGCACATCTGTATTTATTTTGCCTCTTTTGAAGTTGTCAAAAAATAGTGACAACAAAGCCACCAAAAGCTGTAAAATGTCACTTTCTGTAAAGAACGTTTTCCAGATGTTTCATTTTTATTTGAGGTTCACCCACCATTACGTTATATGCTCAGGAGCTGTTCCCTTTCTCTGTGGATCAGTTTGTGGTTTATATGTCCACATTTATATCAATGAAGTGCCATATGAGCCACATTTCCTGCTTTTCTTCAGTTGTAGCCATGTTTTTGCCTCTTAGCCATATCCAGCTTACTCTGATCTCCCCTTCCATTGAACACACGAAACACGGCGAATAAACAGAAACGCTGTTTCGACTCAGAGGTTGCATTTCTTCTGTCTTTAACTCTGGGTGGCTCCAGCAGGAACGCTGGAACCGATGAAGGCTTCCCTTTATGAAACTCATTCAAAGTGTGTGTTTTATGACATTTGCTGATGTGATTTAGTGCCCTTGTTTGAGCTCAGAGGGGTTGAACGTGTCTGATTTATTGATTCTATTCCGACGAGAGTGACGACTAAAAGCTGCTGAAGTGGCTGGGAGAAATGGAAACGCTCATGCATTTATTTATGTCATGCATTTCATTCTTCTGGGTCTCGGTGAGAAATCTCGGCTCCAGCTGGTGTTTAATATTTGGACTGAATATAGGTGCACCGATCTAATGTTCTGATCAGACTGCAGAGAGTGATGATACTGCTACACTTTCTCTCAAAAAACAACATGTACCTCAGACAATAACTTTACATATTCAATATCCACTAAATCCAAGAGAAGTATTAGCTCAAATTTGTTTGAAGAACATAGCAAATATAACCAAATGTGAGTTGAAGTCATAGATTTTCTGTGATGTGTGAATCTGGTAGGGATGACTTCAGTGTTTAAACAAGGCAATAATTTAGTTAATTGAGATTCTCAGGTTTTTCCTTCTATGTTAATAATTTATAAATTTTGCACCTTTTTGGAAAACTTTACAGAGAAAACTGGATCAAAAAGCACACAATCAGGATTGAAACTTAGTTTAAAGATGTTTTGAACTCATCAGAAGACTGATTGTTATTTACATCTGTAATTTGATTATGGAGATGGATGATCTTGAATCTATCTCTGCTGTGACCAAAGAGAGCTTCTAAATTATCTGGATCTCCTGCTGTTTCCTGTTTCTCTGCATGTCAGTGACAACGTGGGGGAGTGTTGTGGTTGGGAGGGAGGACGGAGTGAACACGCAGAGAATGCAGTTAAATCATGCACACAGGAACATTAACAGAAAGCAACACTGGAAATATATTTCCCCAGATATCAGCATCACTAATATCCTTTAATATGTTGTTTTTCATAAACAGGAAGATGATGGAAGGATGGACAGAAAAATGGACAGAGATGCAGCTGCGGGGATTTGCTTTCTAATCTAGGTGCTGCACTTGCAGTACCTCCCTCAGTTTTCTTTTTTTACTTAACTCTAATTATCCTGCTGAGAAATAAATTTAGTTTGTGAGCTGGAAATTCAATTGATGTTTCCTCCAGGAAATCATTTTACAACAGTGGGGAGCACTCTGGAGTCGATAGGCCTCTTCTTATTACTGATACCAGTTTCAGTAGTTACATTACCAGCAGGTGCTGTAGATATTAGACGTCTCACTTTTACACAGCTCAGACCTTTATTGTACAGTGGGGAAAAAAGGTATTGTGCATGCCAACATTTCTTTCAGTAAATATACAGGTCCTTCTCACAAAATTAGCATATTGTGATAAAGTTAATTATTTTCCATAATGTCATGATGAAAATTTAACATTCATATATTTTAGATTCATTGCACACTAACTGAAATATTTTAGGTCTTTTATTGTCTTAATACGGATGATTTTGGCATACAGCTCATGAAAACCCAAAATTCCTATCTCACAAAATTAGCATATCATTAAAAGGGTCTCTAAACGAGCTATGAACCTAATCATCTGAATCAACGAGTTAACTCTAAACACCTGCAAAAGATTCCTGAGGCCTTTAAAACTCCCAGCCTGGTTCATCACTCAAAACCCCAATCATGGGTAAGACTGCTGACCTGACTGCTGTCCAGAAGGCCACTATGGACACCCTCAAGCAAGAGGGTAAGACACAGAAAGAAATTTCTGAACAAATAGGCTGTTCCCAGAGTGCTGTATCAAGGCACCTCAGTGGGAAGTCTGTGGGAAGGAAAAAGTGTGGCAGAAAACGCTGCACAACGAGAAGAGGTGACCGGACCCTGAGGAAGATTGTGGAGAAGGGCCAATTCCAGACCTTGGGGGACCTGCAGAAGCAGTGGACTGAGTCTGGAGTAGAAACATCCAGAGCCACCGTGCACAGGCGTGTGCAGGAAATGGGCTACAGGTGCCGCATTCCCCAGGTCAAGCCACTTTTGAACCAGAAACAGCGGCAGAAGCGCCAGACCTGGGATACAGAAGTCCAGTGTCAAGTACCCACAGTCAGTGATGGTCTGGGGTGCCATGTCAGCTGCTGGTGTTGGTCCACTGTGTTTTATCAAGGGCAGGGTCAATGCAGCTAGCTATCAGGAGATTTTGGAGCACTTCATGCTTCCATCTGCTGAAAAGCTTTATGGAGATGAAGATTTCATTTTTCAGCACGACCTGGCACCGGCTCACAGTGCCAAAACCACTGGTAAATGGTTTACTGACCATGGTATCACTGTGCTCAATTGGCCTGCCAACTCTCCTGACCTGAACCCCATAGAGAATCTGTGGGATATTGTGAAGAGAACGTTGAGAGACTCAAGACCCAACACTCTGGATGAGCTAAAGGCCGCTATCGAAGCATCCTGGGCCTCCATAAGACCTCAGCAGTGCCACAGGCTGATTGCCTCCATGCCACGCCGCATTGAAGCAGTCATTTCTGCAAAAGGATTCCCGACCAAGTATTGAGTGCATTCATGATTATTTGAAGGTTGACGTTTTTTGTATTAAAAACACTTTTCTTTTATTGGTCGGATGAAATATGCTAATTTTGTGAGATAGGAATTTTGGGTTTTCATGAGCTGTATGCCACAATCATCTGTATTAAGACAATAAAAGACCTGAAATATTTGAGTTAGTGTGCAATGAATCTAAAATATGGGCTGCATGGTGGCGCAGTTGGTAGCACTGTTGCCTTGCAGCAAGAAGGTCCTGGGTTCGATTCCCAGCCTGGGGTCTTTCTGCATGGAGTTTGCATGTTCTCCCCGTGCATGCGTGGGTTCTCACCGGGTACTCCGGCTTCCTCCCACAGTCCAAAGACATGCCTGTTAGGTTAATTGGTCTCTCTAAATTGACCTTAGGTGTATGAGTGTGTGCATGGTTGTTTGTGTGTTTCCCTGCAATGGACTGGCGATCTGTCCAGGGTGTACCCTGCCTCTCGCCCATAGACTGCTGGAGATAGGCACCAGCTCCCCCGCAACCCACTATGGAATAAGCGGTAGAAAATGACTGACTGACTAAAATATATGAATGTTAAATTTTCATCATGACATTATGGAAAATAATGAACTTTATCACAATATGCTAATTTTTTGAGAAGGACCTGTATCTCTAACTGAGCTATTTGACATGTAATCACACCAGGAAATCCACATGTGCAAAGAAATGAAAACAAGTTGAGAGTTTCCATGGCTGTTTTTAGAATCCTTGTGTTTTAAATCACCCTTGTTTTATCTTTAGAGGACTAAGTCAGCATCCTTTCTTCAGTTATGTTATGGTTTTATGTTCCCACCTCCAAAATTCACAGTTGATGTGTTGTTTTCAAGGTGATGTGAAGGAATGATGTTGAGATATAAACATAATGGGTTCATAATGGGTATTCTCCCAGTATTGAACTGGCTTATCAAAATTTTATTAGAGCTTCAACATGATTTTTCTTCCACTGTGGAGTCTTGCGCATTACTTGTTATCATAAAAGAACTGTGCCTGGTCTTTCCAGGTCTTTTTGAATCTCCCTGCAAGTATAAGTATAAGAATATTCGTTTGACTCTTCTGTCAAATCTCTTGTGAGGAGCAACTAGTTGGGGCTAGTTTATGGTGGATTGATGTTCTTTTTTCTTCGGGATTATGGCCCCAACAATGCTCATTGGAACATTCAGACAATCAGAAAAATGTTTGTAACCAGTGTCATCTAAAGGTTTTGCAACAGTAAGGTTGAAAAGGTATTTAGAGAGTTCTTTATTGTTACTCATCAGGAGATTTGTCATGTGGGATACGTTAGTAGTGAGAAAGCTATTTTTTTACAGATGGCCAGTAGATGATCAGTTAAGAATAAACAAGCTGATATTAATTTGCTCTCATAGGGGCAGGATTTCTTTCTAAATACTAACAGATTTCATTTATTGTCTTGGCTTTCTATAATGTGTGTTCATAGTCAATAAATTAGAATATGCGTTCGGATGAGGCTATTTAACCAGATTAAAGGTACCATTTGAAAATAACCTTTAAGCAGGTAATAAACATACTTTTCTTTAACCCACATTTCTGTAATAAAAATGTTTTTTTATTGGTCTGATGTTATATTCTAATCCTAAATGTTGTGTATTCATTAGCTGTACTTGAAAAATCATCATAATTAACAGAAATAAAGGCTTGAAAATGTTCTTTGTGTATTTAATCTTTATAATGTGTTTCATGTGATAGAGTTACAAAAATAAATGTGAGTCAGTCAGTCATTTTCTACCACTCCTTCCATAGTGGGTCGTGGGGAAGCTGGTGCCTATCTCCAGCAGTCTATAGGTGGGAGGTGGGGTACACCCTGGACAGGTCACCAGTCCATTGCAGCTAAAATAAATCTACTGTTCAATAATATTCTCAATTATTGAACTGGTCTGTACATATTCCTCGTGATTTTCAACTTTCTTACACATGTAGACTATGGACTTTATCATTCTGACATCTGGTGTAAACTTCATGTCAACTGCACCGTTACAATCAGAATCAGCTTTGGAGGCAGTCTGTTAGACCAACAAGAAGTGATTTACAGAGGTTAAAAACACAGGAACAAGCAAATAAACAATCACAACAGAAAATGCTGAACCTAATAAATAAGATACTGTTATTAGATTAAAATGTCATATCAATATATTAGAACTGATGCAATCACAATTCTTAAGTCATTAATGTCAAAAACGTTGAATCAGGTAAAAAAAAAAAAAAAAACCTAAACTGTGACACAAATCAGTGAAGACAAAACCTAATATTACAACTTTTGTAATGAAAACCAAAATAGTTGTAGGCACAAGATTAGATTAAAATCATATCCAGATGCAGACTAAAATATCCAATCTAGTCCATCTAGCACATTATTCCTTGGATATGTGACCACCAGATAAATTTGTGAATGTATTCTCCATTATATGGGTGAAAAGGCTCCATGAAATTCATTTACACAGCTGCAAAATTTTACAGACCCGTATTCTCACAGATCAAACTGTCTGGACCAGGGTGTAGGCCAGTTAAACTTAGATGCATCTTTGCCTGACTTAGTTCGATCTATCTCTATAAATGTCATGATCCTAAGAACTTTAGGGTTAGATAGTCAATTTGGTTTTCAGTTTTGTGTTATTCTTGTATTTCTGTTCATTCTTAGGTTTTGGTAGTTTGATTATAGTGTTTAGTCATGTCTACTGTGTCTTTCTGTGTCTTCTTGTGTTTAGTTACTTTCCAGATCTAAGTGATTCCCTCTGTGTTCGTTCCATATCCGTTGGTCGATTTTGGTCAACTCCTTCATTCATCTTCTGCACCAAAACATTTAGTTACACTCAACTGCTCTTTGTTTCAGTAATCACATCTCTTAGTACTCATGCTTCCACTTCTCGTTCATGTCATTGGCTTCTGCTGCTGTTCTCCACCTCCCCATGTGGAATGTTCCAGGAAAATGTTGGACTGGCAGCAAGCTTGATGAAAGTACCTATAATAGGCAAATGAGCATCAGAACTGTATATGACAATGAAGCAAAGTTTAAACAATACATTGTAAATACATTTTAAAGTGCTATAAGACATCCATCAACCAATTTGCTTTAGTGTCAGTTAAATTAATTATCCTGCATAATTTGATACTATTGTAAAATAATTAAATAAGGCTTTATATTAAAAATATATTACAAAATGGGGATATTATAATTCAGTTTTATAATACATTACTGAAACCTTTCGTATATTTTGCTCAGAATATTAAAATGAAGGATTTGGCGTCATATATTATGTATTGGCTTACCTCATATTGATGTTTTTGAAATTCAAACTTTTTTATTTATTTATTTGGCATCACATCATTTCAAGTTGTCAGATCTCTAAAAGCAAACAAAAAACGTCCAGCCTTCACTAGATCCAGGCATTATATATATATATATATATATGTGTATTTTTTTTCAGTTACTTACAGAGTTACGACTCTTACTGAGGGCAACCAGTAAGATATTTATAATTTAAACTAACTGAGAGGTACGCTGAATCCCTCTGTCCTGCTCTCTGATTGGCTCCAGCCAATCTATTATGATAATGAGGAAGGCGTGGCTCTGGGGACCGGAGACGCTGGGCTGCTGAGAAACGCCTCATTGTGTCGGTTGACCTGGAGTTGGCGCACCTTATACCCGGTTCTTTCACTGTGTAAAGCTCGCTCTCTTCGTGGATTTATTTGCATTCTTCTCTCGGTGCTTGCTGGGAAAGGATTCTTTTTACCGGGTTCGTCCCGGTTTAATTTTGGAAATAATTGGAGCGGCTGTGGATTAATGTGAACCGGGCAACGTGTTCGGGCTGAACGGACTTAGTCTTAACGGAGTCTTTGGAGATGAGCAGAAAGAAAGGTGTGTTTCAACTTGTTTTTATTGCGCTTTTTTGCAGGACACAATGTCGTTCTCCCACTGTGTGTGTGCGTGCATGCCGAGTGAATGCAGTTTTATAGTGTGTGTTTGTGCGATAGACAGATTAAATAGTTTTTTGTTTTTTTTGCATGATGGCGTGACCTTTATCCTCGTGGTTTTTATGAAAAAGCGCGTGCGCATTTGGCACCTCTGATTGACAGCTGCCAGTCAGCTGGACGTCAGCATGCGCAGCTGCACTAATAAAACTACCTCAGGGCCACGTGCATCTGTTATCTGCACGCATATTCAGTCATTGTTTAACTTCAGTCTCATCCTGTCTGATGCTGACATGATGCTGACATGATGCTGGTGGCTCTGGGTGCGTGTGCTTGGGGAGTAAAGCCTCCACTTCAGTGGTTCCTCTCTGCGTTCCCCGTGAAAGTCTGATCATATCTAACTGCAGGATCGGCGCGGACGTTTTGGGTGGGAGTCTTTGTCTTCCCTTCTGTGTATAGGTGCATTTTCAGTGATCGGTTTCACAGATCTGAATCTGTCTGTCTGTTTGGACCGCCTCAGCCCAGGTCCTCTGACAGCCGCAGAGTCCCCTCTCAGCTCAGCAGAGGTGGTATTTCAGGTCCAGGATTCCTCTTGTTCTGGTTCCAGGTACCTGGCGGCGCACAACTGCGACTGACGTTAATGCTCATAAATGATTTATTCACCGGGGACTTTAGTCTCTTGAAAGGGCCAATCACTGAACCGATCAATAGTTCTTATTGCTCGTATAGTGAAACAGCTCTTATCGGATAGGATTTCGGGCGTGTGGTGGGAAGATCATGCCGTAATACCTCATTAGACTTTTCTGCGTAACCTCCCAGGGTAAATAAGATAGATGGCCTGTTCTGTTTCGGAGATTTCATACTCCTTCTGCATTATATTTCTGTATTTTGCGGACAGAATTATAAATAATTTTGAAGTTTAGCTGATTTGCTATCTTTAAACAGTTTGCTTCACTGGGAGTATTCCTGGGTGTTAAACTGCTACCAAACCGCCTTCACTCTACATACGCAGCAGAAGCAAGTTGATCGCCTCTGGGTGGAGAATTTTGATCATTTTGTTAATGACGTGGATGAAGTCTGCTCCTCCTGGTTCAGCAGTCAGAAAAAAAGTGAAATCTGTTCAGCAGAGCTCCCACTGAGCAGCTTGTTTTTGTTAGAAAATTCAGACTAAAAGAGCTTTCCCTGTGTCAAACAAATAACTAATTTCATATTAAGCCAGAATGAATGCCTCTGGTCGATTTCATGGTGTTGTTTTTGTAAATCTTTTTCTAAATTCTGATTTATGTTATTTTGACAAAATACAATTATATCCATGTTTCATCAATAAGAAGATATTTAGGAACATTTAGGAAGCTTCTAATAAATATTTATAAAGCATAACCATAAAATAACAGAACAATTTAAGGTATTGTTTGTCATTTTACCAGACTTTGTGATTTTTAAAGTTCATATGTGGCACACTGCACTGATTTATTTATCTCAACCTGCTGTTTGATTAGATTTTTAACATAAAATGGAGCCTCTGTCCCTCTGAGTTTCTTTTATTCTTTGAATAGGATCGCTCTAAGACGAAGATATGATCTAAACATGATATTTATATCAGGTATTTGCAATATGTATTTTAAACAAGTTGTCTTTGAGTTGGTATTCTTGTTGTTTAATCTTCACAAAGAAATATGAAAAATATCAAAAAAACTAAAATAATCCTAATAGGGAGCTGAAGAACAGCAGGACCACCACAACAAGTCTGCAAAACTTTCTTTCTTTTGGGAAAATACTGAATATATTGCCAATAAGAGCTGCTGTTTAGGCACTGCTTGGCAATTTAAGGGTAAAATTTCAGAGTAAACATCTCAAATTGTGTGTAATTGGCATCCTTCGGCCTCTCATTAACCATGCTGCGCATAGATTTAGAGTATTAACAGTTAATTTCTGTTATCATTGGAGGTAAAAGAGCAGCTGCTCTGAAGGTCATCCTCTTCATTTATGTTTTTTCTTTTTTTACTTTTGTTCAGAAATAAAAAGTGAGGCCCACCTGTCGCTTCAGAAAGGACACCGTTCCACCAATTAGCCGTCCCTTATGAGCAGGATATTGAATTGATAATGTCAGTGTTGATGTTTTTTGGCATCAGAGTCGCGGCGGAGGTGCGGAGGACTAAGTCAGCATGCAGAGTTACTGCTGCATGTCGGGCACAGACTGTATTCTGTCAGCGAATGCAAACAAGTTAATATATGTGGGAGGAGATGAGGTCTAATGGAGGTTAAATACACATTTACCGCTATTTTACAAGGAAAATGACTGCCGGCGATATCTGATTTAAAAGCCGGACATAAATGTTTATGAGCAGATCATATCTGCTCGTGTGCAGAATAATGTGAGGTTGAGGCAAAAGACACAGAAGTGAGGGTTAGGAAACGGTTTGTTGCATCAGTGACTGCTGCAGTTTTATTTTGATTAACTATTATTGTATTTGTCATACATGTGGGGTGTACTTTCAAGGATAATCTTTGCAAATGTTTAAAGGTTATTTATTTGCTTCACTGTTTTATTTTTATGTGTATAGTAAAGGCAGGTGCAACTTGTTTAGCCTATCACATAAAGGCACATCACTACTCTGGTGTTAGGTCTGCTGAGATGTGAGTTTTTAAACCCAGACTAGTGAGTTTTTGAGCACATGGACTATTTGTAAAGAAAAAAATTAAATGATTACCTTTTACTTCTTATGTGATTCTCTTGGGAGATCCAAGGACTATGATAAAAGCATAACATGAGTTATGGCCCATAACTACTAATACTTCCCAGCGGACAAGCCTGTAAGCTAGGATAACACAAATGGATGCCATTAAATCGTGTCCGGAGCCAGGCTTTGGAGGACCGATACTAATTTAGACCAATATCGATTTATTCTGAAGAAGGAGAAGCTACATCATGTTTAAGATTTTATTCTCTGTAAAACAGGGTTTTATTATTATTGAACACAGACTAACATTTTAACCTGGCTTTTGCATCCTATATTACTGATTAGTGTAGTTAGCTGAGCTAGCATGAGTGAAACAGCACTGCCTGTGTATTTCCTCGAGAATGTAGATCTTTTCCTTAATTCTGAGATTTCCAAAAAGCTGCTATGCCTCAAATCCAGCAAGTTTCATAAGAGAGACTGATAGCTCAGAAGTATAAGACAGTAACATTGTTATACATTTTAATATATCTTCAGCCTTCCTTTTATCTGCTTGCGATCTTATGCTTTAAGACATGTTTCACCATGTTGCAGAAAATACAGTTTTTTTTACATCTCCATGTCTGTAACTATATATTCTTAAACATCTCACCGATACAGAACACTTTGTTCTCTCAGTAACACCCTCTCCACTGATTAGCGGTGTTGTCTGCACCATTTGCTTAGGGTTGTGTATGGTTCAATTGCTTATTGGCAAAATATCAAAATTTGGAGTTTCAAAAATCATGGGCTGGTCTGGTCAACAGCTGACTTGTGCATCTCTAATTTTTACATTAAATTAATACTTTTTGTATGTGTCAAATGTAATTGAATCCAATTATCAGTAATAATACTACTAATACTATAGCAATAGTTGTCGGATTAAATTCTTAGTGTTTTCAGTTTTATCGGCATCCCAAAAAATACACATTAAATGATTGAATATTTTAGGTCATTAGTTCCCATCCTCACAATCCTGGTGTTGTATTACCATCAACACTGATCAGAATCAGAAGGTTGGACAGGCGCCTCACCTGTTGAAAATTGGGCATTACTTGCCTGTGTTTCAGCCAGATCAAATGAAAAATAATCAATGCACTCCATAATTCATGACTATGGATTTTGGGATTTTCATTACCTCCGTTCACCTTTCCATGCATTTGATTGTTGAGCTTAAAAGCAAGTTGATTTAATGGATTTTATTATATTGTTTTATATCCAATCTCACCGGCCAGTTTTGGTTCAGGCTTTGTTTTTGGAAAATGTCAGATTTAAGTATTTATTGGGGAGAGACAAAGTATTTTCTACTAAAATCGGAGATTTGAATGTTTAGTGTTGGGTTTCTCTCCATTGTTCCAGATCATTATTGTTTTTCTGGGCTGTCCTCGCTTTGAGGTCAAACAGCAGACGTTTCTTTGTTAAACACACAATATAAACCTGGATTGACACCAAAAAACACTTTTTCAATTCCTCTTCTGTTCCCCTCCCCCCTTTTTTTATCTCTCTTCCAGTCTAGCCTCTGTGCTTTATTGTTCAGTTTGAAGGTGCTACAATCTGAAATGTCCCTTTGTTGTGTTTGAACCCCATTCTGAACGATCACCTGCGTCATCACAATCTATCAGCAGGGCAGCCCGATCAGCTGGATGCATGGCTCACCGCTGCCCAGTCATTGTGTGGGTTAACCTTGGGGTGCGTTTGGACACAATAACCTGCGAGTCCCCGGTGGGCGGGTGGTGAGGAGGAGGAAGCGGAGAAAATAATGTTATTCCAGTGCAGGAAGATTAGCCGTGTTGCTTTGAAAGCCTCCAAACTGCCGCATGTCATCAGCTATTATGTTCTCTGAGCAAATCAGTGCCGCGGGACTCGCCTTTTGTTCTAATCCTGTGTTTGTGTGTGTGTTTGTGTGTGTTGTGATGTAGCAGAGGCTGACTACAGAACACACAATCAGGCACAAATAATAACCTATTGTCAAGGGTGCTTCTCTTTCCAAATGTTAATTTCCTTTTGTTTTTATGCTGTGAGGAAAAAAATTTTGCCACGAGTAAAAGAATCAGAGTTGAACAAAATCGGATTTTCATGTATTTTGAAAAGTACTGACAAGTGAAAGCTATCGTCCTTGCATCAGATTTAAATTGTTTTGAATTTATCCTAACGCCGGATCAGCTTGTGTGCAAATAAAAGCAGTGTCAAGATGGGGAAGATTGCCATGCTGAAGCTCTTCCTGACAAATGATTTGAAATGACTAGTAGCTACTGTAAGATGTTGAATTACTGATCATTTAAAGATGAACATTAATTGTTGTACGCACGTTCCTTTTTCAATTTCCCATGTTTTTTTAACCTTGCAACATTTAAAAGGGCCTAAATAAAGAACGTCTTGTTTATTTACTGCTCTGTGTACTGCTTAAAGACAAAAAGACGTACCGTATTTTCCGCACTATAAGGCGCACTTAAAAACCTTTAATTTTTTCAAAAAATGACAGTGCGCCTTGTAATCCGGAGCGCCTTATATATGGATCAATTGGTTAATTGGTTGATCCATACTGGTTGTACACGGCGCTCTGTCAAAATGTTTCAGTACGACTGGTAAACTACAAAGCCGCACCGCTTGCAGCATTACGGCTACCGTAGTCAGGGGTGTCGCCGAAGTAATAGCGGTAAACACCTGTACTGTGCTTACTCCTAGTCCAACACCACTTGTGTGTGTATAACGTTTGAATGTACTGTTGCAGAAATTGCTTGAACTATATGTGATTAGAAGCTCAGTGTGTGGGGTGTATATTTCGTGTGTGTGTATGGAAGATGTTGACATTACTCCTCCGGACAGAGGTGGCGCTGTGTGCTGCCGCAGCTGAGAATCAGGAGTGAAGGAGTGACGTCGGTATTATTGTGTGTGTGGGGTGGGTAGAGACGGCGACCGGAGCAGCGGTGTATGGGTCTGTAAGCCCTGTGTTTTTACGTGCTGCAAAGTCATTAAAAAGAACCCCCGAATCTCGTCAACAACTCAGTGTTTTGATGCTGTTTCTTCATGCTCAACTTAGCAACGTATGAGTGAGGGAGTTAACCCCGAGGAAACTAGTAACTTCGGCCCTGGAGAAAGCGTCTCCCCTGTGTCATCAGACTACGGTCAGGGGACAGAAACAGGAAAGGTTAACAGTACTAACGTTTGATTTAGTGCATCAAACTGTTTCTTTTACGTGTTTACTGAATCAGGGAAAAGTTCCCTTTCACGTTTTAACGTTTGATTTCAACTTCAACTTCATAGACTCCAATGCATTCCTAACGTGCGGTTGGCTCTATTTAATAGAATTCTATGTAGAGGAGACCTTACCATGAGAGTGAATGGAGTTATCAGAACGCTGATTTGTAGTGTATTAATAAAGTTTGACTGACTGACTTATCTGACTGTTTTGTTGACATTCTCTTTAGCACAGCTCCATCTAGTGGATGCATAACGCAACCCCAGTCGAACGTTTGACTGCAGTAGCTTATAGCGGCCTTTAGCTCATCCAGAGTGTTGGGTCTTGAGTCTCTCAACGTTCTCTTCACAATATCCCACAGATTCTCTATGGGGTTCAGGTCAGGAGAGTTGGCAGGCCAATTGAGCACAGTGATACCATGGTCAGTAAACCATTTACCAGTGGTTTTGGCACTGTGAGCAGGTGCCAGGTCGTGCTGAAAAATGAAACCTTCATCTCCATAAAGCTTTTCAGCAGATGGAAGCATGAAGTGCTCCAAAATCTCCTGATAGCTAGCTGCATTGACCCTGCCCTTGATAAAACACAGTGGACCAACACCAGCAGCTGACACGGCACCCCAGACCATCACTGACTGTGGGTACTTGACACTGGACTTCTGGCATTTTGGCATTTCCTTCTCCCCAGTCTTCCTCCAGACTCTGGCACCTTGATTTCTGAATGACATGCAGAATTTGCTTTCATCCGAAAAAAGTACTTTGGACCACTGAGCAACAGTCCAGTGCTGCTTCTCTTATTCTATGCGCCTTATAATCCGGTGCGCCCTATATATGAAAAAAGTTCTAAAATAGGCCATTCATCAAAGGTGCGCCTTATAGTGCGGAAAATACGGTAATTGAAATGAAAGACTTCATTTTGGACTTTCAAAATGTGTTTATTCAACAAAACTTATTAGACCCACATGGCAACAATGTATGTGGCCACTTGGATAGTCTCTAAATGTCCTTGATGCTGAACATATGTACATTTGTAGTGCCTGAAATGTTGAAGCTTACAAAAAATGGTGGACAAGGCAGAAAAGAGTCAGGAAAATGTGTCTTAAATGTAATCGTTATTGTCATTGCAATTTTCAGCACTAATATTGTATTTGAGTATTTTCCTCATGGGCAGCCCTAAACAACAGTATACCATGCACTTTATTATAACCATTGGAGGTTGTGTACTGACTTTGTTTGTGGAGGGTTAATGGTGTTGGAGGGGATAATGTTAATTGTCTGCCAAAGCAGACGGATTGTAAAGGCTATGCAAGACACATCCTCTCTAGTTCCGTTTTATTTTCTCGCATCAATGCATCATTCTAATTTTGCTCACTCATTTATCTTCTTAAAGCTTGCATTTACCAAGAGCTTAATCCATGTCAACACATTGCCTTTAAGGGTGGTTACCTTTGCAATTAAAATAAATTTTTGAGTTGTGTAATACAGTCTGAGACCGAGTCCTGGTGTAGTTAAAGTCCTAAGCATGTCAGTAAATTTATTAAATATGACTAGTGTTTGTCCGGAGTTGGCTAAATTGCACAGATGTATTTCAATGTTTTTCAGAAGTGATTTTTGTCCTACATTTTCTGTTGTGTTTTTCTATAAGGACCATGTTCAAAAAGTGATAAACATGCATTAGTGATTGTGCGGTTATGATTTGTTTTTTTCCGTATGACCCAGCTAGTTTGACAAGTTTAATATATCTGCTCATGCCACGTGGGTTTTTCAGTTGTCTGTAAGAAGCTGCTAAAATATTTCTAAAGGGGCAAATGTGCAAAATTACTTTGAAAGGAATAAGATCCTTATCATTGGCCTTCATTGGTATAATATGCCATCATTGTGACAGAAAGGCTTTGAGTGTTGCACTTGACTATGTGGTCGAAGCCAAGAGCGCTAAAGAGGCGCGAGCCACAAAAGCTAGGTTGTAAGCTATGTACTAAACCTTCACTGAGTGTGCCTGCTTCCTTTGCAAAGTGCAGCTGCAGAAATGTTCCTTGTACCAGGCTGAAACAGTTGACTGATGTGCTGGAAATCAGTTTTTGAAATTGGTGCCTTGAATGCAGATTCCCACAGAATAGGAATCTGATTTTATTTTTTATTTTTAAACCCTATGACTCAAGTTTCTTTGAGTCTGCAGTTTGGAATTTCATACTCAGCACAGAGCCGTGAGACATCTCAGAATTTATTACATTTATTTATTATTTTAAGGGATATTTCAGTCAAAGTGAAAGGTTTGATTAATCTGCAGACAGATTCCGAACCTTTCCTTCTCCCCACCTTTATGCTGTTTGTAGTTTGCAGCCTTGCCAAGATAACAACAAGGTGGCAGTCTGACTACAGGACTCTGGGATAGAATGTGACACATTCAGTGGATTGCTACAACTACCCACCCTAGTTGCTGAGCGGATCCGGATGAGTAACAGGTGCATCTAAGACGGCCTCAAAGGTGGATTGTTGATCCATAAAGCTGCAGGAGGCAGACAGGCATCGTGGCCTCGGATGGTTCAGAGAATGAGGCGTGAAGGCCAAATCGCTGCTATAATCGGCCTGAAAATACGACTCCAGTCCTGAGGCCCGTGCTTTACTGTCAGGCCTCTCCACCATAATATAGGACTGTAATGGCATGTGACGTTGCAGCTGACAGATAAAGTGCTCCTATTACAAAGGCCCCTGGTGCTGCTGTCTTTGTTTTTTAGATGGTAAACTGCTTTGGTCCTTCTGAATTTGTGTTCAGATATTTTTTCCCAGAGGAAAAAAAGCTGTCTTTTTTTTCTTCCTTTTCTGTGAAATGCAAACAGGTGGTCAAGAGAGAAGAAAACAGTTTAAGTTTCCCTACATTCTGTATATATAGAACACACATCAACATACACTGTAGCAAAGGACACGCAACCATTTTGCTGTTATGCAGTTTAAAGCTGGATATATTAAATTCTAAGGAAATATGTGTGAATGTCTGACTTTGAACGACTGCCCAAAAATTCTGAAAATGATTTAGGATTGTTTTCAGGTATTGTACATCATAAGCAGCTAGTATATATATATATTTTAATTAGCCAAATGTGTGAAATTACTATGAAAGGAACAAAAGCCCTTTTTATTGGAAGCGTGTAATGGACTTATAGATCATCATTGTTTCAGTGGGGACGAAGTGTTGTAGTCGACTATGTGCTGTCAAGCCAATACAGCCAAAGAATCACAAGAGTGTCCCATCCTGGTTGGTTCAAGGGTTGCCACCAACCTGAACCTTGGAATCCAGTGGATCCCTTCTATGCATTAATATCGTATTAACTTTTAATTAGCATTTCTTTTCATTTCAGACTCGATAAGGTAATTGCACACACAGTACAGTACAACTTCTGCTTGTGAATGTATTGCTACAGTTATTAAATACATAAAATGCATTAGTGGTTTTTAATTGTTAATTGTAGTTAGTCTATTTTGTGAGCGCAACCATTAGCAAATGTGACAGGCTGTCTGAAACCTGGAACGCAGTTGAGCTGAGTGTTAAATTGTTCCTATTTTCCAGGTTGATGGACAGAGCTTTGGAAAAGGAACCCTGATAAGCCGCTGATCCAGCAGCACTCCAACCAGAGTACATCCTAGATTTTAGAAACGGCCAAGTTGTTCCTGGAATGATTAAGTTAGTGAAGTGGCATTTGTGAACATCAAGCCTGCTTCCATGGCTTAAACATGACACAGTACATTATGGGCTTAACTGCCTAGACTGAAGGTAGCTCAATAATGAAGAGTTTCAAAAAGGCTTTAAAGCTTCATCAATGATCTACAGGTGTTGTCCCAAAGGTTCTGTCGTCATGGGATTTATTGATAATTTTCAAAAGGAGTGTCTTGATCCGTTTGGGTCCCACAACACCTTTAATGTAGAAAAATGAAAAGGCTATTTTGAAGCTTTACAAAGTTCATCGGATTCATCTGATTTTATTGATTTTGAACCAGAGTGATAAATGTAAAAACTGTAGCAAATGGTAGACATTTAAATCTCTTATTGAATAGAACAGAGATTGTCCTTTGTTTTTAACTGCTAAATATATCCATCACATCAGGTCTGATGTAGATTATGCCTTTCAGTGAAGTGTTAGGTCTTGAGGATGCAGTTGATGAATATCAGCAGATGCGCGATAGGCTTTAACTCTATATCACATAACTCTTTGATAATTAATAGTTCCTTTATTTGTTCTCTCAAAATGTTTCATTTTATTGTTAATTGGCTTAATTCTGTTTAAATACTTGCTTGAATAGCTAGTTATGACTTGTTTTCCTCCCCCAAATGTTTCTTTTAATTCTACTTGTTTAAAACTGGACAAATGGAAACTATTAAGTACTGACTGGTTGAGAAAGGTTTCATGAAGGAAAGGTTGGTTCTGAGGTACATGGATTTGACTCCATTACAGAAACATGGTTTTCTTCTAGTTTTTAGTGACCATAGTCCTCATGTGACTGTCTCACTCACACATAGTTTGCTAATCAGCTAACAAGCTCATCAGTGTGTGTTGAGACCCAGGAGACTTGTGACCTTCTCTCCAATTAATGTTTTCAGGTTAATCTTGCTGTGTCTCTTGCTTTGTCTTTTTCCTACATTCCCATCCCCTTTGCTGTCCTCCTCAGTTGTTTATCTCTTGATTGATTTCTTGCAGACTAAATGTATTTAATGCTTTAGTCAGTTTTCTTGGTCTATTTGCTTGAAAACCTTTTCCAGCAAAGGTTTCTTGAGATTTGATCCTTTGTCTGTTCTCTGATCCTCTATAATCAGACTCACTGCTGCCAGAGTTTTTTATTTGGTCTACTTCTAATCAGTAGGATCTGTTCTCTCGACGTTGGTCCTCTGTTTCTTTAAATAACAAGAATACAGGTCCTTCTCAAAAAATTAGCATATTGTGATAAAGTTCATTATTTTCTATAATGTAATGATGAAAATTTAACATTCATATATTTTAGATTCATTGCATACTAACTGAAATATTTCAGGTCTTTATTGTCTTAATACGGATGATTTTGGCATACAGCTCATGAAAACCCAAAATTCCTATCTCACAAAATTAGCATATTTCATCCAACCAATAAAAGAAAAGTGTTTTTAATACAAAAAACGTCAACCTTCAAATAATCATGTACAGTTATGCACTCAATACTTGGTCGGGAATCCTGTTGCAGGAATGACTGCTTCAATGCGGCGTGGCATGGAGGCAATCAGCCTGTGGCACTGCTGAGGTCTTATGGAGGCCCAGGATGCTTCGATAGCGGCCTTTAGCTCATCCAGAGTGTTGGGTCTTGAGTCTCTCAACGTTCTCTTCACAATATCCCACAGATTCTCTATGGGGTTCAGGTCAGGAGAGTTGGCAGGCCAATTGAGCACAGTGATACCATGGTCAGTAAACCATTTACCAGTGGTTTTGGCACTGTGAGCAGGTGCCAGGTCGTGCTGAAAAATGAAATCTTCATCTCCATAAAGCTTTTCAGCAGATGGAAGCATGAAGTGCTCCAAAATCTCTTGATAGCTAGCTGCATTGACCCTGCCATTGATAAAACACAGTGGACCAACACCAGCAGCTGACACGGCACCCCAGACCATCACTGACTGTGGGTACTTGACACTGGACTTCTGGCATTGTGGCATTTCCTTCTCCCCAGTCTTCCTCCAGACTCTGGCACCTTAATTTGCGAATGACATGCAGAATTTGCTTTCATCCGAAAAAAGTACTTTGGACCACTGAGCAACAGTCCAGTGCTGCTTCTCTGTAGCCCAGGTCTGGGGAATGCGGCACCTGTAGCCCATTTCCTGCACACGCCTGTGCACAGTGGCTCTAGATGTTTCTACTCCAGACTCAGTCCACTGCTTCCGCGGGTCCCCCAAGGTCTGGAATCGGCCCTTCTCCACAATCTTCCTCAGGGTCCGGTCACCTCTTCTCGTTGTGCAGCGTTTTCTGCCACACTTTTTCCTTCCCACAGACTTCCCACTGAGGTGCCTTGATACAGCACTCTGGGAACAGCCTATTCGTTCAGAAATTTCTTTCTGTGTCTTACCCTCTTGCTTGAGGGTGTCAATAGTGGCCTTCTGGACAGCAGTCAGGTCGGCATTCTTACCCATGATTGGGGTTTTGAGTGATAAACCAGGCTGGAGTTTTAAAGGCCTCAGGAATCTTTTGCAGGTGTTTAGAGTTAACTCGTTGATTCAGATGATTAGGTTCATAGCTCGTTTAGAGACCCTTTTAATGATATGCTAATTATGTGAGATAGGAATTTTGGGTTTTCATGAGCTGTATGCCAAAATCATCTGTAATAAGACAATAAAAGACCTGAAATATTTCAGTTAGTGTGCAATGAATCTAAAATATATGAATGTTAAATTTTCATCATGACATTATGGAAAATAATGAACTTTATCACAATATGCAAATTTTTTGAGAAGGACCTGTATAATGTGAGAATACTTATGCTTTTTCATGTTTGGAATTAAGCACATAAGTTGACAGCTGAGAGTATTTTTAGTAAGAGCTCAGTGGACTAGATTAGTGGTTCCAAACCATCGTCCTACATGTTTTAGATGTTGACCTGATTTATTTTTTATTTTTGTTTATACACTGTTTATCCTATTCTGGCTAACTATGGTTGGTGCCTACATCTACTGGTCAAGTGGGTAATAGGGCAACAGGTGAACATGAATCAATCCTTGCGTGTGCACACACACACACACACACACACACACACACACACACACCTCTAGAATAATAAAAAATCTTCAGTTAAAGTAACATGCAAGTTTTTGGACACGGCCTAGAACCAAAAGATCCAGAAAACCCCCACAAATACTCGATTTGAATATAGACACTTCTTGCTCCAAGGCAACAGTGTTAACAGCCAAACCGCAGTGCTGCCCTGCTAGCATTAAGACACTGGCGTTAACATGCAAACATGAAGCGAGGTTTTGATATTAAATATAAAATATACATTTGTTTTCCATTTTTTGATACAAAGTTTGTCATATTTTGTAGGTTTACTGTGCAAAAGAAATGGCTTTATTTTGGAGAGTATTGTGCATTCAGAGCACTGTTTTCATGTCCTCATTCTGGCTTTTAAATAAACTATTGTTTATTGCTACCAGCTCATGCTGATACCTACACTTCTCTGTATGGAAGTTCTAGCTGCAGGAAGACTTGGTTAGCTATTCTCAAGTTGGTTAATTAAAAATTAGGTTAGAGGAATTGCAGAGATGTAGGATGTTTCTAGAAAGAAAAATGTGTTTTCCTTTGGCGGCACGTTGGCTGTTTCTTACGGCTGCTATTTTCAAACTGGGAGTTGGACTTAAGCGGACAACAGGAAGATGAACGCATCATAGCAAATGCAATTAAGGCAAGGGTCTACTGGGAAGCAAGTAGCAAGTAATACTCTGCGCCAACCGCACTAACTCCTAATATAAGATGTTAAAGAGTTTAAAATGTCAGCTCTAATAATTTTATCTTTGTGCTGACAGATCAGTAAAATCGTGATTAACTACAGATCTGTGTAATGGACTCTCATTTCTCTGACACAGAGGTTGATGTTAACTCTGGTCCCAATATAAATGGATAAGCAGTCTTTATAGAAAGGCTTCTTAAGGCCACTGAATAGTTACAATGAAGGAATGAATGCCTCAACAATCTAACGCATAACAGCAAGTTGAAGCATTTTCACCTAAACTTAACTTACAGACCCAGCGGATTTTCAAATATTTATTGTGGTATTATGTACGTTGCATTTATAGATGCTAACACTAATGGTCTAATTCTGTAATGGATTAAAGAAGATTTGCTGTAATTACTTTTATTAAGCACAGGAACCTCTTTCCCATAACCAGGGGGATTTTACTGTATTTGTAGATTTCCAGTGAATTAGAGAGAAGTGACTCTGTATCTTTGGTTTGGGAGAAAATGGTTTTAATTTCCGCTAAACATTTTATTGTTAGGACAGTAGAGTTTTCACCTTATTCAGAAAGTATTTTGCTTATTTTGTTCATAACAAGAAATTGCAATTGGCTAAAATCCGCATCTCTTTTCAAAAATCAATGAGTGGGAATTGGTCTTACAATTTGATGATGCATCTTGAATAAAAATTGTCTGTTTAACTCATTAGATGCAAGAACACAGGAAACACGTTTCTGATCCATGGGAAAATAACCCATTAGCTGTAGTAATGGGTCAAATGAGGCTGGACCAAAATGGCAATCTTTTCAAGTCAATTTCCTCCTCTTTCTTTGCTTTACATTACAACCACACAGAAAAACTTTGCATTTGTGAAAGTAACAACTTTGCCCTTTTACATGTCCTCAATAAATTTGAATTTGAATTCATATTCCAGTTTTATCTTTATATCTTGGATCATTTGTCAACACAGAGACTGATGAGTATAAATGAACAGAAATAATGCAAAATCACATGCTTTACTTTGAAATGATGTGTTTTCTTTTAATGTGTGGAATGTGAGATCACAAATTAACATCAGCTAAACTTTTCAGAGAGATAGTAAGGTCCCTCTTTTCTGTCCCTGCTTTCTTCTGTTTAGTCTCATTAGCACAGAGTTGCTCTGATGGTGTCAGAAGCCACTGTAAGTTGCATCATGCTCAGCTCACATGTCACAGTATCCTGATATACACATTTTATACAGGGTGGAATGGTGATGCAGTTTCCTCTCATTTCTACAGGGCACTGCCATGCATCAAATGTACCTGGCTGGTTGAGCAGTGTTTGCTTGATCCTCGCTTCTTCCTTTCATTGATCATCTTCTTGCTCTGGCCTCTTTTGTTTCAGTACCTTTTTGATAAAATGCTTCATGTTGGTGATGCAACATAA
Source organism: Girardinichthys multiradiatus (assembly GCF_021462225.1). Lineage (NCBI taxonomy): Eukaryota > Metazoa > Chordata > Actinopteri > Cyprinodontiformes > Goodeidae > Girardinichthys > Girardinichthys multiradiatus. Next base: position 34,753,309 of record NC_061806.1, on the reverse strand, counting down.
TGAAAACTGGCTGCAAACAAAGCCCAGAGGGGATTTTTACTTATGTTGGATAGAATTTTGCACATGCAATTTAAAGCTTACTCTCAGAAAAAGAGGGTAAAGACTAAAACAAAATACAAAAAGAGCTGCTCAAAATCGTCTTCTGGTGTTCATTATCTACAGGACTATGCCTTCATGAGTATATGTAACTTCATTATCTGCTCCATAATTAAAGTTTTCAATTTTTTTTAATCAGGCAGCTTTTTGAAATGGAGATTTGCAGATAAATCTTACTTAGGAACAGTATGCTTCCAAGCTGCAGAGCCTAAAAGTAATGTCATCGACTGTTTTCAACATCAAGTAGGTTGCCACCCTGACTAGAACCTCAAAAATAGTCTAGAATATCTAGACTGAGGATTCTCTCTGATCAGTCACATGACTAAGTTCATTGTTCTTGTTGATAATTTGGGGGATTTGGCAGGGCAAATGAATACTTCAGCACTTACTCTGACTCTAACTACTTTTTTCTTTAGCATTGTTCAGAAGTACAACAAATATAAATAATGCTAACAATCAATCTCAATCAACTATTTAATCTTTGACAGCTTGTTGGGGGCAGGTTTATTTAAAAGCAGCATTTTCTTATTGATGACTAAGTTGGTGTGATTGTTACCACCCTTGACAAAGATTTAAAAGGAGAATTAGAACATGGGGAACATGCTTGAAATGACAGTATGAGTTTAACGGTCATATATAGTTTACAGTTTACATAGTTTACAGGTTTTCCATGCTTGAAGGGGATAAAAGGTAAACAAAAGGCAGCAGGAATGCAGCTGAAATTTGCAGAAACATGACCTTACAAGCTCCAGCATCAACGCCCACCAAATACGAAAGTAGTGAGACTTTAGAGGGACAAAAAAGCGTCAGAGGGTTACCACCTTCTGAGGTAGGTCAGCGGCATAAAAGCGGTGGGTAAAGTTTGACCCCCCCCTATTGTGTTGACACCTTGCACATGGTGTAAAGAACACACTAAAGACGGATTGAAAGAATAAATCTAACTTTTGTTAGACACTTATTATAGTATTTACTGATGTATTCAGCTTGTATTTAATTAAAAAACTGTTCATTTGATCACACCAATTGGAGTAAAAAAATGACGTTTTCATCTGTCAGCTTTCTTTGTTAGTCTATTTTCACCTTAGGCTATCAAACATGTGGATAAAATGTTAATTATGTTTGAACTTTAATCTGTTCCTGCATAACAGAAATAGTTGCGTGCATATTTTAAGAGGAAGTAGCAGCTCAGTATGCTGGTTCTCTTCAGACTTACTTGCAGGAGGTGTGCAGTATACGATGCCATGCACTGGGATTAAATACTTTTGAAGCCTCAAGGACAAAATGAAAATTGACTTTTGTAAAAGAACAAGAACCTCTGAGTGTTTTTGTTAAAGTGGAATCTTATAATACCACTTGTGAAGATCACGTTTTTTGTTGTTGTTGTTTTTTTTATATAAATTTTACTGGCATTAATTATCCAGACCAACGTCTTATTAAATAAGCTTTAAAGTTGCTTTGCAGTTGGATGGAAACAGTTACTTATATCACTCTTAGTTTTCAGTAGCCAAAGATGCACATTTGCTCACAACGGAAATCTTTTCTCGAAAAATATGGGCCACTTATCTGTATCAAGGTATACCAAGGTTCTGAAAAGAAAAAATCTTGCTGTCATATCGTTCCTAAAGTCTTTCAAATTAGATTAAGTTGTTCTCTAGTTGTCCTTCCTCAGCAGTTACTGTGTAGTTCTGGTCAGCAGGCTGAAATAAGGCTACTACACGCTTACACTTCATATAAGATACACAGATTTGGCAGTTCAAAATGATTTCTGATTAAACAGAAAAGGGACATTCATGGCTTGGGAACCTTAAGGAGTAGTATCCATCACCTCTAATAACATAACAGTGTTATAAAACTGTAGTTTGCAATCTATGAGCATGTCTGTGAAGTAGCCAACTCAGGTTTTACTTTTATTGCTCTATGAAGAGCAGAAAGACAAACGTATCATTTTCTGTTTCACTGAACACTTTCTAAACACTTAAACGATTAGGTTTCGTTTTTTTTTCTATAATTTTAACTTTATGTATCCAAATCAAAGTGACAATAAAAATATTTAAAGATTTTTCAATTAGAATATTTTAGAAGTGGTAGGAATATTTGTTGCTTTCTGTTTTGAAATTAAAGTAATGAGAAATTGTTCCACATTTTTAAATCTTCTGTGTAAAAACCATTAAACTGTAATGTTTAGTTAAGGCTGATTTACCATGACAGTCTCATACTAGTTAATGCTTATTTGACACTAAGTTTGTTCTTAAGATACTGACTTGGTGACGACAATGATACATTTTAGTATAATTAATGAAACACCCCATGCAATTTGTCTTAAAATAATATATCTTGTCGCTTTGTGCTCGTCTTTTCCCTTAGTGTAGGGCAATCCTAGTTTTTTCAGAAACAACTCTTTAACAACTTTATTTCTCTCCCTGGTGCTGTTTCTGTTTTTCATCTGATCTGCAAACCTCCAAACTATTCAAGCCAGATTGCTTTGCCATATGCATTTTTCCGTATGATCTTTCCTTCTTACCATTTTGCTACAGTCTGATGAAATTGTTTCTTTACTTGGAACCAAACAGTTTTTGTTTTCCCTACAGGAGGTGAATATATATGCAATTGGCAAAAAAAAAGCATCCCTCTGAAAAAGTGTAATCGGAATAGTTAAAAAAACTGAAGCTCTTCTTTTAGGTTCTGCACCTTGTACTTTGTTAAATCCCTGTATCAGGAGGAAGACTTGGCAGACACTAAACACATTCTTTTGATTTTCGTGGACCTGTCTGGGAATGTCATTATAAACACATCACGTCTTACATCAGAGGCCTTTGCGCTTCATTCAGATGCAGTCCAGCTATGAGGGATAGAGCACCTATTTGTACGGGACATTTGCCAAATGTTTCTGATTGCACAGTATATAGTGTTATGTTTCAACAAACCATATGATAAACAATTATTAGAACTTGTGTTTTCCTGACAGTTAATGTAAGTTAATATTTCTCACTTACTGAGATTGCTTTCTAAACCTTATCAATAATGACTTGGAAGATGTTTAACATACGAGACATCTACATGTTCAGAGAACGGGAATATACAGACTGTCATTTCATTAAAATATTCTGTGAAATTAGTCAAATTACCAGAAGCACAAGTTAGATTTCATTCTCCTCTTGTCATTGTAATTGCAATCCATTTTAATGGGGAAAAACTCAAGTTTGAAACAAAATTAAGAGTGCAATAAAAACACAACAATATAATATTAATAGTTGGAGAGAAAAGTGGCTTACAGTGTCAACACGCCCCCTATCTCTTAGAGTTAATATTGACTGCTTTCAACACACTCTTAAACTTGGACATGCACAGGTGACCTCTGTGTCTCTCTGAAGCTTCTCTTCCATCTTTATTGATCAGCAACACAACACATTGCTCTCCCGGCAGGTGTTTTGTGCTTTTGTGTGTGGGTGTGCGTGTGTACGTTGCAGTGCACTGACAGCTGGCTCACAGCAGACGCAAACTTCCTGCTGCCTGTAGCGAAAGAATCAATACAAAGGAAGATGTTTCCTGACATTTAGTCTGTCTGCTGCCTAGGGAAATGCATTATGAGTCCACTTCAATTATTTAGGTATGTACAGATCTATGAAGAAGCTACAGGAGACAAACATTACATCAGGTTATGGACAACAGTAAAAATTTATATAGAATCACTGTATCCCATACTTTCAGTACAAATAAAATATCTGCCTTAAACCGACTATAACCTTTTCATGTGTGTGTATGAAATAAAAAGCTAAATTCTTTATATCCATGCCACATTTAGGTTTAAAGAAATATTTTATTGATACCAGTTTTGACTGGAAGAAATACCATTTTGGAGTGGCTCAGTCACAGTCCTGACTAGAAACAAATAGAGAATCTGTGGAAGGATCTAAAGATTAGGGTGATGAAAGGAGCTTAAACACTTGATGCTCATCACCAAAGATAAATGTCTGCCAGTGGACAACATGCAAAACGGTGGTCAGAAATTACAAGAAAGGTTTAATTGCTGTTATGGCAATAGATATTTTTCCACTAATTAATGAGAATGATGTAACTAATTTGATATATCATCTTTTTTTATTCAAATGTAAGCAAATAAACTTTTTCTTTTCAAACATGACATCTCCAATATATTGTTGTATGCTTTGGAAGATGCCTTTTGTCATTTCCAGTCAGAAACGAACATCTTGATTATAAAAAAACAAAAAACAAACTGAACCAAAATCTGCCAGGGAAATAATTTTAAGCTTAAATGTGTGTAAGACACGTTAATGATTGGACAAACATGTTGAGAATTCGTGCTGAATTTACTTTTTACATTCACTCTCTACATTTATCGTACAGAAAAGAGCAGTCTGCTACGTGATTGATACATTTTTCTTGGAGATTTTGTACATAGTCTTACTCCTAATAATGTAAAGTCATTCTATGTCATATACTAATAGTCTACTACAAGAAAATGTGGTTATGTGACTTTGATGAACATTTTTAATCATCAGGAGGAAGTTATTTTGGATTGATAATAGTCGTAATCCCAAGTGAAGCGGGATCAGAAACAATCAATTTAAATAAGGTGTAATCTCAATTCTCCAAGATAATAAAATGTGTGTATGTGTGTGTGTACATATATAATCGATGAGCAGGGTTTGAATGCATAACATTTGAAATAAAATAAGCTACCACTTTTCATATGTGATATCACACATATTGATTTTGCAGTAACTACTGTAATTCAGAATATTGTGCTGCCTTTATTTAAATATATCTAAAAAAAATAATTTTTCTGTTTAGCTTGGATAGAATATCTGTTTAGAGTCAATCTACTTGATTATTATATGTTTGTTTCAGAACACCAAAAATAGCAAATTTAGACAGTTATTAGAGAGTTATTATTTCAATAAGCCTGGAGCTTAATACACACAAGTTACTTCTGAAAGCCACTTTTCTAATTATTGTTTTTAACACTAGGAAAGCTGAGAAAACAATGTGGAACATGCGGGTGGGAAGAAATCCTCTCAATTTCTTGCAACCTAGCTGCTGTCAATAAAACATTTGTGATGAAACCTTCCAAGTGTGTTGCAAAAGGTTTTTCTGTTGCCCGACTAACTTAGCGAGAGAAGCGAGTTTTCAAAAAAAAAACTTCTGAGAAACATAAAGCTTAGAGAAGCAGAGTCAAGAAAATGAGAAAGGGAAGGAAGTGTGGGAATATCTCTCCTGCTATTTATGTCACCTGCCTCAACTTTCTCAGCAGAGGGCCCACCAAGGTCAAACCCAACATGATTTCACTCGTCATAAATATGCTGTCACTCATGTCCAAGACCAATTTTCCTTTCATGTCTCCATATAGAAATTACTTTGAAACAAAATTGTAATGCTGTTAACCCTTCACAATCTGGGCTTTGGAAAAATGATGTGTGATTAACTTCTGTAATATGAAGATGGTCCATCCTCATCAGACCTTAAGCATTCATACAATTTCGCAGTGATTTGTTTACAATATATTATTTCACTTTAGATTTTAACACTGAAAAAGCTGGATGTAACTTCAGAGCGGATTTTATGACAAAACGGCAAACAAAAGGAAACTATCTCTAATATTAACTGAACTGACACATTCAAGATATATAAACCATGACAATAACTTGCCTCTCTAACTAAGGTAAACAAGAGAAAACTAGGATCCAAATGAAAGGTAGTCCACCCCTACAAACTCTTCGACATAAAGGGTTTTGCAAAGGCGTTTCACAGGCAAAAGGTGTTACTAGTTGGGAGGGGCAGATGATGAATGGCGGATGATCAATTTATACATCATCTCCACTCGCCAATCCATATTTGTCCACTAATCATGGAGAGGCAGTTTTAAAACCCCTTTTCCCAAGAATTAAACATACCCCTAAACGTTTACTTTAAATAGAAGGTAAAAAAAATAAATCTGGACAGTGCGTCCGCTAACACATTATCCTTATTCCTTTTGTAATTGATCTGCAGGTGCAAATCTTGCAGCAACAAAGCCAAAATCATAGATCTTTTGTTGGAAATGCATATTTAGGAAAGACCAATGGATTTTAATGTGTAAACACTTGCACAGGTTGCACACTCCATCCCACATAAAATTCAAACTTCTGTAACACAAGAAAAAAGGCAAACGTTTTCTTTTCAGTTGTGCTATAGTAAGTCTAACATTGGTAAAAATGTTTTGAAAAATAATAGATGGTATAATCCATACATCGTGTTCGTCTTCTTACAGAAGAACAGCTCCAGCTCCACATCGGCTGGCATCAAGTTTAAAGGGTAGCTTAAAACCTGGCACAGCTCAGCATTGATTCACTGTACAACAATCCTTTGCCCGACTTAAATACAGCCTGACAAGTTGGAGACCAAGAAAAATACTTCAAAAGACTAACAAGTTCAGTTAGCGGAGTAACCACATCAGAAACGATTATGCAAAACCCACGATAAAAACTACACATTCCCAAAAAAAGACACAAAGCTCTTTTGGTCTGCGGGACCAGAAAATCAATCACTTTAGCAGCAACAGGACCCATGTGTCACTGTCCAACCTGTCTCCATAAAAAAGTGATGGTAGCTTTACCAAACTTACATTTAGAGATGTGTGTATTCTGACCAGGTAGGAGAATAAATGACTGTCATCCAAACATGCTTCAGTTTTTCACTCCAAACAATACCTTTCGCATTAAACACTTTCTTGGATTTCTTCTATAAGCGTGATATTTTATGGGCTTATCAGCTTCCACATCAATCTAATAAAATAACACTGATGTTTGACGAGAACGATCAGTAATAATACGTTGGCTTTAATCACATCAATGATATCTTTGTGGGCAGCCTGTGACAAATGGGACAGAAAAGATTCAAAATTTTTACTATCACTTCTGAGTTTCCTGAACAGGCCACAGGCATACAACTGATTTCCCCTATCAAACTATTGTCTGCGAGTTGATATAATGGTGGTGGGGAGCACAATAAAATGGAGGTAACAGGGGAGTCTTATTTGCAGTGCCTTCTCTGGAAACACACCATTTGGGCATGTTAATATGGCAAACCCTCAGTTTCCTCTTTCGAGAGCTTCTTTTATATAACTGATACCATTTATTTTCCTGTCAATCTCATGGACCAGAAAACTGAGCACAAAAACTAGATCCGATAAAAGGGAGCCACTCCCAAAACCTTTTCACCCAGAGTAAAATTTCAGATGACAGATTGTTTTTCTTGGGTCAGCTGACATGCGTGAAATAGACGCTCCCTCAAATTGCAAACATAGGCCAACATATGTTCAGTTTGACAATGACAACCATCAGTCTGTTATAAATCAAAGACAAATCACTCTCCTGGCTTTGGTTGATCTTCAGTGAAGCAGTGAAGTAAAGCGGATTTTGAAAATGATTTTGCACCTCATCTCACACCCGGAGCTGACTTCTGTAAGCACACTGTTAGAGAATCTTTTAATTCAAACAGTCGAATCTCATAAAGGCTTTTAGAGTTCTGTCAAACAGAATTTTGAAGCTGATCTTTAGACTCCGGAAGCCTATTATGTGAAGAAGCGCAGAGTTAAACTCCCAGTCTGACAGCGGTATAATGGATGAGGCTTTCGGCCTGTGAAGGTCTCATCAGTGCTGCCGTCGTTTGTTTGGAGCACCGGGGGAGACAGAGCGATGGATGCAGGAGCTGAAGCCTTGACGATTTAGGAGAGCTGCTCACTCCGCAGGGTGTCATTTAATTTTCCTGCTCATTCATCCTCCCTCCTGCTTTGCCTTGGGATATATTTTCTCATGTTTTTGTGAAACAGTATGTTGAACACTCTAAAACATTGCCATTTAATCTTTTTCCTTTTTTAGCTTTATAACTGTGCTTAATTGTCAACAATTAGAACAAATTACTGTTTGTGAGTAAACTAAGATTTACAGACAACATTTTGATATCAAAACAGGCACTTATTTGGCATCACTGTCAGTATTTGACAACATGTTGGAAATACAGTTGAAAACAAATTAAATAACTTGGTTAAAAATAACTAGATGTTCATATAAATGTGGCTAAGAGATAAGTTTGAATGCTCTAGTTGTTATTTTGTCTTACCAGAAGTGTCATAATAGAAAACAAAGTTGATATGGTGACTTTAAAAGGAGGTTTTAATAGTTTGGTTGATTTGGTAGACCTATTATTTCGAACTATTTTTGAGGCATGAACTGATAGCTCATTAGTTTAGTTTTCCTTTTAGTCACCAAGCAACAGGAATGTGACGTTTTGCTTTATCATGAATTGATTAAATCACTTTTTTATTAGTTGCTTTGGACAAAATGAATGTGTTGTCAGCTAGGTGTATGGCCTATTGCTGTTGGGTTTTGGATGTGATAGGGGTTCAATGATACGTTCAGCAGACTAGACAATGCTGCTCAACCTAGAGACTACATAATATACTGCACATGTGCACCACTATTGTGTTAAATATGTAACTGCTGTCTCAACAATACTATTACTTAATCTCATGCCATGTTCTGCAGCTGTTCTGTCTACCCTAATAAAGACTCACTCACTTTGGCATGCCAGGTAGGGAGATGAGAAACATTACAGAAGGATTAGGGTGGTCCTAACAGAAGAATTTAACGTATTTTTGTGTTTTCACACCTAGATAATGCTTTTCTCAACATCTGTTTTCAAAGTTTTGTGTGAATTTTGAATGCGTGTATTAACATATAAGTCAAGGTTACTGTGACTGGATGGTGCTTTGCCAGACATACTCCATTCTAAGAATAACGATAAATCTTCGCAGGTTTACATTTTTGAACCAAACAAAAAATAAACAAACAAAATAACAAGACATACCCTGTCAATGAAACAAACCTAGCAAAACACAGAAGCACAGATAAACAAATCCTGAAGATGTTCCTTCTACCAGTTATCCTTCAATTTCTTGTCTGAAAAGGAGTGGGTAGAAGTAAACACGAAAGAAATCCCATTTACAAATTGGACAGTTTCTTGTAATATCTCTTCATCTTAATATGATCAAATGAAATGCAAAACAAATAACTAAATGATAATAAAAACAACCAATGAATTACAAAGTAGAACGCATAAATAAAAAAATTGGCCAACCATAAATCTTGTATACCTTGGTTTTCTTAATTTTTTGCAGAAATAAGTTTGGATAAGTTGCAGATGTATGTCAGAGGTTTGGAGATTTCTTCAAAAACGTTTAAACCACTTTTATTTCAATGTCATAACAGTCTGTTTTATTCTTATGTTTGTTTACAATATGCAAGATTTCTTTTTCATCTACTGCTGTTAAAAACATAGAGGAAGCATTTATATCAATAAACATCTCAGTCCAGTATCAGCTGACCCAGAACCTGGGATGTGTCCTGCTATGTCCAGCCCAACATTTACAAAGAAATTATGCAAACATAAGGAACATCAGTGATGTCATACTTGTCAGTGTCCTTATCAACAAAGTACTTGGGTTGTTTGTTTTCTTAACACCATTTTTTGGTATACTATTTAGAATTAATCATACAATGATATTTAAAAAATATTTCATATGTGACATTGCTGTCCTTTTCTTGGAACAACAGATCCCAGTTCTATGCCAGTGAACATTGTTTAGTGTATTAATGGATTCCTATGTTGTTGCTCTTCTGAAAACTGTTTTTTTTTTTTTGCTCATCCTATTGTGGATGTTGTAAAAACTGGTAAATGGTCACCAATGATTTCTTAACAGTTTGCTTAGTGTATTAACAGTCTCATTTGTGAATATATTGCCAATATGAGTGGCACAGTGGGATGTGATTCTGGCTGGTGTAGTGATTTTTGGATAAAAGCTTTTACCATACATTGTATCGATGAAGTAATCTGTTACTTTGTGTTTGTCAGGGCTTAACAGGTCGATACTGAAATCCCCAGACATACTGATGGCTTTGTGGCATACTTTTTTAATTTTGTTAACCGAAATTAGTAGATAGATAGATAGATAGATAGATAGATCTATATACAGAGAGATGGATAGATATCTAGATAGAGATAGGTATGAGAGAGAGAGGGGACACTGGCCCTTGAGCACTGGAGTTTGATGCACCTGCTGTGGACCTTGACTCCATAGGAAATGTACAGGTCAACGGTCAGGAGAAGTTGTAGCTAAGGTGTCTGCAGACCCCACACATTCTTGACACAAATCTTTTAGATTTACCTTCAGGTTAGTGCTACAGAATGCTATTTGAACAAAAAAATACAGCTGCCACAGAGGCAGTTTCTTCCCCAAGGCTGTTTCTGTGATGAAGACTTGGCAGTCAGTGCTACAGAGAGCTAGAAGTCAAATTTCTACAGGTCCTTCTCAAAATATTAGCATATTGTGATAAAGTTAATTATTTTCCATAATGTCATGATGAAAATTTAACATTCATATATTTTAGATTCATTGCACACTAACTGAAATATTTCAGGTCTTTTATTGTCTTAATACGGATGATTTTGGCATACAGCTCATGAAAAACCAAAATTCCTATCTCACAAAATTAGCATATCATTAAAAGGGTCTCTAAACGAGCTATGAACCTAATCATCTGAATCAACGAGTTAACTCTAAACACCTGCAAAAGATTCCTGAGGCCTTTAAAACTCCCAGTCTGGTTCATCACTCAAAACCCCAATCATGGGTAAGACTGCCGACCTGACTGCTGTCCAGAAGGCCACTATTGACACCCTCAAGCAAGAGGGTAAGACACAGAAATAAATTTCTGAACGAATAGGCTGTTCCCAGAGTGCTGTATCAAGGCACCTCAGTGGGAAGTCTGTGGGAAGGAAAAAGTGTGGCAGAAAACGCTGCACAACGAGAAGAGGTGACCGGACCCTGAGGAAGATTGTGGAGAAGGGCCGATTCCAGACCTTGGGGGACCTGCGGAAGCAGTGGACTGAGTCCGGAGTAGAAACATCCAGAGCCACCGTGCACAGGCGTGTGCAGGCAATGGGCTACAGGTGCCGCATTCCCCAGGTCAAGCCACTTTTGAACCAGAAAGAGCGGCAGAAGCGCCTGACCTGGGCTACAGAGAAGCAGCACTGGACTGTTGCTCAGTGGTCCAAAGTACTTTTTTTGGATGAAAGCAAATTCTGCATGTAATTCGGAAATCAAGGTGCTAGAGTCTGGAGGAAGACTGGGGAGAAGGAAATGCCAAAATGCCAGAAGTCCAGTGACAAGTACCCACAGTCAGTGATGGTCTGGGGTGCCGTGTCAGCTGCTGGTGTTGGTCCACTGTGTTTTATCAAGGGCAGGGTCAATGCAGCTAGCTATCAGGAGATTTTGGAGCACTTCATGCTTCCATCTGCTGAAAAGCTTTATGGAGATGAAGATTTCATTTTTCAGCACGACCTGGCACCTGATCACAGTGCCAAAACCACTGGTAAATGGTTTACTGACCATGGTATCACTGTGCTCAATTGGCCTGCCAACTCTCCTGACCTGAACCCCATAGAGAATCTGTGGGATATTGTGAAGAGAACGTTGAGAGACTCAAGACCCAACACTCTGGATGAGCTAAAGGCCGCTATTGAAGCATCCTGGGCCTCCATAAGACCTCAGCAGTGCCACAGGCTGATTGCCTCCATGCCACGCCGCATTGAAGCAGTCATTTCTGCCAAAGGATTCCCGACCAAGTATTGAGTGCATAACTGTACATGATTATTTGAAGGTTGACGTTTTTTGTATTAAAAACACTTTTCTTTTATTGGTCGGATGAAATATGATAATTTTGTGAGATAGGAATTTTGGGTTTTCATGAGCTGTTTGCCAAAATCATCCATATTAAGACAATAAAAGACCTGAAATATTTCAGTTAGTGTGCAATGAATCTAAAATATATGAATGTTAAATTTTCATCATGACATTATGGAAAATAATTAACTTTATCACAATATGCTAATATTTTGAGAAGGACCTGTATATGCAAACTAGGCAAATAAGGCTGATTCTGATTCAGTCCTACAAAGGTAACATTATTTCAAAGCTTCAGTTGGCAAACTATGAGCAGCATGTTTGTCTAGCAGAAACTGTAGGTTCACTACCCAAGGAGATGGTACAACTAATACTAGTTGTTAAACACAAGTTGCTCTTTAAAGTGCTGAATCACAAAACAGTATAATGGAGTATGTGAGTTTACTTAAAGCCACAACCTCATTTAACAGGTGTTGATTTACGTCTTTGTATTGAAATACAAATAAATGTTAAAGATATCACTATAATAACTGTTCAGATCAACATTTTATGTTTGTTGCAGCAGATGAAATACTGATTACTTTACTGTTTTAACAGCAATTACAACATATTGTAAAGTTTTTCCTTTACTTTTCTGTGCAAATGCCCTGAAACATTGTCTTTAGTCAAGGTAATGATAATGCCAGACTTTTACCAGGCCATTCCTTGAGATGATACATAGTAGATGAGCAGTAGCTCATAATCGACCAGAGTGAATGATTTTACTGTTGTGTATCAATTTTTAGATCAACCTTTCAGATTGACTGAATACAAACAGACAGTCATGTAATTTCTGTTAAGCATCTAAAACACATTTCCTGTTGTATGTAATATGACAGACTGCAGCTATTAAAGCATTTTTCAAATTTCTTTCTTTTTTTTGTTTGGGAGGGGAGTTCGTCTCTCTCTGGTTAAGCCGTCGGTCTTTCTGTTTTCATGTTCTGCCTGTCTGTGTTCACACACAGACCTTTCTTTCCCTTTCTTGTTGTCCTGTTTTTGTTCTCATTCTGCTTCCCTACCTAGAGGTCCACTTCTCTACCCCGTCCTTCATTCCCCCCCACCCCTGCTGTGAGTTACCCAGGTCTTTGGTAAAATCGTTCCTCTCAGATGAAGATGGATGGAATTTCTTCGGTGCAAGCGGCTTCAACACATGTCCTGCAGCTTTCTGTGATTTCATTTGTCTGACCTTTAGGTGTGGAGCTGGAGATCCATCAGGTGCCCTAGCTGTGACTGTAAAGAATGAAGCCACGATGGTGTTCATCCTCCAGAGCAAATGAGAACCTGTTTCTGACACGATGGTGCTGAATCCTAAATGGAAGTTGTTTTTCTAAGGCATGGAGAGATTTGATTATTTGACCTTTTGATTTACACAGCCACAGTTTTCTCTTTCCCTTATTTTGTTTTTAACAAGGTCACAGCAAAGTTGGATATCCATAAACATTTGCCCCTAAATTTCCTAGAGGAATCAGGTTTTCCTTTTAAAGGCGGAATGGTTTCCTTTGTGGAGCTTTTTTTTGCTCTGTCAGCAGCTGCTCCTTCCTTCAGATCAAAAAGTTCGGTTACAGCAACCATGTTAATTTATCAGCTTCTACCTTTTGTGCATTCATAATCAGTGTATGAACACATCCTGTCCAAAAGAAAAAATAATATTACTTGCCATTCATTTCTGAGGATCTGCAGAGATGTTTTGAAGTATTTCTCGCTGCTGCTAAAAAAAAAAAAAGGTGTCAGAGATAAAGATATGGTGGAGGTGGAGAAAATGTTTTAGAAAAAACAGTAAAGGAATGCGAGTTATTCACTGTGCATGTACCGCCTCAAAGATGCTCTGTTCTTCGTCAGAGATGCTGCCACCTGTATTCGTTTGTTTTCTTGGCTCAATTTACTGTGTTTAGGAATGCTACAGGCTCAAACAACCTTATTCATAGCATAAAACCTATTTGACTGACCTTTTTCCGTATGTGTTTGGCTGACCTCCAAGTTGCTAGGATCTAAACACAGCCAAACATGTGGAGGATACATGCAGCCCATTTCACACTCACAATGTGCGTTTCATTGAGTGTGTTCGCTTCTTGCCCTTTTACTTGTCTGCTCATGCTGCTCTTTTTACCCTGCAGCTCTGTGCCGTTACCTTTTTCAATCATTTAAACTGCACAACTGGACAGAAAAAAACATAGATGTATGCTTTTGTCAAAATATCAGGATCTATCCTTTACTGCACTGACTCAGGTGGAGCTGAAGAGAAAAACAAAATCTGATCCCATCAGATCAGCAACACAAAGCTAGTGATGTGCTATTATTAAATTATTTTACTAAATACAAGCAGTGGCTTGATCCCTCTCCTTTAGGCGGCTGCTGACAGCGATTTTTCTGTATCACGTTTTGGAGACTAGTGCCGAGCACAGCTTAATCCGAATTGGCCCTGAAACAATCATTCGAGTGTCTTGAAAAATGCCTTTGCAAGGTTTAAAACTCTACGTAGTCAGACACACACACACACACACACACACACACACACACACACTGTAAGAACAATAGTGGTATTAACCTATTTATTACAATCTTGTGTGTATGTGTGCTACAAGTATATACCTGCTTTTACTGCAGGAAACAAAGCATTTGTTCAAAATCAACTGAGTATTCATCTCCTGCAACCCCATATTTTGTGTAATGGCAACAGTGTTTTAGTTGCTCACAGGTTTTAAATGTGTCATGTGTCTTTAAAATTCATTCGAGGTACAAAAGAGTAACTATTTAAAATCTTAATTTGATTTTTGGTAAACTATAATTAAAATAAAACAATGGAAAGTATTTTATAGTAGTTTTGTGTCCATTTATTCATCTTTCCTTGCTGTCTGTAATAGTGTCTGTTACATTGGACCTTATCTTTGAAGTGTCCAAGTGCATTTTCTTTGTCTTTGTAGATGGTGTGTTTATCACTGTGGTGTTTTATTTCTGTTGTTTTATGTCTGAGTAGTAGTTGCTATGTGTACATATTTCTGCACAGCGAGTGGCTGTCTGTACATATTACCACACCATAGGTTTTACATCCTTTAACCCAATCTACTGTACATGTTGGGACACCTGTTCAACTGGTTAACAAATTAGAAAACAGCCAACTGCTTGACAGGAACTGCATTGAGGCATCTGGATGCTGCGGAGATGACTCGCTTAAGTACAAAAGGAGCATCTGAATGGGGAAAAAAGTGGATTTAAGTGACTTTGAATGAGGCATAATTGTTGGAACCAGAATTGCAAGTATGCCTGATTCAGAAACTCTTGATCCACTGTTTTTTTTTCCAGCAAAGCCATCTCTTAGGGTTACGGAAATTGGTCAAAAAACTAAAAATATTTAGTAAGCAGCATTTGCATGCTATATTGATGTCAGAGGAGATCAAGATGATAAAAAGGCAACAGTAGCTTAAATAACCTCTTGTTATAACCAAGTGTATGTGACGAGGAGTTTGTTGTACCCTTATGGCCTCCACTATCACCAGATTTCAAATCAATAGAGCATCTTTGGGATGTTGTGGAACGGGAGATTCTTAAGATGGTTGTTCAACCAACAAATGTGCAGCAGCTCAGTTTTGCAATCATGTCAGTATGGACCAAAATCTAAGTAATGCTTCTGATACTTTGTTTCATCTATGGTGTGAGAAATGAAGGCAGTATTGAAGGCAATGGGGAGTCCAACATGATGCTAGCAAGATGAACCCAATAAAGTGGCTGGTGAGTGTACTTGAGTGCATCATACATGATATTCAAAAAAGGATGTGATTTTTCCACAATGTGCCTTTCCTTTCATCACGTTTT
This sequence comes from Girardinichthys multiradiatus, assembly GCF_021462225.1. Classification (NCBI taxonomy): domain Eukaryota; kingdom Metazoa; phylum Chordata; class Actinopteri; order Cyprinodontiformes; family Goodeidae; genus Girardinichthys; species Girardinichthys multiradiatus. Next base: position 34,737,624 of record NC_061806.1, on the reverse strand, counting down.
GACACACTTAAAAAGCATTTTTAAATGCACCAATATGTAATTAGTTGTACATGATATATAAGGATTTGTCGATATCTCATTTATTTACATGTCAACTAATGTCAGCATCTTCAAAACTTTTCATTTTGCAGCATTGAATTTGAGCTGCTACTTCTTGCAACTTCAGATTAAGGGTCTATTAATAAGTGAGGCACTAGGAAATGGGATTTGACCTCAAGTGAGACGCGTTACATTAGAGCTTGCTAATTCCTGATCATTAATGACACCCTCAGACAGTTGCACAAAGAAAAACTTGTACGTAACCATTCCTTAAAAAACTCACTTTTTTTATAGTACAGAAGTGGAGTCTTGTCTGGTTGAAATGTGAAGAGTTTGTTTGAGGTAGTTTTGACTAAATTATGACTTGTCACACATTTCTTTTGAGCGACATTTTCACCACTAAAGCACTCACAATAACCATCATACTTTTCTGTGTGTGGCAACTGTGTGTGTCATTGAATATATGCCAAAGGTTAGTGGTCAGATTTAAAGCTGCAAGTGGTGGGCCACTCTATGAGCGCGTGTGCAGCATATTAACCCTCTGAGGGTGTGATGCTGGTGTAGTAAATCTGCATGAGGTGACAGATCTGACAGTTTTCCTGTAGACACAGGCAGCAGATTTACGCTTATTAACCCACGCAGGCTGCAGAGTGTGTGAGTGTGAAGCAGGACCGGGTGTGACCGTGCTTGGATCCTTACAGCTTTTCATGCTCGGGATTAGATTCAGTCCGCTTGTGGAGTTTGGAATGAATTTTGCCTAACTGGCAACAGAAAGCCCACCATGCTGTTAGAGCTACAACTGTTTTGCATGGTACAGTATGTATTGACAGCACACCAAGGGAATGGGAGTATCTTCCAGCTGACAGGCAACTGTGCAGTTTGTATTTCACATACTATACTAATATATTCAATATTTATAAAATGCTTATGACCTACAGTATATACACTGCTCCAAAAAATAAAGGGAACACTCAAATAACATATCTTAAATCTGAATGAATGAAATATTCTCATTGAACACTTTGTTCTGTACAAAGTTGAATGTGCTGACAACAAAATCACACAAAAACCATCAATGGAAATCAAATTTATTAACCAATGGAGGCCTGTATTTGGAGTCACACACAACATTAGAGTAGAAAAACACACTACAGGCTGATCCAACTTTGATGTAATGTCCTTAAAACAAGTCAAAATGAGGCTCAGTATTGTGTGTGGCCTCCACGTGCCTGAATGACCTCCCTACAACACCTGGACATTCTCCTGATGAGATGGCGGATGGTCTCCTGAGGGATCTCCGCCCAGACCTGGTCTGTGGTGCAACGTGACGTTGGTGGATGGAGCGAGACATGATGTCCCAGATGTGCTCAATCGGATTCAGGTCTGGGGAACAGGCCTGCCAGTCCATAGCTTCAATGTCTTCATCTTGCAGGAACTGCTGACACCCTCCAGCCACAAGAGGTCTAGCATTGTCCTGCCTTGCGGCCCTCCAAAGAAATGCCACCCCACACCATTACTGACCCACTGCCAAACCAGTCATGCTGAAGGATGTTGCAGGCAGCAGATCGCTCTCCACGGTGTCTCCAGACTCTGTCACGTCTGTCACATGTGCTCAGCTTGAACCTGCTTTAATCTGTGAAGAGCACAGGGCGCCAGTGTCAAATTTGCCAATCCTGGTGTTCTCTGGCAAATGCCAAGCGTCCTGCACGGTGTTGGGCTGTGAGCACAACTCCCATTTGTGGACGTCAGGCCCTCATACCATCCTCATGGAGTTGGTTTCTAACCGTTTGTGCAGACACATGCACATTTGTGGTCTGCTGGAGGTTATTTTGCAGGGCTCTGGCAGTGCTCCTCCTGTTCCTCCTTGCACAAAGGCGGAGGTAGCGGTCCTGCTGCTGGGTTGTGGCCCTCCTACGGCCTCCTCCACGTCTCCTGGTGTACTGGCCTGTCTCCTGGTAGCGCCTCCAGGTTCTGGACACTACGCTGACAGAAACAGCAAACCTTCTTGCCACAGCTCGCATTGATGTGCCATCCTGGATGAGCTGCACTACCTGAGCCACTTGTGTGGGTTGTAGAGTCCGTCTCATGCTACCACGAGTGTGAAAGCACCACCAACATTCAAAAGTGACCAAAACATCAGCCAGAAAGCATCGGTACTGAGAAGTGGTCTGTGGTCCCCACCTGCAGAACCACTCCTTTATTGAGTGAGTCTTGCTAATTGCCAAAGATTTCCCCCTGTTGTCTATTCCATTTGCACAACAACATGTGAAATTGATTGTCAATCAGTGTTGCTTCCTAAGTGGACAGTTTGATTTCACAGAAGTTTGATTTACTTGGAGTTATATTGTGTTGTTTAAGTATTCCCTTTATTTTTTTGAGCAGTGTATTTAAGACGATATTTTACATTAAATATATAAAGAAAGCTGATGTGGAATTAGTTTTCTTTCAATGTTTAATTTTAAAAGAAAAAATAAATAAAAGTTTGGAATTTGTAAGATTTGCAAAAAGGAAAGAGGAGGAAAGCATATAAACAAAACAAACAAAAAAAACCCATCAGACTAAATTATCCTTGCATTAATGTGGGACCTCTTCTCTTGCTCTGCTCTCGGTGGAGGACGCATGCGTTTCCTCTCCCTCCCTCTTGCCTGCTTCTGCATCTGCTTTTGTCTGTGTTTTTCTCAGAGCCTCACTTTACATTTCTTCCAAACTTGCAAATAATGGATTTGGTCAGCTGGTCTCTCAATGAAATTGATCACATTTTTTCCATGGGAAGACAAGGTAAAGGAGAATCCTCTTGCCCAGCCGGTACGTTCTTCTCTGGATACACAATGGATTCCTGGCAACAGTGGAAGCTTGTGTGCTTGACTACAATGTCGGTTGAGGATGCAGAAGACGTTTATATATTTGGATTTTTGATAACAGGATTTCTGCTTTTTGGAGCCGACTGTTACCTGACTTATCGAGTGAGTAGCAAAACGTGGGCAGCTGTTCAAAGCATCCCAAAGCTGCCTGCAATGCTGGATGGAATCTGCAGAGCGATCAATGCTCAGACTGAATTGTTAAGAGAGCTAAGCCGCAAGCTGGATACGGTTCTTGAACAGAATCGTAGCCTGGAAGCGGCTTTTGGACTTGGAGGTGAAATGATTTAATCATGGAGAAGGTTGTTCACTCGAGAACTGCGGGAAAGTCTCAGAAATTGGGATATTTGGATTTGCAATTGAGGGATAACAGTAAAAACTCTTAAAGTGGTTGGAAATCCACACAACTGCTTGAACCACAACATTTATTGTTTTTCTAAATCTGGTGCCCCAACGTGGCCTTGACAACTTCTGCTAAGTGGCTGTCGACAAAATATCTCCTGGATGTTATGTAAACATGGCGATCTTTCCCAGCACCCCCAAACAGCTGTGACCCAGATGAGACTTTGCGGCTGATTGAGAAAACTTCCATCTCTCTCAAGGACAATGGCGCTCTATCTGTGTTGACAGTCTTAATTCTTGCACACACAATCACAGTTATATATTTGCACCCCCAGGATTCCACCACACTCTTGTAAAATCTTTTCTTCTTGTGTGTTGATTAGCCCTGCACCTAATTGCGTGATTTCATTACTTTTTCATAGATTTTTAGTTTTAGGATTACCAGCGAAAACCAAACATTAGTAATAGAAAATCTGGACTATAGCTGCTCTTACACCAATGACCCAGCTTTCTTAGACTACAATGGACTGTTATTACTTAGTTCAACTTCAGTACCAATAAAAGCAATATATTATTAGCACCTGAAAACATGGATTAAAGCTGTTTTGTACCAGTGATTCAGCTCCCTTAGTTAGTCTTATCATTCCACTGAATTCTATCAACATTATCATCTTCTTTTAGCATAAGATGCTTTATTATTAAGAGTGGCTGGGAACCAATTTCTACTAGTAAACCCAGAAGGATTATTAATTATTATTACTCCCGAGGATTATTAATGTCGTTCAATTTGTTTTTCTGTGTTTGATTTTCTGTATCATTGTAATCTTTTTCCTCATGTACAGCGTTTTGAGTGCCTTGTTGCTGACAAGCACTATATAAATAAACTTGACTTGACCTCTGGGATCTATCGAGAAAATCTGAATTGGCAATTTTTTTTAAATAAGACAAGAAGTGTGCCACAAAACATTTTTGAAGTTGTGCAATATAACTTGAGTTAAAATGGAAATTTCTCTGATTTCAAAGTAATGAAGTCATAACTTTATTTTCCAATAACTGTGTGTGAAAGTTTACTAAAAGACATTCTTTCAAAAGCAACTGTGGCTCAGTGGGAGAGGTTGCCTTGCAGTCTGAAAGTTGCGGGTTTGATTCAAGCTTCGTTCTGCCACATGTCGAAGTGCAAATCAGTGTACGAATGTGTGTGATTGGGTGAATGTGGCTCTGGTGTAAAATGCTTTAAATCGCAGTTATGATTAGAGGCGCTTTATAAGTTCAGTCCATTCACTATTACCAGAAGGTCATACAGTTCTATGATAAGTAAAATAAATGTGTTTTAGGTTACCATCACATTTGATGGTAACTTCTGCCACAACCCAGTCGGTCATGGCAGATGGCCACTCACACTGAGCTGGAGGTTTCTACCTGTTTTAAAAGGGAGTTTTCCTCTCCACTGTCGCCACATGCATGCCCAGTATGAGGGATTGCTGCAAAGTCAATGCAATCGACTGTCCACTGACTCAATGCAATCTCCTGGGTTTCCTTAGATAAAAAAAAAAAAAACTTTTAACCAATTTGAAGAATAAACTGATGACGGCTCTGTTTGATAGTTAGGATTAATTGGAATGTATGTACGACTTGAAATCTGTATGATTCGATTGAATTGACTTTGTAAAGTGCCTTTAGAAGACATGTTGTAAATTGGTGCTACATAAATAAAATTGAATTGAATTTGTAATTTTGGTTTTAATACACAAACATTAGACAGAGAATGGAGAAAAAAACCATGTTGTGTCAACTACAACTCAAAAGCAGACAAAACAAATATCAAACTTTTTTTTTTTTTTTGTGCTCCCTGAATAGAAGGTTAAAGCCTGCTTCTTGCATGTAGCTGCTTGGATGGCTCTCCTGTGCCAGGTCGATATACAGTAAACAGCCAAACCTGGCCATTTATTGTCTCCATGACAAAAAACAATTCATCTATAGTTACATTTACTGCTGTCATTAAAAGAAACACATGAACACCATGGTTCTCTTAAGTATTTGTGTCTGTGTCCCATGCACCAAAAACGTCTCGCATTTGGTGAATATTGCTAGGTCTAAAAATAATTGCTTTCACTACTTCCTTTTGTGTTGCCAGTGGTTTAGATGAGGCAAATGACAAATGTAGAGTTTTGTTTAGACTTCTAGCTCTTGCATTGGTTAGTGGTAGGCTACCACTCCTTGCCCATTTGTTTTTTTTTTTCATTTGATGTGGTGATCACATGCTCACCTCTCAGTGAGGGTGCCTCTTTGCTTCTTTTTTCTGCTCTCATTTTTTCAGCAAATTAAAAGTTCCAATTTATAAAACATTGGTTGAAACTTTAAGGTAAAGTAAATCTCATGCAGTTTGTTACATGCCCTCGATACATTTTCTACTTGTAGCTGTTTAACATTTTCTGATTATTTTTCTGTTATTTGTCTATTAACATATTTTTTATTTTCAGGAAACAAAAGATAAATGATGAATTGCTGACTGAGCTGCATTTTCATGATCATTTGCATATCTTTAAGCAATTAATTAGATCTTTAATTAAATAATGCAACAGTTCATTTTTGAAGTTATGTAAAACCTATTGCCAATTAGTTTTTTTTTTTGTTGGACCTTGTTTTCATTGAAATCACTTAACTCAAATGATTACATGTTATAATTGCAGTTATTGCTTTATAATGGTGGGTGAGACAAAGCATAATTTGTTGGACATTTTTAAATTGTGTTTGTTGGGAGCTTAATTTGAAACTGGCAGGGTTTACTTCCCAGTAAGATGGAACATTTTTATTTTTTTTCCACAGTCAGGTCCAGAACAAACACAATGGTGTGAGCCAGCAATCAAATCACAGTCAAATCTGATTTAACCACTATGTTTGCATAAAAAATGAATTTGACTGAGAGCTTCCAGTGGGTTTGCCTCAACCCGTCTGTTTTCCATCTGTTTCCACTGTCATTCCCTTCCCTCACTTGTCCCAAAAAGTAGTTCCTTCCCTTCTGCTCACCTCGCGTGCTTGGAGTCTGAACTCCTGTCGGTTCTCTGAAGCTGTTGGTGGCTCTTTTTTTTTTTTTACCTACTGGCCATTGTCAACCACAACTCCAATCCCCTCCTTGCTTTCCACAAGGTTTCTGTGCTCTTTGTCATCACATAGCTGACACTTATAAACCCTACAGTCCACATCTAAACTGATGATCCTTACAATTGACTTGCTAAGCTGAGAAGTGAGATGGACAGAGACCAAGCCACTTATCTGTACTTCGATCTGATAATACTCTCTTGATTAGCAAATTTAATGATGAAAACTCCTTTTCCATTCGTTCCACTCTGATGCATAGCTCTTACTTAATTGCTTCATGAGACACTTGCTGCCAGCGATTTAGAGATGTAGTATTTAGTTTGGCTGCAGATTTCCTTAGTTCTCCTTAATTACTGTAGAGGGATAACCGTTATCAATGCAATGACACAGGTTTCTGTAGTAAGACTTTATCAATCAGATTTTATCAATCTATTCCATAAATGCATAAATGCATTTATTTTTTGTTAATGTCCAGTCTTGGAACTCCTGCTAAAGCAGTGTAATACATTTAATTTAAATTAAGATTATTGCAGTAGTATGATCCCATGCAAACAGAAACACTTCTCACAGAAAAAGATGAAGTTGCTGTTAATGATACTTGTAACAATTTCAATAAAATAAATGTAATTGAAGTAGCTCTTTTGTAATTAACTTAATAATTATTGACCTAATGAGAAAGTGTCTAAAACAACTGAAATGGACTAAGAGTTCACCTTTTTACCATGCACAATGAGGACTGTTAGAGAGGTAAAGACATCCCTGAAGATCACTGCAGCAAAGAATGACACATTGGGGTATCCAAGGCATTATAACTACTTCAAGCTTTTTGTACACATTTTTACCAGCAGGGTACATTGTTGTGTGTTCAAACATGCATAATTACGAGCAACTAACAAACCATAAATACACCGACATACCAACCACAATTATGACCAAAGATCCACAAACAAATACTAATGAACTAATGAACTAACCAAAATTATAACCAACCTACCACAAACAAATATTCCCTGCCAACTAACCAATAAACTTACTAATTAACTAACCTCTAGAAAACATTACCAACCAACCAACAAGCCAGGCCCATTTATTTCTCACAACCAGCCATAATTATTACCAATCAACAAGCCACAGTTATTACAGAATAACCTGCCACGATTTACCTTAATCTCCCTATCAACCAGTCAAACAACTAGAAATATTACCAATAGATTGGTTTTAATTGTAATATTTAGGAAGTTTTTTTTAAATGAATAACACTCTGTATAAATAAAATGAACCATCTTTGTGTTGCTATGGCATAATATAGGAGTTCTGTTTTTGTCTGTTGAGAGGAAGCAGAAAAAAACACAATTCTGGTTGAGGTTCTGGTTTCATTTCTTACTTTATTTTTAAAACTTACTTACTTAAAAACTTACTTAAAACTTACTTAATTCATATGTTGAAATATAGACATTTAATTGTCATCTTCATATTTTGCTTCTGTTTTGTCTGGAAGGTGCTAATCTGATTTCTAGCTTTAGACAGTCTCAACGTTAAATTTCTTTTTGGACTCCCTGAGAGCACAGAGGGCTCCAACCAACTGGAGAGTGAGTAGGAAACTGTGTGTGTGTTTCTGGGTATTTGTGATGTCTGCAGAAAAAAATAAATAAATGGAGACAAATTGATCTGGTCCCAACTCAGCTGTTTTGTGAATTTCATTATGAATAGACAAAGTGTGTTGCTGCGGGCTGTTAATGAACCAACCTGGCTTACTCTGAGCTCACGTGTCAGAAATGCACAGCAGGGGCTGCTGGGTAATGGTGTGTGGAGGTTCCACGTGTCAGCTATGATTTAAATGAAAAGTTTACAACAATTCTGTGCCACACAGGTAGTTTAAGGAGTAATGGTGCGTGAAAAATATCCTGTTGTATCCCCTCCTGTGTGGGTTTTGTTTTATATACTGGTACTTTGTATAGAATATTAATAAAACATACCTGAATCATAAATAATTAGTATGAAAACAGACAACCTTTTGAAGGTCATGAGTTGAGATCTAACCTAAAAAAGGTAATGAGCAGCTGACGTTTTGGGACCGAATACAAGCACCAACTAAAGTTGTCCCTGTTTATCAAGTTTCTTCTGGGTTTTTACATCACTACTTTTTGACTCAGATAGCTGTAGTGCTATGAAAAAGTATTTGCCCCCCTACAGATATCTTTTGTTTTTGCTTTTTTGTCACTCTTACATGTTTCAGAAGAAGCAGAATTCGTGTTTCCTTCTATTATGTCATGTTTTTGAGATCCTTAAGTGGCGAAACACTGCCAGAGCATCACACTACAACTACCACCATGTGTCACATATAATGGAAACCTTTGCACAAAGTTCCACTTTTGTCTAGTTAGTCAACACTTTATTTTCCGGAAATTTGAGGGGGCCTTTCTGTTCTTTGTGGTCAATATTAGTTGTCACCTTAGAACCCATGGATGCCATGTTGCCTAGTCTCTGTCTAGCTGTTGAATTAAGATCTCAGACCATAACTGTGGCAAGTGAGGCCTGCAGTGCTTACTTAGATGTTGTTCTAGGTGCTTTGTGACCTTCTGAATGAGTTGTTGATGCACGTTTGTTGTATTGTATGTCTACTCTTCTACGAAGGTTCACCACTATTTAATATTGGCTCAATTTGTGGATAATGATTGTTTTTAACTCTGTTTTAACTCCCTTGTGATATTCACTGTGGTTCACCAGACTCCCAAATTCTTAGAAACGGCTGTGTAACCCTCTCAAACTAAAAGATGTCAATGACTTTGTTTCTTACCTGTTCTTGATTTTCTTTAGGTCAGAGCATTTGTTCCTTTTTAAGATATTTTAGCCTACTTCATGCTGTCAGACATGTTCTATTTACGGTATTTCTTTATTCTACTGGTCTAACAGTATTTAGGCCAGGGTGTAAGTAGGTCAAATTCAAATCAACTTTCAAATAAATTATTTTTAACAAGGCAGGGGGATTATGTTTTCTCATGGGGCCAGGTTGGTTTGGATAACGTCTTTGTCTTAATAAATAAAACCGTCTCTTGACAACTTGGTTTTTTATATTTTATCTAATATTAAAATTTGTGTCACCTGAACTTTGATACTGAAAAAAACAAGCTAAAACAGTAGGGAAGGGAAGGGTAAAAATACTTTTTCACAGGGCTGTAAGTTTTATATATTTATTTATAGGATTTAATGAATGGGGATAAAGTGTTTCTCAGTTGTTTCTTTGGCTCTCACTAACTGACTGCAATGTGATTTATTATTTTTTTTGTTCTGAGCAGAAATGATCTATAAATTTCTTGTTGTCTTACAAGGCAGCTAATTACAGCTGAGATCCATAGTGAGACATGCACTTCATAGCAACAAACACAGTGAAATATTATGCAAGATGTGTAAAAATTGTGAGATAAAAACTGAATGTAAAATGATGAAGTGAGGCACATTTGTCATTCCCTCATCTCCATTTATTTAATCTGAGCATCACTGCTTCCAAACAGCTGCCCATTCAGATTCATATTACTACATTTTAGTGGTGGTCAATTCCACTTTATCTGTAATATTATAGCTCTGAAAGCTCTGTTAACAGTAGTAGACTGAACACCCCCAACTTTGTGAACTGAGCTTGAGGCCTGATTCCTAAGCAACAAAGGCTTCTCACTTAGGTGGCTTAATTTTTTTCCCTCAGCTTAAAGTGTTCCTTTGGCGCATAAAGTCTATATCTGGAATATATAAAAGACACGAACCAGTCATCTCTCTGTTTCAAAGTATGTATTGAGGTAAAGAGCACCATCTGAGCCTGTTAAGCTTGGATAGAATATCTGTTTAGAGTCAATCCACTTGATTATTTTATATGTTTGTTTCAGAACACCAAAAATAGCAAATTTAGACTGTTATTAGAGAGCTATTCTTTCAATAAGCCTGGAGCTTAATACTCACAAGTTACTCCTTCAAACTCCTCTATGAAAATATACAAACAGACAGGTAAAACACAGTTAGAAAATTTGTTTTAAGTTTTTTACGTCAGGACAGCAGATTGAGATTTAGTCCTAAAGTTCTGATCATAGGACAATTGGAGAGTTATCGCTCAATATTGCTGCAGTAATAAACTCCCCTCTTCAGTCTTTGAAGGCAGAGTACTTATCTTAAATCATAAAGGTAAGTTTCTCCAGAGCTAAGGAATTGGGTAACATAGACAGCCAGGCTTTCAAATGTGCTCTGGTAATGTATTACCATGATTTAAACTGTATTTTGCCTGTAACATCAATTCAAATTCAATTCAAAGATACAGGTCCTTCTCAAAATATTAGTATATTGTGATAAAGTTAATTATTTTCCATAATGTCATGATGAAAATTTAACATTCATATATTTTAGATTCATTGCACACTAACTGAAATATTTCAGGTCTTTTATTGTCTTAATACGGATGATTTTGGCATACAGCTCATGAAAACCCAAAATTCCTATCTCACAAAATTAGCATATCATTAAAAGGGTCTCTAAACGAGCTATGAACCTAATCATCTGAATCAACGAGTTAACTCTAAACACATGCAAAAGATTCCTGAGGCCTTTAAAACTCCCAGCCTGGTTCATCACTCAAAACCCCAATCATGGGTAAGACTGCCGACCTGACTGCTGTCCAGAAGGCCACTATTGACACCCTCAAGCAAGAGGGTAAGACACAGAAAGAAATTTCTGAACGAATAGGCAGTTCCCAGAGTGCTGTATCAAGGCACCTCAGTGGGAAGTCTGTGAGAAGGAAAAAGTGTGGCAGAAAACGCTGCACAACGAGAAGAGGTGACCGGACCCTGAGGAAGATTGTGGAGAAGGGCCAATTCCAGACCTTGGGGGACCTGCGGAAGCAGTGGACTGAGTCTGGAGTAGAAACATCCAGAGCCACCGTGCACAGGCGTGTGCAGGAAATGGGCTACAGGTGCCGCATTCCCCAGGTCAAGCCACTTTTGAACCAGAAACAGCGGCAGAAGCGCCTGACCTGGGCTACAGAGAAGCAGCACTGGACTGTTGCTCAGTGGTCCAAAGTACTTTTTTCAGATGAAAGCAAATTCTGCATGTCATTCGGAAATCAAGGTGCCAGAGTCTGGAGGAAGACTGGGGAGAAGGAAATGCCAAAATGCCAGAAGTCCAGTGTCAAGTACCCACAGTCAGTGATGGTCTGGGGTGCCGTGTCAGCTGCTGGTGTTGGTCCACTGTGTTTTATCAAGGGCAGGGTCAATGCAGCTAGCTATCAGGAGATTTTGGAGCACTTCATGCTTCCATCTGCTGAAAAGCTTTATGGGGATGAAGATTTCATTTTTCAGCACGACCTGGCACCTGCTCACAGTGCCAAAACCACTGGTAAATGGTTTACTGACCATGGTATCACTGTGCTCAATTGGCCTGCCAACTCTCCTGACCTGAACCCCATAGAGAATCTGTGGGATATTGTGAAGAGAACGTTGAGAGACTCAAGACCCAACACTCTGGATGAGCTAAAGGTCGCTATCGAAGCATCCTGGGCCTCCATAAGACCTCAGCAGTGCCACAGGCTGATTGCCTCCATGCCACGCCGCATTGAAGCAGTCATTTCTGCAAAAGGATTCCCGACTAAGTATTGAGTGCATAACTGTACATGATCATTTGAAGGTTGATGTTTTTTGTATTAAAAACACTTTTCTTTTATTGGTCGGATGAAATATGCTAATTTTGTGAGATAGGAATTTTGAGTTTTCATGAGCTGTATGCCAAAATCATCCGTATTAAGACAATAAAAGACCTGAAATATTTCAGTTAGTGTGCAATGAATCTAAAATATATGAATGTTAAATTTTCATCATGACATTATGGAAAATAATGAACCTTATCACAATATGCTAATATTTTGAGAAGGACCTGTACTTTATTGATCCCTGAGGGGAAATTAGAAACATGCAATATATTGTGGGTTTTAGGTCTCACCGACCAGTTTTGTATTTTCATTATAATGCAGTCTGCCACTGACACATTTTAGTCAGAGTTAAATGATAGTGACGGTTCATATTTGTCGCAGCCATGAGCACAAATCAGTCCAGCACCTTCATCTTCTGTGTCTGTTCAGATCAAAACTTGATATTCCACTGAGCTGTATTCTGATATGTGCTTGTCCCAGTTCTCAGGAAACGCTGCATCAATCCTACTGTGTTTCAGGGTGAAGGTAAAAAAAAGCACTGATTTTACTTTTGGCACCCTCTCTTCTTTTCCTCTGCAGATTTTTAAACAAACGGGTATAATCAGGATTGAAACGGCCTTTCCTTCTTGGTTTTGGAAGTGTCTCGCTCTGTAACTGGTTCTGCTCTGAAGCTGCTTGTGCTTGACAGTCCCAGATTCAAGGTAAGACGTTTTTCCTAATCATAATGTGTGTGTTTAACATGATTTGATCACATAAGATGTTAATTTATTGATCAAATGTGTAAACCTTGTTGACGCTGTAGCAAGGATGTTCATTAAGGTAAGGTGTTCTAAATGGTAGATAAAGTGACTGATGGTGTTTGATAGTGTTTGCCATTATAATTGTGTATTTGGCTTACAATAATACTTAATTGAGTTTTAAGAAGACCTGCATTCAAGCATGGATTAAAAATTGCTACACATACTGAGGGCAAATAGCGAAAACTTAAAACAAGAACTAATTGAATAGAAGGTAAATACAGAAAAAAACTGTTCATTTATGTATCTGCTCTGATTGTCTGATAAATGCTGGTTGTCTCTTTTTCCACTTTAAACCAGTTGTTTGTGCTTAGTCTTAGTTCTTGCACAGGAATTTCATTGTTTTAAAGACCCTTTTGGACTAGACAGGACAATATTGCACACAATGGTTATGAGTAACATCTCTGCAATTCTATTAATTCTTCTTTTTTTCTTCTTTTAATTCTTTTAAATATACATCATTGAATTTCTTTAGTATCAGATTCATCTTACTAAATTCGATCCAAGAAAAACAATTTGGTGTAAGAGAGAGACATGTTGCCTCATTGTGAAATGTCCACAAGCCTGTTTGCATTGAATCCTGCTTTGTGTGATTTAATATAATCTACAGGATCTTTGTGTGTGTGTGTGTGTGTGTTGCTTGAGTTGGAGTGGTTCCAGTTTATCTCGAAGCACTACAGAGATCCCATGGGAAAAGTGAAGGTTAAAGACCTGCTTGAACTTGTAAAAACACACACACACACACACACACACACACACACACACACACACACAGATTTCAGATAGTTCTGGAATACAAGATAAAGACTGTATGCAGTGATGTATAAAATAGTGTACTCAAAGTGTACTCAAACCTAGATGAGAGTTGGTACATTTTCTGCATTTCATAGGGGCTCAGTGTCCTTAATTAACATCAAGGGAGCCTTAAGGAGTCAGATTTAGTTTGTTGCAAGTTAAAAGGCAGAGAAAATCAAACTTTGAAGAAATGTGGGGCACATATGTGAAAAGTAAGGATATATTATTATATAATTGTTTAGAGGTCGTGACTTTGGGAAAAACATAACTGAAAAGGTTTTATCAACACTGTTTTTGTAGATATATCAGATTAAAAACAAATTAAAAGAACAGCAAGCAATATTTCCTCTAGGATGTCGGTGTTGGGGCAGGGGGCTTGGGGTTGACGAGAGGCAGTCGTCGATGGGGGATTGTCGGTGGGGTACTATCGAACACATATGGAATTATGTAGTAATGTAGGGGGATTTTTTTTCACCTCCGACAGCCAAGCCAGGTCAAAACCTTTTATTCTGCCGTGATTGGACTTTAGTTGCGTGTCAGGTGCAGGGCATGAAACACTTGGACTATCTTGTGTACTTGTACGTTCGCCGTATGTACCAGGAGTAGGAGCGTTAACCCTATTTCTATTCGCAGGAGAAGAAATGCTCCCATGTAAATGAAATTTCTGCGCTTTTTAAAAAATGCAAATATCCTTGCCTGCTTTCCAGGTTTAAGCAGCATGTTTTTCTGTGCGTTCTCTGTCTGCTGTTGGGAGCATGTGTTCACCAGCGTGCGAGCACACTCAGCGTGTCAGCTTTGGTTTCATCTAACTTTTGTCAAGTTTGGCCATAGAAAGTTGAGTAGTGACGACGCAAGGGCAGAAATCACTCGGGACGATCTAATAAAATGAATTACATTAACTATGAAAACGTACTATTACGACATGCTGTGATCCTTCTGGGGGAGCGGGCAGTCTTGTTGGCAGGGCGGGGTGCCCCCTTGGATAATGGTAGGGGCAACACTGAGCAAGGTATCATCTGTCAGTGAAAAAATAATTGTTCCATTTACTGCTGTCAGTTATTTTCTTCTCAGTGATGTCTTCATGGTTGTATCTTAACATTATTCTGCAAGTTAATGCAAAAATTTCAATTTACATGATGGAAGTAGATGTTGGTGGACAGGTAAAGCTGTGCTGAAAGTTTTTCATAAAACAAGTGAGCAAGTTTAGAAAGATAACATAACAGGTTTTCACGTGATAAATTGCCTGGTACCTCTGTTTCATGTACTTCCTTCGAAAAAGATTCAACAGAATACTTATTAGGATGAAAGCTGTTAGAGCTACTGTTATGCCATCTGTGGAGGTCTATTGTTAACGCCTGTCTTGTTTTTTTTAATCTTTCTTTGGACCAGTGGTACTAAGAAAATATGGTATATTTATATAAAGCATGCATATTTTGGAAATGATTTTTAGCCTTCTGCTCATGGAATTTGAACACTGTTTTAATGTGACATTATTTGTCCTTAGTTGAGACTTTGTGGAAAGCTTTGGACTTTTGGGTGGAGAGATGTTGGTGAAACTACTCTTAAGACCAAATCCATATTATTATAATAATAATAATACATTTTATTGATAATGCGCTTTACATCAGTTCACCGATCTCCAAGTGCTACAATTAAGTCTATAAAAAATTAAGTAGAATTCAATAAAAAGAATAAAATCAAACAATTAAAATACAGTTAGTTTTAAAATCTTTTGAACAGCAGGGTCTTTAGTCTGTGGTACCCTGAGGTGTTCTGGAAGTGCATTCCTAAGGCGAGGTGCAGTTGTGCCTCTCAGTCTTATTTACTGTTGGTCAATGGAGAAGTCTGCTCATACCGAGTCTGCTAGCACTCAGTATATGTATGATTACTACCCAAATTTTTGTGAGTGTGCCAACTGTGCACATCCACGCCACCAATAATACTCCCATACAAAGACTTTGATCAAACACAGATTCTGTCACCAAGTCAAATCTTGAGCAGAAGAAGAAATACAACAACAACAAAGCTTGTTTTTCAGAAAAGCAATGTGAGATAATTTCTTGATTACCCAATTTGGAGAAATATATTTCTCAGGAACCACAACGATACAAGAACCACTTTGATATTGTGAAGATTCACTTTATTTTTCTTTTTTCAGTTCTTGTTTTTTTCTGAGTATAGTGTATAAACTAGTGCATTATTGCCCCCTATGAGGCTGTAGTTCAAACTGTGTGTCTCTGAGTGGAATGCTGCAGTTCAGCAGATTCATAAAGGGAACAAAAAATGGGCTTCCAAGTGGCTTACGTTCAAACACTGAGAGCTACAGAAAAGCCTTAAGGCAGTGGTCCTTAAGGGCCCCTCTAAGGGGGCTGATATGATGACAGAGGGTGTGATGTCCTTCCTAATATTTGTTTACTCAGTGTTTTTCACTTTTATTTTTGCAAGCAAAAGTGATGTTTTGTCTTCCAATATTTTTACCCAGGCTTGTTTCTGCATTACACAATTAACATTTATTTCTCTAATGGCTGGCTCAGCCTGACAAAAAGGCACTATCAGAAGAAAGGTCCTAATCAAGATTTTCTGTCACAGAATAACGTAATCTTGGACCACATAGTAAGCTGGAGAGTCTTCATTAGTTGCACAAAGGTGCAAAATACACAAAATTTTCACATTTTAATGAATAAAATCAATAGGACAGTTCTAGTCATATAGTTACTGTGGAACCTGCATATTTCTGATGTCTCTTGACTTTGCTTCTCTGCATAATCAACTGCTGCACTGCACACTTTTGAATAAACAACACATGATGGTTTCCAGATAATATGTCTTGCAGGAGGCCCATCGTGGTTATACTGCGACTTGGCTGGTGTGAAACAGAAGCCTTATGTCACTGTAGTTTAGTTAAAAAAATGTTTGATAACTCCATCCTTCATATACTTAACAGCAATAATCCTTTGGTCTTGATTATGATTTATATTTTTTTTTCAGTAACTTGATATAAGTTCAGTTATCACACATATTTTTGTATTTAAACCTTGCTTGTGTGAACTTACATTTTTGAAAATGGCAACATTTACCTTAATAGGTTTTCTGATATGACTAAAATATGTTAATATTTTATACATTTTTTTAAATTTTTAAAAAGTTACACCACAGGTGCTATGTACATATGTAGGTAGTTTAGTAAAACAAATGTTTGCCTCTTAATGATCCCAGAAATTTCCTTTTTAGGAAGTGATGTCTCCTTTGTGTGTGTGGTGAAACGGGAATGATGCAACTCTGTGTGCTCTCTCCTCCTAACATTTAGCTTGACAGGAGCCATCATCACAGTGACTTTCTTTCTATTTTTACTTCAGTTTGTCAAACTCCAACTGGGAGCATCTTTGATATATGCCTCCAACTCAGACACTGTCAATTTAATGTGTTTGTTGTTTTAGTTTTTTGTCTTTTTCTGTACAGTGACAGAAAAGGCTGAGGTTGAAACTGATTTGACATCATAAAACTTTTTTCTTTCATCACTTGATCTTGTAAGCAGGTTATTCATTTTGCTTATAGAAATAACAGAGATCTTCATTTAGATGTCTTTGTGCACTTTTTTGTTGTTAAACAGATCTACTATGGCCTGAATAACTAATACATTACACCAGCCTTCTAAAGGAAATTATACTTTAGGTTTATGAATATTATAGAGCTCACTAAGGTAAATCTTAGTTAGTAAAATTGTATTGTAAAAGAAAAATTTTACCAAAGCCTAAACAATAAAAAAAAAAATGTATAACATCAAAAGCAAAGGAAAATAAAAAATCTAAAATTTTTAGTGGATTAAGAATGAATACTTTAAATATGTAAACTGTGCCATAGATTTGGAGCCACCAATGAAAAGACAATTGTTTCTGCTTTTGAATGTATATATGTAATGTACTTATAGTATGAGCTTAAGGTAAGAAGGTTTAATGGAAACTTATGTGATCAAATTAATAAAGAAGTCCTCTAAATAATTTTGAAGTTCTTTCATCTTCGAAAAGATGTTTCGGATTGTCCGTGTAAGAAAAACTTGCATTAAAAAAACAATAACAACAACAACAAACCAACGGTCTGTTTCAATGTGATGGTTTGCCTTTATTTATTTTTAGCTTTTTTATGTTTGTCAACCAAAAATACATACTATGTGATTTACAGTTGAATAATTTCCCTCTCCATCTTTTAAAATCTGAATTGGAATGCACCTTGCATGTTGCTAATAATATCAAATTGGCCTTGTACATGTGTTTGCACCAAAACATGTTTTATTTGTTACATTAACAATGCAACAGCAAAATTTCTACATGTTCATGAATCATCATGTACTTACTTACATTGTATTTTTAAATTGTAGAAACCTAAAAATATATTAATTATTGGCTAATCAGATAATAATTACCTAAAGAACACTTTTTGTTCAATTTACTTACCAGTTGAGAGAGATATTGGTTTTGGAAAAGCTTTCCAATTTTTCTGGCTGACCCTCTTGGTTCCAATAACACTGACAGAACTTTTTCCTGCCAAATTTTGTTTTTATTGACAGTCGAGTTTCACTTTCTGTGCTGCCAAATAAAAGCACCAGATCGAACCAAATGACCAAATGCCGCTTTGGTTTTTTTCCTCCTCCTTCTCCTCCTGTCCTGCTTTGATAAGATGGAGGATCAGATGCCAAAAAGCACCTTTTTCTGAGAGGCCATGTTTCAACAAACACCCCTAAAATTACTAATGCAATCAGCTTCACACTAACTCCTACAAGCTTTGAGAGGCTTTTTCTTTTGATAAAAGTTGGCATTTATATTTTGTACTGGATAAAGCATTTAAAAGAAAACTTACATAATTAGAGTAATTAAAAATCATTAAAAGTCAAGTATTGATTGTATGTAGTGGTAGAACTATCAATAACCACATTCTTAGTTAATGAAACACTGAACATGGCTAATAGCTGGACACGGCCATACAGAAACCAATCCCATCTTTGCTGATCAACGTGAATACAAATTGCTTTCAGTGTTTCTCAAAGTGAACTCTGTGTTGCAAACTGCTATCTAGTTGTTGTCAGGGTGTAACCGTGGTAAAGTGTAAGCGGCTATCAGGATCCTCCAATATGGAGGTGCTTTAAGCATGACGACCTACTGCATCTATGTTTGAGACTCTTATTTTTAAACTAGCCAGGAAGTAATATTTGAGCTGCTGACAAACTGGTTGAGATTTATTTAATCTTTATTTTATTTTTAAAATGAAAATAACGTAAAAGTAACATTTTTATCGACATCGCCTAATCAAGCTATGACTGGAATATTGCACACTTATTATGGATTTTGTGAAATGCACCTTATGGTATGCAAAGAAGGGGAAACCAGATGGCAAAAAGTTCTTAATAAAATCATAGAAATCTTTTCAAAAACAGATAAAAGAAAAAAGTTAGACAGAAAGGCTTTTTTATTTTTGGATTTAAAAAGTGCCTGATCATTGACTTGAGTGTAGATCCAGAGGGAGCTAGTTCCAGAGTCTGGGTGCAGCAACTGAGAAGGCCAGGTCAGCCCAATGTTTATTTTTAGTTCTGGGGACATTCAAGAAGAACTAGGACGATGACCTTTAGGGATCTAACACCCATGCAGTAACTCAGTCAGTCAGTCATTTCTACCGCTTATTCCATAGTGGGTCGCGGGGGAGCTGGTGCCTATCTCCAGCAGTCTATGGGCGAGAGGCGGGGTTCACCCTGGACAGGTCGTCAGACCATCGCAGGGCAACACACAAATAACCACGCACACACTCATTCATACACCTAAGGGCAATTTAGTTACCAATTAACCTAACAGGCATGTCTTTGGAGTGTGGGAGGAAGCCGGAGTACCCGGTGAGAACCCACGCATGCAAGCATGCAAACTTCATGCAGAAAGACCCCAGGCCAGGAATCGAACCCAGGACCTTCTTGCTGCAAGGCAACAGTGCTACCAACTGCGCCACCGAGCAGTAACTCAATTAATCGAAAATGTAGGATGGGGCCAGACCATTAAGTGCTTTAAAGCAAACAATACAATTTTAACATCCATTCTAACATGAACAGACAGCCAGGGGAGGAAGGATACAATTATCTTGTGTCTTTACATGTAATAGTGTACAGGTCCTTCTCAAAATATTAGCATATTGTGATAAAGTTAATTATTTTCCATAATGTCATGATGAAAATTTAACATTCATATATTTTAGATTCATTGCACACTAACTGAAATATTTCAGGTCTTTTATTGTCTTAATACGGAGGATTTTGGCATACAGCTCATGAAAACCCAAAATTCCTATCTCACAAAATTAGCATATCATTAAAAGGGTCTCTAAATGAGGTATGAACCTAATCATCTGAATCAACGAGTTAACTCTAAACACCTGCAAAAGATTCCCGAGGCCTTTAAAACTCCCAGCCTGGTTCATCACTCAAAACCTCAATCACGGGTAAGACTGCCGACCTGACTGCTGTCCAGAAGGCCACTATT
Source organism: Girardinichthys multiradiatus (assembly GCF_021462225.1). Lineage (NCBI taxonomy): Eukaryota > Metazoa > Chordata > Actinopteri > Cyprinodontiformes > Goodeidae > Girardinichthys > Girardinichthys multiradiatus. The sequence continues at coordinate 34,717,496 of NC_061806.1, read as the reverse complement.
GACACCCTCAAGCAAGAGGGTAAGACATAGAAAGCAGCACTGGACTGTTGCTCAGTGGTCCAAAGTACTTTTTTCGGATGAAAGCAAATTCTGCATGTCATTCGGAAATCAAGGTGCCAGAGTCTGGAGGAAGACTGGGGAGAAGGAAATGCCAAAATGCCAGAAGTCCAGTGTCAAGTACCCACAGTCAGTGATGGTCTGGGGTGCCGTGTCAGCTGCTGGTGTTGGTCCACTGTGTTTTATCAAGGGCAGGGTCAATGCAGCTAGCTATCAGGAGATTTTGGAGCACTTCATGCTTCCATCTGCTGAAAAGCTTTATGGAGATGAAGATATCATTTTTCAGCACGACCTGGCACCTGCTCACAGTGCCAAAACCACTGGTAAATGGTTTACTGACCATGGTATCACTGTGCTCAATTGGCATGAACCCCATAGAGAATCTGTGGGATATTGTGAAGAGAACGTTGAGAGACTCAAGACCCAACACTCTGGATGAGCTAAAGGCCGCTATCGAAGCATCCTGGGCCTCCATAAGACCTCAGCAGTGCCACAGGCTGATTGCCTCCATGCCACGCCACATTGAAGCAGTCATTTCTGCCAAAGGATTCCCGACCAAGTATTGAGTGCATAACTGTACATGATTATTTGAAGGTTGACGTTTTTTGTATTAAAAACACTTTTCTTTTATTGGTCGGATGAAATATGCTAATTTTGTGAGATAGGAATTTTGGGTTTTCATGAGCTGTATGCCACAATCATCCGTATTAAGACAATAAAAGACCTGAAATATTTCAGTTAGTGTGCAATGAATCTAAAATATATGAATGTTAAATTTTCATCATGACATTATGGAAAATAATTAACTTTATCACAATATGCTAATATTTTGAGAAGGACCTGTATAAGGAGAGTAGAAGCAGAATACATCATATCAGGTGTGTACATAGTTGCTACTTGAGGCAAGACTAATTCAGGCTAGGATTAATTATAAGGTTATTGTATTTGCACTGTATTTTGTTCTTATTTATTTTTAAACAATTAGTATGTTAAACATATGAGTAACCACCTTTTGTGTAGGGAGATACACAAATAAATATGTAAATAAGCCTACTTGAAGTACAAAAAAAGGTGTTGTCTGGGTGTTTAAAAAAGCCCTCTTTAAAAAAATTGTGGCTACACATTAAATTCACCCCAAACATTTGAAACATAGAGGGCCCCCTCTGGCCTCTTCCACCTGTTCCTCTCCCTGATCGGGGATTAAGAGCAGGAGGGATTATCTGATCTCTGTCCTTATGATGGCCTGAGTCACCCCAGTGCAGAATGAATCCCCCCCAACCCCAACACACAGAGCAGAAACATGGTAAACTAGCAACAATCTTAGTGTTGTAGCATTCAACTCTACTTTTAAGTACTGATACGTCCAGACCACAGGGTCAGAGTGTGCATGCTGCACTGTGAAAAATGTGCCTGTAAACGGAAATACTGGTGAAACAGAAATACTTCTCAGCACCTCACCATTAACCCGAGAGCTGATTCAGATGACTGGGCTCAGTATCCCCTACCTCATGTTGTTCCTCTGCTGTCAAGTAGCTAAAAAAACATCCTGTTAGTTTGACTCAAGGGACCACCCATGTGTAATCACACTATTAACCAGACTGCAGCATCCAGAATAAGGGGAATGCTGCTTTGGTTACATTGGAAAAACCAAAACATGAACAAGACACTTTTATTTTTTAATAATGAAAAATATTTGTTTGCATCACAATGGTAATGTGATGTGGGTCATATGTATAAAGATACGTGTTAGAAATAATCTGTTTATACAAAATTAAATTCAGTTAGGACTATATTTTGTTTTGTGCATTAGGTTTTTCACTTTTTGTTCAATGTTTACTTTTGAATTATAAGGGCAAATCCTTATTAAGGTTTTTATAATGCTGGGCTTTTCCTCTGTCATAATTGGGTTGTGTGAATGGCAGCACAGAAGGTGGAGGACAGTGATGGAATCCTTATCTAAGATTTCACAGTCATAAAACAACTTACTTTGGACATGGTTCCTTTCTGTGACTTTAAATGGCTGAAGGGGTTAATCTAATTGCCCAAGTGTGTGTCTGTCTTTGTTTGTTGGTGTGTGACCTTGGCCAGTTGGTGTTGTTCGGGTGGGGCCTCATGTCGGTCTTAGATTAAACACAATAAGATTCAACCTCCTCCTGCTCCTCCCTTGTTTCCCTCCAGTGTCTAATCCCCTCTGAAAAAGGCTCTAATACCCTCTGAACCCTCTCTACAAACACCTATGAAATGACTTTGAATGTTTCCATACGCAGCTCTAATGCATGTCCATTGGCATGTTGAAGTCTTGTCTGCTTAAAACCTCCTCTGCTGTTTGTGTCAAATCCTTTTTAAAAAGGGCTTCAGCAGGGTTGATATGGAATTGCTGTAATAACGTTAAGCTGCATTAGGGGTACTGGTACCAAGAGGTTGCGTTATGTTGACGAGATGGTAGTTAAAAATCATTATCATGCCTGCATGAAAACCCAATTTACTCCTCCATATCATCACAGTAATGATTCAGCTCCAGTGTGACATGTTTTAGTCATTCGTCAAAAAGCAAAAATAGGTAGTAGGTTCTTAGATTAGGTATTAGATTAGGTATTAGATTTTATGGTTACTTTCATAAAAACAAAAACATAATGATAAAATATGTTGGGATTGTGATTATTGATGAATTAATATTTATCAATAATTATAATTGAAAATCATAATTTGACAAAATTGATTTCTTAACCAAAAATCCTTATTTATTAATCAAAATCAGAGATGTCCTCTGGGATTGTAATTGTGGCTCAAAGCCCTTGATAATTACAATTATTAAATTCTCAGTAATAGTTGATAACTATTACTAGATGTCACTGTTTAATCAACCGTTTCTGCCAAAACATGGGGAACTTTGACCTTATTTTGACTGACAAATCACTCTTGCACAAAATAAACACAAACGCTTTCTCTTTATCTACGTGAATATTTATTAAATCAACAGCCCTGATACAATTCGCTCTTCCGATTCAATAATCTTCACCTAACATGCAAAGTGGTACACCGAAAGGGTAAAATATCTAACTAAACAAAATAAAAACAGCAAGAAGTGTGTATGAGATCAAACCAGCAGTTATGGAAAAATTACAAGAGGAATATGGTGTTGAACGAAGCTTTGGGAGCACCCCTCCCAAAGTGTAGCTCAGGGGGACACAGGCCATCATAAAACTTCCCCCAACACTTGGGGGTCCGCGCACACAAAAGTTGTCAAACGTTTGCCGGCAACTAAAAAGCAGTAAAGTTGACGACAAAGAAAATGGTGAATTTCACCATGAAGTTATTATAGCAGTTCAGTTTTACCGCGCACCTGCACCAGGTGTCACACAGTCAAGACACACTTGCGAGACTTGGCGGCCTCTGAAAATCAACAACTATCAAAGTTTCAATAAAAGGTTGCACATACAATTCAGAACACATTAGACTATAAGTGGCGATTCTAAATCACACTAAAACCTACTCTATCCTGCCCACGCTATTTCTAATAAAGAAATAAAAATAAAAGGATGGATTTTACTTGATGTTTTCTCCTCTGAGCAGAGGGAGAGAGAGAAAGGGGTTCAAGAGTTCCAAGCATCCGTGGATACTCAGCAAAGCAGTCCGTTTTTCGTCCTTTGTGGCCTCCTCGGAAGAAAGGTGAAAAATATGACGGACCATCACTAATCGACTGGAACAAAAAAAACAAGGAAGAAAAATTGCGTCTCCTTGAAAACTCCATGGTTTTTTTGGTTATGTGTTAAACCCACATCTTCGATCGGTAAAGTTGAAAACGTACAAGCCTTCTTATTCCTGTAAGCTTAATTCGTTTAGTTTTCTCGTTGGCCAATGGGGAGAATGAATGAAAGTCCACGTGGAATTTTTTCTCCAGAGTGATGCTCCATTTGCGAAGTAACCACGTCTCGGTCCCAAGCTGAAAGCACCTCCTTAAAGGGCTCACTTTCTTAAATAGCCCATGGTGATGTCAGAACTGGAACGTCCCGTCATATCAGCCGCGGTGCCCGCTGGGATTTGAAGTAGCCGACTATCCTGGGGTACAAAATGGCCGATGATGCCAGAAGGCCTGGTAGCGTACAGCAACGTGCAAATGGTCCAATATTCAGCAAAACATGGTCCAACAATTATAAAAAATAAAATAAAATAAAAACACTTCAAGTGGGGTAAAAATGGCATGCAATAATGCTTATCAATTGTAATTCTTTAGACCTGCTGAAAAGTTTAAGCTGAACAGCACTGTTTGAAGGTTAGAAAGAGCAAAATCATTCAAACATACAGTAGCTTTACTAGCATTTAAGTAGTTGCAGTTTTATCTTTATTGATATATTTCACACTAAACAATTTTTTGTCATTTCAAAAGCCCAATTCAGTCTTGGAAATGTGGATGTCCCTCAGCCACCCATAGTTCAATATCCTTTATCATTACACCAAGCATAAAAGGAACAAACTGTTTATTTGCTTTTCTAACTGTTTGTGTCATTAAACATGTATTTACAGTTTGAGTATAACAAAAAAATATGATCTATTTTCTGACTATGTGAGAATGAAAAGAACTCTGAGAAATTGTTTACAAAGATGTTGAGGATTTATACTAAGGCCCAAGGCAATTAAATATGAGTTTAATTGGCAAATATTTGCAAACAATTAGATAATTTTTATCTTATCTGCTTGTATTGCCAATTTTAGTTTGCCTGAATGCCACATTTTGTTAATTCCACTGGTGTGACAAGAGGGGGCCAGTTGGGGAGCTGGTCTCCAGGGCGATTCGTGCCAGCACCCATCACCTCCTCCCTAACATATGCAACATCAGTAGGGTCTTGATGTGCGGGATGATTGACCTTGCAGGCATGGGAAGAGGACTGTGTAAGGTGCCTAACACCCAAACTTAGCTTTGCTTCGGGGTGGTGTTAGGCACTGGGGGCAAGGCGGGGTCTTCTTGCTCCCACTGCGCTGCCTGTGCTGGTTCGTAGGTAATGGAGGTATGTGGATGGCCTGGGGGCCTCTGAAGTTATCATGTGGGGGTGGCGGGGGGGCTATCCTTGGTGTGACGTTTGTGTGGGTGCTTGGGCCACGTCCCGGAGTGGGGGGCTCCTGTGTCGTGGCCTTTGGCTCCTAGGGATGTGTCAGGCCGGCAGACATCCCTCCCTCTTGTCCTCTCAGGGATTGGCTCACCAGGTATGATTGGTTTGCGTCTTCCCTAGCTTTCTCCCTCCAAATTTTGGTTGCCACTGTGGGCTTGTGCTTGCTTGGTGTGTTGGGGGCCCTGGGGGGTCTCCTGTTTTTGGGTGATCTTGCTGCCGGGTGTAGGTGCAGGCTTTTAGCTGCAGGGGGGACTGGGTTCTTGGCTTGGTGGAAGGGTCATCAACATGATAAAAAGTAAAAAGAAAAGGTTAGCAGGTGTGGCAAAATAAGATGAAGATTTGAAAATTTCAGAAATAAAGCCTGAGTAGGGTTTGGGCAGTTGAAAAATGAGGAGAGCTATAATAGAGAAATGGGGTTTGCTTTTAAATCCTAAACCTTTTAAAAGAAGTTAAGTTTGGAAAGGGAAGCACAGACAAGTTCAGGGCCCGTATTCATAAAGAATCCTATGACTAAAAGTAGCTCCTTGTGAAGTCAGTCTAAGAAAAATCTTAGAATTTTCCCTTGGTAAGATAAGTTATTCACGAAGCATCTTAGGCCTTAGGAAGGCTCCCAATGTGAGGAAATGTTTAGAGTAGTGGGGAGGACTTTTAGTGAGCCTAAGTTTGTCTTAAGCAGGGAGGATGGTGGAAAAACGAGAGAAAGGAGAGATATTCTCTGAACAGTGAACAATAGCGAATTAGTAAAATGCTACCGGCTTAATTGTGCAGAGATCCACCCCCTAAACGGTAAGTAAATGAGCACATAAACTTTATATACATAGAAGGAAGATGTAAATGAGGTGAATAAATATTTGCTGTATTGTACATGATGGTGTCACAGCCTAAGCCTGATTGGTCATGGGTTTAAGCCATGGGTTTAATTCAGTTCAATTCAGTTTTATATGTATAGCGCCAATTCACAACACATGTTGTCTCAAGGCACTTCACAACAGTCAGGTACATACATTCCAATTAATCCAAACTATTGAACAGTGCAGTCAAACTTAGTTATTTATTCAAATTGGATAAGAAGTTTTTCTGTCTAAGGAAACCCAGCAGATTGCATCCAGTCAGTGACTTGCAGCATTCCTTCCTCCAGGATGAGCATGTAGAGACAGTGGACAGTCACTGGCGTTGACTTTGCAGCAATCCCTCATACTAAGCATGCATGTAGCGACAGCGGAGAGGAAAAACTCCCTTTTAACAGGAAGAAACCTCCAGCAGAACCAGGCTCAGTGTGAGCGGCCATCTGCCATGACCAAGTGGGCGTTAGAGAGAACAGAGCAGAGACACAAAGAGAACAAAGAAGCACTGATCCAGGAGTACGTTCTATGGGAAGGAAAAGTAAATGTTAATGGATGTAGCTCCTTTAGTCGTTTCACCTAGAAAGAAAGAACAGATAAACTCTGAGCCAGTTTTCAAGGTTAGCATCTGAAAGAAAGCAGATATAATTAGTTACAGTAAAAGCTCAGTCAATCGCCATGTCTAGGAGACAGAAAGGGTTAAACACTAAAAGACAGGGCCATGTGGATCATCGGTAGAGGGTGAGCATTAAGTTGTTGCAAGCAGAAGCTTGGACGATGCCCCTCTCCAGAAAGGTGTCGCAGGTAGACACAGAGTCAGGCCAGGTGTAGCTTCTTGGAAGAGAAAAGAGAGAACAAAGTTAAAAGCTGAAATAACAACAAATAATGCAAAATTGGAGAGTAGTGTGAGAATGTAGCGAAGAGGGTGAAAGTGGTCATTATGTCCTCCAGCAGCCTAAGCCTATAGCAGCATAACTACACAGATACAGGTCCTTCTCAAAATATTAGCATATTGTGATAAAGTTAATTATTTTCCATAATGTCATGATGAAAATTTAACATTCATATATTTTAGATTCATTGCACACTAACTGAAATATTTCAGGTCTTTTATTGTCTTAATACAGATGATTTTGGCATACAGCTCATGAAAACCCAAAATTCCTATCTCACAAAATTAGCATATCATTAAAAGGGTCTCTAAACGAGCTATGAACCTAATCATCTGAATCAATGAGTTAACTCTAAACACCTGCAAAAGATTCCTGAAGCCTTTAAAACTCCCAGTCTGGTTCATCACTCAAAACCCCAATCATGGGTAAGACTGCCGATCTGACTGCTGTCCAGAAGGCCACTATTGACACCCTCAAGCAAGAGGGTAAGACACAGAAAGAAATTTCTGAACGAATAGGCTGTTCCCAGAGTGCTGTATCAAGGCACCTCAGTGGGAAGTCTGTGGGAAGGAAAAAGTGTGGCAGAAAACGCTGCACAACGAGAAGAGGTGACCGGACCTTGAGGAAGATTGTGGAGAAGGGCCGATTCCAGACCTTGGGGGACCTGCGGAAGCAGTGGACTGAGTCTGGAGTAGAAACATCCAGAGCCACCGTGCACAGGCGTGTGCAGGAAATGGGCTACATGTGCCGCATTCCCCAGGTCAAGCCACTTTTGAACCAGAAACAGCGGCAGGAGCGCCCGACCTGGGCTACAGAGAAGCAGCACTGGACTGTTGCTCAGTGGTCCAAAGTACTTTTTTCGGATGAAAGCAAATTCTGCATGTCATTCGGAAATCAAGGTGCCAGAGTCTGGAGGAAGACTGGGGAGAAGGAAATGCCAAAATGCCAGAAGTCCAGTGTCAAGTACCCACAGTCAGTGATGGTCTGGGGTGCCGTGTCAGCTGCTGGTGTTGGTCCACTGTGTTTTACCAAGGGCAGGGTCAATGCAGCTAGCTATCAGGAGATTTTGGAGCACTTCATGCTTCCATCTGCTGAAAAGCTTTATGGGGATGAAGATTTCATTTTTTCAGCACAACCTGGCACCTGCTCACAGTGCCAAAACCACTGGTAAATGGTTTACTGACCATGGTATCACTGTGCTCAATTGGCCTGCCAACTCTCCTGATGTGAACCCCATAGAGAATCTGTGGGATATTGTGAAGAGAACGTTGAGAGACTCAAGACCCAACACTCTGGATGAGCTAAAGGCCGCTATCGAAGCATCCTGGGCCTCCATAAGACCTCAGCAGTGCCACAGGCTGATTGCCTCCTTGCCACGCCGCATTGAAGCAGTCATTTCTGCAAAAGGATTCCTGACCAAGTATTGAGTGCATAACTGTACATGATTATTTGAAGGTTGACGTTTTTTGTATTAAAAACACTTTTCTTTTATTGGTCGGATGAAATATGCTAATTTTGTGAGATAGGAATTTTTGGTTTTCATGAGCTGTATGCCACAATCATCCGTATTAAGACAATAAAAGACCTGAAATATTTCAGTTAGTGTGCAATGAATCTAAAATATATGAATGTTAAATTTTCATCATTACATTATGGAAAATAATGAACTTTATCACAATATGCTAATATTTTGAGAAGGACCTGTAGTTTCAGTTCAGATTATTTAGTTAAACGACGATTATTTACAACGTCATCTCAAGGCACCCCACAAAGCGCGCAACACATGTACGGAGTCCTTAGTCCTTGATGCAGGCCGTCGCAATATCAAAACACAGCGACGTTTTCTGCACACCCTTCCTGGACTCTTTTCACCATTTCCTATCTGCTTACTGTCAAAAGAAATGCTAAAATAAAGGCCACTAGTGCGGCACAAAAGCATAAAAAAAAAGCCTGAATGATCATCTACAATGCTCCCTGTCTGTGAGGAAGTTCACTGGTGTTCTGCAATCTCCTCTCTAGCTTCTGATCACAGCAGATACCAGAGCTGCTCACATGGCGCACTGATCTGCCTGGGAATGCCTGTTTTTCGCGCCGTGATCCCAGGACCAAATCTACCTTCCAACACTGCTCTCTTCAGGCTCTGCTCTGTTCCGAAATGAGTTCGGTTTGCTCCACCTTTATTTCTCTGTTCTGTTTTGTTCATTTTACCACACTAAACATCATTATACAGTAAGGAACATCACAGTAAAATGCTGAATATATGCAGTATGAAAATGACCAGCATGGCGAGTAAAAATAATAATATAATGATGAGCATGTTAATAAGCTACATTTAAACAAGTTGATGCTGTGGGAAAATAAATTTAATCTCACTAGGCTTTATCATTATGATTTACACATTTCTGAATCCAGTCCAAATTCTATCCTCGAGTAATTTCTCTCCACTGATTACTAGGTGAACATTTATTGGGTTTTTTTTTTTGTTGTTTTTTTTTTTTTTTACAACAAATCACAGCTCTTTGAAGATAGCTTCACTCTTGGCAACGGGGTCAACCACACCTCCTCACTAAGATAGGAACTTCTGTAGTCTCTTTGCTCAGAGTCTCTCTCAGAAGGGAAGTGAATCAGTCTTAGGCTAGGAGTCCTTGCCAGGAATTTTTAGGCTAAGTTAGGAGCTGTCTGAGAGGACTTTGTGAGAATCTTTGTGAATATGGGCCCAGGTCTTTGCAATAAAAAACAGCCAGACCACCACCACTTCCAATGATGCAGATTTTCTGAAGTATCTGGGAGGACAGGCCTCATTAAGTGCTGAGAATTGTTTGTTTGATGCCATATTTCTGTGAGGGACAGTAAGTCAAAACTGCAATCCTAAATGTGGTCATATGTAAAACAGGACTTGTTTTAAATAGACTGTTCATCAAACATCTCCATTTTACGTTCTTGGGTTGAGTGACGCTGTAAGGGCCAAAGTAGGCTGAAATCCCCTCTATATTCTCTTTCCAGCCAAGTGCATTTCTGTGCAGCACCGTTTTCAAGGTTACAAGTAGGAAGTAGGAGAGCATTCTAATGACGTGTAGATGGTGCGATGAGGCATGCGGTAGTGCATAGAGAAGGCATGAGCTCCTGTGAATATGATGCTGGATTCAGTCTTGATTTAATAAAGTCAATCACACTATTAGTCTTCTGTCTTTTGCAGAGCAAAACTGCCCTGACACATGTTGGCAACCATCTTCTCTATATGGTATGCCTGAAATGTCGTGACCCCCTCTTCCCTTGGAGTCAAAACAAGTGGCAAATCCCACTGGTGTTCTGACTTGCAACTGGAGCACGTTTAACTCGGGTGTAACGTCATTTCTACATCCCTGTTCCAACTTCTATAACAATTTAGTACTATTTGCAAAACTTGCATTTCACTGGGGAACCTCCTCAAAGGATTTTTCTGTGCAATCTCACTCCACTTCTTGGAAATGTCTGAATAGAGTTGGAGTTGAAAAACTTTTAAACCAAATGTTATCTATGTTTTTGCCTGGGGATTGCTGGGAAAGGATCCATCCTTTCCATTATTCCAGACACTATAAAGCAGGTTTGGAAAATAAAGATCTTAATGTGTCTTACCCACCATTCAGTGATAAGATTTATTGTCTTTGAATCATTAATCACACTGAACGGTGTTAAAAAGAAATTAACATGTTTGACAGTCAATTGTTTTATAGACTAAAACTGCTTTTTCTTGAATGAATTTTTTGAATTTATTTTGTATCTGCATTGTTCCTACCAAGATTTTAATCTTAAGTTACCCTTTTTTCACCCTTAGTTATCTCTATCTTAGTCTTGTTTCCTAACCAGCTCAAAACGAGACAATATGTAATTTCTACTGTTTTTGTCTCAGAGAAAGTGAAAAACAGTAAATGTTTAGGAAATCCCTCATCCTACATTGGATCTTGTTGTTGACCCACATTGGACATTTTCTTTTTTTTTTTTTATTCGGACAGTGTCCCAAATTTGAAAGAGCCAATGTTTCCTGCTTGACCCAGAAAACTAGCACTAAGGAGAAACTGAATGTGAAAGTGAGATATGCTACACATGGGAGGAAAGGGAAGAAGAAAAATATCATTATTTGAAGGTGAGATTCAACATGGAGGGTCCAGTATGTTTCAGTGCTCTCATTATGTCAAGGACATACAAGGCTCAACTGAAATGTTCATGCTACTCCTTGTGGGAGGATTTTAACAGTGTGATTAGTGCTTCTTTATTCTTGCTGCTGGTTGGTTTAATTGAAAACTAGCCAATTGTGCATCATTTCATATCATTTATAGAGCACATTTAAATTACACCAGAGCGCTCTACAGGCAAATTGTAAAAACAAAATCTAGCACAGTATATGGAGCCAATAAAAGAAAATAAATCCAATAAATAAGTAAATACAGTTGCCACATTTTCAAACACATTAAAAGCCACTGTTTACATAATTAACCAGAGCAACATGTTTTAAGATGATTTTTAAAAAGGTTGTAGCCCTGTGCAGATTTAACTTAAAATTGGTTCCAGAGCTTGGGGACTATGCATAAAAACAACCTAATCCATTAGGAACATATAAAAGTAGCTGGTGTGACAATCCCAAAGCTCTGGTAGGCATGTGACTTATTAAGAGACTTGGAATACTCTGGTGTGAGTCCAGGAAGACTCTTAATTAATACATGTGTAAATGATGCCTAAATTGTACTTGATGCCAATGTAAGGAAGCTAAAACCAGAATAAAGTGGTTATGTCACTTGCCTCCAGTAAAAAGGCAAATGGATGAATTATGGAGAACTTGGATTGGAAAAAAAAGCATTACAGTAATCTACAGCATGGATGACTTTCTCAAAATCCTGTCATGGTAGGTAAGCCTTCACCTTGGAACAAGTAACCAGGAAAATACAAAAATACATAAGTGTGGTGCCCCTATTGTACCACAAACAAATAAGAAATTATAAACCGCTGTGTGAAAAGCAGTGGTCTAAAAGCACTAAAACAGCAGAGTTACCAAACTTAAAAGTTTAGGCAGTAATAACTTTTAAAAGTGGTGTTGTTTTTTGTTACGGTAGGTTTAAAATCAGACCGCAATTTCTGATGAGCAACTTTAAAGAATTTGAGTTGTCAAACTAGGATCAGAGGGTTTCTGGTTTACTTTCTAACATATAAAGTGTTTGACTTTTGTTTCCCTGACCATGCAGTATCTAAATAAAATGTAATAAAATTACATTTAGTATATAGCACAACATCTTGTAACCGTACAGCCATTTATTTACGGGAAATTTGAGAGGTATCGCTTCAGTGCAACGCTTAATCTTTTTTTTTTTTTTTTTTTTAACATGATAATTGTTTCTACAACCTGAGCCACATATCTGCTCAACTACAGGCCTGTTTTTGCTGGTTCAGATATTACAGTGGTAGAAACCAATACATTTATTTCACTGTGGTTTTATAAATACACTCTGTGCTGCATTGCTGAACTGCATAAAACAAGCTAACTAACATGAAACAGGATTACACTTTAGGCTTTATTTAAGCATAAAGAAAAGCACATCTTCTATTTACTGTATCTCAGTATAGGATTAGGGTTTCAGATTTCAAAGAGGTCTCTGCCTGTCAGGAAACGGGCGCCATTCTTGGCCTTCCACATTTTACTTAAGCAGATGATTTTGAGTATGGTTAAACTCTTCCTTTCTCCCAACAGCAATGTGCTCAGAGATTTGAAGGAGCTATTTCAGATCAGATTCAGATATCAGTCAGGCTCCCATTCCTTAAAGACTGGAGTGAATATTTAAATCACATGGAAATTAACCCAGAGATCTGCTGTGAGCTCAATCTGCTGCATTTTAATCTCAGTCGGCCTGCCGCCTCAGTCCGAATGCAAAAAAACTAAAGAAAAAAGGAGAAATGTTGAGATTTTTTGAGTCATTGATGAGGCGATCGGCTACCAGGGTAGGGTGGGGGTGGTTTGGTGTATTTATGGAGCCTTGAGAAGCTCTAATCTACCAGAATGAATCTGATTATCATTTCCAAAAACATATCATAGAGAAGCTTACAGACCGCCTGCAGAGTGGGGATCAGCAGCCAGACTTGCTCTTCAACTTGGCATGATATAAGAAGTAACTAAGCGCCAAAGCACCAGAAATAACTTGACACACACCATGAAAAACACATGCTGGAAATGAAAACAATAGTATATGAGACTGTGAATCCAGCACTCAGCCACCTCTTGATGGATATCCAGCTAAAACGGCATATAAAGGCTGGTACAGAAAGACTAAAACTAGAGGTAGTTAAGTCAGTTTGCAAATTTGTTTGTGTCGGTTAAGGGTTAAAACCTATGAATAAATATCTGAGTGACTAGTTGTGACACCGGGGACTGACTAAGGCTCTGGGCTCACTTTCACTTGGAAACTAAATCACCAAGTGAATCACCTGCTCAGCTTCTCCTCCCTCTTCCCCTTAAAAAATAGCAGCTTCTTTACCCTTCGGCTGTGGTTGGAGCCATGCTCTAATTCAATCAGTGCATTTTGTAGCCTCAGAGTGAGAGATTGCATGTTCATTAAAAAATCCTGATTAGTCCAGGGGACTGATTACTTTATGTAGCCATTAGTGTGTGCGTGTTACTGCCCATTAGACTTCTACTTGAAGCCTCCCTCCTGCCCTCTCATTTGTCTAATGGATGAAGACTTAAGCCCCCTTAAAACACAACGTGCACGCTCGCTGAATGTGCACAATGATCCATTAATTAGCTTAAGTGGCCCCTCAGGCGTCCTCTTCCCCCCCCATCATCCCCTCCATGTTTCCCTCTATCCTCCTTTGTGTTGCAGCCATTTTCCAGGAAAACAACCACTCCGTCCATCAACCCCCCTTTCTGTCGGTGTGTTTTCTCCCCTGGCCATAAAGTCTCATTAAAAGTCAAATGATTTATTTCCTTATGCAGGGCTCATACAGACTCTGTCAAAAAGTTTATGCTTCAGCGCCAGTCCGCCTCTCAGTCTGGGCTCTCTGAAAGGTTTCCAGGCAGTATATCCTGTCTAATTCCTAATATTTATCCCTTAAAGGCTCAATAGCAAGCAAGCAGGGCTTTAGCTAGGTATAAGAAATCTCTACTTTTTCTTCTCCAAGTTTATTTGGGAGCTAGATGATGATTGGCAGCATCTTCATTTTAAGTGGAATTCAATAGCAAGAGCCATAAGGGATTTTTCCTCTGGGGGATTTTCTTTTATCCCCACTCCAGAAGACTGATTATTAGTCAGCTGGAATGTGGTACACAGCGGTGGTGCTCCATATGAGGGAGAAGAATGGTTGGGGGTGGGAATGAGGGAAGATGATCTGCATCAAAATCAGAATTTTAGAATGTTAGATGATTAAGGTTTTCCTAAGGCTTGTTCCAGATCTAATTAGTTTTTGTGTTTTTGGGGGTATGTTTTGAAGTCCATTGTTCTACAGAGAAAAGATTATTCAAAAGTGGAAAATATTTAAGACAGTGACTCTAAGGGTATAATTGCATGTAGACGTTGAGGGTTCAGAGTGGGGGTGGGGGGACCCTCTTCCCCACCGTTTTTTTAAATGCACACTACAACAACACGTATCAACACCACATTTGAGCTGGCGGAGGCAGGCTTGGGGTCTTTTCACACCCCCGTTCGCTATTTCCCATCTGTGGTCAGAGGCCGGGAGAGGGAGTGGGCCCTCTAGTCGGGTCTGGGCTGGCGTTTCGGCTCTCTCGGGATCGCCTTGGTTCCCTTGGATCTCGGCCCCTGGCTTTGGGCCCTGGTGTGCCGGCTGGGGGGGGGGTGCCGGGCTCCGGCAGGGGGTTCTTAGCCGGCGTTGATTGGGATGTGGCCCCGCTTTGATGGAGGGGCTGGCCGGCTGGACTGCTTGGTGGCCATGCGGGGGTGCCACCCGCACCCCGCGTGGCCGTGGTGTGCCATGCGGGGGTGCGGGTGGCCGGCGGGCTGGGGCGCTCCCGGGGTTTGGGGCTGGGGTTGGCGGGGTGCCTGGTAACTGGGGCTGCCGTGGCCTTTTTTCCATTGCTTCCTTTTGTGGTCCTGGCCTGGGGTTGGGCGCTGGGCTGCAGTTGGCGGTCGGGTGGGTGGGGCGGCGGAGCATGTCTTGTGACTGCACCGGGGCGGCTGGCGGGTTATGCTTGGCCTGGAGCGGTTGACCTGCATGGCCCAGGTCCCCGGCCAGTGCATGTATCCCTCTCGTAGGCTGGGGCTGCTGGCGCTGTCTGGCGGGGGTTGGGCGGGTTTGGAGGTGTGCTGCTCTGCTGGCTGTCTTGTCCGAGGGGGGATCGGGGCTGCGGCCTGTAGGGTGGAGGGGTTGTGTCCACTTCTAGGGCGTGGGGTCACTGGCGTTTGGATAGGCTGGGCGGCAATGGTGGAGCTGAGCTGGATAGTGTTCCTCCCTGGGCGGTCGTTGCAGTGGCAGTGATGTAGTGTTTTTTTGTCGCTGAGGGGGGCATGGTGGGGTCACTGGCCCTGGGTGCCTGCCGCTGGCCGGGGACCTCTTGGTGGATGAGTTTGTCCCGTCATGGTGCGGGGTCGGGGGTTCTGTTGTGCGTGCGATGCTGGGTGGGGTCTGCCCTGTTGCGCCAGTGGGCGGGAGTGGCATTGCGCGGGGCCCTTGCCCTGCCGTTGCAGCGCGCTGTGTGGTGGGGGAGCGAGGTGCGGCGGGGGTTCTTAGAGCGGGGCTGTGTGTGGAGCTTGCGCTGTGTGGGTGTGGCTTCATCGGCTTCTCGGCCATGGAGTTCACCTGTGGGGGTGTGCCCCTGTGGGGGTGAGGATTCAAGCCGTTTGGGTTTGGGGGATGTGTTCGATATCGGTGTCCTTGTTGGGGATGGCCCTGTGGGGAGGCTCTTGTTGGGGTTCACTGGGGGTGGGAGACTCATGGGGTTGGGATCGGAGCTCGTTGGGGGGTCGGCACTACTCCGTCCTGGGGCGGCTCCGGTTGGCGGGTTGCTTTCGGCCATGTGGACCCCTCTTTTGTACATAGCCCCCTCTCTGGAGGTGGATGGGGGTTGTTGGGGACTGGGTTCGGGGCGTGGGGTTGCCTGGGTCTGGGCGGTACCGGCGCTGTCTGCCTGCCTCTGCCCCAGGAGGGAAGGGGACCACCTCGTGGGTCCGGGGGCCGGTTGCCCCTAGGGGGTACCGGCGCCTGGACCTGGGAGTATAGAGTATGCATGGGGATTGTGAGTGAATGTATGACGTCCATTGTTGTTTATCCTTACTTTGGGTGTGAGTGATTTTATGTGTATGCAGGATGGTGGGAGTGGGTGATTGTGACTGTGTGCGCCTGTTTTTTTTTTTTTTTGTGACAGGTTCGGTCTTGGACTGCTCCCTCTCCTGGATCAGCTTCCTCCCCACCACACCGCCTGCCGGTGGTTGGAGTCTCTGCCCACTGGTGTACTTGTGGTTCTCGGTGTCCGGGGCCGGGTGCTTTGGTATGTGCTGGCTCACTCCCGGTAGCTGCTTGCCGGGGCCTGGCCCCCTGGGCTCTGTCGGGCCTCTGCTTGGGGGGTGGTGTGTCCCGGGGTCTTGGGCCTCTGGGTCCATGGCTGGATCTGCTCGGGTGTGGATGGCTGCCGGCGGGGCCTGTGGACTCGTCGCTGCGGCTCCCTGGGGCTTCTGCACTGTCGCTGCTGGGTGGTTTCCCTGGGACTCTCCACTGCTCTTCTCTGGGGGGGTTGCGGTAGTCCCGGCGGTGGTTCTCCTGGGGTTCCTGTGTTTTGGGCAGCCTTTGGATGTCTGTGGCTTGGATCTCCTCAGTGTCCGTCCAGGGACCATGGGGCAGGCCTGTGGGTCCTCACACTCGCTATTGCATATTTTTGTGGAGAAACCTTGTATACAAAAAGCACGTCCACACTCATACTCAGGTGTTAAGCTTCAGGTGTTGACAGATACACAGATGTTCTATATTGGGCTGCACCTCTCACTAAGTACATTTTACATTCAGAATTACTGTGTACTATTTTGTTAAAAAAAAAAAAAACAGCTGCAGGTGTATAAGCAAGCAGGGTGTAATCTTGTATTCTTTTCATCCTTCTTTCTCTCCTCCACTCTTTCCTCCCCTTTTTCCCCATCTCTCTCTTTTTTGAGCTTCTTTTTTCCTTTTTATTTCAGTCTCCGTGTCCGTAACAATTGAAATATTCCCAAAGAAGTTTATAATAAAGTTTATTTTATAAATATCAAGCAGAGCTTTAAAGCATTAGCTGTGATGCTCTGCTTGTGAAAGTAAATCTGCTGGGCAATTTCTTGGCACTCAGACAACAATTTTGAGCGATACTCTGCTGGACAGGACACGGTAAAAAAAAAATAATAATAAGACAGTGACTCTTCCCAGGAGTGGACAGCCCATCAAATTGACCTCAAGGACTGACCACACAATAATGCAGACAAATGATACCCATTCCCTGTTTTTGACGATCTCAGAAACACGATCTGTGGAATAAAAGATTAATTTTGCTCTGTTTAACGTCAAGATAAAGGCCTTTTGTCTTGGCTACAGGAGTGACAGGTGTGCATATCTATGCAAAACATCTGATATCTGAGCAACATCCTGCCACAGGAAGCGCATCTAACAGTGAATTACTCGTCAGAAAAAAAACCCACAAAACCTCACAAATTTAACCTGCCTTCACAGCGAACAACAAATGGGCATTTTTAATGACTGTATCCAAAGCAATGCAAGTGTCATTTTTTCAATACCCTAGTATACCTTTGTATCATTTTACCACCCAACCACTACCCTCTACTCGTACCTAGCAGTTTATATATATATATATATATATATAAATTAAAAATCAGTTGTTTGCTTATGAATAAATTATTTTTTTATTTAAACCTCGCAATCTTGATGGTCATTTGATAATTTTTACACACCAAGTTCTGGTAGTGTTGATCATTAAGATAAGGATGCAAAACTACAGAAAACCCAGTGAAACAAGAACCAGATGTACATGTGTACACATCACATACCAAGATGGAGCCTTTCGATATTTGCATTTTTTTAAGGTTTTTAGTTTACCTTTCTTTTAAGGATATGATAAAAATTTTGATCACCTGCAGTAGCTGTCTGTATGGGTTCTGCTCCAACTATCATAAATAGCTCTTTCTTTTCTTTTCTTTTTCTCAAAAAGATAAAATTATCAACAAGTGTTCAATATTATATTATAATGCATTGCATTGCTTACCCAATCTTCTTATGTGTGTGCTGTTCTGGTGATTTACAAGAAGTTAATACCGATTTTCTCTGGTGGGGCTCACAAGATTCTATGGAAAAAGGAAAGGGTACAACCTAGTAAAGATACAGAGCAGATTAGTTTGTACATAAAACATCTCTACCAGAAAAATAATTTACGTAAGAATAGATTTTAAACCCAACCTTGTTTTTTTGAGTGTGAAAGTGTTCCTGAAATGTTGATGAAAATGGAGCGGCTACCATCAACGTGATTGTTCTAGAGACTTGTAATTTGAAGACGTTGAGAACTGCTGCACCTTTCTTTGATTTTGAACAAATGTGGAAGGTGGCAGCAATAAGGAATGCAGATTACATGTTGGCAATGTAATGTTCTATGGCTATTCTGGTCCTTTTATCTCAGCTTGTGTAATTTCTGCCATGGTACATGTTACTGTGAATTCCATCTCTACGGATAATTATTAGACTTTTCAAATTTCAGAATTGTTTACAGTTATTAAATTTGGTTCTGATTGATTTGAAATGATATAATTCTGTTGGAATTTTATGAAGGTAAGTTGTTGGTGTTGTGGAAATGTGAGTATGCATGTGAGTCAGGGAAATCTTAATTGTCTTTTATTGTCTCTTTTTTAAAAATTTTTTGTCTTTCTATTTTAATTTGAGCTTCTTATAAAAAAAAAGCCGTTTTTTTCAGGAATTAATAGAAGCAGTTCCTGAGCCACCACTTATGCAGCAGTTTATCACAGGCCTTCATGTGGAATAAAATAATTTAGTTCCTGAACAGTGTTAGCACTCAAGCAAAAGTCCTATTCATATTCATTCACAAGACACGTATTCATATGTTTACACACACACACACACACACACACACACACACACAAACACACAAATCCACATACGTAAAAAAGACAGACTGCCCTTCGGGCTTATTTCCACAAATTTTAGTCACCTTCATTTAGATAGTGATAATTAATACAGGGCAAGGAGTGTCAGCACAACAACCTGTTTCGTACATTGTGAAAAATTTAAATGCGACCTTAAATTTGATTTTGTAATCTTATTTTGAATATAGAGAAATTCTAAACATGTCTGTGTGAAGGCAATATGTTATCACTACACCTTTTTAAAAAGGATAAATTATAGCAACTGCTTTATTAACAACAAATGCTTTTTTCACATGTGTTTAACAAAATTATTATATTGGTATGTTCAGGATGACACTCCTGACAAGTTAAGGTCTATTCCTTTTGCTAAAAAGATTCAAGTCTTTGAGGGTTTTCAGTTGACCTGTTTGAACCATAGACCCTAGAGACCCCTGATGGGCACGCATGGATGATTAGAGATTTCATGCCCAGCCAATCAGTTGATCATCAAATAGAATGAAATAATAAAATGAGTTGGTGACTTCATGGTAACATACAGTCTAATCCACTCTCTTGATTCCAATACGCATGCATCATTAAGAAAAGGAGCACATCCAAGGAGACATACATACTTTAAAAGCATAAGAAGACTCAACAAAATCCTCTGCTTGAGTTTAGGCCTGTGTAATGTATTTTTAGTATGACAGCATACATGGTACAACATTAGCATAACGAAAGAGTATAACAATAATGTTAATCTATGTCAGATGTCTTTAATGAAGGTGCCTCTGCTCTGTTCTCTCAAACCCCCAGTCCTGGTTCTGCTGGGGGTTTCCTTCTGTTAAAAGGGAGTTTTCCTCTCCACTGTCGCTACATGCATGCTCAATATGAGGGTTTGCTGCAAAGTCAATGCAAACAACTGTCCACTGTTGCTACATGCTCATCCAGAAGGAGTGAATGCTGCAACTCACTGACTCGATGCAATCTGCTGGGTTTCCTTAGATAGAAAAACTTTTGACCAATTTGAATAATAAACTGAATCTGACTGCACTGTTTGATAGTTAGGATTAATTGGAATGTATGAACCAGACTTGGAATCTGTATGATTCGATTAAATTGACTTCGTAACGTGCCTTGAGATGACATGTGTTATGAATTGGCGCAACACAAATAAAACCCAATTGTTTTATGCAGGAATAATGATGACTCATCTAAATTGCTTTTTAAATGTCAAGAAAGAAAAATCACCATTATCAAAGCATGTTGGCAGTGCACAAGTATGGTAATAAAATGTACTTAATGATGTTAAAATTTAGCAATCTATTCCTAAACCTTCGCTTGCTCTGAGCTATAGAAGAAAAAAGAGACAGATATTGAGTTCTGCTCATGTTTGTGTGAAATCTCCTTTTACGAAGTGCTGTTGACCAGTCAAAGTGCCACCATTCACTGAGGGCGAGAGCAGTGTTTCAGTGGAGTAAGTGGTTGACACTATCAGTTAGTGTGTGTGTGTGTGTGTGTGTGTGTGTGTGTGTGAAAGTGCATTGGTCATCACTAAGAAATGCTGGGGAACTGCAGGGCTTGGACAAAGTTTATCAAGTCTGTGAAGAAAAACAAGTGACAGCATTCCTGACTGTTGGCTTATCTCTCAGCTTCCTGCAAGAAAAACACACACACACACACACACACACACACACACACACACACGCGCGCGCGCACAGTGAACCTTTGCTTTGGCTGTGCTATTCAGATTTTTTTCTGAGTTCAGAGGCTTGGGCACCCAGAACACCCAGAGAATGTGGTTTGAAGTTTGTTGATTGATGCAGTTCAAACCATAATTTGTTTCCCTCCTTTTTATGTTGAATTTAAAGTGTCTTGAACTTTTTCTCTTTTTAGATGCACTTCAACATGAGTGTAAACCTCATTTCTCACTTTATGCATCTCAGCTACGTGTGGTAAAAATTATTTGATGCCAACATATTTGATTTCTTTAAATCCCATATTATTTGTTTTCTGCATTGTTTCCAGTATATTTTTGTGCCTTTTTTCTAGCTTTCTGCAATCTCTTTAGATTTAATCTTTTTGCATATGTCTGTTTGCTTTTCCTTTAATGTATATACTTTGTTGTATTCCTGTTTATTCCTATCTATCTACTGTATACACTTGTTTTATTGCTTTCCCTTTTTCTCATTTCTTTTCCCTGTTATGAGGTGTTGTTCACTCCAGCTAGATTTCTCAATCCACATTTCTTTTTTTCTTTCTGCCTCGTTTAATTCAAACTTTTCCCTTTCACTCAGTCTCTTTCCTCTCTGTATTGTTTTCCGTCCTACTTGTTTCCTCCTGTGTTTCCTTCAGCCATGCTTTTTACCTCTCCTGGTTTCAGGTTGGTCTTTTTCCTGCTTTTTTCCAAGTCCTCCATTCTCATGTTTATGGATCCATGTCTTCATCCTTTCACATTTTATACTTAAATTATATTTGTTCTCCTCTTTCCTTTTGTTGCCCCCACCCCTTTTATCCTGTGTTGCTGCCTCTGGTTGCTTAGTGATCGTTTCTGCTTACTGTTGCCAGGTAGTTTCTAGGTGGCTATGATCACATGATGTGTTTTTCTGTCTGTTTGTGCTGAGTCATTAGGCTCTATCAGCATCTGAGCTCTGATTGCAGTGTTGGTCACAGCAGCACGCTCTGCAGCATTTTAACATTGTCTCTGTAGACATTTCATATGTTAAAATTTTCCAAAAGCCTATTGAAATATGACATAATTTTCTACTTTTTACAGTTGACTTATTACATCTGTAACATTTCTTGTCTATACATCTAATGATCTGCAGTTGACATTTGGCTTTTCTGGTTCTATGTTGTGTGATTTGACCCCTTTTGTCATTTTTTTACAAAAACTATGATGTAGTTTCTTTAATAGGATATTAAAGGTTACGTTAATAAAACAACAACAGGGATATCTCTAGATCCAGCTGTTCGATTTCAGGATTTTGTCCCAAAATAAATTGTTGCAGGCCTTCAGTATTTATTTATTTATTTATTTATTCTTTCATCTTTGAAAAAAAAATCATCTTTGAGCAGAAAAGTATTTTTAGTTGAAGTTGCATGTAGACGTTTTTTACAAGTCAAAGTTTCTTCTATTGCATCTGTTGCTTTTCACTTATCAGAGATCTCATATCCTTCTCTTTCCGGGGGATTGTTCTTTGGCCAGAAGAGTATAGCTCGTGACCGTATCTATAAGGCTTAGCTCCGCAATACATACCAGTATATCTAAAATCTTGGTCTTCTGGCGATCGTCCAGATCTCATAAACATAGATGAGAGTTGGAAGATAGACATACCAGTAAATAGAAAGCTTTGCTTTTTGGCTTGGCTCTTTCCCCACCCCAACAAACTGGAGCCGAATCTGCATTAATACAGATGTGGCCCCAATCCCTCTATCCAACTCCAGGTCACCATCATCTGTTCATAAGACATCCCAGAGGAAGCTATCCACCTTTTGCCATTTGAGATCTCCTAATTTGTCTCTATAAAGATGGAATGAACAAAATTTATCTTCTCAGAAACAGCAATGCCAGAAGTAATGATGTCTTGCAAGAGCTCCACCCTCATCTGTTTGTGTGCAATCAGCAGTGTGAAAACATTTCAGGCTTCTGGTGATACGCTGTTGGCATTGGTCAGCCACTGGTGATTATGGTAAACCATAAGGTTATGTATCCTGGCATATTGCAATGTCTGATTTTAAATATTGTAGTTAAATATATCACCAGAAATGTAAACATTTCGTTAAACAATAAATAAACATATGCAAGGTCATTGGTTAGTTTAAACATTTTATTTATTTAGTTTAGTGTAAAGGTAAAGCAAAATAAATCAGAAGAAATACTCCATATCCTTTTCTATTTTTATGACATGGAAATCTAATCTCTAATCAAAGCTTATATTTAAACAGTGCCCACAGCTTTATAGCAGATCAACCTTAAAAATAAACTTTGAGTTAAAAGAACCAAATACTGCAATGTTGTGCTTATCTCAGTTGGAACTGCATCTACTTTTGGGGGGACTGTTTTTTTTGGGTTTTTTCTAGGAACAAAAAACCCTAAATGGGCTTTTTCCTTGTTTTACCAAACCTGAACTGATCTTGGCCTTTAAAACCTAAGGTGAGGATCAAGTGGTGACCAGGCATGGGCTGAATACCTGGTATCAAGGTATACTGAGGTTTAAAAAAGTTTTAAAAGTGACACCTTCTCTTGCATCTCATTACAAGGACATTAAACCGAGAAACAGTGAGATCAACAGTTTCGTAAGAAATATAGCAAATGCATAAGTGTTATTATGTTTGTCCTGTCATAATTTGCACTGCTGCCTGTCCTACCTAGGGTGCCCATTCTTGGAAAATAGATTTTTTTAAATTGTCGGATAGTGAGAATCTCATACCAGCCCATGACAGTGGCTTATATGTATCTTTTATCCCTATTATCTGTATTTGTACTGTTCATCCCTTCAGGGGCTACAAGCACTCAAAAGTAGGGTCTAGTTCCAGTGGGAGAAATTATTTTAACTTTCAATTTGAACACTCGGATCACATTTTTGCCATCTGTTATAGTGTTGATCTGATGACTCCCACAGCTAAATCAAAAATAGTATGAACCAGATGTGTTTGTGTGTCTGTCAACAAGCTGCCTGGGGTTCTGTGTAAGCGGAAACAGTGTAGGAGCTGTAAGACTTAACAAACTGCCACTCTGAGTATCTCTGCACACCTCAGATAGCTGTTGAATTAAACAGTTTCTTGTTTCTTCTCCACGGTTTCCTGCTCCCATACTCTTCTTGTCTTGTGACTTCCTTTCCTCCTCTTTTAGCTTTGTTTTTTTTTTCTATCGGTCAATCTTGTATGTATTTCTCCATCCAAAACGGCCAAACAAACACTTAAAAACAAACCTAAAAACAGACATTAAAATAGAATACTTTGATACAAAACCATCAGATTTCCTTTAAATGAGAAATGTACAACTGAAATGTTTTTTCAGTCACATCTTGACATCATGCAACTTTTGTGATAATATGCTGCCAGCAGTGAGCAGTCTCTCATGCTTAGGCTGCAGCAGCTGTGGCTGTTGACCGGCCAGGCCAGTAGGGCAAACACTGCAGCACATTATGTCATTGTAGGTTCATGATCAATAATTTATTAAACCTTCCTGTCAAGTAAGCAGTTGTCTTTAACCTTAAATTATTTGTAGTTTCTGGCTCTTTCAAATGTTCATTCCCTGAATGTAGAGAATGTTTTGTACACCAACAGATTAAAGTGTTCTTTGTTATTTTATAAAGAGTAATAGGAGATCAATTTCACATTAAAATGTGAAACGACTCTTCCTGCCCACCTGTACAGATGGCTCAACATAGACGCTAGAAGTCGAGCTGTGTGTGTTCTGTATAATTTGACTGTTTTTGTGATGAAACTTTACTGCTGAGCATCACCTCAGCTGGAAAGTCATTCTGACATTTACAGCAAACTGAAATGGTGAAGAGGAATAACAGAGTGACAATTTGTAGAAGCTACTGTTGTTGCTCTGCTGCTACGAAAACACAAGAACTCTTCAGGGCTTCCTGTCGTAGCGCGAGAGGAAAAATTGCACCATGTCAATGATTTATCAGTTTTTTTTTTTTTCTTCCAAATGGAGGTAAAGGCATGTAAACCTCTCTTTTTTGTCATTTTTCATCATCTTCATGCAGCTGTAAATACTGGAGCCTCGGACCATTCAAAAGTTTGGGTTTATTTCTACTAGCAAACGAAAAATTCCTCAAAATGTTTTCCAATTGCTCTTCTTGTGAATGCAGTTTAAATAACAGGCTATCATTACTTTAAGATACCGTGCTCTGGCAGTGTATTCATACTCGATGAATTTTCTCACATTGTCACATTAGAACCTGAAAAATCTGCATATTTTATTATGTTTTTTAAACAGACAAACACAAAGTAGCGTGTTATTATGAAGTGGTATGTGTACTGCCAAACTGAATTACTATTGCTGCAGCACCTAAGCAGGAAACATCTATAACTTTTAAATAAATAGTGCTTATCATCTGTCATTTTTCTGTTTTGTTTTCTTTCTGTGAAGTGCAAAATATGGCTCCTAAATACCAAATGGTTTAGACCCTCAGATCTTTTTCTTTGAGCTCATATTCATGAAAAAAGAAGCTTCTGTTTAGTTTAGCGAGTGTCTCCTTGGGCTCTGTCTGCCATTCAGAGGTTTATTTAATAAATCAGATTAAAAAAAAAGGTCTCTTCAGAGAGTTTTAAGTAGAAATGACTGCAGGACATTTTTGTTCTTAAATAATAGCTTGTGTTAGAGGAGCGTAGTAAGCCAGCAGCAACTACAAACTGATGGGATTTAGATCACACCTGTTTAAACCTGGCATTACACAGATGAACGGTGTGTGCTTGTGCTAACTTTATGCCCTTCAGTAACCCGGCACTCAGTTTGGGCAGCCGTGAGGGATTGTGGGCAGATCCGATTGGCTGATTGGTTATCTTATTTGGCAGCTTTAGGGGCAGATTAATTTGGCGAGACACACACAAACACACACATTTATTTGTGGTTGGAACACATTTCCTAACCGTGAACTCACATGATTGTTCTCTCTTAAAGGGAAAACTGGTTTCCTGATTAAAAAATTTGCTTTCATGGTGAAAATAATTGTTACTCCTGATCAAATGTTTTTTTCTATCAGTTTATTATATTCTAAACAAACAGCTATTTGATTCTTAAAAGCTGTGGAATAAAACAGGATTTTGTCATTAAAAAATGTAGTGTAGCAATTCATTCATTTCTAACACTGAGATGCCACCCCATCCTCTCATTCGCCTTCCTTCTCCTCACTTCATTTCACACTTGTTATTGTTTATAGTCTGTATTATTTTTAGTTTGCACCATCTAATCAACCGTCTGCCTCCCTGCCTCTGTCTGTTCTGGCTCTGTCAATGTTAATTGTCTGTCTGATGTGTCTGTTAAACTAAGACAGCAGAAATTAGACGAGCTGGCGTTTATAGTCCGGGCGGCAGTTATTTGTTGTTGCATGATATCATAGGGGCTGACTGTGACATACTGCATGTGTTTGGGTGAGAACTTGTAATACTGCCCCCTGTAGGGACTAAGGCATAGAGAAAAACATGCAAGTCCTAATATGTTAAAGACTCAGCTCTGTGTTGAAGTTTAATAGTATTGTCATAATTGTCCTTCAGTCTTTTCATGATATAATCTGAGATCAACTGTTGATGGGAAGAGGCTATGTTCAGTGCAGCTCTTCTGGATCAACATTAGCATTAATGATGCCTAATCATTGCCAACAAGCTGCAGCTCTAATGTGAGACTGAGCTGAGCAGCTGAAATGTCGAGATCTGATTGATATTGAAATTACAGCTGGGACATTCAGACTTTCTCCGCTGATTGTTCACGAACTACTTGATGCAACTAATGGAGGTCTTTACTCAGAGCTGTGAGCCTTATGTGCTCCAAATATTTGTTTGCTGTTTGGTTGCAGTAGGAATTTTTTTATTTTGCTTTTCTTGTATAAACAAAGAATATCAACTTATTTGGATACTTGCTGGAGGAAATCAGACTCTTGGGAAGAAATATATTTTAGCACATAGTTTCATGAACCGTTTTCTATTCAGCTAACGATACGGAATGGACTCGCAACATTTTTTCACAGTGGATTCTGGGTAAAGGCATCCACTTTTATTTAGCTATGCCAGAGGTGCTATACTGCATTGAATGAGCAGTGGATAGCACAGTCCTGATACTTAAAAAAAAAATCATGTGTCCAATAGTAAATGGTTTGTATCCATAAGAGATTCTAATAATAGAGACCAAAGTTTGAATTGTTCTAACTTTGCACTAACGGGTGATCGGACTTGCTACCATCATTACGCTCCTAGGTTGCCATATTATATGAGGAGTGTTGGTCCCTGTGTTGTTGGCCAAGCAGTTTGGAAACTTTTAATGAATAGAATTAAATACTGGAATGAAAATGTACTGTTCACATTGACAAGGTTTTGCTTTTACAATGTTAAGATGAATGAACCTTTTTGGAATCTTGATTCCACAGGTTCCATTATTGAATAGTAAAATACAATGAGCACCAGTTTACTGAGATATTTTGTCACTGTGTTACTTTCTTCCTCCATAGTTAAGGACATTTTAAAATGCTCATCGTCTGGTCAGTCCAGCTCTATTAAATGTAGCCTTCTATCAGGGGGAAATGAACAGTGACTATCACCATAATGGTCCACGGGATAATCCGAAGCTGCAATTAACCGCTGAGTTCCTGTAGAGTCCATCTACACCTGGCCTGCTAATGCATATGAATACTTTGGTATAATTGGGTTAGCTGGCACTTATCCCCACTTAGATGTAAATATGTATTATCCTTCAGTCAGACAGAAAGCAAACTAAGATCCATAGTAAGGTCCAGACAGTGTGCTGCATGGTAATAACCTGCAGCTAGTTTTGTGTGGCAATCACTTCTAACAGTCATTATTCAGTGTCTAAAGCTGCTTCTGGTCTTTTTCTGCATTTTAAATCTAAAATGCAGAATAGATTTAATTGTTTCAAAGAAATATGGTAAACATCTGTTCAGAGGAAAAGAGAAGAATAAAATCCTTCAAAGCAGATGGAGAGAGAGAGAGAGAGATGAAGGGGCCGAAGCTCGTTCTGTCGAAGTTTTATTGTTGGCTGTGATGAAGCAGAAAATGGGAAAATGGCTGCAAAAGCTGACTGAGTTTGACTGCCAGACCCCCATTCATCCTCACTGAAGCAATGCCACCCGTCGTCTGGTACTGACATGAAGATAATTTAGATGAAAAGTGTTCTTCAAGTATAAAATAAGTCAGACGGACACCAACCAACCAACTATCCCTGGCAAGCAATGTAAATAAGGCTACATGACTTCTGAAACACTCAAGGTATGCATGTTAACCTTACAATCATAAATACCATTTTAACCATATATAATTTAAAAAAGAAATTCAGGTGTGCTGTGAAGATCACTAAATATGCCAATCTATCTCCCTTAGGAGTTGGCAGGTTAAACAGCAGCCAAGTACAGCTAAAATACTCATCAATAGCTAGTCATCATCAAATGTTTATTTAAACAAAAGCAGATATTCTAGCTGGTGTTGAAAACTGGATGTGACACAAAGGTACAAGGAGTGTGGTGCAGTTTAAAGTTGAAGAAGTTCAAAGTCATGTTATGTTGTCTCTGTGAGGTGGGGGGCACTATGCATTAGCACCCAGGCGATTTTACCAGGCTAGCTTGTAGGCATGTGCCAGTATGAGATCTTTGAG
This sequence comes from Girardinichthys multiradiatus, assembly GCF_021462225.1. Lineage (NCBI taxonomy): Eukaryota > Metazoa > Chordata > Actinopteri > Cyprinodontiformes > Goodeidae > Girardinichthys > Girardinichthys multiradiatus. Next base: position 34,689,179 of record NC_061806.1, on the reverse strand, counting down.
GAATGATGACATTGGCTTAGAATACCAGAGTTTGACTGATGGTATTTACATGATATCTTTAAACAAAAGTGTATACTTTTGATCTAATAGCTTTTTTAAAAAGCGAATCTAACTACTGTCATTACTCCTACCACTATTTGAATACACAGGCCTAAGCACAATTATTAAGTAATATTAAAGTTTGTTAGTATAATATTAATTTTAAGAGCTTATTGCACAGAGTATTGTACCTGTTGGCCTCTGTTTTTTATAGAGTAACACGAGTACCGTATCAGCTTCATTAATATCACACTCAAAACCAAGGTATGGTTCACATAGTGCGTTAGATGTATAAGATGTAAGAGGCAACCTGTCATAGTGCTGAGGGCCACAGGCAAAAAAAATATTAAAATACAACAAAACAGGTATATTAATCGGATATGAGCTGCTTTGATTGTTGGGCTATCTCTTGCCAGGTGGTCAGCCTGCAGTTGGCTGCTTAACAGGCATAGTTTTCCAGATTTAGTTTTAAAACAGCATCAACAGAACGTGTATTAGCCTTCTTTTAACCAGCTGACAGCAGTGCTCATCATTAGGTAGGGGAGCGGGATTGCTGCATTACTCTAAACTCCATACAACTAGAGACACCTGTGGTCAATCCATATCTTCCTCTGGTATCTCAATAAAATATCAGTTGTGGAGCTGTAACTTTTATACACCTTTATACCTTAACCCGACTTTTGACTGCTTGTCTATGACTACTGTTTTGTTGAGAATAATGTAAAGTCCACCATACTAAAGTGAGATATATTTAGACAGTGGCCGATCTTACCAAGAGAAGAGGCTTTGACCTGCCTCGTGACATCCTAGAACATAAGTCGCCTTGACTCCTGTTTTTCAAAATGAACATCGCAACACAGCCTTTGTTTGAGGAATAGAATGTACCTTTAAAAACCAAACACCTCATACTGACTATGAAGCATGGCGGTGGAGGGCTGGGGATCTAGGCCTTAATAGGAGTCAAAGGCCCAAAGCACTTTCCCAGTTGTTGTCTAGCATCCAACTCTATGTTTATGAAAGAGTTCTAGAGGCAACTTTTAGGCAACTTATCCCAAGCACAACAGCAAGTTTGAGGCAGTGTGACCGAAAAAAATAAGATTTACATTTTTGGATTGGGACAGACAAATTCAATGTCTCCACCTGATTGAAAACTTTAGCAAGAGTGTGTGGGAGCTGTGCATAAACAAACACCCATATATGATAACCTAGTAAAACAAGAGTAAGCTAAGTTTGCCCCACAGAGATGCGAGAGACCATCAAGATGATGGAGATGATTACTTGAATTCATTTAGTCAAAAGTGGGACAACAAGCAACTGAATTTTATAGTTAGGATTTTCATGGCACTGTGTTCTGAATTTACTCTGACATGTAGAACCATGAAAATAGCATGGTGGTACAAACATAGGTTTGTAAGTTAAATTAACAACCAAATCAACATACAAATGTATTTATATTAAAATGAATGCTTTGTTTAAGAAAGTAGTAAAGTGACCTGAAAACTACAAATACCTTAAAATGTTCTGATTTGCCTGCATTTATGTGTAGTCCTTCTCTGAATATCCTCTTCCTAAACATTTATCTCGCTGCCTGTTTTCTTTGCATTTTTGTCCCCTCTGTCCACCTCATCGATCATTAGCCACAACCACCCTGTGGAGACAGATCATTAACGTAATGGCTTCTCAGTCCAATCATCATTATGGACAGAGCTGCAGTAGTGGCTGTTGGGCAGTATCAGTGCTTTTGTTTGACTGTCACTTATCTAAACAGCTGAGGTGCAGTTAAAGGGTGGGTCCAACTGAACTAGACCTTCCAGGGGCTTATACAGGACAGAGTTGTTGTGTAAGTACAAGTAAAGGTTCAATGAGCTACATATAAACTGGCTGCCTGCAGCCTGGCAACTGTATTAGACTGTCATCTGGTTGTGGTGCACTGGGAGTCTGTGGCTAATGACCACAGCTAGATTAATATCCCATTTGAAAATGTAGGGCCATAATAAACAAGACGTTTGATTTATTTTCTAAGCTAAAAAGAAATTGTGAAGTAAACATCCATCTTGCTGAAAACAGTTATGTAAAGATAAAATCATTTCACGGGTGGGGATTGATGATAAAATGGGGTTAACGTTGGCTGACCGTATGCAGCTGGCTGGCATGGTTCTATGCGTGCATGTGCCAACCAAATATTCCTGTGAGTGTAATTTTAAACCTTGAAGCGCATTTATTTAGGTCAGACAGTGCTGTTGAACAATAAGGCATGTCTGATGTAATTCATCCCAAAGGTGTTCTGTCAGATTGAGGTCAGGAATCTTTGCAGGCCAATTAGGTTTTTCCAGCTAAACTTTCCTGCTAAACTCATTCGTGTCTTTATAGACCTTGTTCTGTGCACTGATGACAGAGAGAGCAGCATGATACATCACTCCAGAGAGTCTTCATTGCTCTAAAGTGCAGTGCCGACATGTTTTACACAGGTGGCTACCCATCATGCTCCTGAGAGCGACCAACTCTTTCACAACTGTTTGCATGCCTAGAATCTTCATTTTACATGTGTGGGGAAATTAAATTGATCAAAACACCTGAATTCATTGATGTGGAAATGTGAGTGCAACGTTTTGGCAACACAGTGTACATTTTTGATAAAAGCTAAACTAAAGTAAGTTTCAACAGTTTTTTATGCACCCCCCTCAACTCGGAGTCAAAAGATTAACAGGGTGTGTTGGGGAAAAAAGTGAATCGGCCTGTTTTGTTTTAACTGAAAATGATTATTCATGGGACAGTTTACAAGGGTACCTTTTAACCTAGTGTCTAGTTTGTTGTAAATGCAGTAAAAGTCAATTAAATAAGGTGAATATAATAAAATAAGAATTTAATAGATGTTGATTTAGAGTATTTTAGACTATTGCATTGCCAATATTTCCAAAATATCCTGATATCAAAATTGTAAGAAAAGAGGATTTTCTTTTCCTTGTCAGAAAGTTTTTTGTTGGATTTATGGTAAACAGGTCATCAGTTTATGATTAGAGAAACACACAAAAGTACAATAAACACACAGCACAAATGCAAACTAAAGTCTATTGTGCTATGTGGAAACTTTGCCAATGATTTTGCCAACTCTTCTTACTTCTTATCTGATTACACACTATAATAATAAACCAATATGTTTGCCTCCAGAAGATCTCAACCCCAGATTTGGTTTTCTTTTACTGATTACCTTTTCAGGTTGTCAGCAAAATAAGTCATTACACAAACTCAAAATAAACATTGCAAGGACGTTTAAGAATGTGTTTATATAGTATTCACTTTTTTCTTGAGTACACAAGCTCAAAACCTATTTGAGAAATCAACTTTCTGAAGAAAATTATGAAACTCCTCATTCTCATAGCGGTGAGGCTGCCAGCTGTGCTTTACTTTACTTCACTGAGTTTAAACAGCTAATCTGCCAGATGGTCTCCTGTTCTGGCACCGAGATGGAGAAAATCCCAGGTTAACTTGTCTGAACCTGACCCAAACCACTGAGCCAGCAAACATCACACACAGGTGGTAAGCTTTAACACATTCTTCCCTCAGATGCCTCTGGGACAAAAAAGAGGCAAAAACTATTTGTTTTTTGTATAATCTTTAATAAATATCATTGCCACGACCAACCTGTGGGGTCTTTAATAATTTATTGTCTTTTGGTACCTTTGCTGCTTAGTTTCACACTCTTAAGTATTTGTGCGGCCACATGTTGATAAGCATCTGTTAGGAGGGGGATTAGAAAAGACTGCCAAAAGGAGATAATTTCCCGAGATTGGTGAGATTAGTCATGCTACAATCCATCTTTCCTTGCACCAAGCTGTGTGTATTTTGGCAAAGCCACTGTTTTCTTCTTTATTCATCAGCATCTTAAACGCACACCTGCAGGCTGGAATTGGCTTTAAAGACTCGACATAAAAGGTGAATCTAGATGTCACAATCAGTTACACTAGAACAAGACATCATGTCTTTACAGAAGGAAATGCATTAAGTCCATTTTTTTTGGCCAAAGCAGTAAGGAATTACTTTATTGAAAGAAAAACAATTCTTCAGGTTTTGATTTTTTTATTTTAAAAAGTGGTCTTAATGTGTTACTATGTTCTCTTTACTTACCAATAATGTAAGTGGATTGTACTGCTATGTTTATAATGTTTCCATAATTACTACTGACTAATACTTCTGAAGATTTAAATACAATACAAAACTTGAGCAGATGATTAAAACATCCTTTAGTCCATCCATCAGTCAAATGATATTGTTAGAATATTGCATCATATAGATCATTAAAACTTTTGTCAGGGGCTTTCAGACGAAGCCATCAGCTGGTTTTCAGAATCTTTCTGGTCATAAGCAAAATTTTGAGCTCGGTGGATTACATACCTTAGGGCACTGTATTAGGTTTTGCGATTGTTTTTATCAAAGCTGGGGCCACACAACTTGATCTTCTGCCTGATTTTACCTACAATTACTATAATTTTTTACCTATAACGTCTGCGCTAGTTGAGGCCAGTCGGCAGTGGGAGTTGCCACAAAAATTGGATAGAGTGAGAGGAGGCATTTACTGGAGACTGCAGGTGTGTGAGGGGAACCGCCCCAACCTCAGTTGCAGTCAAACAAACATGTTAGAATTTTTTTTTTTTAAGTGGATCTGGACGCAGTCTGGTAGTGTGAACAAATCACAGACTCAACTGCAAACGTGTTTTGCCATCAGCCAATCAAAAAGATAGGCTAGGACATGGCAACACCTGTGACCCAACTTTTTTTAACTTTATTAGTATGTACAGAACAGCACTGGGCATAGTATAAACTATAACCTAACTAAGTACAGTTAGGTTGTGATGAAAAAACAATGTAACAAACAACAGATACTCAAATATTTTACACTCAAACACAGTAAATGATGCCTTATTGAAAAAGGTCAAACAATTCACAGATTGAACATAATATAACGTAATAGAACTTAATATAACGAACTGACATTTAAGAAGAAATCCCGCTTCAAAAACTGCATTATTCTCTGTTAAGATATAAATAACATCTATAGATTGCTGTCAACATTCACAGTCATACCAAAACCCACAAACAACTTCACAACTTTAAATACATGTTCCAACCTCTCATCAGAGAATACAGTCAACACGATGCAAATCATATTCACTTGTGGGTTAGATTTAGTCTTATTCATTTTATGAGGGAGTATAACAGAAGTATAACCTGTAGAAACTCTGAGAATGTTTTCTATTACCACCAGCTAGTGGCATGTTTGCTCCTTTAATCTATCGTCCTCGCGAGAGTTTCCAAGAGAGTCTAAAACAACTCAGTTGGCTTTAGTTCCTGTAGTCTGTGATCCCTCAGCAGGCAAAGTTGTTAAGTGTGTGATCCTCAGTCTTTCAGTTGGGACACAAAAACCAGTCTGTTCAAAATCTGTGACTATTGTGAAAGTTGTGTAGTGTGTCCCCAGCTTAACAGTGTTGGTCAAAATGTTCCTTTTGCTTGGTTATAACACAACCATAAATTCTGGGTGTTTGATTGCTTGCAGGTTGCATTTAACATCATTCTTTTACATTTTTCCTACCTCAGAGTGGCAATGAATACCAAAAAATCTCCAAAATTATTTTGAACTTATGTATGTTTAGTAGGTTTGTTAACATTAGATATCTAAAGGCTGAGTTAAAACTATCATTGTCATTTGCATTTTAGGTTACTCCTATGGAAGCAAATGTTTAATTTATTGAAAAAGAAATCTGAATATGCATGATTTGTTTCTTTTGAATAAAAACAGTAATGTTTTTCAAATTTCAGTCAGATTGAAATAGAAAACAAAACACACAAAAGGCACCACTTTATTGCAAACACATTAGTATTGCTCTTATGAGTGTTTGACATATGAGATAACCTTTTAGTAGTTGGTGAAGCTACATTAAAATTACATCCCTCCAGTGCATTATTGGATTGACCAGTCGAACTTGCAATGTGAAAGTTGATCTCTCTGACGTTAAGTCAACTCAAGTTTATTTATATAGCGCTTTTCAGCAACAAGGCCCTCAAGGCGCTGTACATAAGGAAAACATTACAGTGATACAGAAAATCAAACAACAGTAATGAAAAAAGGTAATGAAATTTTTTTTAAATAAAATAAAGAGAATAGATGGATAAGAAAATGAAAGGGAAATTGGACTGAAAACTTAACTAATAATGTTTAGATGGCCCAGTCAAAGGGCACTCTAAACAAATACGTTTTTAATCTTGATTTAAAGCAACTTAGGGTTTCGGTGCTTTTACAGTTTTCTGGGAGTTTATTCCAGATTAATGGAGCATAAGAACTAAAAGCTGCCTCTCCATGTGTGGTCCTGGATCTGGGTATGCAGAGTAGATTTGATCCAGAAGATCTGAGAGGTCTGGGTGGTTGAAACACTGACAACAAGTCTGTAATGTATTTTGGTGCTAAGCCATTCAGTGATTTATAGACTAACAGAAGTATTTTAAAGTCTATTCTCTGAGCTACAGGGAGCCAGTGTAAGGACTTTAGAACCGGGCTGATGTGCTCCACTTTCTTAGTTCTAGTGAGGATGCGGGCAGCAGCGTTCTGGATCAACTGCAGCTGTCTGATCGACTTTTTAGGCAGACTTGTGAAGACACTGTTGCAGTAATCAATTCTACTAAAGATGAACACATGAATTAGTTTTTCAAGGTCCGGCTGAGACATTAGTCCTTTAATCCTGGAGATGTTTAATCCTGGTTTTGGGTGAGGGGGGTATAACAGGGGTGTCCACCTCTCCTGTGGATTTCGACGGGGAGACCTTTTGTGATGGCCTCTCTTTCTCAGCCAACTGATTGGTTGTTTCTAATGTCATTAGTGATACGGTGTTGCATCTGCTTATACCTGTAGTGGGAGCAAAATAAATTAAGATTAAAATCCTTCCAAAGTTAAGGCTAAATATAATATGGTTCAAATGTGCTTTCTTTTTTTTTATCAGTATAACTACTGCAGTACACAAGAAATTTGAAAAGTGTGAAACAGAATTCAAATCTTCCCATACTAAATAAATAATTTTTACTTTAGCACCTTAATAAAGTCTTAAATGTCATATTATATTTATGTAAAGGTTTTACATTTTTAAGCCTTGCTATATTACTAAACAAAATCTGATGCGTTTATTAATCAATCTAATATTCACTGAGTCAACATTTTTAGAAGCTGATTTTACCATTTTTACACTCCCTTGTGTTTTCTTTTTTAATCTAAGCTTCTGTGTTGTGGGCTTTGGCAGGCATTGCTGATGTATGTGCACATTTCTGCATTTGAGCTCTCCCTATATTAATTCTTCTGGAGGTAACTCTTCAGCCTCTTTAGTGCAAATTATAATAAATAACAAACAACTTTGGAAATGGAGCAGGATTAATACAGCAGAAACTGACCATGTTTAAAAATGCTTTGATCAACCTAAACCAAAAATCCTGTGGCTCACTTTGAGACATTTGTAGAGCTGATCTCTTTAGGGACTCCCAGCAGCATTCTAATCCCAGAGAGGCAAGGCCAAGAGCTGATTAACCAACAGTGGAGAGCCTCTTTCTGTGTATGTGTGTGTGGATCTTGCCGTGTCTTTAGATCTTTGCAAATCTGATTTCCTTTAGGTTTAGACTGAGTGTCGCTGTCTCATCCCTGTCTCATCTTTTCATCCTCCATCCTTCATTCCTTTGATAAACCCTTCTTTCTATCCTCCACTTGCTTCTTCTCACCATGTTTCCTCTTTTCATCTGTGTCAGGGTGGCTCTAGCAGGTGCACTATTGCAGCATGCTCAGCAAATGGCAGCTGGACTGTTGAGTGGAGGAGGTTAGGCCCATTTCAGCAGCATTAGATCAGAAGGTGATGCCACATAGCTGAGGAAGGCGTTGGTAAAGGCACATGTGAAGCAATAGATTTGAAATGGGAGGTTCGAACTCATAGAATGGAGCTGTTGAAGCGACAATCAACATGTTTCATGAATAACCTAAAGACAACAAAATCCAACTTTTCATCACAGCTTCAGATAGGATCATCAAGTAAAGTTCCCAAAACATCTAAGAGCTTCTGGAAATCCGGGCCTTAGTTTGACTGTTGAAATCCTAACCTTGCTGTTTGTACTCCTAAATCCTCTTCAGCTCCATTGAAACATTCTGTCAGCCAAAGTCTTGACTCTTTTTGAAAAGCTGATTGGTGTGGTTTGGAAATTAACCATTTGCCTCCCTTCAAGCTCAGGAAGACTTCACAGAATCTTAACTACTCTCGCTCAGCTTCTTCAGCAGATTCTCAGGTCTGTTCAAATCCCCGTGTCAGCGCCATTGTATGCTGTTATTACAGAGGGACAATTGATCAGCCCCCCCATTCATTCTACATGGGACCTAAAACTCACGCCTGCTTTATGCTGACGCCAGCAAGACAAATGACTGCACCAGAAATGAGGGCTTGTTTCATATTTTGACTACATGTCAAATGTTGTGCTGTCATGTTTTCCCTGTTCTTGATTGGAAAAACCAAGCACTCATGAATGCCTTAATGTCTTGCCATGACTAGCTCTGATGTGAGGGTGGGCCATTTACTTGTGCTAGGTTGGGCCATTTTGTCAATGACGTTGCACACAAAGATGGAAATATAATTGTGTGAAGAGAGTTGTTGGCAGATACTTGGTTTTCCCTGCTTTGTACCTTCCTGCCTGTCCATGTGTGGCATTTTATTATATTTAAACCTCCTCAAGTGTGTGTGCGGTGCTGTCTGCACACACACATGAGTATTTATGAGCTAGCTGTGTGTGTTGGACATTATTGGAAGGACAAATTAATGGAGCTCAAATCTGATGTGTTCTCAGCTCTTCGGTAGGCTGGTCTGGACTGCAGTTAATTCAGCTGGGAGTGAGAGGGAGAAAGTGTGAGTGTTTGTGGGTGGATGTGTGTGGGTGGGTAGGTGTGGGAAGTATATACTCAATTTGTGAAGATAAACAATGCATCTCCAGAGTCTCTCCACCTATAAAAGCAGGTACAGACAGAGTTCAGCATGTTTGTTCATGATGCTAAAAATAGTAACAAGATCCCTGCTCTGTTTTCTGCGTCTGATTAGGTTCTACAGAAACACCTTAGAATAACAACACTTAGTCACAGCAGAAGCAGTGGGACAGCTAAAATGTAAAGCTTTCCCTTGGACTTATTTGAATTATTTTCTGTTTAGGGAATTTACTGTACTGTTTCTGAGTTTTTGTTTCTAAGCTCATTAAAAAAAGGCAGTGCTAAAATAATAAATAAATAATTAAACTCACCTTTTGATCCACTTGTTCAAGAATCATGAGAATGTAGCTTCTTTTCCTCTTCCTGCTTTCTTTTCTCATCCTCATTTATTGCTATTGACTGAGTGTTGTCATTATGTTCTGAAAAAGATAATGTGTAATGTTCATGTCTGAAATTAGGTTGAAGGATACTGATTAAAATACTTAACCTACAATGCTATGTATGTGAAGACTAGACCAAAAACATTTGATATGAGACTGTTTGTAGTCAGTAAAGACTTGGGGGGTGGCTTGAAAATCTATGCATCATTGGTTCAACATGTAGGCCAGAGAAACATTTTCTTCATTGTTGTCTACCAATTTGAATGTCAGAATTGGTGATAATTTTTTTTTTACTACTGGTGTCCTTTATGAGAAGGCTAGCAGCACAAAGAGAAGAGATTCAGCAGCACTTAAGACAGTTAGTTTGATATCTGAGCGCCAGAAGAAGCAGATTAGAGCTGGCACAATCGCCCTGGGTTTATACATACAAGATAATCTTTTAAAGTAGACCTCAGTGTGCCTGTGTGTATGGGGGTGGTAGGAGGGATTTGGATTTTTTATGAAATCCCAAAATTGGCATTATGTAGACTAGCAATCATCAGGCATGTTTCTTGGTATTTGAGTTTAAATCTGTTGCACTGTCAACCTTCTAGGTGGGTCAGTGCATCTCTATATATTCAAAAAAATCCATTATACCTGATAGAAACTGTTTATAGTTTCTATGACATACATTTTGCTTTTTTACTGAGCAGGAAATCTTTACTGTCCAATGAACCAATTTTACTGCCTTGCTTTGGTGGCCAATGTAAGCTGGTGTTTGGACTTTGATTGGGCTTTGTATTTTGTTAGAGAGCAGGAAATAAATTTGTAATCAAATAGTTAGGTTATATATTTCATACAATATAGAGGTATTCACAACTGCATGTGATCTAGTAGACATAGAGACATTTATTTTGATTAGTTTGACAGTCTACTGTGTTCACAAGACAATTATTCTCCACTTTCATTTTCAAAAAAATATTTTTCTGATGACTGAGCTAAATGATGAGTCTTTTAGCTTTGTTATGAGTGATTATTTGAGGGCACTTCTGAAATTATTAAATGAATTCCCCCCCAAAAAAAAGAAAATCAATGTCTTTGTTTTGATGAAAAGCGTGAACTGGATGTCAGAGCAACACTAAGAGGTTTTTGAAAACACAATGAATCTTGATAAAAAGAGCAAAAACGAATTTCCTTCAAACAGCATGGTGAGTCATGCAGAATGTGGCCAACACACACACACACACACACGCAAACAGTGACATTCAGTGTTGCCATCAGTGGATCTCTTTGTTAGCACCGCTGTTTAGAGTTGTAGGATAGGCTTGTTAGACTGAGAAATGTCACCTGGCAGAGTTTGTGTGTGAATATATTAGTGTGTAGGTTAAAGTGTGTGTAAATTAAACACACTGTTTCAGTGAAAAAAACACATAAAAAACGAGGGTTTTTTTAGTCTTTCTTCTCTCAAACGATTGTCTGAACTCTGTTATTTTATAATAATTTCTTGTAATATTAGCCTGTTTCTTTTCAGAGATGTTTTTTGAGGATTAAAGTGGAATTAATATGTATGTTTATATATATATTAAATAATATAATTAGTTTTACAGTGGGCAATAAGTGTTTACTGAATGGCTAAGCATTTATTAAAGGCAGTGTATCTTTACATTTTATTCTAGATTCTAGTCAAAGATGTGTTATGGATCTTTCCTGAGTGCTAAATTACAGATCAAATCTAACATGGCCAGATTTCTTTTGCCTTTACTGAGTCTAATTTTTTTCTTGTCTGCAGATGATGCAGAGCCATGAAAGATCTGACAGAAGCCTTTTAGGTTTTCTTTGCTACTGCTCTACATTTACTCTCACTCACTTAAAACTGTGCACATATATTTATATTATATCGTAGATATGTTTATACTGTTTAATTTGTACTGTATTGCACCGACTACGCCAAAACAAATTCCTTGTATGTCCAAAAACGTACTTTGCAATAAAGCTTTCTGATTCTGATTCTGATTCAAAGTATTTCAGATCAAGTCAATCTGTCAGTGGGTGAAAAATGGCCAAATTATTGCTATGGAAATCTTCCAGACCTACTGTCAGGTTATTATTTATGATGACAGGACACAACCTATCTCACTTCAGATGCACCAGCTAAACTGCTCTTCACATTTATGTTTTAGTATGACAAAGCATACAGGTTTTAACTTTGAGTTATTTTATTCTTCTGTTCTTGTTTTCTGCTTTGGAAATGTTTTATACCAGAGAACATAAAATAACTTTTAAATACTTAAGCAATTTTCCAGCACTATAAGAGTGTTCTAATGCTAAAAACCTGCTGGATTATTAACTCGGGAAAAATTGATTAAACAACCCTGTCAAATAATTTGTTTTTGCTTATTGTGGAAATGTTAAATCTTGATAATTACATATGTTCTTATCAGATTTCCAATGTCTGCACATGATTTTAATTTGCATAGATGAAAATATGTTTGTTTCCTTCATTTAATTCTAGAACACTTTATAATTTGCTGGGGTCTCTGGTGTTGTCAATCAATATGTAGCATTTTAGCCTAAAATAAGATGTGTGTACTTTATTCCCTTGCTTCAAACACATATGGCATGAAAACCTTTAAGTGTACAGTTGTATATGCAAGTCCTGCAGATACCAGCAGGATTATATAAAAAATTACACAAGTTTCGACTAGAAAGAGATTTCAATTCCCAGACACTCGATGCTTGGTTGCAAATACTGCCAATATTCTTACAAAACCACAATCCCTTCATGTAGACACGCATAAGCACAGTGCTGTACATGTGGCAGATAATCAGGCAAGTATGAATCCAGTGTAATCTTCTCATCTTTGGACTATTGCCTCTGCTGCCCAGAGATCAAAATAGCTGTACAATGTGCTCATTCTCACAGCGGGAAGCTGCAGCAGAAAATGTCAGCCACAACATTTGTGATTAATAAAGAAAATAGACAATAGCTGAAAAAATAAACTCTTTTTCACTCTTTTACCTACCTACAGGTCAGAGTGCACCAAAGTATAATGTCATATTGCAGCATCAGATCAATACCTTAGGTTAGAGATCACATTTACAGTTTTATTTTTGTTTTATATTAATTGTTTGTTACTCGGTTGGATGTTTGCAAATATTTTATTCAAACAGGCACTTGGTTGATATGTTCATAGATTGAAAATGTTTGAAGTTCTTTGTTTTGTTGCAATTAACAAATGGGGAAAAATCGAATTTGTTTTTTTTAAATATTTTAACAGCTGATGTGTCGAGGCACCACGTTTTCACTCGGGGAAAGAAATCTGTGTTTAAAAACATGATTTTGCTTTAATACATCAGTGACTAAAACTGACAATGCTGCGCTGGCAGTTGTGCTCAGGTGCTCTCGTCTCCTTAGTGACGGATCAACTCGCCGCCACTCAACAGCGACGAAAGACTGAGGGACAGATGGAGGCAACAATCCGTACAGACGGCACCATTCGGCTGGAATCAGACCAAATCAGGAGGTTTAACAGAGATTTAAACTGCACTGCAGGCCGAGTTGTTCACTTAGTCACTGTTATTATTTACCACAATGAGTGACACTGACATTTCAGGGAATAAAACACAGCATTTGCTTCAAAGAATGATACAAAAGCCTGTTTTGTTTCTGAATGAACATCTTGTTTTCTGCAAACACTGATGTGAGACTTCTAAGGTCTCACATCAATGGGATGCGTTTGTGTCAGTAGTTGGAGGAGAGAATGGGGAAACATTACAGCTGGCATACAGGATACAGCAATGCAGGTACAACTGTAAACTAATACTGTACACAAGTTTAATATTAACATATTTGTTCACTTTGATTTTTGTTTTTGATATTGATTTCTCTTTGAAGTCTTTGGGTCATCAGATGCTGGTCACCCTAAATGGATCCCCGCAAGGGATGTTTGAAGGACCTAAAAGATTTTTTTTTTGTGATGGATACATACATTGTATTTTAAAATCTGTTGTGCCTATTTAGGGATCAGACTGAAAAAAAAAGCACTCCAGATACTGATAATTTTTTCCCTTTGATTTTTTTGTAGGGTTACAGTTTTTGACGTTTTCAGACACACACAAAGAAAATCCTCTTCCATGGGTCATTTCATACCGACTTTCAACAAATCACATCGGAAACATGTGTGTACAATGTTCTCAGGTTCTCAGGTATAATATTTTACACCTAAGCATTGTGTAAAACCTTTAATGCAACATTTGGGTTTAAGTAAAGGTAAATTACTTACATTTTTTAATCTATCAGTAGTCTGCTGTAAGAAAATTTTATTATATGTGATAAATTATATCTAAGAGTAGAAAGTCATTCATGGTTGTTTTGGTTTGATTAAGCTCATTTTTGATAAGGGCCGACTGGTCCAGTTGGAGATCAGAATCACAATCAATGGAAAAAGGTGCATTAAAAAATCTTCAGAAAATAATACACACTTAAATTAGATTATACACAACAATTGGCCATTTTCATAACTGTTAAGTGAAATCATCTTACATGTAAGAAAGTGATTTGTTTAGGTGTACATAATGGAAGTAAATTGGGATGAAATAGCTATGTGTGGGGTACAAATGCGGGGAAAAATAGGCAATTTGTCCCAAAGCTGCCTTCTTGTTATGTTGTGTTTGTCTTGTAATTGTTCCTCCATGGTTACTGGTTACTACATGTTTTGTTTGTTTCACATAATTTTAGATGCAGCTTGACATACATTTACAACAGAAAAATAGTCACTGAGCTTCTATTCACTTCCCAATATTAATGAGCTTTACATAAAACCGTAAGAATGAAAATAAGCGTATTTTTATTTTATTATTATTTTATTTTGTGGCACTAGTGGCCTTTTTTTTGTAAGTTAACCGACAGCAAATGGGGTGGAGAGAGAGGGGAAGACATGCGACAAAGGGTAATGGGGCCGGGACTCGAACCTGCGACAGCTGTGTCAGGTAGCCTCTGTATATGGGTCATGCTTTACACCTCTTCTTTAGTGCCTCTTCATTAAAAATAAATATTTTCATAAATGCTGCTGATAATGGGTGTGGCTTTAAAGTATGAAGGTTGTTTAGACACAATGGTCCAGGTTGTACACCCCACTCCCAGCAAGTGGGTGCAGACAATAGATGGAAGGAAAAATAAACCAATAAAACATCTGTTTTTTGGTCATTCAAAGGATTTTTCACATTAATTTCAGGGTCTTGCTCCAGTACACGAAAGGGCATATGATATAAAAAAAAAATCAAATGCTGACTTTTTAATTTTTTAAGACTTTGACTTATGTCATTAATTAGATATTGCAAATGTTGCCAACTTGTCTCAGCTTATTAAATAAGTGACATTCGCTTCGCTCTTACGATTGCATCTGCTCTTTGATATGTTTTTATTGCATTTACGGTCTTTTTTTAAATTTTTATAAATCCAAGATTTCCAATCTAATCCAAAGGCACAGGCCCTGCATATCTGACTTTCATGTTGGAATGACAAACTATTACATAGCAATTACGTTATAGGAAGGAGTATGTACCAATCAGGAAAGGTTCATCTGGGTCCTGCTCTTCTGACCCTTAACAGCTATAAAGAGCACAATAATCCCCAAAGCTTTTACACCAATCATATGTCTT
The DNA here is from genome assembly GCF_021462225.1 of Girardinichthys multiradiatus. Classification (NCBI taxonomy): domain Eukaryota; kingdom Metazoa; phylum Chordata; class Actinopteri; order Cyprinodontiformes; family Goodeidae; genus Girardinichthys; species Girardinichthys multiradiatus. The sequence continues at coordinate 34,674,128 of NC_061806.1, read as the reverse complement.
CATGGCCTTTCTCCCACCTGTAATGGTGGTAAACCGTTCTGTTGCAAAGCAGCTGGATTCTTTAACCTCTAACCCACAACCCTAGGCCATAGGGGGTGAAGCTGGTTGTATAGTTAGTTTACCCTTTGTTGAAGGTCCTCTGAATCTTTTTTTCAGTAGAAACATTCTTTCCCCTCTAGGAAGTACCACTAAGACTGATAATGTTGTTTTTTTTCTTCCCATTTGTGAGTAACCTCTGATTGTGTTGTCTGCTAGATCTTAAAAATGCCTAAAATCTAAAATGTGATAACCTCAATTTTAGGCCATAATGGCATGAAGGGCAACCTGATTCTCCATGCTAGGCCTTAAAATATGTGAAATATGTGTAGTTTTGTCTTGAATATGTCTATTCCTCCTTTTACTTTTTCCATTTACCTTTCTTTCCTGTTAATGAGGTTTGGCTTCAAAATTGTGTATCCTGAGAAAATCAAAGACTCATTTGCCTGAGATTCAGTTTTTATTTTTATTCAGTTTTATTTATATAGCGCCAATTCACAACACATGTTGTCTCAAGGCACTTCACAACAGTCAGGTACATACATTCCAAGATGAAAAACATATAAACTTAGGTTGACATAAAAAAAATCTAATTAGTTTTTAAGTGTTTTACCTGTTGATCAGTGATTATGCTAGTCAAGGGAAATGTGTCATATTGACATTTAAACAAACTATTAAGTAAAATCAAATAGATTTCTTTAAGTGACCTAAAGTTTTTGTAGTTGATGATAATGGATTTGAAAAAGGCCTTTTAAAAAGTCTGAAATTTAACCTCTTGAAACTTTCAGGAACCCTTGTCTGACTGCCTGGCACTGTTGTAATTTTGTTAAAAAAAGATAATTTTTTCTTATTTCATTACTCAAATCATTGCTGATGTAGTTAGAACGCCACACTAACTACAATACAGATAAACTGTTTGTTTACTGGTAAATAAAGCATTTGATTTCAGTTATTTGACAAAATAATATTTTTTTATGACATAGTAATCTTGGGTAACAAACTGAACCAGCCTTTTAAAGATTAACAATACCATCCTTTATTGCAGTGACCTCCAGAGAAATCAGCATTTCAGCATAACGGCTATTTCATTTTATGATCATGACGTTCGTTTAGGGATAAATCAAATAGAAGTATGCGCAGTCTCTAGATTGAGATGACATGACTAATTTGACAGTTGCAGAATATTCTGGTAGTTTTATCTTCAGAAATTCCTGATCTGCTTTTGGTCTGTTTTGAGTCGCTGTCCATCTGCTCTGTGACATGCCGTCCAATCAGCTGTGCTGAATTAATCTTTTCAGTCTTATGTGTTCTTTGAATTCTTGAGGCTTATTGCTTGCAAAGTGTGCTGACCCTTCTGTTTTCTTTTTGTTTGTTTTTTTGCTGTGAGAGATATTCCGGATATGTTAGAAATTGATGCCAGTATTTTTGACCTTTTGGAAAGTTTTACTTAAAGAAATTCTAAAGTGTTTTCTAAAAAATGTCAAAGAGACGGATCAAATTCACGGGAATTAGTTTAGCCTGTTACCTGTTAGAGAAATGAAAAACCCAAATGCTCATTTAGATTAAAGCTCTAAAAAGGTGCTCAATACAATGACCAGGACCTTAATCAAAACCCAAAATGCAAACCCTATGAAGCTGTCAGGTTCTGTGTACATGTGGAAATTCACTCACTGTTCTGGAATGATGTCTTGGTGAACCCACTTTAAATACCTGCTCCATTATGTGAATGATAGGAGCTGGTTTTCAACTGAGAGCTGATTTATGTAATTGTTGTCTTGTAGTTAATGTGTGTGCATTATGTAGACACCTTAGGATATTACCCACAACCTCCCACAAAATGCCAAGATCATACTATGAGTTTACAAATGAGAAGGAGGGGGTTTTTATTTCTTGTTTTCACATTAGGCTGAAGGTAAGACAACATTAGCGTTATTCAGAAGTATATTCAATGTCACAATTCGGCCAGAGCAATAAACTTCAGTGCTTTACCATAAATAAACTCCAGGCTCAAATACCATCTATCTAGCTATCTATTGAGCTATAAATTGCACAAAGGGCTGCAGAAATTGAAAAGCCCTCAGGAACCTGATCAAGCAGGTTACTTTAGATGAGCTGAGCCAAATTATCCAAAAAAAGAACCCTTAAAGCCAACTCGGTTGTTTTGATTGACTCCCGGACTTTCTGGCAACTGTCTCCCACATTATTCCTCAACCCTTCTAATGCTCCTTGTACACATGCCAGCTTCCAAGTCATTTACAGAAGCTTTGCTGGTCTGCACATAAACCAAATTCCATCCAGATGAAACTATTCCAGCTGACAGCTTAAGTTTTTTCTCAATTGGTTTTGCATTGAGTTGAAGATTTTAATATGTTTATTTTTGATGTTAAATTTAGTCTGATATTGTATTGTTTTCTGGAACCTGGAAGTTCTCTGTACTAAACAGTGTTGTTTCTAGTTCTGGTTCTGTTGATTTGTGGGATTGGGTTTTAAAAGTGTTGAATGTCTAATTATTTTTACATTGGTTTAAATGTGTGAACTGCTGGTGGATGGAGCATATTGGGAATAGGGAGTAAGTAATATCTTGTTTCTGTGTATGCTGAAGGTGTGTAATAGTTCAGTTCACTGTATCTTCTAACTTGTTCAGTGTATGATTTTGCATATTTCTGCATATTTCTAGCAAGAAAATGTGTCTGCATCAGCTTCTTACATTTAGGTGTTGTGTATCTGTCATCCTCCAGGAGCTCGTGAGGTTGACGTTTTTTTCTTTGAAACTAAACAAACAAACTGAAATGAAGACAGAACAAGATATCAATCAGTGTAGCTGCAGCTATTAAATATTTATGTTTTCTGATGTTGATGGTTTTCTTATTTTGAGTTGTAAAATTGCTGAAAATATCAATTGGACATTTCTTGCGCATTGTTTTATTTCTGAGCTTAGTAGGTACATTTCTCAAGACTAGTTTGCACATTTTCTAATGAAAATGTTTCGTTGTGTTGTTTCCACTGTTTATCTACATGACAGCAGTGCACGTTTTCTCTGAAAATGGCACAATTTGAAAACTGGCTCCAGAGTGTAACGGTTTCAAGACATCTTGTTCTTCGTTGTCATGTAGACTGGAAAAACAGAATTTTTCTTAAAGGGTGGCCCTGGCACATGCACAGTATGACATCAGTAGAACACGACATAATGGATGCCGACCAGTTTAAAACCCACAGACTATTTAAATATAACCACAGTTCCCCAACAAAGTGCTCATTTTCTACCCAGTTTTCTAAGCATAAAGTGTTTGCGCATGTTGTTCAGTTTCAAAGAACATACCGCACACTTTTGGCGTTGCTGGATTATTGCACTGTTTTGGGTAAACACCTCACTAGGAGGACTTTCAATGCTTAACAGAAAATGAAGATGGTAAAGTACCAATTTTATCATTCCAGTGGAAGGAAAGAGGACCTTAACATTTTTTGTTTGTTATTGATTCAGACTTCTCAAAGCCAAAGCAAAAAGAGATCTGAATTTGTATTTCCATTTAAAGATTTGCCATGTTATGGGCCAATACCAAAACAAAAACAACAAACAAGACAACTCTAAATAACTTGATTTATTACTTTATTTTCTTTTTACTGGAAAGAGAACAAAAAAATGGTTTATTGGAACAGTTGAAAGGGTTTTAAATATTCCTGTCCTTTGTCACACTGCATTTGAAGTTTTAAATGTGTCCGAAAACATCAATATAACCTTTTCCCTTTGGCAAGCAGGATACCTGATGGGTTATAGTCTGCAAACCTGCACACTATTGACTAATGACTGGGACAAACACATAACAAAAATGTTTTGTTGTAATCCTATAGGATCTGAATTAAAATGTTAGAACTTTAATTGGTGTATTGACCACCTCGTCTATTAAGCTGACATTTGGGAAAAAAAATATTTACAAAAAATCTACATTTTATCTAATAAATATGTACATTTAGGTAATATTGATGACAATTTAAATTAAAAATAGACTATTTTTAAAAGAAATGGAAACAGTACATAGAAGACAGAAGGAAAAGATGGGCAATAAGGCGGATTATTGAAGTTATGGGATGTTCATTAATGGATGAATTTGATGAGATGGAGACTGATAGAGACAAGATGAAGATCCATCAGAGTTTAGGGTAATAAGGAAAGAAAGAAACTGAATTAATGAATTCATCAGACAGAAGAAAATTATGAACAGTTGAATAGATGAGCTGACATAAAACCGATTTTCAGAAATTACAGAATAGGAGTGGGTGAGAAGAAAAGGGAGCGAGGGAGGGAGGGAAATGTACAGAACTTGTCCAGGTCAGGGGTCATGTTAGAATAAAAATAACTTTAATTGTCCCTCAGTAGGAACATTCATGTTAGGGTCTCGTTAATAAAGAAGCACGGCTAAGACTTAAAACATGCACTAACAGACACGTATACGGTGAGCTTGTTACTTGGTGGTTTCCTTATTATTCAGAACTTCTACATTTAGTTTTCATTTAAAATGCAAATATTTTTTATTGCGTTTTTCCCTATAAGATGCAAATACAATATTTTTACTGAGGCAAACTGCAGCAAAGGAAGTTGTGGGAAAAAGAAGCTAGACTAAAACTAAAACAATTCTAGTGTTTTAACATAGATCATAGGTGTTTAGCAAGTTTTAATTTTTGTATGTAAAATTGCAAACCACAAATAACATCAATTTAGCAAAATGAACACAAAATTTAAATGTTTCTAAAAAATATAGCCCAAAAAAACCATAGATAAAATGCTGAAAACTCTAGAATGTAAAAGGGATAGTTTTTTCTTATTGTAAACATACATTTTTTTTTCTCAGTTTAAACGTTAAGCAATGCATGTCAAATCTTCATAAAACAAAGACGTAAAGTGTGTGAAGTTATGGACACATGTTCTCAGTTTAAAATCAGATGGAAATGGTTCAACAAGACTTCACCTTAAATTAATAGGAGAAATTAACTACAGAAGCCTGAGAATAAATTAATAAGTTAGAAGTGTTGGACAAAAACAGTTAAGATTATAAGAAAAAATAAAAACATAAAATTGGTTCACAAAATGGAAAGTAAAGGAAAAGAGTATTGCTCTAGTTAAAGACCAGTGAGATTTATTTTTATTTGTTTCAGAATAATAAAGAGGCTGAAGTTGACTTTTCATTATAGCTGAAGACGACCTGGACAAGGATGGAAAAAAGTTTAAAAATGGAAAGGAGGGAACAGTTTGAGAAGAAAAGGATCATTAAAGAAATTATGAGAGAAATCAAATAGATGGGTGATGGAGGAGAGAAGACAGGAATAATTCAATACTTCATGACCCAATAAGGATCCAGCTCATTAGCTTTCCATTTTTACGTCACCATGGAAACGTGGGACAAGCGTTAGGGTGTGATCAGGGCAGTTGTTTTGGACGGATCATCCAGAGACCAAACATTGGAATAATAACAGAGATTCTAATGAAATCATTGGGACCAGGTTCACTGGTAGTCCCAGAGATAATTTTTCTATATGCGTCTCAAAGTAACACAAAATATGTACTGTATATAGAAATCTGAAAAGACAAATGCAGAGGAACAACCTCTACAACAAGGCATTATATAATTGTAATTTTCGGAGCATAGAAAATGCAGAGAAAATAAAGAAAGACTCAAATAAATTATTAAATATTAAAAAAAACAAGCAAAACAAAGGTTAAGGAAACAAGTATTTTACTATTAACAGGAACTGCAGAAGAGGGCGAGGACAGAAAGTTTGGTTTGTTGAAGCCAACAACTCTTCCTTCCTTCCTCCTTCACTTGGTCTGAGGTCAGTCATGGAAGGAACTATCTAGGACGACCTCTGCCATAATGATTGACTCACATGCTCTTGAGTCCACAGACAATACCCTCTGCACAGAACATAGTGACAGACTTGGGGAGGTCTTTAAAATCCTGCTTTCACTTATCAGATTGCTGCCTCAACATACACCAGTGACTTTCAGGCCAAGGGTAATTTAAAATCCATGTCCCAAACTTCCCTTCAAACATGGATAAGCTCTTCTGCAGGGTTAAGTTCAAGATTTCAAGGGTTAACAGACGTTCCCAGTTAACCCTTGCTGATTATTTTGATTTATCAGCTCTTTCCTCAAGCCTTCCCTGGGACCATATCCGGTTTACTGCCAGGTGGTGATCAGGTGACAGCTTGGCCTACCTGAGTGTCCAAGAAATAATAAAGCAAATCTGATGGTATGAGTACAAAATTATGGATGTTTGGTTAGTCAGTTTGGCTCCAATTAAAGCTATGCTTTTTCTGTTCTTCTTGAACCTTGTGCTTGAACATTGTGTGTGTGGTATGAACACATGCCTAGCACAGAAATCCAACAAGAAACAAGGAAAGAATCACTGCTTGGATTCAGCTCGGGGAGGTCAGTCTTCCCAGTCGCACCCCTCCAGGTGACTTGCTCATGCCTACGTGGGCAATGAGTCCTAGAGGAGCACAACAGAGAAGTTTTCTTTCTTTACTTTCTCAATTCAATTCAAAATTATATTCAAAAATACTTTATTAATCCCAAAGGGAAATTAAATGTTGTTATAGCTCATATTATGAAGGTTTCCTCAAAGAGCCGTTGTAGATGCTGATGGCTGTGGGCAGGAAGGATCTCCTGTAGTGCTCCGTCTTACAGCAGATCTGAAGAAGCCTCTGACTGAAGACACTGTTGTTGTAGGACAGTCTCATGAAGAAGATGCTCAGGGTTCTCCATAATGTTCTTCATTTTATGAAGAATCCGTCTTTCCACAATGATCTCAATTCATCAGGGATTTGGGGTTGTAGCTGAAGTATTATTTGAGCTTTTGAGATATTAATCAGCTGCTCCCGGTTGTAAGAAACAACCCTGTTGTCATGGCAATGCATCATAACCAATGTCCAAAAATATAAAGTATTAAGAAAAATCCTCCAAGCTGCACAGCATCCGACACTGGAGTGGACAGTCAGAGGAATAGTTCCCAAAAAAGAATAAATCAGAATCAAAAGTAACAGAGCTACTCCAACCTGCTGCCACCTTGAGCGGCGCAATTCTTTGTTTATCTATGACATAGGTTTATATAATGTCTACTTAATGACATGATTTTCACATCCTGAATACAGACCCTGCTCACATTAGTTTACTGTCCCATCTGCTGACCAATCAGTGCAGACTTCTGACCCTTTCAGAATCTTATGGAGACAGAAAGTAAAACCAACCAATTCAGGCACATATGTACGATAGGTGCAAACGATTTATGTTACTCCAGGGTTATTTAATTATCAGGCATGTTGATACATTTCCTCTCTTATAGGAGAATGAAAATCTGATATGAATTCATATCATATATCTACTATCATAACATGAATTTAGTCCTTATTTATTTTAACTTTTTTTTCACAATTTTCTCCCCTAAATAAAATAGTTTTGTAGCTTTGGTGAATTGTTTTTGAATCTTGATAAAAAATTCTCAATTCATATGACTCTAACAATGGCAGTTTCCTTGAGCTTCAAACATTGAGGTTACATTATCTTTTCAAACATTGCCTCACTGAGATCTGAATGTAGCAGCATGATGATGAATGAAGTCTGTAGACAGGTTTAATAGCCATTACAGGACAAATAAACTGCAGCTGCTCTCCCGTTGAGTTTGAACACCATTAAGGACCCTTTGACGTATTTTTATTGGAACAGCACAGACGCTCTCTTTGGTAAATCTTATTTGCTGCTTGCTGTGTTATGCTGAATGCTATGGTGGCACGAATGCAATGCTCCTGCCAATAAAGCTTTTAGGCTGCTGGGATTTGCAGTGATTACATAAAGTCATAAAAGTGAAAGGAGAGTGAGAGATGGACAAGAAGAAGAAAAAGAAGAAATGCTGTGAAATTAAAGAGAACATAGTAGAAGTGGAGGGTTAAACTACAGAGGAGGAGAAGGATGGATAAAGCAGCTGAATAAATGTCTGTGTAGTGATGAATGTAAATCCACTACAGCAGACTGATAGAGGCATGAAGGCACAGAGGATTAACCCATGGAAAGATCACATATGGGATTAGTGCAGGACAAACAGATGAAAATCTGACTCGGCCCATTTGCCTTGTGTGTTTTTCTGTGCGTGCTTGAACAGGGCGATAAAGATCAGATTTGTTGTTGAGAGGTTTAATATGTTTACGGACTGAGGCTGAAAATGGATGACCAAACATAACATCAACACTCCATGATGTGAAGACATGAAGCATCATAATCGTATCTATGGAAACCAAAGACCATAGCCAATCAGAGGATCTTCTTTAAGAATGACAAATCTGCATGGCTGCCACCACTTATTAGAGTGTAGCCCTTCTGATTAATTGATTAGTTTCTGTTCTCCAAACCTCTTATGCACTAATATAAAACGATGATAAAACCACAAAGTTCTTTGGTAAAGCTCAGATGAGAAAATCAAATCCTATATCAAAGTTCTTAAATTTAGATGGCCACGCACTTAGAAAAATTATGTGGTGTTATGATGACTACCTGGTAGCTAAAGAGTATACCTGTTGTAATGTGTGATATATGAAATTAAAAGGATAAAATACTTTCACATTCTACAGTTCACAGTGTATCCTTTCAAAGATCTAGTTTTATGTCAGCTTGGAGGTCATGAGAAGCTACTGATTAACACTTATAATTGTAGGATGTGCCATTTTCTGTTAGAGAGACACGTTAAGTAGTTTTTCAACTTAAATAAGTATACAGTTCTTTAGAGCGGAAGATGAATAGACAGATTAGGCCTTTGTCTGCAATATTGCATTCACTGGTTTGCTCTGCCATGGTGAAGAGCTGAGCCAAAAAGCAAAGTCCTTAATTTAACAGGCCATCTATATTTCGATCCTCACTGTGATAATTAGATTTAGATCATGGCTCTAACAACAAGATCCCAGCTGCTGAAATAAGCTTCCTCGCAAGCTTAACCTTAAAGATAAGGTGAGGAGCTCAGTCATCTTGGAAGGAAAATTACATATTTCGAGCATCTGACCAGAATGCCTCCCAGACACCTCTTCCTACAGATTTTCTGAGCATAACCCACTGGGAGGACACCCCAGGGCAGTCCCAGAATTTGTTGGAAGGACTGTAAAATCCCTTCTGAACATGCATCCCATTTTGATCTTCCAGTTTGAGCTGGTGGGTATTACTAGGGAGAGGGATGTCTAGATTTACCTACTCAACATGTTGCCTTCACGACCTGACTTCAATTGTCTTCAGGCAGGACGGCAGACAGGCAACCCACCTGAGTTTGATCATACAAAACCCAGCCACCCACCAACCCACCTGAGTTTCAACGTACCAAACCCACTCAACAAACTCATCCACACACCCCATTTTCTTTCAACTATTCAATTCCAGTTGGATCATAAAATTATTTTGTATGTACAAGCCACTGTGACCCAATCTCAAAAAAGCAGAAGATGATGGATTTAAGAGACAAACTGCAATCTGGAAAGATGTTGATGTAAAAATTTGTTATTACTAGAATTGAAACATCATCTTTGCTTTGCCATTCTCAAATACTTTCCAGTTGTGAAGGAGTATTTCTGATGGAGTTCTTGCTTTTTAATGGAACAAACTGTGCACATTACTTAAAAACTCAGCTCCTGAACAGCTGAGGTACCAGCAGGTGAATTTATTAGAAGTTTAACTTTTGACTTCCTGCCAGCATATATCTGCCATCACAAAGTGTTTTGGCAGGCTCACAGAATTGGAACAATGACAGTCTGTTAGGAACCGGCCACCTTTTTTGTTTCCAAGAACAAAATGTTAAACCATACCCACTGCGTGATCTGTATTGTTTCCCTTGTAATCCGAATTAGAGGGACAGTGGGTTTTATTAGCTTGAAATGTAGACTTTTAGCTGCCTTTTTTTTATTAACATGAACAAGTATGAGGTGTTCTACCAACTTACACAACAGCCATTGCATTTGAAACATACAGAGCAGTTATGTAACCGATTTTGTAATAAATTGGGACATATTTAACCAAAAGAAGCAATTGAGTTTTTGATGTGATTTCTGTTGATTTTGGTGTTGTGAGTTTATCTGGATCAACTTAAATCAGTTTAGAGCTGTAGGAAGTAGAGGTGTATACAAAAATCACTGTTTCAGTACATTTACAATATGTTGCAGGCATAGCAATTGCCTGGATAGATTATACGACAATATAAACACTCTAAAAGGGTCAATGTTAATGTTAAGACATTTCTGAATAAGTATGTGCCTATATCTGATAATAAAATGTTATAATCTCTATGGAGCTGTGTTGATATTTCAACAACCTCGAGCACCAGCTGTTCCTGAATGCAGAATAAACGGCTGTTGCACTGTTGCTAACTTCTCAGTAAGGAAAGTAGCTATTGGCTGTCCTAAAAGTCACCAGATGACCTCATAACCTAATTTGCATATCTGGTCATGTGATACACGCTGTGGCAGAGGATTATCAATGTTGGCAAGACAAAAAATGTTCAAACTACAAATTTTAATGCTAAAAACTTTATTAAATAATTTAATAACTTTAATGCTTTGGCACACTACATAAATCAATTTTGTTAGAATATAAATAAATACAATTATATTTACACTATGTTTACATCTGGCTTTGTAATCCAGGGCGAATTCAGTGGCAGTTTTGGGCATGTGGGGTGGGTCTCCTCTTCTCTGACTGCTGGCAGGGGTTTGCTACACGCTGACCACCTGTTAGTGCTTGGGAAGGGGCTCACGGCAGCACCTGGAGAACGATTGGCGTTTACTGCGTGTAATCGTAACACAGAAAAATGTCAAGATTTGTCACTAGTTGCTTTGTTGAAAAAAATCTCATTTGATGGGTTTGAACACTTGCTAAATATAGGGGCAAAGTCACTAAGTTGGCAACAGTGGGGGGGGGATCCCTTGTCATCATGGAAATTCTTCTGACTCGCATTGCATTTTATATTCTTTAATGTATATGCATTTTACTTCTTCTTTTTTTTTAATAACGAGTTGAATGGTTCTTATTATCTTAAGCATTTCATTGCTTTGCTGACTTTGTTTTAAGCTGCATATAAATAAACCAATAACAACAATAATGTATGGAATTTGGGATGATTGGATCCTACAAGTATATACTGAACCGATAGGACTGTATCAGATATTTTCAGTACAATTGCATGTAGCGTTACACCCCTAGCAGGCAGTGTACATCAGGGAGGTTGCTGAAGATGATCCTCAGTGCTGATTGCTTTTCAGCATATTTCCACACCTTCTATTCTCTGCACTACTTTACATTCTCCACTGATCCTACGTTGTTTTAGCTTGTTTGGTAGGTCAACACTAACCTTCGAACAACTCTTGTTTTGTTGAAAAGATTATTGCTAACTTGTAAGTCTTCTTGAAAATTTTACTTGAAGTACAGGACACAAAGCAGATGGAGGTGAAGAGAACTGCACTCACATGACACTTACATTTAAACTAAATGACTGGAAATGTCTTCTCTGAAATCAGAATCTTCATGTGCCTATAGAAGATTCAATGAAGGTGGGGAACATCATGGTCATTAATTCCATCTCCTCCCTGCATGTTAATCTAATATGTGTGTCAATCTCACCTTGGCTCTTCTGCTTGCTTCTTCATGAATGAAAGCCAGCTCTAAGATTGGCCTCATGCCAAATGCCTTTTAATTAGATTTCCTTCGATCTGGAATTCTGCCACCAGATGAGATTTCAATCCTCCAGAGACTCGATCTCCAATCCTCTGTGCAGAGAAATCTGATTAGTTCCAGAACATCAAGAATCTTGCCTGGTGGCAACATAGAACAAATCCTTTATGTGTAACGTGAGACCTCTTTTAATCTCATTGGTGCATACTTATGTCATTAAATTAGTTTATCTATATAGGATATTAAAAAATGTTATTTAATGTGAACTTTTTATTTTATGAATACTTCTGAATCTCTGATAGACTTCAAGATTAAAGCATCTTGCCCCACAGAAAAGAAGCTACAACGACTGGTTTAACAGGGCTTTTTAATGGCACATTATAAACTACAAAGTGTTCCTGACTTAGTCATCCCACCAATATTACACCCCTGATCCACCTTTGGAGCTAGTAACAAACATGTAACCGGTATGATCTGTAAGGGGTAACACGGGATTGCTAAGCGAGTGTGACATAGTAATATAATACAAAGCAAAGGCAGCTGGAGAACCAGCAGGACTCCATGGTGTGCAATGGACAGCAGGAACACAGCATGATCTTACAGAGGCTGTGTGATGTGAGAAACATGTCGCTCAGCAGAATCTGATTGGATAACATCATGTTTAGGACAGTGAGCAACAACTTGCTTAAATTTAAATCACTTAATGGATTTAAAAGGCCTTCATCAGGATTGCAGCAGAGATCCGCTGCAAGTTAAGGACTTGATTCATTCTGTGGGTTACTTTAGATAGAAAACTATTGAACCAATTTAAATAATAAACTAAATCTTATTATTGGAATAAGATTACTTTTTTTTATTTTAAAGTGCAACGAGACAACATGTGTTGTGAATTGGTGCTATATAAATAAACTGAACTGAATCTCACCCTTTCCCAAGTGTAAATACCCAAAGTGATCCATAATGGTGGGGCCTTGTGGTTACTTGTTTATCGTGGAAGAATTATCTCAAACCAGCTACTGCTGCTGTCCAACAATCTGGATTTTCTATTGAGTCAATCTTGTTACAGTGAGATGGATTTTTTACAAATGGAAAACAATTCAGACAGCTGTCAATCTTCTCAGAAATTGATGCCCCAGCAAATTCACCCCAAAGTTGGATGGTGCAATGCTCAGAGAAGTTGAAAAAGAAAATCCAAGAGATACACCAAGACTGTACAAGCTTCAGTAAGCTTACTGAATGTTAAAGTTCATGACAGTGCAGTTGGGACAATACTTCATTCCTTTGGTTTGTTTGAAAGGGTTGCCAGGAGAAATATTCTTTTCTCGAAATACATTGTAGCTTCTCTTAGGTTTGCAAGGTTGCATCTAAGTGAACTACAAGATTTCTGAAACAATATCCTTTGGACTGATGTAACCAAAATGTGTCCTGGGCACTTTGGAGTCATGGACCATGATCTCCACTGTATACAAAAGTATTCCAGAGTCAAATGTGAGGCAGCAGGTCATGCAGGCAATCTCGTAGAGAAGAGTGAGCCAAATTCCTCCACATCAATATGAAAGCCTGATAGTGTCATAAAGAAAATGAAAACACATAAGTTTTATACTTTCACTTTATTTTTGATAAATAAGCAATGACATTGCAGTTTTGATTGCAGTTTTATGTTTTGTGCAAATGAGTAAGATTGAAATAATCTTAGAATCTGGTAGTGACCAGATTTTTATAGTACGTGTTTTTCTTTCACCATGAGTTCATACAGACCAAATTCATCATGTATCATTTTATTCTTTGGGCAAGGTACAGTATCATCAGTATGGATAAAAACATACCTAAAGGAAATAATTCGTTGCATACCTCCTTACTCCACACCTCCAGAAATAAAAAAAATAAAAAAACTAATATTCCCAAGTCTAAATTTCCATGTTTCCTGTTTTTGCAGGACATCTGAGGGGGTCCACCCCCGCCTCTTGACTTGTTTTTCACGTCACTGTTACCTGACCAGCTGGAGGATCCACCTGTGGGACCACCATACTTTCAAACTGTAAGTTAACATTTTTCTAGTCCTGTTTCTAACTGCAGCACTGGTTTGACCAGCAATATAACAAAAATGTTAAATCCATAGAACTCTTCAAATTGATTCATGGATGTGTATTTAACACTGGCTTTTATGTGTAATTTTTTTCTTTTTATTTCCTGAATACTTTCAAAGGGATGAAGGAAGTAGATTTGCTCAGATCAATTATATATCATTAAATGTTTTCTTGTTTTAATTTTTGATTGCAGTTAGACACCCAAAGTAGCCAAGAATTTATCAATTTCAAACAGTGAATGATTTTTGCATATTCCCACAGTTTAATATAAGAACACACACTGCGGTACAGATTTTTGTAAAGCACAATTTGGACTCAATTTAAACGTTGCATTAAAAAAAATCATGAAAGGAAGAAAAGGCAGGAATACAGTGGAAACCACATTGTTTACAAACACTGTATAAAAAAGATGCACTTTTCACTGTCTGACGTGATGACAATAGAATATTTTATTATTTTATTATGTAAATACCTGGTTTTGACTATATATACTGTTTTTTTTTTTTTTTTTTCCATTTGACATTATTTCCTGATTCTTAGGCTGCAATATTCCTGACCCCAGGAAAGGGGCAGAAATCTTTTAGCCCCTTTTTCTGGGGTCAGAACCAGAAGGGCGAAGATGTGCAGTAACGGTCCAGAGTTTGGGAGCAAAATCCTGTACAGCTGCATCCAAGACTTAATGCCTCCGTATATCAGGCCCCCGCTATACCAGTAACACCATGCACGTCTCCTTGAAAACTGATTTTTGCATTTGCGCTCAAAACTAAAAAGAAACCCCACTGGATATTCAGCTATAGTAGTTTGATATTTTAATTTATTTATTTTTGCAAATGCAAAGTTAGCCTTCAAGACATTGCAGTGGCAAGGCTGACGTCCTCAAGTGCAGAAGATGTAATGGGATTGCAAAATAAGTACAGCTGTGTCCTTGTCATTTTGAGTGTACTTTTAGAACAAGAGAACAAAAGGAGAGGCCTTAGTGCTCCTCTCACAAAACAGGGAATCAAGAAATGGTCTTTGTAGTTTTATTTTGGCAGGTTACGATATAAATAATGTGCAGTGATTCTATCTTGTGTTACAACTTTGCTGTTATCCATTTTTCCTATAGAATGAATATTCTGTGCTTTAATGTAAAAAGAACTTTGTATCAATTCACAAGGACTGTTAAACTCATTCACCATGTGTATGCACCATGAAACATGGTGACCCCTGAAAAGTGTGCAGTCATGTGAATGACAGGAAGCATCAATGTAAATATATTGTATTGAGTACTTTTTACAATCAAGTCATTTCCGCTGCTCAGTGGTTCGGCACTTGCATTTGATTATTTTTTTTTTTTATAGAAACATATTTCATAAGTTGTAAAAGGTGTAAATGAACCGGTTTGAATTGTTCGTTTAAGATGATTTCTTGAACATTATCTGAACCTATATGTGGCCTCTAAAGCAAAACATTAACCACTGGTTGCCTGAAGATTTCTTTTTCCTTTTTAATTCTTATTTATGCAATACATTTTAAATCTGGTTCAAACATCTTTTGCATCTTGCTTTTTTCAAGTCCACCTGTTTTCATTTCTTGCTTCTAGGAAAGGATAGAAAATCATCGTGGTAATAGTATTGTAACTTGGAATTTGGACATAATAGAGAAATGGCAAGCAGAAGGAGAGAATTCAAATAAATAAAAAGGGAAGAGAATAATTTTTGTAATATATTCCTCAATTGTGCATCTTTTGCTCTCAGTCAACTCTTTTTCTATTTTCTTCATCTGTTTTTTTTTTTCAAATGGTAATGTCTTTCAGTCACTTTTTCTAAACTTCCTTATCCTGCCAAAGGATCTTTTTCTTTTCAGCTGTTAATGCCTTTATTTCCCTTGTTCATTATCCTTTATTATATTATTTCATTTTGGTGGGGTTTCTTGAATAATTTTTCTCATCTTTCATCCTAGATGCAATATATTCCTTCATTTTCCCCTTTTTCACTCTTCTTCCTATTAATCTCTGTTCATTCATCCTCACAGTTTGGATTTGTTGTGTCTTTATTTTTATGTAAATTCACTTATTCCCCTTTCACTTCATTCACTCACATTCTCCAGCTGACCCTCAGTTTCTCTTATTGTGCTGCCCTGATTTTGTTCGATTCACCCAGTTACAACCAGAGAGAAAAGACATTTGGCAACATCTAACACAAGAACAGCTACATTCACTCACACGCATGCTTTTTAAAATATTTCAGCTTGACAGCACTTTGTTCAGAAATGGAAAAACGCCCCAATGTCACAATCAGTGCAGTTATCACTTATGTGGTGGCACAATGGTGTGGCAATGAAATGGTTCATAAGAAGCACTAAAAATGAACGGAAATGGAGCAAGAAGAGGTTGTTGAGGCAGGCGGTCTGATGCAGCACTCAATCACTGCTTCTTGTTCAGGCAGCCCCCTCCGTACAACCCCCCATTCCCCCCCCCCCCCCCCCCCCGGAGGCCTGAAAGGGCTTATTTCTAAATGGGACATTTTATAGAATATCTCACTTTGTCCTTGCTGACATTTAGTTGTCTGAAGTGACAATCAACTCAAAAACTTTGAGAATATACAACCTTGTCACTTTGGTTTTCTTTTAGGCTTTGTAGTTTAAAGATACAAACTTTTTGGAAAAGATGGGGTCTGACTGCACTCTGTAAAATTACCTGCCAAATGATTAAGATTAGAAAAGAAAATGCTGTTGCATTTTAACCAGAAACATGTTAAATGGTATACAGATGTCAGGAAATGATGTCAGATTATGAAAAGAGGCATTCAAATCTGAAGTTCAATTTCTGATCTATCTTTAAGGAGTCTGGATTTTTCCTCTTACTAGTTTTGTAAATGTAAAACCTTGCAGTAGGACAGATGAGAACCAGCATTTCATTTTGCATTACTCAAAGCATAATCTTTTTTATTTTTGCTGCAACTATGCTGTTGTGTAACAAACTGGAACAAGAGTTATAACCAATGCAAAAACTAATCCTTTCAGTCAGTGCACAGCTGACAATGTTTCAACATTGAGTCTACTGCATGGTTTTGGGAAAATCAAACATAGACAGAAGCGCCAGTGACTGTTTCAATTTCTTTCAAAAAGAGTAAATGTTCATTCACATATGTAGAAAAATGGGCATCAGGGAAATCTGTTAGACACAGCCTACTTTTCCCCTTATTGAGGTCCCTGCTTCTCAACATTTCACTGCTGTATTGCTGGTTTTTGTATCCTTTAAATTTGTACATTTCATGGAGAGATTAAAGGACATTGTTATTTTTATCATTTGTTGGATGATTTATAAATACATTTGTTTATACCCTTAGATTTTAAGAACTTTAATCAAACTGTTTGGCGTAATCGCTTTTATTTATAGTATTTAGGTGTGCATGATTAATTGAGTTGTTTTTTGTTTTTTTTTATAAAAACATTACAAATTGCTGGTTTCTGGTTACAAACAATTTAATAAATTTGGCTGATCAGCTTAAATTTTGAAAACATTTATTTTGACATAATTTTAATGCCCTGATCAGCATATCTTCAATATTGTAGTGGAAATAATATGCCTCGGCTTTTTTTTACAGCATATGAAGATAAACAGCTTTTACATAGGGAGGCTTTGGTTCAATGGAAACCTTTCCTTTGGGAAGACACTAAACCCCCAAAGGGGCCCCCAATCATATATTGTGTTTGACTGTATCCACCTTTGGTAGTGGGGGTGGTTGAATATGATTGACAGCCAGTTATGGAATATGCACAAATGTTGTAGCAATGACGAAGTAATAGCATAACTTAATTACAAGTTGAGACCTGCTGATGCTCTGTTATCACTAATGAAGATTTAATCATCTCACCATGATTGGCTGAGATCACAGGAGGGTAGGATACAATGCTGGTTTCAAAAGAGGCAGTATGTTCCAATTAAATTTTAGAAACTACAGGGTGGCACTACAAAAAGTTCCTTGGGCAGAATCAGCCCATGAACCTGTGCATTTAAAAATCATTTAAATTGAAAAACTCTAAACGAAAGTCCCAATGTGATTTGAAAAATAGCTTTGATATATTTGAATATATTTGCATGGAATCTGGTTGTTTTAGTCCAGAGTATGCTTAAATATATTTTCTCTGTAACTGTAATTAAATCCCTGCTAATGATTTACCTTATTTTAAATGAAAAGGTTCATTTCAGTTTCTGCCTACAAACCCCTCTTAATTGCCATAAATTCTCATTATTGCTTATGGAAAGTTTCCAACTTCAAAAAGTCCTGAAATTTAGCAACCTCCCTTTTAAAGGCTGAACTTTCAGCCCAGGATTGTCAGGTTATCAATAAATCTGAAGCAATAATAAAAAAAAAAAAACCGAAACAGTGACTTAGCCCATTCTTAGCACCCTTCCCTCCTGTACACACACAGTATACAGGTCCTTCTCAAAATATTAGCATATTGTGATAAAGTTCATTATTTTCCATAATGTCATGATGAAAATTTAACATTCATATATTTTAGATTCATTGCACACTAACCAAAATATTTCAGATCTTTTATTGTCTTAATACGGATGATTTTGGCATACAGCTCATGAAAACCCAAATTTCCTATCTTACAAAATTAGCATATTTCATCCGACCAATAAAAGAAAAGTGTTTTTAATACAAAAAACGTCAACCTTCAAATAATCATGTACAGTTATGCACTCAATACTTGGTCGGGAATCCTTTGGCAGAAATGACTGCTTCAATGCGGCGTGGCATGGAGGCAATCAGCCTGTGGCACTGCTGAGGTCTTATGGAGGCCCAGGATGCTTCGATAGCGGCCTTTAGCTCAACCAGAGTGTTGGGTCTTGAGTCTCTCAACGTTCTCTTCACAATATCCCACAGATTCTCTATGGGGTTCAGGTCAGGAGAGTTGGCAGGCCAATTGAGCACAGTGATACCATGGTCAGTAAACCATTTACCAGTGGTTTTGGCACTGTGAGCAGGTGCCAGGTTGTGCTGAAAAATGAAATCTTCATCTCCATAAAGCTTTTCAGCAGATGGAAGCATGAAGTGCTCCAAAATCTCCTGATAGCTAGCTGCATTGACCCTGCTCTTGATAAAACACAGTGGACCAACACCAGCAGCTGACACGGCACCCCAGACCATCACTGACTGTGGGTACTTGACACTGGACTTCTGGCATTTTGGCATTTCCTTCTCCCCAGTCTTCCTCCAGACTCTGGCACCTTGATTTCCGAATGACATGTAGAATTTGCTTTCATCCGAAAAAAGTACTTTGGACCACTGAGCAACAGTCCAGTGCTGCTTCTCTGTAGCCCAGGTCAGGCGCTTCTGCTGCTGTTTCTGGTTCAAAAGTGGCTTGACCTGGGGAATGCGGCACCTGTAGCCCATTTCCTGCACACGCCTGTGCACGGTGGCTCTGGATGTTTCTACTCCAGACTCAGTCCACTGCTTCCGCAGGTCACCCAAGGTCTGGAATCGGCCCTTCTCCACACTCTTCCTCAGGGTCCGGTCACCTCTTCTCGTTGTCCAGCGTTTTCTGCCACACTTTTTCCTTCCCACAGACTTCCCACTGAGGTGCCTTGATACAGCACTCTGGGAACAGCCTATTCGTTCAGAAATTTCTTTCTGTGTCTTACCCTCTTGCTTGAGGGTGTCAATAGTGGCCTTCTGGACAGCAGTCAGGTCGGCAGTCTTACCCATGATTGGGGTTTTGAGTGATGAACCAAGCTGAGAGTTTTAAAGGCCTCAGGAATCCTTTGCAGGTGTTTAGAGTTAACTCGTTGATTCAGATGATTAGGTTCATAGCTCGTTTAGAGACCCTTTTAATGATATGCTAATTTTGTGAGATAGGAATTTTGGGTTTTCATGAGCTGTATGCCAAAATCATCCGTATTAAGACAATAAAAGACCTGAAATATTTCAGTTAGTGTGCAATGAATCTAAAATATATGAATGTTAAATTTTCATCATTACATTATGGAAAATAATTAACTTTATCACAATATGCTAATATTTTGAGAAGGACCTGTACAAAACATGGGTGCATCATAAATAATCCACAAATTTTATATTCATGACTGAATTTATGTGTCACAAAATGCACTTATTTCCTGGGTCAGAACCCACACTAAAAGCTATTTTAGATGCACCAAAATATGTGTCTAGTTAAGCAGGGGGACAGCAACCTAACAAAGGATTCTTGTGATTAATGTGGGCAGCATATGCCGTTTGATGGAAGATTATGCATGTAAATCACATGTATCATTGACTTGAAGTGAGAATGATGAAGAAAAGGGGCTGTCAGGCTTTTTGGTTCCCACTCCCGGTGGTTGACTTAGTAAAACAAACCACTTCCCCTGTGGCCTCTAAACCATCTTCTAGTTCTTTTTATTTGAATTAAATAGTTTGGCATTGTTCAACACTAGGCATTGCCTGAAATAAAGTTGATTTCCTCAGCTGTGGACGGCCTGTAAATTCCTGTAGACTTTGGCATACCGTCGTGTTTTCTGAACAACGATATTGTTTGAAAATGTGTGCACTCAGTTTGCAAATCTGCCTGCACAGATTGCAAAAACATAAGATACTGATATCCCATCTGCATCACTTTTCAATTAATTACTTGATACATAAAGCTGGGTTTTCTGTTTTGGTGGATTTGTGCTTA
Organism: Girardinichthys multiradiatus; assembly: GCF_021462225.1. Classification (NCBI taxonomy): domain Eukaryota; kingdom Metazoa; phylum Chordata; class Actinopteri; order Cyprinodontiformes; family Goodeidae; genus Girardinichthys; species Girardinichthys multiradiatus. The sequence goes on along the minus strand of NC_061806.1, from coordinate 34,653,650 downwards.
CGTGCGGTTGTCCACTGATTTTTCAAGACATGTGTGATGCAAAAACGTTTGTATAAGCCTAAAGATTAAGTGAAAGCAAAATAGATGGAATGGCTCAGGAAAGGAATAAAAAGGCTTGTGATACACAGTAACCATTTCTGTAGAATTCTGTAAACATTTTGGTTTATTGCAGGTTTTCTTCATTCCCATTAAAACATCAGACTGCACATGAAAATGATTGCTTTCTTTCTATTTATATATCTCCTTAAAGACATTTTGTGTGGAGAAACACAGAAAGCAAATCTGTACTGAGGCCAGGAATTGGTTGGCATGGGTCTCCTCAGCCTGCAGTGAACCACAGGAATCATAAGAGCTGATTTCAAGCTGCATGAAATCAGAATTTCACAGAGCTAAATTTGTTGCTGCACCTCCCTAAACTGAGGCCTGCAGATTGATTACAGCCTGGATTAGTTTTGTGCCCAATCCATAGTTTACTTATTAATAGGTAAACTTTCAAAGGAAACAGTGGGAAGCCTGAGGAGTGAAAAAACAAAAGCCTTTAACTATTCTTCTTCTCCTCTTTCTGTTAGTTCCTCAGTCCGATTATAGTTTCAGTTTCAGTTAGGTGGTCTTTCAGTTACTCTGGCACCACTGAAGTCTTTTTGTTAGAATTTGTCCTTCAGCTTGACACACAAAAACACGACCTCGCACACAGGCTCACAGCAGCAGAAACTGGTGTATTGCCTGTCAGGTTGAAACCTGATTCCACTTTCTCAGTCTGGCACTCAGGGCACCCACTCAAGGCCAGCAGACACACAAACATGCATGCAAGGCATCAACCCAGCACACACTTACAGTCCCACACATGGCTAGACTGAGGGAAACACATGGAGAAGTGATGCAGATCAACAATGAAAAGTGTTTTTAGTAAAAAGAAAACAGTGAACATGTCTTACAATGTAAAAAATAACAAACCAAAAGCTGTTTAGATGCATGCTCACTTAGACCGAAGACGCATAGAGACAATGCTCTTAAACAAGCTTTGGGCAAGTTCACTCATTTGCTAATTCATGCACCCAATTTGTACCCGTCTCTTAAAAGTCCAAACAGACCTGCTTTCACTTTGTACCCATTTGGTGAACCTTCAGATGCACCAAACCAAGTTTAGTTGGCGGTAAAGCTTTGACCTGTCTTTACTAGCTGTAGCTGATTACGATTTTGGTTTGAGAACTGTTTATGGCCTTCCTACCATGACCATGCATTATTTAAGTTTTATTTATTTAGACATGTCACACTGTTTTAGATGGAGGAGTCATTTTAATCATCACTGAATGGCTTGGCAACAAAATACAGTAAATTATAGAATCGTTGTCAGTGTATGAACCACCCAGACCTCTTCTGGTTAAAATCTACTCTGCATACCCAGAACCAGAACCAAACATGGAGAAGCAGCTTTTAGTTCTTATGCTCCACTAATCTGGAATAAACTCCCAGAAAACTATAAAAGCGTTCAAACCCTAAGATGCTTTAAATCGAGATTAAAAACGTACTTGTTCAGATTGGCCTTTGACTGTGATTTCTAAACATTATTAGTTAAGTTTTCAGTCCAACTTTCCTTTCATTTTCTTATCAATGATTTTATCATACATTTTTCATTATTTTGTCTTTTTTGTTATCTTATCATTTTAATTATTCAATTTTATTCTCTTTAATTATTTGTGTTCGTTAATTATTTAAATACCTTTATGCCACTGTAATATACTTTTCCTATTATGTCTCGGTCTCTTTTTTTCATATACAGCACTTTGAATTGTCTTGCTACTGAAATGTGCTATATAAATAAACTTGCCTTGCCTTTACAGCAGGGTTTTTCTATTTCATGACAAAGACAAAATAATTACCAACTCGACTTTAAAAATTGTCTTTAACATCTTATCTTAGTCATTAGTGCCATTAGTGTGGCTAGCATTAATAAACATCAGTCTTCGTGTGTATTTCCTACTGAATGTAGATCATAAACTTGAAGCGACTTGATGCTGGATCAAACCAGTTATCTCCTGCTGGGAAATAATGATTATTGCAGTTACATAACCACATTTTCTTACAATTGCTTATGAGTAGATTATAAAAAAAATACTTGAAATTATCTGCTCTCAAAGCAGGTGAAACTGACCTTAATGTGTATACAAAATATGCACAGTATAGACAAAAGGTCCTGTGGCAGGGAACTTACTTTTGGACCTAGACAAAGTTGGGCTTGAAATGACCTGACCTGTTCATGTATGTAACAGTGAAGGAGTTAAATGACCAGCATCCTTTTAAAATGATTTACCTTGCTAAATAAACACCTGGGAGTCCTAAGGTGGAAAATACACTAGATTAGTTAGAAGACAGAGCGCTACAGGAGATCCTTCCTGCCTACAGCCATCAGCATCTACAACGGCTCTTTGAAGAAACCTTCATAATGAGCTACAACATTTAATTTCCCTTTGGGGTTAATAAAGTATTTTTGAATTGAATTGAATTGAATTGAGATTGTAACATTGGCGGAAAGAATTACTGTAATTGTTGACTTTTACCTTTTGAAGTTGTAGGGCATGGTTGTTTGTTACAGACCAAGCTCTAGATCCAGATGGACCCCATTTGTGAATTACGTCTTAGTCAAAAGTCACTCTTCACAATTAATTGGGGCCTGAGGCATCATTTGCATACTTTCACTGTTCAGTCCTGAAAGGGTGCACATGTAGCAAAACATTTTCAAGACTCATAAGCTATAAATGTTTTGCAACAGTGAGGTCAAAGTCAGTTATTTACTGTACAATAAAGGCTGGTGGTTTAATATTTTAAAAGGCGTTTAATCTTATTAGTTTTGGAGTCTAAGGGGAAAAATAAGTTCTATTAAATAAGCTTTCAGAAAACCCTCAGGTTTTAAAAAGATGAAAGCTAATGGCAATAAAATAAGAACAAAACATTAAATGGTACATAAAATAACTAAATAGAAACCTTAATAAAGATACAAAACTTTTGCAAGTTCCAACCATAAAATGGGTCCTTAAATTTTTGGAGGAACGTATTTTCCAAATAACAGACTATTTTCTCTTTTTAAAAAAACAACATTGCTGACACCGAACCGCTGCTGTTTCTCCGTATATTGATGTATTCTGATGAAAAATCAAGTCCCTGCTTCTGAACATTTCACTGCCATATTACTGGTCTTTGCAGTCTTTTAAGTTCTTACATTGTGTGCACAAATTAAGGGACAAAATGTTATTTTTTATTGTTCTTCAGATAATCTGAAAATGTACCATTGGTTAGATTGTTGTTCACACTATAGGAAATATTTCCAAAGTGCATGCTGTATGATTTATAAATAAAGTTTTTTGTACCTATAGATTTTAAGGTCTTTGATCAATTTAGTTTAAAATTGTTTTGTCTAATTAGATATTTATATAATATTTAGGTGTGCATGATCAATTTAGGGCTACTAAAATGCTTAAATATTTTTGTATGTTTTTGAAGCTTTAGAAGAACATTACAGATTGCTGGTTTCTGGTTCCAAACATCTTGTAAATTTGGCTGATCAATTTCATTTCTGGAAACGTTTATTTTGACCTAATATTTTTGCCCTGATCAGCCTACCTTCAGAAGTATTGTAGTCATTTTTGTTTATGACTTCTTCCTGATACTCCAATCACACTATTTAGTATAAATGGATTTTTTACTGCATATGAATATACACAGCTTTGACTTGGGGAGGCTTTGATTCAGTGGGAAGTTTGCAGGTTCAGTTCAACCCCACCACCACATGCCAGATTTTTCTTTGGCAAGACACTAAACCCCAAAGTACCCACCAATCACATATCGTGTTTCACTGTATGCCCATTTGGGTGGGTGAATATGACTCGCAGCGATTTACCATAAACGCCCATTCCCCTTACCAAGAATCAATATAACAACATCTTACTGAAAGTAAAATATGTTATCTGTTAGAACAACCATTATAACATGTGGCTTCATATTTCAGGGTATTAATTTTGGTATTATTGTCAGTTGATCTCAAAAAACAAAAGAATAGAGGGACTGAACCATTTCTGTAATATCTTAGCCAATACTGAATGTGGCTGACAAAATACCAATAATAGATTACAGTAACAACAAATCAACAAACTGATTGAAAATAACACACACATTTGACATAAACATGCACAAAAAATTACACAGTCCATCCAAATAGTTGAGAAGAATAAATTATTTTTATTAGCTAAATAATAGCCATGTAAATACAGAGACAAAATGTGTTCTAGCCAAATGTATAGGGCTTACCAAAAGGAAAACCTAAAGATGTGGAAAGCTACCCAAAGATCACAAATTCACCAGAGATCTTTAGCAAATTAAAGATAAAAGTCTATGAAGTAGCAGTGTAATATGTTTTTGTTTTGGGTTTAAATCCATTTTTCCCTGTTAGCCAGCTAAATCTACAGCACCTCAGTCACCCTTATCTGTGGATGCTGTAAATGACCAATATCAGTAGATCTGCCCTCACATTACAGACCCTAATCTCATTGTCTCTTATCAGCCCTCACTATAATGGCCGCTGCAGCATCCACTGGAACCCGTGTGACACCAGTCTCATTGAAACCCCAGAGTTGCTCTGACGTTCTTCCAGTGACAGTTAATCCAGAGCCACCGGGCCTCAGAGGTGAACCGCTGCTCATCTGGCACGCAAACAGGAAGCTGCCACGGAATGATTTCTGTCCATTATCTAAATGAAAGCAGCTGCAGCTTCTCAAAGGGGAAGAGCTGCTTTACAAAGAAGGTGGTAGTTGTTAGAATTAATGATGGCACAAAGCTGAAGAGAGGTTGTTGGTTAAACAGACCAACATATTTCCAATTGGTGCAATTAAAGATGATGCAAATATCATGCATTAAACATAACCATATGTTAATGGATAATATGTACAAAAATAGTGTTGATAAGCTTAAAAGATCGAATAATTTACTCTTGCAATTGTTTAATTAGAAACAAATGGTGCATAGGAGGGAATTTTGAGTCCTAGTCTGATAGTTCATTTAAATCAACAGCATTTTGTGCTTTAAAAGTCTGTAGTTTTAAAGTGCAGTAACACACTACATTGATTTAGTATTGCATGGTGTATATTGGTGCTGTGATTGATTCCTGCTTAATTCACACACCAATAACTTTCTGGATGCTGCTTTATCAATTTTCTTGACAGCAACAGATATTTTATCTTAACAGGTGATGAAAATAGAAAATATAAGTTTTGCCCTAGGTAACAGCTTTTTTCTGTGCAGATCAGTTTGGTGAAGTGCTTGACAATGCTAGCAAATTTGCTCTGCTTTTTGATATGACTTGTTTGTTATCTTGTAAGCTTGTGCTACATTTCAGTACAGTTCCAGTTAGAGAAAACAAAACAAGCTTACTAAACTTAGATATTTGCTTTGGACATCAGAATTTTAACACCGAGCTGCTGCAGCAGCCAATAAATTCTGTCTTTACTAAAATGTCAACATGAAGTGTAATAAGCTTAGAAAAGACATGTTAATTGACTGTGATTAAAGAGCAGGCAATCAACTGTTCTGTTTTCTAGGTATTTGGAGGCCATAATTGAGGGAAAATTGAACATTACAGCTAATTGTGAAGTGGCATGTTAAAATGTTTAATCAGATATTGTATTTTTAAGACTTTCACATTTACTGAACATTAATAACCATGATTTATTGTACATTTATTGAATTCGTTTTGTCCTTTTCATTTGTGACATGTTACACTGAAATTCCTTAAACCAGATTGTGAAATGGTCTAGTCGACTGACTGGTGAGACTTAACGCTGTACACCATCCCTGTACATCAAGCAGGTATAACGATGGTCAGGTCCATTTTGTAAAATAACTCCCATGCTTTTTGAATGGAATTTCAGTTTCTTCGCTCCAGACAGAGATCTCTATCCCCTATGTGCAGAACACAGTAGTACACAAACAGGTTTGTGCCTGCTGCTGGAAATAAGCTGAATAAAGCTTGAAAGTTGATCCTAATACTTACAACTTTTTTTAAAAGTTGTTTTAATACTTTTGATATTTTTTGCTTTTCCATGGCTAATCTATGTATTGATTGTATTGTGGACATTATTTCTATCAAATACTTACTACATTTAAATTGTTCTGTACCAACTTGTTATTTTGCTTTAGAATTGAGATGCATAACTATATGCACGGTCTTTTGTCTGAACAAATTTACCTATAATTAAAGGAACCTGAACAAAATGCACAACCTATTATAATGTTTCTTGCAAGCTGTGCTCATGATAATTTGCTGTGATTTTTAAATTGGGTCAATAAAATTGCAACTACATAAGTGCAGCTAGAAAAATCACAGATAATACACAAACAAATGGTATTGGGAGTTGATTTCAGTCAGGAAACTTTGATACTGATCATTTTATAAAGCTGTAATCCGGGCCCTAGTCCAATACTTTGGACTGAATTGGGACATCCCTGAAAAATGTGTTAAATGATGGAACTGATGGACATAATTATGCTAATGATAAGGTCACATTCTATTACACATATGCAGACATGTAGCTCATATGCTTAGGTAGTTTACATTATGGGTATTTTTTATTTACTCATCATTACCGTACCGTTTATTGATCAAATCCATACATTTGTTGTGAAGTTAATTATTGCTCTATTCTATAAGAAATTAGGCCAATTCAGATGAAAATGTATTTACCATAATTTTCGATTGCTGTATAAAAAATGTGTATTTGTGTTTCAATAAACTAATTTGGCTTCATCTTAAGAGATAACATGCAGGGAAAGAGGAAGCCTCGGGTGGAGTTTAGGGTAAAGAAGGTCTACTATTAAGACTTTTATATGATGTTTAACAACTAAATCTTTGAAGGGTATCATTGTGTCCAGCTCTTGCTGTTTTCTGTTTTCATGCAATAAACTGGTGTTTTAAAACAAGTTACAAAAAAGTGAGTAAGCAGATGCATGCATGCTGAAACAATTTCAGTGACTGAAATTTGAGCCTGTATCGATTCCTTAATTCCTCATGTTCAGACCAGTCTGTGCAATGGTTTCTGTTGAAGTAAAAATAGCAGTTCTACTTGAGGCTAACTTCTACGTCTTACAAATTTTGCTTTTCTAAATTTTCTGCATTCATGGCGAAATAAATACATGGAAAGGCAATTTCAGTCCCAACAAAGTGTGAATATGAACACTCCACTGCAGGCACAGAACCACACTAATTGGCAGGCTGTCTCCTGGGGCTATAGATAATTGTTCATATTGGAGCTGCTTTGTTTGGCTAATTGTCAAAATAACTACACAACCTCCTGAACAAATCAATTCCTGAATATTTAGTATACACTAAGCCATTTCTTAAAAGTTTTTTTTTTTTCAAGAAAGTCTAAAATGTTCTTTAGCATGACTATGGAATCATGATATGAAAGAAAGAAATATCTTATACTGTTTTTTTTTTCTCTGTTGGCTCTCTTTGTGTGCCAGTGTCTGTGTTAGCACCATGGATAGCTCCATTTTCAGCAGCTTTCTTCCCTGTTTAATACTTTTATTTCCCAATGTGATCATCCAAACTCCTGTTACACTGATCTCAATAAATAGAGTTCAGTAAGTTGTTTTTTTTTTTTTTTTTTTGACATATTCATTTTGAGAGATATTTTTTATTTCTCTAACTTTTGTATTTACATTTAACCATATAATAAAACATTTTTTGTTTTGTGTGCATCCTACAGAGGTCTCCAGGTAAAACATAGAGTAAATCAAAATGAAAATGGCTATGGGATGGTAATATTCCCCCCCTACATTGTATCCTTCCAAGTTCCAGCTGCCACACTGGGCTGGTGCCGGCCCATTGTGTTGGGGGGGTGGTAGATGTAGCCCTCTTGGGACTTTTTGTGTGCTTTTCCTACTTATCCTGGATCTGCCAGAGGTGTCTTCTTGTTATAGAAAAGCTGTTGCTTCTTAAGTTAAAAATGTTTTGGCATTATAAACTGAATTTCACTGTTTTTACTATAACTGACATCAATTAATTAAAATATGCTTTCCTATGAGGACGTTTGTCAGGTTAAAAGTACATATTAAAAATAACCTTTGAGCAGGTATTAAAGATAATTTTTGTTAAGCCCACATTTTTTTATTGGTCTAATATAATATTCTTGTCTTGAATGTTGTGTTGTCATTAGCAATAAGCAGACAATCATCCTAATTGACAGAAATAAAGGCTTGTAAACATCAGTCTGTAAGTAAACTATATGATGTGTTTGACTTGGATTGATTTACTGAAATAAATGAACATTTCAATAATATTGTACTTTATTGAATTTGAATCTATCAATAAGATTGGCCTAGATTGCTCTGATTATATACAGGTCCTTCTCAAAAAATTAGCATATTGTGATAAAGTTCATTATTTTCCATAATGTCATGATGAAAATTTAACATTCATATATTTTAGATTAATTGCACACTAACTGAAATATTTCAGGTCTTTTATTGTCTTAATACGGATGATTTTGGCATACAGCTCATGAAAACCCAAAATTCCTATCTCACAAAATTAGCATATTATTAAAAGGGTCTCTAAACGAGCTATGAACCTAATCATCTGAATCAACGAGTTAACTCTAAACACCTGCAAAGGATTCCTGAGGCCTTTAAAACTCCCAGCCTGGTTCATCACTCAAAACCCCAATCATGGGTAAGACTGCCGACCTGACTGCTGTCCAGAAGGCCACTATTGACACCCTCAAGCAAGAGGGTAAGACACAGAAAGAAATTTCTGAACAAATAGGCTGTTCCCAGAGTGCTGTATCAAGGCACCTCAGTGGGAAGTCTGTGGGAAGGAAAAAGTGTGGCAGAAAACGCTGCACAACGAGAAGAGGTGACCGGACCCTGAGGAAGATTGTGGAGAAGGGCCGATTCCAGACCTTGGGGGACCTGCGGAAGCAGTGGACTGAGTCTGGAGTAGAAACATCCAGAGCCACCGTGCACAGGCGTGTGCAGGAAATGGGCTACAGGTGCCGCATTCCCCAGACCTGGGCTACAGAGAAGCAGCACTGGACTGTTGCTCAGTGGTCCAAAGTACTTTTTTCGGATGAAAGCAAATTCTGCATGTCATTCGGAAATCAAGGTGCCAGAGTCTGGAGGAAGACTGGGGAGAAGGAAATGCCGAAATGCCAGAAGTCCAGTGTCAAGTACCCACAGTCAGTGATGGTCTGGGGTGCCGTGTCAGCTGCTGGTGTTGGTCCACTGTGTTTTATCAAGGGCAGGGTCAATGCAGCTAGCTATCAGGAGATTTTGGAGCACTTCATGCTTCCATCTGCTGAAAAGCTTTATGGAGATGAAGATTTCATTTTTCAGCACGACCTGGCACCTGCTCACAGTGCTAAAACCACTGGTAAATGGTTTACTGACCATGGTATCACTGTGTTCAATTGGCCTGCCAACTCTCCTGACCTGAACCCCATAGAGAATCTGTGGGATATTGTGAAGAGAACGTTGAGAGACTCAAGACCCAACACTCTGGATGAGCTAAAGGCCGCTATCGAAGCATCCTGGGCCTCCATAAGACCTCAGCAGTGCCACAGGCTGATTGCCTCCATGCCACGCCGCATTGAAGCAGTCATTTCTGCAAAAGGATTCCCGACCAAGTATTGAGTGCATAACTGTACATGATTATTTGAAGGTTGACGTTTTTTGTATTAAAAACACTTTTCTTTTATTGGTCGGATGAAATATGCTAATTTTGTGAGATAGGAATTTTGGGTTTTCATGAGCTGTATGCCAAAATCATCTGTATTAAGACAATAAAGGACCTGAAATATTTCAGTTAGTGTGCAATGAATCTAAAATATATGAATATTAAATTTTCATCATTACATTATAGAAAATAATTAACTTTATCCCAATATGCTAATTTTTTGAGAAGGACCTGTATTTCTATATAACTAGATGATGAATTGGACCTATTATTAATTACCTTTTTGTAAGTCACTTACTATTTGTAAGGTACTATATAAATAGAGTCAAATTTAACTGTATAATTTCTAATTGTACATATGCAAAACTAATGAGACCTTAAAGAAATGCACATTTTAATGCAACTATTTGATGAGGTGAGGAGATTGATTAATATTCAAATAGGTGTTGGATTTTTTTGACAAGGTAGTTTGAATGATTTCTTCCCTCAAATTTAAAAAACAAATTGTGTGTTCTTGTATTTTCTGAGAAAATGTCTTCTTTTGCAAAAGTGCATAATGGGAAAATTTGCTAATGCAATGTAGGATCTCCTCAAAACAACTATTTCTGCATTTTTCTATTTTCTGAAGTTGTGCTACTTTTATGGAGGTTAATTTGTCTCAATATTATTCAATCAAACAAAAAACTAATTTCAATTAAAAAAAAACTAATCTCAATCAAAAAAATAAATTGTGGTCAAAAACTTTGGAATATTCAATCAAAAATTTTTTATCTCAATCAAAAAATATTAAGTTGTGATCAAAGCCTTCAGAGTTGTAACGATTATTTTTTTTTTAAATGGAATATTTTATTTTGGGGAGAAAGAAATTTGTTTGATAAAACCTTTTCTGATTAAAATGACAAATTTTTTCTCACGAAGAGAAAAACGTTATTTGCAAAACATAAACTTTTATTTGCGCATGTCAAAAATCTTTGGTTACGAGTCTTGCTTTTTTGGTTTTGACGCTCACTGTTTTTGGTTGAACTCAACGAATTTTGAGTGCTGGGAACATGAACATCCTGGGCGGGGCCTAAAGACGAACACTGTAAGACGTTTCCCTATTGGTTAGCGCTGACTAAAGCAGCAGACTCTGATCCCCCACATCTCTGAACTTCTGCTCAAACTGCAGGGCTTGCAGCGTCGCTTCAGTGAGGAGACATCAACTGTACAGAAGAAAACTGCGGTTAGGTGAGCCGACAGTCAGAAATACGCGGTGACGTCAGCCGACACCAGCTCTCTCTTAAAGATTAGCATCGGGCATACAAGGCGCATTACGGTAATGGAGCAGAAAGGACCCGATCCTGGCAACGGTTGAGAAAATAAGAGGAAAACAGAAAAGTAACCTACGGAACATTTATATTAATTACATTTTTACAACTTTCACATTCATGTTTTATGTAAAATAATAAATATTTAATATTTTACTGTACAGTTTTGGAGAAATATCTTGTCAAAATGCTCAACCATTATATGCATTTGTCCCTGTTAGGGTTTGAAAACTTTTGTATTGTTTATCACTCATGTCTGCTCTAAGTGCTTTTCCTTCCTACATGCCACAGAAAGGAATATGTGGGAGACGAATGAGTTATGATTACCAAGTCCTCACTCCCTCTCTGTTTAAAATCAAGACACATGAACCCTAACCTTTCTGACCCCACACACACACACACACACACACACACACATACACACACACACACACCCTGAATGTTTGTTGAACTTTGTGTGAACCAGCATGTATAAATAAAGAGAGAGGGGTGCCAACACTTTGTAGTCTGCACTGCAGAGTGTGAGCTACCCTTGCTGCAAGTAAAACTGAGTGTGTATCGTTCTTGCCTCTGAGTTGACTAATTAATACCTAACGGTCCCACTTTCAGGAATTTATTTCTCCAAAACCATGAGAGGTGACAACACAATCTCTTGAGATTTTATTAGAGGGTTATCTACGCTATAACCAAAATTAGTATTTCATAATTTTACTGTAAAGGTTTGGAGAAATACACAACTACCCCAAGTGTAGTATAAAATAGAATCCATATCAGGCAGATGGCATCCCATAATCCTGTGTGTTGTCCTCACAACCTGTGATACTTCCTCTCCTGTGCAGTTCCCTCACCACACTGTCATGTTGAGACACAGAGTGCTTTCCACCGTGGCCCTGTAGATATCTGTAAGCAGCTGAGGAGATGAAGAAGAGCTGTTGTTGTACCTTCTTCAACAGGTGAGGGGCGTTTCCGATCCAGGAGAGGTCAGAGGAGACCTGGATGCTGTTGTACTTTAAGTTGTCCAGACCACTTCCCAGGACCTCATCGACCTCACCAAAAAGAAGCGTTTGTGGTACTTTGTTGGGGTAGTTGTGTATTTCTCCAGAAACCTACAGTGAAATTATGAAATACTAATTCTGGTTATAATATAGATGACCCTCTAATATAATTGAAGAGATTGTGTTGTCACCTCTTGGTTTTGGAGAAATAAATTCCTGAAAGTGGGACAAATGCATGTAATGGTTGAGCATATTGAGGTATTTTGACAAGATATTTCTCCAAAACTGTACAGTAAAATATTAAATATTTATTATTTTACATAAAACATGAATGTGAAAGTTGTAAAAATGTAATTAATATAAATGTTCCGTAGGTTACTTTTCTGTTTTCCTCTTATTTTCTCAACCGTTGCCAGGATCGGGGTCCTTTCTGCTCCATTACCGTAATGCGCCTTGTATGCCCGATGCTAATCTTTAAGAGAGAGCTGGTGTCGGCTGACGTCACCGCGTATTTCTGACTGTCGGCTCACCTAACCGCAGTTTTCTTCTGTACAGTTGATGTCTCCTCACTGAAGCGACGCTGCAAGCCCTGCAGTTCGAGCAGAAGTTCAGAGGTGCGGGGGATCAGAGTCTGCCGCTTTAGTCAGCGCTAACCAATAGGGAAACGTCTTACAGCGTTTGTCTTTAGGCCCCGCCCAGGATGTTCATGTTCCCAGAACTCAAAATTTGTTGAGTTCAACCAAAAACAGAGAGCGTCAAAACCAAAAAAGCAAGACTCGTAACCAAAGATTTTTGACATGCGCAAATCAAAGTTTGTTTTGCAAATAACTTTTTCTCTTTGTGAGAAAAAATTAGTAATTTTAATTAAGAAAAGTTTTTTCAAACAATTTTTTTTTCTCCTCAAAATAAAATATTCCATTTAAAAAAAAATTATCGTTACAACTCTGAAAGTTTTGATCACAACTTAATATTTTTTGATTGAGATTAGTTTTTTTTTATTGAATATTCCAAAAGTTTTGACCACAATTTTTTTTTTTTATTGAGATTAGTTTTTTTTGATTGAGGTTAGTTTTTTGTTTGATTGAATAATATTGAGTCAAATTTACCTCCATATGGTTTTAGCTTTTGCCATGTGCTTTCTGATGCCATCTCTTGAATATCAGATCTTGCTTTCTGGTTCTATGTGTGCCATCTCTCCGTCACTTGAAATGTTGGGTGTCAATAAGCCAATAAATCTTATAGACAGTTGAGCTAAGACAGCTGCTAAACCCGCCATGAGTCTAAGCAAAACAACTATGAGACATCAGATTCAACTACTGACTACCCAAAGATGCACAGAGAATCCAGAGAAACTAAATCATACAACCCAGAGGTCAAACATTACAGTTTCATACCACTGACTGCAGTGGAAAATTGGAAATACTGTAGAAAGCCATAACTTGGAATAATAAAAAAATCTACTTCCTATTCATGTGTAGGTGGATTGCCTCAGTCCAAAGGAACTTTCTGCTGTCTGGAAGCCTGTCTACATTAAAAATATGCACTTGCCTACAGAACCCAGAACACTGGTGATGTCGTTGCAACTGGTCTGATTATGAAGCTTTGTGATGGCAAATCGAACATCGTAGATAGCAGTGTGAAATACGCTTTACAACTTTAGGTTTTGGGAAACCTTTCACTTTTAATCAGAACATTTAAGAAGTCACTGTAAATGTTATTTTAAAGCCAAGGCATTTCTTTATTAGCAAGTACAAACGTTTCGAGTGTAAATTGTTGCCTATTTGTGCTACATAGGATATTTTCACCAACTCAAAAGTAGCAAGAGTCTAAGCTACTTATATATGACATGTTAAAACTGTATACAACCCTGCTATCTGAGTTCTTGCTGATGTGCTGCATGCACAATGTGGGTAGTAAAGAGTTCAACTTGTTCCAGTTAATGTCTTAACTCCCTCAGGAAACTGTGTTCTATTGATTAATCCTGTAGTAAATGTGTAATCGATCAAACTCTGTTCAGTGGGCGGCCTACAGCAGCCAAACCAAATCAGATTTATGATCAAATCTTGATATTGGCCTTTTCTATAAATCATCATACGTCACTGCAGAGACCGGTGCTCTTGTTTGAACCCTGTGTGGCACATTAGCTCTGCTGTTCAGATGACAGATTGTCTCTGCCAGATAGACGCTCATGTTCACACTGCAGAAAACATGCAGCGAGGAGAAGGAGAACAAGATGTTTCAATTATCCAAATGGGTCCTGGTTGACTGAAGGGAATCGACAAAAGAATTTCAAAAAATCCTCAGCCTCAGAGTGACGTTCATGTTCTTTTCAAAGGCAGAAAACCAAAGTTGTATAAGGGTTGACGCACCATACCAAAAAGGTAAAGGGAAGCAAAATTTTAGCTGCTTTTGACAACCTTATGAGAAAATTATTAGGTGAAAAAGAGAATAGAATAAAAATGAAAAAAAAAAACAGAATCTTTTTGATTTCGCTAAGAGAAAACATACCTGTTTTTTTTTTTTAAATAGGCATTATATATATATATATATTTTTAATGTTGACATTTGTTCAAGAGATAAACTGGTTTTAGTCTGTGACTGCTTTATAACGAGAGGACTAAGGCTGTATAAAAGAAATACTACATTAATTACACCATAATTGCTCCCTAATTTACTCCCCAGTTTGTTGTGTTCTTATTGAATGTAAGTTTTTTTTTTTGTGATGGTTGTGGCTGTTGGCTTAGACAGGACATAATGGTACTTCTAACATTGATTTGTGCTCCCCTGCCAAGCTGTGGGTTAGTTTTTTCTTTTTTTTTTGTTTACTTGGTTTTCTGTGGTCAGTATCATGCTTCCAACCACCTATCCAACCATCCACTTCTGCCAAGCCGAGATCCTGTCTGCCAGTTCGTCCATCTGTCTGTCCTCCCAGAGGTTAGCCAAGACAAAGTGGATTTCTGCAATCTTAAAACAAACCCACTGTAAAAAAAACAAAACTGGTAGTGGTTCCTGTAAAAACAAGAAAATTAGACTGTTGTCACGTTTCCATTACATTGTTCTTACATGGAAATCTGTGGCTCTTTACACTGAATATGGTGTACACTCCTTTTCCAATAATATTTTTATGGAACATTTGTAAAATATTTCTTAAAAACAAATAGATAATTTTCTATGATTAAATCTGCATTTGCACACATTATACTTGAATATGTGTTTCACATTGAGCATAATTGGAAACGTACAGTAGACCAGCATGGTCCACAACTCTGTAATAAACGATAGCCTCAACTGAACCGTTTTGGGTTGATCAAAACTATTATTCAGAGAGCTTTCTATTGCAGTTAGGATGATTATAGCTGATAACCTTACCACTGACCCCACTTTCAAATAATCCTACATCTGCCTTGGATATGCATTGAGGTACACATGCCTGATGGATAGATAGATAAATAACTAAATAAATAAAAGGTTAAAACAGGCATACCTTTTCATATGCTGTGCCCTTTTTAAAATAAACAAAAACAAGTCAAGGCTAACCCTCAACTTAGGTCTGTGCTTCTTAAATATACCATTTTAATAACAAATTTTCAACATGAAGTGCTAAAACAGAGCACAGTTAAAGAAACAAAATGTGACTGGCGGCACCTTGAAGCAGGTTTAAAATGATCTACTGTAGATTGTACATGAAAGCTAATCTTGAAAGGCAATATAGAAGAAACTAATTTGGCTGCAGCATTTTGGAACCTTTGATGTATTTTAATAATTTTTTTTGGATATGCTGCTGAATTTGCATTACAGAAGTGCTGCTTGTTAAGATGGCATGTTCTGGTTTTTATTGGTATTATGTCATGTTGGAAATATAGCTGAAAAACGATAAGACCTGTTAGATGTGTAGATAAAAATTCCTGATCAAAGCAAATTTTTGTTCATGGTAAGAATATTTTCCAGGGTAATGGCAATGTCTATTGTCAAACTGTAAATCATTTTTCTTGGAAATGCAGGCTTTTGTTGTGTGATTCTACATTAACACTAGGTTTTCTATTTATTTATTTGAGACCCTTTCTTATAGTTTAGAAAATTGTACACTTTCCATTCAACAACAAGAGAGAATGGCATATTTTCTCCTGTTACTAATTGCCTTTATTGATTTTGGGTTTAATATTCTTCTTGTGCACCAGGTTTCATAACTTTAACTTGTTTTCATTTTGTCCGAATTATGCTTGTTTCATAAATCACAAGCTTCTCGTCTTTGAATTTGTTGACTAATCAACAGAACCAAACTGAGTAGAAACTGAGAGAGGCATTTGTATATAGGTGGAAAAGTAGACATGAGATCACATTATATCAGACTCCAAAAGGCATATGTACCTTAAGGCTGTGTACACATTGTAATGCCTCAGCTGACAAGAAATTTTCCATGTGTCCATCGCATCCAGCGGTACACATCCAGGTGTAAATTACATTTGAGAAATGGGACGCAGCTTTAGACAGAATGTCATGAGCAAGGACTAAATAAAGCCGACATTTCTCCAAGGTAAGCTCTGAGCTGTACGAGTAGACTGAGTGAGCGACTAGTCATTCATTAGTGCACATACTTTGTCTTGGCCTTGTCTCATTGAATAAAAGTTGACATGGATAATTTAGTAGCAAATTAATGATTAAAGAAATAAAACAAACACACACCTACACCCGTGAATGAGGGGTTATTTTTATTTTTATTGAAAAATGTGACTCATCCATAAGAGAGCTTAATTATATGTTACCTTTTTTACTACATTTAGGAGAATATGCTAGATATACTCTAGGTTTGTCTCAGCATAGTTTTTCTTTTACCTAGACTTACATGTTTCCATTATTTCTTGCATTGCACTGAGTTACTCAGATGTAGTTAGCATTACTCTCAGAGAAAGTTTAGCCTCCTAAGAAACAATAATATTTGACTCTTTATATTTAAAGGGTCTTTGCATGTCAGATGATACTTTTGTAATATGGATTCAAGTCATCAGGAAAGCTGAGGAACTACAAAGCTTGTATTTGCTAATGCTAATACAGTTAAGTCTACTGCTGTTCACAACTTGCAAGGAGTTACCAATGCTTAGTATAAAGTTATACCAATTTTTTTCTCCAGACCAGCCTCTTCCAGGTTCGTATGGTATCATCTAACATTGGAATTTGAGTTCCATAACATAATGAGCCAAAAGAAGTACAGAAGCATTGTAGCATTGCTGCATTTGGCTCAAACACTGAACAGTTACTTTACACATGTGCAATGTATTCCTGCTACGACAGGTACCAGGAGTTAAGGTTGGCCAGTGGAACCAACAATGATCATTTAAAATACCATGATCAGCAATACTGGGAAACAGATCGGGACATCGGGGTTGACACAGTGCACCAGTGTCCAAGATAGTTCCTAAATATGTAATGTGTGCAAGCAAACTAATTACAGTGTTGAATTGCTTTTGACTTAGGAACATTTGAATACTTCATGGGCAGATGGAATGAGCTCACAGACCATATCACAGATTTGCAATTGTAAAATGTGTAGTTTTTGCTGAATAATTTCATTTCAAATTTAAGACTAATGAACAATTATTTTTCTCCAACTGATAGAAGCATTGCTCTTCCTTTGTATTCCTTTTGTATTTAAATATTTTGTGAGTGACAACCACATAATTCCTTTATTCTGTTTCAGTCATTTAAATCACTTCACAAAACTATTGGGTTGTTTTCTGTTTACCGGCTCATCCCTTAACACAACATAACTGATGGTCTCATTAGAGAGAAGAAAATCCAGCAATGGTAATTGAATGAGGTTTCATCGGAATTCAGTCTGAAGCTGTGATTACTTAAATTGTTTCATGTACAAAACCAATAAATACCTGCTGGAGAGGGAAAAGGAAAGCAGACTGCATGCTCTGCTTTGCTAAGCTGTTAAAAGGCAGTGTGAAAGACAGTTATTACCACCAGCAGTTTGTTCAAATGTTGCAAAGCCACAAAGCTCTAGTACAAGATTTCCAGCAATCATCACATAAGAGAAGCTGTTTTATCAAAGGTACATGGCTTGAAACAAGATATCAGTTGTATGCTCAAGGATTTTTCAAAGCAACATTGTCTTTGACGAAATGTGAACAAAATCTCCCCTTACCATGAAACTCTTGGTCAATCTAATGGTTTTCAGGTAGAATTACAGCATTAGCAACTTAATGTGTGCTTTCTGATGCTCTTACCATCATTGCTCTTTTTTCCTTTTCCCTTATAACTCACATCGATTCAATCAACTGGATGACGTCAACAACAGCCTGGATTGTCAGCCGTTTGAGATGAAAAGAAAGAAAGAAAAGTGCACACTGATTCATGTTTTCAGATTAAAATGGAAAAGGACGCAGATAGGAAAAAGTGGAAAAAGACAAGTCATTAGACTGACTTCTCATTTTTTGTGGTTGGTGGATTTCCTTAGAGGATGATAAGGAGAAAGAAGTAGTTTTTGCCACATCTGGGTTCACCTTTTTTCTTTTAATTTGTCACTTCATATGACAGAACAAATCAAGAGATTGAGGAGATGACATAAAGAAGGTGATGGAAGAGGGGACAAAAGAGAAAGCGTGTCACCTTCATGCTCTCCTTTGTCACTTCAGGGGATGATAAAAAAGGAAACAAGTAGGCGAAAAAGTCAGACAGAAATGAGGAGTCAGAAGTAGAGGTTTCAAACTCACTGGTATGCATTTGGAGTGACATGAATGACTAGATAGGGACACAGAAGAAGTGTGTGACATTTTTTCCGAATGTATTTTAATAATACATTTCAGAGTTGAAATTATGAATAAAATTGTAAAACTAGATTAAAAGTCTGAAATCAACAAAACCTTGGTAATTCCAGTAATTTATTTCTGTGGTTACAGTCATGCGATAATCTTACTTTGCCCTGGGGTTGAGAGAAGTGTTAATTACTTGCAGACAGAAAACAGAACAAATTAAAGTAGCTTTTTAGAATACAACTTCAGTTCAGAGGAGTTCAACAGAAACTAAAATAATTGAGGTCTTAACGTTCAATTTTGAAGCACTTCCCCTAAAATGATCAAAATCCAAATAAAAAAGGAAGCACAGCTCAACTGAACTAATTTAAATAAACTCCCAGAGTTTAGTTGAATATGCGACAAATACCTCAAAGCTTTGATTCTGTGAAAACACTGAATGTGTTAATGATTGATCTGATTCACTGAACAAGCTTTTTAAAACTGTAAAGCCTTGTTTTTATCATGATAGATGTGTTTCAGTGCGGTGGCACTGATATGCCATCAGTGTGCAAATGTTTGTAAATGATTTCATGTTTTGCACTGTGTTCTTGTAGGTTAATGCAGGGCTAAATGGTAACTTCTTCTAATTTAAGCGACAGACGAAACACATGTCCTCAGGAGAGGAAAACTCTTGACACTTAAGCTTTCCACCTTCTTTTTGAGAGCCTTACCCTCATTTCTTTCTCTGTCTACTCACAGCGGATGTTCGCAATGACCCACTGACACCACCCTCCTGCACCCTCCATTTTCAAGGTCTACTAGGAAAATGGCCCTGACCGGCTGTCTGTGGCTATGGCGGCTGCCATTGTTGCTGACAACGATCATGCTTCGTTCGTGTTTTCTGTCTGTGTCAGCCTCGACCACATCCTTCCCCAAAGACCTGGAACCACTCTATGTTGTCAGCTCGGAGCGTGAGTGAATCCCTTTGAGTCCATATTGGTCTTGATGAAGAGTTGGCTCATCTCTAACTTTTGAAGCTGCTAAATTTATCTGCTAAATTGTTATCTATAACCAGTAATTCATTTTAGAACTAGAAATTTCATACGCTGTATAAAAAGACAAATAAACTTTTGTTTCTTATTGTCTAATATTATATCAGACAAAGGTTTTCCTGTTTTAGGTCAGCTGAAATTACCAAAAATAATGTATATTTGTTAAATGCCAGAATAATGAGGAAAATATTTGTTTATTACTTTTCTCAAACTCAAAAGTTTACATAAACCAAGATCAATATGCCTTTATACAATTTGTGAAAGCTCAGGTGATGATATTATGGCTTTGTAAGCATCTGAAAGGAGTTAAACTTGGGCACAGCTTGGGTGTATTTTAAAGCAACACCTTTAACTCACTGGTACCCTACAGTATGTGACCTAATGTAAAAATCTAAAGAAATCAGCCAAGATATCAGGAGGAAAATTATGGACCTCTACAAGTCTAGTTCATTCCTTGGCGCCTGAAGGGTGCCATGTTCATTTGTTATAACAGTATACAAAAGTATAAACAGCATGGAAATGTCTAGCCATGACACTTCAATAGAGAGATGGAATCTGCTTCCCAGAGAAGGACATCAAAAGTCATTGTTTTGAAGAGGCCGTCAAAAAAATCCTGATGTCAATCCTATAGAAAGTTTGTGTGCAGAACTAAAAAGGTGTGTGTGTGTGTGTGTGTGTGGGTGTGTGTGTGTGTGTGTGTGTGAGAGCAAGGCAATCTAAAAACCCGATTCTGTTACACCAGTTCTATCAGAAGGAATGGGCCAAAATTTGAGGAAACTGTAAGATTCCTTGTTTGAAGAAAGTGGGCAAAAATGTTGCTCATTTAGCAAACATAAATATTTTTTTTGAACTTACAATGGATCTAAATCAGGAAAGGTTTAGTCTGATTTCGTGTCAGTGCATAAGCACAGTCTGTAAATATCTAGCTTCAGCTGTATCTATTTTAGTCTGGTTGAATAAATATTTTTCTTAGAGAAAATACAGTTTCTTTGTTCTAAATTTAACACAAATGTATTGTTTCTGAACCTGTCTGTTTAAAAGAACATTCCAAAATCATGTAAGCATCATTTCTAAATATTTATCTTGTTTGCAGAGTCATACCAATATCCAGGTTTTCAGGGTCTGCTACTGGACAATGACACGTTGCGCCTGGGTCTGGACTTTCAGAGAATGTTGCGGATCAATCACATCCTTTACATTGCAGCAAGGTTAGTTGTTCAGACCAAAATAAAAAGACATTCATGCTAGGTATACGTAATGTAAATTTCTATAGTTGTGCATTGTTATTATTTTATTATTTTATTATTTAATATTAATATTTTAACATTTTATGAAATAAGAATTTGTTCTGTTAAGTGTTGTCCTGTGAGTACCAGCCCAATAAGGTGGTATTAGAACAATAGAGAAAAGTGTGAAACATTACTGAACAGCAAAAATTCACACAATTTATTAACAAAAAAAAGTCAACTCCAAGTCAAAGATATTCTAATCCACAAACTCTTTACTATACTAGAACAATTCAACTAAAACTACCAAGCAAAATAAAAGAATGAGGAGGACCAACTATATACTAAAATATTAATATAAACAAGTGAATCAAAGCTGGTTAAAAATCATGACCAGAAGAGTGATGCAACATTACCATTTAATGTTATTTATGTTTGAGAACCAGGGATTATCTTGAGGAATCTGGATATGAAGTCAAGTTAGTCTTGGAACTAACTTAGACAATTGGTATACCTTCAAAGAACCATTCACACTGCAACATTGGATAAAACATTATTTTAATTAGAAAATTATATTTCAAAGAGCGATTTGCTGAAGAAAGCAACCTTCTGGATGACTAATTCTCAATGGTGTTCAATAAGCTGCCTTTATTTAGTAAAATCATATTTAAGGAAATATTAAGGAAATATTAAATGTTATTTAAGGAAATATTATGTTGAATAAGAACCAACAAATTTTCTAGGTAAATGATTCTTAATGGACTAATAAGATGGCGGCGAGTCACATTGTTACCACTGCCTTGACCGGCGCTCGCCGTTGGCGGTTGAAGCTAACAAAAGAAGCTTATAGCTTGTTACCACTCCTTTATAATCAAACATTAATAAAGGTAATAATACCTTTTTAAAAAACCATTAATAAAAATGATCAAACTGTGTTGATGGCACGTTATGGCCTATCTGTGTTCATAACCACTCTTTAAATAAAGTGTATATTAACTTAACTCATCATTAGCTAAACAGCTGCTAGCCCTTAGCTGAGTTTTCTCAACACAAACAAAAACCAGATGTGATTAAATGAACATTATTTAGATTATTTAACTCAATTTAACATATTTGTGCTGCGGTCCCGTTGTTTTCCTTCAAGCAGGGTAAAACCGTGTCAACAGGGGCTTTCTGGTTGCTTCTGTAGCCTCAGGAAGAACAGTCAATCAGTGCTTGTCTTATTCACTCCCTTTCTGTATGAATGTTGGATTATGTGAGCAGCAGATCAATACATAGCTTGTGGTTGCTTTGGATCGGCCGAGGTCCTATCAAGGGTTCGTTGTTACTTTGGATCCAAGGATTCATGTTGGAACACAACGTTTTTGTGTAGCTCTGACTCCTCCTCTTCCTCGGCTGAGGTGAAAGTAGGTTAATGCGATTTAGTTTGCAGTTCCAGAAAAGTTCTTATCAGCCTTTAATGTTGTTGGGACTCCATGGCTGGAGTCCCAACAGCATGTCAGACAGATGTATTTTTTATATTTGGCAATTTATAATTTACATGCAAAATGTGACTGGGTTAACTTAATCAGTTGATTAATCAGCTGAAGGTTACCATGTCTAATCTGATATTTTGCATATACCAGTTCTTTGTGTAGTTTTTTATTTCATTTCATTTGTATTTCATCTCTTTTATATAGGTTATGAATAAAATATATATAAAAAAATAAAACATCACTTAAGTTTCTATGAACCTTTTGTATCTTGACTGAGATGGAATGAGAAGCTTGATTGATGGCTACTTTTGTCTACTTTAGTTTGACTTGTCTGTGTGTTTTCATTTGTAAAAGCATGTCCGCCAAAGAAAATTATATAGCAGAGCGTTTGGGCAAAAAACATTTTGACAGATTTTATTAAGTTAGTGCAATTTACCCACCTGTGTCAAGTGCAATAGACATATAATGTAGGACTCGAAGTAAACTCTGTCATGGAGTGTTTTGCCTCACTCAAAAATATGAATTTTAAATTAAAAAGCAAAAAGCTACCACATCCCTCATCTAAAGTGCACTCTTGCTACAGAAATGTAGTTGATGACGCTAAAGAAAAAATAAATGGACCAAAGAGGTGGACAGGATGTACTGTATAAGCTTGGGCAAATAGGCAAGTAGGTTTATGCCTGACAAAAAAAGTATAAGTAAAGACAAAATCAACATCAATACAAAGTGGAACTAAACTTACATACATAAACATACAGTATTTTTTTACCATCAGAACAATGAAGATGACAAAGAAACAGGATTTGACTTAAAACAACCCTACAGATATGGATGCATTTAGATATGATGTGTGTTTGAAGCAACACTGTCATCAGAACTCAATAAATCGTCTGAGGTGTGTGTGTGTGTGTGTGTGTGTGTGCTGAGGCCTGACTGTGCTTTGAACTCCTCAGGGATCATGTGTTTGCTGTGAACCTCACAACGGCATCAGAGGAGTTTGTTCCACAGCTGGTGAGTAAATTTATATGATAAACAGTTTATTTTAGTTTTTTTTCAAGAGACCACAGACATGTCTGCATCGAGTATTCTGGATGTCAAAATTACTTTGACTGTGTACTTCTATCTGCCCTGAAGCTGCTGCATTTCACCCTTTTTCCCTCTATATTACTTAAGTGGGTGCTTGCAAAAATGGTCTTATAAAAAAACAGTTTGTTATATGTGTAGGTGTTCTAAAGGAATGTGGTACACATGAAATAAAAATAGTTTTGGGCCAGTACATTCTACAAATTTAGAGATTTTTTAGTTCTCTGTACAGGTATAGATTAACCTCCAATTGTTTTTTCGCATTAAAGAATAAAAAGCTCCCTTAAAAAAGGGCCTAGATAATTTAGGTTGTGAAAATGTTGCATTGATGTGTACCAAGAACAGAGCCAGGCGGCACACCATTTTTAACTCTGCTGTTCTAAGCTCCATATGTAAAGATCTATTTTCTCAGTCAGTTTTCATGGAGCACGTGGTATTTTTAAAAAGTACTTGTAGGTAAAAGAAATTCAGTTTATTTCCTCAATGGAGATTACTATGTGAATACATGCATTCATGCATACATACAATGATTAGTAGGGTTGTGTTTGCTTCAGAACATGTTTAGTGAGCTTCATATACTGTATGAAGTGCACCTTTATTCTGAGTTTTAGTCTTACAACAATATTGCCCTCAGAGCAAAGAGAGCAGAATTAGAACCGACAGCTGACAATGCAGCAAAGAACAGTTTTCCTTATTGCACAATAGATGTATTAAATATCAGGGCGGCAAAACAAAACTCTAGCAGCTTGTAATATTTGAGGCATCACAAAGGACACGCTTCCTTTGATCTTCACACCTCCTTCTCATCAAAGGGAAAAGGTTACAGGGTGGCTTCTGACAGTAATAGGCCTTCCAGTGTATTGTGGGATGGTGGGTTTACAGTAGCTCTTTGATGTGAGATGTTACACACGTTATCAATGATTCGATCCCAGTGGTGCATCTGAGAACCCCATCCTGCTCTGTATCTTTGCTTCATAGAAACTTTTTTTTGTCTTTAATTGGGAATTTATGATCTTATGTTATAAATTTTCACAAAATTTTAGTTCTGCTTCTCAGTGGGTTTTCTTATGGTAAAACTTTATCAGACTAAGCCATGTTAATTTTACCATTGATAGATGTTAGAAGTGTCTCTGCTTGTAGCAAAAAAACATGTTTGTTATAATGACTTGTTTTCCAGTGTCATTTCAGTACCACTCATAAGAGAACAAAATCTCAATCAGGAGAACATAATCTGACTTTATGAGAATTTGTTTTGCTAAAAATGGCCAAATCATTACAATTACTAGCTGTTGTGAACACACGTATTTGCTCTTAAGATTGAACATCCAAAATAAGCATTGAGCATAATGCTTTCCAGTCCAATTTTATTTATAAAGCCCTTTTAAAAATGCAAAACAATGTACAATGCAAAACAATCAGCCAGACAACACTAGTAAATATAGTAAATATAGTAAAAACAGCAACAAAAAAATATGACAAAAAAATAAACATACATTTAATGTAAAACATTCATTTAAGAGAAAATAAAAACAACCATGAAGTCAGCAATTTAAAAGACGGCAAAAAACATAATGTATAAATGGGTCTTGGGAGAAGTTTTAAAAACAGCTAATGATGAAGCCCGCTTGATGTGTAATGGGAGGTCATTCCATAACTTGGGCCTGAACACAGCAAAGGCCCAATCCCCTCTAAGGTTAGGTCTGGTTCTGGGTACAATCAGAATCAGCTGATTAGCAGATCTGAGAGACCGGGAAGGTGTGTAAGGGTGTAGCAGCTCAGAGAGGTATGGAGGTGACAATTTAAAGATTTAAAAACAAATAAAAGAATTTTACGGATTGTGCACCAAAAATCCCTGGACTGAGAACCAATGCAGGGATTTTAAAACTGGTGTAATATGGTCATATTTTTTGTGCCGGTTAGAGGACGTGCTGCAGCGTTTTGCGCTATCCGCAAACGAGCGAGTTATTTTTGTGCAAATAATTATTTTCCTCTTTACAAAGTAACAAGTATATACAGCTGATTTTGGGGGTTTAATTAGTTGTGCTATCAGAATCAGAATCAGAATCAGAAAAGTTTAATTGCCAAGTACGTTTTTGGACATACAAGGAATTTGTTTTGGCGTAGTCGGTGCAATACAGTACAAATTAAACAGTATAAACATATCTACAATATAATATAAATATATGTGCACAGTTTTAAGTGAGTGAGAGTAAATATAGAGCAGTATAAGATGCAAGAGCAATACAACAGTGCAGGTGATCATTGTGCAAGTAAAGCAGGAGTCCAAGCTGAGCGTTAATGTAACGCATAGAGTTACAAGTTACGGGTGTCCTGTCAGCAAAAAAAGGGGGGGTGTGGGTGAAAGGGAGAGTGTCAGGGTGGTTTCCGGGCTTTGTTAACCAGGCTGGTGGCAGATGGGAAAAAACTGTTTTTGTGGCGTGAGGTTTTGGTCCGGATGGACCGCAGCCTCCTGCCAGAGGGGAGAGTCTCAAAGAGTCTGTGACCGGGGTGGGAGGGATCAGCCAGAATCTTCCCTGCCCGCTTCAGTAAGCAGCCCGCAGTAAGCCATTTAACAGACATTTTTTTTAAACAGAGTAGTGAATGGTGCTCCATCAGTTTCCATGCTATGACCAGAAATATTTCCAATGTAAGCCAGTGAAAAATGTGGAAAAAACTCTGGTTATTCTATCACTTTCTCTAGGATCTCCCAAGCAAAACTTTAAAGTAAAGAAACAGTATGGTGTTAAATTGTAGCATTTTTAAAAGAGGATTTAAACTTAATTTACCAATTTGGTTTATAGTACTTATGTTGTAAAGCAAACACAAATGTGTCTACACCCAAGTCCTGCCAGAATGAAATAAAAATGTGTCACAATCTTCCAGCAAGAAAAACTATGGTTTAATCATTTTCTTGCCTTGTTAACCCACAAGATGTAAGCTTTTTGCCAGTGAAAACTAGTTCCTGGAGACCTGAGCTGTTATTTGCTCATTTATTCTCACAGCAAATATAGTTTTTGTTAGGAATTTGTAGTGTTATTCATTGTATTTTGTTTCCATTATTTTACCATATATGGGACTAATACTGGTGAAATTGTTATCTTTCCCAATTGAACCTCTTCCCCCCAGGAAAGCAAACTGCATAACCAATAACAGACTTATAGCAGAACCTTTCTCTGAGTTTTCCGACATTTCTGTGAGTTGTATCCACAATAGCCGCTTCTCTGATTGACCTGAAGTGTTTGTTCTAACAGCTCTCCGCTCACATATGACTCATCTTCTTCCTGCTTCTTCTTGCTCAGCAGTGTGGTCACTTTTATTTCTAATTAACTGCCTTCACCAGACACAGCTCCAGTAAAAGTATACTATGTTGTTAAGTATACACATGCTTTGTGTTTCAGAAGCTGACATGGAAATCTAAAGACGTCAGCAAGTGTACAGTCAGGGGAAAGAACAGCGTGAGTTCAGACTCCATGCTTGATTTCTGTCTACCTCTTCCAGATTTTAATGTTCATTTAGGAGATAATTTTGTCTTAAACAATTTGACTTTAGGGCTTAATCCAATGGCAATAATAATTTTTAATATATGTTTGTGTTTACAGGATGAGTGTTATAACTACGTCAAAGTTCTGGTGCCTCGAAATGATGAGACTCTGTTTGCATGTGGTACCAATGCCTTCAACCCAACCTGCCGTAATTACAAGGTAAAAGTTCTCATAATGTGTTCATTACTTTTTTTTCCCTCGTTAGAAGTGGATTTGTGAATGTTTTTTACACATTTTAAATCATTCTGTGAGAACTCTTTCCCAGCTCAATAAATATTGATAGTTTCCAGACTGAGATGGTGGGAAATAACTCCTGGGTGTTGGAGGGTCTTAAAAATTATTGAGTTATCAGAAAAGGCAAACAGAAGTTTTAATAACTATTTAGTTTTATTTATTTTTCAATGTTTATTTGGGTCCGAGGGCAAAAGAGATTATGAGACAATAAATCCCAAAGGGTAGACGAGTAGCAGTGGCATACCAAGCAGTGGTTTAGAGCTGCATTAGCTTCCAACACCTTATAAGAAGCTACATGTACAACATGCTGTCAAAGTCACAAAAACTAAATGCAGATTAATGTAGCATTCGCATTAATCATGTCTTTAGAAAATATCCAAAATGTTTGCATGCCAAACTCCCAAATAAAGTGGATTAAAGCAGTTACATCTTTTAAAGTTACAGCATTTACTCCCTAATAGGTTTAAAGCACAGTGAGAATTACAGAGAGGGAAAGGGGGTCTGACCCCCCAACAGACGTACCTGTACAGATCTCATAGTTGCATTAAAAACAACTGCACAACAGTTTTTCCTAGTATTTCGGACAAACAATTGCAGGATCATGATCTCAGAGTGAAGAAATTATGAAAAATTCAATCTTTCAAAATCATCAATGACAGTTTCGTGAGAAGGGCCAATTTAACCACCTGCCAGGATATAAATAAAATAAACTGTTTTAAACACGTCCCGATAGCAAGAATTGTCTATTTACCCAAGATCAGTGCTATTATTTGCATTCTTGTGGCTCTAGGTGCTAATACGACCAAAAAACAGCTTCTAACGTTTAAATCACACGTTCTTGTTAAATGTGATCATAGTTCAAGTTTGGTTAACATTTTGCTGTAAGTTAGTGTTCATTTATGTCATCTGCTCATTTTAAAAAGAAATAAGTCAGTAAACTAAAATATCACTTATACTTTTTTCTGTTATAATTTGAGCTGATATAGGTGAAATTGTTGGATCATACTATTTCTCCTAGGGCGGGACAAAGCTGCTGTAATATCTCCCTATATGTCATGTTAATGGTGATTTTAGGATGCAGTACATTTTGTGGGTCTGCCCTAGGATTTAGTTAGGTGTTTGTTTTTTTTTTCTGGCAGGTTGGCTTTAGAAAAGTTTGTGACAGATTAGTTTAGATTAGTTAGGGTCTTGTAGACCAATTTAGAGAGAACAAGTCTTAACCTCATGCTTTCTGTCTAACTTGTGACTTTTTAATGAGAAAGAATGTTGCAGTTTCAGGCATTTGTATATTTTATAACGCACTGAGTGTGAGCCATTTATGTGAGTTTTTTGTTTGGCAGTCAGATCCATTACCCTCTCAGTTGTTAAATTTACTAGCCCTTTTTGCCCCCTGTGTTTTAGACATTAAGCAAGAAATCTGTCTCAGGGACACGATGACTTTGATTCTGACGCTGTTTTCCCCCCTTTCATAATTGGCTGCCTCGTCAAAACCAAACAAACTTTCATAAATCTTACCATCTCAGGTGCCACTCAGGAGCAGCTGTTTCTTTTTTTAACCCATCCACCGCAGTGCTGCAGGTTTGATTGACAGCTTATGACCCTGTTAAACAGAAACTTCTTGTGCTTTGAAATCTCAGACTGTGGAAGAGAAAAAAAAAAATAACATGTTCACCTGAGGAAAAGGAGCTTTTATGTCAGTTTTAAAATGTTTGGATCTAACAGTAGACATTTGGAACTTAGAAAAACAGTGATGCCATGTTTCTCTTGATGATCTCAAAGTGTAATATATAGTTTGTATGTTTGATGGAAATTGGTTTTTATTTCTTAGGCCTTAAGAAATGTATACATCTTTAAATCTTTCATTTAAGTTAAGACAGTTACAGTCTGCAAATCAACAATCTAGAAATTCTTAAACTGTTTCATGCAAGCACAGATAACTTTATATATGCTACTTGTGTCGAGGCCATGATGATGCAAAACCCCTTTCAGATATATTAATGCAGACCAGCAAGTCATAATAAATGCGGGCTCGCCTGGCCTGCCCTACTCCTGTGGAGGGTTTTTAGTTAATCAGCATCATTGTCTCAAAGCACTGTAACAGGTGCAGACGAGCAATAATACTGCTGGAAATTAGGGTGTTTTTCCTTTGTATGTGGCTTAGAGATAAATACCAAAATAGAAGGCAAAAATAGCATTGATTAAATGTTAAATTGATTTTAGTTAGGAGACTGTAAAAATCAAAAAAATAAGTTGTAAAGTTATGCATTAAGGGAACAAAGCCTTGCTCTGACTTAAAAATGAAAGTATATTAACCGAGAGCTGGATCGGAATTAAAAACGGAAAAGTAGGTTGGCAGCAGTGTCAGAGAGTTCAGCATTCAACCTCAAGGGAGGTTATAGCAGACAGGTGTATTTATGAGGCTTCTCTGGAGGCTAAACCCTCTGTTAGAGATTCAGCTAACATACCCAGGAAACAGTGCTGTTGGCACAGCTGCCAGGGGGACCCTGAGATGATATCTAAGCGCTATCAGGTCAACTTCAATATCGCCAGCATGATAATCAAGAGAAATATGTAAAATTGAACGTTTTCAATGGCACAACCTTAAATTCACTAACTTGTCCTCTGTTAGCAAACAGATGTTGGGATTCTGATGGATTTTCTATCAGCAGTGTTTGCCAAATTACTAAATAGGATTCATTAAAATGGAATCAGTTTTCTCATGCATTTTAAATGCTAACCTTTTGTTTTTGAAAGGCACTCGTCTGTGCTGTTAACATCTCAGTGTATTATAAAGGAATCAAGCACAAAACGTGTTTAAATTGGCACAGAAATAGCAACACAAAGTGATTTGCAGCTTAACGCTGACTGACACCAGCTGATTAGCGGCGTTATTATCCTCTTTACTGACATGCACGGATTCTTTACAAAAGATCATGGCTACACTAATATTTTTTTTAATTTCAAATGTTTTTGAGATTAGTTGCTTAGTCTGTGTTAAAGACAGATAGCCATAAATGTGATTTGGCTTCTCTTGTTTCCAGATGACCTCGTTGGAGCAGGTTGGGGAAGAAGTGGTCGGTCAGGCTCGCTGTCCGTTTGAGTCCATTCAGTCCAATGTTGGACTGTTTGCTGGTAAGTTACAGTAAACCAAGGAAACGGTTCTCTACAAGTTGATATTACGCAACAACACAACAAGTTCCTCATAAAATTATTTTATGCAAGAATAATATCCAATGCATATAGTGACAAGTAACATAAGAACTATACAGTAAAAGTACACTTGCAAAAGTATTCCTACGTACTGAGTTTCTCAGATTTTTACATATTTCAATGACTTATTACTATGTATTTTATTGGAATATTATGCGATACACCAACACAAACACAACACAAAATAGTGTATAATTGTAAAATAGAAGAAAGGAATCCAATTTTCAAACTTTCTGACAAATAAAAATGTGAAAAGAGTGGCTTTGATACCCCTAAATAAAATTGTTAGATGAGTTGCATTCAGAAGTCACCTTCTTAGTAAACAAAGTTCCCTCTGACTGATGTAATGCCTGAATGAATACAGCTGTTCTGCGAAGGCTGCAGAGATTCACAACTCTAGTAAAATAATTCATCAGGAGGACATCTATTAGGCAGAAATCTGGCCTATATTAAAAGGTGGGAAGAAGAAAGCCCTTGTTGGAGGAAAGCCATAAGAAGACCTGTTTCCATTTGCCTACAAGCCATGAATGAGATACAAAAAAACAATTGGAACAAGTTGCCCTGGTCAGATTGGACCAAAATTGAAGTTTTTGGCTTATGTGCTTAAAAATATGTGTTGGAGAAAACTAACTCTGAACACACTATACCACCATGACAATTTGGTACCATCATGCTGTGAGGATACTTGAGCGTGGACAAAGAAGCTGGTCAGTGTTGATGGGAAGATCAATCAAAAACCTACTAGGCTGCAAAAAACTGAGACTAAGGCAGAGATTCACCTTCTAGCTGGACAACCCTGAACATACAACCAGATCTACGATGGAATGGTTTAGATTAAAGCATATTGTCTTTTATTTGTATGGTCCAGTCAAATTTCAGACCTAAATCTAATTAACAATTTGACCAATTGATAATCATTAAGGTTTTTCACCTAGTCTCAGTGAGGTTGAGATATTTTTTAAAGAAAAGAGCAAAGATGTTCTGTCTTTTTGTAGAGACATACATTTCTGCTATACCGGAACTGCAGCAAACGGTTTTTACAGTGTATCCTCTCAAATGGCCTAAATACAAATAACCACCACAGTTTTTAAATTGTAAAGAATATTTGCAAATCATGTTGGTCTGTCACATATTATCCTGAATAAATTCATTGAATTTTTGGGTTTTAAGTAAAAAAAAAAAAAGTACAAAGGTTCAAGGCGTATGAATGTCTTAAGACACATTCATTTGTTCAGCAATCACATTTTATTCATTTTCTGGACATTTAATTAATCATAATAGATGGAGTTTAAAATTTGTTTTCTAAAGTAATTCCCTGAATTGAGTTTCCTGTTTTCAGGTGGAGATTTCTATTCAGCCACCATGACAGACTTTCTAGCAAGTGATGCCGTCATCTACAGAAGCCTGGGCGAGGGCCGACCAGTACTCAGGACCGTCAAATATGACTCCAAATGGCTCCGAGGTATTTTGCAAAAATATGACTTTGATCACTTCATGGCTGGAATTATCTTCACTATCTGTAACATGTTATATTTGATCTTTAAGTATTTCATCGCATTTAGGTACCACAACATTCAGCAACTCAACTTTATTCACAGCCTGAAGCATTTATAGAAAATGCTGCATTTCATACCAAGCCTCGGCTCTAATTTAAATAAGTTTACACCAGTAGAAAAAAAACCTTTAGAGATGATTCTTTGCTTTTAAGAGAATGATTTGCAATGGTTACTAGTTGTGTGAAATATTCTTTGTAGTCAATGACTCCCTAAAGTCCTTAACACACACTTTTGCGGATGCTTTGTGTGTTCCCTCGCGGTGTGCTCGCAGATCTTCACAGCAGGCACCTATGATGTAAACCTGCTGAAACCAAAGCTAAGGCTCTGTGGTTTAATGTATGAAATATTTTATTTCAACCTCAGAGGAAGTAAATGAGGGAAAATAATTTACCTTCAAAACACTTACAATTTGTGCTGTTTGTCATGTGTTTAGTGTGAGCCGTTTTAAAAGCTTTTAAGCCCTAAACTACAGTTGAAAGCAGAAGCTGTACATAGCCACATTAATATTATTATTCCACTTATCTGAGAAAGAGATTAAAGCAAAATCTAAAATCATCCATCCACCCTTAGAGCACAGCCTTGCCTTGGAGAACTGTAGGAATACCAGATCTGGTCACTTTTTATACAAGACAGTAGGATTGTGAATGGCAACATGTCCTTTACAAGTCAATCCTGGGAAAAAGGCCACTTTTCTATCCTCATCATTTCAGGGATGATTTCAACTACATGGAGATAAAGGTTAAATGTTGGAAGGAGAAAAGTGAACCCTCAAAAATAGATAAAACAGGTGATTGTTATTCTTTTTTCTCTACAGAGCCTCATTTCCTGCATGCCATCGACTATGGTAACTATGTCTACTTTTTCCTGAGTGAGATTGCAGTGGAATACACAGCCCTGGGCAAGGTACGTGTGTGTGTGTGTGTGTTCTTGTACTTGTTGCTGAGTGAGAGCCATTTTTCGTATTTTTATCGCAAAGTGAGGACATTTTGACAAAGTGAGGACATTTTCCTGGTCCTCACTTTTTCAAATTCCGTTCTTGGGACAGGGGTTAGGTTTAGGACTAGGGTATGAATTGAGTTATTGTTAGGGTTAGGGTGAGGTATTAACTGGTTAGGGTGAGTTTAGTGTTAGGGTCAGGGTTAAGCACTAAAATCATGGAAAATGAATGGAAGTCAATGGAAGTAACCGAAAAGTCCTCATAAAGATAGTAAAACACGGATGTGTGTGTGTGTGTGTGTGAGAAAATTGTGTTCACCAGGAAAGAAGTTGGTTAAAACATTGAAATGGAAACAAACCCTAAAGGATGTGTTCATTTTGCTTTAAATATTTTCAACAGTAGCTTGGTGTGTGTCTATAACCCTGAAAGTAGTGAAACGTTTAATAAAACCGATGACCTAAAAAATGTGTGCCTGGCTCTTTCCACACTAAAATATATATTTTTTCAAATTTCCACAGGTTGTGTTTTCTCGAGTTGCGCGTGTCTGCAAGAATGATAACGGAGGATCACCCAGAGTTCTGGAAAGATACTGGACTTCCTTCCTGAAGGTGATTGTTCTTAAGCAAAAGTTAGGAATGTCTTGATCCGATCCCAGGTGTCTGATCAGCGTTAGGATGAAAGAGCCTATGTTGATAACCTTTTTGTTGTTGCTGTACTGTCTGTAATTTTATAAGCCACACTCCTAGCTATATAATAAAGTTGAATGCATGGACTATATATAATGTAGTCCATGAAATGGTCCATGCACACTGTTTTGTTGATCTATCAAGCCAGTTTATCAACGTTTCATACCGAAACAGAAAGTAAATTTGCTATCGTTAGCCTAGCACTGGAACAAAGGTAAATGCATCAAATGCTCCTGGAGATGATCAAAACGTGATTTTCTTGAAGACTGTTGCTGTATGTGGACACTCAAATATGTCTGTGGAAACAAATGATTAAGCTATTTGCAATTTAGAAACTTCAGTTTCAGGGCATTATGTGGACTTCAAAACCATTTTTAATCCCATGTTGAGACAGGAGTCTGAGATTGGCTGGCAGAGAATTAGGTTGGAACAAAATATCTCTCACCATCACGTTACGACTATCAGATAATATAACTCGTAGTTGCGCTGGTGCATTTCTACCTACTATGGTCACATATTCTGATATTTTAAAATTTTGTATAACCAATGTTTGTCAGTGGTGAGGTCAATGATACACGATCACCCTGTAATACTCATAGAAAGTAGAGTATTTTACAGCATATAAATGGCATTGATTTGAAGAAAGTATTAGACTAGGACTCAGCAGGACAGCACATCATCCTGTTGTTTAACACTTCAGAATATTTACAGCCAATCACTAAACACAGTTTGTGTTTCTCAGGCACGGTTGAACTGTTCGGTTCCTGGAGATTCCTTCTTCTACTTTGACGTTCTTCAGTCTCTCACCAATGTGCTGCAGATCAACCAGAGGCCAGCGGTTGTTGGAGTGTTTACCACTCAGTCCAACAGGTAATCACACAAAGGACTATGTTAGGCCATGTTTTTAGTGAGCAGGTTATTTCAATGAGAAACCAAGATGTTTTGGTGATTTGTAGTTTTAATATATTTTCTTTGAACTAGTAAACATGGGTATGCATGTGTTTCGTCATTTCTAAAATTTGTTTGAGGAAACCTTTCTTTGAGCACAGTGAATATACAAGTTACTTTTTTGAATACATTTTGGAAAGTGGACAGAAAATTAAGACTTTTGAAAGTGGAGAAATTATGGAAACTTATGCAGGAAAACGTTTTAGATGAGTGATGCATGTTGGAACTATGATTGGTATTTTTATCACATCCCTTGTTCTAAATAAAGATTAGCTTAGCTTTTTATAAAAGTAAAAGTAAAGTTATTTAAACTGTTAAGGAGGTCATGAAAAAGCATTTTCAAATGTGTACATTTCAGTTAGAAGGTATATGTGTGGTTATTGTTGGAAAGCAAAGACATTTCTTTCAGTAGAGATTTATGGAAATGAGGACATCATTTAAAAACTAGGAACGCGGTGCTCAGGTTCTTACTCTTGAGACTTTAAGATTTCATGAAGAAATTGAGTCCCTGTTAAGATTTGGGTCAGGGATAATAACATGTCAAAAAGGGTCTTCTCAGGTACAGTCTTACAAAGCTATCTTTGCAAAATGTATATAGGTTTTTCTTGGATTCTCTCTTCCCTTGCCATTTTCGATTAATTAATCCATTTACCTATTTTTTTTTCCTCTCTGCTCTTTCTTTTCCTTCCATTTTCAGAGTGCTTATAATAATCCACGAGACTGACCTCATTAGTTGCTGCTTATTTTATAAAATTCATGAATTTACTATTGCAAACTGGCAAAGGGGTCTGTCCGCTCTAAATTTGTCTCCAGTGTAGTCTGTTTTTGTTGCCATTGTGATAATATAGAACTTAAATTGCTTTATGGGTTCTGGTAAGAGTCAGAAATGCTGGAGAAACTGCAAGAAAGTTGGATTATTGCAAGGTTTTTGTAGGCGACATGGGCCAAAAGGGTGCTGACCAAGAAACAACCTCCTTCTTCAAAATCGGCACCTTTAGGCTTGACTAAAAATTGCAGAGGCCCAGACAGAGAATCCACATTCCTGCAGAAAAAATGTTATGGTCAGATGAGTTAAATACTGAGCTATTTGGTCATGACAATAAGAGGTATGTTTAGTATGTTCAACCCTAATAATACTTTACCAACTGTCAAGGTTAGTGGTGGTGGTGGCGGCATCATACTGGGGGTCTGTTTTGCGGCAAGTGGTACCGGTGCATTGCACAAAGTCATCTTCAAAAATAATGAAGGAAGGCTCCAAATTGAACTTCTATTGAAATCAAATAGGGGTTACCACAATGCACTAAACCTAACCTTACATTTAAATCCCTATTTTAAAAATGGATACGGCAGGTTAAAATTAAACTTTAAAAGAGGCTCTAACCTATTGGAAATTTGTAGATTATTCTGTAAAGCCCAGTTTAATTCATGAGAGCGCTACAAATTCTACCATGAGTTGTCAAATATCCAGCCGGAATTATGCCAGAAGTGTGCTGATAGATGGAAAGGGCTTGCGGTTTCTATTCTTTGGTAACTGAATCTGACTGCACTGTTCAATGGTTACGATTAATTGGAATGTATGAACCTGACTGTTGTGAAGTGCCTTGAGATGACATGTGTTGTGAATTGGCGCTATATAAATAAAACTGAATTGAATTGAATTGAATTAAAGGGCTTCTATCATCCTATGTTTTGTCTTGTATTTTCTATTGTGTAAGCTTCCTGTAAGTCATGATTTTTTCAAAATTCTTTGGTTTTCTTTAGTTTATTGAAGATTAGGCCAACGATGATGTGATACCTGGCTTTCTTATTCACTGTGTCTCTCCAGTATCCCAGGCTCAGCAGTTTGTGCCTTCTATATGGATGACATCGAGAAAGTTTTTAATGGGAAGTTCAAAGAACAGAGAACCAGTGACTCATCCTGGACTCCAGTGCCAGACGAGCAGGTTCCCAGACCAAGGTGAGGGGTTATCCTACAAATTAGATTAATTTGTATCTACAATTTTGTATGAATGATTAGAGGGATATCACATATGAGATTGGGATTGTAATAGTTTTTTTTTTTTATCTCCAGACCGGGAACTTGTGCAGGCGATGGTCCGGCTTCAGATTACAAATCTTCGGTTCAATTCCCAGATGAGATGTTGACCTTCATCAAATCATATCCTCTTATGGAGGAAGCTGTACCCTCTGTCAATGACCGGCCCTGCTTCACACGTACCTCAAGCAGGTAAAGCACAACAGAGCTTTATGTACTACTTCCTGGAGTATTAATATGAATTGTTGGGACAATTCAGGTCTTGAGACTGAATCAGAGAGTCATATCAGCACCCACTCAAAATGCAATGAGCCCAATGTTGGAAACACAGGAACCATTGTGTTCCAGTCCAGCTTTTCTATGATGTTTGATTAAATTTGCATGTTGCAATTGGGAAAAAAATGTGTTCTTTTAGACCTTTGGAACACAGCCATGTTGCAATCCATGTGTCAACAATAGCTAGGTAATGCATGTAGGCAGCAAGAGCTAAGTTTGTCATTTGATGTCAGAAAGAAAATTTAGAACACGTTACACCTGCTGTTGATTGTGGAAACGAAGAAGTCTGCTTTGCAAGATAAGCAGGTATTGACTGGCTTACACCCACACATGACACCTGCCTAAAATCCCCATTACCGTCATACTCTTTTCATTTTTCTTCTTGTTTTGGCAGAAATTGGCATCTAAGCATAAATATGTTCCATAAATTATTGTCAGATATAATGTTGTAGTAGAGTGAATACAGTTCAGGCAGCTTGCAGCAACCAGCAGAAGGTTTTAGCTTATCACCAGGAGAATAGCTAAAATAAATGCTCCAGGAAGCCCAAGACAATAAAAAAGAATTCTCAAAGGTCAAAATGAAAGACGAGAGGGCAAAGTGTATCCAGAAGAAGCAAGTTAGAAAATTACAGCCACAGTCAGGAACAGTGAATCCACCATCCTGACCTAAAGCCTCGAGGATAATCATCAGTATCAGCCGTGAATAGTTGCCGGCTCACAGTAAGTTCTTGCTCCAGCTCCTTCTGACTCGGCAGCTCAGAGATTCTATGACCTTTTTAATCTCCGGCTGCAGATTTCAAATGAGTTTCTGATGGATTCTAATTACCGGTCTGAAATGAGAATGAGATTCTTAATTCCATGTTCGAATTAGCCTCTCTGCTGGAGAGGTCCGAGCTGACCCAGATAATGATGATGCAGATATCCGAAGGGTAGCGCAGATCTGCTAACTCCTTTATGTAACGTTAGTCAGTTCGACAGTCTGAGCCCATCAGGGCACTAGGGTAAGGAGTGAGCTTTAATTAGTCTTCATTTTGATGTGGGTTTTATGTAAAACAAGGATAAGTCATGATAAAGATAAAGCAGAAAGAGGTCCTACCAAGGTTGTTTTTCTTAGGAACTAGTTTGTGATTTTTGTTAGAATTGGTGCAGGTTCATGAATGCTAGAAATAATTTTTTATCTAGTTTCATTGTCAGACCAATATATATATATTTTTTTATAATGTAGAGCATTTAAATGTGATTGAAGTAACTGGTCCCATCTGTTACTATGCATGGGCCATTCTGCGTGTTTCAAGGTTAACTATAGGTTTAAATATTTAGAGGCTTAAAACAACATTTGGCTTCATACCATAATTCTATTTTAACAATTTTTTTAATAAGATGCCAAAAACAGTGCCGCATTTTGTATGGTCGCATTTAGCTCATAGCTCATAGACTACAAAGCTGCTACTACACATCTCTGCAGTTAGGACTGTAACCATAATTTTAAGATTAAATACACAACATAAAGATTTAGAAAATACTTTCTAATGTTAAATAGTTTCTTGCAGCTTTTAGCTGACATGAGAAATTATTTCTGAACACCTCACTCAAACTGAAAATATTAAACTTTGGGTTATCTTTCCTCAGTAACAGCTTCCACAAAGAAGATTGTCTTTGTTACTGCAACCTGGTAATGCTTAGATGTGGATTATTTAATAATAATACAAAAAAGATTGGATTTTTGAGGTTTTTGATCAGTCGATCACCATTAAGCCCAGTAAGGCTGAAAATGAGCCATTTTCAGTCATCTGTCAATTTCTGTAAATTTCAATGATATTTAAAGTTAAAAGAGAGGCACTGTGAAATTGGCTGTGATTGTAAAGAGAATGATTGTTAACACACTTTACTGTTTGCTCACTTTGTGCATCAGCATTAAAAGTTAACATTAACAAGAATATTATAGGTTAAAAAACAAAACTCCAAATAGCAGGATTCATTTAACAGCATTTGTAATAACATCTTTGTTTTTAGAGGCCATTAGTTTTCTTTTTACACAAGAAATAGTGACAAAAGTAGAAGTGTCAGAACTAACTACTCGTGTGGGCTGTCACTAAAAGAAAGGTACATAAAGTAACAACTGGAAAGTTGCTGTGAAGTGAGATTTTAGGAAAAGTAACAAAATAATTACCACAAAGGATAAATTAAGTAAACTAATAAGTAAAAAGCTAATTTAAAAGTTTTCCACACCTTTTGGACTTTGAGGTTATGTCAGTGTTGTGAGTTTGTTATAATTTCAGGTGCATTTGAGACTTTATTCGGAGGCACAACATAGATTGGATTTTCAAGCTTTTGTCTTTGTTTTTCAGGTCCAAGTTGACCCAGATTGTGGTCGATGTTTCAG
Source organism: Girardinichthys multiradiatus (assembly GCF_021462225.1). Classification (NCBI taxonomy): domain Eukaryota; kingdom Metazoa; phylum Chordata; class Actinopteri; order Cyprinodontiformes; family Goodeidae; genus Girardinichthys; species Girardinichthys multiradiatus. Next base: position 34,614,247 of record NC_061806.1, on the reverse strand, counting down.
CCGGTCCCTTTAAAGACAAAACAGTGATGTTCCTAGGGTCCGACGATGGCCGCGTCCTGAAAGTCCTGGCTAGCACACATCCGAATGACAGCTTTGGATCCAAACTCCTGGAGGACATTGACGTTTATAACCCTTCCAAGTATTGCTCTTCTCATTTCTAACCTGCCCACCGCCGGTGATGACAAATATATCCAAGTTTAGAGTAATGCTCTGTTTTCTGTTTGTGTGCTCAGGTGCAATGTTCAGGGTCAGGACGACAGGAGGGTTCTGGGACTGGAGTTGGATAAGGATCATCATGCATTATTTGTTGCCTTCACCAGTTGTGTTATCAGAGTACCACTCAGCCGCTGTGCCCAACATGCAGCCTGTAAAAAGTAAGGAATGAAACCAGTGCGTAATACAAATTTTTAATAGAACTGAAAGTGCAGCCAATCAAAATGTATTGGAAATATTAAATTGAAGCCACTATGAGGAGTAAGAGTTTGACAAAATCTCGCAAGTTTAACTTCAAATGGGGAAATCTATTTAAATATTAAAATAGCAAGCCTAATTTGGTAACGTAATAAATATTATAAAAACATGTGTATTCGGGGTAATAATAGGGGGGATCTAAATCGTAAAATATGAACATAAAAGAATTGTATTTATAGACTTCATTAGGCTGAAAAGACCAGAGCTCACTGCCCAAATTAGAGCACATTCATCACATGAGAAGGATGCACGTGCATACACACACACACTCACACTTTCACATTGGCGTTAATCAGGCTCATTTTAATCACTGAGCAGGATGAATGAAAGCCAGACAGTCTGCTGTGGCAACAGCTGCCGCAGCAAAGAGAGGCTTCCACCAGCTGTAACTCCATCACGCCAAGACGCACACGGTTTGCTCCTAGTCAAACACAGGAGATAATTTCACTGTGGTTTTTTACATCTAACTGAGATTCAGACTTGAAAAACTGGCTGAGGTGAGTCAGAATGATGCCTTCATTAAATTTTATTTAGCAAATAGTTGGTGAAGAACAGTTAAGTTTATCTTGTATCAAGCATAAATGATACCTATTCTTATTATTTGTGAAAGGATGATCTTCTGATCTTGCCAAATGCAGTTACAGTTTGGACTATTAAAATACAGCCTTTTCTTGGCTGACAGAAAGGTGTCAGAAAACCCTGAATTGTAGTATGTACTGTATCGGACTGCACAGGACCAGACTAGACAGGGTGCCCATGCAGACCCACCTGCACTGAAAAAAATAGCAACAATGAGCATCAGAATTAGACCATGAAGAAGAAGGTGACCTGGTCTTTTACATCTGGTGGAAAGCCAGTTGCTCATACTATAGGAGGAAGGCAAACTTGAGGAGGTAGTGTTATACTTTGGGCAATAATCTGCCCAAAAATTCCTTGATGGCTATAACCTCTTGCATCAGGATTATGCCCTTTGCCACAAAGTAAAAATGGTTCAGAGATGGTTTGAAGGGAACAACAATGAGTTTGAGACATTGAGTTGTCCTCCAAATTCCCCACATCTCATACTGTGCTGATGTCCTGGACAAACAAGTCAAATCCATGTGGGTCGCACTTCAGAACCTTCAGGATTGAAGATCTGCTGCTACAATATCGGTGCCAGAGACTACAGCACATTATTAGGGGTAAAAATAGAATATGCCTCAACACATCGGGGCCGTTCTGACAACAAAAACTGGATCAGCACAATATTAGGGGCAAGTAGTCGTAATGTTATGCCTGATCAGTGTAAAACAAGAAAATATTTCCTGAGGTCATGCTTTTAAAAAGAATCAATAGTAGAGCAACACCAGCCTTGAAGTAACGTTTAACTCTGGAGAAAAACCAAGCAGAGTATTTCAGGTCAGATGTTCTACTTAAAATTAACAAATTCATTCAAAAAAGCTTTTTTTCTTACTCCAATTTGTTTTCAGTTCCAGGAATCATACATTTTTACTCTGACACATTGCTTTGACTTCACTGCCTCATTGCTTAGCCTTGCTTTCTGTATTAACAATGACCTGCGGTGTGACTGTGTGACAGCACTGGTAAATACTTACACCGCTGTTCTGGCTGGCCTCTGTGTCGGCTCTGTGTTTTGCTTGTGAATTGTGCCACTGTGCGTTCGTGCGTGAGTGATAGGCAGAACGCGAATAAAACTGAACTGGTAATGGATGTAGGCGTTTGAGACTAGACGTGCGAACACGCTCGTCTCTGTGTGAAGTTGTCGGGGACAGCGGCCGTTGTTTGTTTTACCGAAGGCTTTCTGGAATTTGAAGTGGCTACCTGATGGCAGCTGCTGTCACAAACTCGTTTGCCTGTGTGTTTCAGAAACACATAAAGAGACAGCATGACAGCTCACTGTCTCTACACAAAAGACAGATGAAGTTTAGATGTTGTATTATGAATGTGTGCCCGATCTTGAATGCAAGTCTGTTTTTGAACATGTCTTTGTTTATCTGCCTTGTGAAGATATTTTGTGACAACCTTCGAAAGGCCATATGAAGGTTCAGCTTTTATGTTAAAGGGACAGGTTTCGATGTTTAGTCTGTATTTCACTGCAGACTTTTTATGTGACATTTTTAAATTAAGAAATTCATGTTTTCAAATAATGTTTGTGTCATTGGAAGTCCCTGCATATATTCAGTTTACTGAAGGAGCTATTGATTTGTTTCCATCAAAAAATCATTAATTGATTTGTGATTTATGTGACAGGAAGACGTTTCCTACTGGGGTGGCGCCACGTGGCAATATTAGATGTTGACAGATTAGAACATGCTGATGATCTGCCAAAGTAAAGAGACAATAATATTATTCATATGAGGGGCCCAGTGGTTTACACATTGCAAAAAACAATGTATGAAGTGTTAGCATATTAATTTTACTTGTATCTGAAAAGTTTTAGTTTAATTCAATTCAATTCAATGTTATTTATACAAAACAGTTTTTTAGTCTTATTTGAAAATACGTATGCCTGTTTTATTTCTTTTGTTTTTAGTAATATGAATATTTTCAAATAACTTACTGATGTTAAAGAGCTTAACAAAAACATTAAATTATTCAATTAACCCCATTAAATTTTGCTTGTATAAAAAAAACATAAAATTGGGCAAATCTGGGGAAACATTGTTTGAAATTAAGAGTGTAATGATAAAAAGTGGTTTCATAGAGCCTTATATAAGGCACATGCTGACTTTGATTTCCTGTACTCTTGTTCTAAGCCAACAGTTTTATCCCCTTCCTTTTCCTAAAGTGTCCTAAATCTTTATTTTAAAAACACAACTCATATGTAACAAGAGTTCACTTTACTTAAGTGTTCCGACTTTTTAAATTAAAAATTGTTTTTGATTTTGGCTAAACAGAAATGTAGTTCTTGAGTAAAACATTTTGATTGCACTTGTTGGCAACATTGCCCAAATATTTAAAAATGCCATATTTTCCTTGTTCTACAAGCTCCTACAATGGTTATATATGTGTGTTGCTGATTTGTTGAAATTTCATACTACACAAATCTCTTGTTTCATCAAATCTTAGAATTTGTCTTTTGGATAGAGAGTGTCTGTTTCAGACACTGTTTCAATTCCAATGTTAACATTTTAGATGAGCAGAATAAGCTAAATCAATAGAAACTAACAGCCAAGTAAGAAATGTTCATTATGTGATAATGAAGAAATTAGATCAGTGCTGTTGGAAAACAGGGAGCGCTGAATGTTTTATGAACTACTTTAATTTCAGCCATTGTCTGTGAATTTCACGGCATATAAAAAAAAGCAAATGGAACTTACTGAAGCTCCAAAGGACATTTAATTATACTGTTCTTCCCTCTTCGTCTCTTCCTCCAGAGCCTGCCTGGCTTCTCGTGACCCTTACTGCATCTGGCTTCGCACTGGGACTTGTGCCAACATGGCACCGGGCTTCAAGTATGTTACCTTCCCTTTCATCTTCCTTTTACTATGTCACTCTCCCTTACCATCTCCCCTTACTTCCTGTTATCACTAGTCCGATTGCCAGTAAGGCCCTGGCAATCCTGTTCATCCGTCAGTCGTGGTAACCTCATCTGAACGCTGTAAATCTGTGATGCCAGAGTAAAAGGATGGATGCAGATGTGTAATGGAGACAAATGTTAAAATGGATTTCTGGGAATGATGTTGGTATAAATCACTTGAAGTTAAAATCTGTTGAGTCACAAACAAACTTTAAATGCAGTAACTGCCCAGCTTTCTGTTTAGCAACTCTTCCTTCAATTCTTACTTATTTTGCTTTAGTTTTTCATATTATGAATAAGCCTTCTGTACATTCAGTGGTCTTTTGATAAGATCCATCTTTCTAGCAAAACGTGTGTAGAAGGGAACTAAAGCTTGCAATTGTTTTTTGATATATTGATGTGAACCCTCACAAATATGTTCCCCACATGTTCTTGTTCGATGACTCTATACCAGATGCATCTATCTTAACTTAATCGGTTGGAAAGAGTTTTAGTACTGTTGGAAAATAAAAGTACACAAATTTCCACTAAAAGAGACAGAGGCTCCTACTGCATTGTTTGGCAATTTTAGGTTTTGTCAGCCGAACTTTCAACCCAAGAAATTAAGTTGCTGTTTCGTTAGCTGTAATTACTAAGAATTCATGAATGTTACAAACATCTTCTAAATGTGAAGGCATATTTCAGTTTCATAGTGTAAAATAATGCTTTATTATGAATCTGTACATAAGGCTGTGATTGAGAACCCGAGCCCTAACTACCTCCTTTCATTTTGCTTAAAAAATAGAAATAGGAACTTTGTTATGGTGTCCATGGAGTTTGGAGCTACTTTATACAAGTTATAAAGTGTAACCTATGTGACCGAAAGATCAGTTCGAGTTTCATTGATGAAAATCTTTTTTGGGGATGATGACGAGAGAAATTCTGCCACATGACGTCAGGAAACACTGCTGCAGTGGGAGGAGTGTAATGCTCAGATCAGCTAATATTCCTAAGGAAAGACCTTATTGTTTGGCATGTGGATAAAGACAGTGCAGACCCTTTTTCTGTGTGCTATTCTGGTTTGTCAAGAGGTGGTGTTTTAGTCATTTTCTTCTTAATTTTCACCACAGCTAGGTTTGTTATGTAGGTTTTGTAATCACTTTTTAAATAAAAAGAAATATTTTTCTTAATGTAGAAACATATTTTATTTTTGCTTATTGCTAAGTTACTGACAGGCTAAAAACTCCATCTGTTGCATGGAAGGTTTTCCATATTAGACTGAGCCTCCTCCTGTCGTTAATTGAGATCAATATGTTTAGTAAGGGAATTATGGGGTACTGATGGTAGAGGTTTGTTCTGTAACCGGTGGGTTGCCAGTTTGAACCCCTGTTCTGTCCATCTCAGTCGCTGTGTCCTTGGGCAAGACACTTCACCCACCTTGCCTGCTGATTGTGGTCAGAGGGCCTGGTAATGTGACTGTTAGTGTGTGAATTTGTGCATAAATGGGTGGATGACTGATTGTAGTGTAAAAAGCTTTAGGATTTTCGGACTTGATAAAGTACTATACAAGGTGCAGGCCATTTACCAGTTACCATTAACAATGATACCAATTTCCATGGAGATCTTACAGATGTGCTATGCTGCTCTGTGATGTTACCTAAAGCAGCGTGTTGACCTCCCCTGACACAGAGCTAAACAGAATTTCACAGAGTTGGAACTGTGATCATCTGAGTTCATGGTTTCTCTCAGCCGACACTGCACCAGATGCTGAGAAATCGCTTTCTCAGCTTCCCGTCCCTGGCAGATGGCTGGCATTACAGCCATTTATGTGTGGCTGGTTTTTGATCACTGATCTGTGCTGCTGATCTACAGATAAGACCAACGTCGTTCCTGAGCTTCCTCTACAAGAAGCATCTTCATTTCAGACAGACAAAAGTTGCTGGTGCAGCTGAACATAGATGCTGAGTGAAACTCTGCAGACTCTGATAGGTACAGGGATCAACTTAGACCTAATGACTAAAGAAAAATGGTTTCTGCTTCCAGAAAGCAATGTCTAAATGTCCAGTAGTTCTTTAGCTTTTCGATTCCTTTACAGTGTTATAATTGTTTTTGTTTTTCACAAGTTGCTGATGTTGAAATTTTAAAATAGAATCTTTGGACTCACTGGTTCTTTCTTTCTTCCTCGTAGCCTCATTGTGCCTTAAGTTTTCATAGCTAAAGACAGTTTTGAGTGCATTAATGTAATTGCAGAATAACTTTAGAGGCTTTATGATGAGCTTATTGATTTTCTGTATCTGGTTTCTCTGACCACCTGACTGGGTTTCTGACCAATTATATTTACATACAGAACGCTGCAGGTGCTTCGTTGAGGTTAGAACGAGCCTTTCCTCTGGAGACATATGTGAAAATAATATTATTTCAATTTGCAGGGGAGCGGAGGAATGGCAAAAATAACAAATAGCCACAGATCAATGTAATGAAGTGCTGTATGGTGAGTCCGAGTTATCCGATGCTTAGGATGTATTGATTGAGAGGGGGCACAAACACTGGATTTCATAAGTTAGTTGCTGCCTGCAGAGTTTGTTTGTGCATATCTGCATGCATTTTTAAACCTCATACGTCTTGAGAAGTTTTAACTTAACTTGCAATCAAACTTCATATATATAAATATATATATTCTATGTATCTCGATTTCTGATTTTAAAATATATAATACTTAATTCCACAACCAGTTTGTTATCTTGAATGTAGCTACTCATTAGAAAGTGAATCAGTGCAACATGCACCAGCATCATTTATTTGATGTGCTCAACCTGCTGCTTTTCTGAAAACCAAGAAACCAAGTTGATGCATCCGACCAGTCTGTGGGTCAGATGCATCAGCCTTTAAAAAGTCGCATTACGAAGCTGAATGTATTCTGCTTTGAAACCATAAAATTCCAGCGTCTCTTTGAAACTGGATCAGAGGATTCATAGTTCCATCTTTCCCAGACTTTAAAGGTTACATGTGTAAGATGGATTGAAACCTGGCCGCAAAAACTGTCCTCCAGGTAAATCATGTCCATCTTATTTACTACCCACTAGTGTCGGTGCTTTATTTGTCCCTTCTGGGTTACAGTTGTATAGTAGCAATGTGATGAGGCTAATTTGAAAGGACGATGACCTGTGGCATCTTTAGATATAAAAAGCTTGTATTGAAAAACAAGGCTTCTTATTGTCACATGATACAGCATTTTACCCAGTAGCTTACCCTGCATCACTAAAATGTTCTGTCAGTCTAGATATAATCACAGTTGTACTTACAATAAATAAAGCTGGCTATAAGGGGCTTGACTTTAGTTGCTAAAGTGTCTTAAAATGGGACAGACTGTCTTCACAAAACAAACATCTTGCAATATGCATAACAGTTTTAATATCACTTTAGAAACTACTTGCTAGTTTGTCTCATCTGAAAAGCCTAATTATGCTGTATTTTAAGGACCTTCTTTTCCTTCTCCTGATGCACTGAGCCAGACTTGACTGAGATGCAAGCAATAACACTGGCTGCAAACTCATTTACCATCCTCCTTCCAGTGTGTCGTGACAAAATAAACCCGGGACCTCATCCAGCCTTGTTAGACACAGTTCCAGTGTCAACACACATCTGCCTTCTTTAAATGGAATGTTCTCTTGTCTTTTCTATTTTGACGACTGGCGGAGAGACCTAGCCCTACATGTTATGTTATAATTATACCCCAGGATAATAGAAGGTCATGGATCACTAATTACGCTCGTATGCACTCTCATCAACTTAAAGAAAAGTATACATCGAAAAAACACTTCAACAATATATCATTATTTTATAGTAGTTGTGCCGGTGTGCTGATGAGTATGGCACTGGGGATTTTATAAAAGGAAAAAATAGAGTTTCTTACATACTATGTTGAAATTGTCTAATCTAAGTCTAAGATTCTGGGGAAAAAAAAACAAAACTACAGCCTGTTCTGCAAAAGTTAAAAAGGCCTTGATTAAGGTTTATTTAAGATGAACCAAAGTTGATCTTAAAATCATATCAAAATGAATATTAAGTAAAATCCTCTTTTGAAGTAGAGCTACAATATGTTGAATCAAAATCGTCATTGGATTGTCAATGTGTGCAATATAGCAATTGTAAGGGATTGCTTAGATGCAATAGTTGAAAAGCTGTAGAAATTGAGGTGCCATGCAATAAAAACTCTGCTTTTCAATAATAGATTCAACAACTAAGATGATTTTTTACCGTCTTTTTGGTCCTCAAATTGCATAGATCATAGTGACTGAGATCACAATGCTTAGGGAGAGTGGCCGGGATGATGGAAGAGAGAGTACAAAGGAAAATGTGGATTAATCGTCACCAAAACCGACAACACGATATGCAGCAATAATATTGCAATGTGGTTTTTCTAAAATTGTGAAGCTCTACGTTGAAGGTTCAATTTAAATTTAAATTTTCTGGTCTGTGATGAGACCGCTTGCATGGCTTTGTGTGCAAGCAGATTTCCTCCTAATCTAATATAAACAAACCTAAATTCAGTATAACTAAAGTGATCATTTCTTTTTTATTGTAAGGCTTCATTTAGAAGACTTAAAGAGATATATATGTTCCACTCGGAACTCTTTCTTTCGGTTTGGTCCATTTCTAAACATATATTCTCTCCATCTTGTGTTTACACTTGCAACTGATGCTCCAATCTCTGAGGCCCAAGCTGTCAAGGACCCAAGATAATTTGACAGGGTCAGCTTGTCCCATCCTATGGAGAACCAAATTATAGTGGCCTCACATTTTATTCCAGGAGAGCTTTTTTTTATTATATTTAGTCAAAAAATAACAGCAGCATCTTTTAGAATTTTTTGTTGATGCATTTCAGGCTGCTCATAGAAAAACGTCTTAAATATTCATGTCACATTTTCATGCAGTTTAAGGGCAAAGCTGTCTGCTGGAACAAACCATGAAAATTGCACTTTATTGAACTACTTTGAGTCATTTTGTGTCCTATAAGATCTACAGCCATGCCTGTTTCAAGATTTTCTGTTCTTGTTTTATATCTACATCAAGCCTGACTGATCGCACCAATATTTCCATCAAAACAGAACATAATCTATGTCAAACACAAATTCTAGCAGGCATATATAATCCCAGTATTGATCTGGCTCCTCAGCTCAGGGCTCTTTGTGTTTTCCTGCATCTTCTTGGTCTGTCTTCTCATATGGATCGATGCAAGGAGACAATGGGGGTCGTCTGTCTTTTAACTGATCGACGTATTTGGGCACTTGGTCAGAGGAAAAGGTGAGCTTTCCACACAAGTCACTGAGATTAAATCCTTTTTGATTAAGGAAAAGCTCTCAATTTCTTAATTTCTTCTGTCTTCGGATTATGATTCTGCCAATGTGCTTTACCTTATCATATTTGCTTTAGGTTTGCTAAGAAATGCATTTGCAGATGCCAATCTTCTCACTCCCTGAACATGTCCTGTCGAGGTGATTAATATACAGTATTGGGATAACACAGAAACTATGAGATGTGATTGGCATATCTAATGAGATCATATCATTATGACAGGGAAGGAGTTTTAAACAGGCTTGTACAGAAAGGTTTGAATGTCCTTAGGGAGCTATTATAACAACTTGGCGCTTCAGAGCTTATCTATGGTCAGTGGAAGAAATAAAGGTCAATCCATAAATCCATACTTAGTGAACATGCATGTGCATTTATTAGTCGTGTTCACAGTATTCAGTCCACAAACACAAATGGGAATTCCACTTGCTATTCACAATGCAGGCTGGACTTTAAAAAGAAAAAAAAACTTTGTGAGCACTGCTGCAGCTGATGTTCACACCTATAGATGTTGCTCCTCTGACCAGTCTGCAGTATTTTTATGCCACTGTTTAGTACGAGCTCACTTCAGTCAGAACCCCAGCTGTGGTAGTCCCAGATGGGGTTGACAAAACTAAACAAGGCTAATGTATGTTTATTTAAAAATCCTTTAGTTTAAGATGATGAAAAGAATAAAAGCAAAATTACTCATTGAGTTGTGTCTAAAGAGGGTCCTCATCAGGGCTGTCGTCTGGTATTAGAGCGTGAGATTAAAATGGGGGAGAAAAGAAAGAAAAAAAAATAAAGAACAAAGGCGAAAAACTATTTTAAATATGTAGAAACATGAAATAAAACTAATCTCGGTGAGATATGTGAGGATCTTTTTAAACACTGTTGCTTAACTGATATATATACTATATTTTAAAATTGCTATCACACATTTATTTCCGATCCCTTGGACAAAGAAAAACATGATGAATGCTGTTATTAAGTTAAAGAAAAGTGGAAAAAAATAACACCTAATATTTCATAACATTGTTTTGTTTGAACCTACAATGAACTCTTAAAGTTTTGTTTTCTTGGTCAAAGTCTTATAATCCTTAAAATGTTGCAAGCTAAATCAAATCCAAACTCGTTTCTTCCTCCTCTTGTAAAAGGTAGAGGATTTCATTTTGTTCTTGTTAATGATTGATTGGTTTTAATGGAGTAAAACCATGCAAAAATAATTGTGAAACAGTAGAGAAACAAAGGCTGGGAGAAAATGATGTCCACTGTTTTTCAAACACCCTCATCAATTCTTTCCCTGCGGGCCTGATAAACCTCTGCTGGAATGATAGCGCTGATGGAAAAGCTGGCAGACAGTTTGGTTTTGGTCTGCTTCATTTACTTTTGAGATGAGACATTTCAATTCCTTTGGAAAAAGAATGCCGGATGAAGTCAAAACACTTTTCTGCTAACTTCAGAGAATCGCCCATCTGCCCACAGACACAGGAAACAAACAATATCTTTCGCAGCCGAACAAAAGATGCACGGCTTATAGTTTTTAATACAGACAGGAGAGGGGATGGAGCAGAGAGGAGATGCTGCAGGAAGATTAAAATGGACAGGATGAGCAGGTTGAGATGAAAAAGAGGCAAGGAAGGAAACTGAGGGCGAAGTGAAGCTTTGATGCAAAATGTGGAAAGGAAGAAGAGCGGGGGCAAAATATAGGAGAAGGCAAATTACAAAACAAGAGCAATATCTGTGTCAGACACTTGAGAGATGAAGAAATAAAAGCAAGACAGACAGACAATTCAAGAAATCACTTTTATTTACTGAGCTTCTCATTTTGTTTTTGTCTCAGCGATTATAGTTTAGAGTTCAGTTCTCATCTCTCTGTTTTAAGCCAATCAACAATGTTGTTAGATCTGCTTGGACTATGAATTTCTTTAAATTAAAAACTACCACTGTTGGACCATTTGTTTGCTGAATATTGGACTATTTGTACGCTGCTGGACGCCAGTATGCTTTTCAGCGTCATCGGCCATTTTGTACCCCAGGATTGTCTGCTACTACAAATCCCAGCGGGCACCGCGGCTGATAGGACAGGGGCGTCGCAGCTCTGATGCCACAGTGGGCTATATAACATACTCTGAGACCTTTCAGCATTGCTTCCAAGTTGGATACTGGACCAGCATCTGTGGCGCAGCACTCTGGAGAAGAAATCCCACGTGGACTTTCATTCATTCTCCCATTGGCCAGAAAACTAAGCAAATTAAGCTTACAAGAATACGAAGGCTTGTAAGTTTCAACTTTAACGATTGAAGACGTGGATTTAACACGTAACCAAAAAACCACGGAGGTTTCAAGGAGAAGAAATTTTCACCCCTGTTTTTTTGTTCCAGTCGACTAATGACGGTCCTGAGTTACCCCCTTTTTTTTTTTTTTCTACCTATCTGCTCCAAGGAAGACTAGACCAAGTAAAGTCCATTTGTTTGTTTTATTTCTATTAAAATTGCTTGGGCAGGATAGAGTAGAATTTTAGGGCGATTTAAAATCGCCACTTATAATCTTATGTGTTCAAAGTGTATTTGCATGCCAAGTGTTATTGAATTTTGATGATCGCTGGACTCTGAAGCTGCCAAGCTTCGCAAGTTGTGTTTTACTGTGTGAACACCTGAGCGCAGGTGCGCTGTAAAGGTGAGTTGCTATAATAACCTTATGGTGAAAATCAACCATTTCTTTGTCTTCAACTTCATGTTCTATTGGTTGCCGCCAAAGGTTTTAGTCTTTGTGTGCGCTGAGCTTGCAGCGTTGGGGGAGGTTTTATGACCCTTGACGCCTGGTGGAGGAAGTTACACTCAAAGCTTCGCTTAGCATAATATTCTTCTTGTGTTTTGCCATAACTGTCATAACTGCTGGTTTGATTTCATCCACACTCAAGGCTGTTTTATTGTGTTTAGTTAGATAATTTTTCCCCTTTTGAGTAGAACTTTGCATGTTTGATTAGGTGAAGATTATTGAATCGGAAGAGCGAGGTGTATCAGGGCTGTTGATTTAATAAATATTCACGTAGATAAAGAGAAAGCGTTTGTGTTTATTTTGTGCAAGAGTGATTTGTCAGTCAAAATAAGGTTAGAGTTTATGATTTTAAATTATAATTCTTGATAAATATTAATTAATAAGTAATCATAATCCCAACACCACTATGACCAGAAGAACTCACTACTTAATTTTACCAAAGCAAAAAGATTCCATACTGGGAAAATAAATCTACTGGTTTGTATTTTTTAGCTGACAACTACAGGGGTTGGACAATGAAACTGAAACACCTTAATTTAGACCACAATAATGTATTAGTATGGTGTAGGGCCTCCTTTTGCGGCCAATACAGCGTCAATTTGTCTTGGGAATGACATATACAAGTCCTGCACAGTGGTCAGAGGGATTTTAAGCTATTCTTCTTGCAGGATAGTGGCCAGGTCACTACGTGATCCTGGTGGAGGAAAATGCTTCTTGACTCGCTCCTCCAAAACACCCCAAAGTGGCTCAATAATATTTAGATCTGGTGACTGTGCAGGCCATGGGAGATGTTCAACTTCACTTTCATGTTCATCAAACCAATCTTTCACCAGTCTTGCTGTGTGCATTGGTGCATTGTCATCCTGATGCACGGCACCACCTTCAGGATACAATGTTTGAACCATTGAATGCACATGGTCCTCAAGAATGGCTCTGTAGTCCTTGGCAGTGACGTGCCCATCTAGCACACGTATTGGGCCAAGGGAATGCCATGATATGGCAGCCCAAACCATCACTGATCCAGCCCCATGCTTCACTCTGGGCATGCAACAGTCTGGGTGGTATGCTTCTTTGGGGCTTCTCCACACCGTAACTCTCCCGGATGTGGGGAAAACAGTAAAGGTGGACTCATCAGAGAACAATACATGTTTCACATTGTCCACAGCCCAAGATTTGCGCTCCTTCTACCATTGAAACCGACGTTTGGCATTGGCATGAGTGACCAAAGGTTATCAGCCAGGCCGTGTATATTGACCCCATGGAGCTCCCAATAGACAGTTCTGGTGGAAACAGGAGAGTTGAGGTGCACATTTAATTCTGCCGTGATTTGGGCAGCCGTGGTTTTATGTTTTTTGGATACAATCCGGGTTAGCACCCGAACATCCCTTTCAGACAGCTTCCTCTTGCGTCCAAAGTTAATCCTGTTGGATGTGGTTCGTCCTTCTTGGTGGTATGCTGACATTACCCTGGATACCGTGGCTCTTGATACATCACAAAGACTTGCTGTCTTGGTCACAGATGCGCCAGCAAGACGTGCACCAACAATTTGTCCTCTTTTGAACTCTGGTATGTCACCCATATTGTTGTGTGCATTTCAATATTTTGAGCAAAACTGTGCTCTTACCCTGCTAATTGAACATTCACACTCTGCTCTTACTGGTGCAATGTGCAATCAATGAAAACTGGCTACCAGGCTGGACCAATTTAGCCATGAAACCTCCCACACTGAATTGACAGGTGTTTCAGTTTCATTGTCCAACCCCTGTACATACCATAATGCAGTAAGTAGCTTCTTACTAGCCTAACAATGGTTTCTAAGTACCGTACATTGTTTGTGGTTGACGCAAAATCAGTTAAGACTCTATAAAGCAAACACAAGAACAAAGGATGTTGTTGAAATCAAAACCTGAAAGGCTATTGATGAATCATCATGTTCAAGAAATGTGGTTGCTGAAGAAACTCCTGTACTCTATTTTGATTGGATTGTGGCTGTGCGGCAAATCCAGAAGACAGTTTTAAGTTTTATTGAAAGAATGTGTTTGCAAGTTGACAACAAAGTCCAAATCTGAACCGCATTAGAGAGAACTTTAAGAAACATTTCAACTGCGTTATTAACAATACAAGAGCAAAAAAACAAATCTAATGGCCTGAAATTCCAAGTAATGCATAAAAAGCTTTTCCCCAAGGCACTGGGTTTTTTATATGTATAAACAAAAACAGATGTAAAAAAAAAAAAAAAAGAACTCAATCAATGCCGGCATAGTTGTGATTTGTAGTAGAAAACAATTGTAGACATGTATGAAATATCCCACTTGGTCTTTTCTCAAAATTGTATATTGGTACAATGAAGATCACACTGTTTCTTATCTCAAAATGCATTTTACTTGGGTCTTAATGTGAAGAAATTGAGTGAAACATCAAGTCCTGTTTTGTCCATGAAGAATGCATATTGTACCCCATTATGCACAGTTTGTATATTAGGATGACAGGTAGTTAATCATTACAAGATAATCTTAGGCTGACTGTTCAATGCTCATTACACAGACTATGACCCACCATGTCAGTTGCTAAATCTTCATCAGTACAGACAAAACATATGCACTGTGTATGAGATTAAGCTATTAAGTCACTGGTTCGACATTTGTTTGAGCATTTATGTAAACTTTCTCTCAGTGGCATATATGTGCAGTGCGTGTGGTGTCTCGGAATGGCAACCCTCATGCCACCGACTTTTCCTGCATGTCCAACAAATCTGTGGCCACCTGGCTTACCTAGACATCACATTACACATATACACTCCTGTATATAGAAAAGTGATGCTCAAGCTTCATTTACTTAAATCTTCCCACACCATTGAAACACCTCTCGGTGGAGGTGGACGCTTTCTCTCTGTCTCCCGCACCCCTCCCATATCTGCCCTGCTTCAGCTCTGTGTCTTGTCTTTTTTGGAGCCTCTTTTTGCACATCTTCCAAATTCTTCCAAAATATGGATTTGGTCAGGTGGTCTCTCAATGCAATTGATCAAATTTTCTCGACGAGAAGACAGGGGTCGGGAGAGTCCACTTGCCCGGACGGGACATTTTTCTCCGGATACACGATGGACTCAAGGCAGAAGTGGAGGATTGTGTGTCTGTCGATAATGTCAGTCGAGGATGTGGAAGATGTGTATATACAGGTCCTTCTCAAAATATTAGCATATTGTGATGAAGTTCATTATTTTCCATAATGTCATGATGAAAATTTAACATTCATATATTTTAGATTCATTGCACACTAACTGAAACATTTCAGGTCTTTTATTGTCTTAATACGAATGATTTTGGCATACAGCTCATGAAAACCCAAAATTCCTATCTCACAAAATTAGCATATCATTAAAAGGGTCTCTAAACGAGCTATGAACCTAATCATCTGAATCAACGAGTTAACTCTAAACACCTGCAAAAGATTCCCGAGGCCTTTAAAACTCCCAGCCTGGTTCATCACTCAAATCCCCAATCATGGGTAAGACTGCCGACCTGACTGCTGTCCAGAAGGGCCACAATTGACACCCTCAAGCAAGAGGGTAAGACACAGAAAGAAATTTCTGAACGAATAGGCTGTTCCCAGAGTGCTGTATCAAGGCACCTCAGTGGGAAGTCTGTGGGAAGGAAAAAGTGTGGCAGAAAACGCTGCACAACGAGAAGAGGTGACCGGACCCTGAGGAAGATTGTGGAGAAGGGCCGATTCCAGACCTTGGGGGACCTGCGGAAGCAGTGGACTGAGTCTGGAGTAGAAACATCCAGAGCCACCGTGCACAGGCGTGTGCAGGAAATGGGCTACAGGTGCCGCATTCCCCAAACCTGGGCTACAGAGAAGCAGCACTGGACTGTTGCTCAGTGGTCCAAAGTACTTTTTTCGGATGAAAGCAAACTCTGCATGTCATTCGAAAATCAAGGTGCCAGAGTCTGGAGGAAGACTGGGGAGAAGGAAATGCCAAAATGCCAGAAGTCCAGTGTCAAGTACCCACAGTCAGTGATGGTCCGGGGTGCCGTGTCAGCTGCTGGTGTTGGTCCACTGTGTTTTATCAAGGGCAGGGTCAATGCAGCTAGCTGTCAGGAGATTTTGGAGCGCTTCATGCTTCCATCTGCTGAAAAGCTTTATGGGGATGAAGATTTCATTTTTTCTGCACAACCTGGCACCTGCTCACAGTGCCAAAACCACTGGTAAATGGTTTACTGACCATGGTATCACTGTGCTCAATTGGCCTGCCAACTCTCCTGACCTGAACCCCATAGAGAATCTGTGGGATATTGTGAAGAGAACGTTGAGAGATTCAAGACCCAACACTCTGGATGAGCTAAAGGCCGCTATCGAAGCATCCTGGGCCTCCATAAGACCTCAGCAGTGCCACA
Source organism: Girardinichthys multiradiatus (assembly GCF_021462225.1). NCBI lineage: Eukaryota > Metazoa > Chordata > Actinopteri > Cyprinodontiformes > Goodeidae > Girardinichthys > Girardinichthys multiradiatus. Next base: position 34,597,771 of record NC_061806.1, on the reverse strand, counting down.
GGCTGATTGCCTCCATGCCACGCCGCATTGAAGCAGTCAGTTCTGCAAAAGGATTCCCGACCAAGTATTGAGTGCATAACTGTACATGATTATTTGAAGGTTGACGTTTTTTGTATTAAAAACACTTTTCTTTTATTGGTCGGATGAAATATGCTAATTTTGTGAGATAGGAATTTGAGGTTTTCATGAGCTGTATGCCAAAACCATCCGTATTAAGACAATAAAAGACCTGAAATATTTCAGTTAGTGTGCAATGAATCTAAAATATATGAATGTTAAATTTTCATCATGGCATTATGGAAAATAATGAACTTTATCACAATATGCTAATATTTTGAGAAGGACCTGTAATTGGATGTTTGATATCAGGATTTCTGCTTTTTTGAGTCAGCGGTTACCTGGCATATCGAGAAATTCGGAGAATGTCAACAGCTATTCTGGCCATTGTAAGGCTGCCTGGCATGTGTGATGGGATCTTCAGAGCGATCAACACTCAGACTGAGATGTTACGTGAGCTGAATCGCAGACTGGATGTGATCCTTACACAGGATCGCAGGCAGGTTGCGGTTCCTGGACTCAGGGGTGAAATGGGATAAATCTTGGAGAAAGTTGTTCGGTCGGATCTGGCAGAAAGACCAGGAATTTGGCTGTTTGGATTCGCCTTTGAGAAGCACCAGCGAGACTCTCAAGGCTGACGGAAAATTAAGAGTCAGCCTAACCCAAATAATTATTGTTTTTCTGAATCTGGCTCCCCTGCACGGCCTTGATGGCTGGCTATCTTCAACCTCTCCTGGAAGTTATGTAAACATGACGTTCTGCTCCCTCTGCCCCCTCCCTTTCCTGAGGACATCTGTGGACCTGCTCAGAACTTTGTGGCCGGTTGATGTACATTCCAACGTACCATCAAGGACAATGGCCTCTGTGACAGTGCTTCATGGACTTACTTGCACACACTCACTTGCACACACACACATGCTCAAGATAAACATATGCAACCCCTCACACCACCTTCACCATTCCCGGCATGATGTTGTTTTGTCAACTTGTTGCTTCTTTGTGCTGAGGTTTTTTGCAATCTCAAACTGTATCCTGCTAAGGATAAAGTGTGAAATATGATTTTTTCCCTCTACTTACCTAATGTGTCCTCTTTTCTCATCTAGCAAGGGCAGCGCCTGTGAGCGGGCAGCAAAGCCTCGGTGACCCGTCCCCCCTTGTCTTGTGTCATGATGTATGTTTGGAGGGGTTGTACTGGAATTCTAATTTCCCCTCAGGGATCAATAAAGTATCTTTGAATTGAATTGAAAGCAAGTAACCGATGGTTGGATGGGAATATCAATCACAATGGGTGCATAAAAAAAACAAAGAATATCTCACTTTGTGAAATATAAAACTGAAGAAATATCTTATTTCTTCTGTTGACAAAGTTATTATGTATCAAATTCTTTTAAAAAACAGAAAAGTTCAAATGACCATGCATTGCCTATGAACCTTTATAAAGAAATTGAAAGAAATAGAATCAATCTGACTAAATAACCATCTGTTGATTCTTTTGGTTTAGAGAAAACGTGGATTGTAAATAGAACATTAGAACACAGCTATTTTCTGATTTCACAAACAGTGTGACACTAGAACAAAGGTGCTCTCACAGAGCTGCATGTTGTGACAAAGGATGAAAGCTTTATTTCACAAAGCAGATATAAAGAGAGCACACAGCTGGAAGAGTGGGGGTAAAGCAGCAGCAAACGGCAACACAAATTACTTCCCAAGTGAGAGTGACTGCACTCCCACTAAAACCACTTGACACATTCTTCTAAAGTCTCAGACTTGTGTGTAATTTTCCAGCGTGTGTTATTCCCTGTAATAAACCTCATAATCTCTTACAGCTCGTCTGACAAACTGAAGAAGCTGATGGTTACAGGCTCTTGTTTTGTTGTCTTCCACACAAAGTAGTGAAAGAAAGTTTGTCCATGTTCAGTGATTATACTCTATTAGCATCACATCACAGCAATATAAGTCACAACAACCCACTGGTCCTGCATTTGGTCTTCCTCACTTAACATCAACCTCTCAAACTTCATAGACAGACTCCTGAGACTCCACTCTAGGCCCAAGTCCCTGTCCTGCATCTCCAGCTTCCCCGTCTGGATAAAGCAAGGATGAGCAAAACAATATCTAATATCCACAACCAAAGTTTAATCATGCAAGTGAGAATGAATATTTTCTCCTATTTTAAAGAACATGTAAATCCACTTAGTTTTGCCTAGTGTGGTGATGTGTCAGTTAGTCATTTTCTATACTGCTTCTTCCATAGTGGATTGCGCGGAAGCTGATTGCCTATCTCCAGCAGGTACTCCGTCTTCCTCCCACAGTCCAAAGACATGCCTGCTAGGTTAATTGGTCTCTCCAAATGTTGAATTCAGCTCAGAGAAAATAGCAGTTGAAATGAATCCTGACCTCCTTTACGCTGCACCTCATACTTATTCAAAAATAGCGTGCCTTCATAGTATATCTCTAAAGGATGTGGATTAAAGAAAGTATGTTCACACCTTAATAGATTTTCATATGCTGTTTTAATAGTTTTTTTCCAGAAACATTTAGCACCAACATTATATAATGATGGTGCTAAATGTTAGTGCCACTGTTGCCCTGCAGCAAGAAGGTCCTGGGTTCGACTCCCGACCGGGGGTCTTTCTGCATGGAGTTTGCATGTTCTCCCTGTGCATGCATGGGTTCTCACCAGGTGCTCCTGCTTCCTCCTACTGTCCAAAAACATGACTGTTAGGTTAATTGGTCTCTCTAAATTGCCCTTAGGTGTGAGTGAGTGTGTGTATGGTTGTTTGTCCTGTATGTCTCTGTGTTTCTCTGCGATAAATTGGTGACCTGTCCAAGGTGCACCCTGCCTCTCGCCTGTAGTCAAGTCAAGTTTATTTATATAGCGCTTTTCAGCAACAAGGCACTCAAGATGCTGTACATATGGAAAAACATTACAATGATACAGAAAATCAAACAACAGAGGTAATTAAAAAAAATAAAATAAAATAAAGAGAATAGAATGATGGATAAGAAAATGAAAGGAAAATTGGACTGAAACGTAATATTTAGATGGCCCAGTCAAAGGCCACTCTAAACAAATAAGTTTTTAATCTTGATTTAAAGCAATTTAGGGTTTCGGCACTTTTACAGTTTTCTGGGAGTTTATTCCAGATTAGTGGAGCATAAGAACTAAAAGCTGCTTCTCCATGTTTGGTTCTGGTTCTGAGTATGCAGAGTAGATTTGAGCCAGAAGACCTGAGGTCTGGGTGGTTGATACACTGACAACAAGTCTTCTAATTTCCCCTCGGGGATCAATAAAGTATCTTTGAATTGAATTGAATGTATTTTGGTGCTAAGCCATTCAGTGGTTTATAGACTAACAGAAGTATTTTAAACTCTATTCTCTGAGCTACAGGGAGCCAGTGTAAGGACTTTAGAACCGGGTTGATGTGCTCCACTTTCTTAGTTCTAGTGAGGACACGGGCAGCAGCGTTCTGGATCAACTGCAGCTGTCTGATCGACTTTTTAGGCAGACCTGTGAAGACACTGTTGCAGTAATCAATTCTACTAAAGATGAACACATGAATTAGTTTTTCAAGGTCCTGCTGAGACATTAGTCCTTTAATCCTGGAGATGTTCTTTAGGTGATAGAAGGCTGACCTTGATACTGTCTTTATGTGGCTCTGAAGGTTCAGGTCTGAGTCCATCACTACACCCAGGGTTTGAGCCAGATTGGTGGTTTCTAGCTGTTAAATGCTCTTCCTTTGGTCCAAAGATTATTACTTTTGTTTTGATTCAGCTGAAGAAAATGTTGGCCCATCCATGCACTGATTTCTTCTAAGCATTTACCCAGCGCTTGAATGGGTTCATAGTCACCTGGTGACATCATAATATATAGTTGTGTGTCGTCTGCATAGTTATGATAACTTTTGTTGTTGTTTATTAAAATCTGAGTTAGGGGGAGCATGTAGATATTGAATAGAAGGGGCCCTAAGATGGACCCTTGGGGAACGCCACATGTGATTTTTGTGGTCTCCGATGTAAAGTTACTGTGGTGAGCAGGAAACCTGACTGGAAGACATCGAAGTGGCTGGTTATTGTTAGGAAGTTGTTTAACTGTTGAAACACAGCTTTTTCAATTATCTTACTGATGAAGGGGAGGTTTGAGATAGGCCTGTAGTTCTGTAGTAGCAGCTTGTCCAAGTTGCTCTTTTTCAATAGGTTTGATAATTGCTGTTTTCAGGGCCTGGGGGAAAACACCGGACAAAAGGGACGTGTTTATTATTTGTGTTAAATCCGATGTTATTACTGGCAAAGCTTTTTTAAGGAAAGCTGTGGGTAAAAGATCGAGACAGCCGGAAGAAGAGCTTAGTTGCTGCACGATTTCTTCAAATGTTTGGTAGTTTATTTGGTGAAATTGGGAAATTTTGTCAAAATCAGTTCTAGTTGGAGACAACTTTGGTACTGGAGTTGATGTGGATGTGCTGACTGCCCCTCTGATCTTTTGGGGTTTTTCAGTAAAGAATTTAGCAAATTCATTGCAGGTCCTGGTAGAGTGGAGTTCACATGCTACAGTTACAGGAGGGTTTGTTAACCTGTCGACCGTGGCAAATAATGCACGAGCAATGTTTATGTTTTTGCTGATGATCTCAGAAAAGAAAGATTCTCTTGCATTTTCAGTTGTAGGTTATATCTGTATACTCTCTCTTTATAGATAATATAGTGAACCTGGAGTCCAGTCTTTCGCCACCTGCGTTCAGCTTTTCGACACTCCTTTTTTTCACTTCTGACTGGTGGAGCACTTCTCCACAGAGACATTTTCTTCCCAGAAATGACTTTCACTTTTCACAAATTCTGCTGATAAGAGTGTCACATAGATCTACAGGTCCTTCTCAAAATATTAACATATTGTGATAAAGTTCATTATTTTCCATAATGTCATGATGAAAATGTAACATTCATATATTTTAGATTCATTGCACACTAACTGAAATATTTCAGGTCTTTTATTGTCTTAATACGGATGATTTTGGCATACAGCTCATGAAAACCCAAAATTCCTATCTCACAAAATTAGCATATCATTAAAAGGGTCTCTAAACGAGCTATGAACCTAATCATCTGAATCAATGAGTTAACTCTAATCACCTGCAAAAGATTCCTGAGGCCTTTAAAACTCCCAGCCTGGTTCATCACTCAAAACCCCAATCATGGGTAAGACTGCCGACCTGACTGCTGTCCAGAAGGCCACTATTGACACCCTCAAGCAAGAGGGTAAGACACAGAAAGAAATTTCTGAACGACTTTATGGAAAATAATGAACTTTATCACAATATGCTAATATTTTGAGAAGGACCTGTATTGCACTTCTGTCTTCAGGATTGTCCATGTGAATGTTGAAGTCTCCCACAATAATTAAACAGTCATAATCAACACATGTCGCAGATAAAAGCTAATCAAAGTCACTGAAAAAGTTTGTTTTGGACTTAGGAGGCCTGTAAATATTCAAGAACATGGTTCGGACTGGGCTCTCTACCTGGAGAGCCAAATATTCAAAAGAGTCAAATTTGCCCAGAAATACTTTTTTACACTCTAATAAATCTTTAAACAAAGTGGCCACCCCTCCACCTTTTCTTTGCTGTCTGCTCTCACAAAGAATATTGTAGTTTGGAGGCGTCGCCTCTATCAGAATGGGGGCTTCATTAAATTCATGTAACCATGTTTCTGTTAAAAACATAACTTCAAGATCGTGGTCAGTAATGAAGTCATTGATTGAAAATGATTTTCCTGACAGAGATCTAATGTTCAGTAAAGCCAGTTTACATGACTTAGTTGCTGATATTAACTCTGTGTCTGGTTGTACCTGACAGTTTATGGCTTTTTTTGATTGTTTATTACTGTCTCTTATCCTTTTGGCTTTGTTATTTCTGTCACGTATAAGCACAGAGATTTTACAAGTATCTCCTATTAGGGGCCCAAGTTTTTCCTGGACATGCTCATTTCTGACAGAGTTACCACTGGGGCCCAGACTGTATCACAGAGAAGTGATTTGAAGGTCCTGATTAGGAGGAGATAGACTGCTAGAGATAGGCACCAGCCCCCTGTGACCCACTATGGAATAAGTGGTATATAAGATGAATTAATGAATGAATTATATAATGTTAATGGGATTCACAAGCTTGAGACAGAAAAGTGTGTTTTCCTTGTTTGGTTTCAAGACATTGTAGGACCTTTTTTCAAGTTTTAGTGTCAAAATCTTCCTTATGAGGTAAACATGTCATGACTCTACAGAGATATTGAGTGGTGTAAAACCACACAATGCGTTTCGGTCTTATTAAATGATGTCTTGATGTCTTGTTGAATCAAACCAGGTATAGAAACCTAGGACAGCCTGACCTCAGTGTGACTGATTGAAGGATAAGTATAGAACAGCCTCTACAGGCCAGAGTTATGGCTCTGAGTTTTGCTTGACTGTCTGTTAGCTGAAGTGAGTTTAGCTTCGCAAAATTCTGCTGATAGGTAAAAGATTTCCTCTAGGGAGAAGAAAGACATGGAGGGAAGGATGGTGAAGTAAGAATAGAAAAAGCTGAAGAGGACGGCTTACATAACATCAGTTTGAGACAGAAAATGCAGACTAAAAAACTGAAGTCTTAGAAGGGAGGTGGTAGATGCAATGAGAGATAAAACGGAAAGAAGAGTCTTGTCTGCTAGCATGAAGTGTAAGCATTAGGTAAAACTGGAGCCAATTATGCTTTGGTTTTATAATCAGTGCAAAGTCAAATTAAAGAATAGGTACGGCCTCTAGATAGGGAGTGCATTTATTGTTCAAAATGTTTAAAATAAAGTCAAACTACTATCATATCTCTCGAATGTGGGAGTTTATGCAAACTGGACTTCAAGGAATTGCATGTATTTAAATGTGTAAGCTACAGCACCTAAGTTTTAAAATCACAATTTGTGTTGGGTTGTTTCAACAATTATTACCTTCTATTAGAAATGTTACAGAGACCATAATGAATGTGTAATCATTGTTCTGTTTATTTTTTTTTGGTGGAAATTTTTGATCACTAACCAATACTGAATAGGGGTTTATATACATCTCAAACCAATGAAATTCTAAATTTATAAGCACCAGTCTTTTTATTACATCTGCCCTTTTTATGTCAACTTACCAATTTGATGTTCATATTGAAACCCTTCGTGTTTTCATTCCAACATTAATAAAGTCTCTGTCAGTTAATCATGAACGGGTAATATTTTTTTTGCATTGTATAGAGCAAAACAGAACCCAAAGGGGAAAAAAAACCCTTTTTATAATTCACTCACATGCAGTGGCATTATGAGGATTCTTTTACTCACAATATTTCTCCATCACCTTCACACAGCCTCTCACCTCTGTGTATTTAATAACCTCTCCTAATCCCATATTGAGAATATTCCTCCATTTTAATATTCCACCTGTAAAGAGCTGCTTCAGGTTTCTGAACTAGAATTCTGCCTTGAGGTTATGACCAGTCAATGTCTTAAAAGCAGGTATAAAACTCTTTTAGCATCTTCACTTTGATGAAACAGAGATTAGTTTTTCAGCTGACATCTAGTCAGGGCCAGACTTCTGCACTGATAAAACAGTGCCAGTCATGCTATTCTGTAAACCTTTACAGCATAGCCATGTTTGCATTAGATGCTCACATGCATAGAAAAGGCCCTCCACGGCCTTCACATTTGAAGCATGTATTGCAAAATATAAAAAAATAATTGTACCTAGTCAGACTATCTGATGGAAAAGAGGAGGCAATCTATTGCTGTAACTCTTAGTTATCTAACTTTCATTTAATTTTTTTTGTCAATACTTCGTTTGCACTTGCTTCAGGTCATTTGATATCAGGTTTCGTTGTCCGATGAGCTAACCCCTCCCTCCTACTTCCCTATGTCTAAAGGGATTGCTCAATCCAGCTCTCCATCCAACGGGTCCGGACTTCCCTTAACCTGAAAGATCTTACTAAGCAGGTTTACTGAAAGTTCTCTTTAAGCTGGTGTCGGGAAATGACTCGCCTAGCCCCTGACAGCCTTCATCCAAAAGTCTCACCCTTCTTCAACTGGAGGCCTGGACGACTGAGTAGCCTATCGCAGTCATCCACACCCTCGACAGTCACTTTTGTTTACGGCTGCTCATTCCCTAATTTTACAACTGGCTCTTGGTATATGGGCTAGGTTAATTTTAGTAGCTCAGCACGAGCCCCAAGGGTGCTGTTTTAACAAACTTGACTAAGGCAAAGGAAAAGGAAAAGGGTGGCTTGTCCTCTTCAGGTTGGAGTGGAGTTCCTGCCTCAAGTGGAGGAGTTTAAGTATCTCGGGGTCTTGTTCACAAGTGAGGGAAGAATGGAGCGGGAGATCGACAGACGGATCGGTGCGGCTGCCACAGTAATGGGGGCGCTGTGCTGGTCCGTTGTGGTGAAGAGAGAGCTGAGCCGAAAAGCAAAGCTCTCAATTTACTGGTCGGTCTACGTTCCTACCCTCACTTATGGCCATGAACTCCGTAGGGTGGCCGGGCACTCCCTTAGAGATAGGGTGAGGAGCTCGGCCATCCGGGAGGGGCTTGGAGTAGAGCCGCTGCTCCTCCACATCGAGAGGAGCCAGTTGAGGTGGCTCGGGCATCTATACCGGATGCCTCCTGGACGCCTTCCTTGGGAGGTGTTCCAGGCACGTCCAACCGGGAGGAGGCCCAGGGGACGGCCCAGGACACGCTGGAGGGACTATGTCTCTCGGCTGGCCTGGGAACGCCTTGGGCTCCCCCTGGAGGAACTGGAGGAGGTGTCTGGAGAGAGGGACGTCTGGGCGTCTCTGTTGAGTCCGCTACCCCCGCGACCAGGTCCCGGTCAGGGATAAAGCGGAAGACGACGACGACGACTAAGGCAACCTATAAAAACCTCCTAAAATATCTTAGAACCAGGCAACAAGACTTTTTACCACCAATGAAAATCCAAAAATACAGTGACTCAAATAATTGAATGTCCACGATTTAACTAGAATTTTATATGCTTTCTTTAATTAGTAATGCTTTTGCAGGGGTCAGTAACAGCTTAAATTCGGCAACACAAAATAATTTCAATAATAGAAATGAATCAATCAACTCAACCTGTCTTTCCCTGATGCTGAATCTAATGAGTTTGGAGAAGCTTTGAAGACGGAGGCTCATCCATGCACCTGATGGAGATGTTTCTTCTGGTAACAACGAGTGGTTTCTTGAAGGGAATACGACTTAATCTTCAGTTTTCTTCCTTTAGGTGGCAGGTGCTCCAGGCTTCGATGGTTAAACAGGACCTTTGTTGCTATATGTCTCCGAAGACAGTAGTTTCCAGATGCTGAAGAGTTGAAGGAAACCCGGAGACATAAATGAGGTTGATTCAGGACTTCCAGAGGCCTGAAACTTAGAGCAATCAGCTGTTCACCGATCAAGTTCACTTCTGTTGTCTGGATAAAAAGGCTTTAGATTAAATCAGATTCTTAATCTTGAGGCACAGTCCTTTCTGGGCACACGGGTTGATCCTCTTTTTAATGCAGTCGATCAGTTGGGCTGTGTCTCTGTTCCTGTTCCATCTAAGCTTCTTTTCTCCGTCTGATCTTGTTCGCTGGTCTTCTGCTAGGAAACAACCCGTTCCCTCCTTCAGCATTGCTTTTATGGTGCTTGATGCTTTCACCAGTCAGCCTCTTATTAGGCTTCTCTGTTATTGCGCAACCTATTCAGCTCAGCCTCTTGGTTATTGCTCAATACTTTAGCCATGGTCATTGTGACCTACTGATGCTGTTTCTCGGCCTTGGAGATGCTGATAATAGCCACGCAGCTGGCTGTAGTCGCATCCTCCCTTCCTCCCATTTAGACTTCAAAAGGTTCGCTGTCAGCATGCAGCTGGCTCTCGTCACTCCTTGTCATCCTACAGTTCTTTCCCTAATCTGCTCAGTTTTAAACTTTACGCAGTATTACACATTTCATTCTTCAGCTTTCAGCATTTACTTTAAAACACAGATACAAAACCATCACTTCATTCTTTTTATTCATGCTTCACAAATGATTAACGTAATATCTCTTTCATATATAGCTGATTGAGAATGTTAAACCTTAATGTTTTTTACTCTAATTCTCAGTTCTTACCCATATTTCAATCATACATCTTTTAACTTGTTAATTAAAGGTTACTAATTTCATTTAATACATGTGAAAGAATGTAAAATCATCATACATCATTGGATACTTGTTGTTTATACTTCTGCAAAAGATAAGACAGATAACATGTGGCAGATAATATGTGTCTCCACACAGACCTCTCCAGTCTCTCAGCTCCAGAATATGAGAACATGCTTGTTTCACTCCCTACTGCTTCAACTGTGTGTTTTAATAATTATTGCATGGATTACACATAAGGATATTTATTGTAACTTTTATGGAGTTAACTCTGAGCAGTTACTAAATGTTGCATGGATTACATGGAAAGATCTCACCTTATTTTGACACAGGTCAGGTCATTAGAATAGCATGTCTTCGTAGTATATCTGTTCTGGGTCAAATGAGGTTGTTTGTCATATCTGTAAAACTCAAGCTGTTTAACAAAGTCTCAATAGCTTTCAGTCTTTGAAGCATACACAACCTGTGAATGTTCATTTAGCAGAAAACCTCTGCAGCCATGCAAACATCGCAATTAGATTTCACAGTCTTTCAAATGCGTTCACGCCTCCACTGCCGAGCCTCAACACCGGGAACGTGAAATCACAATGCAGCGACGGCGGCGTCTGAGAACTTGGCTGTCTTTTCCAACCAAGTCTATTTTCATCCCCTCCTCCGAGTCGCTCCCCGCTAGATGAGCGAGGCGTTCAGGTGCCTCATAGCTGTGGGGATATATAGCGGCTCACCATTGCACCGACCTCCTCCTGTTCTCTCTTTTTCTCCTCACTTACAGCTCAGCCCACGCTGGTGGAAATGAAGCTCAAACTGAAAGGCGGCAATGGAAGGAAAGAGAGAGAACGAGCAATGAGGGAGATAAATATTGAGTGGCTGAGGGGGTGGACGAGTTAGCAAATATGAGGTACAGAAATATAAAGTGGAGTGCATGAGAAGAGGAAATCAAAATGATGCTTTTACATTTCATTAAACGTGCTCTAAATGTTCTACCACTTCTCTTCTGTTATATAATTTGCTTAGTGCTTGTGTAATGTAGGTTGATTTATACCATCATGTAAATACAGTATAAACAGACAAGATTAACACAATAAAAGTAAATCTAAGGAGGAAATTCACACTCTTGAAGCAAAATAGATTTTTGTATTTACTGCCACCCTTCTTAGTCAACTGAGTGTGGAGAAAGTCCTCAGGTCATCTTCAGATCACGTTTGTCTCCATTCTGAAGTTTGCCCAACACATTTTACTCCAGACAAGTCTTCTGGTTCACATGCGAAGGCTTGTTTAAGTGAACCAAATGAGGTGTCCAGTCAGGCAATGTAAGAAATGCTGAGGATTTCATATTCAAATGCATGGCCTTTCAAATTGTAAAGTTTAAAGTTAACCGCTGGTGCATGTGATTTTGTTCATTTTAGATTCAAAGTGATTAACCAAGGCTTAAATTAAGTTTGACGATGCTGCATCTTACTAAAATATAATTACACTTTCTGGAAGACTTGATGCTCTGCTTGGCTGCCAGTTGCCCCAAAGGTCCTGCAGGTCTTTCCAAAGAGGAATGTGTGCAACTCTGATTGAATAGCAATGCAAACTGTGTGTTTTCCACCATAAAAATCCTATTTCACAGGTGGGGCCAATCACACTCAGATGCAAATAAGACCCTTACTGAAAGCATGAAGAGATTAATAATAATAATAATTCATAGTCGCTCAAGAACTTTAGAGATTTTCAGAAAAATACTTGGCTATGTTGGTCTTTACTTTCTTTTCGATTTTGTTTTGCATGTTCTGTTTGTTTGTACCTTACAGTGGTGCATTCTGTGCTGAAACCATGCTCTCAACATGCCCAGGGTATAGCATAGCTGCTACGAATGTTATTGCCCCCGTTTACATAAATTTATCAATGTGCAGAGTTGGCCAGAGACCTCAACATACCATAGACAGATGTTCATTACTGCCACAAAATAGCAAAGAAAGAAATAGCAGGTTGTTTTATTACAGAATGACATTTTAACCCAACGTGCATTGTTTTGCTTAAATAGTCCCTGACAAGGGATTAAAATGCTCTGCGAATTTAGCTTTTCTTCTCCATGTATCAATAAGAGCTTAGTTGGTACATGCAGACATCATCAGCATACTAAATGCCTCCAGACAACTCCAAGCCAGCGCACAGTTCTCATCAAACACAACATTTGGTGAGCGGATGGGCATTTGTGCTCAACCTTGTTTCTCCAGTGCGGTCTGCTGAGTCCCAGACTTTTGATTGCAGCATCAAGCCACATAATCTACTAAAGTGTATAATGAAAACAAAGTGAAAGGAATTCAAATACGGCTCAGAGATATTGGTGCAAATAGACATAGAAAGAACAGTTTTATGAAACAGGGAGAGAAGAAAATATTCAAACAGTAGGTTAATTAAAAGCATGGGATTAGAAGCGCTCAGTTATGTAAGACTATAGGGCTCAGTTTATAAACTAAAGTTAGTTTTTAACCATTACTTTCTTTACTATTGATGGAAAATGGTGTTTACCAAGACAGGAATAATATGATTATAAAGAGCATAATGTTGGACGGGTTAATGCCTTTGCCACAGATCACATTAATTTGACAAACAAAGTACATTTTCTTTGATATGTAAGGTTTTTTAGAAACCAATCCACCATCTCCAAAAACATACCAACATTTGGTTTTGTTCAGCTTGAAATACTCATGTAACTGTTGAAGCTCATCATCTGAAGACATTTATGTTTGTAATCATGTACATAACTTCTACGAAAATAAAACTTTCCAATTACGCTGGCAGGTATGTTCATCAACAATAGCAAAAATTTGCTAGCACAGCTGTGATGACATTTTGAGGGTTTTTTAAATTTTTGAGTTCTTTTAGCATCTTGCGGTCTGTGCTTAGGGTGAATTTGGTGGTTGGCCAGACCTGGCCACATTGATGGTTGTTTTGAATGTCTTCCACTTGTAGACTATTTTTCCTATAGTAGAATAATTTATTTAAAAATCTTTTTTTTTTAAATCCTTACCAGACTCATAAGCTGCTACAATGTTGTTTCTAAAGACAAAGAAAACAGCTCTTTCAGTCTCACTATTCTGTCCACTTTCACTTCCACAGTCAGGAGATCAACAAACTAAATATCTGGGCTTTAAACAGGGTAAATCTCTTTAAGAATTATGCTTAATAATGTTCCAACTTAGACACCTTCAATAAAATCCATATAGTCAGATATGTCAGAAAAACGTCGTAGGTCATTTATGTTTAGCATCAAATTTCATTTATTGATGATAAAATGCTACATTATTTTTGATGCTGTCTGAAAAACTGTTTAGTAAGACGGTCATAATGCCATTTTTACTGTTCCAAACCATCTAGATAAAGTAATGAAACGGTGACAAAGCATGAGGAACGGATAGACTTGTAACAGCAAGAACCATTATTCTTTCACACTGACCTTGTCAATATAGCTTCAATGGTGGAATGTTACATTTGTGTTAGAAGACAAATAAAATGGAAAAATAATCCTACCTCTGTCTGGCAGACCTTTAGTTTATAAAAGAAATGATTTCTTTCAACCTAGGGGAACGAGCAGTAAAAATAAAACAAAGCTCCAAATCTTTGACACCTTTGTTTTACGGAAGTAATTTTGTGCTCCGTGCCTATGAAATCCTGATTTGTAGTCCCTTTAAAAATTGATTTGAAGGTCAGATGGATGTGTCGGCGGTGAGAAAGGCAGGCTCAGTAAACAACTGGGACTCAGACCCAGAGACAGAGACACACAGACGAGGGTAAATGGCTTCATTTACTGCCACTGCACTCAGATATAGGCCGCTTCACTTTACTGCCACTGACAGTGTGCACAAGTGTTTTTCATGCTCACCTCTTGTCACAGCCTGTCTCCTATCTGGACGAGTTTCACCTTTTTCACTTTAATTAGAGGACAAAAAAGAGGGGAAGAAGTTTGCTGCTTCACCTCACTCGACCTAAAATTCTTTGGCCTTCAAACTAAGTAATAACTTGGACATGAACGATGGGTGATAAGCTAATTAAATGTCTTATCTTGTCTTTAAAGATGCTCAGTCACTGATAAAATTCCTGATAAGCTTCAACCGACAGCAACTTACAAAATGAAATGCCATGTTTGATGTTGTGTGTAGGTCAAGGTTTTTTGTTATAGTTTGTCATAAATGCTCTTTTCTGTTTTTTTTTTCCTCTGCAGGGCTGGGTTCGAACAAGATATAGAGGGAGACCACTCTTTTTACCCCGACAACTGTCACAGTAAGATAAATCTGGTCTTTTAAAGCCATAGTAACAATTTTAGGATTTCTAATATGAGCTGTAGAGGTGTAAAGGTTACGGATTGTTAAAATACAGCCTGGGGTGTGTTTCAATTGACATTACAATCCAAGTTATAGAGTTCATCCCATTTTAAGACATAAAATCAGGACCTACTCAGAATTTGGCCTTGGAGGCAGCAGCCCAAGAAAAGGAATAGGATCACGATAGGATCATGATACCAGTTATTTCTCCAAGGAGGAGCTGGAGAAATAACTGGTATCAGGGTATCATGATACCAGTTATTCCTCCAGCTCCTCCTTGGGGGCCCCATGATCTTCCAGTGCCTGAGGGCTTAACCACTGTCCCCAGTATGGTCAGAGACTGGCCAAGTTTCTCTCAGTTAAAAGACCCAGTACAGGTCCTTCTCAAAATATTAACATATTGTGATAAAGTTCATTATTTTCCATAATGTCATGGTGAAAATTTAACATTCATATATTTTAGATTCATTGCACACTAACTGAAATATTTCAGGTCTTTTATTGTCTTAATACGGATGATTTTGGCATACAGCTCATGAAAACCCAAAATTCCTATCTCACAAAATTAGCATATCATTAAAAGGGTCTCTAAACGAGCTATGAACCTAATCATCTGAATCAACGAGTTAACTCTAAACACCTGCAAAAGATTCCTGAGGCCTTTAAAACTCCCAGCCTGGTTCATCACTCAAAACCCCAATCATGGGTAAGACTGCCGACCTGACTGCTGTCCAGAAGGCCACTATTGACACCCTCAAGCAAGAGGGTAAGACACAGAAAGACATTTCTGAACGATTAGGCTGTTCCCAGAGTGCTGTATTAAGGCACCTCAGTGGGAAGTCTGTGGGAAGGAAAAAGTGTGGCAGAAAACGCTGCACAACGAGAAGAGGTGACCGGACCCTGAGGAAGATTGTGGAGAAAGGCCGATTCCAGACCTTGGGGGACCTGCGCAAGCAGTGGACTGAGTCTGGAGTAGAAACATCCAGAGCCACCGTGCACAGGCGTGTGCAGGAAATGGGCTACAGGTGCCGCATTCCCCAGGTCAAGCCACTTTTGAAACAGAAACAGCGGCAGAAGCGCCTGACCTGGGCTACAGAGAAGCAGCACTGACTGGACTGTTGCTCAGTGGTCCAAAGTACTTTTTTCGGATGAAAGCAAATTCTGCATGTCATTCGGAAATCAAGGTGCCAGAGTCTGGAGGAAGACTGGGGAGAAGGAAATGCCAAAATGCCAGAAGTCCAGTGTCAAGTACCCACAGTCAGTGATGGTCTGGGGTGCCGTGTCAGCTGCTGGTGTTGGTCCACTGTGTTTTATCAAGGGCAGGGTCAATGCAGCTAGCTATCAGGAGATTTTGGAGCACTTCATGCTTCCATTTGCTGAAAAGCTTTATGGAGATGAAGATTTCATTTTTCAGCACGACCCGGCACCTGCTCACAGTGCCAAAACCACTGGTAAATGGTTTACTGACCATGGTATCACTGTGCTCAATTGGCCTGCCAACTCTCCTGACCTGAACCCCATAGAGAATCTGTGGAATATTGTGAAGAGAACGTTGAGAGACTCAAGACCCAACACTCTGGATGAGCTAAAGGCCGCTATCAAAGCATCCTGGGCCTCCATAAGACCTCAGCAGTGCCACAGGCTGATTGCCTCCATGCCACGCCGCATTGAAGCAGTCATTTCTGCAAAAGGATTCCCGACCAAGTATTGAGTGCATAACTGTACATGATTATTTGAAGGTTGACGTTTTTTGTATTAAAAACACTTTTCTTTTATTGGTCGGATGAAATATGCTAATTTTGTGAGATAGGAATTTTGGGTTTTCATGAGCTGTATGCCAAAATCATCCGTATTAAGACAATAAAAGACCTGAAATATTTCAGTTAGTGTGGAATGAATCTAAAATATATGAATGTTAAATTTTCATCATGACATTATGGAAAATAATAAACTTTATCACAATATGCTAATATTTTGAGAAGGACCTGTATATTCAAGTCTCTCATTATGTAAAGGCCAAAATCTCTTCTTTACTCTAAAAGTAAAACGTTTTACAAGTCCCCCACTATTTGTAGCATTATTTTTTTTGTGTGTAATGACATCCAACCTCTCTGTTGTATAAAGGGTTGACCATATCTTATTTTAAAGCGGGGTTCTTTGACTATTTGGCTTTCTTTTAACTTGTCTGTAATGGCTGAGTTTCATTCCTTGGTTTTAGTCTCCAACGTTATGTCTGGTGGTTTTTAACTGATGCTTAAATTTCCATTCACCAACCACTTGCTCCGTAAGTCACCTAATTATTAAATCAAGTCCACCCTCATCATAAATCTAGCTGTTCTGTGAAGGTCTCAAAGGTTTGTTTGAGAACATTAGTGAACACATTGAACACAGAGCAAGGGACACATCAGACAGGTCAGTGGAAAAAAAAGTAAAATTGTGGAAAAGGTTAAAGCAGGGTTAATTTATTTAACAATATCCAAAGCTTTAAACATCTCACAGACAGTTCAAATTATCGTCTAAAAAACAGAAAAAGTACACCACAACTAAAACCTAGAGATAATAAACACTGCACATGTTAAAGAAACAACCCATTGTGAAACATTGTGGTGGTTGCATCATGCTGTGGGGATGTCTGTTTGACAGTAAAAGAGACACAGGTCAGAGATGAAAAACTGTTAAGACTTCAGACTGGATCAGGCTCACATTCTAGCAGGACGATTGCCACAACACATAGCAATAATGTAATATGTTTATCACAAAGCATTTTAATGTGTTAGAATGACTCAACTAAAGCTCCGACCTACATTTAGAATCTGTGGCAAGACTTGACGTTCACCAGACACTCAGACACTGCAAAGTGAGTAAAAACATACTCCACAGGTCCTGAGGCTGCAATTGCCTCAGGACCTGTGGGGTTCTAGAAAGACTTGGGTGTTTTTAGTCTTAAGAATTTGGAAAACATTTTCTTCTCTTTGCAGTTAACAGTTATGTACTACTTTGTGTTAGTCTAGCACATTAATTGCCCATAAAATGCATGGAAGTTTGCCATTGTAACATATGACAATATGTGAAAAAGATATGTGAATACTTTTGCAAAGCTCTGTTTTATAGAGCATTTGTATATTTATTTTTCCCTACATTGCATACAAATATTTTACATGAATGAGTACAAAAGAAAAGTAGATTGGGATAGCCACATGTGATTTGACCCAGAGCTTTTACAGCAAAATGTAATTTAACTGTTGTTCTGTTATTCTTTGTACAGCTGATGGGCTGGCGACAACACGAAACCAGGAGTCAGCAGCCGACTCTGCCTATGGTAAAGTAAAACATATCTTTTTCTTCTTTGGTTTAATTCTTTTTACCCAATTTCATTTCAGTTAGCTTATACTATTATTCAGAACTTTTGAGGGATCTTCTTTGGTAAGGCGATCAAATTAAGACTTATGGTAATAGTAGGTAGTAGGTTTGTAATGGACTATGTTTGCTAAAGTAGGGTTTCTGAAGGTTTTTGAAGAAATTACAAGATCTAAACACAACATTGCTTGTTTGTGGTGTAACCTCAAGGTCACTATTTCCATAGAGCAGAACTGCACTTTCAGCTTCAAACTTTCATAGGTTTGTCATGATTCAGTAGAGTTTTATGCACTGTAAAGTGCTTTGTTAAATCTGGATCAGGTTAAGTAACACTATTCACGCTATGCTTTCACCCCAACATTTCCCACATTCATCATATGTATTACCTCTTCAGGAGGAAAAACAGACCCAGTAGGAAGAGGCCAAGGCACTCCCTTGTCTCAGTTGGACTTCTTTACTAACGAGTTTAGACTCAACCGGAAGAAATCCTGTTTTGTCGCTTGGTTGGCTCAGGTTAATGTACAGTAACTCATTGCTCAGTTTGACATCATTACTTTTCACCATTTTACAGTTCAGCAGATCAAAGACTAGCCTCTCTTAGCTACCTGCTCTGTATTCATTGCTGCAGTTCAGCTGCTACCTGACTGTCAAGAGTCCTTCTCGTAAACCAGCAGAATCATTGTCATTCACCGAGCAGCAGCCGAACCCACACAGTGAATCCTATTATGGCTGTATACAGTGCATTCCTGTGATTACACCCAGAGAGAGGACTGCTAGAAAGACATTTCTGCTTTGTGGTCTACTTGACTTGAGCTGAGTTCATTTTTCAGTAACACTTGAGCCCAAGAGGCTGCATAGTGTCAGCAGTTACAACTGCACTGATGAAGAGAATGAAGGTGAGGGAGAGCAAGGTCATCAGACTGTGATCACAATAAATCAGGGAAATGAAAGCGGTCAATGATTAGTCTTTCTTTTTCACCATGTACTGAAAACATTTTGAACTGCAGACCTCTTTCAGGTCTGATTGATGTTCTCTATCAATCGCTTCACATTCAATCACCGCCTCAATCTGACATTGTCCTTTCCATGTATGAAGTTTTTTTTAGAAGTGAGCATGCCTAAGTCAGTCAGAAGCAGCATCTCCTGAGCTAAATTCACTGTAGGCCTTGAATACGAAGACTAGACCTGTAGCCATCGGAGCGTAGACAGGGCCTTGCTTTGTATTCTGCCACTTAACTTAATTGCTTTCACATGGCATTACAATTAGGCTCTGTTAGTTGACAAGAATGAAAATCATACTTTTAGTAAAGGAATACAGAAGCCAGAAAGCAGTCAGATTCAGTTGATAGGTAGCTTCTTTGATTGTAATTTATATGGTATAACATGATTTAATCCTGTTTGCTTTTAGTTGATTATGAACACAATCATTTAGGTTGGCCTAAAAGATTTGAAATAAATTGTTAAGCCTTAAATGACTACAACCTTTTAAGATAAACTTTTTTGTCCTTATTAAAATGCAGTAATTGTTAAAAAGGTTGAAAACATGGCAGCTGGCATTTCTTTCCTGGCCTTTAAATTCTCCAAAGAAAAGACAATTTCTTGAAAACAATTGCAGTCGTCATAGCAGCAAACAGCACAGGTAGAATTGTATTTGTGCACTACAAATATATTTTTGGTTAGTTTGCCTATCACATTATTGTTGTAGCATTGTTATTTTTATTGAATTGGGTTAAAAGATTTCTTGGGGCACTTTGATCTTAGACCTTGTAGGTCTTAACCCGAAGCTCATGTTTAGATTTTGTGACATTAGTGATTTTAGTGCAGTAATCCCTTTAGCAAATTTTATAAGCTTTAAAAAAGTTCAGAAGTATTGTGACTCAGCACAGGCTAAACATAAAAAAACAGATGCAAAATTATGCACTGCTTCCCCCAATAAATTCTCACTGAAAGTTTTAGACAAATTTACTAATTGTAAAAATTAAAAAATGTACAAATTTGTTAGTATTTGGAGGATTTTTCTCACGCAAATATATCAATATTGTGTGAAAGTTCTGATTTATGATGGACTTCACTGATGAGCTGCATCCTAAAAACATGCAGACAAATAAAAATGGTGTAAAATAACTGATTACACCCTTAGAGCACATTTGTTTTCCATGTTGCTTTTAAAATAGGCATCAACCTATAAGCTGCTCAGGTATTTTACATTCTGGAATCAAACTCAATATTTTATTTTGCTTTGTCTCCAGGAACACATCATGTTAGAATAAAGAGAAACTCTGCCATCGTCCACCTCCTAATTATGAAGCAGTAGTTTTATGCCTTCATTTCTTTTGCATAATAGCATAATTAAGACTTTGCAGACAAATCTCCACCTTCCGGTGAAAAGATTAACCTAACTATGATTACATTTATATATCAGATCTAAAGTAGTACTTTGATTAAAATTATAGCTTTATTATAAATTTTGCATTTGTTGGGATTAATTGCCTGACTTGTTTTAATTGTGTTGAAATAAACTACATCATTTAAGTTTTAGATTTCGTGACGCCTGTAGGCTTACCCAGGGAGTTAATTGCACTATAGCACAAGAACTGCCAGTCACTTCATTACACAATTTTTTTTTTTTACATCACTTATGTTCTTTATTGTTCTTTTTTTAAGGTTTCCAATGTGAAAATTTGCAGTGATTAATCAAAGCTAAATTGTGTTTTTAGGTTTTTTAAGGTAAAACTGACAGCAGGTACTTTCTGCACAATGGTTTCTAAGCCAGTAACTCTGTATTGTCAGGCAGCCGGGTGTGAAGGACTCCAAACACAATGAATGACTGATGTTTTAGCCCGTGTGCACCCTTATTCATCTGCAATACGCTAGACTGGTTATCGTTTCTGTAATGACATCATTTGCCGGGCAACTATTCCCTTAATGATGTTTTTGCAGTAGATTGCTTCTTTAATGCACTGAAAAGGAGACCCCCATAGGTTTAGCTTAGGCCCTGAATAGACACAAATTGGCCCTGTGCTTTTACAGGGCAATTTTCTTTTATTTGATGAGAGCTGACATTGTGTGTAATGAGTGGTACAAATGCAAATTATAATGGTTCTGGGATGACATAAATGCTGTCTGCGACCTTTAAATAACTTGTTGTTGTGTAGGCGATCCAGTAAATTAAGTTTATTCTGCTGGTGAGCAAAAGAGTGCCTGGCTTCATAATTCCCAATTAAAAAGTAATTTATGTTGACTTCTCAGGAAGTAGAGGAAGTTAGGCTGAGTGTGCCAGTGATCTGAGGTTGTTCTGGTCCCTCAGATCTGTTTCCAAGGCTCTGTTATTCAATTAAATAAAGTTTCCATGTAAAATACTAGGCTAAAAATACAAACTCTTCTCAGTAACTCTGTTTCCTTCTCTTTTGTCTTTATACCAAGTTCTAAAACAGCTGCAGGGATTTCAGACTGATTGTTTGTGAGGTGATCTGACTCACAGCCATGTTGGAACAGGTTGAGGTCATAGATCTGAGCACTATGGAGTTAAGCTCTTTGGCAGCAAGGGAGAAAAATATGAATTAAAAAGAGGCTCTTCCCAAATTCCTTCGATTTTTCACACTGCAATAGTTAAAAACAGTGGCCAGTGGATATGTGGTCACATTTTGTTTTTATAGTAAGTTGAACAGTTCTTCTTATCCCAAGCATTTCATTGTGTTGTTGACTGTGTGTTAACCTGCATATGACAAATCAAACAATACAATACAATATAACCATATTTATTCAATTCAATTCAGTTTTATTTATATAGCGCCAATTTACAACACATGTTGTCTCAAGGCACTTCACAACAGTCAGGTACATACATTCCAATTAATCCTAACAATTGAACAGTGCAGTCGGAGTTAGCTTTTTATTCAAATTGGATAAAAAGTTTTTCTATCTAAGGAAACCCAGCAGATTGCATCCAGTCAGTGACTTGCAGCATTCCCTCCTCCCGGATGAGCATGTAGAGACAGTGGAGAGGAAAAACTCCCTTTTAACAGGAAGAAACCTCCAGCAGAACCAGGCTCAGTGTGAGCGGCCATCTGCCACGACCGACTGGGGGTTTGAGAGAACAGAGCAGAGGCACAAAGAAGCACTGATCCAGGAGTACTCTCTATGGGAAGGAAAAGTAAATGTTAATGGATGTAGCTCCTTTAGTCGTTTCACCTAGAAAGACCCTGAGGAAGATTGTGGAGAAGGGCCAATTCCAGACCTTGGGGGACCTGCGGAAGCAGTGGACTGAGTCTGGAGTAGAAACATCCAGAGCCACCGTGCACAGGCATGTGCAGGAAATGGGCTACAGGTGCCGCATTCCCCAGGTCAAGCCACTTTTGAACCAGAAACAGCGGCAGAAGCGCCTGACCTGGGCTACAGAGAAGCAGCACTGGACTGTTGCTCAGTGGTCCAAAGTACTTTTTTCGGATGAAAGCAAATTCTGCATGTCATTCGGAAATCAAGGTGCCAGAGTCTGGAGGAAGACTGGGGAGAAGGAAATGCCAAAATGCCAGAAGTCCAGTGTCAAGTACCCACAGTCAGTGATGGTCTGGGGTGCCGTGTCAGCTGCTGGTTTTGGTCCACTGTGTTTTATCAAGGGCAGGGTCAATGCAACTAGCTATCAGGAGATTTTGGAGCACTTCATGCTTCCATCTGCTGAAAAGCTTTATGGGGATGAAGATTTCATTTTTTTCAGCACGACCTGGCACCTGCTCACAGTGCCAAAACCACTGGTAAATGGTTTACTGACCATGGTATCACTGTGCTCAATTGGCCTGCCAACTCTCCTGACCTGAACCCCATAGAGAATCTGTGGGATATTGTGAAGAGAACGTTGAGAGACTCAAGACCCAACACTCTGGATGAGCTAAAGGCCGCTATTGAAGCATCCTGGGCCTCCATAAGACCTCAGCAGTGCCACAGGCTGATTGCCTCCATGCCACGCCACATTGAAGCAGTCATTTCTGCCAAAGGATTCCCGACCAAGTATTGAGTGCATAACTGTACATGATTATTTGAAGGTTGACGTTTTTTGTATTAAAAACACTTTTCTTTTGTTGGTCGGATGAAATATGCTAATTTTGTGAGATAGGAATTTTGGGTTTTCATGAGCTGTATGCCAAAATCATCCGTATTAAGACAATAAAAGACCTGAAATATTTCAGTTAGTGTGCAATGAATCTGAAATATATGAATGTTAAATTTTCATCATTACATTATGGAAAATAATGAACTTTATCACAATATGCTAATATTTTGAGAAGGACCTGTACTAAAAACCACAATGATTGGGATACCTCTCTCTGTCAGACTGATTATAACCACTGGAAAAGAGAAGGGGTCATACAGGTAGCAGAAATGGAGGGTGTGTTTGCACCTCAACCATAACTGAGCCGGTTTAGGCTAAACCTGACTCCCCCTTACTCCAACTAACATGGAGGGAAGAAGACGGAGGTAAAAATAAGGAAGATAGCTCAGGATAACCTATGCCACTCTAACTATAAGCTATATCAAAAAGGAAAGTTTTAAGCCTAGCCTTAAAAGTAGACAGGGTGTCTGCCTCACGGACTAAAACTGGGAGCTGGTTCCAGAGGAGAGGAGCCTGATAACTAAAGGATCTGCCTCCCATTCTACTTCTAGAGACTCTAGGAACCACCAGTAAACCTGCAGTCTGAGAACAAAGTGTTCTGTTAGGAATGTATGGAACAATCAGATCTCTGATGTATGATGGCGCTAGATCATTAAGGGCTTTATATGTGAGGAGGAGAATTTCAAATTCTATTCTGGATTTAACAGGGAGCCAATGAAAGGAAGCTAAAATAGGAGAAATATGATCTCTCTTTTTAATTTTCATCAGACCTCTTGATGCAGCATTTTGAATCAGCTGAAAGCTTTTAACTGCATTTTGTGGGCATCCTGATAGTAACGAATTACAATAGTCTAACCTTGAAGTAACAAATGCATGGACTAGTTTTTCAGCGTCACTCCTAGATAGGATATTTCTAATTTTGGCAATGTTCCGGAGATGAAAGAAGGAAATCCTAGAAACCTGTTTAATATGGGATTTAAATGACATGTCCTGGTCAAAAATAACACCAAGGTTTTTTACTTTATTATCAGAGGTCAATTTAATGCCATCCAGGTTAAGTGATTGACTAAGCAGTTTCTTTTTTAAAGACTCTAATTATTCAGTAATGCTGAAATATTCACACTGGCAATAAAGCTGTGTAATGAATTTAAGGAGAAAATCCAAGCTTAATTCAGTGACTGAAAAGAATGTTTTTATTTGCAGCAAAATTAATTGATCATTTCTATTCCTTGCAGCATCAACATGTGACCAACTGGAAAAAAAAGTACCAATGACTAGATAATGTCAAAATCAGTACCATAAAAATGGAAAATAAGAACAATTAGGTTCAAACCATCAAAGGACATATAAAATAATGTTAAGGATTTGGTCTCTAAAGATGAGTAAAATAAAAAGCAAAGGTAGATTTTCAGTTCCTACAACTCTGAAATCTTCTCCTGAGGTAATGTACAGAGAGGAATTAAGGTGAGGTAAGAGGATATGAGTGGGAAACTGGACAGATTGTAATTTTCCCTTCAAATTCTAACCTCTCACAGAATCAAGTATTTTGAAACCACACGGTCTGCACACAAAAAGTGACAGGAATGTGTTTTAGGAGAGTTTTTAGTCAGTTTAGAAACCCAGATAAAACTATATCAAACACAAAAAGTAAAATACTTTATAATGTCTGTTCTTTAAAACTCCCTCAATGAGCATTCAACAAGTGTTGTATTTTATTCTTTGTTAAATCTCAGAAATGCACAGTAAAATTAAACCGTTTTTTTCTCTTGTTGAGAGGATAATGTCTTGCATCTGTTGTTGGGAGAGCAAACAGCACATCTCTAGAAGCTTAAATGGCAAGGGATACTTACCTAAGAAATCAGTTTCTCAAAGCTCTGCAATGTCTTTCCATCAACCTGGATTCAGTCTCCATAGTAACAAATATTGTTCTTGCTGATGAGTGGTAATAGTCTCAGTTATTTCCTCCACTGCTTTGGGTGTTTTTATTTATTTATTTGCTCAGAGATTCACCACAGCATCAGGATACAGGTTTTGCAGATGATCCCATAATTTGTCATTGGGATGGAATTGGGCCAGTATCTCCAGCTAAATTCATAGACCCTGCTATGGAGACAGTCAAAAACAAAAACACAATTCTTTGTGTGTTTTTGAAGCTGTTGATAATTCAACCTGTTATCTATGGGGCAAGAGCAGCAGAAAAAGCAGCGGTAGAGTTGTTTCATACGAGTCAGCTCTGATTCTCTGTGCGATATGTCTCAGGTGTCAGAGTGATGATGTTACGCCTGGGTTGAGAGTGTTCTATTTGCAATTTGGAATAAAATACAGGATTTGTCATTTGTTTTTGTTTTTTCAGGTTTCTGTTAGCAAGGGTTTAGTTGTTTCTCTAACAGGGAACTTGGAAGACCTTTATTCTAAGTAGAAAGAGAATTAACCGCAAGCCGCACTCTTTGCTGTTGAGCTTTCATCTCCAAGCACATCTTTTTCTGTGCTTCCTCATTTGTTGATCTTCAACTGGATGCCTCCTGAGTAGTTAACTTGCATCTTTCTCAATAACTAACTATCAATGTTTCATACATCATCTAATCCATAACAGAACCAGCATTGTATGGAACCCAAAATCAATATACTCTTCCTAGAGTAAAGCTGCTGCAATCACAGCCAAAGGACACAGCAAATCCATTTAGCATGGATTAAAGTTTCCTCTGGTGCTCTAAAAAACTTCCAACATCTGTCGTATTGCTTGGTTTCATTGAGTTTTTCTCTGGATTTGTTTTGGCCATTGGAAACTACTAGAATCTGTAGGGAAACAAGTAGTCATGTTCATGGTTCAAACTTGTTTGGAGATAAAACAATAGAAAAAAACATCTACCATAACTAGCCTTGGAGATGGGGGGCTTTTGCGGGGGTGAAGATGAGGATAAAAAGTAAAGGAATAAAATATATACATACATAAAGCAGCTGAAATTGCATGTTTACTTGTCGTTCCTGTTTGCATACAAACTAGCATTAGCACTATAGCACAGGTAACTGAAACAAGAACTTTCCATTAGCCATTGCTTCAAAAGCATGAACATGACTACTTATAATTCATTCATTCTTATCCACGTGGCAACCATTTAGATAATTATTGTAGTAAGAGTATGTATTTTTGCATAGATTTTGCTGACATCGCTTTCAAATAGGTGATTAATAGCTAACATGGAATGTTTCTTTAGCAATAGGTCCAGTAGTGCACATCTGTGGAAAAAAACTATAGCAATGCAATTACAGATTAGGCATAAACTTTATATAATTTATTTATAAAATTTGTGATAAATTTGCCCAACAGATGGCCTGAAAAAGCTAACCTTCCCTTGTGCCTCGAAGAGTAAATATTCATATCAAATGTTCTCAGTTGTTGCTTTTAAATGTGACATTGACACATTAACATAGCTTCACTTTAAAACTCCACAGACATTAGACGCTGTTTAACTTTAAGACAACTCCTCCAATGCATGAAGGGCAAATTCCGTGTGTTGTTGCTCCCAGTCTTTATGTATTCCAGCAGCGTCTGACTGTTTTTCAACCTCACTCTTCAGCTGTTGATCTCAGAGCAGCTCTTTCCAGTGGTTTTGGAGGGATTTCTGTTGCCTCGAGGGAGTTGATGGTGTGACTCATTTTCAACACAACGGCTTTTCCCGTTTTGTAATTACAAGTATGTGAGAAGCTGACATTTAAAGCAGCTCAAATGCTGTTTAATTGGGGCATTAATTTACTAATCACAATAGCCGTGACATTTATTACATCATTCACTGAGTCTAGGAATCATATAATAGGAAATGTCTGGAACAATACCTGTAGGATATGGAATATCTCTCCATTAAGCAGCCTCTAGTATTGCTACCGATGGTTAGCCTTGATATTTTTGTTCCCAGAATATATGGGACACTTTATTTTTCATTAATAAAGCATATTTCTAAATAACTGAGTAGCATTCACACTCAGTAGATATTCATTGGGCTACGGTTTTGCGTTTTTCTGAATATATAACTGCAATTTTCAGCCTTGGCCATAATTTTTTTGGCCATTGCTTTTTATTGTTTAAAAAAACAATCCGCCAAATTATTCAACATATATATAGGACATATTAATACACGCTTGTATGACCAAACGATTATAATCACCATCTTACAGTGCTTGTTATCTGTGATGTTTAGTCAAAACATAGACCTGAAGACGGTGTCCTTGGGCAAAAAAGGTTTGTACCAATTAGGTGAGTTAGTAAATATCCTTTACTGATGATGAGGAGCAGTTAAATAAGGGGTGAATATGAATGCTTAAGCTATGGTGTTGGTTTAACAGCCTCTCACGATGTCACCTGATAGTATGATATATATGATTACATGTCTACAATTCCAATTCAAAAAACAGTTTAGATTTATGCTATTTTCAGTTATCTATTTGCTTCAATCTGACATCTTTAGCATCTATATGATAGAGGACTGAAGTGGCGACTTGAACTTTATCACAGTGCTGAATTATTTTCTGCAGAATATAGAAAATTGTGTGAAAATCTTTCATTGTCATTAAAGTCACAGCAGGAACAACCAATGGTTATAGCCAGTGATAGTCAAGTCAGTCAAGTTTATTTAAATAGCGCTTTTCAGCAACAAGGCACTCAAAGCGCTGTACATAAGACAGTAATATTATTATAATATTTTTTTAGCCAACCACATTGCATTTTGCATGTAATGTAGCAAGTTATATTATTGGCATAGCATAGTAAAAATTATTTTAAAATGTAATAACTACAGCAGATCATTTTAAAATGTATAAATAGGAATGTATTTCTTTTTTTTAGTAATGTTGTGCATATTTCCTCATCATTAATAGATAAAATAGGTGGTATGCTTACCATATTAAGCTCTATGCTGCACTCTCTACTCTTAATTATGTGTTGTATGAAATCTTTATTTAGAATATTTAGTATATATTTATTAGCTTAGATTTGTACATTCATAAATTCACGTATGGATAAATGTTTAAGTACTCTAAATGCTTTAGTATCACTTATTGGTATGTGCTAGAAATCAGAAAAAGAGCAGTGGACATGTGAACAAAATGTGTTACAGTTATTACATTTTCAAATGCTTTTCTCAATGTTGTGTTATTACATTATTTCCACGTTATTTTCATTGGTTCTATTGCATTTAAAATGGAGAAAATGATTATTATTGACACGCAGTACAATATGAGCCGTTATTAGATTATTGGTTGCTATGAGTGTGCAACAAGATAATGACCAAATGTTACTATTCAATGGTGGAATGGATTGATGAATCACTTGCCTTAGCTGGAGGAATGAACGGAGGAATAGATTTTTAGGGCTGCCATTAAATTCATTGTGAATCTATGCTTCTAACCTTTTGTAGGAGATTCAACTGTCAGGACCAACACAGTAAAATCTATTTTATTACTCATGCTATCATTTTATTTATATTTATTTTAAGTGTTTCTGTTGATAAATCTGTGACTGTATTTTTATCTTCACCTCACTCCACAGCAAATGTCCCTGCAGGGGCAATAAAATTGAAAACCGAAAAGCAAGGTTAATTACAAGGTAGATAAACCATTTTTGATTAATTAAATAAATTAACTTTATTTATCCACATGATTATAGCTTTACCTGGATTGTTTGAACTATCTTTGAGTGGTGGTTTTGCTCATTTGTTTCATCACACACTTGAAGAAAGTTCTTGTAAAATTGAGAAAAAGCAGCAAAAAAGGTTCATATTTAAATGTACAGTTAATCTCTTAAATATTGGCTGCATTAAGGACAAAAAGAGAAAGCTAGACACCACCCTTTAGCATGGTTTTAATATTGCGTTGTAGTTCAAAATTACAGATTTGACTTATTTTTCTTGACATAATTCGTTATGAGATAGTGTGTTTCTCTACATTTTGTCATTTTGCACAACAAATATTGTGATGAATAGACTCACATCAATGAGGATTAGCAAGATAAAACACAGTGAGGTTTTATGCCATCTGTTTGTGGTTCTTTTAAATAGTTATTACTTTTTATTCAAAACCTTTTCAGACCAATATTTTTTTAAATAATTTCACTGGAAAATGTGTGGTTTGTTGGCATTCTTTGGGTGTTGATCTTTAGTTTCTTTCCTTGTATTAAAGTAGT
This sequence comes from Girardinichthys multiradiatus, assembly GCF_021462225.1. Classification (NCBI taxonomy): domain Eukaryota; kingdom Metazoa; phylum Chordata; class Actinopteri; order Cyprinodontiformes; family Goodeidae; genus Girardinichthys; species Girardinichthys multiradiatus. The sequence continues at coordinate 34,568,609 of NC_061806.1, read as the reverse complement.
GGGACCTGTCTTTCTTTCTCAGTCTTGTCTGTCTCCTCCCACCATTTGTAATCAGCAATAACACAAGATTCTCACATACTATTAGCTGGGGATCACTGCCTTGGTCAAAGAAACAAGTTCAGCTGTTAAACTGTCAAGCATGGGGTCTCTCTCAGGTCACATTCATAAAGTTAACTTAAAGATAAACTAGATGCAGATAAACAAAAAATGTAAATCTCATTATTCTTTCTGTGTCTGACACCTTCAAAAATGTTAACTCAGCAAAAACCATCACTGTGTGTGTCTTTAATGAAAGCATGAGCAGCATTCGCAAGAGCATAAGTGAATGTAAGCAGAAGATCAGGGAAGGAGGTCGGGATGTCTCCATTAGATCTCCCTGCCTGCGACAGGAAGGGAACAACTAAAAGAAAACCTGTTTCAAGAAACAGAGGTGAGGCTCTTTGTCACCTCACTCAGCCTAAAAGAGCTGCTTCTGAAATGCCACATCCATCTTAAAAAAGAGCCAGCCGCATCGCGGTGCCCAAGCCTGTGAAACAAGTTTTACTCATAACAATAAAAGTGCATCATGATTTTATTTGATGCAACATGCCTTCATTGATTCAACCATTTTATTTTATATTTAATTACAGTTTATGCATTGAAACCTATTACACAGATACATTTCCTACATGAAAAAATATGCATGTTAATGAAGGTCAACATTTTATACATACGCACACACACGTTTTGCTATCCTTGCAGGGACCTTGCATTGATAATTTATACCTTAGTCCTAAACCCACATAACCCATTTCCCTTTGTGTGGACCAGGCAGAATCTCTACACAAGGTTGGTGCCCCTTCAGAGATTGTTTCACACAATGTTATATATATATGTATATATATATATATATATATATGCGCACACACACATACACACACATAATTTCATGGCTCTTTACAAGACAAACTGATTTAAGTCATCTCCAATTTACCACACACACAGCCCAACCCCATCTTAACTGTAAAATAATCCAAACATTAATCATATGATCCAATTTTGTTAAGCACAACAGTCTATCTAAGAAAGCCAATTGTATTGATTTATTGACTTTGCAGCAATCCCTCATCCTGCAGCATTCAAGCAGCCAAAGTTTTTTTTTTTTTTTTTTTTACCACAAGGCTACATTTAAAAAAAATAGGAAACTTCATCATTTTCTAAAAAAGCTTTCAGGTGAATTTCATTGTACAGTCAGAACGTATTCCACGTGTTTGGGATATAATCAAATTATTAAAAAGAATACTGCTTATTTTGAGTGTTGTTTTTTTTTTTTATTATATTATTTTACAGAACAATTTTCAGCCTACAAGCATGCAAAACGTGTTCCTTTTGCAGACTATATTAAATATATATTTTGTGAGTAAATTGAGGAATAAAATCATCTTCAAGCCATTATTATATATCTGGTCATCTTTTTATTTTTTATTTTCTTTATTAATAAACTCTGTTAAGCTCACAAAAGAGCTATAAAGTAGATATAAAAGATAATGATGCTAAAAATACACCTGAAACTACATTTCAGCCCCCCTGTGTTTCAGCCACAAGGTGATGAACTTAAAAAAACGGCCTTAATGATGCTGTTGAAACTATCTTTTAGTAATACTGCATCTCAGCAGTAAAAGTTAATGTGTACTAAAGTAAACCTTTAAACAGAATAAGCATACTGTATATTTTAGAGTCATGGAAACCACTATGGCCACATTCACCCAAATGCATCCAATCATACACCTTTTCACAAATCAGAAGGCAACTTAGTTTTAAAAACATTGCCCAGGGGCACATCAACATGTGGAATTGAACCCACAACATTTGGATTGCAAGACGACCACTCAACCTGCCAAGCCACAATCACCTTCCTGTCTACTTCTAAACTCAAAAATAATAGATATATTTAGATGCAGTTGTTTCTTTGGGGAGAAACATTAGCAACTTCATAATCATTAGATTGAATAGTAAGTACACAAAGATGTACTTACCATTATCTCTCTCTCTAACAGAATATATTCTAACTACAGCGTGGATAACAAAGACACAGAGTGCAATAACGTTGCATGAGTGTTTTTGATGTACCTTTGTGCACAATAAAGTGGAACAAAAGATGTTGTCTGTATCATGTAGAAGTCTAGAATGTGTTTGATAATGTGCTTGCCAATGGCTTGGTGAGTGATTTTCCTTCCATGAATGCTCGTGTATGAGCTAGCAAAAGAACCATCAAAGCATGTTAAAGTGTTTTTTAATGAGCTGGAGCTCTTACAAATGGACTGAGTGTGTTATGTGGCTCACGCAGAACAGGCGGGGATGAGATGTGTTAGAAAGCAGCCAAAAGTGGTCGTATTGACGCTAATTGTCTTCATCTTCTCCCTGCACTGAGCAAAATGAGGCGAAGGGTATAAGCAGCTTCACTGGATGAATTTCAGGCTGCTGTGCATTGCTAATGAGGCTCCAGCTGGCTTTGAGTGATGAAGGTGATATTTTTGACTGTCTCAATTATAAATATTACCCACATGTAGAACCAGTGGTTGAGGAACTTCGACCACAATGTTCAAAAACCACTTTCCTGCTTTATCTAAATGCATGTTTTGGCTTCGTTCTTCCTAGAGTTTATGTAGAACCTCTAAGTCACTATTCAGATAAAAGGACACTCTTTTTCCAAATTAAAGCTACCAGCTTTCATAAATAGTGAAAGTTCTACTAATAGAAGATGTATAAAAGGTTTTGTTAAGGTTGATAACCTGACTGTTTAGCTTAGAAATCCAGAATTATTTAAAATATTCATATTTACCCATATAACATTGATTGCAGATGTTTAAACTTTAAATGGAAACATGTCTGTTCCAAAGGAACAGCTACATTAGAATTTTTGTTTATTTTTTTATCTTAAAACAGCCTCAGTCATGAGATAGTTATTATGGCTTAAGTGATTGTTTGCTGATTGTTATTTTTTATTTTTACTTTGGAACAGAGAGGTCTCTTATATTTAAAGGAAATGTTTTAGAAAAATAATGGAATCCATTTCCTGTCTAATTTGAAGTAGCTTCCATTTTATCCTAAGTCCACTTCTGATTGTTACACAGCCAAAAGAAGCTTAAGAACAGCCTCTCTACTGGTGACACTTCAGCTGTATGGACTGGTCTGAGAAACCTGACTGCCTATAGGAGCCCCCCCACCCATCCTGAACAGAGTCGTCTCCTGGCCAACCGTTTGAATGGCTTCTACTGCAGACATGACAAGAAGCCATTCACACCTCAAATCATCCCCTCCACATCCCATTCCGGAACAAGTTCTTCCCACAAAGCTACCAACCCCCTACCTTCAGATCCTCTGCCTGCACTAAAGATCTCCGAGGAAGATGTAAACAGGCTCTTTCAGCGCATGAAAGCAAAGAAAGCTGGAGGACCTGATAACGTCTCCCATCATGCCTGAAAGCCTGTGCAAATCAACTCGCTCCGATCTTCACAAGGATCTTCAAGTCACTGGAGAAATGTGAGGTCCCATCCTGCCTCAAACGATCCACCATCATCCCGGTGCCCAAGAAACCCACCATCCTAGGATTAAATGACTACAGGCCTGTAGCCCTGACATCTGTGGTCATGAAGTCCTTTGAGCTGCTGGTGTTGAAGCACCTGAAAGACATCACAGGCCCACTGCTGGACCCCCTGCAATTTGCTTACAGAGCAAACAGGTTGGCAGATGATGCTGTTAACTTAGGTCTACACTTCATCCTGCAACACCTCGACCCCCCAGGGACGTACGCCAGGATCCTGTTTGTAGACTTCAGCTCGGCCTTCAACACCATCATACCAGACATCCTCCACCAGAAGCTCACCCAGCTCAACGTCCCAGCCTCCACCTGTCAGTGGATCAACAGCTTCCTGACGGACCGACAGCAGCAGGTGAGACTGGGGAGCATCTTCTCCCGATCCAGATCAATAAGTACTGGTGCCCCCCAGGGATGTGTTCTATCCCCACTCCTCTTCTCTCTGTACACAAATGACTGCACCTCATCGGACTCGTCCGTGAAACTCCTTAAGTTTGCAGACGACACAACTGTCATTGGACTGATCCAGGACGGTGATGAGTCTGCATACAGACAGCAGGTGGATCGGCTGGTACACTGGTGCAGTCAGAACTACCTTGAACACTAACTGAAATATTTCAGGTCTTTTATTGTCTTAATACGGATGATTTTGGCATACAGCTCATGAAAACCCAAAATTCCTATCTCACAAAATTAGCATATTTCATCCGACCAATAAAAGAAAAGTGTTTTTAATACAAAAAACGTCAACCTTCAAATAATCATGTACAGTTATGCACTCAATACTTGGTCGGGAATCCTTTTGCAGAAATGACTGCTTCAATACGGCGTGGCATGGAGACAATCAGCCTGTGGCACTGCTGAGGTCTTATGGAGGCCCAGGATGCTTCGATAGCGGCCTTTATCTCCATAAAGCTTTTCAGCAGATGGAAGCATGAAGTGCTCCAAAAATCTCCTGATAGCTAGCTGCATTGACCATGCCCTTGATAAAACACAGTGGACCAACACCAGCAGCTGACACGGCACCCCAGACTATCACTGACTGTGGGTACTTGACACTGGACTTCTGGCATTTTGGCATTTCCTTCTCCCCAGTCTTCCTCCAGACTTCGGCACCTTGATTTCCGAATGACATGCAGAATTTGCTTTCATCCGAAAAAAGTACTTTGGACCACTGAGCAACAGTCCAGTGCTGCTTCTCTGTAGCCCAGGTCAGGCGCTTCTGCCGCTGTTTCTGGTTCAAAAGTGGCTTGACCTGGGGAATGCGGAACCTGTAGCCCATTTCCTGCACACGCCTGTGCACGGTGGATCTGGATGTTTCTACTCCAGACTCAGTCCACTGCTTCCGCAGGTCCCCCAAGGTCTGGAATCGGCCCTTCTCCACAATCTTCCTCAGGGTCCGGTCACCTCTTCTCGTTGTGCAGCGTTTTCTGCCACACTTTTTCCTTCCCACAGACTTCCCACTGAGGTGCCTTGATACAGCACTCTGGGAACAGCCTATTTGTTCAGAAATTTCTTTCTGTGTCTTACCCTCTTGCTTGAGGTTGTCAATAGTGGCCTTCTGGACAGCAGTCAGGTCGGCAGTCTTACCCATGATTGGGGTTTTGAGTGATGAACCAGGCTGGGAGTTTTAAAGGCCTCAGGAATCTTTTGCAGGTGTTTAGAGTTAACTCGTTGATTCAGATGATTATGTTCATAGCTCGTTTAGAGACCCTTTTAATGATATGCTAATTTTGTGAGATAGGAATTTTGGGTTTTCATGAGCTGTATGCCAAAATCATCCGTATTAAGACAATAAAAGACCTGAAATATTTCAGTTAGTGTGCAATGAATCTAAAATATATGAATGTTAAATTTTCATCATGACATTATGGAAAATAATGAACTTTATCACAATATGCTAATTTTTTGAGAAGGACCTGTATGTATATTCTGTAATGTAAAAACAAAACCAAAGAGCAAAGTGTACCGGAGTCAAATTCCTTGTTTGTATGGACGAACTTGGCAATAAAGCTGATTCTGATTCTGATTGGCTGATCAGTCCCTCATGATGACTCCTTCCCCGGAAGTGCATCTTTCAGAGAAGCTGAGTTGGAAGGCAGAACACAGATTCCAGCAAGAGGAAGAGTTGCTCAACAGAGTTAGGGAGAAGATGCATTGTAGTTTTTGACATTTATCTATTTTTGTGTAATATGTTTGCAAATGGCCAAGATCCCAGCTGTTTCCCTGATAGGTGAACCAACACCATGTGTCAGAGTAATGTTCAGCACTTATTTCATTTCTGCTGTAGCATTTCTGATGTCGACAAAGCTGAAAGGTACAATTAGTTCAGACTTCAAAATAATCTTAAATCTTGAATACTTTTTTCAGTTTTTATTTGGTTATTTCGTTGTTATTTTGAATTATCTTTTCTTAGTTTCAATTTTCCCTTTAGCTGGGAGGTAGTAAATTATTGTCTGTCTGTCTGTCTGTCTGTCTGTCTGTCTGTCTGTCTGTCTGTCTGTCTGTCTGTCTGTCTGTCTGTCTGTCTGTCTGTCTGCCTGTCTGTGTCTTTCTCTCTCATCATTGGTGAGTCAATTAGTTTATTAATGAACTTAATTTGTAGTTCCACTGGCTGCTAGCGTTTGTTGATTCTTCTTAAAATTTTAAATGCGTTGCTTAATCTTTGCATTGATTTGAAATAAATGCGAAACTCTGAGAAATACACAGCCCTGTTTCTTGTAATAGAGATTCTCAAATAGAGGAAAAAATATTTATCCTGCAGATGTTTTTTTTAGCTTTGATTGCTTTGTCCAATATTAATATAATTTTAATATAGCTTTATAATGTCATTTTTTATACTTTCTCATAACTGACATTCAAATTTTATAGCAATTTTACCAGTAACCTAAGTGTTAAAGATTCTGGAGCATCTTTTGTTTGTCCCTGTTGGTGTCTTATAGATTTTAATTCCTTATTCTAGACCAGTGTTTTTCAACCCTGATCCTTAAGGCAAACTGGCCTGCATGTTTTAAATGTTTACCTGGTTCAGCACACCTAATTTTAGTTGATGACTGATTTAACAGGCTTTTGCTGAACTTCAATCATCTAAATCAGGTGTTGTAAAGCTGGGCATTTTATGTGATGAAAGCAGAACATTTTTATTTTTTATCTCTAATGAACAAACTGTGGATATTAGTGGAATGGATACCTATGTCAGCTGAAAATGTTCCATGATAGATTAACATGCTAAGCAGTTGATCTTATTAGAAGCTACATGCACTGAGCTGATTTTTTGTGACCTGCCTGATTGCAGTTTTATTACTCTTTATAAGCATATGATTGTATAAGTGTATACTATTATGTGACTCATTGTGTGTACTTTTTTGTCATGTGTGGATCTATGCCTGTTAATGTAACCTGATTGTGATTCTCAACTTTCTTTCTGGACCCACTTCATCCATCCATCTTCCATTATGGTTTAATCTTTCCAAGGTTGTGGGAGGGTGGTGCCACATAGGACAATCATCCATGCATGCACCCACTCACAACTAAGGGCAATTTAGAGTGGCATGTTAACATGCAGGTTTTTGTATGGTGGAAGAAAACCATGCCTAGAAATGATAAATACACAAACTTCACACAGAATGAGAAAAGTCTTGGCTGGGATTTGAGGGCAGAATTGTGTTACTGAGACGAGTGTAAAGCTCTATAATTTGGTGATTGGCAAACGCTTTAGTGGAATGGCTATATAAGGTTAGCCTAAAGTTTAGGATTCATGTAATTGATCAGTGAAATAAAGTCAGTTTTATGTTCTTTTACATGATAAAACCATGTCTCTGTATGAATGAAATTTTTATGGTTTTGTGGCTAGATATTAGTTAAAAGCCATCAAATTAAGGTCACTTTTGCCTTGTGTGCAAAAATGGTCTAACCAATGTTTTATTTTGCCATAAAAGCAATATCCATAGTTTTGTTTGCTGAATGCAAACAATTTAATCATTCTTATGGGCTCTTCTAGCATTGTTTAAGAAATTAGATGCTTTTCATTTCACCAGTTAGACTTAACTAATTTGTTTCCATCATAAATATAAATGATGTACTACAGTACATCTGACTAGCCCTTAATTTAATGAAACTGGATGTGACCCATACAAAGGAAGGGTATCTGCATCCTCAGTCTGTTTTAATCTGTATGTAGAGTTGCAGAGAATCCATAATCAAATGCAAATCCAAACAGTGTTTCTTTTAAAGTTTTTATTTTGTATTCATAAATTTAAATATGCAAACTAGCAGTCTGAACAGATGTTATTTGTTTTATGGATAAAAATCAGAACATTATGGAAAACCTTAGCTTAACTCACAGCTAATGAATTAAAATTAGTCTTTAAATAGATTTAAAGTGGCACACTTCCTATTTTCATTTCTTTTCCCTAGGAACTACAGTTACATTTCTTAAAGCTCAGAGGAAATTTTCCACATTGTCAAAGTCTTCATTTCTCTCAACACCCAGAACATAACATCTGCAACAAAAATAGTAGCTTACACAAAGACACGAGGAGAAACATAAAAATAACATCATTGTGATGTGGGACTGTTTTTAGCCCTAATATTGTAATGATAGTCCCGATCCATGTAAGCAGGGAAATACTTGGATGTTTATCCTGTTTTAGAAGCAACTGTGGTTTGGGAATAAAGCAGGCAATAAGAGTGGTGCAGTTTGTATTCATGGCAAATGATATTAGTATAATTGCAAGTAATGCTTGGAATCCAAGGAGATTTGAGAACCTGGGGAAGTTTGATTGATGGTTGGCAATACTAGATTAAACAACAAGTTAAATGTTTGCTTTTTAGCAGCAGCCTACATCCTGGCCCGGGCCTCTTCTCTCATTGAGGCTTAGTTTTGTTTTGTTTTTTTCCTGATATGCTTGAAACCTTCCTCTGAGATTCAGCTTGATATGATTCATCATTTTATCTTCAATAAACTGTCAGCTGAACATTCAGGCTGGCAATCTATCAATCACATCCCAAAGGTACATCACAGGTTTCAGATCTGCTAAATAAGAGATGCTGCTGATGATCACTGGAGTCTCGGTCATTTTGATTCTGGCATTTAAACAATGAATTATAATGAAGTGAACACTTTTGCAACAGAAGCAGCATACTTGGTCAGATTCAGTTTGCACACATTGTAGCCTCAGATGTGTTTGGTTACCCCCATTACATTATTGTTTATCTGCTTGCCTTTTTTTTTTTTTTGTCCTGTCACGGCGTTTCAGGCATACCGTAAGAAAGAGATACTTGCCTACACATGCCAGGGCGGTTGTGCTCTACAAAAAGGTACCAGGTGATTTGATAGCAGCCTTCAGGCTATTGTTGGGTCTGGTGTCTCTCATCTTCATCTTCATGACACTCCATTGATTCTCTTTGGGGTTCTGGGAGTTTTCCAGCCGATTCAAGCACAGTTGCACGATGGTTATTGAGCCGGCTTTTGGTACCTTTGACAGTGTAGGCAGGTGCCAAGTCCTGTTGAAAAATGAAAACAGCATCTCCACAAAGCTTGTCAGAAGCTCAAAGTGTTGTAAACTGTCCTGGTAGATGGCTGCATTGACTGTGGACTTCAGAGAACACCAACACCGTTTTTTCCGTAGCCCATGTAAGGTGATGTTGTCTCTGGTTAGGAGTGGTTTGACACGAGGAATGCAACATTTGTTGTCCATGTGTAGGGTTTGTCTGTGCGTACTGGATCTTAATGTGCACACTTCAGCTTCAGCCCGAATGGATTTTGCTTCACAATCCTCTCAAGGCTACTGCTATTCCTGTTAGAGGACCTTGTCCTACCACCCGTTTTATTCCCACTCAACTTTCTATGAAAGTGCTTGGATACTGCACTCTGTGAACAACCAACTTCTTTAGCAATGACATTTTGAGGCTTATCCCCCTCATGGAGGGTGTCAATGACTGTCTTCTGGACATATGGGCCAGTCAGTTGTCATCCCCATGGTTGTGTAGCCTACTGACCCAGACTGATTAACCACTCACAAAATATTTGCAGGTGTTTCTAGTTAATAAGCTAATTAGAGTGGGAAGCCACAATTTCCAATATTTAACTTTTGTAATTCTCTGAGACAATGAATTTTGGATTTTCATTATCTGCTAACCACAATAATCAAAATGAAAAAGAAATAAGGGCTTAAATAAGGGCTTGAAATATGTTGCTCTCTGTAATGAGTTTCTGAGTTTCACTTTCTGAAATAATGCAAAATATTGCACTTTTTTGTGATATTCAAATTTTTTGAGATGTACCTGTTTATCATATATATGACAGAACTTGATATTTCTCTATGTTTTGGGGGCATGTAGAAAACGTATTAAAAAGGTACTCCAACGGACGTGTTTACAGCAGCTAAAGATTCATCCGTATTTGGTGAACCTTGAATGAATAGGAACACATTTGAATAAACTTTGTTTCAGCTTGTAATAAGTTCTTGCCCTCTGTTACATTTCTATGCAGTGGGATTAAAGGAAGAATGGCTCTATTGAAATTTGTATCATCCTCAAACACCAACAATCACATTTACAATTTAACCTTCTTTAAAGCTCCTTGTCTGTATCTGCTTTGAACCAACAATGTGAGCAGTTTACTGGATGACAGCATGATAGTAAAAAAGTTCCTAGTTAATGAGCTGTTATTTTATTTCAAATCAAGGTGTTTAATAGATAAATTTAATTTAGATTTTGTGTAAACTACCATCTAATTGTTTCTCTTCCTAATATATTAAAGTAATTCAATCTGCAGGTGACCAAATTACAACAATGGACTGCCTTTTAGAGAAATTGTTGATGTATATCTTAATTATCTAAATAATACCATCATATAAAACATTCCAAATATAAAAGTAACATGTATAAAGAAAATATAAACAGGTATAAGGTAAATATATTTCTGTTGTCTGTGAATGAAAAAACTGAGTTGGTTATTACTGATTGCATTTGACTGGATGTAAATCAGAAAAATTGGAAATGCTGGACAAAAAAGAATGACCTGAAAATTATCCTTATGTATCAAATCTGAGCAAATATACCCAAAGCAATATAGTCCTATACTAATAGGTTTTGTAGCTGGTTTAAATTCCTTTTTCTGTGCCTCCATATTGTTATGCAGCCATCATATGTATTGCTGGTAAAAATAAAACGAAAGCTGAATATGAATGCAAAAAAAAAAAAGTAATGCATACGGTGCTAAGGCATCAGTACCATCACATAAAATATCACTTTTAAAAGGTCGAGTGAACAGCCCATTAACGTCAGTTAGTGAGCATTTAGAGACACATCCCATCCCATCCTCAATGCAATCATGGTTATAATCATTATCACCACATCGGTGCCTAATGTGTCATTTCATTACATGCATTAAATACCAGAGTAATACAAAACTTGTTCTGTTTTGAACAGTAAAATCAGTTTCTGCTCAGTATTTAATTCCATGCTTTCTGTTCACCTCTCAGTGGACTTGGGTATCTGTTTACTGTAGTAAGTGTGGTTCTCTGAAACTGCATCTGAACACTTTCTAATTGAAAATAAAATATGTGTCCTGATATTAGGTCAGTTTAACCAAAACAGCTTCTATGCTGCATTAGTTCATAATTAAACCCTCTGTCAGAAATATAATTATTTTTAGACCATAGTAATCTGAATAATTAATGAAATTATTGATTTTACTGACGACCTGTTGTTTCCTATCCCACTGTGCACCAGAAAAACGTTGGCAACATATTGGTTGTATTTTTCTTTAAAGTTCGTCTTTTTTGAATAAAACACCCATCTCATTTAGAATACTGTAGCCTCTTTGGCCTTCATTTTTGAACACATGCACAAAGGTTCAACATAATAACACTGGAGTAACTTAACTCATTTAGCTTAACTTATTTGTATGGCATTTCTAAATACAACTCAGTTGGCCAAAGGGCTTTTACACAGAAAGCTGAAAAAACTAATCAAAACAATAATGGCAAACATCACAATACAACAAGTGACATAGAGAGCAGATACATAAAAACAAACGCCAATAAAACCACAAAAGCCAACATCTCAAACTGGGTGGAAAGCTAGAGAGAGAAAATGTGTTTTAAGAGAAGATTTAAAACATAAAGTAGGTTGGCCTGTCTGATTTGTAAAGGTAATTCATTGCATAGTTTTGGTGCAATGGCAGAGAAAGCCCGGTCGCCTCTCCGCACTCTTTGTCTTCAGAACGACTAAAAAGCTTATCTGCCAACCTGAGCGAGCAAGAGGGAGATGTGTAAAAGAAGGTCTGACAGATACTGGGTGGCGAGGCCATTACGACATTTAAAAGTAAATAAAATAAATTTAAAATAAATCTACAAATGAACCGGTAACAATTCATTTGTTCTCATTTTTTGGTACCAGGTAAAAGACAAGCCGCAGCATTTTGGACCAGCTGTAGTTGAGCCACCAAAGTTTTGCTAAGCCCAGTGTAAAGTGCATTGCTGTAATCTAAAGGAGTTGTAATAAAAGCATAGTTTAAAATCTCAAAATGATGGCGTGACAGCAATGCCCTGAACAGAGCACTTGTTGCAGTAAAACAATGAGAGGTGGGAGAAACATACAGTAAAATCAGTCTGGGCATTGAAGTACTGGATTCTTTCATAATAATTTTCAGCCTAAATTAAAATAAATGTGCACAACATCTTCCATAATAAGCAGCTGCATCACTGGCAGCACAGTTTATATCACTGTTATGATACAGGAGCAGTTTAATTAGTTTCATGTCTGTAAAATTATTATGCATTATGCAAATTAGTTTTTTTTATGTTGTATAGTTCTGCTCATGCAGAAGAATAAAATAACTAAAAGGAGAGAAGAAAACTGGGCACACAATCATTAAAATGACACATTACACATGTTCTGTTACACCGTGCCAACTCTGTCTAATCGACTACATCTTAAAAACACCACTAATGCCTTTGCCAGATGTAGTTTTTACTGACAGATGTGTTAAACAAATAATGATGCATCTTGGTTAACAGTTTTTACATGTTCCAAATTCACAGTGAGGAAAGTTTAATTTTGTCAGTTGAGTGACTCTTGAGTCCACGGAACTTGATCAGACTGAATTGAGGCATATTTTGCCAAATAACTTGAAAACAAATGTAAACATACAATGCACAAACTTTATTTTTCACTTTCAACTGACATGTAAACAGAATAAACTTCAGACCAAAGGACGTTTCTCCAGCAATTGTGGTCTTTGTCCCTGAATGCATCTTCAAACTGTAAACTGTAATTAGGCTTTCTTATGTTTATTTGCTTTTGTTGTGGGGTTAATTCGCATATTTTGCACCAAAACACATTTATTCTCTGGGACTAAAAAAGTATTTTTAAAGTGTATGTACATCTGATTTTAGCTTTATGTCTTTGCATTTTGTTGTTTGGAAATTAGTTAGTTTCCTCTGTATTTAAAATAATTTATATGAAATAATGTTTCTCATTTTGTCCTGAAATAGAATAGAATGCAGTATTACATAGAGAGCGTACTCCAACAAGGCAGCCTCAGCTGCGACAAAAAAAGTTATTACTACGGATGGACACAACTTTATGAAAGGGTAGATAGAGAGATTAAGTGATTGACTTGTGTTGTGACAGTGGATGAAAGTGGATCTAAATGCCCATCACTGGTACTGGATTGTGGCGGTCATAAATTTGGGTTTCAATTTTTAAGTCCTACAAAACAACTCCATTCAGAATATTTGGCTTGGAATACACGTAGAAGCTTTTTATGATTCAAAGTAATTTTATATGAATGGCTCATAGTCTTCTTGTAGTTATGTGACAGAAAAAAATCTTTCTGCTGGCCATTGCTGATTCATTTTTCTTTGATCAGGTCTCCTAATTCTGCATATTTCCTGTGTCAAGTGAACAATATGAGAATAGGAGCAACAGTCAGTGTAAAGAAAGTCTTCTATCTCCATCATTCATCAAAAAGACACTACAAATGGAAAGAACCTGATTTGTGATGATTATGTATATTGGTGAGAAATTGTTTGTTGATAAGAATGTTGGCAGAGACAACATGGGAATACTTAGGATTGAAATGGAAAAGGGTTGAACTTACCCAGCAGCTGTTAAATTGCATAAAAGATGTGAAAATATACAGAAAACAACGTTCTGAGGTTCAGAAAAACAATGTAAAACATTATGTTGCTTCATTTCTGAATAAATAATTCCTTTTTTTCTGCACATACCTTCTTTTTCACTAAGAAGTGTCTGTCTTTCTGCTATAGTACCCGAGGTCTGTTGAACAGCAACAACAGTGACACCTTCTATTTTACTGCTTTCTGAAGATTGCACCGAAGTGCCAAAGCACTTTGTTTACCTCCCACCTACGCAACAGCCTCCTGAACACCCTGAAGCAGCTCATAAATGTGACACTTCATTCATTTAAATAATGAACACTGGAGACTAAATGAAAATCTAAAGAGTGCCATAGAGCTGAGAAGCAGCAATTTTTAGGCCTCTGCAGAGTAAAATGCTTCATTCTTAATCCACACGGCACCTAACACACACCTGCGGTGTTTTAGGTGTGAATTGTGTGACCTTTTAAAGGGGACAGGATTGTATGTGTGTGAGTGGCCACCATTTTCAGAGAAGATCAAAGTCAGACTTGACAAGCTGTCTTCTGTTTCTTCATCACACTTATTCCACCGGTTTTTGTCTCTTTTGTTTTGATTTCTAATTGTTTCCCTCGATCACTTTCATCTCTGCATCGGTTCTTCGTCGTGTTTGCATCCTTGTTGCTCACTGCTTCTCTGCACGGATTCTGTCACTGGTGTCTGGCTTCATGTGAATACCAATAGGAAGGCAGTGGGCAGGAGAGCATACAAATACAACAGACTCATTTGAAGCTTTACTTCAGTGTTCAGAGGATCTGTGTCAGTCACAGTTTTCTATCAATTTGTTTTTTTTACTTTTGATATTACATTGAAAACCCTAATGCTACATTATTGAAATACTGTTTTTTTTTTGTTTGAAAAGTTTCTTGATTGACCAATATTTTATGCACCTGTATACTGTGCCTTGCTAAAGTATTCATACCCCATGCACTTTTTCACACTTTCTTATGTGATAACCGCAAGCCTATGCAACGTATTTTATTGGGATTTTAAATGATAGATCAACACAAAGTAGGAAAAATAGCTGTGGGAGGAGTGTGATGGACATTTGTATTCAGATCCCCTGAATCAATACTTTGTAGAATGAACTGTCGCTGCATTTTAGAGCAAATCGTTTGGGGTTTGTCTCTACCAGCTTTGCACTTCTAAAGGTTGAAATGATTGGCCATTCATCTTTGCAAAATAGCTGAAGCTCAGTCAAATGAGATGGAAAGGGTCTGTGAAGATCAGATTTAGGTCTGGACTTTGACTAGGGCATTCCAATACATGGATATGCTGTGAGCTATACCAATTAATTGGAGCATTGGCTCACTGTTTAGGATTATTGTCTGCTAGAACCTTGACCATTTTCCCCAGGCTGATATTTTTTGCAGCTTCTGACACCTTTCGTCCTAAGCATCCATCTTCCCACTGACTCAGACAAGCCTTACTGACTATGCTGAAAAGAGCAGCCTGGTGCTGCCACCACCATATTTCACTGTGGGGATGGTGTGCCCAGGGTCTAGTCAATTGTCCATAAGATTTTGCAAAGAATGTTTAGTTTTGGTCTCATCTGACCAGAGCACCTTCTTCCACAAGGTTGCTTTGTCCCCTAAATGGACATATTTTACTCTTCCATTAGCAATGGCTCCTCCAGATTTGTGGAAGTATGTAATGCTGAGTATGATGCTTAGGTTCTTAATAAATGCTGTCTGCCTGTCTTTCTGTCAATTTATCCACAATGTTTAATCTATAATGTTCCCTACACACTCACAGATATAGTGTTTATGTCCTTGTCTTATGTAAAACAATTTTCATTGCTTTCTGGTAGAAATCTTCTTTATGTGCCTATTGAACTTGTCTTTTTTTTTCCCTTTTTAATAATTCTCCTCATGGCTTTTCATTGAATCTAGTTATATGGTTAATTTGTATGATTGATTTAATTAGACCTTCCCAGACAGTATTGATTTCAGCTGAATCTAAAAGAAAGAGCAGACGAGAGGGTGGTAACAAGCAGTGGGATGCAGAGATGGGAGGTAGCAAAAAGTGACAGTGAGGATGAAAGATGAAGGAGATAGGTTAAGAAAGCACTGAACGGAAAGTCTTATGGAATACTGTAAATCCTACACTGACATAGAACAGTGACAAGAAAAGGTAAAAGTCAAGATATCACACTGACGTTTTCACCCCAGATGCTAGAAACTTTAACATTTTAGGCTGACAGCAAAGAAGGAGAAACTTTCAAACTGACAGAGGGAAGAGGAAAAAAGGAGAGGGCATAGAATGAAACATTTCCATGTTTGGCTGTAATTAGCATAATATTTCTCCCTGTGTGTTTCCATCATCCTATTTTTAACTGTCAGACTGAAAGACTGAGATGAAAGCGTGCAAATAACGAACATGAAATTGTCTCTTTTAAACACATGGGATGTGTGTTTGTGGTTTAATTCCTCCCCTGATGTGTAATGACTTCTTGCTCTATTTCAAGAGTACTTTGGCATAAAAGTCTCATGTCTTCCATGGCTTCTTGTATCAAAGCAAAGCCTCAGAAGCTTAGAGGCCACTCCGGCTTTGAGGTTTCAGATGGTTGCCACTTTGAGTCCCACACCATCGGAGAGTGGGGAATAAAATCCCCTAATGGCAAAAAGTGAAGGGCATGGAATTAGCTTTTTTGTTTCTGGAGTATTTTTGGCCTCTTTGATCAGGGTTTCAGGGACATGAACTCAGTCTGGGCAAATTATCTCTAACAGGGATTTAGCTGGAACTATAACTCCGCTAAATATGTTTCTTTCCACAGAAAAATCTCGACCACTTAGAAAAATGGTCACACTGATTTTTACCAGTTGACCTCTGGATGCCTGTTACTGCCAAGTCTAAACAGGGCAATGCTTACAAATCAAGTTTATCCGGTTCCTAAGATGTTTAAACACACCAGCAGTTTAGGTAATGCATTGTAAAGATGGGTGTACTTCAAACTCGTGTGATGTTTTGCCTCTAAATTTCACCGTAACAAATTCTTCAATTCAAGAAACTTCGACTTGAATAAGATTTTCATAGGTCTATTTCAGCAGATTCATTTGGTAGTCAGATTAGGGTATATGGTTGAGTGACTGTTTATAACTGTACTCAGTGCAGTACCTCTCCAAAACACAAGATGGTACTACTTAGGAAATTACACTATATAGTAGGATTGGCAACAGAAGGATTTACAGAAAGGGCTTTTTTTCTTTTTCTTACAAAAACTTGAATCCAAAACATTAAAATGATTTGGTCAGTTCACCTCTTTACCATTTATAAATCAGCTATGTACCAAAACATTGGAATTTTGTCCCGACTTAATAATAGTAGCGATTACTGGTAAGTCATCTATTTACACGAGGTGCACATCTGAATAAGATATAGCATTTATTGTTTTACATTTTTTTAAAGTAGTGTAATGTCTGTTATTTAAAAAAAAGTACACTATAGCTTTTACATAAAACTGAGTATAACATCTCTTGGAAGTTGTTCTTGGCAGCAATAAATAATATGTTAACTTGGCTACCTTGTAACTGCTTTGATTTTAGATCAAGCAGAAAAAACTATCTACATCCAATAGTAAATATACAAGCCAACCAACCATTAACCTTAATCAGTTTTATTTTTGTGATCATGATGCTGTTCAAAATTATGTACAGGTTCTGTCAAAGTTGAATGTACACTCCTGATCAAAATCTGAAAACCAATTAATAAGTTGCAAGAATAAGCAATTTACATTGTTGGATTTTATGAAGGTTCTAGCTAGAGCTTCACAATGCTAAAAGAAGAAATGGGACCAAGAGACAAAAATTGAGCAGACAATTTATTGACAACTGCATTTAAACTCACATGCTTTTGTCAGCAGATCAAATGTTTAAGACCACAGCCTTTAAAAGCCATGAATCTGCACAAAGACGTGTATTCCGTGTACTTTTCTGTCAAGTATTTACACTGTCAGGACCTGCCAATGCAACAGCAAAAAAGTGGTAGGATTGTTGAACTGCATAAGCAAGCCCTCTCACAACGTGCCATCGCTGCTGAGGTTGGATGCAGTAAGACAGTCATTTTGAATTTCTTAAATGGTGAAAGGCCACATCTCCAACGCCACATCATGATTTGGAGTGCTTCTTCCTTCAATGGAACAACGGAGCTTCAGGTTGTGCAGGAGTGTCAAACAGCAGCTGGCTATGTGGAGATGTTGCAGCTGGCATCCCTCATGACTGAGGGCCCTCGTCTGTGTGGTAATGGCAGGGTTTTGGAACAGAATACTGCTGTAGTTCACAATGTCCGCTTGACAAAGTACTTCTTCCAGGAGAATAATGCCACTCTTTTGAACCATCCTGTGTGTTCCCCTGATCTAAATCCCATTAAGAACATTTGGGGATGAATGGCATGGTAAGTTTACAAAAATGGACACAAGTTCCAGATAGAGGATGCCCGTTGGGAACCCATCCTTAACACTTGCAGCATTCCTACTAGCCTCCAGGAAACATTTGCATCAAGCATGCCTAAACGACTATCTGAAGTGATCAACAGAATAGTGGAGCTACTCATTACCGAAACCTTTTTGAAACTTTGATTTCTGTTTTGAGGGGTGTTTTTTTTGAGTTAGGGTCTTAAACTTATGATCAGCTGTTTAAAATGTTGTCTCTTACTCCCATTTGTTCTTTTAGCATTGTGAAGCTCTAAGCTTTATACGATCAGTAGTGCCAAACACAAATTCTTGCAATTTTTTAACTGGTCTCTAGGTTTTCTACCTTGAATTTGTTTTATATGAAATAATTTAGTATTTCAAAACATTTTTTTTGTACTTAACAGAAAGAATAAATGCTGACTTATAATGTGGAAAATAATCCAGAATGTCAGACACTTTTGTCCAAATTACTAAGTCACAAAATTTACAAATGGCGATGTGTGGTGCCAAATGCTCTCTGGGTGTCAGAAAGATAAATCAACCTATCAATTTCTGGATTGTCAGTGGGAATGTGAGCCAGGAGGATGCTAATGTAAGCTAGTAATCAGTCAAGCTTTCAGAAACAAAAACAAAGGTTACGACAAGCAAAGACAACTAGAAAGGCATGGTTTTCATCAGTTAGAGTGGCTAATCATGCAAAGGAACAGCAGCATGATTCAGAACTGACCAAGCCCTCTAACAAATGCTTAACAGTGGCAGATGCAAAACAGCAGGACCCAGAGGTAAACAGTACAGACCAAAAGTTTGGACACACCTCATTCAAAGAGTTTTCTTTTTTTTCATGACTATGAATATTGTAGCTTCACACTGAAGGCATCAAAACTATGAATTAACACATGTGGAATTATATACTGAACAAAAACATGTGAAACAACTGAAAATATGTCTTATATTCTAGGTTCTTCAAAGTAGCCACCTTTTGCTTTGATTACTGCTCCGCACACTCTTGGTATTCTGTTGATGAGCTTCAAGAGGTAGTCACCTGCAATGGTTTTCACTTCACAGGTGTGCCCTGTCAGGTTTAATAAGTGGGATTTCAAACCTTATAAATGGGGTTGGGACCATCACTTGTGTTGTGCAGGAGGTGGATACAGTACACTGCTGATAGTCCTACTGAATAGACTGTTAGAATTTGTATTATGGCAAGAAAAAAGCAGCTAAGTAAAGAAAAACTAGTGGCCATCATTACTTTAAGAAATGAAGGTCAGTCAGTCCGAACAATTGGGAAAACTTTGAAAGTGTCCCCAAGTGCAGTCGCAAAAACCATCAAGCGCTACAAAGAAACTGGCTCACATGAGGACCGCCCCAGGAAAGGAAGACCAAGAGTCACCTCTGCTGTGGACGATAAGTTCATCCGAGTCACCAGCCTCAGAAATCGCAGGTTAACAGCAGCTCAGATTAGAGAACAGGTCAATGCCACACAGTTCTAGCAGCAGACACATCTCTAGAACAACTGTTAAGAGGAGACTGTGTGAATCAGGCCTTCATGGTAAAATAGCTGCTAGGAAACCACTGCTGAGGACAGACAACAAGCAGATGAGACTTGTTTGGGCTAAAGAACACGAGGAATGGACATTAGACCAGTGGAAATCTGTGCTTTGGTCTGATGAGTCCAAGTTTGAGATCTTTGGTTCCAACCACCGTGTCTTTGTGTGGCGGAGAAGAGGTGAACGGATGGACTCTACATGCCTGGTTCCCACCGTGAAGCATGGAGGAGGAGGTGTGGGGGTGCTTTGCTGGTGACACTGTTGGGGATTTATTCAAAATTGAAGGCATACTGAACCAGCATGGCTACCACAGCATCTTGCAGCGGCGTGCTATTCCATTCGGTTTGCTTTTAGTTGGACCATCATTTATTTTTCAACAGGACAATGACCCCAAACACACCTCCAGGCTGTGTAAGGGCTATTTGACCAAGGAGAGTGATGGGGTGCTGCGCCAGATGACCTGGCCTCCACAGTCACCAAACCTGAACCCAATTGAGATTGTTTGGGGTGAGCTGGACCGCAGAGTGAAGGCAAAAGGACCAACAAGTGCTAAGCATCTCTGGGAACTCCTTCAAGCCTGATGGAAAACCATTTCAGGTGACTACCTCTTGAAGCTCATCAACAGAATGCCAAGAATGTGCGGAGCAGTAATCAAAGCAAAAGGTGGCTACTTTGAAGAACCTAGAATATAAGACATATTTTCAGTTGTTTCACACTTTTTTGTTCAGTATATAATTCCACATGTGTTAATTCATAGTTTTGATGCCTTCAGTGTGAAGCTATAATATTCATAGTCATGAAAATAAAGAAAACTCTTTGAATGAGAAGGTGTGTCCAAACCTTTGGTCTGTTCTGTACGTAGAGCTGGCTTATTCAGCAATAAACAACCATGAGACATATTTTAATGTTAACATTCTACAGCATGTTTTAATTGAAAGGAAAGTTTAGTTACATTTTTAGTCATATCATAATATTTCTAAAAAATTTGCAATTCTTCAACACAAGCACTATGAAAAAAGCAAAAACAGAACTCAGTTATTGGCTTTGTTGCACACAGTATGTTAAATGCATGAAAAACAGTATAATGGTTGTTGAAGCTGTTGTCAATATGCCCCTGGTGAAAAGGGTTATTAGCAGGGGTTGCATACTGCCTATAATACCCATTTTTGTAAGACCTGAATACATATAAAAACATAAGTACTAAAATAGGTGCATTATACATCTAACCTAACAACTAAATTTACCATACCATGCCATGCCAAACAGCTCAAGTTTTCTCAGGAACGGCATTGATAAATATTGCTCTATACTCTGGAAAAACTCTTAATATTAGTCCCGCTCCTGCAGTACGCTTTCATCCCCATTTGGTAGTTTGAAAAATTACACAGCAGAGAACCAGCCGTAATCAGCCCTTGTGATTGATAACTCTGTTTATTAGAGTGTAGCTTCTGGTGCACCATGAAACTTTTTTGGACACGTTACAGGTGCTACGGCCAAAGGCTGTGCAACACTCTGCTCCTTCTCTGCCACTCATAAACTTGTAGTGTATTGGTTTTTTTTTCCCTTCTAAAAAAAATCTCAACAGTGTGTAATCAAGGTATTGATTGCTGTTGAATTGATGCGCTGTCAACCAATCCTGAGCAGTGTGTATTCGATCTTATGTATGTCACTGCTGGACAGACTGATGAGTCACTGTATCAGAGGCTTTCATGGCGTAGCTGAACCTGACGAGGTGAACACTGCCAAACAATAAACTCTCTCTTTCATCTCCGCTCATCTACACCTACCCCCTCCTTCTGTTTTTGTCCCTTCATCCTTTTGTCGGTCCCACTCCCTCCCTTTCTCTCTCTCTCCAATCTCCTTGTCACTTACCTTCCCTTTCTTCTCCTCCCTTCAGATCTCACCTCTGTGTCCTAGTCTTTTTCTCTCTTCTGTCATCCAGATTTCTTACCTGTGAAGCACCTCTTTCTCATTAAGTCTAATCCCCATCTGTCTTTCACTTTTTTCTTTCTTCCACCCATTCACCTTGGTTTTACCTCTCCTCCATCTGTTTTTTTTTCCTCATCCTCTTAAACTCTCTTGTCAACTTAACATCAGCATAATATTTGCTCATCCATCCAAAGAAGCCCTTGTCGGCTGGCAAGGAATCACGTTTTGCATTTAATTTAATTCCACACAAACATACACGCACCAACAAACACACAGAAAAGGCTATTGAACAAAGTACGTGTGATCAGTCATAATATTAAAGACACCTTACTTATACCAAGTTGGAGCCTCTTTTGCCATTAGAACTGCCCTAACTGCCCCAAAACGTAAACTGTAATGTAGTGCGTGGGTGAACACAGTTCTTTGTAATTCACATGAACATAAGGAGGTGAAGACCATGGTTCTACGAAAAGCCCTCAAAGTCGACATGAATTGAATGTTTGGAATTATGTTTTTGGAATGTATACTTTAAATTTAGCATTTACACATAATGCTAAAGGCGAAATATCTCATATCATTTTTAAGGTGTTCATCGCCCGCCTGAGCTGGACCAGCGTGCCAACGCCAACGTCCACTACACCCTGCTGATCGCCTGCGTGTTCGTGGCATTCTTTTTGGGAGCCATCCTGTCAGGTTTCCTGGTGTCATGTTACTGCAGCCGCAGCGCAGCTCACCGAGCGCGAAGGCTAGGGAAGGACCCCGAAGCATCCCTGCCACACGCTCTGTCGTTGCGGTCGCTCGCCAAGCTGAACGGGCTGCTGGATGGGCAGTCGAGGGTTGGTTATAGACAACTTTGTTGCTTAAAAGATTATTTTTCTTTTTAAATTCTTAGCATTTAAAAATAATGTTTTGGGTAAGTAATAAAAATTTTAGCCTTTTACTGAAATTCAGTTACAAAAAAAGGACTTAAAAAAAAAAAGTCTTCATAGAGATATATCAGAATCAGCTTTATTGCCAAGTTTGTACAGAGAAACAAGGAATTTGACTGCGGTACACATATATACTTATGTATAGGATTTACCACCTGTAGACCACATTTTGATAAAGAGAAAAAGATTATCATGTTCATCTTTACATTCTCAAATGTACTTGACTGATTTTATTCCAAATGAATGTAGCAATATTCCACAAACTGAACTTAAAGGATGTTCTTTTGATGCAGAAGTGCACATTAATCTAAATGTAATTTAAAGATGCTTTGAGACAGACTTAAATGCACTCATCGCTGCTGCTACATTACATTTCAATTAGATTTTTTATGTTCCAGGATGTAGCTCAGAGGCGGCAACATAACTGCCTGAATTTAGAGAAGCGACATTAATATTCATCCTCTCCCTTTTCCTCCTCCTCCTCACCCTAAGGAAACGCATAATAAGATTCACCTTGGTGTTTTATTCAGTCATTACAACTGACTGTTTCATTATTATTCCATAATTTTTCCAAATGTCCTTCAGCAAGAAACAGTCTCTCTAAACTGCTGCTAACCTCTGACCTTTTAGCTGACATATACATTTAAACAAGTCCCTCATTAAACTGTGTGGAACCATTAAAATTCAGCTGTACTTTGTCTTTCTCCAGGATGACCAACTGGAAGTGTCATCGCCAAAAATGTACAGCTCCTTCATCCCCAATGGGAGAGCCGAACCCCACCTTCACACCCCTGGACATCAGGGTCTGCAGCTGGGAGACCCTGATCTCAACCTCTCCCAGGTAGGAGACTTTAAGAGGCAACCTTGGTTTAGCATTTACAGTCATGATACTGACAAATGTTAGTGTTTCAATGAGCTAAATGAATTAAAAGGGAGTGCAATCATAAACACCAATTATCATAGATTAGAATTATAAATCATGCATATTATTACGTATGACATAAATTAATAACCTGATATTGATCGTGTTTTATCAATGAGTTAAGTAAATTTGCTTTTCTACAATTTTAAAATTTTGTCTGGTGTTTTGCATCTTAATCCCCACACCTTGTTTACATTTACTGAATACTAAAATAATTAAAAAATAATTCAGTATTTTAAAATATAGGTGTGCACTGATGAGTTTCCCTACCCTTGTAGGCAAAACCTTCTGTAATCAAGAAATGTTCTTAAAATGCTTTTTACACAGCGACAGTTGATACACTCATTTAAGAGCATTGAGCTTCCCTTACAACCATACTGACACATGTGATGTTAATAGGAAAACTTACATTTTGTTAGCAAAGCATTTGAATAAACTGTTTTATTTTAAATTCTAAATTTTGGATAAGAGGTGCGCAGAGGACAATGTTGATAACGATCCTGCAAGTTACAAACTCTGCAAACCACTGTTTGTCAGTAATTTTTTGAGATGTTTAGTTATTGTTTTTTTCTATTTTGTGCAGATAATTTAGATCTACACGAGTGTTTGCACTTTTAAAATGGTCCCACAATTTGTGGGACCAAATGTTGTCCATATTCCTTAAAAACAGTGAAATGGCCCTTTACTCATGTTCTTCATTGGAAACTAAGAATCTGATTGCAACATTTGTCATTTTCATTACTGAACTTATTTGCTATAAAATCCAACACATTCACAAACATAACAGACATAACATAACATCAATTAAATGAATACCCATCCACAGCTGACCAAGTGCTTGTGTTTTAAATGCACGTGCACTGCAACAGTGCCACTGTGGGAGGACAGTTCTACTCAGGACAGTCTGCATTGAGCTTTGTTTGTAAAATGCTCTCATACCTTAGAAAACCTGTGGACTGTTGCCAATTCTTCAGTAAGCAAAGTAGCTACTGGCTGTACTGAGTCTCTAAATTACATCACTTAATAATCTCTTCCAAACCTGTCATTTTAAAGAAAGCTGCAGGTAGAAATGCCACAGGTCACTTGAAGTTCAGAATTGTCCTATATTTGATGATGAATTGTGCTCTCTGTTTAAAATTAATACAGGACAGTGTTTTTCTCAAAATTTTAAGTTGTGTTGCATTAAGGCAGCACAATATATCACAAATACAGTATATCGCCATCGCAATATTCATATCACAAAGGAGTGTTTGGGGTGCAATAATTGTTGGCTGATATATTCCAAGTATTATGAACTTTTACAAATATTCCATTAGCCAGTTGGACAGTCTTATGGCAGCAGACGTTCACAATAGACGACATGGCATTTTCCAAAATGCTAAAGGTCACAGAGTGTAGGAAGCACAGTTAAGTAGAGGAACAAAGAAAACAGGCCTTTGTCGCAGTTGATATCATCATTGCAAAATTTACCAATAGTCGCAAGATTTTTCATTACTGTGCAGCCCTATGATGAATGAACCATTTCAGTGAAAATGCATGTAAATTGCTTTAGTTATGCAGGGTTTGGATCTACACATTAAATGTTTGTAATCTTGTCAATAAGTTTAGAAATGATTAAAAGCTACATTATCTTTCCAATTAAAAATATTCCTTCTTTAGCTTAATATTTACTTAAATGCATACGTCTAACCTCCATTTAGTCTATTTCTCAGGGAGATGGAGAACTCTCTGGCCTGCCGACACCTGACTCCACCCCAGAGCTGCCCTTCAGGAACATGAAGGCGCTGCGGCATCATCCGTACGAGAAGAACGAAAACTGCAACAACGGCAAAGATAAGAACCCCAAGTCAGGGCCCAGCTGCTCCAAATCCAGTCAGGGCTTCATGGCTGTGGCTGGAAATTCTTTGAGTCAGCAAGTGTTTCCCTTTTCCCATCACAATGGCGGCAGTTTGAGCAATGGGGCAGCCCACGGAGCAGGCGCCTCATCGACTTCACTACACCTTCTTGAGGAGAGACAAATCCCAAATGATGAGCGAGCTGCCGCCAGTGGAGGAGGAGGTGGTGGTGGAGTTCCACATCACCACCACTCCCAGCAGTCGCTGCCACAGACAGTGGTGGATGTGTCTGCACTGGATGAGCTGCTAAAACACATCCATGAGGTCAGCGCGTCAGGAACTGGTGGAATCAAGGTCCTCACGTCTAGCTCCTCATCCTCACTGTTCCCTGGACCGTCCTCTACTGGAGGAGGACATCATAATGGTCATCATCAACACCATCATCACAATCAACACAGCCAGACACGAACACACCACTACAACCACAGCCATCACCACAGCAACCATCACAACAATAACACCAGCAACCACCATCACCAGCAGCAGATCCCTGAGACAGAACCAACTTCTTATTACAGCACCTCCACATTGCCGAGGGATGGTGTCCCCAAACGCTTGGATTCAGCCCCTCAAAATTCCACCTCATCGTCTGCTACGTCTTCATCTTCATCTTCAAACAACCCCACCTCCTCTACTTCCATCCCTTCTTCGTCCTCTTCTTCTTCCTCCACACCGCTCCAACAGCAGGTGATCCTGGAGCGGCCTGGAGGAAGTGGTGTCCCCGTGACACATCACCAATCCCAGCGCCACTCCCTTATCAAGATGGGTGCAGCAGGTGGCGCTGTGCCCCGCCATCACAGCTTTAACCAACGGGGGACACATGTGCACTTTCTGGCCAGGATGAACACCAACAACAACAGCAGCAGCAGCAACCGCCCCCCAGGTTCAACTGTGGCGACTGATAAAAACAACGGCGAGAGCCTGCGGGTGTCCGTCGCCAGCGCCTGTTTGACACGGCAGCACAGTTACAGTGAAGGGCCACATGTGCAGCGGGCGGCAATTGTCCGGAGAACGGTGTCCCTAAAGCCACAGATCCCACCAAAACCACTTTTTCTGCCAAATACAGTAACGTCTGCAGCAACAGAGGTGAGAAAATACAACTACTAAGACAAGGCACCACCAGAACATGGCTGCAGCGCTCCCCACAAAGGAAATCACTGAAATGCCGGCAAAAGGACAAAATGAGCGCTGATAGGCCAAAAAGACAAGAGAGACTTCAGTTCTCGTGATTTATCACAACTTTCCAGTTGTACTTATCGTCATGCTGCTGACGGAAGGCCATCTGATGCCTTTCTGAGGTACAACTGAGACAAACTTGTTTCTTTGCAGGGAAGGATTCCTTGTTGAGACTTTCTCTTCGCAGCAAATGTGGATCGAAACCAGTTCAGACAGGAAACATCTATGAAACATTCCAGAACCAGGGCGAAAGGTGTTAATGATTCAAAAAGAGTCCCACAAGGGTCAAGGTGGCCTGAAAAAATTCCTGATTAATGCAGTTTTCTTATGAGAGCTTTGATCTAATGTCCCCAGTCACTGCACCTTAGAACGGGGCCTGGATTTCAATTGCAAATATTTAAAAAGCAGAGAATTGGACAAATGCAGACCTGAGATGAACTGAATCTGGGACCGTTGCATCGCTTTGAGTCCAGGGATGGCAGAGCTTTCCACAGAAGCAAGTCAAGAAGTCAGAAAAAAATGCTTTGCTTAGCAGATCTGTTTTTTATGACTCTTATAAAATGAAATGTCAAGAAAAGTTCACTGACTGAAAAAAATAGTCTATTTGTTCAAAGCCAAAACTTGAAAACAGTTTTGTTTTCCTGACAAAAAGAGGTAAAAAGAAAAGTCACAGTCTGAGCTACGAGATCACATTTAAGTGTTATAATCCAGCAGTCAGAGATCCAGATCAGAGTATTTACCCCCATATTAACACAGAAACCAGATAAATGCTGCTTTCTTTGAAATCTGAAAAAAGGAAATATTGAGGCCTAGTAGATGATTAAGGAAAGATTTCTGATAAACCAATCCCACAAATGACTAATTAATTATTTCAGTAAATGTAACACTCATCAATTTCATCATTTGTGAGTTCAAATTACTTAATTGGCTCAAATGAATAATTAATCTCTCAAATTATTAAATTTCTGTCTAATGCAGCTTCTTTACTCTTCAATTGCATTACATCTGCAGAATTTGCAGGAAATGTTTTAATTTAATGTCTGTAAAGCCAAATAGTTTAAAGTGCTGGCTGCTAGATTCAGGCTTTGAGTTGGGAATTAAGCAATATTGGTTTATCAGAAATGTTTTCTCATCACCAGCTGATTAAAGAAGGATCTTCACAATGTGAGTTCAACCAAATAACGACTCACTTACCTCCAGTGCAATGGTTTCCAAAGTGTTTAAGTCTGCCTGCCATCATTTGCGATTTAGTTCTGAAATATATTTGGGAATGGAAATATAATCAGTTGTACACAAATTCGTTATTCTAGTATACTTAAATCTAATGTATGGAAAATACAAAGACCTGACCGTGATGCTGCAGTTTGTTCTTTAGGTTGTTTTAAGTCCTTTATTTTGGGGAAAATAAAGGTCTGCACCATATGATGCTGCCTTCCTGGAACTCAACATGACCCGCATGACAACTTGTATACATTTAACTCAAAACTATTTGTTCACATGTAAGATCAGTGTTTTCTCAAATAAATTCTGATATCAGATGCCTTCTTAGTGTCATTTTTGCAGTTGTACAGCAAATCCACATCCATCCATCCACTGATTTTTGTTTGAGTTCAGGTAACGAGGCTAACCGGTCATTAGAGAAAAATGCAGCAACCCTCTCCTCAGTGACCTTGGGGCATCTCAAGACATTTCCAGGCCAGAAGGGATATATATACTCCCTCCAGCAAGGAAATTGGTCTTGGTATCATCACCTGAGGTGATTGTAGGTGATAGGGGCACCGTAATGTATGATCTAAACTTTTTTTAGTGGTGAAGGGGTTCAGCCGAAACGCAAAGTTATTGATTTAGAGCTCTATTTACAAGTTATCCCTCACCTTTGGTCATGTGAATCATGGACCAAAAAATAATAAGTGACTGCAATTTGCTTCCTGCGTGGGTTGGCTGGAAACAGCCCTAGAAATATGGTGAGGATTTCCATCATCAGGAGTAGATCCTGCGCTTTCTGCATCCAAAGGAGCCAGTAGGTGGGGGTCTGGTCATTAGATCAGGTTGCCTCCTAGGCACATTCCGTTGGTGGTTTTCTGGAGATATTCGACTGAAAGGAAACCCTGAGGCAAAACTCTCCAGGAAGACTGTTACAGTTCCTTTAATGTGGTCGGACCAACAAAAGCAGTGGTGTCCAGATTCAGTACTCAATGGCTGGTGTCCTGATGGCTTTAGAGATTGCCCTGATTCAACATACCAGAATCAAATGAATGATTCATTAGCAGCCTTTCATAAACGAAGGTGACGTTCTAAGTAGTAATTCAGCCATTTGAGTCAACTGTCTTGGAGCAACCCATTTAATCAGAATCAGAATCAGCTTTATTGCCAAGTTCGTACATACAAACAAGGAATTTGACTCCGGTACACTTTGCTCTTTGGTTTTGTATTACAGAATATACATATTTACAATGTACAATATACACATATATAATAAAAAGGTGCATTTGCAACATCTGTATGCTGTTGTTTTGTACTCTATTGAATGTTCATCAGAGAAAGAGCCTGGGGGAAGAAACTGTCTCTTAAAACCTGCAGGAAACTGGTCCAATAGGACTGGATTTGGACACTCCTGAACTTAAGGGAGTACAGGTGAACTTTTAGGAGCCTCCCCTAGGGTTACAGTTCTTACAGGAAATACTGAAATGTTTCAAAACATATTCAGAGGAAAGGAGATATGTAAGACAGTATATATATATATATATGAACACTGGACTCCAATACACATTTCTATGGTTAATTCAAGCTGTGAGAATTAAACTTGAAGCAGGGAACATGAAGGCTGAACGGCACACAGAAAAGTTGCATTGTTTTATCTTTTGAGACTGCTGTAGTAGTGATAGTTTTGGATTTAAACTGTGTTCTCTGGCTAATAATAGAAGTGTCTCAAATCTGGAATAATTAAAAGATTTGAAATTATCTGGTAGGTTTGACAGTGCAGCAGGACAGTAAAAATGTAGGTTATCTAGATAAAAATATTCACCTTTTCTGAGCCACCTTGCACTCCATTAATTCACTGTCAAACTCTGACAGACTCTTCAATCTGCTGCTCTCTTTAGTCTGTAGGAGTGTTTCTTCACAGATGGTATAAAAATCCCCAACTGTGAAGGGAATCTGTGCTTTTTACTTGGGCCTTACTTTTCATATGCAGTTAAAAGCACTTTGTATCCAGTGGTCATTTCTTTTGTTTATGCTGTCCTAGAATGATTACATAAAGGCAGGAAAAAAGATTGACTATGTTGTAATTTTACTATTATATATGAGTAAATAGGTGAATTAAAACTGCACCTTAATACAATGTCTTAATGTTTAGAGTTTATGTCTGGAAAACAAAAATCTGGCAGTAACCTCACCTCCTGCCCGATGACTGCTGAAGATAGGCATCCATATAAAAATTAATAAACACCAGCTAAGCATCAATGACTTGACAGGTTTTTCTTTTCAACTTTAATAATGAACCAAACATGCATTCTGACACAGGTTTTGGTTTTATCTGACTCACTCGGGTGGCTTGACAAGCTCCCCCAGAGCAGCTTAAGTAATAACACAGCAGCGATGATGCAGCGCTGTTAATGAGGTATCCCTGTCTGCTACAGTTCGGCTAAACAGGCTCTGCACCAAATGATGCAACATAGAGTCCACCACCACTACAGTCTAGTGTGAGGGAGCTGATTTCTGACTGTGTAGGAGCTAACTTAAAAATTTCATGTCTTAAAAGTTGTTTTGAACAAGCTCTTTCTACACCAGAGTGAGTCATTTTGTTCGGGTTCCACAAAGGAGACCAAAGCACTAGGTTATGCTTAAAGGAAGGATTTATGTCTCTGTGTTTAAGAGGAGTTACATCAGCCTCCTTTATCTCTGACCTAGACCGCTGCTCTGACTGATACTGTCTGATGCAGTTACAAGATATCAATGTTTTTCTGGCCCCTGGAAGGAGGTAGTCTACCAGATCCAAAGTATAATTAACAAGTCCTGCTAGCATGAAAATAACATATTCTGATCTCAAACTGTTAGTGGTTGATTGATGTATTTGTACTGCCTACAAGACAACAGCATAACACAGAGAGTAGATCATCATCAGAGGCATTGTTCTGTGTCACAAACAGGCATATATGAGTCGACTTTTTCGTGCACATTACAACTCGAATTCCTTTCTAGCCTTGGTACCTTTTCTTAACAAAAGGATAAGACAGACAACTATGTACTCACATTTTTGCTATGTGGGTTATTCTGGTTGATCAAAGGACCCTCTGTCGTAACCAATTAGTTGGCAAAAAGGCTCTACTGGACAAAAAAACAAATATACAGAGAAATACGTCAGACATATCTAATCAAGAATTGCTCTTCAGTACACCAACTTGCTAAATCACATCGATCGTAACTTTCTTGTAGTTGTCACCAAAACATTTTAAAATATGTACTGGCAGAAAGTCCCAGCCCAATACTTCAATAAAACAAGGGCTTAGATATGCTTGAAAACTTAGAAGCTTTAAAGGGCAGTAAAATAAATATCAAATGAGATTTACATGGTCTACATTAACAATTGTGTCTCAATTACTCAACAATGACATTCTGGAGGTAAAAGATATTTAGTCCCAACCAGAGTTAGTACCCATATGTTATGCTAAAATTAGCATATGTTCCTCACTGTTGGATATAACTCGATTATTCAGCATGTAAAATTTTGCAATGCGGTTCCACATAATTCTGCAGGGACAAAACTGTATGCTTTGATTGTCATAAAACTTAATAAGTAGTGTTTCAGCTGCTCTCTGTGTGGCTGAAAGCTTTCTGTATTCCCAGTGTGAAGAGCAGGTCAAATGACATATGTTGAAGCAGTCAGTACAGTCTATTTCAATCTGAATGTCACTGTTGAGGATAAAAACCCTAGATTGACAGGGAAACCCCAGATTTGTTAGATCAGCAAAATAATGGGTGCTGTCTTTAACACAGCTTTGGTACCTGTGCACATAAAAATAGACCATTAATTACATAAACCCGCTGTGCAAACTGTAGTTGCATGGCTCGTCGGTGGGCACAGAAAACAAAGCTAGACAGTAAACATACAACAGGTATTGGGGGTTTGGTTTAGTCAAGCAATTCGAGACTGGTTATAATAATTTCTTAAATGAGGATGGGGATCCAGGTACAGGATTGTAACATTCCTAGAAAAAGCTAATAGGATACCTAAAAAAAAAAAAAAAACCAAAAGGACTAACTCTTGTAAACAAGCCTCAGTATGGCACCTCTCTAAGCTATTCAGAGCTGGAAATCACTATTTGTAGATTAAAGGTGACTTCACGTCAATCGCTACAAATTAGGAAAAGTACCAGAGTGGTTCTTTGAACTGTCCCAAAGCCTCTCTGCAACACTGTTGCTTTAACTTCATGACAAGCAACAAATGCAGATAGCCAGCAATCTGAAGAAAACAAACATAAGCAAAAATGTCAAGTGCAACATTTCACTACTTTAAATCTCAGAATTATTTGATCTAAAGTTGGTGAAAAAGTAAAACAGGAATTTGCATGCATACCAACAGAAAACAGAAGGTAAAAAAATAGGACTACTTATCTAAAAAAAAAAAATACGTTCAGACTCTCAAACCTTAGACAAAGCTTAGCTTCAACAGAAGACTGATCTTATTTTTATACGGCAATGCACTTTTATCCCTGAATATAAATTTGTTTATTTGGTGGTTCTCAGTTCCCGGCCTCCTCATAGCCGTGACATAATGTCACACAACTGAAGATGCACTCACAGCATCACCAAGTGGATCACAGGAGAATGACACTTTATTAACGTCAAACTCTGTTCTGTTTATCCATCCATTTTCTACTTGATCCTTGCAGGCTCCCAGAGGAGTCTGGCGTCTATTGTTGGTAGGTGAGGTACACCCTGAACGCCAGTCTATCACAAGGCATGTTAGGACAGATAACCATGTGTGCACATTTGTACTGACCGCTAAGGACAATTTAGACAGGCCAGTCCACCCAGTATGCATTCCTTTGGACTGTGGGAGGAAGCCCAAGGTCATTAAGTAACTGTAACTGATACCTTGAATTTAAAGTACATGACTACAGGTGTATTTCTTTTTCAACATGGGTAGAATTGTTATTATAAACAGCAGGATGCAAAAGTTACAAATCTTCACCAAAATAAGACTAAGAGTGGTTTAAAAAATCTAATGTTTCTATGTTCTGAACTTCTGGTTCACCTGACTTCATAAGGGTTAGTATGGGCAGACAGTAAATGGTAAGAGTAACTAAAAAGAATGATTGACACATAGATATGGGTTTCAGTGGATTTGTTGGCTTTAGTAAACACTATGCTGGATGAGCATCTCAACAGATTCAAACAGGAATTCTGAAGTACTTTTATCCAATCAGACATACTCTTTCCCTGAGGAATCCAGCTCTGCAGAAGGTAGCCTAACTGCTGCAGGGACTTCAGCCCTATTTGTCTGAGCCAGGATACGGCTCTAATGTTTTATGGGACATGACAGACACCAACATGAAGCTGAAACAAGCTGTGAAGATAATGATCGTCTTCAGAACAAAACCTGGTATTAGTCCATTTATGTACCATTTTAATGTTTCCATTTGATTCATTTCCATGTATGGATGTGAATGCTGTATTCTGTACTGTCGGCTCATTTATGTAACACGCCAGCAGAGCAGACAGAAAGATGACAACAAATCCACTGTTATATACAATAAACCATCTACAAAGTGCATACATGGAGAGTAGGACTTAACTTGTGCAGAACTGAAATGGGCGATGCATTCGCTACAGTAAATCTCACTCTTTATGTTGTAGTTTAAAACCTACCTTGAAACATGTTTTTTATTCAGTCATGTTGGAGCCATGGACCCATCCATTGGCTTGCCGGTCATACTTTGTAGTTGTGGCAAATGATGTGGTTGTTTTACAAGTCACAGCAGAATATATACATGGCTGCTTGAAAATGATGTCTATCCATCCCAGTCCGACCCGACCTTCTTCATGACCCGTTTGATGTATTTTTCTTTGTCCAGTTTAGGGCTACACGATTATATGAAAACATGATTTGCAAGAATGTTGTTGGGTGCTGCGATAGCCATAGGACTTGCAATAAATAAACTAATTTAGAGGAATTAATGTTTTTCTGCTTTGTACTAATAGCAAACATCTTATCTCATCTTCAGGTGTCATTGTTTGAGAGGCACCAATCTATGTGAAGAAAACCCGGCTTTGTTTCAAGAGTCTTCATCTATGCATTAGCATTAGTCCTTTAGTGAGATCATTAGCTCTTTAAATGGTTTTAGGCTGGCTTCCAAATGACCCAACAGGGTTTTGAGTATTTTCAATGGTCCAATATCCGACTGACATCAAGGGATTTAAGTGAGGCAACAAAGGAAGAGGAATCAACAAAAAGTACCGATAGAAGCTCTCCAAAAGGGAGCCTAATTGTTGTTTAAATGTAACAAAGGTGCTGGATTTTTAAAGAGGGTGTCATCGAGGTAATACATTTTGGGAATTTACAGCAAAAGTCCCTGAAAAAAACATAATTAAAGACAAACAACAGAACTGTCCAGGGTTGTTCCAGAGCTCATCTAATTTAAAGCAATCCAACATGACTTCTCAGTAGGAATAAAGAGAAGCTTCAGAAAGAGTTATGAAAGGAAACTACTGGTTTAAAAGGACAATTAAGTCACACAGCCAGACTTTTTCCATGGATATAGATAGACTAATTCATTTGTATCAAATATGTAGACCCACACCACCACAAGATTCCTAAATGTTGAATTTTCCAGTACAACCACCTGGCCACAGTGAGCAATACGTTTTATATTCAGCTGGCAACATTGGCACATAGGTACAAGTTCCTGATGGCTTATGGAAATGCTCCCCACAACACATTTTCAGTTCAGTCGAATAAATGTTTTTTTATCCCTTAAAAAAAAAAACCACCATGATGTTCTGAAATTAACCCGTAATATTATTTATGGGGAATCAAAGTCTGAAGACCTTTTTCAATGTAATCCAGCTGCTTGTGTCAATATATTTATATATATTGACACAGACTTATATATATATTTATATATAAGTGTAGATGACGTTCTAATTATTTATGAGGTAGCTGGCAAAGGCTCAGGAGTTCTTGGATGGATTTTGAAAATTCTTCAAGGAATATAAAGAAAAATGTTTCTTTTAAGACAACAATGCAAAAAGATGCAACAATATCAAGGAAGAATCAAAATCTTAAGGTTTCCAAACAGACTTCCTCTGAAAGGAGTAGAAATAAAGAATTTAGGGGCTGAAACAATTAATTGGATGAATCAATTATTGAAATAATCATCAACTGATTTAGTAATCAAATAATCGTTAACGTGAGTATAGTACAGACATAGAGACTATTTTAAAAACAAATAATATATATATATATACAGGTCCTTCTCAAAATATTAGCATATTGTGATAAAGTTCATTATTTTCCATAATGTCATGATGAAAATTTAACATTCATATATTTTAGATTCATTGCACACTAACTGAAATATTTCAGGTCTTTTATTGTCTTAATACAGGATGATTTTGGCATACAGCTCATGAAAATCCAAAATTCCTATCTCACAAAATTAGCATATTTCATCCGACCAATAAAAGAAAAGTGTTTTTAATACAAAAAACGTCAACCTTCACATAATCATGTACAGTTATGCACTCAATACTTGGTCGGGAATCCTTTGGCAGAAATGACTGCTTCAATGCGGCGTGGCATGGAGGCAATCAGCCTGTGGCACTGCTGAGGTCTTATGGAGGCCCAGGATGCTTCGATAGCGGCCTTTAGCTCATCCAGAGTGTTGGGTCTTGAGTCTCTCAACGTTCTCTTCACAATATCCCACAGATTCTCTATGGGGTTCAGGTCAGGAGAGTTGGCAGGCCAATTGAGCACAGTGATACCATGGTCAGTAAACCATTTACCAGTGGTTTTGGCACTGTGAGCAGGTGCCAGGTCGTGCTGAAAAATGAAATCTTCATCTCCATAAAGCTTTTCAGCAGATGGAAGCATGAAGTGCTCCAAAATCTCCTGATAGCTAGCTGCATTGACCCTGCCCTTGATAAAACACAGTAGACCAACACCAGCAGCTGACACGGCACCCCAGACCATCACTGACTGTGGGTACTTGACACTGGACTTCTGGCATTTTGGCATTTCCTTCTCCCCAGTCTTCCTCCAGACTCTGGCACCTTGATTTCCGAATGACATGCAGAATTTGCTTTCATCCGAAAAAAGTACTTTGGACCACTGAGCAACAGTCCAGTGCTGCTTCTCTGTAGCCCAGGTCAGGCGCTTCTGCCGGTTTGGGCACACCTTCTCATTCAAAGAGTTTTCTTTATTTTCATGACTATGAATATTGTAGCTTCACACTGAAGGCATCAAAACTATGAATTAACACATGTGGAATTATATACTGAACAAAAAAGTGTGAAACAACTGAAAATATGTCTTATATTCTAGGTTCTTCAAAGTAGCCACCTTTTGCTTTGATTACTGCTCCACACACTCTTGGCATTCTGTTGATGAGCTTCAAGAGGTAGTCACCTGAAATGGTTTTCACTTCACAAGTGTGCCCTGTCAGGTTTAATAAGTGGGATTTCAAGCCTTATAAATGGGGTTGGGACCATCACTTGTATTGTGCAGGGGGTGGATACAGTACACAGCTGATAGTCCTACGGAAAAAGAAACAGCTGCAAGATGCTGTGGTAGCCATGCTGGTTCAGTATGCCTTCAATTTTGAATAAATCCCCAACAATGTCACCAGCAAAGCATCCCCACACCATCACACCTCCTCCTCCATGCTTCACGGTGGGAACCAGGCATGTAGAGTCCATCCGTTCACCTCTTCTGCACCACACACAGACACTGTGGTTGGAACCAAATATCTCAAACTTGGACTCATCAGACCAAAGCACAGATTTCAACTAGTCTAATGTCCATTCCTTGTGTTCTTTAGCCCAAACAAGTCTCTTCTGCTTGTTGTCTGTCCTCAGCAGTGGTTTCCTAGCAGCTATTTTACCATGAAGGCCTGATTCACACAGTCTCCTCTTAACAGTTGTTCTAGAGATGTGTCTGCTGCTAGAACTCTGTGTGGCATTGACCTGTTCTCTAATCTGAGCTGCTGTTAACCTGCGATTTCTGAGGCTGGTGACTCGGATGAACTTATCGTCTGCTGCAGAGGTGACTCTTGGTCTTCCTTTCCTGGGGCGGTCCTCATGAGTACCAATTTCTTTGTAGCGCTTGATGGTTTTTGCGACTGCAATAGGAGACACTTTCAAAGTTTTCCCAATTGTTCGGACTGACTGACCTTCATTTCTTAAAGTAATGATGGCCACTCGTTTTTCCTTACTTAGCTGCTTTTTTCTTGCCATAATACAAATTCTAACAGTCTATTCCGTAGGACTATCAGCTGTGTACTGTATCCACCTCCTGCGCAACACAAGTGATGGTCCCAACCCCATTTATAAGGTTTGAAATCCCACTTATTAAACCTGACAGGGCACACCTGTGAAGTGAAAACCATTTCAGGTGACTACCTCTTGAAGCTAATCAACAGAATGCCAAGAGTGTGCAGAGCAGTAATCAAAGCAAAAGGTGGCTACTTTGAAGAACCTAGAATATCAGACATATTTTCAGTTGTTTCACATGTTTTTGTTCAGTATATAATTCCACAAGTGTTAATTCATAGTTTTGATGCCTTCAGTGTGAAGCTACAATATTCATAGTCATGAAAAAAAAGAAAACTCTTTGAATGAGGTGTGTCCAAACTTTTGGTCTGTACTGTATATATATATATATATATATATTGCATTTAAGATGACAACTCTTTGTAACTATTCTCTATCCAGAACCCCTCTAGTGGCATAGCTTTAGCTTCATCTGGTTCAAATTCTGTAAATAATCTCCTATTAAGCACCTTTTGCTATCTGATTATTATGCAAAAAAATAGTTGACAGATTATTCCATTAGCAAAAGAAGCCTGGGAAGAAGCCATCTACCATGAATTGCGGCGCTCAAGGTGGCAGCAGGTTGGAGTAGCTCTGTTACTTGATTCTGATTTATTCTTTTTTGGGAACTCTTCCTCTTGTGGTGGATACAGTTTACAGATTTTTTTTTTTGGACAACTGTCCTCTCTCTCCGGTGTCAGATGTTGTGCAGCTTGGAGGCTTTTTCCTAATACTTTCTATTTTTGAACATTTGTTGTGATGCATTGCCATGGCAACGATGTTGTTTCGTACAACCGGGAGCAGCTGATTAATATCTCAAAAGCTCAAATAATACTTGAACTACAACCCCAAAGCCCTGATGAGTTGAAAAGAAGACACTGTGGATGCAGAGCAGGAGCTAAGAGAAGAGAGAAAAGGAGGAAGTTCAAACCATCTCTTCCGTCAATTATGATGGGCAATGTGAGATCGTTGGGAAACAAGTTGGATGAACTCCAAGCCCTACAAAGGACCTAGCCAGAGTACCGGGCATGCAGTATCATGTGTTTTACTGAGACATGGCTGCAGGATCATATCCCCGACTCCAGCGTCTCTCTGCTGGGCTTTTTAACCATACGAGCAGACAGAGATTTAAAGAGGAGCGGCAAATGTAAAGGAGGTGCACTGGCAGTACTTGTGAATAACAGATGGTGTCATCCAGGACATGTTACTGTGAAGTGTCGTCTCTGCAGTCCAGATATTGAACTGTTGGCAGTAAGTTTTCATCCATATTATTTACCCAGAGAGTTCACCAGTGTTATTTTGGCAACAGTTTACGTTCCACCTTCCGCTGTTGCCGACACTGCATGTGATGCCATCAGCTCAGTTGTTGCTAAGCTACAGACATAAAACCCCAATGCTTTTGTGGCAATTTCTGGTGATTTTAACCATGCTTCACTCTCTGCTACACTTCCAACATTTCAACAGGTTGTCAGCTGCTCTACCAGAGAAAACAAAACATTGGATTTGTTTTATGCAAATGTCAAGGACTCATACATCTCTACAGCAAGACCTCCTCTAGGCAAATCAGATCACAATCTTGTTTTTCTCTGCTCCAAATATGAGCCCCTTGTTCAGAGGCAACCTGTAATAAAGAGGACTGTGAGAAAATGGTCACAGAAAGCTGAAGAAGCTCTGCAAGGTTGCTTTGAGGCTACAGACTGGGAGGCACTGTGCCAGCCACATGGAGAGGACATCAATGCCATGACTGAGTGTGTAACCGACTATATACAGGTCCTTCTCAAAATATTAGCATATTGTGATAAAGTTCATTATTTTCCATAATGTCATGATGAAAATTTAACATTCATATATTTTAGATTCATTGCACACTAACTGAAATATTTCAGGTCTTTTATTGTCTTCATACGGATGATTTTGGCATACAGCTCATGAAAACCCAAAATTCCTATCTCACAAAATTAGCATATCATTAAAAGGGTCTCTAAACGAGCTATGAACCTAATCATCTGAATCAACGAGTTAACTCTAAACACCTGCAAAAGATTCCTGAGGCCTTTAAAACTCCCAGCCTGGTTCATCACTCAAAACCCCAATCATGGGTAAGACTGCCGACCTGACTGCTGTCCAGAAGGCCACTATTGACACCCTCAAGCAAGAGGGTAAGACACAGAAAGAAATTTCTGAACGAATAGGCTATTCCCAGAGTGCTGTATCAAGGCACCTCAGTGGGAAGTCTGTGGGAAGGAAAAGGTGTGGCAGAAAACGCTGCACAACGAGAAGAGGTGACCGGACCCTGAGGAAGATTTTGGAGAAGGGCCAATTCCAGACCTTGGGGGACCTGCGGAAGAAGTGGACTGAGTCTGGAGTAGAAACATCCAGAGCCACCGTGCACAGGCGTGTGCAGGAAATGGGCTACAGGTGCCGCATTCCCCAGGTCAAGCCACTTTTGAACCAGAAACAGCGGCAGAAGCGCCTGACCTGGGCTACAGAGAAGCAGCACTGGACTGTTGCTCAGTGGTCCAAAGTACTTTTTTCGGATGAAAGCAAATTCTGCATGTCATTCGGAAATCAAGGTGCCAGAGTCTGGAGGAAGACTGGGGAGAAGGAAATGCCAAAATACCAGAAGTCCAGTGTCAAGTACCCACAGTCAGTGATGGTCTGGGGTGCCGTGTCAGCTGCTGGTGTTGGTCCACTGTGTTTTATCAAGGGCAGGGTCAATGCAGCTAGCTATCAGGAGATTTTGGAGCACTTCATGCTTCCATCTGCTGAAAAGCTTTATGGAGATGAAGATTTCATTTTTCAGCACGACCTGGCACCTGCTCACAGTGCCAAAACCACTGGTAAATGGTTTACTGACCATGGTATCACTGTGCTCAATTGGCCTGCCAACTCTCCTGACCTGAACCCCATAGAGAATCTGTGGGATATTGTGAAGAGAACGTTGAGAGACTCAAGACCCAACACTCTGGATGAGCTAAAGGCCGCTATCGAAGCATCCTGGGCCTCCATAAGACCTCAGCAGTGCCACAGGCTGATTGCCTCCATGCCACGCCGCATTGAAGCAGTCATTTCTGCAAAAGGATTCCCGACCAAGTATTGAGTGCATAACTGTACGTGATTATTTGAAGGTTGACGTTTTT
This sequence comes from Girardinichthys multiradiatus, assembly GCF_021462225.1. Classification (NCBI taxonomy): domain Eukaryota; kingdom Metazoa; phylum Chordata; class Actinopteri; order Cyprinodontiformes; family Goodeidae; genus Girardinichthys; species Girardinichthys multiradiatus. The sequence continues at coordinate 34,528,384 of NC_061806.1, read as the reverse complement.
TGTATTAAAAACACTTTTCTTTTATTGGTCGGATGAAATATGCTAATTTTGTGAGATAGGAATTTTGGGTTTTCATGAGCTGTATGCCAAAATCATCCGTATTAAGACAATAAAAGACCTGAAATATTTCAGTTAGTGTGCAATGAATCTAAAATATATGAATATTAAATTTTCATCATGACATTATGGAAAATAATTAACTTTATCACAATATGCTAATATTTTGAGAAGGACCTGTAAACTTCTGTGTGGATAACATCATCTCCACCAGAACCGTGAGATGCTTCCCCAATAACAAACCCTGGATCACCTGAAGGACCTGCTTAACAAAACAAAAAGAGCCTTCAGAGAGGGAGACAGAGAATTATTGAGGAGTTTACAGAAGCAACTTAAAGTTAAGATAAGAGACAGCAAGGAGGTGTACAAGAGGAAGCTGGAGAGCAAGCTCCGGCAAAACAATATCAGAGATGTGTGGACAGGGATGAAGAAGATCACAGGCTTCAAGCAGAAAGAAGATCAGACCGATGGAGGTCTGGACAGGGCCAATGAACTGAACACATTCTTCAATAGGTTCAATTCAGAAAGAAGCTTCACATCCTCCTCTCCTGCTCACAGCCAAACAGACATTCCATCTTCCTTTGACCCACAGGACCCACAGCTGTCCAGTAACACCTCACATTTTTTATCTTCCACCTCAGCCCTAGACCCTTCTGCTTCTACATGTTTGCCTTCAACCATATCAGAAGATGCTGATACTTCCTTTGCTTCCTTCTTCCACCTGTGTGTCTCAAGAAGTCAGGTGAAGAGACAACTGGAGAGACTGAATCAGAATAAGGCTGCAGGTCCAGATCATGTCAGCCCTAGAGTCCTGAAGGCCTGTGCAGAGCATCTCTGTGGGATTCTGCAGCACCTCTTCAACCTTAGCCTGGCCCAGAAGAAGGTTCAGGTGTTGTGGAAGACCTCCTGTCTTGTTCCGGTACCAAAGAAAACTCACCCATCAGTCCTCAATGACTATAGACCTGTTGCCCTGACATCTCACATCATGAAGGTCCTAGAGAGACTCCTGTTGGCCCACCTGAGTAAGCAAACAGTAAACCATCAGGACCCCCTTCAGTTTGCTTATCGCTGTGGAGTTGGAGTTGAAGATGCCATCATACACCTGCTTCAACAAACCCACTGTCATCTGGACAAAGCCAGCAACTCTGTGAGGATCATGTTCTTTGATTTCTCCAGTGCATTTAATACAATCCAACCTGATTTGCTTTGTCAGAAACTCCAGAAGACTCAGATGGAGGCCTCAACAATCTCCTGGATCAAAGACTACCTGACAAACAGACCACAGTTTGTGAGACTGAAGAGTTGTGAGTCTAACCAGGTAGTCAGCAGCACAGAAGCACCACAGGGGACGGTACTCTCACCATTCCTTTTCACTCTGTACACCTCAGACTTCCAGTACAAGACAGACTCCTGTCATCTGCAGAAATACTCGGATGATTCTGCAGTTGTGGGGTGGATCAGAGATAGACAAGAAGATGAGTACAGGAAGGTGGTGGACCGCTTTGTGGCATGGTGTGGAAACAATCATCTCATTTTGAACGTGACTAAAACAAAGGAGATGATAGTTGATTTTAAGAGAAACAGAAATAAGACAAAAACTATGTCCATCATGGGAGACGAGATGGAGGTGGTGGAGGAGTATAAATACCTCGGTGTTCACCTGGAAAACAGACTAGAGTGGAGATGCAACTGTGAAGCCATCTACAAGAAGGGACAGAGCAGACTGTACTTCTTGAGGAAGCTTAGGTCCTTTGGTGTTTGCAGCAAGATGCTGCATATCTTCTATAAGTCTGTTGTGGAAAGTGTGATTTCTTCTGCCATCATCTGCTGGTGAAGCAGCATCAGAGCCAGGGACTTAAAAAAGCTCAACAAGCTGATAAAGAAGGCTGGTTCTGTTCTGGGGACTCCTCTGGAACCTCTGGAGATCATTGTGGAAAGACGGATTCTTCATAAAATGAAGAACATTATGGAGAACCCTGAGCATCCTCTTCATGAGACTGTCCTACAACAACAGAGTGTCTTCAGTCAGAGGCTTCTTCAGATCTGCTGTAAGACGGAGCGCTACAGGAGATCCTTCCTGCCCACAGCCATCAGCATCTACAACGGCTCTTTGAAGAAACCTTCATAATATGAGCTATGACAACATTTAATTTCCCTTTGGAATTAATAAAGTATTTTTGAATTGAATTTGAAAATAATCGTTAGTTGCAGCCCTAAAAAATTCTTATAGAGTTAATGCTAATAGCAATCATATAACTTCAATACCCTATTGTACTAAGTAATTATTACTACACACTGCAAACAACAACCTTGTTGGGGAAATATCAAGTGAAACTTAAAGTAGCATTAAAGTCACTGAAAGAAATGAGAAAATAAAGGGTACTTCATGCATTTCTGAGATGAACTTACCCTCATTTAGTTAAATCATTCAAGTGTTATGCTGCCATCAGGTGGTCAGAAACAATATTTGAATCCCAAGACTAAGCAGTATAATAATCCTTCTAACACCAGAAGGGAATTTCCCTTTAAAGAGATGAACAAAAAATAACCCTGTTTAATAAGACCTGTGGCTTTTATTTTAAATGGGCTCACTCCACTGTTTAATGGGATGTTTTAGTGGTGTAAAATAATTAGACCACAATTTCAAATCCTTTTTCACTTTTAATGTGCCATATATAGAATTCAGTTGAAGAGAACCTGAAAGCCTAAATGTAGATCAGGTTCAGCTTTCCTGACATTTCCTCATCCGCATCCTTCAGTCACAGGTTACAAAAGATCAATAGGATCTCATTCTTCAAAGGCATCAGTGAGGAGTTGGGAATAAAAGTGTTAGGTATATACAATGACACAATGAACAGTCAGCAGTGACATTATGAAAACAAAAGCCTGAACTGGTCAGGTAGGTAGCAAAGACAAAAGGCAATTACTGCTTGTTTTCCACTATAAGCTACGACAATCATCTGGTTCTCCGGATGTCGGGACGAAGCAGTGGTGTGGAAGGTGGATTTCTTTTAGAACCGCTTGTTTTTTCGTAGAATTGTACGGGGGAGAAGAAGCTTTGAAATGATTCATTATGGTCACAAAAACCCAGCATTTTAACAATAGTGTGTACACTACTGCATTTAGACGTTTATACAACAGCAGCATTTTTAAAACTGGGGTTTTGTGTTTTAGCTCAAGCCTACAAGGATACCCCAGATAATTTCACTGTTAAAAAAACCTAATCTGAATTTGGATTAAAATAGCTAATTTTATTCTCTGTGCTTCGCATATTCTTTAGGTTTCTTCACCCTCCCAATCTTGCTGACATGCAGCTCCACTCATATACTAGATCACGTACCATTTTCCTTCCCCCTTACAACCACGTGCTACTTTGAGTTGGTCCGTCCTGTGAAGTACATCGTCGTGATCACATGAAAAACGTAAAACGCTAATTAGGAATACATTAACAAGGCACTGTGGCCGTCACAATACAGGGACAGAAAACCCACAATCTTGGATAAAGAATAAATAAATTAAGACAATTATAGGTGACCAAAGTGTTTAAATTTTCATCCCTGACAGTTACAATAAATATAAACTGGTGATTTAACAATCCAACACATCTAATGGTAAATCAGAGTTTTAATTAATTATTTTAGACAAAGCTTCAAGTTATTGAAGAAATTATATTATATAAGAAACCTGCATAATATGAGGTACAACATTTAATTTCCCTTTGGGATGAATAAAGTATTTTTGAATTGAATTGAGTTGTAACTGAATGTCTGGTAGAAAATGAACTATAATCCCGTGCGTAGGTGGCCTTTTATTTTTTACGTCTGTGCACAAAAACTAAATTCTGAAGTAACAAAAATGAAAGATGATGAAGCTAAAGTCTGTCTGATAACAGAGATATGATTCATTTTCCGACAACTAAAGACCAGGACGATATTTTTTGTGCATTTCCGACGGCAGTGGAGGAGAGAGAAAGCTCCTTAACTTGGGGCTGGTGTACAGATTTGTTTATGGCAGAAATTTTATTAAAAACACATTTTATGTTCAACAATGAAAAGAAAATATTGTTTTGAATGCCAGTTCTTGGGTTGATATGAGCAGCTCAGAACTTTACCAGAACTGGTTTCCAAAACTATGATTGGTGCATCTTTAAAACCACTAAAAACAATGGCAGCTAAAAGGTAAACAATCCATTCTGGTGTGTGAGAATGGCCTTGATTATTAAAGGACAACGGCAGAAGAATTTATGGGTTCCTTTCATAAATGTGTGTTGGGCTTTTCTGTGACCGCCGGGTGCCAGCAGCCTCGCTCAGCCTGAGCTCTGCTGGGATTTTTCTCTCATGTGTCTGCGTATGTGCCGCTTGTAGTTGGAGTTGTCGCTGAAACTGCGGCCGCACACGTGGCAGCTGTACGGCTTCTCCCCCGTATGGACCCGCAGGTGTTTCTGGTAGCCATCGGACCGCGTCAGTCTCTTCCCGCAAATATCGCACGTGAACGATTTGTCGACCTTGCTGTCAACTTTTCGGTGAATCCGCGTGTGTTTGGCCCACTGACCGCGCTCGTAAAATGCTTTGCCACAGACGGTGCAGATATAAGAGTCCACTACTTTAGGAAATGCCACGTCCACAGCGTCATTCTGGCCATTTCCCGAAGCTGCCTCACAAGCTCCAGGTTGATCCTCATTGAGCTCAGAGCAGGTCTGCTGGACTGAGGTGCCAGGCCGTGGATCCAACCCCGAGTCCTCCAGGTCCTGGCTCTGGAACTTTGAGACAGGGGACCCAGTGGAACTGTTGTCCTGCTGCGTTCCTGCGGCGCTGCTCTGGAACAACACAAAACCGACATTGTTCTGCTCTGACCTCTCAGGCATCTCGCCTGGTTGATCTGTCCACACATCTTGCTCTTGTTCCTCTTCTTTGATGCGTGTTGGAGGTTCCTCTTCATTAAGATCTAGACTAGAGCTCCAGTCCCGCTGCTCAGAGATGGCTGGAAGGTACAACCAAAACAGGGTCAGTATGTGTTTTTATATCTAAACCATTAAAAGCTTGGCTTCATCATTCTCTGGCAACACCGTAAAAACCAAGAGTAATATTTTTCAAGCTTTTATTTCTACTACTTCTAAAACTTATGGGTTACAGCAAATGGAAATCTAGAGTTCAGGCTTTCAGAAACATATTAGCTATGACAAACAGTAAAAACAGATTTTAAATACAGAAATGTTACGTGCATGCCTGCGAAATCATGGGGGAATATTCCTGACTTGATATTTGGCCCAAAGACGGACACCTTCTACATGGAGCGTAATCCACAAAAAGTCATAGGTGAAGAAGCTGGCTATACACAGTGTTGTTTCTAAGGTTACATTAAAGGAAAGTTCAGTGGAAGGAAAAGTGATCCTGCTGCCTTTTTAACTACAGCCTTGGGAGGACTGTTCAAGAGTTTGGCAGAGATTCACAAGGTTTAGATGGCAGCTGGATTCAGTGCTTCAAAAGCCACCACACACGAATGGATCCGGGTCATGTTACCCCTTCATTATCTAACAAGGTATGGATCTTTTGTCCCTTCCAAATTCATACCCATGTACTTAAAACTCTGTGTATTAGTCTTTTTTTTTTTTTCTTTGTGGTTCATTTTTTTTCAGTAATTCTGGAGATAAAATGTCATGAAAATGATCAAATTTCATGTATAATTTCATTCCATTAACCATTTTTTAAGACTTTTTATTACACCTTGTCAAAGCGGGTACAAAATATCAAACTAGCCGGTCGGGCAGAATTCAGCGATAAAACTGAAAGGGTATGAAACAGTAAAGGGGCTGAATCCCCAGCATCACACACAGATATACCCGGGACATGAGCTACTGCATTCCTCTCCTTAACTAGAGACAATGTCAGAGGCGTCTCGCTTGGGCTAAACAGAAAAACAAATGGACTGATGAAAGTAAATTTTATATTTCACTGGGAAATCAAGGTCGCAGAGTCTGAAGAAATAGTGGAGAGGAACAAAAACAAAGTTGCCTGAGGTCCAGTTTGACGTTTTCGCAGTCAGTGATGCTTTAGGGAGCAATTTCATTTGCTGGTGTTGGTCCAAGGCCAAAGTCAGTGCAGAACAAATCTTTGGAAAACTTGCTGATGAGCTTTAAAGAGATGCTGATTTTATTTTCCAGCAAGATTTGGCATGTGGCTGCGCCATAAATATGAAAATTAGTTTTAATGTCCAGGTTCATTGTGCATGATAGGCCAGCAAAGTCACCAGACCTAAACATCGAGAAACTATTTAGTGTCCTCAAGAGTAAGACGAGATACCAGAACCAAAGATGCAGAAGAGTTGAGCTCTGCTGGGCTTCCTTAACACCCCAGCAGAGCCACAGACTGATCGCCTCCATGCCACGCTGCACTGGTGCAGTAATTCTGGTACAGCTATTTTTGAATAAGGATAATGAAGGAGCCTCCTTTATATTTTTTAGCAAATGCGCAGTTCCTACATGATTGTTTCTTTATTTTGAAAGAATGCATTTCTGAATGACAAACAAGTAAAGAGAAAAAACTTTTCATTTTTGATTTCATCACCTTCTTTTCCTTTAGCTTAAGTTTTCTCTAGAGCAAGTTTCTCCGTCTTTTTGAGAAACGAACCCATGAAATGTTTTATAACCCCTGGTTTAAAAAAATTCAAATATCCTGGCTTTGATTTACATGAGATCTGAGGATCATTCAGCTTTTAGACTGAAGTGCAAAATTGTTTTAAAGAAAAATGGTCAAAGAAGCCATTAAAATTCCTAAAAATATTTTATTTATATGTAAAAATTGTATGGTTTTTATATAGAAAAGTAACTGATCGTTGAAGTTAAACAAGAACATCGTAGCTAGAGATCATGGTTGTCTCCAATAAAACATACTTTGCCTTTGCGAACATGAAGCCAAAGATGGATTTATTTTCTGACAGAAACGCTAAAGTCTGGTGAACCGTTTCCTCACCTGAGCTGTCGGCCTGCAGGGAGATCTGCGGCTTCCTGGAGAGCTCCAGCAGCCGGCGCTGGCGGTCAATCTCCAGCTTGGAGCGAGAGATCTCCTCCTCATATTCCGCTATGGTTCTCCCAAACACACCGAAGATCTCTTCTGCAGCCGCGGTGAGCCGCTGGTTGATCAGAAGCCTCAACATCTCGATTTTAGACATTTCAGCGGTAACTTGGGAGGGCTCTTAACCAAGAGAAATGTAATCAAATACCGCATAAAAACTGTTCCCGATCCGGTGACTTGTGTGCCAGCTACAGTTCCAGGTTAACTTCTGTGAGAGGTTCGAAGAAGTCTTGGGAAAGACCTCCAGCGCCCCCAGCTGGCGAGGAAGCCTCAATACACGTTTTACATCACACGAGATCCAACATATTCCTCGTCACTGAGTCATTGGAAAAAAAAAAGTGGGACATCTCATCAAAAACGTCTGATAAATAACAAAATGAGAGATTTTTTTCCTTTAAATTGTTACACAAAATGTATACAACTAATGATGAAATATATCAAAACAATAGACCCCAACAATACATTTTGCAAAGATCATCCAAAAACAATCAGTAATTTAATTTGGCATTGTCATATCACAAGGACATCTTGGAAGGAATGTAACAACTTTATGATTTGAAATATTGACACCAAATTTTCACTAAGGTGTGAGCATATGATTGTTTTGGTTTTCATGAAAAGAATACTAATATAAACAGATTGGATTGATGGAATAACCTGGTCATTCAGTATATTCAGGTAATCAGCTGACCTCATACTTTGAACACATACTGTTGCTGAACCCAGACCTGACCACCTGCAGGAACCCCAGATCATAGCACTGCCCCCACAGGCTTGTACAGTAGGCACTAGACATGATGGGGGCATCACTTCACCGGCCTCTCTTCTTACCCTGATCACTCTGGAACAGGGTCAATCTGGACTCATCAGACCATATGACCTTCTTCCATGGCTCCAGAGTCCAATCTTTATGCTCCCTAACAAATTGAAGACTTTATTCCCAGTTAGCCTCACTGATTAGTGGTTTTCTTAAGGTTACACAGCTGTTCAGTCCCAATCCCTTGAGTTCCCTTCGCATTGTGCGCATGGAAATAATCTTACTTTCACTATTAAACATAGCCCAGAGTTTTACTGTTGTTTTTCTTCGGTTTGATTTCACCAAACGTTTAAGTGATCGCCGATCACGATCTTCTCAGGTGCTGTTGCAGCTTAACTTACTTCAGTAGCCTCAATGTAAAGAAATGCTGCTTTTACACAAAGAATAACTGATGCTGATGCATTTAGCAGATCACAAAAGTATAAAGTGTGTTAAGTTAACTGGTAAACTGCATTTTCTCCTACAAATAACACAGGCTGCATTAATTCACAACAATCTGGAAAAAAAAAGACAAGTCTTAATTTATTTCATATAACTTTGGCTTTCTTTCCAGTAAACAAAAAATGTGCATTTATTGTAATGTCCAACACACCAAGAGTCTCAGTAACGTTTATCTAAAACAAACTGCGTTCATTTCAGTCATGGGTATAATAAATCTAGAAGGATGAAACATAAGCATCCAACAGAGGCAACTTTAACATTTTAGTAAAGAGAACTGCAAAATGAGTCTAACCATTTCTTGCAGGTGGAATGTAAGGAAGGAAATGTCAAAGAAACCCTCAACAAAAATTGAAACTTTTACCGCTTTACAATGAACCTTCCATTTTACATGGTCCCATATTTTCAGCGAACTTTGCTCTCAGCTTCCTAAATTTACATTTTCATAGTTCAACTTTTAGAAAAACCCGAGGTAGGGCACCGGTTAAGAAACAGTATTAAACGGGGGTGTGTATGCCTCAGAAATTCTAGCATTTTGAGAGTTAAACAATTAAAATCATCCTAAATCATTCATACATGCATGACAAACTGTACATCCTGTACAACACGACTAATAAAGAAACAAATCTGTCTGGGGGAACAATATATATTAAACAATTAAAAAGGTGCAATAACCCAGTTGCACAAGTTTGTACACATTAATGCTTTAGAGAATCATCTTTTGATTTAAGCATACTGTCTTCTTGAGTTCACAACTGCCATCAACCGAAGAGGAGTGTGGAAAAAGAGATGTCCTCTAGATCTGATAGGTTTGGACCGATTTTGCACGGCAGAATTGGTAAATACAGCATTACTGAGCCAAGGTGTGTCATGCAGATATACTCCTGCCAAAGAACACTAAATGGTTATTGAATCTAAAGGTTGTTGAACAAAGTATTAGTTTGAGGTGGGCAGAAGTATGCAAACTGTTTAGAGCACCTTTTATTTTATTTAATTCCTTCAAACAGATTTGTTTGTTTTTATTTGTATTTTACAGGATATATGTCACTTTAAAGGTCTGCTTTTTTTTATTCACTTTTTAACAATTTTAAGACTAATCTAGAGTAGATTTGTAGCTCTGATTTATAACTAACAACAGTTTTTAAAAACGCTTTTCTTCATACATTTAATAAAAGTACCAACAAATAGCTCCGTTCATTTTACAGTATAACGAGGCATGGGTCGGGTCCTTATGGGTTTTATAGCCGTATTTATGTTCAACCAATGTGGTTGTGTAGAGAGCATAGACAGTAGAGCAGAGCTCCCTTTCCCTGACCTGATGCAGCACACTGCCAGTCAGCTGGCTGATAAAAAAAGACTTCTAAACCCTTCCCTTGCTTACAATTAGTACAAGTGCATTACCTGGTTGGAGCGTCATCCATAACTTTTATAAACATAATATTGTTTGAAGCTACAGTAGGCAACTAACAGCTAACATCAGTGTGTTCATTTATGTTATTGCTTTAGTTTATTATTTAAATTAAAAATACACAATAACTAAAAAACAGTAATATCATGAAACCTCATATTGACCCATGCCTAGTCATTACTAGATTGTGCACCAATTTATTTAAAATGTAAATTACTTCAGGAGTCCAGAACACCAGGTAACCAGTAATCAGGAATTCACCAGACCCAGTCCTGACTGTTACTGAAAAACAAATCTTGTTTTTTGCGGGTGCTTTGGAACAAGAGAGAATAACAATTTTTCTTGTCATCAGTAAAAATTAATAATATAATAATAATAAGTGTCCATTCCTATGCTCTGTTTCACAAGTGAACCTCGCCACACAAGGTTCGCAGCTGTCAGGTGGCAGTGATGGCGGCACAGGTCAGCCCTTTCTTCTGACATGGGTGTTTGTAGAAGCTGGACAGTTGACTGAAGCTGCGAGCACACATGGAGCAGCTGTACGGCCTCTCACCCGTGTGCGTCCGTAGGTGGACTGTCAGGTTACCCTTCTCCGTAAAGCTGTGGCCGCAATACATGCAGGCGAACGGCTTTTCACCCATGTGGCTGCGCACGTGACGCACCAGTGATGCCCGCCGGCCGAAGCTCTTGCTGCAGATGCTGCAGCTGTGCGGCCGCTCGCCCGAGTGGATCCTCATGTGGATCCGGAGATTCCCTCGCAGTGTGAAGCTCTGCCCACAGATGCTGCACCGGAACAACGTTTCTCTGTGAACTTTGAGGTGGAGCTTCAAGCTTTCAGTCTGCTCCAGCTGTTTTCCACAAACCCCACAGTTTTCCTGATGCACTGAAGCATGGGTGATCAGATAACCCATCTTCTGGAAGGAAATGCCACAAACCTGGCAGCTAAACTGGGCCAGATCAGAGGAGCACTGTAGTTCTGAACTGGAACTCTGATCTTTGTTTTCTGCCATTTCCTCGGACTTCCAGAGGTCATCTCTCCAACCTTCTTCACTGTTCTCTGTGTCAGAATCCTCACAGATAACTCTGTCATCACTCACAGCTTTTGGATCCAGATTGTGTGTTAAATTGAAGTGACTCCGTGTTATCGACTCTCCACAGTCCTCATCTATACCTTCTGACTTAATTGGAGCAGCCGAGGTGTCGACATCTTTCTCAACAACACTGTCAGTCTGAAACAGCGGGACATCGAGGCTCTGGTGTTCAGGACACTTTTTTATCCAGGATGAGTCCTGCAGAGGTTCTGAAAGAAGAAACATCCACAACAAGCTCACATTTTCAACCACACAGATCTGGCTTCTGATCAATAAAGATAAATGTATTCAGTGGCTATCTTAATGTCAGATATGACACCTCATAAGACACGTTGCTTTATATTTATATCATAAATTATTCTGACAATATATGTATTGCATTAATAGGAAGTGGAAGGGAAATCTTATATGGTTTTCAGATATAAAAATCTGAAAAGTGTGACATGCATTTGTGTGCCCCCTTTAGACTTTAAATCCAGAGGAACCAACTGCTTGAAAAGTCACCTGGTAACTAAATCAAGTCCATCTGTGTGTAATTTGGCTTAGTATAAATACTGATGTTCTGTTAAGGTTTGTTAGAGAATATTAGTGAACAAACAGCATCATGAAGACCAAGGGAAACACCAGAAAGGTGAGGGATAAAGGTGTGAAGACGTTTAGGTTATAAAACAACAATCTAGGCCTTGAACATCTCAGAGAGCACTGTTCAATGCATCATCCAAACATAGAACGAAGATGGCACAGCTCCAAACCTAGACATGACTGTCTGCCTAAAGTGACAGTAATCAGAGAAGCAGACACGAGGTAATAAATCCAGAAAACCACTGTTAAAAACGTTATTAAAATTACCTCATAAAATCTGTCGCAATCCATGAAAGGAAAAAAGCAAATATGTGTTCGGAAGAGCTGCTGAGACTAAAATGTAACTTCTTGGCCTGCATGCAAAGTGCTTTGTGCGGTTGAAAACCAATCCTGCACATCATCCTTAGCATGCAATCTCTGTGATGAAACATGGTGGTGGCATAATCATGCTGTGGGGATGCTTTCTTTAGCAGGGACAAGGAAGATGATTAGAGCTGATGGATGGATGGAGCTAAGTACAAAGCAACCAGAAATACAATGGAATGGTTTGGACTGAAACATAATTATGTGTTGGAATGGCCCAGTCAAAGCCCAGACCTAAGTCAAATTTGGCACCTGTGACAAGACTTGAAAATAGTTGTTCACAGATGCTGTCTACTGAGCATGAGCTAATTTAGGTTGCAATGTGACAAAATGTAAAAAACGTGTTATTATACATTGTGTTTTAGTGTTATTAATCAGAATGAATTGATATTGCTCTTATTTATTTGAATATTCAAGATGAGAAAGATGATAATCGCAGTGGTATTATTTTTGCTGTATATTAAACACTGCTGTTGAAAAATAATTATTTCTATTCATACTGATGGCAGAAGCAGAATGTCCACAACATTAAATTACAGGTCCTTCTCAAAAAATTTGCATATTGTGATAAAGTTCATTATTTTCCATAATGTCATGATGAAAATTTAACATTCATATATTTTAGATTCATTGCACACTAACTGAAATATTTCAGGTCTTTTATTGTCTTAATACGGATGATTTTGGCATACAGCTCATGAAAACCCATAATTCCTATCTCACAAAATTAGCATATTTCATCCAACCAATAAAAGAAAAGTGTTTTTAATACAAAAAACGTCAACCTTCAAATAATCATGTACAGTTACGCACTCAATACTTGGTCGGGAATCTTTTGGCAGAAATGACTGCTTCAATGTGGCGTGGCATGGAGGCAATCAGCCTGTGGCACTGCTGAGGTCTTATGGAGGCCCAGGATGCTTCGATAGCGGCCTTTAGCTCATCCAGAGTGTTGGGTCTTGAGTCTCTCAACGTTCTCTTCACAATATCCCACAGATTCTCTATGGGGTTCAGGTCAGGAGAGTTGGCAGGCCAATTGAGCACAGTGATACCATGGTCAGTAAACCATTTACCAGTGGTTTTGGCACTGTGAGCAGGTGCCAGGTCGTGCTGAAAAATGAAATCTTCATCTCCATAAAGCTTTTCAGCAGATGGAAGCATGAAGTGCTCCAAAATCTCCTGATAGCTAGCTGCATGACCCTGCCATTGATAAAACACAGTGGACCAACACCAGCAACTGACATGGCACCCCAGACCATCACTGACTGTGGGTACTTGACACTGGACTTCTGGCATTTTGGCATTTCCTTCTCCCCAGTCTTCCTCCAGACTCTGGCACCTTGATTTCCGAATGACATGCGGAATTTGCTTTCATCCGAAAAAAGTACTTTGGACCACTGAGCAACAGTCCAGTGCTGCTTCTCTGTAGCCCAGGTCTGGGGAATGCGGCACCTGTAGCCCATTTCCTGCACACGCCTGTGCACGGTGGCTCTGGATGTTTCTACTCCAGACTCAGTCCACTGCTTCCGCAGGTCACCCAAGGTCTGGAATCAGCCCTTCTCCACAATCTTCCTCAGGGTCCGGTCAACTCTTCTCGTTGTGCAGCGTTTTCTGCCACACTTTTTCCTTCCCACAGACTTCCCACTGAGGTGCCTTGATACAGCACTCTGGGAACAGCCTATTCGTTCAGAAATTTCTTTCTGTGTCTTACCCTCTTGCTTGAGGGTGTCAATAGTGGCCTTCTGGACAGCAGTCAGGTCGGCAGTCTTACCCATGATTGGGGTTTTGAGTGATGAACCAGGCTGGGAGTTTTAAAGGCCTCAGGAATCTTTTGCAGGTGTTTAGAGTTAACTCGTTGATTCAGATGATTAGGTTCATAGCTCGTTTAGAGACCCTTTTAATAATATGCTAATTTTGTGAGATAGGAATTTTGGGTTTTTATGAGCTGTATGCCAAAATCATCCGTATTAAGACAATAAAAGACCTGAAATATTTCAGTTAGTGTGCAATGAATCTAAAATATATGAATGTTAAATTTTCACCATGACATTATGGAAAATAATGAACTTTATCACAATATGCAAATTGTTTGAGAAGGACCTGTATACTACATTAAAACAAGGAGTTTGGGATTTACTTACTTTCTTTGATGTAGTTTTGGTACTTTTAGATACTATAAAAGCAGTGACTATTTGCTCAGTTGACACAAACGAACCTGTTGAACGGCTCCACTCGCCCTCCCCGGACCTCAGGTTGTCCAACTCCCGCTGCTGACAGTCTATCTGCTCCCGGTACCGGGCCACTGTCTTCCCGAACAAGCCCAGAATGTCCTCCACGGCTGCCGTTAGCCGCTCGTTCAGGAACATCCTGAATGTTTCCAGCTCTGACAGGGGGCTGCTCACAGGCTCTACCGCTCCGACAGCAGCGAAACGCGGCGAAGAGTAAAGCGACGGGAACATTTGTTGCTCAGCGGACATGGCGACTTTATATTCCCCCTCAGCGAAAAAAAAACTATACTAACTCGAGGCTTAAAAAGTTCCTGATAGGAGATTTGCTGGTAGAGTTGAGGCTGTAATGTACAAAGTAAACAAAGCAGGAACCGGGTCCGTGCAGAAAACACGTCCGGGGGATTTGTGGGTGAACGTTCACAAACGTTCCGTTTGCTCTGCCGAGGTAATTTTTATGAGGACCGATGTTTCACAAGGGGGCACCATGGTACAGAAAATGTCTGTTGCACGGGAAATGTTTCTATTTCTTATTTGGAAATAAGTCAGTGGAAATAAGCACCCTTTCTGTATGGAGTGAGGACTGTAAAAATACACTTCTGTACACCAAGCGGAGTAGATCCTACTGAAGTTGCAGTAGAACAGTTTACAAATCAATAATTTCTTCCTATTAATGCTTTTGATGAATTACTCAATAAAAGGCGTGGGATTTGTCAGAAGAGGGTAGTGTTTGGGTTTACCCAGGTCCTTTAATTCTTGTGCATTGCATCTACATAACAGTTTAAACTACCAGATGCAGATGCAATGTGTTCATCTAACTATTTGATTTAGCACAGTATCTACTCAAATATTGGTTTCATTAGTTACTCTGCCAAAATCTATAGGTTCAGTCTATAGAACAGAATATCCCAGAACATCCCAACATGGGTATTTAATTTATACATTTTTGAATTCATAATTAGACATCCCTTTACATTTGGAGATAGTTCAGTCTAAATTTAGCACTCAAAAGATGGTGTTCTGCATGTTTTCAACGTCTCCCAGATTCAACACCTGACTTAAATAAGTGGTTTGTTACCAGCCCACCACAGAGCGAGGTGAGAAGCTGAGGAGTAATTCAGCCATTTTGGTCCCGATGTGTGGACTTGCACAGCTCTTCCCTAGAGTATTGTGGAACAGAGATGATTATGCCAGAATAACTCACTGATACAGTAATAATATTAATAATATTGCAGGAAAAAAACCAAAGAAAAAAAGCAGTTCAAAGGAACTAAATTATAATTTTTTTTATTACATTTCCTTTAGATAGTTTTGGTCAGTCTGGTTACACTCAACTTGTTCTGTTTTGTATGATTAATTTCTCCAAAATATACATACTAAGAAAAATAAATACATCCTTAAAATATTTGCTCATTATAAGATCTCTAAATAGCCTCTCTTTTGAGAATCTCAATTCATTCTTTAAACACCAGATAGTTTGGCCAAGCCCCAAGTCATGTTTAACTTATCAAATGATGCGGACATTGTGAATAAAGACATTTTTTTTAGAAACTGCCTCATCCCATTTCACACAAAAGTCAAACCCCTGTTGAAGGTAATACAGAATAAATATATTTTAGCTTTATTCTCCACAGGATGCACAAATGGAATAGAGCACCGTAAAAAGTACGACGGAGTATAGGAATCGATGAAGAGAAAACATGAAGAATGTTCCAAAAAAACTACAAAAAACAAAACCTACACAAAAACCCACAGGTTGACAAATGCAGAGTTTCACTTCTCTACCAGAACTTCTTGACCACAGTAATAGACATGCATCAGTAATGAACCATGCCAACAGACGGGTTTCAGGACTAAAGATAAACGTTTTACACTTTGTGACCTCACAGGTCACAGAGCCCACCTTCTTCAGACAGTCTGCCGGGAGTCTCAGGGTCCAGCTCCGGCTATCGGTCGTCCTTCTGCATCACCTTGAGGCTCACAAACATTTTGTTTTGGTTTATTTATTAAACTAAATGATACGAAACTGAAGTGAAGCAGCTTTTGAGCAACAGTCTGACTTTTTTATGTAATTTGCCTTTTTTGTTCAAAGCATTGGATACATCAACTGAATAAGACTTCTGCTCAATCTCAACGTAGGGAATAACTCACACTGAACAATATGAAGTTAAATTCTCAACACTATTTGCTGTATTTTAATTTGGCTATGAAGAGGAGTTTGTTTTTTAAAATGCACATTGATTAAGTTTGGTTAGAAAAAAATTTAAGAGTGTGCCTTATGGAAATCTTTTTATAGTCAAACTTTAATATTTGGCACAGAAACACTATTCAGGTATACATGGCTTACAGGAGTTCTATAAAGGACTTACAGTCATCTGCATCATAGTAAGGTATGTAACGGGTTTAATTTATAGGAATAATTAACAACAATGCTGTTGTACAGTCTTTCCTTTTATGACTATAGCTGAGTACCAAAAAATACCTTTTTTCATATTTTTCTTTTCATTGTCATACTTTTTACAGTGCTCAATTCCATTTATGTGTCCTGTAAAAAATAAAGCTAAAATATATAGGTGAGTGAAAAAAATACATTTTATCTTGGTAATTTACAGTCTAGTTCCTCCACCGAACATGATACAAACATATTGAGCCATCATGCAAAAACATCAAAGTGTAGAGAGAAAAAAAGCCTTGTTTGTTCATATCATAAGTGGATTTGTTTTTATATTTATTCTGTTTTGTTTTTGGTATAAAGATACTGGATATTTCATAATAACTGTGGAGATAAAGACAAAGGCAGATGTGAAATAAAGGAAATGAAGCTAAGGTAAAAATATTGCACACATCTGGCAGAACTAGGTTTAAATTAATCTTTTAGTTTGAACAACATGTTTCTTCTGGCTGGAAGTACTTTTATTATTGTTTTAGAGTGGGGCAGAAAAAGTTCTGTATAACTGTATGACATATTTTTTATTAAATATGTCAAAAAATATTTCTGGATTTCTTGATAAGCAGCACCCTTAGAATGATCCAGGTCCCTGATGGAGTCAGAACATTTCCATAGAGCTACTTTGCATCAGCAGCACCATGCTCCAGTGATCTGAGAGAGTTTATAGACCTGAGAGTTGAACACTGGATGACTGACAGCTGTCCTTCATCACAACAGAAGACACAGAAATCCTCCTCATCAAAAACATGACTTTGATCTGCGTCCTCATCTGGACTCTCCTCTGCTTCACTCAGGGTGAGAAAAATCATTTTTCTGTCATGTGAAATTCATTTGGAGTGTAGCTGAGTTTCAGCTCATCATCTCATGTCCAGTGTTTCTTCTCTCTCCTCAGGGTCTGATGGACAAAATGTTGTTGTGACTCAGTCAGCAGCCAAATCAGTGCAGCTCGGCCAGACTGTTACTATTGACTGTAAGGCCAGTCAGGCACTTTTAACATCTTCTTGCGGCCGCAGTTCACAGGTCTGCCTGTCCTGGTACCACCAGAAACGTAGAGAAGCTCCTAAAGCTCTGATCTACCTAACATCAGACAGATTTTCAGGAATCTCCTCCAGGTTCAGTGGAAGTGGAGCAGGGAATGGATTAGACTTCACTCTGACCATCAGTGGAGTCCAGGCTGAAGATGTAGGAGTTTATTACTGTCAGAGTTATCATTACATCAACAGTCAGTATGTGTTCACACAGTGAAAAACCATCGTACAAAAACCTCCCTCAGTCTGACTGAACAGAAACTGAACTTTGTTCTGCAGCTGGAATCTGCTGCAGAACATTGATACAGTTCACTGAACAAACACAGTAGACACACATTTCATCAGTTTCTATTAAACTTTAGGATAAATTCAACAACCACCTCTTTGATAATAATAATAATAACAATAATCTTTATATTATACCCTATTCAGATATAAATCACAAAGTACTTTACAGAGTGCCAGTAGATTAAATACAAGTAAAGGCTTAATATAAAACAGAAAAAGTAAGAACAGCTAATAAAACATTTAACTAAAAGCTTGTCTAAGTAAACATGTCTTAAGCTGCTTTTTAAAGGAATCAAGAGAAATGAGGAATGTATGTTGATGTATTGGATGCATGTCCATTAAAAGCTCTAAAAGTCAAGACAAAAATTTCGAAATCAATTCTAAATTTAACAGCTAGCCAATGTATGGAGGACCAAACCAGTTCTATGTGTTCTGTTAGTTCCTGTTAAAAGCTTCACTGCAGCGTTCTGGATCAACTGGAGATGAGTCACAGCAGATTTGCTAAACGAGTAAAGAGAGAGTAATCTACAATAATCTAAACGAGAGGAAATAAAAACATAAATATCTCCAGCTCACATTTGGATAACATTGCACTCAATTTAGAAATATTTCTCAAATTATAAAAAACATTTTTAATCAATATTGTTGAGCGGCTGTCCAGAGACACTGATTGGTCATACAGAACACCAAGGTTTCTAAGACTGGGCTGAGAGGAGGAGCTCAGACAACCAAGGTGTTTGATCCAAGGAACTTTTTGTTCAGGAGCAATAATCAGGTTTCAGTCCCACAAGAGTTTAAATAAAGGCAGTTTTTAGCCAGCCAGTTCTTAATACAGGAGACACAATTTAGTAAACCAGCTAACTTGAATAATCTGACTTATTAAAGGAGAAGTACAATTGAATGCAGTCCGGATACAGATGGTGAGACACATTTTTAAGCCGCTCATAATCTTACCAGGGGCAATTATTTACCGTCTAAATTTTCAGAAAGATCTGAATAACCTTTTTCTGACATCTCCATGTTAGAAATTTTAAGTCAGCAAAATCTGAATACCTGCCATAAATAAAAAAGACTCAAAGAATCAAAGTCTCAATTAGGTTATGTTTAAAGTTGATAACTAAACATGTAAAAGTTTTTATAAGCTGAAACTTATTTCATCATCTGATCATTTTACATAACTATTTTTGAGAATAATATTGCATATATATTGCATTAGAAAGGAATTACATTGTAATTAAGTTTCTACAACATATATTTTATTTTCTAATTTGGGTCTGCCATAGCAATGGCAAGTAAATGAGAAAAAAACTAAACAAAACAATAAATGTCATTGAGATTTTCATGACCTTTATCAGCTTCTGTACATTTAAAAACAACTGAGCTAATGGACACGTGAAGACCAATGGGATATTTATAATGTTAGCAGTATAAAGTAAAATCTTTAATGTCATTGGGAAAAATCTAAGCTCCAACGAAGTTATCACATAAAAAGAAACACCAGAGTTTGAACAAATGTAGAGAAAGTGTCAGATGCAGTTTTTTGTGGCACTAGCAGCATTTAATTAGCTGGACAGGAAGAAAGGCAGAGAGAAAGAAGGTGAAGACATAGAGTAAATGGGCTGGGGCTCAAACCCACAACAGCTGTGTCGTTGAATATATTCTCGGCATGCCTGCTCTCACACTGAGCCACATGATACCCAATTAAGGTTGTTTTTTAGCTTTTTCCTGATGTTTCAGGAAATGAACGGGAGACTAAAGAAGCCGGCTTAGTTGATTTTTCAGTTTATTTAAATAAAAATTAACTTTCCACCTTTACTTCCTGACATGCTTTATAAAACTGTACAAAAACAATAACAAAGGAAAAAACAATGAAAACCTCACAACGAGGCCTGAGCTACTCGCAGCCTACTTGAATATAATCCAAGGATGAGTTATTAGAAACAGTTTCTAAAGAATGTTTTCAGAAACTCTCATAGCAAAATAAATACAACCTTATCACAGTGCCTTCATACAGACCAATCCAGAACATATATGACATATGAAAGGTACTTCATCATTTTATGTCATCCTGATCTTGTTTTTCATAAGAGGTCATGTGGCATGTCCTGGTTAGGAGACTTTGTTCTATCATCACTTTTTATTGTGCTGTGAAAAGTTGCGAAACTTATTTAGAACATGTTGTACTTGTATGAGGATGATTGGAACAGATGTTGCAGCAGTGAGGATGAAACATGCTGCCAGCTTGCCAGACCTACATAATCTCACTGATTCATAAAATACTAACAAAATACCCTCATCATCATCATCATCACAGTGATCCCAGTTCCTGCTGGAGTCAGAACATTTCCATAGAGCCACTTTGCATCAGCAGAACCATGCTCCAGTGATCTGGGAGAGTTTATAGTCCTGAGAGTTGAACACTGGATGACTGACAGCTGTCCTTCATCACAACAGAAGACACAGAAATCCTCCTCATCAAAAACATGACTTGGATCTGCGTCCTCATCTGGACTCTCCTCTGCTGCTGCTTCACAGGTAAAGTCCAGAGAATCAAACTCATCTTCTCTATGAACATCTGTCCCTCTGAAATGAAGCTGACAAAACCATGAAGCTGCTTTATGTTTTTGTCTCTGTGTCCTCAGAGTCCAGAAGTCAGGTCACAGTGACTCAGCCTGCAGCAATGAGAGCTGATCTAGGAGGATCTGTCATCATCAGATGTACAAGCAGTCACAAGTTTTGGAGCTGTAGTAGCGCTTACTGTTGAGATTGGTACCAACAAAAAGATGGAGAAACTCCTAAACTGCTGATCTACCACACCAATCAACTCATGTCAGGTATTCCAGGTCAAATAAATTCATGAAGCTGGAGAATATATTTTCTAGTCATCCCATTAATAAAAATTACATGATCTGAAACGAAGTAATCAGAACCAGCAGTAAAGTTTATAAAACATATTTTATTCATTGCTTAAAATCGAACAGGATTTATTCCATCAAACATCTGAATGAAGAAAAACTACAAAATGTTTTTTTATCAGATAATCAGCTAAAAATCCACCTGATTCTCCTAATATCCATCTGAAGTCCAGCAGTGTCTTTAATCTGGTTTCAGCCGCAGGTTAATTAATTTATACGTTTTCCAATAATATAGTAAAATAATTAATATTCAAATAATTTTTAATGCCCACTCTTGGATTCTTGACAAAACATCTGAAATGTTTTGCCAACTGTCTTTGCCTGAGATCAAAGACTAAGAACACAAAGAAGTAAAACAAAAATTAATTGATAGTTTGAATTTGTTCCAGTGAACAAGTGTTTAACAGTGAGTCAGATAATGATTGCTACTTGACCTTAAAGATTCATATAAAATAAAACAGTCCAACTTTTTAAAGACACTTTTAATAGCTCAGTGTTGAAAATGAATTGTAAAAATATGATTGAACCACTAGATGGACAATAAAAACAAAAACCAGTGAATGGAAACTAACTTTTAAGCTCAGTAAGAAAGTAGGTGGACATCAGAAGTTGATGAGTAAATATTTATTATTTGAATAATAACCAACATGACAAAGCAAACATGACTCAATGAAAATAGAGAATAATCAGGAGAGAAAGAGTGAAAGCAGTCACAGATTAAAGACAATATCAGCGTCTCAGAGAGTCAGTTCAGGACTGGGAACACTGGTCTCTCCTCAGGGACTCTGTGACTGCAGTCTGGGAGCCCTGGGTGGCCTCACAGGTCACAGAGCCCACCTTCCTCCACTGGTCTGCAGGGAGCCTCAGGGTGCTGCTCCAGCTGTAGAGGCCGTCCTTCTGCAGCACCCCGGGGCTCCTGCTCTGCTCCCAGCTGCTGCTGCTGCTGCTGCTGCTGCTGCCGTCCACCTTCCAGGACAGACTCCAGTCTGAGGGGAAGCCCTTGTTGGCCAGACACATGAGGGTGGCCTTCCCCTGCTGCAGCTCTTCACTGGAGGGGGGCAGCACTGTCAGGGTGGGACGGGTATCACCTAGGAGACACCAATCAGGTTAGAGAACAGGAACCACACAGCTGCTAATCAGAAAGTAGATACAGGAACATCTTTACTGTGTGAGAAATGACTTTTTCAGTTAAACATCTTCATCTGCTCCACCAGTCACTCCCTCACACACTGTTTCACTTCCCTTTAAGGAACCTCTCATGCATATCGGCACATAGTCCTCATATAACTTGAAACATGCAAAGATAAATTATAAAGTAAAATCTGAACTGATACTGTACCTGCAACAGACCAAAAATACATTATAATTGGACTAAAATATTCCATTAATTTCAAATTAAACTATGAATTATTTCTTCCTCTTCATATCAGACATTCTCTAACTTATTTTAAATGTTTACAATGATGAGAACACAAAGAAACAACAATTCCTCATATTAACTGTTAAAGTTATAATTTCGCAGGAATATTCAATTGTAGCAAACCTGCAAAACCAAACCTTCTGAGTTATTTTAGACCATCATTAATAAACTAAGGGGTCTTTTTAGCCACATTGTCCAAATTTTTAAAACACAAAGAGCAGGTTTTAGTTAATTCAGTCTTTTCATAATCAACTAACTTAGTAGAAAAAAATCTTTAGTTATCTGAATGATTAAAGAAAAGTAGAAACTGACGAAAAAGGAAGTTTTAAAAATCATTCTCCTTATCTTGTTAAGGTATATGCTATCTCTCTGACTCTTTGACCCTGAACATGACAAAGTGATTCTAGCTGAAAACACTAAACAAGTCCTAAACGAGTTAAACGAGTCTATTTGTTCCCATTTTAAGCAGACTTTAAATTCTAAATTCCTTTGACTGGCGATTTACATTTCTAGAAAGAACTGGAGTTTTATTGTTGACTAAAGCAATGAAAGAAAAATCTAAATTATAGAGAGATCGATTAACATTAGGATTATAGATCAAACTTATAAGAACGTAATGCTCATGTAATAATAGATGATGTGAGATATTCAACTTACTTCCAACATCCAGTCTGGTTCCTCCACCGAACGTGTACCACAGTGATACAAACTGATTGAGTCGTCGTACAAAAACCTCTGACTGTAGAGAGACACGGCTCTCTGACTCTGAACACAACAACCTCTACATGAACAGTTTAAGTCTGCAAAACACAACTGTTCAATGTTTTATAATTGTATTTTATCTCTTATCAATATTAACTAATTTTATTTAAATCTTTATAAACATTGTCTCCATAAAAACAGACCACTCTACAAGGCAGCTCAAATGGAAACATAGATTTTTGGGGACTGTTTTTCAGGGTAACACACAAACAAAAGGAAATAAACATGGAGGAGACATTTTTCTTATCAACACGTAATAGATTTATTGAACAAAGTTGTGAACCATATCATCAGATTCATGACCAGACACAGGAGCAGGACCTTCCCATCTTGCTCCTCCTCAAAGTAGATGGAAAGCAGCATCAGGGGTGGGAGGACTGGACCTACTGAGGGAGGAGAAAGGTCAGCATCATTAATGAACTTTGGTGACATATAGGTTTCAGAGCTGCGGTAAAGGTTTCAGTCTGAGAAATATCACTTTAAACACTTTAAAAAAGTTGACCTTATGATGATGATGCACTTGTCCAATAAGATGCATTTGACACATATACACTATATTTCCAAAATGATTTGTCTGTCTACTTTTAGATGTACATGAACTTTGATGACTTCTTATTTTTAATCTAAAAAGTCCAATTTGTTAGTGGAACCTTCACTGCCAGCAATAGAAAGTTAAACTATTCTGTAAACATTTTTCACAAGGTTTAGGAGTGTGTTCATAGTAAGATAAGAAAATCAGCCCTCTGCACGTATTCATCTCAGAGGTGTTCAAGAAGGTTGAGGTCAGGACTCTGTGCAGACTAGTCAAGTTACTCCGAACCAAACTGGGCATGACTCAGATCATAGGATGACCACAAATATCTTTCAATACAATCATTAACACTTTATGTTGGTTTTCACATAATATTCCAATAAAATATATTTATGTTTGTGGTTGTAATGTGACAATATGTGGAAAAGTTCAAGGGGTGTGAATACTTTTACAGCGTCTGTATGTGTGGAATATAAATCAGGTAGTATTAGTGGGATATATAAGTCACCTTGGACGCATGAGGACCAGAAATTGTTTGAAGCAATTTCACAGCAATTTAAATGTATTAAATAAAAAATATTTTAGCAGTATTAATGAATGTTTTAATCCAACATTGTTAGACTACAAATTAAACTATTGCACATTTTTATGCTAATCATATTAAAAAACTTATGCTTAACATTTTTGTACCTTTATGTCCACCAATGCAATATAAATTTAATTGTCACTCAAATGTTTCTGACAATCAGTAATACTGCGTTACACTACTCTCCAAACCATAATTGAGCATTTAGAAAAATATACATATATGTTTCTCTTTTTCTGATATCCAAAAAAGGCAAAATAAAATATATACATGATCCCAATCCAAGCTTGCAAAGAACTTTCAGAAAAATAACAATTCATATCAACAAAAAACAAGTATCAAAAACACATTTTAAATATTTCCAACCAATTCCTACATAAACTGATTGATTAATAAATAACCCTCATCATCATCACAGAGATCCCAGTTCCTGCTGGAGTCAGAACATTTCCATAGAGCCACTTTGCATCAGCAGCTCCATGCTCCAGTGATCTGGGAGAGTTTATAGTCCTGAGAGTTGAACACTGGATGACTGACAGCTGTCCTTCATCACAACAGAAGACACAGAAATCCTCCTCATCAAAAACATGACTTTGATCTACGTCCTCATCTGGACTCTCCTCTGCTTCACTCAGGGTGAGAAAATTTTATTTTTCTGTCATGTGAAAATCATTTGGAGTGTAGCTGAGTTTCAGCTACACTCCAAACATAATTTGTCATAATTGCTATTTTCATGTTTTCTAGGTTCATCAGGAGACATCATCCTGACTCAGACTCCTGGATCTCAGTCTGTTGTTCCAGGTCAGACTGTCTCCATCAGATGTGAAACCAATTCTAGTGTTAATAGCTACCTCCACTGGTACCTTCAGAAACCTGCAGGAGCTCCTAAACTCCTGATTTATTCAGCTTCAAACCGTCAGTCTGGAATTCCAGCTCGTTTCAGTGGAAGTGGATATGGTGCTGACTTCACTCTGACCATCAGTGGAGTTCAGGCTGAAGACTCAGGAGTTTATTACTGTCAGCAGGGTTACAGCTACCCGTTCACACAGTGATAGAACGTCGTACAAAAACCTCCTCAGCTGGAGAGGAACTGATCTGACTCAACAGCTGTTCTTAAACTAAACACTAAACTTTTCTTCAAATGTTCAACTCTTCATTAGTTATGAAAAACTGGTTCTTATGTACTTTTTGTTTTTATACCCATAGTTTGTTTGCTTGTTTTAAATGTTCTAAGTAAATCAGTTAGAGATTTAAGTGTTCGGGTATTTCAGAACCACTGACATATCAAGAAGATTCTTAAACCTCATTACTTTTTTAAAATGATATAATAATATAAATTAGCCATGATAATCTATTTTAAATTGACTGACTTCTGTTGATAGTAATTTCTCATCAATTTTAAATGTCATGTTTTGAATTTCATAAATTACAAACAGATGTTTTCTGTGTTTCATGAAAAGAAAACCTCTTTCAGTAAATGTTTATAAACTGCATAACATTTTACATGATGCAAAAACAAGTAAATCGTAGCCTCGGGATGGACAATAAAAGTATGATTATGAGAAAGTAGGTGGACACCAGAAGTTGATGAGTAAATCTTAGCCTCTAGATGGATCATAAAAGTGGGATTTATGGCATGAAAAACAAAAAACCAGTGAGTGAAAACTAACTTTTAAGCTCAGTAAGAAAGTAGGTGGAAACCAGAAATTGATGAGTAAATATTTATTATTTGAATAATGACCAACATGACAAAGCAAACATGACTCAATGAAAATAGAGAATAATCAGGAGAGAAAGAGTGAGAGCAGTCACAGATTAAAGACAATATCAGTCTCAGAGAGTCAGGTCAGGACTGGGAACACTGGTCTTTCCTCAGGGACTCTGTGACTGCAGTCTGGGAGCCCTGGGTGGCCTCACAGGTCACAGAGCCCACCTTCCTCCACTGGTCTGCAGGGAGCCTCAGGGTGCTGCTCCAGCTGTAGAGGCCGTCCTTCTGCAGCACCCCGGGGCTCCTGCTCTGCTCCCAGCTGCTGCTGCTGCTGCTGCTGCTGCCGTCCACCTTCCAGGACAGACTCCAGTCTGAGGGGAAGCCCTTGTTGGCCAGACACATGAGGGTGGCCTTCCCCTGCTGCAGCTCCTCACTGGAGGGGGGCAGCATTATCAGGGTGGGACGGGTATCACCTAGGAGACACCAATCAGGTTAGAGAACAGGAACCACACAGCTGCTAATCAGAAAGTAGATACGGGAACATCTTTACTGTGTGAGAAATGACTTTTTCAGTTAAACATCTTCATCTGCTCCACCAGTCACTCCCTCACACACTGTTTCACTTCCCTTTAAGGAACCTCTCATGCATATCAGCACTCAGAGTCCTCATATAACCTAAAACATGTCAAACTAAATTATTAAGTAAAATCTGAAGTAGCAATAAATACATTATAACTGAACTAAAATACTACATTTCTTTAAAATGAATCTATAAATTAATTTGTTCAAGAAGGTTGAGGTCAGGACTCTGTGCAGACTAGTCAAGTTACTCCGAACCAAACTGGGCATGACTCAGATCATAGGATGACCGCAAATATCTTTCAATACAATCACTTACACTTTATGTTGGTTTTCACATAATATTCCAATAAAATATATTTATCTTAGTGGTTATAATGTGACAATATGTGGAAACGTTCAAGGGGTGTGAATACTTTTACAGCGTCTGTATGTGTGGAATATAAATCAGGTAGTATTAGTGGGATATATAAGTCACCTTGGACGCATGAGGACCAGAAATTGTTTGAAGCAATTTCACAGCAATTTAAATATATTAAATAAAACATATTTTAGCAGTATTAATGAATGTTTTAATCCAAAATTGTTAGACTACAAATTAAACTGATGCAGATTTTTATGCTAATCATATTAAAAAACTTATGCTTAACATTTTTGTACCTTTATGTCCACCAATGCAATATAAATTTAATTGTCACTCAAATGTTTCTGACAAACAGTAATACTGCGTTACACTACTCTCCAAACCATAATTGAGCATTTAGAAAAATATACATATATGTTTCTCTTTTTCTGATGTCCAAAAAAGGCAAAATAAAATATATACATGATCCCAATCCAAGCTTGCAAAGAACTTTCAGAAAAATAACAATTCATATCAACAAAAAACAAGTATCAAAAACACATTTTAAATATTTCCAACCAATTCCTACATAAACTGATTGATTAATAAATAACCCTCATCATCATCACAGAGATCCCAGTTCCTGCTGGAGTCAGAACATTTCCATAGAGTCACTTTGCATCAGCAGCTCCATGCTCCAGTGATCTGGGAGAGTTTATAGTCCTGAGAGTTGAACACTGGATGACTGACAGCTGTCCTTCATCACAACAGAAGACACAGAAATCCTCCTCATCAAAAACATGACTTTGATCTGTGTCCTCATCTGGACTCTCCTCTGCTTCACTCAGGGTGAGAAAAATCATTTTTCTGTCATGTGAAAATCATTTGGAGTGTAGCTGAGTTTCAGCTCATCATCTCATGTCCAGTGTTTCTTCTCTCTCCTCAGGGTCTGATGGACAAAATGTTGTTATGACTCAGTCAGCAGCCAAATCAGTGCAGCTCGGCCAGACTGTTACTATTGACTGTAAGGCCAGTCAGGCACTTTTAACATCTTCTTGCAACTCCAATTCACAGGTCTGCCTGTCCTGGTACCACCAGAAACTTAGAGAAGCTCCTAAAGCTCTGATCTATGGAACATCATCTAGATTTTCAGGAATCTCCTCCAGGTTCAGTGGAAGTGGAGCAGGGAATGGATTAGACTTCACTCTGACCATCAGTGGAGTCCAGGCTGAAGATGTAGGAGTTTATTACTGTCAGAGTTATCATTACATCAACAGTCAGGATGTGTTCACACAGTGAAAAACCATCGTACAAAAACCTCCCTCAGTCTGACTGAACAGAAACTGAACTTTGTTCTGCAGCTGGAATCTGTTGCAGACATTGATACAGTTCACTGAACAAACACAGTAGACACACACAGCATTTCATTTCATCAATGCTTATTAAAACTAAAACTCTAACAAAAAAGTAATTTCTTTTAGAGTTTAAGAAAATTAATGAAGCTGGAAAAAACAATTCCAAAACAATCAGAACCAGCAGTAAAGCTAATTTAAGTCAATTAAGAACTTATATAATTCTTTAAATCCAATTAACATTTGCATTTAAACAAATGTTCAAATATAATAATCAGTTATAATCCAACTGATATTCCATTCTTGAACCTCAGGTCTAGAAGTTTCTTTAATGTTGTGGTAATCATGTGGTAGAGATGGATATTAAATATCATCAAGCCTTATGAGAACATGAACACTGATAACAGAAAAGTGTTTTATCTTCTCAAGCTGGAAGAAGGCTGATGAAACTCTGAATTTAGAAAGGTTACAAAATGTTTTCCATCTTTTCATAAAAAATGTCCTAAAGTCAAACAAAACAGTCATCATTAACACCCAAACTTATTTTATTCATTGTTAAACATCTAAGAGGATTTATTCTAATAAGCATCTGTATGGAAAAATAAATAAATTAATAATCTCCTGACTTCCAGGAGTTTGTTTAACTTTGTCTTAATATTAATATAATGAATTCCTGAATCTACTGAATTTTCCTACCTATAGTAACATAATTATAATCCATTTTTTTTATGTCTACTCTTGGATTCTTTTAGAACCGGACCAATACTCATGGACATATAAAATAAACCAAAATTGTAATTAGTTTTGTTATAAAACTATGAAACAGACACTTGAACAGTTGTTCTGTCTACATGAAATAAACTGATGAATTATTTTCTCTGAATTTTCACATGACAGAAAGGACCTGACATTAGTGAGGGTTATCAGCTGGAACAAACCTGTTCTGCAGGATTTTTGGTCTGTTTTTAAATCACTTCTTAAAACTCATTTCTTTGACACCATGTGAGATGTTGACTTTAGTCTGTGGAGTTTAGGTTAGTTTTACTAGATGACTGGTTATGTGTGTTTTAAAGTAGTTTGGAAATTAATATTCTATGTTTCTGTGTCTCTGTAATGGCATTTGTCATTTTAATGTATTATATATTCTATACAGCTATTTTGTCCATGTGGTAATGTAAACTGCTTAGTCAACTAAGCTGAATTGGACTAGATTTTTGTTAAATTGCAATAGTTTCCTTTTAGGTAGAGACAGAATAAACCCTTGGGAACTAAATTGATTGGTTAAGACGAGATATTCCAGTCAGAAGATTATTTTGCTCTGATTCATCAAATCAAAAAGTTCACAAAGATGTAAAAGTTCTAAAGTTACCGAATCCATTTAAGTTTAATTGACAAAAGATCATCAAGAGCCTTTGAAAAGTTCCTCTTTGAGTTTTCTTATTAGATTGATTTGTTTCAGGAGGAAACATGCTGCTAGTTGAGCTCCATGTGACTGACTCTGTGTGTTTGCATATGAGTCCTTCCTCTCTGCTCCCAGCTGTTAAGAGGTCAGAGTTGATCAGTGTCTGTCCAGGTCTTTCAGAGCCACTGACACACCAGCAGAACAATGAAGATGTTACTGACTCTACTGCTGACCATCCTGGAGCTCCTGGTTCAGGGTGAGACTCTCTGCTCAAAACTTGGTTTTAGGAAGAAATCAGCTTCATGACAATTATTATTCTGTCATCAAGGAGAAATACTGAAACAATATTTTAATGCTTTCTTTCATCTGTACATAGAATATCAGTCATTTGTAATCAAACATAATTTGTCATAATTGCTATTTTTCATGTTTTCTAGGTTCATCAGGAGACATCATCCTGACTCAGACTCCTGGATCTCAGTCTGTTGTTCCAGGTCAGACTGTCTCCATCAGATGTGAAACCAATTCTAATGTTAATATCTACCTCCACTGGTACCTTCAGAAACCTGCAGAAGCTCCTAAACTCCTGATTTATTCAGCTTCAAACCGTCAGTCTGGAATTCCAGCTCGTTTCAGTGGAAGTGGATATGGTGCTGACTTCACTCTGACCATCAGTGGAGTTCAGGCTGAAGATTCAGGAGTTCATTACTGTCAGCAGGGTTACAGCTCGTTCACACAGTGATAGAACGTCGTACAAAAACCTCCTCAGCTGGAGAGGAACTGATCTGACTCAACAGCTGTTCTTAAACTAAACACTAAACTTTTCCCCAAATGTTCAACTCTTCATTAGTTATTGACAACTGGTTTTAATGTACTTTTTGTTTTTGTTTCTTTTTACCCACAATTCTTGTTAATTTGTTTTAGCTGTTCTTATTAACTCAGTTAGAGATTTATGTGTTAGGAGAGACCAAGACCAAGAACACAAAGACGTAAAACAATAATTATGTGATCGTTTGAATTTGTTCCAGTGAACAAGTGTTTTTAAGAGTGTCATTAAGAGCTGGTTTTAATGTACTTTTTGTTTTTGTTTCTTTTTACCCACAATTCTTGTTAATTGGTTTTAGCTGTTCTTATTAACTCAGTTAGAGATTTATTTGTTAGGAGAGACCAAGACCAAGAACACAAAGACGTAAAACAATAATTATGTGATCGTTTGAATTTGTTCCAGTGAACAAGTGTTTTTAAGAGTGTCATTAAGAGCTGGTTTTAATGTACTTTTTGTTTTTATACCCGTAGTTTTTGTTTGCTTGTTTTAAATGTTCTAATTAAATCAGAGATTTATTTATTCAGGTATTTCAGAACCACTGACATATCAAGAAGATTCTTAAAGCTAATTATTTTTTTTTTTAAATGATATAATAATATAACAAGATTACAATATATTGTAATCTTGTTATGCTTTTAAATTTTATAATCATTTTACAAACAGGAAAATTAATCCAGGTAAAAACTCGAAAATGTTACATTAAGCAAAACCAAGTAAATCTTAGCCTCTAGATGGATCATCCAAGGGGGATTTATGGCATGAAAAACAAAAAACCAGTGAATGGAAACTAACTTTTAAGCTCAGTAAGAAAGTAGGTGGAAACCAGAAATTGATGAGTAAATATTTATTATTTGAATAATAACCAACATGACAAAGCAAACATGACTCAATGAAAATAGAGAATAATCAGGAGAGAAAGAGTGAGAGCAGTCACAGATTAAAGACAATATCAGCGTCTCAGAGAGTTAGTTCAGGACTGGGAACACTGGTCTCTCCTCAGGGACTCTGTGACTGCAGTATGGGAGCCCTGGGTGGCCTCACAGGTCACAGAGCCCACCTTCCTCCACTGGTCTGCAGGGAGCCTCAGGGTGCTGCTCCAGCTGTAGAGGCCGTCCTTCTGCAGCACCCCGGGGCTCCTGCTCTGCTCCCAGCTGCTGCTGCTGCTGCTGCTGCTGCTGCCGTCCACCTTCCAGGACAGACTCCAGTCTGAGGGGAAGCCCTTGTTGGCCAGACACATGAGGGTGGCCTTCCCCTGCTGCAGCTCTTCACTGGAGGGGGGCAGCACTGTCAGGGTGGGACGGGTATCACCTAGGAGACACCAATCAGGTTAGAGAACAGGAACCACACAGCTGCTAATCAGAAAGTAGATACAGGAACATCTTTACTGTGTGAGAAATGACTTTTTCAGTTAAACATCTTCATCTGCTCCACCAGTCACTCCCTCACACACTGTTTCACTTCCCTTTAAGGAACCTCTCATGCATATCAGCACTCAGAGTCCTCATATAACTTGAAACATGCAAAGATAAATTATAAAGTAAAATCTGAACTGATACTGTACCTGCAACAGACCAAAAATACATTATAATTGGACTAAAATATTCCATTAATTTCAAATTAAACTATGAATTATTTCTTCCTCTTTATATCAGACATTCTCTAACTTATTTTAAATGTTTACAATGATGAGAACACAAAGAAACAACAATTCCTCATATTAACTGTTAAAGTTATAATTTCGCAGGAATATTCAATTGTAGCAAACCTGCAAAACCAAACCTTCTGAGTTATTTTAGACCATCATTAATAAACTAAGGGGTCTTTTTAGCCACATTGTCCACATTTTTAAAACACAAAGAGCAGGTTTTAGTTAATTCAGTCTTTTCATAATCAACTAACATAGAAGGAAAAAATCTTTAGTTATCTGAATGGTTAAAGAAAAGTAGAAACTGATGAAAAATTAAGTTTTAAAAATCATTCTCCTTATCTTGTTAAGGTATATGCTATCTCTCTGACTCTTTGACCCTGAACATGACAAAGTGATTCTAGCTGAAAACACTAAACAAGTCCTAAACGAGTTAAACGAGTCTATTTGTTCCCATTTTAAGCAGACTTTAAATTCTAAATTCCTTTGACTGGCGATTTACATTTCTAGAAAGAACTGGAGTTTTATTGTTGACTAAAGCAATGAAAGAAAAATCTAAATTATAGAGAGATCGATTAACATTAGGAATATAGATCAAACTTATAAGAACGTAATGCTCATGTAATAATAGATGATGTGAAATATTCTACTTACTTCCAACATCCAGTCTGGTTCCTCCACCGAACGTGTACCACAGTGATACAAACTGATTGAGTCGTCGTACAAAAACCTCTGACTGTAGAGAGACACGGCTCTCTGACTCTGAACACAACAACCTCTACATGAACAGTTTAAGTCTGCAAAACACAACTGTTCAATGTTTTATAATTGTATTTTATCTCTTATCAATATTAACTAATTTTATTTAAATCTTTATAAACATTGTCTCCATAAAAACAGACCACTCTACAAGGCAGCTCAAATGGAAACATAGATTTTTGGGGACTGTTTTTCAGGGTAACACATGAACAAAAGGAAATAAACATGGAGGATACATTTTTCTTATCAACACGTAATAGATTTATTGAACAAAGTTGTGAACCATATCATCAGATTCATGACCAGACACAGGAGCAGGACCTTCCCATCTTGCTCCTCCTCAAAGTAGATGGAAAGCAGCATCAGGGGTGGGAGGACTGGACCTACTGAGGGAGGAGAAAGGTCAGCATCATTAATGAACTTTGGTGACATATAGGTTTCAGAGCTGCGGTAAAGGTTTCAGTCTGAGAAATATCACTTTAAACACTTTAAAAAAGTTGACCTTATGATGATGATGCACTTGTCCAATAAGATGCATTTGACACATATACACTATATTTCCAAAATGATTTGTCTGTCTACTTTTAGATGTACATGAACTTTGATGACTTCTTATTTTTAATCTAAAAAGTCCAATTTGTTAGTGGAACCTTCACTGCCAGCAATAGAAAGTTAAACTATTCTGTAAACATTTTCCACAAGGTTTAGGAGTGTGTTCATAGTAAGATAAGAAAATCAGCCCTCTGCACGTATTCATCTCAGATGTGTTCAAGAAGGTTGAGGTCAGGACTCTGTGCAGACTAGTCAAGTTACTCCGAACCAAACTGGGCATGACTCAGATCATAGGATGACCACAAATATCTTTCAATACAATCATTAACACTTTATGTTGGTTTTCACATAATATTCCAATAAAATATATTTATGTTTGTGGTTGTAATGTGACAATATGTGGAAACGTTCAAGGGGTGTGAATACTTTTACAGCGTCTGTATGTGTGGAATATAAATCAGGTTTTATTAGTGGGATATATAAGTCACCTTGGACGCATGAGGACCAGAAATTGTTTGAAGCAATTTCACAGCAATTTAAATATATTAAATAAAAAATATTTTATCAGTATTAATGAGTGTTTTAATCCAAAATTGTTAGACTACAAATTAAACTGATGCAGATTTTTATGCTAATCATATTAAAAAACGTATGCTTAACATTTTTGTACCTTTATGTCCACCAATGCAATATAAATTTAATTGTCACTCAAATGTTTCTGACAATCAGTAATACTGCGTTACACTACTCTCCAAACCATAATTGAGCATTTAGAAAAATATACATATATGTTTCTCTTTTTCTGATATCCAAAAAAGGCAAAATAAAATATATACATGATCCCAATCCAAGCTTGCAAAGAACTTTCAGAAGAATAACAATTCATATCAACAAAAAACAAGTATCAAAAACACATTTTAAATATTTCCAACCAATTCCTACATAAACTGATTGATTAATAAATAACCCTCATCATCATCACAGAGATCCCAGTTCCTGCTGGAGTCAGAACATTTCCATAGAGCCACTTTGCATCAGCAGCTCCATGCTCCAGTGATCTGGGAGAGTTTATAGTCCTGAGAGTTGAACACTGGATGACTGACAGCTGTCCTTCATCACAACAGAAGACACAGAAATCCTCCTCATCAAAAACATGACTTTGATCTACGTCCTCATCTGGACTCTCCTCTGCTTCACTCAGGGTGAGAAAATTTTATTTTTCTGTCATGTGAAAATCATTTGGAGTGTAGCTGAGTTTCAGCTACACTCCAAACATAATTTGTCATAATTGCTATTTTCATGTTTTCTAGGTTCATCAGGAGACATCATCCTGACTCAGACTCCTGGATCTCAGTCTGTTGTTCCAGGTCAGACTGTCTCCATCAGATGTGAAACCAATTCTAGTGTTAATAGCTACCTCCACTGGTACCTTCAGAAACCTGCAGGAGCTCCTAAACTCCTGATTTATTCAGCTTCAAACCGTCAGTCTGGAATTCCAGCTCGTTTCAGTGGAAGTGGATATGGTGCTGACTTCACTCTGACCATCAGTGGAGTTCAGGCTGAAGACTCAGGAGTTTATTACTGTCAGCAGGGTAGCAGCTACCCGTTCACACAGTGATAGAACGTCGTACAAAAACCTCCTCAGCTGGAGAGGAACTGATCTGACTCAACAGCTGTTCTTAAACTAAACACTAAACTTTTCTTCAAATGTTCAACTCTTCATTAGTTATGAAAAACTGGTTCTTATGTACTTTTTGTTTTTATACCCATAGTTTGTTTGCTTGTTTTAAATGTTCTAAGTAAATCAGTTAGAGATTTATGTGTTCGGGTATTTCAGAACCACTGACATATCAAGAAGATTCTTAAACCTCATTACTTTTTTAAAATGATATAATAATATAAATTAGCCATGATAATCTATTTTAAATTGACTGACTTCTGTTGATAGTAATTTCTCATCAATTTTAAATGTCATGTTTTGAATTTCATAAATTACAAACAGATGTTTTCTGTGTTTCATGAAAAGAAAACCTCTTTCAGTAAATGTTTATAAACTGCATAACATTTTACATGATGCAAAAACAAGGAAATCGTAGCCTCGGGATGGACAATAAAAGTATGATTATGAGAAAGTAGGTGGACACCAGAAGTTGATGAGTAAATCTTAGCCTCTAGATGGATCATAAAAGTGGGATTTATGGCATGAAAAACAAAAAACCAGTGAGTGAAAACTAACTTTTAAGCTCAGTAAGAAAGTAGGTGGAAACCAGAAATTGATGAGTAAATATTTATTATTTGAATAATAACCAACATGACAAAGCAAACATGACTCAATGAAAATAGAGAATAATCAGGAGAGAAAGAGTGAGAGCAGTCACAGATTAAAGACAATATCAGTCTCAGAGAGTCAGGTCAGGACTGGGAACACTGGTCTTTCCTCAGGGACTCTGTGACTGCAGTCTGGGAGCCCTGGGTGGCCTCACAGGTCACAGAGCCCACCTTCCTCCACTGGTCTGCAGGGAGCCTCAGGGTGCTGCTCCAGCTGTAGAGGCCGTCCTTCTGCAGCACCCCGGGGCTCCTGCTCTGCTCCCAGCTGCTGCTGCTGCTGCTGCTGCTGCTGCCGTCCACCTTCCAGGACAGACTCCAGTCTGAGGGGAAGCCCTTGTTGGCCAGACACATGAGGGTGGCCTTCCCCTGCTGCAGCTCTTCACTGGAGGGGGGCAGCATTATCAGGGTGGGACAGGTATCACCTAGGAGACACCAATCAGGTTAGAGAACAGGAACCACACAGCTGCTAATCAGAAAGTAGATACGGGAACATCTTTACTGTGTGAGAAATGACTTTTTCAGTTAAACATCTTCATCTGCTCCACCAGTCACTCCCTCACACACTGTTTCACTTCCCTTTAAGGAACCTCTCATGCATATCAGCACTCAGAGTCCTCATATAACCTAAAACATGTCAAACTAAATTATTAAGTAAAATCTGAAGTAGCAATAAATACATTATAACTGAACTAAAATACTACATTTCTTTAAAATGAATCTATAAATTAATTTGTTCAAGAAGGTTGAGGTCAGGACTCTGTGCAGACTAGTCAAGTTACTCCGAACCAAACTGGGCATGACTCAGATCATAGGACGACCGCAAAGATCTTTCAATACAATCATTAACACTTTATGTTGGTTTTCACATAATATTCCAATAAAATATATTTATCTTAGTGGTTATAATGTGACAATATGTGGAAACGTTCAAGGGGTGTGAATACTTTTACAGCGTCTGTATGTGTGGAATATAAATCAGGTTTTATTAGTGGGATATATAAGTCACCTTGGACGCATGAGGACCAGAAATTGTTTGAAGCAATTTCACAGCAATTTAAATATATTAAATAAAACATATTTTATCAGTATTAATGAATGTTTTAATCCAAAATTGTTAGACTACAAATTAAACTGATGCAGATTTTTATGCTAATCATATTAAAAAACTTATGCTTAACATTTTTGTACCTTTATGTCCACCAATGCAATATAAATTTAATTGTCACTCAAATGTTTCTGACAAACAGTAATACTGCGTTACACTACTCTCCAAACCATAATTGAGCATTTAGAAAAATATACATATATGTTTCTCTTTTTCTGATATCCAAAAAAGGCAAAATAAAATATATACATGATCCCAATCCAAGCTTGCAAAGAACTTTCAGAAAAATAACAATTCATATCAACAAAAAACAAGTATCAAAAACACATTTTAAATATTTCCAACCAATTCCTACATAAACTGATTGATTAATAAATAACCCTCATCATCATCACAGAGATCCCAGTTCCTGCTGGAGTCAGAACATTTCCATAGAGTCACTTTGCATCAGCAGCTCCATGCTCCAGTGATCTGGGAGAGTTTATAGTCCTGAGAGTTGAACACTGGATGACTGACAGCTGTCCTTCATCACAACAGAAGACACAGAAATCCTCCTCATCAAAAACATGACTTTGATCTGCGTCCTCATCTGGACTCTCCTCTGCTTCACTCAGGGTGAGAAAAATCATTTTTCTGTCATGTGAAAATCATTTGGAGTGTAGCTGAGTTTCAGCTCATCATCTCATGTCCAGTGTTTCTTCTCTCTCCTCAGGGTCTGATGGACAAAATGTTGTTATGACTCAGTCAGCAGCCAAATCAGTGCAGCTCGGCCAGACTGTTACTATTGACTGTAAGGCCAGTACAAAAGTAGCTTGTGGTACCCCCTGCCTTTCCTGGTATCACCAGACACCTGGAGAAGCTCCTAAAGCTCTGATCTACCAAACATCATCTAGATTTTCAGGAATCTCCTCCAGGTTCAGTGGAAGTGGAGCAGGGAATGGATTAGACTTCACTCTGACCATCAGTGGAGTCCAGGCTGAAGATGTAGGAGTTTATTACTGTCAGAGTTATCATTACATCAACAGTCAGGATGTGTTCACACAGTGAAAAACCATCGTACAAAAACCTCCCTCAGTCTGACTGAACAGAAACTGAACTTTGTTCTGCAGCTGGAATCTGTTGCAGACATTGATACAGTTCACTGAACAAACACATCAGACACACACAGCATTTCATTTCATCAATGCTTATTAAAACTAAAACTCTAACAAAAAAGTAATTTTTTTTAGAGTTTAAGAAAATTAATGAAGCTGGAAAAAACAATTCCAAAACAATCAGAACCAGCAGTAAAGCTAATTTAAGGCCATTAAGAACTTATATAATTCTTTAAATCCAATTAACATTTGCATTTAAACAAATGTTCAAATATAATAATCAGTTATAATCCAACTGATATTCCATTCTTGAACCTCAGGTCTAGAAGTTTCTTTAATGTTGTGGTAATCATGTGGTAGAGATGGATATTAAATATCATCAAGCCTTATGAGAACATGAACACTGATAACAGAAAAGTGTTTTATCTTCTCAAGCTGGAAGAAGGCTGATGAAACTCTGAATTTAGAAAGGTTACAAAATGTTTTCCATCTTTTCATAAAAAATGTCCTAAAGTCAAACAAAACAGTCATCATTAACACCCAAACTTATTTTATTCATTGTTAAACATCTAAGAGGATTTATTCTTATAAGCATCTGTATGGAAAAATAAATAAATTAATAATCTCCTGACTTCCAGGAGTTTGTTTAACTTTGTCTTAATATTAATATAATGAATTCCTGAATCTACTGAATTTTCCTACCTATAGTAACATAATTATAATCCATTTTTTTTATGTCTACTCTTGGATTCTTTTAGAACCGGACCAATACTCATGGACATATAAAATAAACCAAAATTGTAATTAGTTTTGTTATAAAACTATGAAACAGACACTAGAACAGTTGTTCTGTCTACATGAAATAAACTGATGAATTATTTTCTCTGAATTTTCACATGACAGAAAGGACCTGACATTAGTGAGGGTTATCAGCTGGAACAAACCTGTTCTGCAGGATTTTTGGTCTGTTTTTAAATCACTTCTTAAAACTCATCTCTTTGACACCATGTGAGATGTTGACTTTAGTCTGTGGAGTTTAGGTTAGTTTTACTAGATGACTGGTTATGTGTGTTTTAAAGTAGTTTGGAAATTAATATTCTATGTTTCTGTGTCTCTGTAATGGCATTTGTCATTTTAATGTATTATATATTCTATCCAGCTATTTTGTCCATGTGGTAATGTAAACTGCTTAGTCAACTAAGCTGAATTGGACTAGATTTTTGTTAAATTGCAATAGTTTCCTTTTAGGTAGAGACAGAATAAACCCTTGGGAACTAAATTGATTGGTTAAGACGAGATATTCCAGTCAGAAGATTATTTTGCTCTGATTCATCAAATCAAAAAGTTCACAAAGATGTAAAAGTTCTAAAGTTACCGAATCCATTTAAGTTTAATTGACAAAAGATCATCAAGAGCCTTTGAAAAGTTCCTCTTTGGGTTTTCTTATTAGATTGATTTGTTTCAGGAGGAAACATGCTGCTAGTTGAGCTCCATGTGACTGACTCTGTGTGTTTGCATATGAGTCCTTCCTCTCTGCTCCCAGCTGTTAAGAGGTCAGAGTTGATCAATGTCTGTCCAGGTCTTTCAGAGCCACTGACACACCAGCAGAACAATGAAGATGTTACTGACTCTACTGCTGACCATCCTGGAGCTCCTGGTTCAGGGTGAGACTCTCTGCTCAAAACTTGGTTTTAGGAAGAAATCAGCTTCATGACATTTATTATTCTGTCATCAAGGAGAAATACTGAAACAACATTTTAATGCTTTCTTTCATCTGTACATAGAATATCAGTCATTTGTAATCAAACATAATTTGTCATAATTGCTATTTTTCATGTTTTCTAGGTTCATCAGGAGACATCATCCTGACTCAGACTCCTGGATCTCAGTCTGTTGTTCCAGGTCAGACTGTCTCCATCAGATGTGAAACCAATTCTAATGTTTATAGCAGCCTCCACTGGTACCTTCAGAAACCTGCAGAAGCTCCTAAACTCCTGATTTATTCAGCTTCAAACCGTCAGTCTGGAATTCCAGCTCGTTTCAGTGGAAGTGGATATGGTGCTGACTTCACTCTGACCATCAGTGGAGTTCAGGCTGAAGATTCAGGAGTTTATTACTGTCAGCAGGGTTACAGCTCGTTAACACAGTGATAGAACGTCGTACAAAAACCTCCTCAGCTGGAGAGGAACTGATCTGACTCAACAGCTGTTCTTAAACTAAACACTAAACGTTTCCCCAAATGTTCAACTCTTCATTAGTTATTGACAACTGGTTTTAATGTACTTTTTGTTTTTGTTTCTTTTTACCCACAATTCTTGTTAATTTGTTTTAGCTGTTCTTATTAACTCAGTTAGAGATTTATGTGTTAGGAGAGACCAAGACCAAGAACACAAAGACGTAAAACAATAATTATGTGATAGTTTGAATTTGTTCCAGTGAAGAAGTGTTTTTAAGAGTGTCATTAAGAGCTGGTTTTAATGTACTTTTTGTTTTTATACCCGTAGTTTTTGTTTGCTTGTTTTAAATGTTCTAATTAAATCAGAGATTTATTTATTCAGGTATTTCAGAACCACTGACATATCAAGAAGATTCTTAAAGCTAATTACTTTTTTTTTTAAATGATATAATAATATAACAAGATTACAATATATTGTAATGTTGTTATGCTTTTAAATTTTATAATCATTTTACAAACAGGAAAATTAATCAAGGTAAAAACTCGAAAATGTTACATTAAGCAAAACCAAGTAAATCTTAGCCTCTAGATGGATCATCCAAGGGGGATTTATGGCATGAAAAACAAAAAACCAGTGAATGGAAACTAACTTTTAAGCTCAGTAAGAAAGTAGGTGGAAACCAGAAATTGATGAGTAAATATTTATTATTTGAATAATAACCAACATGACAAAGCAAACATGACTCAATGAAAATAGAGAATAATCAGGAGAGAAAGAGTGAAAGCAGTCATAGATTAAAGACAATATCAGCGTCTCAGAGAGTTAGTTCAGGACTGGGAACACTGGTCTCTCCTCAGGGACTCTGTGACTGCAGTATGGGAGCCCTGGGTGGCCTCACAGGTCACAGAGCCCACCTTCCTCCACTGGTCTGCAGGGAGCCTCAGGGTGCTGCTCCAGCTGTAGAGGCCGTCCTTCTGCAGCAACCCGGGGCTCCTGCTCTGCTCCCAGCTGCTGCTGCTGCTGCTGCTGCTGCTGCCGTCCACCTTCCAGGACAGACTCCAGTCTGAGGGGAAGCCCTTGTTGGCCAGACACATGAGGGTGGCCTTCCCCTGCTGCAGCTCTTCACTGGAGGGGGGCAGCACTGTCAGGGTGGGACGGGTATCACCTAGGAGACACCAATCAGGTTAGAGAACAGGAACCACACAGCTGCTAATCAGAAAGTAGATACAGGAACATCTTTACTGTGTGAGAAATGACTTTTTCAGTTAAACATCTTCATCTGCTCCACCAGTCACTCCCTCACACACTGTTTCACTTCCCTTTAAGGAACCTCTCATGCATATCAGCACTCAGAGTCCTCATATAACTTGAAACATGCAAAGATAAATTATAAAGTAAAATCTGAACTGATACTGTACCTGCAACAGACCAAAAATACATTATAATTGGACTAAAATATTCCATTAATTTCAAATTAAACTATGAATTATTTCTTCCTCTTCATATCAGACATTCTCTAACTTATTTTAAATGTTTACAATGATGAGAACACAAAGAAACAACAATTCCTCATATTAACTGTTAAAGTTATAATTTCGCAGGAATATTCAATTGTAGCAAACCTGCAAAACCAAACCTTCTGAGTTATTTTAGACCATCATTAATAAACTAAGGGGTCTTTTTAGCCACATTGTCCAAATTTTTAAAACACAAAGAGCAGGTTTTAGTTAATTCAGTCTTTTCATAATCAACTAACATAGTAGGAAAAAATCTTTAGTTATCTGAATGGTTAAAGAAAAGTAGAAACTGATGAAAAATTAAGTTTTAAAAATCATTCTCCTTATCTTGTTAAGGTATATGCTATCTCTCTGACTCTTTGACCCTGAACATGACAAAGTGATTCTAGCTGAAAACACTAAACAAGTCCTAAACGAGTTAAACGAGTCTATTTGTTCCCATTTTAAGCAGACTTTAAATTCTAAATTCCTTTGACTGGCGATTTACATTTCTAGAAAGAACTGGAGTTTTATTGTTGACTAAAGCAATGAAAGAAAAATCTAAATTATAGAGAGATCGATTAACATTAGGATTATAGATCAAACTTATAAGAACGTAATGCTCATGTAATAATAGATGATGTGAAATATTCAACTTACTTCCAACATCCAGTCTGGTTCCTCCACCGAACGTGTACCACAGTGATACAAACTGATTGAGTCGTCGTACAAAAACCTCTGACTGTAGAGAGACACGGCTCTCTGACTCTGAACACAACAACCTCTACATGAACAGTTTAAGTCTGCAAAACACAACTGTTCAATGTTTTATAATTGTATTTTATCTCTTATCAATATTAACTAATTTTATTTAAATCTTTATAAACATTGTCTCCATAAAAACAGACCACTCTACAAGGCAGCTCAAATGGAAACATAGATTTTTGGGGACTGTTTTTCAGGGTAACACATGAACAAAAGGAAATAAACATGGAGGAGACATTTTTCTTATCAACACATAATAGATTTATTGAACAAAGTTGTGAACCATATCATCAGATTCATGACCAGACACAGGAGCAGGACCTTCCCATCTTGCTCCTCCTCAAAGTAGATGGAAAGCAGCATCAGGGTTGGGAGGACTGGACCTACTGAGGGAGGAGAAAGGTCAGCATCATTAATGAACTTTGGTGACATATAGGTTTCAGAGCTGCGGTAAAGGTTTCAGTCTGAGAAATATCACTTTAAACACTTTAAAAAAGTTGACCTTATGATGATGATGCACTTGTCCAATAAGATGCATTTGACACATATACACTATATTTCCAAAATGATTTGTCTGTCTACTTTTAGATGTACATGAACTTTGATGACTTCTTATTTTTAATCTAAAAAGTCCAATTTGTTAGTGGAACCTTCACTGCCAGCAATAGAAAGTTAAACTATTCTGTAAACATTTTTCACAAGGTTTAGGAGTGTGTTCATAGTAAGATAAGAAAATCAGCCCTCTGCACGTATTCATCTCAGAGGTGTTCAAGAAGGTTGAGGTCAGGACTCTGTGCAGACTAGTCAAGTTACTCCGAACCAAACTGGGCATGACTCAGATCATAGGATGACCGCAAATATCTTTCAATACAATCATTAACACTTTATGTTGGTTTTCACATAATATTCCAATAAAATATATTTATGTTTGTGGTTGTAATGTGACAATATGTGGAAACGTTCAAGGGGTGTGAATACTTTTACAGCGTCTGTATGTGTGGAATATAAATCAGGTTTTATTAGTGGGATATATAAGTCACCTTGGACGCATGAGGACCAGAAATTGTTTGAAGCAATTTCACAGCAATTTAAATATATTAAATAAAAAATATTTTATCAGTATTAATGAATGTTTTAATCCAAAATTGTTAGACTACAAATTAAACTATTGCACATTTTTATGCTAATCATATTAAAAAACTTATGCTTAACATTTTTGTACCTTTATGTCCACCAATGCAATATAAATTTAATTGTCACTCAAATGTTTCTGACAAACAGTAATACTGCGTTACACTACTCTCCAAACCATAATTGAGCATTTAGAAAAATATACATATATGTTTCTCTTTTTCTGATATCCAAAAAAGGCAAAATAAAATATATACATGATCCCAATCCAAGCTTGCAAAGAACTTTCAGAAAAATAACAATTAATATCAACAAAAAACAAGTATCAAAAACACATTTTAAATTTTTCCAACCAATTCCTACATAAACTGATTGATTAATAAATAACCCTCATCATCATCACAGAGATCCCAGTTCCTGCTGGAGTCAGAACATTTCCATAGAGTCACTTTGCATCAGCAGCTCCATGCTCCAGTGATCTGGGAGAGTTTATAGTCCTGAGAGTTGAACACTGGATGACTGACAGCTGTCCTTCATCACAACAGAAGACACAGAAATCCTCCTCATCAAAAACATGACTTTGATCTGCGTCCTCATCTGGACTCTCCTCTGCTTCACTCAGGGTGAGAAAAATCATTTTTCTGTCATGTGAAAATCATTTGGAGTGTAGCTGAGTTTCAGCTCATCATCTCATGTCCAGTGTTTCTTCTCTCTCCTCAGGGTCTGATGGACAAAATGTTGTTGTGACTCAGTCAGCAGCCAAATCAGTGCAGCTCGGCCAGACTGTTGCTATTGACTGTAAG
The DNA here is from genome assembly GCF_021462225.1 of Girardinichthys multiradiatus. Taxonomy (NCBI): domain Eukaryota; kingdom Metazoa; phylum Chordata; class Actinopteri; order Cyprinodontiformes; family Goodeidae; genus Girardinichthys; species Girardinichthys multiradiatus. The sequence goes on along the minus strand of NC_061806.1, from coordinate 34,484,288 downwards.
GCCAGTCAGGCACTTTTAACATCTTCTTGCATCTCCAATTCACAGGTCTGCCTGTCCTGGTACCACCAGAAACTTAGAGAAGCTCCTAAAGCTCTGATCTATGGAACATCATCTAGATTTTCAGGAATCTCCTCCAGGTTCAGTGGAAGTGGAGCAGGGAATGGATTAGACTTCACTCTGACCATCAGTGGAGTCCAGGCTGAAGATGTAGGAGTTTATTACTGTCAGAGTTATCATTACATCAACAGTCAGTCTGTGTTCACACAGTGAAAAACCATCGTACAAAAACCTCCCTCAGTCTGACTGAACAGAAACTGAACTTTGTTCTGCAGCTGGAATCTGCTGCAGACATTGATACAGTTCACTGAACAAACACAGTAGACACACACAGCATTTCATTTCATCAATGCTTATTAAAACTAAAACTCTAACAAAAAAGTAATTTCTTTTAGAGTTTAAGAAAATTAATGAAGCTGGAAAAAACAATTCCAAAACAATCAGAACCAGCAGTAAAGCTAATTTAAGTCAATTAAGAACTTATATAATTCTTTAAATCCAATTAACATTTGCATTTAAACAAATGTTCAAATATAATAGTCAGTTATAATCCAACTGATATTCCATTCTTGAACCTCAGGTCTAGAAGTTTCTTTAATGTTGTGGTAATCATGTGGTAGAGATGGATATTAAATATCATCAAGCTTAATGAGAACATGAACACTGATAACAGAAAAGTGTTTTATCTTCTCAAGCTGGAAGAAGGCTGATGAAACTCTGACTTTAGAAAGGTTACAAAATGTTTTCCATCTTTTCATAAAAAATGTCCTAAAGTGAAACAAAACAGTCATCATTAACACCCAAACTTATTTTATTCATTGTTAAACATCTAAGAGGATTTATTCTTATAAGCATCTGTATGGAAAAATAAATAAATTAATAATCTCCTGACTTCCAGGAGTTTGTTTAACTTTGTCTTAATATTAATATAATGAATTCCTGAATCTACTGAATTTTCCTACCTATAGTAACATAATTATAATCCATTTTTTTTATGTCTACTCTTGGATTCTTTTAGAACCGGACCAATACTCATGGACATATAAAATAAACCAAAATTGTAATTAGTTTTGTTATAAAACTATGAAACAGACACTTGAACAGTTGTTCTGTCTACATGAAATAAACTGATGAATTATTTTCTCTGAATTTTCACATGACAGAAAGGACCTGACATTAGTGAGGGTTATCAGCTGGAACAAACCTGTTCTGCAGGATTTTTGGTCTGTTTTTAAATCACTTCTTAAAACTCATCTCTTTGACACCATGTGAGATGTTGACTTTAGTCTGTGGAGTTTAGGTTAGTTTTACTAGATGACTGGTTATGTGTGTTTTAAAGTAGTTTGGAAATTAATATTCTATGTTTCTGTGTCTCTGTAATGGCATTTGTCATTTTAATGTATTATATATTCTATACAGCTATTTTGTCCATGTGGTAATGTAAACTGCTTAGTCAACTAAGCTGAATTGGACTAGATTTTTGTTAAATTGCAATAGTTTCCTTTTAGGTAGAGACAGAATAAACCCTTGGGAACTAAATTGATTGGTTAAGACGAGATATTCCAGTCAGAAGATTATTTTGCTCTGATTCATCAAATCAAAAAGTTCACAAAGATGTAAAAGTTCTAAAGTTACCGAATCCATTTAAGTTTAATTGACAAAAGATCATCAAGAGCCTTTGAAAAGTTCCTCTTTGGGTTTTCTTATTAGATTGATTTGTTTCAGGAGGAAACATGCTGCTAGTTGAGCTCCATGTGACTGACTCTGTGTGTTTGCATATGTGTCCTGCCTCTCTGCTCCCAGCTGTTAAGAGGTCAGAGTTGATCAGTGGCTGTCCAGGTCTTTCAGAGCCACTGACACACCAGCAGAACAATGAAGATGTTACTGACTCTACTGCTGACCATCCTGGAGCTCCTGGTTCAGGGTGAGACTCTCTGCTCAAAACTTGGTTTTAGGAAGAAATCAGCTTCATGACAATTATTATTCTGTCATCAAGGAGAAATACTGAAACAACATTTTAATGCTTTCTTTCATCTGTACATAGAAAATCAGTCATTTGTAATCAAACATAATTTGTCATAATTGCTATTTTTCATGTTTTCTAGGTTCATCAGGAGACATCATCCTGACTCAGACTCCTGGATCTCAGTCTGTTGTTCCAGGACAAACTGTCTCCATCAGATGTGAAACCAATTCTAATGTTTATAGCTACCTCCACTGGTACCTTCAGAAACCTGCAGAAGCTCCTAAACTCCTGATTTATTCAGCTTCAAACCGTCAGTCTGGAATTCCAGCTCGTTTCAGTGGAAGTGGATATGGTGCTGACTTCACTCTGACCATCAGTGGAGTTCAGGCTGAAGACTCAGGAGTTTATTACTGTCAGCAGGGTTACAGCCCGTTCACACAGTGATAGAACGTTGTACAAAAACCTCCTCAGCTGGAGAGGAACTGATCTGACTCAACAGCTGTTCTTAAACTAAACACTAAACTTTTCTTCAAATGTTAAACTCTTCATTAGTTATTGACAACTGGTTTTAATGTACTTTTTGTTTTTGTTTCTTTTTACCCACAATTCTTGTTAATTTGTTTTAGCTGTTCTTATTAACTCAGTTAGAGATTTATGTGTTAGGAGAGACCAAGACCAAGAACACAAAGACGTAAAACAATAATTATGTGATCGTTTGAATTTGTTCCAGTGAACAAGTGTTTTTAAGAGTGTCATTAAGAGCTGGTTTTAATGTACTTTTTGTTTTTATACCCGTAGTTTTTGTTTGCTTGTTTTAAATGTTCTAATTAAATCAGAGATTTATTTATTCAGGTATTTCAGAACCACTGACATATCAAGAAGATTCTTAAAGCTAATTACTTTAAAAAAAAAAATGATATAATAATATAACAAGATTACAATATATTGTAATCTTGTTATGCTTTTAAATTTTATAATCATTTTACAAACAGGAAAATTAATCAAGGTAAAAACTCGAAAATGTTACATTAAGCAAAACCAAGTAAATCTTAGCCTCTAGATGGATCATCCAAGGGGGATTTATGGCATGAAAAACAAAAAACCAGTGAATGGAAACTAACTTTTAAGCTCAGTAAGAAAGTAGGTGGAAACCAGAAATTGATGAGTAAATATTTATTATTTGAATAATAACCAACATGACAAAGCAAACATGACTCAATGAAAATAGAGAATAATCAGGAGAGAAAGAGTGAGAGCAGTCACAGATTAAAGACAATATCAGCGTCTCAGAGAGTCAGTTCAGGACTGGGAACACTGGTCTCTCCTCAGGGACTCTGTGACTGCAGTCTGGGAGCCCTGGGTGGCCTCACAGGTCACAGAGCCCACCTTCCTCCACTGGTCTGCAGGGAGCCTCAGGGTGCTGCTCCAGCTGTAGAGGCCGTCCTTCTGCAGCAACCCGGGGCTCCTGCTCTGCTCCCAGCTGCTGCTGCTGCTGCTGCTGCTGCTGCCGTCCACCTTCCAGGACAGACTCCAGTCTGAGGGGAAGCCCTTGTTGGCCAGACACATGAGGGTGGCCTTCCCCTGCTGCAGCTCTTCACTGGAGGGGGGCAGCACTGTCAGGGTGGGACGGGTATCACCTAGGAGACACCAATCAGGTTAGAGAACAGGAACCACACAGCTGCTAATCAGAAAGTAGATACAGGAACATCTTTACTGTGTGAGAAATGACTTTTTCAGTTAAACATCTTCATCTGCTCCACCAGTCACTCCCTCACACACTGTTTCACTTCCCTTTAAGGAACCTCTCATGCATATCAGCACTCAGAGTCCTCATATAACTTGAAACATGCAAAGATAAATTATAAAGTAAAATCTGAACTGATACTGTACCTGCAACAGACCAAAAATACATTATAATTGGACTAAAATATTCCATTAATTTCAAATTAAACTATGAATTATTTCTTCCTCTTCATATCAGACATTCTCTAACTTATTTTAAATGTTTACAATGATGAGAACACAAAGAAACAACAATTCCTCATATTAACTGTTAAAGTTATAATTTCGCAGGAATATTCAATTGTAGCAAACCTGCAAAACCAAACCTTCTGAGTTATTTTAGACCATCATTAATAAACTAAGGGGTCTTTTTAGCCACATTGTCCAAATTTTTAAAACACAAAGAGCAGGTTTTAGTTAATTCAGTCTTTTCATAATCAACTAACATAGTAGGAAAAAATCTTTAGTTATCTGAATGGTTAAAGAAAAGTAGAAACTGATGAAAAATTAAGTTTTAAAAATCATTCTCCTTATCTTGTTAAGGTATATGCTATCTCTCTGACTCTTTGACCCTGAACATGACAAAGTGATTCTAGCTGAAAACACTAAACAAGTCCTAAACGAGTTAAACGAGTCTATTTGTTCCCATTTTAAGCAGACTTTAAATTCTAAATTCCTTTGACTGGCGATTTACATTTCTAGAAAGAACTGGAGTTTTATTGTTGACTAAAGCAATGAAAGAAAAATCTAAATTATAGAGAGATCGATTAACATTAGGATTATAGATCAAACTTATAAGAACGTAATGCTCATGTAATAATAGATGATGTGAAATATTCAACTTACTTCCAACATCCAGTCTGGTTCCTCCACCGAACGTGTACCACAGTGATACAAACTGATTGAGTCGTCGTACAAAAACCTTTGACTGTAGAGAGACACGGCTCTCTGACTCTGAACACAACAACCTCTACATGAACAGTTTAAGTCTGCAAAACACAACTGTTCAATGTTTTATAATTGTATTTTATCTCTTATCAATATTAACTAATTTTATTTAAATCTTTATAAACATTGTCTCCATAAAAACAGACCACTCTACAAGGCAGCTCAAATGGAAACATAGATTTTTGGGGACTGTTTTTCAGGGTAACACACGAACAAAAGGAAATAAACATGGAGGAGACATTTTTCTTATCAACACGTAATAGATTTATTGAACAAAGTTGTGAACCATATCATCAGATTCATGACCAGACACAGGAGCAGGACCTTCCCATCTTGCTCCTCCTCAAAGTAGATGGAAAGCAGCATCAGGGGTGGGAGGACTGGACCTACTGAGGGAGGAGAAAGGTCAGCATCATTAATGAACTTTGGTGACATATAGGTTTCAGAGCTGAGGTAAAGGTTTCAGTCTGAGAAATATCACTTTAAACACTTTAAAAAAGTTGACCTTATGATGATGATGCACTTGTCCAATAAGATGCATTTGACACATATACACTATATTTCCAAAATGATTTGTCTGTCTACTTTTAGATGTACATGAACTTTGATGACTTCTTATTTTTAATCTAAAAAGTCCAATTTGTTAGTGGAACCTTCACTGCCAGCAATAGAAAGTTAAACTATTCTGTAAACATTTTCCACAAGGTTTAGGAGTGTGTTCATAGTAAGATAAGAAAATCAGCCCTCTGCACGTATTCATCTCAGAGGTGTTCAAGAAGGTTGAGGTCAGGACTCTGCAGACTAGTCAAGTTACTCCGAACCAAACTGGGCATGACTCAGATCATAGGATGACCGCAAAGATCTTTCAATACAATCATTAACACTTTATGTTGGTTTTCACATAATATTCCAATAAAATATATTTATGTTTGTGGTTGTAATGTGACAATATGTGGAAAAGTTCAAGGGGTGTGAATACTTTTACAGCGTCTGTATGTGTGGAATATAAATCAGGTTTTATTAGTGGGATATATAAGTCACCTTGGACGCATGAGGACCAGAAATTGTTTGAAGCAATTTCACAGCAATTTAAATATATTAAATAAAAAATATTTTAGCAGTATTAATGAATGTTTTAATCCAACATTGTTAGACTACAAATTAAACTATTGCACATTTTTATGCTAATCATATTTAAAAACTTATGCTTAACATTTTTGTACCTTTATGTCCACCAATGCAATATAAATTTAATTGTCACTCAAATGTTTCTGACAATCAGTAATACTGCGTTACACTACTCTCCAAACCATAATTGAGCATTTAGAAAAATATACATATATGTTTCTCTTTTTCTGATGTCCAAAAAAGGCAAAATAAAATATATACATGATCCCAATCCAAGCTTGCAAAGAACTTTCAGAAGAATAACAATTAATATCAACAAAAAACAAGTATCAAAAACACATTTTAAATATTTCCAACCAATTCCTACATAAACTGATTGATTAATAAATAACCCTCATCATCATCACAGAGATCCCAGTTCCTGCTGGAGTCAGAACATTTCCATAGAGCCACTTTGCATCAGCAGCTCCATGCTCCAGTGATCTGGGAGAGTTTATAGTCCTGAGAGTTGAACACTGGATGACTGACAGCTGTCCTTCATCACAACAGAAGACACAGAAATCCTCCTCATCAAAAACATGACTTTGATCTACGTCCTCATCTGGACTCTCCTCTGCTTCACTCAGGGTGAGAAAAATCATTTTTCTGTCATGTGAAAATCATTTGGAGTGTAGCTGAGTTTCAGCTACACTCCAAACATAATTTGTCATAATTGCTATTTTCATGTTTTCCAGGTTCATCAGGAGACATCATCCTAACTCAGACTCCTGGATCACAGTCTGTTGTTCCAGGTCAGACTGTCTCCATCAGATGTGAAACCAATTCTAATGTTAATAGCTACCTCCACTGGTACCTTCAGAAACCTGCAGGAGCTCCTAAACTCCTGATTTATTCAGCTTCAAACCGTCAGTCTGGAATTCCAGCTCGTTTCAGTGGAAGTGGATATGGTGCTGACTTCACTCTGACCATCAGTGGAGTTCAGGCTGAAGACTCAGGAGTTTATTACTGTCAGCAGGGTAGCAGCTACCCGTTCACACAGTGATAGAACGTCGTACAAAAACCTCCTCAGCTGGAGAGGAACTGATCTGACTCAACAGCTGTTCTTAAACTAAACACTAAACTTTTCTTCAAATGTTCAACTCTTCATTAGTTATGAAAAACTGGTTCTTATGTACTTTTTGTTTTTATACCCATAGTTTGTTTGCTTGTTTTAAATGTTCTAAGTAAATCAGTTAGAGATTTATGTGTTCGGGTATTTCAGGACCACTGACATATCAAGAAGATTCTTAAACCTCATTACTTTTTTAAAATGATATAATAATATAAATTAGCCATGATAATCTATTTTAAATTGACTGACTTCTGTTGATAGTAATTTCTCATCAATTTTAAATGTCATGTTTTGAATTTCATAAATTACAAACAGATGTTTTCTGTGTTTCATGAAAAGAAAACCTCTTTCAGTAAATGTTTATAAACTGCATAACATTTTACATGATGCAAAAACAAGGAAATCGTAGCCTCGGGATGGACAATAAAAGTATGATTATGAGAAAGTAGGTGGACACCAGAAGTTGATGAGTAAATCTTAGCCTCTAGATGGATCATAAAAGTGGGATTTATGGCATGAAAAACAAAAAACCAGTGAGTGAAAACTAACTTTTAAGCTCAGTAAGAAAGTAGGTGGAAACCAGAAATTGATGAGTAAATATTTATTATTTGAATAATGACCAACATGACAAAGCAAACATGACTCAATGAAAATAGAGAATAATCAGGAGAGAAAGAGTGAGAGCAGTCACAGATTAAAGACAATATCAGTCTCAGAGAGTCAGGTCAGGACTGGGAACACTGGTCTTTCCTCAGGGACTCTGTGACTGCAGTCTGGGAGCCCTGGGTGGCCTCACAGGTCACAGAGCCCACCTTCCTCCACTGGTCTGCAGGGAGCCTCAGGGTGCTGCTCCAGCTGTAGAGGCCGTCCTTCTGCAGCACCCCGGGGCTCCTGCTCTGCTCCCAGCTGCTGCTGCTGCTGCTGCTGCCGTCCACCTTCCAGGACAAACTCCAGTCTGAGGGGAAGCCCTTGTTGGCCAGACACATGAGGGTGGCCTTCCCCTGCTGCAGCTCTTCACTGGAGGGGGGCAGCATTGTCAGGGTGGGACGGGTATCACCTAGGAGACACCAATCAGGTTAGAGAACAGGAACCACACAGCTGCTAATCAGAAAGTAGATACAGGAACATCTTTACTGTGTGAGAAATGACTTTTTCAGTTAAACATCTTCATCTGCTCCACCAGTCACTCCCTCACACACTGTTTCACTTCCCTTTAAGGAACCTCTCATGCATATCAGCACTCAGAGTCCTCATATAACCTAAAACATGTCAAACTAAATTATTAAGTAAAATCTGAAGTAGCAATAAATACATTATAACTGAACTAAAATACTACATTTCTTTAAAATGAATCTATAAATTAATTTGTTCAAGAAGGTTGAGGTCAGGACTCTGTGCAGACTAGTCAAGTTACTCCGAACCAAACTGGGCATGACTCAGATCATAGGACGACCGCAAAGATCTTTCAATACAATCATTAACACTTTATGTTGGTTTTCACATAATATTCCAATAAAATATATTTATGTTTGTGGTTGTAATGTGACAATATGTGGAAACGTTCAAGGGGTGTGAATACTTTTACAGCGTCTGTATTTGTGGAATATAAATCAGGTTTTATTAGTGGGATATATAAGTCACCTTGGACGCATGAGGACCAGAAATTGTTTGAAGCAATTTCACAGCAATTTAAATATATTAAATAAAAAATATTTTATCAGTATTAATGAATGTTTTAATCCAAAATTGTTAGACTACAAATTAAACTGATGCAGATTTTTATGCTAATCATATTAAAAAACTTATGCTTAACATTTTTGTACCTTTATGTCCACCAATGCAATATAAATTTAATTGTCACTCAAATGTTTCTGACAATCAGTAATACTGCGTTACACTACTCTCCAAACCATAATTGAGCATTTAGAAAAATATACATATATGTTTCTCTTTTTCTGATGTCCAAAAAAGGCAAAATAAAATATATACATGATCCCAATCCAAGCTTGCAAAGAGCTTTCAGAAAAATAACAATTAATATCAACAAAAAACAAGTATCAAAAACACATTTTAAATATTTCCAACCAATTCCTACATAAACTGATTGATTAATAAATAACCCTCATCATCATCACAGAGATCCCAGTTCCTGCTGGAGTCAGAACATTTCCATAGAGTCACTTTGCATCAGCAGCTCCATGCTCCAGTGATCTGGGAGAGTTTATAGTCCTGAGAGTTGAACACTGGATGACTGACAGCTGTCCTTCATCACAACAGAAGACACAGAAATCCTCCTCATCAAAAACATGACTTTGATCTGCGTCCTCATCTGGACTCTCCTCTGCTTCACTCAGGGTGAGAAAAATCATTTTTCTGTCATGTGAAAATCATTTGGAGTGTAGCTGAGTTTCAGCTCATCATCTCATGTCCAGTGTTTCTTCTCTCTCCTCAGGGTCTGATGGACAAAATGTTGTTGTGACTCAGTCAGCAGCCAAATCAGTGCAGCTCGGCCAGACTGTTGCTATTGACTGTAAGGCCAGTACAAAAGTAGCTTGTGGTACCCCCTGCCTTTCCTGGTATCACCAGACACCTGGAGAAGCTCCTAAAGCTCTGATCTACCAAACATCATCTAGATTTTCAGGAATCTCCTCCAGGTTCAGTGGAAGTGGAGCAGGGAATGGATTAGACTTCACTCTGACCATCAGTGGAGTCCAGGCTGAAGATGCTGGAGTTTATTACTGTCAGAGTTATCATTACATCAACAGTCAGTATGTGTTCACACAGTGAAAAACCATCGTACAAAAACCTCCCTCAGTCTGACTGAACAGAAACTGAACTTTGTTCTGCAGCTGGAATCTGCTGCAGACATTGATACAGTTCACTGAACAAACACAGTAGACACACACAGCATTTCATTTCATCAATGCTTATTAAAACTAAAACTCTAACAAAAAAGTAATTTCTTTTAGAGTTTAAGAAAATTAATGAAGCTGGAAAAAACAATTCCAAAACAATCAGAACCAGCAGTAAAGCTAATTTAAGTCAATTAAGAACTTATATAATTCTTTAAATCCAATTAACATTTGCATTTAAACAAATGTTCAAATATAATAATCAGTTATAATCCAACTGATATTCCATTCTTGAACCTCAGGTCTAGAAGTTTCTTTAATGTTGTGGTAATCATGTGGTAGAGATGGATATTAAATATCATCAAGCCTTATGAGAACATGAACACTGATAACAGAAAAGTGTTTTATCTTCTCAAGCTGGAAGAAGGCTGATGAAACTCTGAATTTAGAAAGGTTACAAAATGTTTTCCATCTTTTCATAAAAAATGTCCTAAAGTCAAACAAAACAGTCATCATTAACACCCAAACTTATTTTATTCATTGTTAAACATCTAAGAGGATTTATTCTAATAAGCATCTGTATGGAAAAATAAATTAATTAATAATCTCCTGACTTCCAGGAGTTTGTTTAACTTTGTCTTAATATTAATATAATGAATTCCTGAATCTACTGAATTTTCCTACCTATAGTAACATAATTATAATCCATTTTTTTTATGTCTACTCTTGGATTCTTTTAGAACCGGACCAATACTCATGGACATATAAAATAAACCAAAATTGTAATTAGTTTTGTTATAAAACTATGAAACAGACACTAGAACAGTTGTTCTGTCTACATGAAATAAACTGATGAATTATTTTCTCTGAATTTTCACATGACAGAAAGGACCTGACATTAGTGAGGGTTATCAGCTGGAACAAACCTGTTCTGCAGGATTTTTGGTCTGTTTTTAAATCACTTCTTAAAACTCATCTCTTTGACACCATGTGAGATGTTGACTTTAGTCTGTGGAGTTTAGGTTAGTTTTACTAGATGACTGGTTATGTGTGTTTTAAAGTAGTTTGGAAATTAATATTCTATGTTTCTGTGTCTCTGTAATGGCATTTGTCATTTTAATGTATTATATATTCTATCCAGCTATTTTGTCCATGTGGTAATGTAAACTGCTTAGTCAACTAAGCTGAATTGGACTAGATTTTTGTTAAATTGCAATAGTTTCCTTTTAGGTAGAGACAGAATAAACCCTTGGGAACTAAATTGATTGGTTAAGACGAGATATTCCAGTCAGAAGATTATTTTGCTCTGATTCATCAAATCAAAAAGTTCACAAAGATGTAAAAGTTCTAAAGTTACCGAATCCATTTAAGTTTAATTGACAAAAGATCATCAAGAGCCTTTGAAAAGTTCCTCTTTGAGTTTTCTTATTAGATTGATTTATTTCAGGAGGAAACATGCTGCTAGTTGAGCTCCATGTGACTGACTCTGTGTGTTTGCATATGAGTCCTTCCTCTCTGCTCCCAGCTGTTAAGAGGTCAGAGTTGATCAGTGTCTGTCCAGGTCTTTCAGAGCCACTGACACACCAGCAGAACAATGAAGATGTTACTGACTCTACTGCTGACCATCCTGGAGCTCCTGGTTCAGGGTGAGACTCTCTGCTCAAAACTTGGTTTTAGGAAGAAATCAGCTTCATGACAATTATTATTCTGTCATCAAGGAGAAATACTGAAACAATATTTTAATGCTTTCTTTCATCTGTACATAGAAAATCAGTCATTTGTAATCAAACATAATTTGTCATAATTGCTATTTTTCATGTTTTCTAGGTTCATCAGGAGACATCATCCTGACTCAGACTCCTGGATCTCAGTCTGTTGTTCCAGGTCAGACTGTCTCCATCAGATGTGAAACCAATTCTAATGTTTATAGCAGCCTCCACTGGTACCTTCAGAAACCTGCAGAAGCTCCTAAACTCCTGATTTATTCAGCTTCAAACCGTCAGTCTGGAATTCCAGCTCGTTTCAGTGGAAGTGGATATGGTGCTGACTTCACTCTGACCATCAGTGGAGTTCAGGCTGAAGATTCAGGAGTTTATTACTGTCAGCAGGGTAACAGCTACCCGTTCACACAGTGATAGAACGTCGTACAAAAACCTCCTCAGCTGGAGAGGAACTGATCTGACTCAACAGCTGTTCTTAAACTAAACACTAAACTTTTCTTCAAATGTTCAACTCTTCATTAGTTATTGACAACTGGTTTTAATGTACTTTTTGTTTTTGTTTCTTTTTACCCACAATTCTTGTTAATTTGTTTTAGCTGTTCTTATTAACTCAGTTAGAGATTTATGTGTTAGGAGAGACCAAGACCAAGAACACAAAGACGTAAAACAATAATTATGTGATCGTTTGAATTTGTTCCAGTGAACAAGTGTTTTTAAGAGTGTCATTAAGAGCTGGTTTTAATGTACTTTTTGTTTTTATACCCGTAGTTTTTGTTTGCTTGTTTTAAATGTTCTAATTAAATCAGAGATTTATTTATTCAGGTATTTCAGAACCACTGACATACCAAGAAGATTCTTAAAGCTAATTACTTTTTTTTTTAAATGATATAATAATATAACAAGATTACAATATATTGTAATCTTGTTATGCTTTTAAATTTTATAATCATTTTACAAACAGGAAAATTAATCCAGGTAAAAACTCGAAAATGTTACATTAAGCAAAACCAAGTAAATCTTAGCCTCTAGATGGATCATCCAAGGGGGATTTATGGCATGAAAAACAAAAAACCAGTGAATGGAAACTAACTTTTAAGCTCAGTAAGAAAGTAGGTGGAAACCAGAAATTGATGAGTAAATATTTATTATTTGAATAATAACCAACATGACAAAGCAAACATGACTCAATGAAAATAGAGAATAATCAGGAGAGAAAGAGTGAGAGCAGTCACAGATTAAAGACAATATCAGCGTCTCAGAGAGTCAGTTCAGGACTGGGAACACTGGTCTCTCCTCAGGGACTCTGTGACTGCAGTCTGGGAGCCCTGGGTGGCCTCACAGGTCACAGAGCCCACCTTCCTCCACTGGTCTGCAGGGAGCCTCAGGGTGCTGCTCCAGCTGTAGAGGCCGTCCTTCTGCAGCAACCCGGGGCTCCTGCTCTGCTCCCAGCTGCTGCTGCTGCTGCTGCTGCTGCTGCTGCCGTCCACCTTCCAGGACAAACTCCAGTCTGAAGGGAAGCCCTTGTTGGCCAGACACATGAGGGTGGCCTTCCCCTGCTGCAGCTCTTCACTGGAGGGGGGCAGCACTGTCAGGGTGGGACGAGTATCACCTAGGAGACACCAATCAGGTTAGAGAACAGGAACCACACAGCTGCTAATCAGAAAGTAGATACAGGAACATCTTTACTGTGTGAGAAATGACTTTTTCAGTTAAACATCTTCATCTGCTCCACCAGTCACTCCCTCACACACTGTTTCACTTCCCTTTAAGGAACCTCTCATGCATATCAGCACACATAGTCCACATATAACCTAAAACATGTCAAACTGAATTATTAAGTAAAATATGATCTGAGATGTACGTATAACTGACCAAAAATACATTATAATTGAACTGAAATACTACATTTCTCTAAAACTGAACTATACCGACCATCTTTAACTTATTTGACACGTTTGCAATGAAAAGACAACAAAGAAACAACAGTTCATCAAATTAACTGTTAAAGTTATAATCTCGCAGAAATATTCAACTGTAGCAAAACCAAACCTTCTGCGTTATTTTAGACCATCATTGATTAACTGGTGTATTTTTAGCCACATTGTCCAAAATATAAAAACGCAAACAGCAGTTTTTAGAGAAAGGTTCAAAATAATTTAGTCATTTTACGATTAACTAAATTAGTAGGAAAATATGTGTTGAGATCACAATAATTAAAGAAAAGTAGAAATTGATGAAATATGAAGTTTAAAAATCATTCTCCTTATCCTGTTAAGGTATATGCTATCTCTTTGACTCTGAACATGACAAACTGATTCTGGCCAACAAAATTAAACGAGTCCTAATGTATTTTTTCCTCATTTTAAGCAGACTTTAAATTCTAAATTCCTTTGACTGGCGATTTACATTTCTAGAAAGAACTGGAGTTTTATTGTTGACTAAAGCAATGAAAGAAAAACCTAAATTATAGAGAGATCGATTAACATTAGGATTATAGATCAAACTTATAAGAACGTAATGCTCATGTAATAATAGATGATGTGAAATATTCAACTTACTTCCAACATCCAGTCTGGTTCCTCCACCGAACGTGTACCACAGTGATACAAACTGATTGAGTCGTCGTACAAAAACCTCTGACTGTAGAGAGACACGGCTCTCTGACTCTGAACACAACAACCTCTACATGAACAGTTTAAGTCTGCAAAACACAACTGTTCAATGTTTTATAATTGTATTTTATCTCTTATCAATATTAACTAATTTTATTTAAATCTTTATAAACATTGTCTCCATAAAAACAGACCACTCTACAAGGCAGCTCAAATGGAAACATAGATTTTTGGGGACTGTTTTTCAGGGTAACACATGAACAAAAGGAAATAAACATGGAGGATACATTTTTCTTATCAACACATAATAGATTTATTAAAAATTATTTAACCATATCATCAGATTCATGACCAGACACAGGAGCAGGACCTTCCCATCTTGCTCCTCCTCAAAGGAGAGGGAAAGCAGCATCAGGGTTGGGAGGACTGGACCTACTGAGGGAGGAGAAAGGTCAGCATCATTAATGAACTTTGGTGACATATAGGTTTCAGAACTGAGGTAAAGGTTTCAGTCTGGTAAATATCACTTTTAACAAATTAAAAATGTTAACTTCATACAGATTTTTTTGTCCAATAAATTTTACTCAATGATTAAAATACATCATTTATTAACCCCTTACTGCCTGAATTCATTTATAATTAGAATAAAAATCTATTATTGGTGTTTTTGGTATCAGGTTAATATTAATTTAAGTACAGATTGTTCATTAGAATGTATCACATACAATAAATATGTATTGAGGTATTTAATATTCAGGTTAGTAGATTTATGCCCAACTGGATATGAATTAGACCACAAAATCTTCCAATATAATTTTTAGTATGTATGGAAAATAAATAAAGTAAATCTATTTTACATGAATTATTGAAATTTTTTTTTTACCAATCATTGATACAAACCTAAAGGTAACATTTCTTTTCCCAAAGTCCGCCAATGACATATACATTGTTCATAAGCAAAAAATCCATAAAACAAAGGAAGAACAAATATCAAAAAATCCACATAAACTGATTGATTAATAAATAACCCTCATCATCATCACAGAGATCCCAGTTCCTGCTGGAGTCAGAACATTTCCATAGAGTCACTTTGCATCAGCAGCTCCATGCTCCAGTGCTCTGAGAGAGTTTATAGTCCTGAGAGTTGAACACTGGATGACTGACAGCTGTCCTTCATCACAACAGAAGACACAGAAATCCTCCTCATCAAAAACATGACTTTGATCTGCGTCCTCATCTGGACTCTCCTCTGCTTCACTCAGGGTGAGAAAAATCATTTTTCTGTCATGTGAAAATCATTTGGAGTGTAGCTGAGTTTCAGCTCATCATCTCATGTCCAGTGTTTCTTCTCTCTCCTCAGGGTCTGATGGACAAAATGTTCTTGTTGCTCAGTCAGCAGTCAAATCAGTGCAGCTCGGTCAGACGGTCTCTATTGACTGTAAGGTCAGTCCACAAGTGGCTCAGTACTCTGGTTCTCAATACTACCTGGCCTGGTACCATCAGAAATCTGGAGAAGCTCCTAAAGCTCTGATCTACGGAACATCAGACAGATTTTCAGGAATCTCCTCCAGATTGAGTGGAAGTGGAGCAGGAAATGGACTTGACTTCACTCTGACCATCAGTGGAGTCCAGGCTGACGATGCAGGAGTTTATTACTGTCAGAGTTATCATTACATCAACAGTCAGGATGTGTTCACACAGTGAAAAACCATCGTACAAAAACCTCCCTCAGTCTGACTGAACAGAAACTGAACTTTGTTCTGCAGCTGGAATCTGCTGCACAACATTGATACAGTTCACTGAACCAACATAATGATTTCAAGGGTTAAAATTTTATCTGCCATTTCTACACACAATTTTATCGAATTAGCTTCATATCCCATCCTATAAAACTTTAGAACAAGACTTAGAGAAGTTTTTTGAAAAAAGCAAAACAAGATTTCTAAAAAAGATTCATATTTTAAAGTTTTATTTATATGCAGTTCTTTCCATTTTAAGATACAAAGCCTACATAAAACGATTGTATACTCTACCTTCCTCCTGCTGTCTGTTTGTACAAATCAAAAATCTGACTGACCCCAGGAAAATACATTTTTAATGAAAGCTGAGAAAGCCTGTTTCTGAGCTTCCTAGTTACAATAATTCTATACCATTTAGGTGGTTTTACTTTCAAGCTAATATATGAACCTTTAAAATGTGGAGTTTATTGGAATTAAAACATGATTCATTAGCAGTGGCCAGAGTTTAATAAATACAAACAGATGTCCCCAAGATGTTACGCAAGACAGAGTCAAGGTGACAACTGGCTAACCATTTTTACATCTGCTGAGGACGCTGCAGAGGTTGTTTTTGGTGAGGCAAGCATGCAGTTTATGATTGTATTGTTAGACCAGAGAAAATTTCACTTGCTTTTCTTAAACACATGATGAAAATTCAATAAGATTCAGTAAAAACACATATGCACAAAAATAAAAAATAAAAAACACTTGCAAAAAATTGTGAACATTTTAAATAAAGTATTTTTTAATGCTCATTTTTAGTACATAACTACATATGAGGAATTCAATATGCAAACATAAGCTTTAAAAATGAAGAACTAAATAAACTTTAAAGGACATTGCGGCTTTTACATTTGCCATACACACTGTTAATATCACTTAAAAATCAGTAGCCTCAGATTGTAAATAATTATTTAAAGGCTGCAATCCCCTTTGCTTTATAACTTTTATAACATTACCATTTCTCTAGAATGGGAACATTACCAATTCTCTAGAATGGGAGCTATGATTTATTATTTGCTGCTCATCATTTGGATATTAGATGCAGTAGATTGCATAGAAGATAAAATCTGATTACATGTTTTTGCCACTTTGTGAGACAGCCCAAATTGTATTCATTATATGTTTAAAGCACACACAGTTTCAAAACTTTTTGCCAATCAGATGTTGATTTCTATTTGAGGCATAAAAACTGTCAAAATTATTTATTGATTAACTGTAGAAGACGGAATTTGTAATGACAAAAAATAAAAACTACAAAGAAATGTTATGCAGGATGTTATAACACAGCGAATTTCATTTGATGATTTTGAAATTTATTCATTTATTTGTGTATTTAACAAATTATTGACACTTGCATGTATTCATATAATGAGTTTTTTTTTTTTTTGCAATCTTAATTAAACCATCAAATTCCTTTCATGTCATAGAATGGTTTTAACTGATGGACGTTGTCTCCCCCTACTGATCAAATTGGGAATAGCACACTTACCTGGTTCAGCATCTAATTGATTATAGTTTAGACCACTGGATCTACACTTTCCTTAGTTATTTCTAAAAACACAGAAGAAAGAACACAAGAGTTATCCTATTTGGCTTTTACAATGTTCCTACAAGTTTAGAAGATAATATTTGACGTCATGATCATGTTTTTCCTTTCCCTCTGCCCCACTGCCCAGTTTACCTAAGTCTTTATATCTTTATAATAAAAAATGGACTGAACTTATGTAGCGCTTTTCCAGTCATTCGAAGCACCTTACATTAGAGCCACTTTCACCCAATCGCACAAACATGTACAGGTCCTTCTCAAAATATTAGCATATTGTGATAAAGTTAATTATTTTCCATAATGTCATGATGAAAATTTAACATTCATATATTTTAGATTCATTGCACACTAACTGAAATATTTCAGGTCTTTCGTTGTCTTAATAAGGATGATTTTGGCATACAGCTCATGAAAACCCAAAATTCCTATCTCACAAAATTAGCATATTTCATCCAACCAATAAAAGAAAAGTGTTTTTAATACAAAAAACGTCAACCTTCAAATAATCATGTACAGTTATGCACTCAATACTTGGTCGGGAATCCTTTGGCAGAAATTACTGCTTCAATGCGGCGTGGCATGGAGGCAATCAGCCTGTGGCACTGCTGAGGTCTTATGGAGGCCCAGGATGCTTCGATAGCGGCCTTTAGCTCATCCAGAGTATTGGGTCTTGAGTTTCTCAACGTTCTCTTCACAATATCCCACAGATTCTCTGTGGGGTTCAGGTCAGGAGAGTTGGCAGGCCAATTGAGCACAGTGATACCATGGTCAGTAAACCATTTACCAGTGGTTTTGGCACTGTGAGCAGGTGCCAGGTCGTGCTGAAAAATGAAATCTTCATCTCCATAAAGCTTTTCAGCAGATGGAAGCATGAAGTGCTCCAAAATCTCCTGATAGCTAGCTGCATTGACCCTGCCCTTGATAAAACACAGTGGACCAACACCAGCAGCTGACACGGCACCCCGGACCATCACTGATTGTGGGTATTTGACACTGGACTTCTGGCATTTTGGCATTTCCTTCTCCCCAGTCTTCCTCCAGACTCTGGCACCTTAATTTCCGAATGACATGCAGAATTTGCTTCCATCCGAATAAAGTACTTTGGACCACTGAGCAACAGTCCAGTGCTGCTTCTCTGTAGCCCAGGTCTGGGGAATGTGGCACCTGTAGCCCATTTCCTGCACACACCTGTGCACGGTGGCTCTGGATGTTTCTACTCCAGACTCAGTCCACTGCTTCCGCAGGTCCCCCAAGGTCTGGAATCGGCCCTTCTCCACAATCTTCCTCAGGGTCTGGTCACCTCTTCTCGTTGTGCAGCGTTTTCTGCCACACTCTTTCCTTCCCACAGACTTCCCACTGAGGTGCCTTGATACAGCACTCTGGGAACAGCCTATTCATACAGAAATTTCTTTCTGTGTCTTACCCTCTTGCTTGAGGGTGTCAATAGTGGCCTTCTGGACAGCAGTCAGGTCGGCAGTCTTACCCATGATTGGGGTTTTGAGTGATGAACCAGGCTGGGAGTTTTAAAGGCCTCAGGAATCTTTTGCAGGTGTTTAGAGTTAACTCGTTGATTCAGATGATTAGGTTCATAGCTCATTTAGAGACCCTTTTAATGATATGCTAATTTTGTGAGATAGGAATTTTGGGTTTTCATGAGCTGTATGCCAAAATCATCCGTATTAAGACAATAAAAGACCTGAAATATTTCAGTTAGTGTGCAATGAATCTAAAATATATGAATGTTAAATTTTCATCATGACATTATGGAAAATAATGAACTTTATCACAATATGCTAATATTTTGAGAAGGACCTGTACACACCAATACGCAGATCGGTGGGCAAATTAAGGTTAAGTGAGTTGCCAAGGGGCACATTGACATGTAGTAGGAGGAAACTGGAATAGAACCCCCAACGTTCGGATTGCAAGACAACTGCTCTTACCATGGAGCCACAGTCTCTAATCTTTCCCACTGTTGTCTCCAATTTATCTATGGTTGCATGTGTAGGTATGATGATGCAGCTCACAGCTGGCTATACTCAGTGTGATTTTTGATAGTTTTATTCGATGTTAAACTGACTCAGAGTTTGACTTTGAGTTAGGTCAAATAAAATAAAACGTTATGACGGGAAGCATTTAATAAACCGATACCAAATACCATATTTGAACCAAATAAATTAACTTAGCTTCTTGAAGTTCTGTGATAAATGTTTACTGTTCAGAAAGATTTACTTCTGGAGAAAAATAATAATATTTATTATAACTGTGCAAGTTTAATATAAATATTGAACTTTCACAATTTAGACAGGGCTCAACTGCCCTGAGAGGATTGATATATATAAATTATTCATCATTACATAAATTATGAAAGATTGCTGTTAAGCTCTTTGTTAGAGAACAGCAAGTTCTGCAAAAAGTACTGAAACAACAGTTGGACATGTGCATTCAAAGGTTTATAGAAGGTCACATTAAGTTCACTTGTAAAGGTTATAGTCCATTTATATGTTCCTAATTATTGTCCTATATATGTTCCTATTTTCATATTTTTTACATGTTCCTATTTTAATGCAAAAAACCAAATATTTTAAACCCTAATATGGACTATTTTCATATTATTTAGTTTTTATTATGGTTTTGTATTTAGTCATATATAGTCATTGTTTGAATTAGAACATTTTGGGTTAGAAGCAAAATTCAATTTGAAAACATTCCCTACATACCTACAGCTGAGATAGCTTCCCTCCTCTGGTTTGCAAGGAATGTGTTCTGCTGCATATTTCTGGTCAAGTTAACCAAGATTTGCTTAACCTTTAAAATTATACAACAAATGCTAATTTCCTTTCTTCTAATTCAATTTACTGCCACTGATCAGTGTCATCAGCAAGAGGTATCAATATAAAAAATTCAGAGTGATTTAAAGAATATGTGGCAACATGAGATTGTGACGTAAATTTTATGTCATTGTATGTTTTTACCCCAAATTAATTAACTTCCCCCAAGCATAGTTAATATAACAGTTCATTGGTCTGAAAGACAAGAAGGAAGAAGACATATTGTACAATATGCAATAAAATATGGGGTCACACCACCAAATCAATGAGTTCCCGTGTTACAATCACTTCCGTGGCTGCAGGTGTATAAAGTCTGGTGTGGAGAAACCTTGACTGGCCTGCACAGAGTTCTGACCTCAACCATTTTGAACAGCTATGGGATGAGTTAGAGGGGAACCATGAACCATGAACACACTCCTAAACCTCATGGAAAATGTTTATAGAATAGTTAAAGCTGCTATTGCTGACAAATTTATCCTTTTAGATTAAAAATAGGATGTCATCAATGTTCACGTACATGTAAAAGTAGACAGACAAATATTTTCTGGCAATTTAGTGCATCTGAAGATGTCTGACTTATATAAAGGTTTGTCATTTTTGCTACAAAACTTGGCAGACAATAGAATTAATACTTATAGGTTATTATTATTGTTAGATTAGACTTTAATATGCAGGAAATAGCAAAAAAGATTTCATTTGCTTAGTATATAAATAATGAACAATGATTCAGTGCATGTAGAGAAGTCCTGAAGAATACTATTCACCTTGAAGCAATTTAAAAATCGGATTTTTGAATCGGACGTTTGGGTGATTTAAAATAATAATTCAAAGTAAAATTCAGCTAAGGGTTGTACATTGACATGTAAATATTGATCAACCACTGAGATCAGTAAGCATGATCAATATTCTAAAGACCTTACTGAATAAAAAAAGAGAAAATGGTCCTTGAAAAAACCTTGCAGAATAAGAGCAGCTAAAGATTAAAATTAGTGTCCAGTGAGTCAGGTTGGGCCTTCAGAGTGACCGTGAGTGGAGCCAGTAAGCCCAGACGGGCTCTACAGGTCACAGAGAATATCTTCCTCCAGTTGTCCACAGAAATCATCATGGAGCTGCTCCAGCTGTAGAGCTCGTCCTCCTGCAGCATCCCAGGGTTCCATTCCTCCTCCCACTTGATTTGGCTGCTGGTGTTGACATACCAGTGCAGACGCCAATTTGAGGGGAGACCATTGTTGGCCAGACACGTGAGAGTGAACTTCTCCTGCTGCAGCTCCTCACTAGAGGGGGGCAGCAACGTCAGGGTGGGGGGTGTAACATCTACGAGAAAATAAACATCTTAAAGGACAGGAACAGCATTGCTGTCTGTCAAAAACAGACACATGAACAAATGTAGTGTTGCATAACTCATCATTAAGACTATTTTTTTTTTTCACTCTGATCACTTCAGTCACATTTAGAATTATTTTTATTTATGATCACAACAGTGTCCTCTAATACCTGAAACATTTGGCATGTTCTAAAATAAAATAAACTAATTTAAATTCTTCAACAAACATATTGTTCTCTGTGTAGAGCACTTAATTAAAATCTAACACAAAAACACATTTATTGCTTTTAAATACAGCCCCTTCTACAGTTTTTGTCAAGCTTGTGAACAAGTATATAAAGCCTTAAAATAAATGTAGCTTTTATTGCAGTAACATAGTTCCACAATAAACAAAACAAAACTTTGGAGTACATTCATGGTGGGGGAAAAAGTAAAAAAATTAAACTAGTTTTTACCAAAAATCACAATTATTGACACCCATAAAATACTTGATTGTAACTGAACCATGTTCTCAATTTCTATTTTTCTGTTTAGTTGGATCTGTGTGTCTAGGAACTTTTAATCCTGTTTCT
This sequence comes from Girardinichthys multiradiatus, assembly GCF_021462225.1. NCBI lineage: Eukaryota > Metazoa > Chordata > Actinopteri > Cyprinodontiformes > Goodeidae > Girardinichthys > Girardinichthys multiradiatus. Next base: position 34,462,057 of record NC_061806.1, on the reverse strand, counting down.
CTGGACTGTAAATGACATGACACAAAAGCTATTATTGTAGCCACTCTTCAAAATAGGACAAAAAGGAGAACTTGACATTCGGGATGTGTTTCGATCTTCACAAGTCAGAAAATGACCTAAAAAAAATAAATAGTTTTTCTAAATGTTTAATTGTGAGATTAACATAACACATACGTTAAAAGTCACTGCTTTACGGGGGTGTCATTAAGTGTGGAGGGTGCTCTATTTCATACATGAACTTAAAAATACAATGAAAATTTCATTAAAGTGGTTTCAGGTTGCACGTTAAAAAACCTACGAAATAGCCAATTAAATTAGCCAAAAATATATTTCATATCTCTCCTTGCTGTGACCAGCTCAACAATATGACTACATAAGATGATGAGCTCAGTTTGCTATTTCAGAAACATGCAGGAAAAGAAAGTTCAACACATGAGCAAAAAGAGTATTAAAATGTAAATAACTAATAAATTTCTCACCTGCAACATTGAGTTTAATCATTCCAGTTAGACCTAAAAGGTCGCGCAGTATGTTGACGGTATAATTTCCTCGGTCCTCCAGTTTTACAGAGGTCAAAGTCAGGTACCCGTTGGCTGAGTCAATAGAAACTCTACCTTTGTAGCGGTTATTCACTTTGAGATTTGGTGGGTTCAGAGTTGCAACACTTAGAAATTCCTTTTCATTTTTGAAAGACCAGAATATGATATCTTCCTGCTTCTTCGCAACCAGGATTTTCAGGGTAATATTTTCTCCCAAATAGGCTTCCACTGGACCCGCCGGTAGAACATTTTCACCAACACTGTGCCCTGTAGGAAGGCATAAAAGTGTTTGATTCTTTAATAAAAACTTATAGGTCTAGATCAATCTAAAAGTTATGCAAATAGAGGTTATACTACAATAATGAACAGCATTTGACATTTGTATCAGCGATTATCTTCATTTAGCTAAACAAAACAAGATTGACTAAGCATTAAAAGTTAAAAGACAGCTCATGCAGTTATAACATAATAGCCATTTAATAAATAACAGTTTATACATGGAATTAATCAATCACATCTAAACACTTAACCTTACCGATAAAACAGAGAGGAAACACAAGTGATTTTAAGATGAACAGATCCATTGGTCTAAGTTTCACAACAGACAGATGGGAGGGAGGTTATTGCAACAGTATTTATAGGGCAAATACAGGGGGTTCAAGCACCTTTCTGTTTTTGTAAACTTACCATTTGTGCAAACTGGAGTTTAGGGAACCAAAGCCAAACAGTCACACATTTCAACTTATTTAACAAGGTTCCTTTTTTGATATAAACTCTGTGTTGCAGGCATCCTGTGATCTCTTTTATCGCCTCCTTGTCTGTTACCATCCGAAGTTTATCTGGTAGCAAAATGTTGTTTTACTTTGGTTTATTTTAACCTCATTGATTCCTTTAGTTTGTTTGATCTTATGCAATTGCTTTTAATATTTCTCTGAATATTGGTGTTTGCACAAATATCTTACATCAATTCAACATTATTTTCCATCTACGTGTGATGTCTTAAACACCAGAGTAGCAAATTTTCAGGGCTCTCCACCACCAGACGTTAATGGTGTGAGACATTGGTTTAGGTTTGAATTCACTTTAGATCAGTTCATGCATTTAATGCCACACCAGAGCAAAAAAAAAAAAATAAATATAAAAATCATATCACAGCACTTGACATAAAAAACAAAAGGGATGAATCAAATCCATTTACTGTTAACTCAACTGTGTAAGAATATAGCATGTTTGTACGTATGTATCTTGTATCCTCCTGAAGTATTTGCGGTTGTTGTTTGATAATAACCAGATTGTAAGTAGACCATGGACATTCATACAAAGGAACAGGAGCAGGAAAAAAGGAAACAGTAATAGAGAGAGAAAAATAGAAAAAAAAGATTTAGTTTTTTCATTTGTTTTAATTTCTCAAGAATCCGCTAGATGGCAGTACTAAGACAAAGATAAACATTCGTTGCACTTCTTTTCTTACTTTTGTGTTAGAATTTATTGCCGTTGCCTTCGTGGTTTTTACATTATACTGCAATGATTTAATCTTTATAATAGATTTTCTATTTTCTACAAGTTCTTGAGGAGCTGTTGCGTGAAACAACCAAAAGATCTCATAGCACCATTACTCTTCTTAAATACAATTTAAACATATCAAAGTTCATTCATATTTATTCCTGACGTTTTATACAAAATAGCAGTATTGCACAGTTATAAAAAAAAAAAAATGAAATTACAGAAATGCATAAAATCAATTAGAAGAATGAGGTGAATAGACATTAAAAGAGAATGGCTTATGGATTTCAATCTTTGCTTCGTTGGGGACAATTTGCCATATTCGGTCGCAGTCATCGAAAGTGTAACTCCATTTCGCTCATGCTATAAATAAAAAAAAAAAAAAGATGAATAAGCGCTCCTCATCAAAAAGTCGCTGGAAGTGACAGAGTGTGTGGGATAAAGGAGTGCGTCTGTACAGCTACGTCTACACCTTAGCTGGGTGTGTCCTTGTAAAAACAGCAGGTACCTTCACCGTTTCGCTCTTGTGTCTCTCTGCTGGAAAGACTTGAACCGTCCAGGATGGATCGGATCGGCTTGTCGCTTCTCTTTCTCTTCTCTTCTACCGGTAAGGCTTGTTGTTATTTAAAGGCTCTATAGTCTGTATCTTGTATTTTTTTTTAAAGTACCATTTAGATTTTGTTTTCGCTATCTCCTTAATGTTTTGTCGTGGATGTATTTATGTGAATGCTTAATAACTGCCTTTGATTCCCCCGCAGGGTGCTGTGTTGGATCGAACATTCTACCCGTGGGTCCTGTGGATGTCATTTTGGGGAATAATGTGACGCTAAATATCCTGCCTGCAAAGACGTCGGATGACATCATTATCTGGGTTTTTAGCGACGGGGAAAGTTCAGCTAATATTGCTACTTTGCGCCCCAATGGGGTGAACGTGAACGATGGTTATAAAGGTAGAGCTTCTGTTAACTCCACCAACGGATACCTGACTCTGACGTCCCTAAGAAGTCAGGATACCGGGGATTATATGCTCACCATGTTGACAGGGGTGGGAGATACTCTTACCGGAAAAATTAAAGTCCGAGTTCTGGGTAAGTTATTACTCTTTTTTGACTTTTTCATTAACTTATAAATATTAAAAGTTCTGTTGTTTCAGCCGCAGGTGTAGATTGGAAATGCTGCAGCCAGTGTCCTGTGTTTGTTTCGTCTCACTTGTAGTTTCACATTAAAATGTTCCGCAAATTCTTACTGCGCGTCTCAAAAAATAACTGTGACACCTAATAGGCTACTGAGAGCAGATATCCCTCCGCCGCCAGAAAATCAGGTATAACCGTGTACCAAACGCGTCGCTTAGCAACCAAACAGTTAGACCAGCCACCTTATACGGACTATATTTCGAGGCGGAGGAAATCACAAGTTGCTCAGACTTGTTTTTTCTACGGTTTATGCAGTGTTCGTGTTTGTAAATTCATTATAAGTGTATAGGAGAGAAAAAGTATGAAATAATTGCTTAAAAAGCCCACAGTATCGTCGATCCCGGAAAACTCAGGGCGTGGCTCCTAGTACTGCGTTCAGCTGGTGGAATTTGTGCTTGTTTGCGGTTTCGTTTAGAGCTTGAAGAGTTTTGTCCCGTTTTAAGTGTGACCTTATTTTCAGTGGTGTTTTGAAGCCCAGAATTCATTTGATTGTTCACATTCTAATTTTACCACATCCGTATATGTGTGTGTTTCCTGTATATGTTCTCGATTCATTCCTAAGGGATGAGAGTTTCATGTTGATTTGCATCATAGACTTCCTAGCTCTGTTAAATTGGCCAGTGTAACAAAGCATGGTCAGTGTCCTACCAAACAGCATATACAAATGTATCAGAAAGACATGAAGTTATCCGGCGTTTTGGAAAAATCAGTTCTTCCATTGTGAACAGGGGTCTGTGTGCAGATAAAAGTGTTTGTTTTTTTGTTTGTTCAGAAAGCCTTGTTTCAAATTCTGCTTTTATTGCAGTACCATAATCCTGCACATCAAAAATCCTGCTTTCAACGTTTTTATACTTCTTGAAGGTGAAAACATTACATTAAAAAAAAAAAATGGGATGTTGTTTCTTGATATAAAGGTAACTGAAGCAAATTTTCTTTACTGGTTTAAGTTGATCAAGGTTATTAGGAACTTACAGTTGGTAATACATGTCTTTCTGGGGTATAACTATGGCATGACACAGATGCCCATTTCTTAAAATCATTGTTGAGCACTAGGATGGGCGAGGCCCTATATTTGTCTCACTCTACTTGCAGTCAGCAGAATACTTAGAGAACTACAGCAGAGTGGCATCTTGGGTTCACCTAGCCTCTAAAATAACTACTAGATGCTATCTACCCTTCAAGCTGTTTAGGAAGCACCTTGGGCAAAAATCTTTTCTGTCACCATCACAAAAGTAAAACATGTGGGATCTGCTTTGCTCATAGGAGACTAGGATTAAACTTTTTAGATAAAAACTACATGTGGTTTTGCTGTGAAACAAAGGATGAATATTTAAAAAGTATGTGGATGGACCTGTGATGCTGTGGGCCTTTTTGTTTTCTAAATACCCAGGGAGCCTTGCTAAAAAAAACATCTAGGTAATGTTTTAAATTAGGATATTTTAAATATAAATCTGGTGGACTTGTTTGGTAAGCTAAAAATAAGTGTTTATAAGACTGAGCCCTTGATTCCAAATGATTTGGAGAGATTGTTTACAGCAATGGTGAAAGATCATCCATGCTCTATCTGGCAACCTCAAGAAATATAGTCAGAGAAGACTAAATGCCATCCTATTGGTAACAGAATCCATATGCTCTAATTAAAGTTAAACTTTTTCAGTGTGAGATTTTGCTACAGCAATAAAAATAGAATTTATTTTGAGGCATTTTACACATCTTTTAAAAAAAAAAAAAAAAAATGGCCATGTATGTATACAGCAATCTGCCCAGCATAAAATAGCTTGCTGAAAATAAAGGGATCTGGAACACGTGAAAGCAGCAAAACTGAAATAAAAAACGAAGATTCAATTTCAAAACAAAGATTTACCCCTGAGAGGTTTTGCCTCTGTACTGTTTAAGCAAAAATAATGTTGTAATTCAAATTTATTTAAGTTGAGTTCTGTTTCCAGTTGGTTTCTGCTGTCCTTTCATTTAGCATAAGCATATATCTGTATATCATCTTAAAATCTCAGTCAAAGAGCTTTTGAAGGTCATATTCATATCTGGTTGCCACTCCTTTACATTGTTCCATCACGCCCACTGTTGTCAAATCGGCAGTATGCTAATGGTACAGTCATCATTGGAACCCTTGGATTATTGGTAACCAATTAAGCAGGTCTAATTGTTGCAATAGTTTGTCAATTTTTGTTCGCTGTTTTGGTATGTTGATATCAGTTCAGCAAAACAACTGATTTCTTAAGATTTCAGCCCAAATGTCCACTTTAAGACACATTTAGAAATGACATGGTGTATTAAATTCCCCTAGACTTGAGAATACCATCTGATTGTTGCTTAGGAATATTGCTGAGATTTAAGAATTTTTTTAATGTGACTGTGACAGAGTGCTATTCATGGAGGTCAACTTCTGTTCTATTCATTTATATATTTTTCCTGATGTATATTTTGTTCTTCCTCAGACCCTGTGTCTAGTGTTGTGATCACGTCAGACCTCCCTGAAGCCATTGAGCAAAACAGCACAGTGGTTCTTACCTGCTCTTCGAAAGGGTCTTTGCTGACCTTTGCCTGGACCAATAACAGCAATCCCATTGTTGCTGATGGCAAACGGTTAACACTGACAAATGTAAGTTTATTTCATAATTGTTTACTTTTAATTTATTTGAATTTTGTTCATTTTAATTTTAAGATTTGGCAACTCATGTCATAACAGCCTGGTTTTGTTTAATTAGAAATTCAAACAGTAATACAGTATTCGTATATGAGCCACAAGCTTGGAAACTTGGAAACAAGTAATTGTTAAAATATGTCCACAAAATGTTGAATATATATTTCACCTATATGTTAGCTTCTATTTAGAAAAGAAGAAAGTAGAGAGATTGATGCAGCAAAATGAATCACTGTCAACAAGTTGTTGACAGCTTACACTGCGTGGAAAAGGAGTTGCTCATAAATATTTTATTGGTATTGTCTCTTTGGATTGTAACACAGGAACAATCTTCTAGTAAGCTGACTATCAAAGATGTCCTCCGGTATGACTTGGTTGGTCCTATCGTCTGCACAGCAACAAACAAGCTGGAGAAACAGAGCAGTGCCCCTTTTAACCTCACAGTCTACTGTAAGTATTTACCTACACCTCCGCTTTACAGTAACCCCTTCTCAGGCCTTAAAGGTAGAGCTTATAGCCTTAAAGAAAAACAACAGGGTTGCATTAAACTCTGAGTTGTGACCTGCTGGTTTCAATTTAGACCAACTGCAATATTGTTATATTAAGAAATAGAATACGCAAAAGTGAAATAATGTATAAAATCCATCAGAAAATGTAGGATTTATAAGATCCCCATTTATGTATCAAACCGTATGTTCCTAACCTTTATTTCTATTAAACACAAAATATATACTGTTACTTGATGTGTTTCTAGACCATAATTAGTGAAAGTTCATTGTTTTGATGTATTCAGTAAGGAACAAATCAAGGAAAATTGCCCGATTCCGCCTGCATCATCTTTATTTATTGGCACACCAGTCGGAAAAAGAAAATGTAGGTCTCTGTGAATGTCTTGAGGGCAGCATGGTGGAGCAGTTGGTAGCACTGTCGCCTTGCTGCAGGAATGTGCTGTGTTTGAATCCTGTGGGGTTTTTCTGCATGGAGTTTACAAGTTCTCCCGAGTACTTGTGGGTTCTCTCCAGGTACTACAGCTTCCTCCCACAGTCCAAAACTATGACTGTTAGATTAAATGGTCTTGCTTAATTGCCCTTAGGTGTGAGTGTATGTGCATGGTTATTTGTCCAGTGTGTCGCTGTGTCACCCTGTGATGGACTGGCTGCCTGTCCAGGATCTGCGCTGCCTTTCGTCTATTGATAGCTTCAAGGATACGCGGGTATTGATGGATTGATAAGAATTACTTTTAGGGATTTCTTAACTCTCCTATCATCTTCTCCACTGTGTGTGGTACCAAGATCAACTTGGGTTCTCATCTGACCTTGTTTGTTACAGTTTGACTTGTTTTAAATCTTTTGATTATCTTGACTGAAGATTATAGCAAGTATAGGCGAGTGGCTTTTTTCTTATAGCCATTCGCAGCCTTAAGAAGATAAACACACATTTACTTTACTTGATTTTGAAGACTGACTGAAAGAAGGTTTCCTTTTTGCATTTCACCCATGTTTCTCATAAATAGTGAAGATTTTTGTTCTTCTGTTGCAAACTGTTGTTTATTAGATAGTGGAAATACACATTTCTGGTTGGTAGGATTATCGTTAAAACGGTGAGGTAAAGGTACTTTTAAAGCTCTGTTTTTGGATGTGAGCTGAAATTCCTACTCAAATCAGTCATGGCAGTTAGACAGTTGTCAATGTTCTACATTCAATTCTTTCAGTTTTCATTGTTTGGCAAGTTACACTTGACTGAATGAGCTCCACACCTGTTTGACAACAAAAGGTTAATGAGAGCCAGTTGCTGTCACTCTATGCCAGCTCACCATTTATCATAAATAGTTAATCTATATGGTTATCTTCTCCAAAGTCACACCCATATGTGAGAATGTGCATCATGTCTGGAGATATTCCTGTAAAGAATTAAACCCTCTTCAAATTCCAACAGAAAAGCCTTATCTTAGCAGCATTGTAGCAATGTAAACTATTGCATTTGAAACCGCTGTGAATGTTTGCAAGGCGTTCCCATTCAGCCTGTGAGCTAAAGCTAAACCCACATTGTGTACACAGGAGCCTACACCTCCACTCCTTCAGCATGAATAACTTGAAAGGTAGTCAAACCACACCAACCGCAGCTTTTACCTGTTAGTAATTAATCAAGAGTTTACTGCTACGGTTCAGGAGGGCTAGACAGGTCAAGTTGTATAGTAAAAACAACGAATCAGGCCAACTGGCAAGGAATTTAGATTGAATATCTTGTTTTTATAACTTTTTACTTTTTCCTACAAATCTAATAAAGATATTGGAAATGGTTAGGCTTTCATAGTACTTATGTCAAAAAGGTCATTGCCAAATTTTCGCTTTTTTATGTGTGAAGGTCCTTTGAAAAAAAAGTTGAATCTGCAGGTCAGACTATGAATACAAATGGAAAATCATCCATGAAAAGCCTGATTGCTGCCTCTGTAGTTGTAAAGGTGCAAAGGAAACAGTAAAAACAGTTGCACAATCACCCCACCCCCCAAGAAATACAACGTTTGTACATAAATAATCATAAAAATGAACAAAAGTATGCAAGATGGTCATTGTTTTGCAGAAAATCAACCTATCAGCCTTGTAATGTTATTCTGTATGTGTTCCATAGATGGACCGGAAGATGTCATCATAAAGCCCTCTGCAACTTCACAGTACATCCCGTCCAAGTCCGATTTCAACCTGACATGTTCAGCCTCCTCCAGCCCCTCTGCCACCTTCACCTGGTTTCACGACGAGAAAGAATTAAAGGCCACTGGTCAAGTCCTTACCTTGAAAGTCATTGAGGAGCAGGGATTTGGGAAAAACATCGGTGACTACAAGTGCGTAGCTCAGAATGCCAAGACCAAACGTGCTGTCCCTTCTGCTCCTGCAAGATTCTCTGTGATGGGTGAGTAAATCTACTACAAAACACCCAATGTTTGTTATATGAAGTGCTGTGTTATGCCAATGCCCATATCATTAGAGTTGACATAGCTGTCATAAAGTATATTCTTTTAATTCAGTAATTTTAGCATCCTTTGAAGGAGCTTAACAAAGGTCACTCCTGACACTTTAACATTTTATGCTATGAAAAATAGTTCAGATCAATGTTAGTTCCAAAGACAAGTGAGACTCAGGTCTCTCCTGTGTGACACGCCTTTGAGGCACCAGACTGTTAAATGAACACCTACAAGCTGCTGGTGACTCCTTTAGTGCATTCAGGGACCCACAACAAAAAAATCACAGCTTGTCCTTGATATTTTGTGTAACAAACACACCGAGCAAGCACTCTCTGTAATTTGTAGCCAAACAATCTTTTACTCCCTGTTTTTTTTCATGGCTGCTGTTTTCCTGCTGGCAACAGATTATTTGTGTGTGTGAAACCTGCTACATTGTTGGATGGTCTTAATATTGTGCCCTATAAGAAGTTATTCTTTTTTATGAGGGTTGGGAAATAGAGCAGCAGTGTGACAGTTGGTCCTATATATGAGAATGGAAATGGCTTCACCTTTTGTTTTGGTGACTTATGTTATCTTTGGCATGTTGAAACAGCGTTAAAGTATAAAATCTAAAACAAGACAGACAGAGACTGCATACCTCCACCACTGTAAAAATTTTTATAAGAATTCACCTGTAACGTTTTCCATTAAGTCACGCACACACAAACAAACAAACTGTCAATGTTACCTCTGCCAAAAAGGTAATGTTGAACTTTTGAGGTCAAAGTAAGTCAGAAGAAAATGTTTGCAAGTCAGTTATAAAAAAACTATATTTTAAACTATATTTAAAGTGTAGAAGTCTTTGTTCAGCCAGCTGGCCTGCAGTGTGGGGAAGAGGGAGTGCTGTACTACAATATTTGCCACACAGCTAATACCTTTGCTAGCATATCATTAAAATAACTTAAACCATATAAATACTATATCAGAAAAAGAGAAGACGTTTTTGTCCACTCTCTTTGCAGAATTGTTGCAACGGTATAACAGTGAATTATTGATTTAAGTCCAGACTTTAAATAAGCTATTTTAAAATCGTTTTGTTTTGTCTTTTTTGAGCCAGTCAAAGGTGGATTGATTGGTGTGCTTTGGATCATTTTCCTTGTGGTGGTCTTTTTCTAAAATGCACTCCACTCTAATTCATCCCAAGGGTGTTTAAGAAGGTTGAGGTCAGGACTCTTGGCAGGCCAATAAAGTTTCTCCACACCAAACTTTATTCACCTGCAGCCATGCAAGTGACTGGAACACCAGAATTCACTGATCTGTTGTTGTGACCCATTACTTTTGGCAATGTAGTGTATGTTTATAGACTAGGTTTATAGCCTTTGGGTTGAGTATGGTAAGCAATGTTTTGTTGTGTGGAAATCCCCCATGGATTCCATTTTTTGCAGAGTCTTTGTAGATGTTGAATCATGAAGACAGACATTAGCTGAGGAAAGTGAGACCTACAGTGCTTTAGTATTTGTTCTGGGTTCTTTTGCAACCCCCTGAATTAATCATTGATGCGGTCTTGGAGTAATTTCTGTAAAATAAATGTTTCTAATGAGTTTTTTAAGATTTGTTGCCTATTTTATGCATTTGAAAACTGCATTTTGCATTTGTTTAGGTCTTTGTCTGATATGTGCCAAAAAAGCTAAACAGCACTATACATTAATGCTAATTACCTACAAATGTAACTTCTACTCATTACTTTCTCATCTCAGTAAATTTGTAGTTTACAAAATAAATCAAAATGATGACATAGTACATAAGTAAGTCTAAACTGATAGAAGAACAGCAGGAATAATGGCATCCTTCTCTCCTTTTAATGCTCTCAGAGCCCATTTCTGATGTTATATTTACATTTCCAACTGGTGTCCTCATCGCCGGAAACAGCACTGCCAACCTCAGCTGCCAGGCATCAGTAGGCAATGTGACAGACAGAGTCTGGCTGAAGGATGGTAAAACCCTCTCTCCCAGCTCCAACATTGTCTTCTCCAGTGACAGTAGCTCAATATTCATCAATATGCTGAAGAAAGAGGACAATGGAAAATACACATGTCAGCTCATCAACTCCGTCAGCAAACAAGAAGCTCACTTCTTGATGGTTGTCAATTGTAAGTGTTTGCTAAAATATTTATTGCATTTTATTGTTTAGCGTCAACAGTTTATTGTTAACTCTTTAACCACTGTTATGTAGATGGTCCTGAATCAGCAGAGGTGAAGGGTAAACCTGAAGTGAAGCTGGAGCAACCAGTGGAATTCACCTGTTCGGCCCTGTCTCTACCTCCTGCCAAGATTACCTGGAGGATAAATGGCACAGTGATCCCTGGTCAAACAGAAAATGTGTTGATCCTTGACAAGGCCAGTTACAAAGACTCAGGAAAATACACGTGTGAGGCAAGCAATGCTGTCACTGGCAGGGCCGCCACCTCCTCCTCTTACATTCTCAGTGTCAAAGGTAAGCTTGTTGTGTCAATCAATTATTATATTAGCAGTACATCAAGAGTGTTCGGAATAGAGTATAAGCCTACATTGAATCTGTAGCACATATTATTGGATGTTTTGACATGTAAAGCATTGTATCCTCTAAACCCATAAATGTCGTGTTTATCATCTGCCTGTAAACCAGAGACCTAGTTCTCTGGTAGCACTTAACTACTAACTTTGTTTGTGTAACATCATAGAGAGTAGAGGAAACCTGACTGGTTCTTGACTCAGTGGTTGTAATATACTTATATACAGAGTTTTGTTGGCAATGCTTGCAAATCCTCACATGTTTATGACAGAATAAACTGTGTCTCTCATTTGGAGTAGTAGTAGTGGAGTTAATACATATCACAGCATATCTTACACAACATGCATCTAGCATTGTGAGACATTTTATTGTATGAAAGACCAAAAGTGCCAAATATTTCTATTAAAAATTATCTGAAATGATAAAAAGATCACATATTGATGGAAGATTATACACAATCAGAAAAAGGCGTGCCTTGTTTACCTTGCATGATATTATGAAGCTAATCTTTGTTGCTAATCTATGCTTGAAGACCCCGAGGCCTCTGAATTCTTTTCTATGAAGACAAGTTTGTTGCATAGCTACTCTTATTTGATATAAACACAACAATTATTCTTCGGCACATGAAAATTATTCCAGTGAACCCATTCTTGTGTTGATAAATTTAGATGTTTATTTTTTGAGACATTTTAAGCATATACATTGATCTCTCTAAGACCTTTAGACCTATTTTAATCCAAAACATAAAGATCTCTCTAAAACCTAGACATTTCTTGGAATTGTCTGCAATTTGTGTGCATTTTCCAACACAATTTCAATCCTGTTTTCAACTGACAAACATGCAATCTTTTTGTGGTCAGTTCACATTTAACTGTGTCATTTGCTGTCATAAGTCAATATTTAATTTAATGCAAATTACAATTCAGCTTATGTATTGAAAAATGTTTTGTCAGAATAAAATAATCTATAATATTCCAGAATGGCACTAGTTAAGGCTGCACAATATATTGCAACTGTCAGTGCGCCGTGTTATATGTAATATTTCAAATGGGGTAATTAGAATGGATTATTTTGTGGAAACTGTTTTCAAGGTGTCATAAATTCATGTCTTACATGCCAATAATTCTTTTAGTCTTTTTTATGAAGTCTCCCTGCAGTCATCTTCATAATTCTAATACACGATAGTGCCTAAGGGGCCCAAAAAGGCCTCAGAGAATGTGGGTAGCATCGTAATGACTATTAAGTATGAATGGCATGAGGAAAATGTGCATTTATTGCACCTAATATATTTATCACAATATTTACCAATAATATCATGATCACATGGTTTCATAACATTGTGCTGTGCCAGGACTTGTTAGGATGGTTGTTTCATTCTTATAGGGTTGTAAAAGTGCATGTTCTACAATCTCCTCCATAAAAAGAATGATTGATAAATCAAACCTCCAGCTGCCCAACAGTAATGACAGGATGCATGTGAATTATTATTAAATTATTATTATTAAATTTTTGAATTAGATTAGTTTGCAGCATTTAAAGACATGTAGATCTATTTTACTATGAAGATACAAATAAAAAAATATAGGTAAATAGTAAATATGTCAATACTTCACAGAAAGCCAAAATTAAGAAATATGTCATTCACCTGCCCTAAATATTATTTGTAATTTATAAAGTGAAATGCTAATATTTCAGGATAATAGTGTACATGATCGACTTATCTGAGCTTCTAACAAATGTTTGTATGTGTAGTTAAAAGAAAACCAGCTGGCAGGTTTTTTTCTTGGTTATTTAGAATTGAATGTAGTTGTGCTTTTCTGTGGAATATGATTCAGCCTATAGAATGTCAGGTGTTGGCATTATCAGCACTAGAGATCATTTCCATTAAGACATTCCTATGAAAACTATCTCCTATGATCAGACAGATCTTACTGCATCCTATCAATATGCAAAACATGTTTCCGTGATTACTGAGAACTTAACCATTGTTGTGTGGTGTTTTTATAGAAGAGATAGACGAGGGTCTTTCAGACGGAGCTATCGCCGGAATCGTCATCGCATGCCTTGTTGCAGTCGGAGCCTCCATCGCCTTGTTCTTCTACTGCAGAGCGAAAGTACCGTAAGTACTCTTTGCATTTGGATACATCAAGTTTCTAATGCAGATTTGACAATGATCAGATCCAATGGTGGACCAGAGACAACCAGTAAAATTGCCTAAAGAGGTGGACTGGTATTGAGGTTTGAGAGCAACAAATATCAAAGTAAATTTTTGTGCTGTACTTCCTATACTTTCATGGTTTATTTTTAATTGACAGACATTTCTCTTAAGCTGAGTCTAGGCTCAGTGTATTCAAGTTTTAGTTAATGCTAAAGGTCCAAGATAGGTTTTATGTCAAGTTCTTCTACAGAAAATTGTCATCTTTTTGGAGTTATTTGGTACAGAGGAGGATTGATTGATACAGTGAAAAAAGGTTTAACAGAATTCTCATTGTCCTAAATATCTCTGAGCTTATTATTGCTGGATCTAAGGACCAATGGAAGCCAGAATAAATTGAGACACATGCATTAACATACATAAAAAGCAATGAAAGGGTGAATTGTTTCAGTCTTGGGTGTGTTTGGCTCTGTCATTGGAACTGTTTGTCTCTTTAACTGACTGTTGTTGCGGGTTTTGCGTCCGATGAAAGAAAAATTGCTTCAGTTCACTGCTTTTTCCTCTGTCTGTAACATCTCTTTTGTTTCTGTGTTTCTCAATATGTCAAACAATTTGGTGCTTTGCAACATGTTAGGGTGATCTAAAATTAATACAGATTGTATGATTGCTACTATATACAACTATATAATTTAGGCCATCACATAAAAATGTTTCACAATATAATCCGATTCTTGCGCATACAAGAAAGTGGGGTCGACAGCACAAACTCTCCACCAATAGTACAAATTTACAATAAAAAGATGGGCCCCGACTGTCAAATATGCTTTTTTTTTTACTTAAGGCATAATCAGTACCACCCATTAAGATTCTAATAAAATAAACATACCTGGGGTAGTGTAGCAATTTCTAATTTATATCTTCAGTAAATGTTGCACAGCTTAAAGGCAAGCAAGCTGCCCTCAGCCAGTCTTCAAAGTGTGCATGACAAGAGAACATACCATTCAATGTTAGGCAGATGTGTACTGAGGTCCATAAGTCTGGAAAATACTAAATATAGCTTCTCACCTAAGGTAGTTCACATATTCAGTTTCAAATTTGCACCACCACTTACAGTAAGGAAGATGCTAATCTTCAATCTGATTGTTAGAGAACTGCAGTGAAGTAGGCTTCTTGGGCTCACCCGTTCTCCATTACAAAAAAAGAAAAAAAATAATAATTAAAGACTTCACCATTGCTATTTATTGTGGGGAGCACTGGAAGAAAATCACAAAATTTTGATTTAAACTTTTGCAGACATTAAAGCTTATTTTTTCTTCCCAAGCAACAGTTATAATAACTGTTAAACAATTTTCTTCCTAAACAAGCCGTTTAGGTTAAAGTTTAAAAGGAACACAGAAATGAAGTTGCATCAGGTCTATTTTTGTCATCCACTTGATGCTTATGACTTCAAACCTCAACTGCACAGTTTTACGGCTAATAAGTTTGCGTTTGTAAAGAAAACAGTGAGATGTAGCCATTCTTGGAGCTCGCTTGATTGGAAGTTAGCAGGTAGGTGAACTGTGGTGTTACGTTTCTAGTAGAACTGGCCCAGTGTGAGATTCTCATTGTGTGATAACATTGGCCAACATGTTCATGGTATCAGTGTGTTTACACAAAGGTTTAAAACTAATAAAAATTTTAAACATAATGTAATACATTTTATTTAAAACAGTTATATTTTAATCTATAATAATTTACACACATCTGTGGTCTCAAAGTAAAATGTAAGAAAATGTAAACCTAAAATGATTCTGTTCTCTCCTTTATATTCTTTTCAATCTTTACTGCAAATTGCATTTTTTTATTGTTTCATTTGAAGTAGCCAATCAAGACCAAATGGGAAAGGTGGCTTTTTAAGTTCATAGACTGTAATGGCAGGCCATTAACAAGTCCCATTTAGAAAATGGAAGTACTGCATGCAGAATACAACTCTGCATGCTAGGGGAGCATTCAACCAATAGCCATCCAACTGGTAATTCTGCTTTGTAAGAGTTCAAAAGAAATAAACCAGTAAAATGGTAAAAACTTTTACAGAAACCTTTAGTTAAAGTGAGACTTTTCACCTCATGAGGACAGCCGAAGGTGCATAAGAATCATTTTATCCATCATGGAATTACTTACGTGTAAATTGTAAGAATAAATTCTTCACACAGTAAGACATACTTTTAGTCTGTACCTTCAGGCAGTGAAAATGATACTGCTGTTTGTAAAAACTGAGGAAACTGTGATTTAGGGTGTGAGTCTCAGATCAGGTTCTTTAACTAAACCTTCCCCTCCTTCCTTGGCTTTTAACAAATCTCCTGTCAGGCTTATCTGATTCTAAGGGGGTCATCAGGTGTCAGGTTTGGAGGTGGGGGGTGGTGTTCTTCTTCAGAGCACCTCCCAAGGCCCCGAGGTCTTCGGAGGTAACCACCCGTTCATCCAGCTGTATTGTCTACATCAAACCTCCATGCTGTTTATGTTGAGGGGAAATCAAATTCCATGGAACAACAAAGGTTCTGGTTGGAGTTGTCTGAGATCACCATTGTGTTCTGAGATCAAGAATCCATATCATAAATCTTGCCCGTTTTTATTCTGGATTCACTGAGCCGAAGTAGGCTCTGCACTTTCTAACAAAAGATTTAGAGTTTGATTCTATCTTGGTTTCCTACTGTTCCTGTCAGGATCTTTTGTACGTAGTAAATATTTTTGTGGGATTTAATTGGTCACTAGTTGAGCTCTTTAATCTAATCTTGAAAAGCTCCTCTGCACTGGAGGGTATGGAGCCTTTATTCAGCCAGCTGCAGGTCAACCTTGCAGCATGGCTACCACGGTGGTCTAAAGAAACGGTTTGCTTTGTGATACAGGAGAGAAACCCAAACAGACCTGGTTAGCCCACTAATCTTGCAATTCAGACCTTAGCTGCACACTGCAGATTGTTTTGGTCAAACAAGTCTTGTGAGAACTTTTCTGTGCAGGTTTGAAGGTATGGCAGTTTAGAAGTGTTGTCAGAGGTAACGGAAGACAGGAAATGACCTGAATTAATTATTGCTTTCTACCTTACAAAAAAGGTCAGCAGTGGTGACAACCAAATTGGAGACAGAATATTACAGACTGTGCTGCCTGTACTGGCAGGTCAGCAATATTGTGCTGGTTCAACAGTAAACATGTTGCTGCACAGAAGGATGCCCTTATTTTTTTTTATTATAGTGTATGGTGTTTTTTACGTGTGTATCAACAGGTATCCTTGTTTTCACCATTGCAGTCTTGAAATCAATTTTTTTTAGAAATAAGAAGTTATAGTTCAGAATGACACTGTCTATGGACTAGAGTATTATTTTCCTAACACACTTGCACACTTTGGGCTCTTTAGTACCAACAGGAAGCACTGTAGTCTACTGGCCTTCTTAGTTACAATATCTCAATCAAATAAAGTACTTTTGAGGTTTAGTGGAACAGAAGATTTACATCATGTATGAGCAACTGACAAATCTGCAGCAACTGCATGGTGCCATCGTGTCAATATGAACCAAAATACCTAAGGAATGCTTCCAAGATCTTGTCAAATGTATGTTACAATGAGCTATGAGAGCTCTCAAGGTATTGGTCCAACCTGGTATTAGCAGGGTGTAAAATAAACTTTATTAGAAACTGGTTTTGGATTATTTCAGTTACGGACACAGAGACAGAAATGAAAAGGGGAAAAAAAGAAGCACGAAAAAGAGAAAGGGGGGCAAAAAGGAAAAGGGTAGAGAAGGAGAATAGAAGGGAGGAAAGAAAGAAGGATAAAAAGAATACAAGCTAACACCCTGCTTGCTTCTACACCTGCAGAAACGTTCATATTACCATCTTTTTTACTGAAAAATGCACGGTACTTATGAATGCAAGATGTATTTAGTGGTAAATGCTGCTCAACATCGAACATTTGTGTATCTTTTAACACCTGAATCTAAACACCTGTGGGTCTGAGTGTGAGAACGCTTGTGTATACAAGGTTTCTCCATAAAAATATGCAATAGTGAGTGTGAGGAGCCGCAGACCTGCCCCCCTGGACCTGGGACAGATACGGAGGAGATCCGAGCCACGGACATCCAAAGTCCCCCCAGAGCCCAGGAACCCCAGGAGAACCACTGCCGGGACTACCTCAGAAGAGCATGGGAGAGTCCCCGGGGAACCACCCAGCAGCCACAATGCAGAAGCCCTATAGAGCTGCAGCGACACAGGCCCCACCGGCAGCCCGAGCAGATCCAGCCATGGACCCGGAGACCCGAGACCCCAGGACATATCACTCCCCAAGCAGAAGCCCAACAGAGCCCAGGGGTCCAGGCCCTGGCAAGCAGCCACTGGGAGTCAGCCAGCACACACCAAAGCACCCAGCCCCAGATGCCGAGAACCACAAGTACACCGGTGGGCAGAGACACCAACCACCGGCAGGTACTGTGGCGGGGAGGGAATAGGCCCCCCATTTGATGGGGGGCCTAAAGTGATCCAGGAGAGGGAGCAGCCCAAGACCCAACCTGACACAAAAAACAGGCACACACAGTCACAATCACACATTCCCACCCTGATGCGTACACATAAAAACACTCACACCCACGCACCCAATGTAAACACAAACAACAATAGACATCGCACACTCACTCACACTACCCATACATACTCTATACTCCCAGGTCCAGGTGCCGATACCCCATAGGGACAACCAGCCCCCGGACCCAGGAGGTGTTCCCCTTCCCTCCGGGGATGGAGACAGGAAGACCGCCCCAGCAACTGAACCTGGTCCGGGCTAGCCTGGCCTTGTGCCTGAACCTGAGCGACCCCGGCCCAGACCACCACCTCCCGCCCTGACCCCAGTCCCCAACAACCCTCATCCTCATCCGGAGAGGGAGCCGTGTACAAAAGAGGGGTCTACATCGTCCAAACCAGCCCACAACCAGAGCCGCCACAGAATAAAACAGTCCCTACCCCCCAATGAATTTCAGTCCCAACCCCATGAGCCCCCCACCCCCAATGAAACCTCGACATAAATCTCCCCACAGGGCCACCCCCAACCAGGACACAGATATCGAACACATGCCCCCGAACCCAAACGCCATGAATCCCTCCCCCACAGGACATGGGCGCACCCCCACAGGTGCGGCTCATCTTAGAAAAAACCAACACCCACACAGCACAAGCTCCACATACAGCCCCACTGCAGGGGCTGTATGAGGACACAACCACCCCACCCCATACACTGCAGGCCCCCACGCCACCCTCTAGCCCACCACCTCGATCCCCCCACAGACACAACAGCCAGCAGAGCAGCACACCACCAAGCCTGCCCGACCATTCAGCCTGCGCCAGAAGCCCTAGACCATCAGTCCGTGAGAGGGAAACATGCAGGGTGTATCTAATGAAGTGGCTGGTGAGTGTATGCGGGCATTGAAATGTCCAGCTTTATGAGAAAATTTGAGGCACAACAGCGGACTAAAGATCTTGAGGTCAGTCTTCTTGATACTCAGACGTTTTGCGTTCAAGGAGAAAGCAAACAAAATGGAAGAACAATACAGTTTAAGCTAAAGCCTGGGCGTGCCATACATCCATGCCTTCAAAAGTCAAAATAAAGATCAAATTCACTGATAATCAAAGGGTCTTATACGGAACCTGAATCACAAAAGAAAGCACATAGATTAAGATGCAGGTGCACACTGATAACTTACAAAGAGCCAGTGTCTCAGCTTGTGCAACACAGTAAAACCACTCGTAAAATACTCCACAATTCTTCTCATGAAGTTTAATAGTAAACCGTCAGTATCCATTTTTTGCAAGCATTTACCAGTTATATTTCACTATGTATGTATTTAAGTAGTGAAGCAAACAACCTACTGGCAAAACAGTGATCTGCAGTAAAAACTAAAAATATATTTACCATTTAAAAATAAATAAAAAATCTCACTTTTTAACACTTCGCCTCCTGCAACAACGACTTTATGAAAAATACATTCAGTGATAATAAATTCTAAGTAATACCAATGAAATCCAATTTCATGAAGACGACATTTCATGTTGGATGAACCTTAATCTGATGGTTTCTGTAAAGCTGAGTATTTGTTAAAACCTGCTGGCCACATTAGAGTAATGGGAGCAGAGTTTGGAAAGAAATGATAGATACGACATTAAAGATCTTGATCATGTTAGATAACTATGTGATGATGCACTATAGTTTACTTCATGCAATCCATTGCAGGCGTCTGAAACCATGTCCTGTTATATGTCAACATACTGAGGTCACAACAGAAACTGTCATCTTTAAATAAAAAGGAAACAGACAAGGTTGTGGTGGATATTTATAACTACAATGACTAGCAGAAGTATTCGCAGCCCTTACTTTTTCTTATCACATTGCAAGCACAAACTGAGGGGAAGGAGAGCAATGATCAGAGAAGCAACCACATGATCCAGTTTAACTCTAAAGAATCTGTAGCTTAGGTGGGGGAATCTGTCAACAGGACAACTATTAGTTGTGCACTACACAAACCTGGCAAGAGTCTTGTTTCAAGTTGTTAACAAGATGTGAGGAAAACAGGAAGCACAATGAATAAGGTGCTCTGGTCAGATACCAAAACTAAACTTCTTCATACATTTTTTATTTTATTTTTTCTTAAATATTTAGTATTTTAAACAATGTGTCACTGTATTTTAGAAAGTTTTTATTGTTGTTTCCTAGGAGTTTTTACAAATGTTCCAACATGTCTCTCATAAATAAGAACTCATGTCTCAATGTGACCTGTATTAATAAAGGTTTAATAATAATAATAATACAAACGTTTTTGGTTACATGAAAACACTGCATGATGGAAAACTTGCACATCATCCTGAACAAAGCACCCCAACTGTGAAACATGGAGGTGGCAGCATCACGTTGGGTGATGCTTTTCGTTAGCAGGAAAATAAAAGCCTGTCAGAGTTGATGGAAAGATGCATTTGTTAAAACCTGCTGGCCACATTAGAGTAATGGGAGCAGAGTTTGGAAAGAAATGATAGATACGACATTAAAGATCTTGATCATGTTAGATAACTATGTGATGATGCACTATAGTTTACTTCATGCAATCCATTGCAGGCGTCTGAAACCATGTCCTGTTATATGTCAACATACTGAGGTCACAACAGAAACTGTCATCTTTAAATAAAAAGGAAACAGACAAGGTTGTGGTGGATATTTATAACTACAATGACTAGCAGAAGTATTCGCAGCCCTTACTTTTTCTTATCACATTGCAAGCACAAACTGAGGGGAAGGAGAGCAATGATCAGAGAAGCAACCACATGATCCAGTTTAACTCTAAAGAATCTGTAGCTTAGGTGGGGGAATCTGTCAACAGGACAACTATTAGTTGTGCACTACACAAACCTGGCAAGAGTCTTGTTTCAAGTTGTTAACAAGATGTGAGGAAAACAGGAAGCACAATGAATAAGGTGCTCTGGTCAGATACCAAAACTAAACTTCTTCATACATTTTTTATTTTATTTTTTCTTAAATATTTAGTATTTTAAACAATGTGTCACTGTATTTTAGAAAGTTTTTATTGTTGTTTCCTAGGAGTTTTTACAAATGTTCCAACATGTCTCTCATAAATAAGAACTCATGTCTCAATGTGACCTGTATTAATAAAGGTTTAATAATAATAATAATACAAACGTTTTTGGTTACATGAAAACACTGCATGATGGAAAACTTGCACATCATCCTGAACAAAGCACCCCAACTGTGAAACATGGAGGTGGCAGCATCACGTTGGGTGATGCTTTTCGTTAGCAGGAAAATAAAAGCCTGTCAGAGTTGATGGAAAGATGCATGAAGCTAAATACAGGACAGTCCTTGGAGAAAACCTGTTGGAGACTGCAAACGACTTGAGTCTTGGCTGGAGGTTCACCTTTCAGAGGGAGAACCACCCTATATATACACCCAGAGCATCAATTAGATTGTAGGACATTCATATTTTAAAATAACCCAGTCAAAGTTCAGACCTAGATCCAGTTAAAAATCTGTGGGAGACATTTTATATCCACAGAGGCTCTTCAATATATTTGACTGGGTTTAACTATTTTGCAAAGAATGATGGGTAAATGTTTCACTCACTAGATGTCCAAAACTAATGAAAATCAAAAAAAAATAAACCATTTTAAAATTTTCTTTATATTTTGTGGACATGCACTACTTTGTTTTAGACCATCACATAAAATTCCAATAAAATACATTGAAGTTTGTGGTTGCAACTTGACAAAATATGAAAACTTTAAGTGTTATCTGTGGTTTAGCAATGCTCTGAAAATAGTAACTCACAGTGTTTGGACAACCATGCATACGCTCACTCATATGGGCAATAGTCATCAACATAACCCCAGTACCTGGAGATGGGGAGAACCAGCAAAAGCCCCACATCTAAATATGTGACTAAATATGAAAATGAAAGAGAAAGCTGATGAGGATGTTTAACATAGTGGATCTATTGTAAAAGATTAACAAACCAAGTGGCTTTTGGCACCACATTAATTTAAAACCACCTGGTTTTCACACTAATAAAAGAAACTAAACACAAAAGGAAGTCACAAGCAAATGCCTTGCTAGTTCTGCTTCCAGTTCAAGTCAAAGTGCCAACCATCCCCACATGCATCCTTTCGTCCAAGATTAGCTTTGTCTGGTGTTGTGCAAACATAGTGTGAGTGCATTCCCATCCTGTTCTCCTGTGTCAGTCACAGTCAGCATGCAGCTAAGTAATGGAGAGTGGGTGAGTGGGGCTACAGCATGGTGAATAATGTGGATGAAATGTATGCAACCCATTACCACCTGGTGATTGTAGCACACAAATTCAAATTTAAATTACAAAGTAAATAGTCAAATATTCTTGTCTAATAGAAATAGTTGATATTGCAGCAGTGTAAATACTTAAGGCAAGTGTTAGATTTTTACCACAATATAATTTAGGAAAAGCATAATAGGACATCTCTTTAAAGTCATAACTATGCCATCTGCTTGCTATTGTTTAAACTTCTTTTTGTGTATTGAATAAATGTTGGGGAGATAATTTATATTGTAGACTGTAGGACATAAAATACCTTGTGAGTGGTTAAACCAGTGAACACTGTGAAACTTCAGTTGAAAAGTCAAACTCCTTCAGTTTGACTGTTCAAAGTATTTGCTTGTTTGTAGCTGGAGGCAAATCATTCAGCAGCTAGGTCAGACAGTGTTTACAGATTCTTATCGCTCAAGTCCCTTCCATCACAAAGTGCACTTCTGTTTATGCATACACAAGTTTTTGAAGTTCATTTTTGAAACTTGAACAGACAATAGCTCACAGGGAACATCCGCATTTTAGCCTGTTATCATTTGTATATTATAACCTGTAGTTATTTTGTTTTCTTAATTAGAAACTGCTTCAGGATACAAGAATTAGTTACAATGACCAAATTTCTCAAGTTCTAATGTTGCAAAACCTGTTTGACAAACTATCAACTTTTTCATCAACACAGTGGCTTCCTTTGCTTTTTTGAGATTTAGTTTTCATGATATGCAAAATAAGGGTTGGTGTTAAACCAGTTTAACATCTCCTGTGTACAATCATTCACAAAAAGACCTTTTTCCACACGTCTTCGTGATGTTGCGTTCAGATGAACACGCTGCTTGATGGGAAATTCCATACACCCAACATTAATCAGTCGTAATTACAAGTTGGATGTGGATCTTAATGTTTCCCACCTGAAACGTCTCTTCTTAATCTACAATTAAGTACAGATTATCTTCTTGCAAACAAAATCAAATATCTGGTACATTTTGTTTTTATAGAGTTAGGAGTTAAAACAATAAATTTTTAACAGGTGAAGCATGTTTGTACTGTTTTTAACTTTATAATAACAATTTTTAGCACAGACATTTTTTTTGTTGGCCAGATTTGTTTGTCTGCAAGAAACAAGTTGTAACAGTACTTTCGCATGGGATCTTCCCATTAATCATATTTGGCAATCACTGAAGGATTTACTTGATAAAACATCTGTTTAATTGTTCCAGCTGCATTATAAAGGAATACAATAGAATAGAATAATTATATTGTCTGTCCTAGATGGTAATAGAATTTTTATGTTTTGACAGGGCTCCAATAACTGTTAAAAATATGTAAAAGTAAAGTTCTAATTTTAAATTGTTCAAGGTGGAAATAAATACTTTTTGTAAACAGCTTACTGGGCCAGGGGGTCTTTAAACCTTCTGCCTGATGGATGCAGCTGGAATGAGTGGTAGAGGGGATGAGAAGGATCTTCTGTAATCAGGGTGGCCTTCCTGATCACAGAGCGGTTCTGCAGTTTGGACAGTCGGGTTTGAGGTGAACTGATTAATTTGCTGGCCTGGTTTGATATTTGGAAGAGTTTGGTTTTGGAATTTAGAGTGAAAATGTTGTACCGGGATAAAGAGTTGAAAATAATGTTAGATTTAATAAGTGATTTATAGAACAGTGTAAAAATGTCCTTTAGAAAAACACCTGTCATGGTCTGGTCGGTAAAAAAAACAGTGAGTCCATAAAATCAGTGATGGGTGAACCTGTAGGTCTAAAAGGCGCTGCAGCAAAATGCTGATATTCACAGAGTTAAAAGCAGGAGACAAGTCCATAATTGAAATCCTTGTGTGTGGGTGTGCAGAGTCCAGGTGTTTGGTGATGCTGTCTAAAAGCATGAGGCTCGCATCTTCTACCCCACACCTCGCCTTATAGGCAAACTGGATTGGGTCCAGTTTATTTGACACTGTCCTTTTTAACTGGTCACCCACAGTTCTCTCCATGCATTTACATAAATCTGAAATCAGCGCCACCGGTCTTTGAGCATGTTTTTAAAAGCCTCTTGGCCTTGGTCATGTATCAGAGTGTTGTTTGTCTGTTCTTCTCAGGGCAAGGCTTGCGTTTTGAAAGAATCGCAGGAATCTTGTTTTCGTGCCTCAACTTGTCCTCCTCACCTCACCTGTATCACAGCTCTTTAGTGCATCTTTTAGTGTCTTTTTCATCTTCTTTCATCTTTCCACCTTACTGAGTCATAGCTGCCACATCCTCTTCCTCATTACCTCAAGCATTCTTCAGGTTTTTTGCTTTTACAACTTTTTGGAACATGCTGGCATAATGTTTCATGATGCCCTCTTTGGGTGGCTATATTTAGGAAGTTAGAGGTGTTTTCAAGTGTCACCAAGGTTATTTGAGGACAGAAAAGAGGGGCATGAAGGATTTAACGGGTGCAAGACCTCAAATATAGAAGAAAAAGAACAAATCATCAAATCTTCTAGAAAGAAAAGAAGGCAAAGAGAGATTAGGTTGACTTTTAGAGAACTGATGAAGGAAGTGATTCATCTTTTAAATGAAGTATTTCCATAGTATATGTTGACCTTGCTTTTTGGATCTGTCTGGACACATTTATCAAGCTTCCAAATTATTAGGCAATAACATATATTCAGAAACATATAGACTGTAGGTTAAGTATTTAGGGATTGTTCAAAGTACTGTTTTAAAGAGCTTATTATTTCACCAGTTCAGACTAATGTGAATTAAGGTTCAGTTTACTAGGTCTAAGTTTATTCCACCATGACCTTATGATCCCTTATGTCAACTTTCTCATTATTTCTTGCCTTTTGTATTACCTAAAGTGTTACAGACTTTATAAGACAATTACTGCATGTTTAAACAGGGATTTCTTTCATTCTTTCGCTACCTTTGGACCCTGTTTGTTACTGCCCTTATCAGCAGCTGGGATAATGTATCACAGTTTCGGAGATAAGGTACAGTGATTCAGGTGTACGGTATTTCTTGAGCCGGATGTTTTCTTTTGGCTTCCTGACTGCACCTCTGAGGTCACATGGTTGTTTTCGTGAAGGGTATATAAAAAAATGTGGGGTGTGTTGGGTGTGGAATTTGAGTTAAACGGGTAAAGATTAGAATGGACTGCTAATTTTATCAGTAAACCTACCTGACAGTTGCTGCTTGTAATTTATTTAATTAGTTTTTGAACAACTTGCCGTTTTTACATCATCAATAGTTTTAGCTGCTGTCAGCGACGACACTGAAACTGCCTGCAGAGTTGAAACCACCAAATACTTCACTGATTGTGTTCAGTTCATCTTAAGAATTCCTGGTAGCTGACTGTGTAGTCGAAACATCCAGAATGCCACAAAGTGAGCAAAGTGTCTTACTTTGGAGTGATGAGGCATCTGCATAATTCATGTGATTATTGCCATTCTTCCCGTCACACACTCTTTAAAAGAATTGTTGGAGCTACACTTTAGATAAAACTGCATGTAACCATTTGAAATAAAAGGATCAATTGTTGCTGTTTATCAGATTTTGTAGTGACATTTGTGAAGGGTAACCTTGACACAGCAGATAGTTTTATCTGTTTACCATTGATTGAGCTTTAATCAGCAAAACTGTCCCTAATCAAGCAATGTGCATAAAAAATTCAGCAACGTTTTTTTCAGATCAACAGATAATGGTTTGTGGCATTCGCAGTCCACTAAGTGCTTTAAAATACCAAGGTTAACAACTTATTTTTTACTTACTTAAAGGAATAGTTCAAAGTATTTGAAGTTTTTATCAGAATACTGCCCTTATCTGTTGAAAATGGATGAAATTATCAATGTAATTTATAGCCCTGAAGCTACAAGAAAAGGTGATCATTTTAGGAGATTTAAGCTATTTTAAACAACTTAAACTAAAAATTTTCTTACCTGTGGGATACAACCCTACATATGCAGAAACCGCATGTCTAAACCTTTGCAGAAGATGTTTGTCACTTCACCAAAGTTAATCGAGATGCACCAACCCATCCGATTAGCTGGACTCATCAGTTCACTGGAATAATTTCCCTAAGAAATCTAAACAGTAATCATGGTTTTGCTTCATTTGACCAGAAAAGTACCATATTCGGAGTTGCTTAGAAAACAGACACACATTTGACCAGTGCTTAATATCCACTGTAGCAGTGTTATATCTCTCTGGTATGAATATTTTCAGTTTGAGTCCTTTTAAATTGCCAAATTTAGATAAAGGTTTATTTCACACTGATTATTTAGAACATCTGCAAACTCACAGTGATAGGATATGGTGGAACTTTCAATATCACTTCAACAATCTGAAGTATTCCTTTAAGAGTACTGCTAAATAGTGGATGGGCTGCTTTAGTAAAGATGTTACTAATGTTTCAGTACACAATCAGCATCATTTGCTCCAACCACCACCACCTCACTGGATTACAAATGACATAAATAGATATAAAATGACCTCTAAGACTGTTTCATCACCAGAATGTCTAAATGAGATATTGATCATCCCAAAAGTGTGTCAAGAAAACAGTGATATAATTAGTTTTTTTTAGTTGCTGTTGTTTGACCTTGATTTTGAACTAAATTAATCTTGTTAGCATTGTGTTTGTTCCATCTGAATATATTAGTATCTTTTCAGATGAAATAAAGATTGTAAGAAGGTCAACTTTTGTCACCAAGTGCCCACAGTTTGCAATTTTTGCAAACAGCATCTATCAGAGCTAATAACTGTTTTCATTGTTTTTTTTCCAGAGTGGCGTCACCGTACTAAAGACGCTCCCCTGCTGGTAAGTCAAACTGATAACTTTATTTATCATGAAGTTGGGCAGTTTTAGTTTGAGGAAATGGGTCAGCAGCAACTTTTTTCTGAATACTTGTGTCCCCATTTGCCTTGCATTGATACACCACAATGTGCAGTACTGTTAAAAAATACTACAAAAAGTGGTCACATGATCCATTTATGACATTTATTCATGAGGGCTTTCCACACTTTGTTCGTCGCAATACCATCACTTTATAACCTCTGTGAAAATTAAAAATCTTTTTAAATATTTCAAACTTTAAAGGCATGCATACAAATATTACCGGTTTTAGTTCTGCACACAGACAATCACCAATTTATCCACCTGTAGTTTTAGTCTGATAAGTGTCCCCACGCGCTCATCTTGGTGCTAATGTTGCCTGTATTTATCTGTGTGTTGTGTGGGTTTGATGATGTCAGTGCGAAACCAGTACAGTAGCTACGAAGGCTGTTTCCACTTTGCACATGCAGCCTTGAGTACCTCTACTTGCAGTAGCAGGGTCGTAACTGTGTTTGAGGCTTTGAAACAAGACCTCTTCTGAGCCTTGCAGCTTTCCTTTTAAAGCGTCTTCCTGCAGCGTCTGTGCTGTTTACCAAAAGCTGTTTGATCTGCCAACACAAGACCACAGATAAGAATAAAGTCAAGCCAACCAGCAGCTGCCAACTTTTTTTTGAGAAAAAAAGATTATCGAAGCATCTGTGAGTTGTAGAATGCTGAGGTCCATGACAGCTTAAATAATCAAAATGCAATGTAGCATTATATCCATTGCATTTGCATTTTTATTTATTTGTTGGATCATCTTTCTTGTCAAGTAAATTTGTAATATGCTAAAAGCCTTTTACAAGTGAAAGTCTGAGATGGTGTCTCAAACTTATTGAAAACATCCTGTACACAAAAATTCTCACCTTTTAAACAGACCATATGGTTATGAACTCTCATATAAACCATCAAACACAGTCGGTTGTTTAAGATCAGCAGTGGAAAACGTAGTCCCAGATTGATAATTTATTACTATCAATACTATGGATATGCTTGCGAGCTTTAATTTAAGTGAAGTTAACAAAAAGGCTAAATATCTACATCAGAATAGTGATCCTGTCTCTCCTTTACCTCACACGATGTAGTGTCCGTTTTTTTTTGACAACCATGTGGCTGCTAGGCACCCCTAAAGATAATTTTGACTTGACACATGGAGCTTATCATCAATAATCTCACCTCTTGCTCCTGGTGTCTTTATGCAGTGCAGTTTACTCAAGTGCTAGGCTTATTCTGGCATAGTTTGATACAATTCACTGATAATTTGGCTCCAACCATATTTTAGTGCAGCTCCAGTTAATCGTATGTGGACAAAGAATATGGAAAAGGCTTTTCTCTTGGCCACAAAATGACTGTGAATGTCGCTCGATGAGTAGTTTTTTCACCTGTGCTCTTCTGTGTTTTTCCCAACACATCTGTTTGGGTGGCGAAGCATATAGAGCAGGTCACATATGACACATAAGAAGCTACAAAATTCATGTTAGTTAGATATTTCCATATGCTAAAACACAGTTTCATAACCCGTGAACATGAAAACGGGTTAATTCTTAAAAACTGGCACCGCCATATGCTGTCTCAGGTCTCGGGAGTAGACTAACAATGGTTATCTGTAGTTAATTTCAGTCAGGGACTCCTGATACTGATCATTTCAAAAAGACACTTGGGATTAGAGAATCACCACATTTTTTAGGTCTTAATAATGATGAAAGTAACAAGAGCATTTGATCATTTGTCACATTGTTTTTTTGCTTTAAATATGTCACTGCATACAATCAAAGCCTCACAAACAAATATTTCTCATTATCAAATAGCCTACTTCAGGGGTGCCCAAGTTCAGTCCTCATGAGTCCTAATTTTTCTGCAGCTTTTGGATACATCTTTTCTTCAACACACTTGAGTCAAATGAATGCCTTGTTACCAAGCATCTGCAGAGCTGAATGGCTCGCTTATGAGGGAATTCAGCCTTTTGATTCAGGTGTGTTGGAGCAGGGATGTGTCTAAAACTTGCAGGATAGAGGCTCATGAGGACTGGACTTGAGCACCCTTGGCCTACTTCTTTACACTAACTGGTGTAATGACTTACACCATTATGTCAAGTGCTAATATTGATGCTTTCATCGACCAACAGTGATATCTTTCATTTCTAAAAACAATCAACAATGCAATCCCGTCCCTACCTGGAATCAGAATATGGAATTCCTAGTTGTTGTAACAGACAGGCTAATGCAGCTTCTCTTTAATGGAACCACATATAAATAATAGACATATAAACAATAGACAAGACTGTTCTTTACAAGGGAGGTTTTCTTCATTTAATTCCATAGACCTTAAACTTTAATAAACAGTTTTCAGTACTAGTCTCAGAACTATATTACCCATGCACATGGCTGATGCCATTTTTTAACATTTGCATTTCTAAGTTACTCCTCTGCTATGAGCAGTACTGATGAGGAAGTAGTATTTGATCACTCAGGTATGACAATGACATAATGTTTGTTTCGGTTTTATGCGTAAGGCACGCATGCATGCATATTTTCAGGAACTAGCCAAATGCAGTTTTGCATTGCTGTTATTCTGACATCTTCCTTATATAAAATGTTGTGATTAGATGCCAGTTATGGTTTGCTATAGAGCTAAAGTAACTATGAGAAAATTGCTAAAAAACTAATCTCTGCTTTTAACATTGACTCCTCTCCTGTGGTTTTCTTTAGGCCTAAAACATCTACTGTTTTGTTTCCCATGATAACCGTGTGCACCTGTGAGGAGCGCATGGGTGGATCCAGCTGGTTTTCTTTCAACAACTCGTCCAACTAGCTTCTCCATTTTGACTCTCTCTTCTTCCCTCTCTCTGGCGGACAACGATTATGGAAATTTGATTTCTATTGGAACACTAGATCATGTTATGATTTGGATAACAATTTTAAATTTTACTGCAACTACAGTATCTTCAATACATTTTTTATTATTTTTATTATTAACCTTCCCCACCTCATCCCTTAGTCTGTGTCTTCTCTTCTGTTGTGGAGATGCGTCCTTCACTAAAGCTCATGGATAGATGATTGCGATGAGTGACTGTCTTTATCCTACTGGAAACCTGAGGATAACAAACACACACACAGACACACGATCTATTACCAAAGAAAATGTGATGCATTCATGCAACCATGGAGGCCACACAGGCAGAACCTTGGGTATTCGGACTGAAAAAAAGTAGCAGAAGATTTGTTATGGTATGATTTATCTCACTGTCTGTTCCAGGTGGATGGAGTAGCACAGATAAGGGATACTTCAAGCGCAGTGGAGGGTTTTAAAGTTAAATATAATTCTCTGAGCTCAAGAGTTTTGATCCATAATATCTCAGTTTGTTTGGTGCTCTTCGAAGTATAAGACGTTTTCTACCACACCTGCTGAGTCGTCTTCTTTTTAAAAATTCATGCTAACATAAGATCACTAAAAAACTGTGGGCTTCTCTCACTCAAACAGCTTTTCTCAGTAGTGCTTTTTTCAAAAAAATAAATCTAGCTGTTAAATTTACCAAAATTGCCCATGTCCCATTTATACTAGCAGCGCAACATGATCCTTTAAAATAACAGATAAATAATATTTATTACTTTAAATCTTCAAAATCCCAGAGTGTGCAAATAAAAGAAAAACATTCAGAACAGTCTCCCATATTGCACAAAAATATGTCCATTTTATGAAAATAATATAGTCCAACAGAAGCAACACATTCTCCTAAATAAAGGCTGGAACTGTTTCCTATGTGACTATTTTCAAAGTTGCCAGGTCATCAATCCATGATGATAATGAGTGCCTCAGAAGGAAAAATAAATACATCTGTAATACCCATCATGCCACATTTTTAGAGAATAAATTTGGACCAAGATGTGTTTTTATTAGATATGATTGGGTTGAGCATTTGTGCAGCTTTAAGTTCTTTAATAATGCCACACATCTTGTTTTAGTGCAACGTTTTAATCCTTGTGCAGACTGTGTTTACTTGCCCCATGCACTACTACTTACCATGCTATGATAACCAAAAGTTAAAGCTGATTTACAATGCACATACACAGTTTCCACAAACAAGATTACTCTGTAATCTAAGCTGGCTCCCTTGCTTCCTTGCTGGTATCCGTCCTGTAACTTTACATCCTGTTCTAAGGATCCTACCCCCTGTTTGACTCATCCTCTCAACTTAGAAAGAACCGACAGAGGAGGAGGGGAGGATTAAAGATGGCAGAGACAGGACTCAGCACGCAGGGCTACTTCAGTCAGGTTAGGAGGAAGGCAGGAAGAAAAACCAAATGGGAATGTGTTTTAGAGCTATCAACTTTAAAAGTTGGAGGGAAAGTTTGATGAGCTGTCAGTGTGCTGTTTTTTTTTTTTTTATTCACAACTGGAAAGATGTTTTACAACTAAATTATAGCTTATAGAGCCTAATTGTGATGGTAGTTTTAATTAAAAAATGCATCTGAAAAACATATTTGTGGTATTATGAAGTTCAGCATTTAGCTGTTTCTTCCTGAGTATTTTGTCTGCATCCTGTTTGTTTTATTTTTAACTTTGTGTGGTTCATGGTTATGTGTGACCTCAGATTTGAGCCTGCACTGATCTCCAGTAAGAAAAGTATTTATTTTGTTAAGTTTCAGAAGAAAAAAAAAACTTTTAGAATAATAACTTGTAAACAGATAACACATGCAGAAACCCATTGTTGTTTTTTTCTGGTTACTTTTCGGTTTTAGGTCTAGGTGGAGAAACAGACTGACTACAGGTCAGTTTGCCTCTTCAACAATTTGTGTCTCTTTTTTTTATCCACACTTTGGCATTTCATCCAAATTTCTCTGCATATTCATTCAGTATCAGTTTATTTGTCTTGGTAGTTTAGTATATATGTTTTTTAATTCATTTTGGCAATTAATTAATCATGTATTGGCTTACATTTTGGAACCCTAGTAAGTGGCTTAGTGGACATACCCAGGGCTGGATTTAGGAGGATGTGGGTCTCTACCCAGGTTTAGTGTCCTTCCCATGCAAGTTAGCTTTATAAGTGCAATTTACGGTAGATTAATAGTTAAATACATATCACCTTCTGTGGCTTTAAGTCTTTGCCACATGTTTTTGGTGTTTTGTTTTCAAAACAGTCTTTGTATTCTGCATTTTTCCTTATAAACAAGGCATTGAGAATTGACAAGTTTAAAACATATTTATGTGTTGGGTTTAAGGTAGAACATAGCACAGATTGTATTAATAAAAAGATGTAAATATGACATTTGTTGCCCTAAACAAGACATTTTCATATGTTTTAAACAGCATATAAACTGCCCTCATTGTATATAAGAGTTGTTGTATTCAATTTACACAGATTTTGTGACATTTGTTTGGATTATATATGTGGGGTTTTAATTGATTTTTACTGTTTAATATTTTAAGAGATGTTTTTTGATGTTTACAGAAGTGATTTTGTCATCTTTAGAGGTTTTGTACAAACCAATAACAGTTAAAATAAATGTACCAGGTCAAAATCTTGTCCCTTGTAAAAGCCATAAAGGTTTAGAAAATATATTTCTAACTTAGATTTGTTTTATTTTTCTATTTATGTTGTTTTTTCTAAAGGGGAAATTACACTTCTTCTTTGAATGGTGTAACAAAATGGGGAATGACCAATTAGACTAGATGTGTTTCTTCAAACCATCCAATCACAGTGTTAGCCTGCACGAGCATGACACCGATCTATACCCGAAGGAGTGTTCTGTCCTCATCTGCCACGCCTGAGACATATTTTAACACACTCGTACGCAGACGGAGACACTGACAAGACTCTGTTATAACAAGTCATCTTGCTTCAGCTGTAGCCGAACACGAAACATGAAAAAGTGTATTTGCAATGAAATGTTCCATCCTGGTAATAGAAGAAAACAATGCTTTGCCTTATTGACTTATACTGACCCTTCAAAGTTAATAAAGATGGCTGTAGTGACTAAGACTGCACAGTTGTTAAGGTGTTTTGGGTTACCTGGTTTTTCAGTGTTATCTAAATAAAATTCAGATTTTCTGAATAGCTGAATATTAGGTTTCTATTAAAAGTCAGCTATAATCATCAAAATAACAGAAATCAATAGTAAAATATGTCCCTATATGTGTACTAAATCTATAAAGCATCTGATTTTCCCCTTTTGAATTTGACAACTAAAATCAATTAATCTTTCAATAACAATATCTTTTTTTAAGAAGCACCTGTTGGATGTTTTTATGTCGTGACCATCAAACGCATACAAGTTCATACAATGTTTGAGATTGTAGCCCATTTGGCTAAAAAATTAAAACATCAATAATGTAAAGAGTAGGTGTCAGAAGAAATATTATAGATGGCGCTGTTCATGGACATGAAAAACAGCAGGCAAGGAACAAGATCATTATAGATAATTAGAAAGATAGAATAACTTTCCTAAAAAACAAAGCATCAAGTTACAGTACTGTGAGCCCAATCAATTAAGCTTTATTTATAGATTACTCATCCAGAGCGACCAAAGTGCTGTACAGGTCCATAAAATGAAATAATAACATAAAATAAGCAATAAAATGCAAATTGTTTCTTTTTTTTCACAAATTCTTTTCCAGAATACGCTTCACTGAATCATTTAAGACTGGATTGCTGTCTTACCATTTCATTAGTATTTGTTGTGAATGAAGCTTGCTTCTTACAAGGTTACATTGACCTAAAAATGACAGGAAGTATCTAAGAAAATACAAACTAAGACCACAGAAAGGTTCCTGCATGTGATGAGAGATAAGAATATTAAGACATTTAACAAACAGATTAAAATAAACAGAATCATGCATATCGATGTCCTCACTGAATGAACTACATTGGCTTCTTTAGAAGTTAAAGGTGAAAGAAGATAAGTGCAGTTAAATTATGACCAAGACACCATTAATCTGAGTGAAGTAGTTTTTTGAATAAATGTTACTAAATATGCTCACTGGCTACTTTATTAGTTAGAGCTCACTGGTTCCAGGCTTGACCCCTTTCTGCCTTCGGAGGTGCTTTAATTCCTTGTTGCACATATGCAACAAAGTGCCGCACACATTCCCCGGAGATTTTTCTCCATATAAACATGATAGCATGTTGCCATTGTGTGCAGCTCCCATTCCACCACAACCCAAAGCCGTTCTTATTGGATTTAGGCCTAGTGACTATGGAGAGCATTAGTGTACAGCCAATTTACTGGCATGTTCAGAAAACCAACTTAAGATGATTTTAGCTATGCCACAGTGCTGCATGGAACCAGTCATCAGAATATGGGTACACTGTGGTCATAAAAGGATGATTTTGGTCAGCAACAATACTGCCAAATTCTGGCCGTGGTATCTGGATGCTGCAGCTGAACCTGACACTCACTGGACTAGGCAATGTTTCCAGTTTCTCAAACTAGTCCATCTTATTCAAAGGCCTATACACCTCCTTTCTTCTCCATTTCAATGCTGAGTTTAAACTTCAGCTGGTCATCTTCACCATGAGGTGAAGGTGTACCAAATAAATTGGCCAGTGAGTGTAGCTGGGGAATGAAGACATTGTTTTGTGTTGCTTCTAAATAGCCAAAACATATTTCAACTTTGTCAGCTCTTAAAGGGGAGGTTACGTTGACATTTGGCTTATCATCAAATTAAATTTGCAATCTTTAAGTTTTTGTTTGTTAGGTGATACCTGATGCACATAGAAACTAAACAAACATTCCTTTAATAAATAAGCGTCTTCTCTTACCTGCAGGTCTTAGTTTGCTTTGGCAAAACATACTGGAAATGTCAAAAAGCATGGAACTGAAATGAACATAAAATATAAACACAAATATATGTCTAACACACAGCAAGATAAGAAATTCAGTGTTGATACAATCCGACAATCAGGCAGGTGAAATGCACAGAATCCCAGTTTATCACAGTGCCAACACAGAAACAAAGAGTACAAGAGAAAGCAACCATTCAAACACATACTCTTTGCCTACTCAAAACTTTGCACAATTTCGAACCTAATCAATTTGCCTAATTTGTGTGTTTTTGGGGCTGCTGAAAAAGCTTCAGGACCAGGAGAACTCCTACGCCTGCACATGAAAAACATGCAAGCCAGTTAAATAGCAAAAGAAAAAATTGTAGCCTAGAAATGCATACAAGACATTTTACAACAGTAAATAAAAATGTCAACATGTCTTCTGACTGAAAATAACTTTAAGGATCAACATAAAGAGAAATGAAAAAAGAGACACAGTCAAATTATTTGTTTTCTGTTTCCAATCTGCAGGTTATAGTGTTTCACCTAATAAGGAAATAATATTTATCATTTTTAGCTAATTTCCAGCTATGGTTCTGTGGTGATTTGCACTGCTGGAAAATTTTTATTTCCTCGGTTTTGGCTTTAATATGAAACACTTTAAGTAGTGGATATGACTAGAAAGGTGCTAGTCCATTTACCATTTCCATAAAATTATATCACAAATCAGTGTGAATCACTGTGGTCCAAGTACAACCAGTCTACATCAGGGGTATTCTGATCCTCAAGGACCTGTGTCATTATATGTTTTAGATGTGTACTTGTTCTAACACTGTAGTCTACATATTGCAGCGTTGCCATCCAGACTAGTTGGGCAAAGAAAAAGTTGGGTGATAGCCTTTTTCATTTGTGTTCACAGAAAACTATAGCAACTCAAAAACTACATCACAATCTGTACAGTACAGTAAACAAAAGTAATGCCAAAGATATTCTTCAAGCATACTCAGTCCTACAGTGAATTTTAAACACTGGTGTTATTTTTGATGTCAGATTTCTGCTAGATCACAGAATTGCCATTTAGAGTATATGTCATCTGATATGGTGCAGAGCAACTGACCTCTGACTTTCCAGTATATGTTCTCCAACAGACTTGTGCAATTTTAACAAATACAGTCCCAAACTTGCGAACTATATAGCCTTCATGAGATGCAATAACTGAATCTAATCTTGTGTTCAAGGTCATGTTGGTGAGCCTGTAGAAGAAACAAAGTGTTAGAAGTGCGATTGTTTTCTGGTTATACTCTCCCACCTATCCTCTCCATTATTGTGCACAGAGACAGTTTGAATTTTTCTCTTAGTGTGTTGAAGTCAGTATAGCTGACAGGACTGAACTTGTCCGGCAGACCTTACTTAGGAATGTGGGGCACAATGATCATTGCAGTAAGGGAGGAAAAGGGTGTTGAGTGGGAAAAAGTAACCAAAAAACACATTCCCTCATTAACTCCCCCTCTTCATCTTGACTTTCTTATGAAGTAGAATGCCTAAATGGCCACAAATCTAATCACATGACATCATTTATGCAAATAGTGCAATATTTCTAGGTTAGAGAATTTAAGAATGACAACACAAAAAAGCAGCTTAAGGTAGAAGGTAGAAGTATGCATATAATCAAAGCTAAAACTGTGCGAGAATCTGTAACAGTAAATTTAGGGCGTGGAAAAGCCCTGAGGTGTTTGTGTAAAACTGTGTTTTTTTGAGTGTTTAATAAAGCTAAATAAGAGGGTATCATTCTTGATCAACCATTCTGTCAGTTAAGAAAGGCAAAACTGTTTTTCCAACTGAATGTAATTTTATTTTTTTCTGTACATGGTACTTGGTAGTTTGATCTACCAAGGAACATATTAGACATGTCAGGAATAAAGTTGCAGTATAACTTTTCTCTATTGTGATTGTCCTAGTTGGTGCTAATAACTATTACAAAACAATGATCATCCCACAGAGAGCTGTTTATTCCATCTTTTAAAAATGTAAAGTGTGGCACAACCACCAATATACCAAGACTTGGAGGAGCTGCAGATATCCAAAACCTTAAGTAGGAGGGTCTGTTGACAGGGCAATTGGAGCTGTGCACTCTACATACAATATAGCCTTTTATGGAAGACTGGGAAGAAGAAAGGCGTTGTTTAAAGAAACCCATAGAAAAGTCCCATCTGCTGATTGCCACAAGTTGTTGAGGACATGGCAAACACATGGAAGAAGCTGCTCTGCTTAGCTGAAACCAAACATTCTTTTCGCATTTAGGTAAAAATGTAATATGTGGCAAGAAATACACTGTAAAATCACCCTAAACCCATCCATCCATTTTCTATACCTCCTCCTCCTGAACAGGGTCCCAGCTGGTGCCTATTTTCAGCTTTCTACAGGTGAGAGGCGGAGCACATCCTGGACAGATTGCCAGTCCATCGCAGGGCAACACAGAGACATACAGGACAAGCAACCATGCACACACCCATTCAAATCTAAAGGCAATTTAGAGATTGACCTGTTTTTTGACTGTGAGAGGAAGCCGGAGTACCCGGAGAGAACCAACGCATGCACAGGGAGAACATACAAACTCCTTGCAGAAAGGCCACTGGCTGGGAGGCAAACCCAGAACCTTCTTGCTGCAAGGCAACAGTGCTACTACTGTCAGCATCATGCTGTGGGAATACACAGAGAGGCAAACTGTTCAGAGTTGATGGGAAGATGGATGGAGCTAAATATAGAGGAATCGTGCAAGAAAATCTTACAAAGGTTGCAAAAGACGTGAGACTGTTATGAAGGAATGGTCTAAAATCAGTTCATATGTCAGGGGAGCCAAATACAAATGTGAATCATGTTCCTTCCCCTTCACAATTATGCACCTTTGTTTGTTTGTCAATCATCTACAATTCCAGTAAACGTTTGTGGCACACAAAATGTGAAAAAAGGTTTGAGGTGTATGAACATTGAACAAGTATTGTAAATACAGGAGTGCTGTAGCAAAAAGCCTGACAAACTTGAAACAATACATGAAATAAAGCTAAATTAGAAAAGAAAATCCACAAAACCTCAACATACAGTGTACTGTATACAAATTTAAGTGTACTCATCTTAAAAATAGATGTATATTTTCAACTTTTTGCATGTCATATATTTCTTTTATCACATTGTAAAAGTTTCCTGTTTGAGCTGACCTTTTAGGTCTACTGCAATCTAACCCCATTAGTAGGAAGTCCATTAATTTTTTCATTGTCTACCATCAGAGCACACCTATCAGGAAAAAAGATGCAATGCATCTTGTATAGATGGCTGACATCAGCATTCATTCTTCATGTAAGTACATGTCAACTCACTAATGAGTCTGATACATTTACCCAATGAAAGGAGATCATCCTGCTGAGATGAGGACCAGTACTGGAAGCCATACTGTACCTGTGTGATTATGGGGTGGAGTAATAATGGCTCTGTATGGGGAAAACTTGGCTGCAGGGACAGAACTTCTCCTGTTTTAAACAGACAGGACAGCTGCAGTTGTTTCATTGGTCAAAGAACTCACTCATTAAATTGGCTTCACAGATCACTGTCCTTGCAAAGAGCAAGGATCAACTTGATGGGCTTAGGAATCAGTCAGAATCATGTTGTTTATAAAGTAGAAATGGCCTCTCACTTAGAGTTCCCAGGCACAACTAAACGGGCTTTTGATGCTTGTAGCTTATTGTTTAATGGACAGAGAAAGAAAGTGATATTGATCTTCAACTAACTTCCAGGAAGAAAAAAAAAAAAGGTTAGGGATATTGAGCTTCCTTCTTAAGTTGTTTTGATTGAGGGATTGATTGTTTTATCATAGGAAACATTTGTCTGGCTAGAATCCTATTTGTTTGTGTACAAAATACAGAGAAATATGAGCAAGGACACATGCAAGAAATTTTCCGTACTTCCTTTTCATGAATGATATCCATATAAAACTGTTGATAATTTCCATTTACCTCCCCTTTTTTTCTCCTTCTGTTTTAGCCATTATCACTGTTTGTTTTTGGTGTTTGGCATTCTTTTGAATCAGATCACCACACTCACTTGACAGAACTCAGCTTATCAAGCCACTGAAGTATGTCTTCTCCTTTAGATTACAGGTCTGGAGTAGATACATTCTGTCATATTGTTTCGAACAGATTTGAGCCACATGCAGAAAGCAATTCAGGAGACTGAGTTTAACGGTAAGGAATTTATTTACAATATAAGGAAATGTGCAGGGAACTGGAACCGGGATACCAACTGTAAAATAAACAGAACGGTAAGCAAGGGATAACTCTGGATCTAAATTCTTAAATAATAATTCTGCCTTACTGGATTGATGGAGAGATCTGCCAGAGGGGGGTGGAGAGACCAAGGGGTTGTTTACCCGTGAGACAGGAGATGGTGAATACTGGTGTGCCAGAATGTTTAGTAAGTCCAAGAGTTTCTGAAGTTGGTGCAGTGGATGGAGGAGGGTGGACAAGGTTTGTAGAAGGAGATCCAAGGAACGCAGGAATCAGGAAGCTGCCAGCCGGTGTGATCTAACGAAATAGTAAGAGGCTTGAGTCTTTGTTCATGGAGCTGGATAGCTTCTTTCCAGAAGACGGTAATCCAGGCAGGGTTCAATACAGAAGGCAATGTCAGGTTCTGGTAAACCTGCAAGGTAACAAATACAAAATTACCAAAAGTACAAGGCAAGGTCAAGACAAAGGTTTGGCTTGAGCTGTACCACTAAGGGCAACACGCTGGCAGTGAGTTGCTGGCAGCCTCCTCCTTAAATACTCCTCAGCAGGTAATCAGGGGGATAGAGAACACCTGTCATCTCTCCTCCAGGTTCCACACCATCTAGAGGTTAAGCACAGTAAATAGCACCGAACAAACAGACATGGCACAGATCCTGACACATTCTAGAGCTGCCTTCATCAGATTGGCATATATGTTGATTGCTAACTTGTGCACCTGCTTTAATGTGGCCTCAATTTTAAGTTATTTAATATAGACCTCTTTGGGTAATAAATAATGCTTTCTCACCATGGAAAATCTTCCTGAAAATCCTGGTTTGAGTGTGTAATAAGCCCTGAGTGGTTTTTAGAGCAATTTTAGGCTGAAATTCCATAACTGAAATAAATCAAGTATAGCTCCACAGGTATAAAGTCTAAATGCAAACTTTTGGTACCTATGTTAAGGTGGAACCACTATTGTAACTACTACGTCTGATTTATTTGTGAATAAACAAAGAAAAAAAATTAAAAAATTTTGAGCTGTGCCAGTTTTTTTCTAAATAAACATTGCAAACACCATGAAAATCCTTTAGAAGTCCTAGGAGAAGCCTCAGGTTTTATTCATCAACATCCTGATTATAACTGCAGGAAATCTGGACTGAATCAGTTAAGGCATATGTGTTCCACAAAGGTTTTAGTGGGCATAGTGCCAGGAGTAGCTGGGAATGTGTTTTTCATCTCATAGAAGGGAATCTTGTCAAATAAAAGTGTTGATTTCCATTGTAGGAGTCCTTCTGCCTTTGACATAGCCTTTGGTCATGACATTTATCCTGTGTATAATAAAAATGTACAACTGTGCACCACATAAAATCAATATAATGAAAAGAAATCAAACTAGATTGTATCCTTTATTCTCCAACAGGAGAAATGTTATTGAAAAAAATAATTAGCAGTGAAAAACACTGTATGCAAATGTGCAAATACGATTATTAATAAAAACTATATAAACAAATGTGCAAAAAACGACCATCAATAAAAAAACAATGTAAACAAATGTACAAGAACAATTAGCAATAAAAACTATATAAACAAACTTGGTGACCACAGGAATTTCTTGCCAGCTGAAATTGTCCTTTGGCCATTTGAATTGGTATTACTGATTATGTTCTGGATGGTGATTGCACTAAAAAAACAGCTTCAACAGGGTCAATGGTGACCATAATGTTTTGGTGTCAAGTTTAGGCCCTGGAGGATCCCCAGGGTAAATGTACGAGCTTGTGCCCCAATGTCAGGCTCACCTGGAGAGTGCCACTTTTCCTCATAGTCATCATCATGTGTAGAAGTAGCCTGACTTGCCTGTCTCGAGAGTTGTTTACCTCTCTTTGTTGGCTCGGATGAGCTGCTCCTTTTTCTTGGGACAGAAGCTACCTTGTCTTTCATAGCTGACTGGCCGGTGGCTCATACTCCTCATCTTCTTCGTTTTAATGGAACATCATGTTTATTTTGTATCCATAATAATTTGCAGAACAGACTTTTCGCCTGGAAGAAGAAGATAAGGCCTCAACCTAAGTAGTGGGATGCTGGGTCCTTGTAGTGCCAAATGGTCCTGCCTCCTGTAAAAATACACTTAATAAAGTATTTCCTACTATAGACAAAAAAATAACAGGCCTTCAACCAGTTCCACAAACAAGCCTTGCTGTCCTGTTCTAAGGGGGGGCTAAAATAACTGGTTAAATCAATCACAAATAAAATCCCGACACTCCACTCAACAGTAGTTACAAACGTGAAAAATGGTAAAGCATTGTTGAAATAGCTGACATGTAATGTAAATTTGTTGGAAATAAAAAGTAATACTATAACTTACTTGTGAACCAGGTCCCAAAGAAGTTCCTTATCTTCATCTACTTCAAAATTTATGCTGCTGTACGAAGAATCTTCTACTTCGAGGTCACTGCCCAGCAACATTTTTTCCAAGGCTTCTAGAGTGCTCATTTTACTCTTTTGCAGCATTATAATGTTCGAAGTTCACAGAAAAACAACAAAACAACAAGCCAGCTATGTGCAAGCTGTGTGTTACTACCGCTTTTATAACCTCAGATACGCATGGGAATTATGTGACTGGAAAACGTCTGAAAGACGTGCGGAAGTCGTGCGATACATCGCTGCAAGGGTGGGATTCTCTAGTTTCCATCGGTACCAAAAATGAGGGGGTGGGGAAAAAGCATATGTTTCCTGTAGCATTTTATCTGTAGACTCAGATATGCCTGAGGGACCCTTAAGCAACATCTTGTGTGTTTAAATTGCTGTAAAACCAAAAGTACTTGTGAAAACAAATTTAGTGAATTGCTTTGTAAAGATTAAAGTCTCCTCTTGCAAGGGATTTAGGAAAAAACACCTAACGGTGTTTGACCAATTTTTAGAGCTGGCGAAAAATGGGCATCCCTCTGCTCAACCTGACGGCGGGCTTAACAAGTTAACAGAAGACAAAATGTGAATTAACAAAAGATAGAGGATTTTTGTGGCCTTTATGAAAGCATGAGTACTACTTAGACATGAGTTGGAATTCCTCTTCTTTAAAACTGTGACCTTTCGGACAGTCGCAACTCATCTGATTTCATCAGAAAACATATGTGAGTTAATTCAGCTTCGGGAAAGTTCCCCTTGATGACCTCATTTAGATCACTTCCTGATTTGAGCTAATTTTGAATCAGTGGTTAGAAAACCCGACATCTATTCATCCATCCATTGTCAGTAACTTTGAAGAGCTGCTGGTGGGTGTGTAGATTTCTAAATTCTGGCTTTTAAGCTACATGTTGGAACTCTTGGTAATTTTGCACTTTTAGGCAAATCTGAATTTCCTCATTCAGTCTGCTTCATAGATGTGTGGACTTCACCTCTGTATTCATATCTGTAGTGCAAATGCAAATAGGTAAAAACAACATGCTTGAAGGGGTTCTAGGGGGAGCTCGTGGAACTGTTTGGTCTGAAAGTCCCTCAAAATAAAAAAAAATAAAAACTCAGCTGTTGCATATATAGTCTGAGGAGGGAAATATTAGAAGGCACACTTACTATTTAAAGATATTTATATACTATGTAGTGATAGTCACATGACCTTTTTCCCTCAAACAGTCTCACATTAAGTCAGACTTAAGGTATCATGTTAAGGTAAATTGGAAATACCATATTGTTTTTATTTGCTAGATACCAGAATAAATTAAATTACTTTCTTCAAATTCAAAAGGTTTACATAAATCTTCAAAGTGTTTAGTGGAATTTCCTTTTATGTTGCATGGCTTGAGTCAAACACATTACCTTTCCCTACTTAAGCATCTCACAATGGTTTACTGGAATTTTGGCCCATTCCTGCTGAAAAAACTGGTGTAACAAGTCCAGTTTGTAGGCCACCTTTATAGATCGCTTTTCAGTTCAGCTCACTTGTTGTCTATGGGACGGAGATCAGGGATGTGTAATCAGAACCACTTTGTTGTTCTTAAACCACAAATTTGGTGGTATACTTTGGGTCATTGTGCTTTGAAGGCTTCTTTAAGAAGCCTTCCTGTTCTCCACTCATTACCTGTATTAACTGCACCTGTTTGAACTCGTTATCTGTATAAAAGACAACTGTCCATACACTCAAAACACCAACCTTTCAACAATGGCCAAGACCAGAACGATCTTCAAGGACATCAGAGATAAAACAGTACAATAAAAGCAGAACTAACAGGTCTGTGAGAGCCGGAGTTCTCACTGGTTGTTAGGTGATCAAATACTTATGCAATAAAATGCATATTAATTACTTAAAAATGACACGATGTGATTTTCTGGATTTTTGTTATAGATTCCGTCACTCACAATTGTTTCTATAATAAAAATTAAAGACTTCTACATGCTTTGCAAGTAGGGAAATCTACAAAACCAGCAGTGTATCAAATACTTGTTCTCACCACTGTATATAGTAATTTTTACTTTCATTATTTTTAATCAGGTTTCCTGAGAGTCAGGGTCTGAGGAATACTTAATTCTTTGCATGTTCCAACAAAATCAGAAACAAACACTGTGTTTATAAGATAAACGAAATGTGGGAATTCGTGTAATTTCTAGGGTGTAAAATGTTTGGCAGAATCTGTACGATTTGTCTGAACATGTCAGCCAAGAAGTCACAATCACATTAGTCATACAACAGCAACAGAAAAACATGTTGATTTACATGTCTAAATTCTCCTTGAGTGCAGTAGCTGAAGGTTTCAAGTCAGAGATATCATAAAAAACCCCAACCGTTGAAAGGAGTCAGGCTGTCTGACTTACGAGCTTACTGCAGGATAAAGAGGAAAACAAATGTTGGTGAGGTCTGATTACCGGGGAATATTTGTGGCATGATTCACCTTTTGATGCAAATGTCAGCGTCTTTGTCAGAGGGAAGGGCATGCTGCAAGAATTTTAATGATTGTTTTGTTTTAACTCCTGCAGTGATTAGTACAGGATAAAAACTGCAGCCAATAATATTGTAGCTTTAAACACTGGACAGCCTTCTTACTTAACCAAGTCACTTTTTTTTTCTCCATTATTATAAACCAGTCAGTCACAGCAGCTGTGAGGAACACTTACAACAGATTCTTTTCCCAAAACAGACTATGTCATTCATTGTATATTTCAGGAGCTCA
Organism: Girardinichthys multiradiatus; assembly: GCF_021462225.1. NCBI lineage: Eukaryota > Metazoa > Chordata > Actinopteri > Cyprinodontiformes > Goodeidae > Girardinichthys > Girardinichthys multiradiatus. The sequence goes on along the minus strand of NC_061806.1, from coordinate 34,417,650 downwards.
TGTGTAACTTCTACTGAAAAACAAAATGGTCACATGATGACACAACATCATTTGAAGGTGTGTCATTTGTTTTGCAATGCTTATGTGTTTGTTTCTACTAGCATTCAGATCAATTACAGTCCTGGAAATCCTACTTGTTTTTTTAGAGGGATGAGAATAATTTAAACATTTTACTTTGTATTATATTATTGCTGTTACAGAATAGCTGTTCTAGATATACATAAAAGTTTTGAAAAACTTTAATAATCTATGCCACACTAAATGTGGCATGACCGTTGCTACAATATGTTCTGATTTTTGAATTTCTGAAACCGCTGATATACTTGGCTTTCCTTGCTAAACCATGTATAGGCTTACAGAGGATGGCCAATAAAAGGGCAAATACCCAGTGAGCCGCAGCTAAGTGGGGAAAGATGTCTTGCACATGTCAGAGGAGAATGGACAAGGTTGAGTTGAAGAAAAGCAACTGTAACTCAAATAATCAAACATTACATCTCAAGTATGTAGAATACCATCTCTGAATACACAACACGTCAAACCTTAAAGCAGATGAACCTCAGCAGCGGAAAACCTCCACAGTTGCCACTTCTATTAGCTTGGAACAAGACACTAAGACCATAACTTGGACAGAATACAACATTTAAATGCTAGGGTCAGAATTTGGTGTAACCAACATGAAAAAATGGATCCATCCTTGTATCAACAGTTAAGGGTGCTGGTGGTGTAATGGTATGGAAGTGTTTTTCTTGGAACACTTTGAGCCTCTCAGTAACACCTGAGCATTGTTTAAACACCACAGCCTATATGAGTATTTTTGCTGACCATGTCCACCACTTTATGACAACAGTATACCCATCTCCTAATTATACCTCCAGCAGGAAATGCACCGTCACACAAATGAGTTTGCTATATTATATCTCCATAGTCACCAGACATAAATTTGTCGGTATGCAAATTTAAAGCAACTGCATAATGTCATCATGTCAGTATGAACCAAAAGGAAATTTAAAGGAAAAAGAAGGTCCAGCTCAGAAATAGCTGGGTGTAGCAAATAATTTAGCAGTTTAGTGTGTCAGGGCAAATAAATCAAGCTACTTAATGTGGAATCATAGAGATTTGAAATAAACTTTGACACTTACAGACAAAGGACAGTAAAAAATCACCGGGACTTTGCAGTAAGTATACACAAATGATACAGTTTACTGGCTAATTTACACACTGCTTACACAGGGATTTTTACATGATTCAGAAGTTTTTTCCAACAGACATATTTCAGGTGCAAATAATTTCAAAATGCATTCCCTCAAGATAAATATGATCATGTGTTTTAAAGACAACAAGCATGAAAAAATTAAGATGTAGATAGACTAGGGAATAATAAAAAAAACAAACCAAAGAAAATGAAACTGTGAATGATGCTGCTGAATCATGTAATTTAAAACCTCTCTCAAACATTTTAATTAGAACAGAAGCTGGCTCGAAGCTGGCACAAAGGCTAGATTCCTGGGAATGGATTTAGTGAGGACCTATCCTTGAACGGTGAAAACCATGGACTAAATATATACAAGCAGAAGTAATTGAGTGAGTGGACACAGGTGAGTGATGAGTAACAGGTGGTAATGAGTTGCCATGGAAACAGGATAATGGTAACTGAGACAAAAAAATGGGAAACAAGGAATGGAAGGTCTTTTTTGAACAATAATAACTTTTCAACATGAGTTGATTAAAGGCAACAGAAATGTGTAAAACAGCAAAAAAACAAACTGTGAAACAACTTTAATAAAATACAAATAACTTCAAAACAAGACAGATAACAAATAAATGCTACTGCTTTGTCAATTTAGTAGGTCCATTTGAGGTCTTATTTTCTGTTTCCTTAAATGTGGGTGAAAGAAATGAGAAACTCTCAAGCCAAAAATGTGTTTACTTCTAATTTTTCCAAGTTCAGGGACTTTTTGAGATTTCTTTTCTGATAGAACAGAAATATGAGGCAATAATTTGACTCAGGTTTAGTCCATGAGCTACCTTAGTATAAAGACTGGATTCACCTTCATTTAAACAACTTACAGTACATAGCTTGATATAAATCTGCTTCTCTGAAACATGAAACATGACACCTGGCACTTGCTTGTGTGTTTTCCAGTGTAAACCAGTGACTAAAGTGGTAAATGACTGGCAGGTTGATGAATTTTTGAAGAGGAACTGAAATTAAACTATTATTTCCCCAAGAATCTTGCAGTAAACAGATGTGAGTACATCATTAAACTCAAACTATATGAATATAAATAACCAATGGTATGAAGAAGACTTTTCTGGGTTAAGAAGTGTTTCTCTAGTGCAATGAATAATACACATCTTCTGAAAGTAAGCCAAAGTGCGGAGTGAATGAAAAGCAGCCAACAGCTCTTAACTGAAGAAATTTAATATGGTAGGATGGAACTGAAAAAAACAAAATGAGGAAGTGAATGCGTCAGAAAATCCTGTCAGTGACTCCTCCAGATTTTTACCTTGTATTTTTGCGTGCTTGCATATAAAAGCCAAGAAGGTTTGCCTTTTTAGAAACACCTTCATGGAGATGTGTACAGTGGCAGAGTGACATATTTTAAAGCTGTGATTCCAGTGAAAACACAACTTCCAAGAACACGACATAATTGGTTCTTAAAAAAGCTACTTTCAAATAATAGGCCCACTTTAAATTTGTATGTTATTTATTTATTGGGTTTTATTTATTAGTATTAATTTAATTATTTCACAAAGAAATGAAGTTATTAGTATTTATTGGGAGTCTGGTAGCTTTAATTATGTGTAATATAATATAAAAAATTAAAATTACCCAACATCTTAGAGTCACTGATTAGGTAACCTACTTTTTATATATTATCTGCCCTTGATAGCTAACCTGGTCCTCTGTCCATGATTTTTTTCAGCTACATAGTTTGGTTACAGCCAGGATTAGATAAATGACCTACATCTGTTTGCATCAATTTATCATTTCAGAACAGTCACCAAAAAGAAGCTAAAATACATTAAATACTTTTTAACCCTTTGCTGCTTTTACTGAATGAGACGTGATATACAAATCAGCCACTCATTCACTCTTACCATGCTGCTATTTCTGTCTTTCATTCAGTATGATGAATATTCTTGTGAGGCTTGATCATCATGTGTAAATATTACATTGTAGTATTACGTTTGATTTGAAACAGTTTTACCCTTTTCTTGTTAAGAAATATGGAAAAGGCCAAAAAAGTTAAAAAGACAAATAGAAAGCATCTTTGTTCAAAAGGCCAGCCTCCTCTGCAATCCTGTTTATTGTTATGAATAGGGAATATCATAGAGAAGGTTTGAAAAAAACTCGTTTTACTCAGTAGAACCATTTTTTTTTTTTTTACATATTATGGATTTTAGAGTTACAATTTGACTATATGACTGAATTCATTCAGAATGTAACTAAGTATAATGGGCTTCATTCCTTGATTGGAAATAAACCTCTTTATCTACTATAGGTATTAGTGCAACATAACACATGATGCAAATTAGTGATATATAAATAAAGTTAGGTAAAATATGTATGCCTTAATTTGCTTAGAATATTACATTTTACCCCCACTGGTATTATTATATTGGTCTGCACTGCCCTCTGCTGGCTGCACTTTGTTTTTTAAAACAAAATAGGATCTACTCGTGTCGTTACATGAATAAATAAATAAATAAATAAATCCTATAAAGATGAGTGATCGCAAAACTTATGTTTAGACATCTGCTCAAACTTTGCATTATTTTCATTGTGTAGCTAAGATTATTATGAAGACAGAATAAGCTAGACAGATTTTCCAAAATACACAGAGTAACATCAGAGCTACTAACGCTGGTATTGAATTTAAAATATTAATTAGTTTATTTTTTTGCAGTTTTTTTTCCCCCTCAGGCTTTCTGGGGAAAATAAGTTCTCTAACTAAAAGGTTCCCCCAGCAACTCTTCCTAAAATCTTAAAGTTAATTTCTGGATGTTTTTTTCTGAAGGAAATTTCAGGATATAGCCTGGGGCTTATTATATGTTGCTGCATGCTTTGGATTTTTAATGTCCCCTTACAAAACGGAGATCACAGAGATTTTTTTCATTATTTTCCCCTATGCAGAATTTGTAATATAGCAGCTAGTGTTGAACAGCCCTGGTTTGACTTGAAATAAACAGAAAAAGTTTACGATTTTCAAGATCATCTGTTGGTGCTTTTTTGACAGATTGTTGTTGAATGTTTTTTATGTTTCGTCTTCTTTGTTGAGGACATCTGTCATAAAAAAACCTTTCCTCTTTCTGTAGATACCTACTTACAAAGCGTATGGACTGTTAACAGTTTGGATATTAGCCTAGTTTGTATCTGTTGAGATTCAAAATCTGTCTGAGGGACAAAAATCCTTAAAACTGTCTGAATGTGCATTTAGATTTACTGGCTAAACAACAAAGCAAACAGAAAAAAAGCAATTTTTATTGCTTGCAGGATTAAATCTAAAAAGATAAAACATTAATATCAAAGTTGCTCTTTTTGATATATATTACGGTATTTTATTAGGGTATTATGTATGTTCACACCGATAAAATAGATGAGATTGTCAACTGGCTGCACAAAATGTGCATTTTAACTAGGAGCAACATTTTAAAATCCAGACACAGAGGTCAAACAAAGACATGGCCTGTGAAATTATATTGTGTGCAGCATCAAGCATCAAACATCACTCCTAAATTTAATATGTCAGTTTGAGAATCTTCCCTTATTCTAACCAACTTACAGTCATGAGAAAATGAATGCTTCTCTTACTGTCAATGCAGGTGATGAACAAACTAAGCAAACACTTGCTAGAAATTAAGAGTTTAGTACCAGTGAGATGCTGCCAATTTACACGTGCATTTCAATAATTTAGAATATTATTAAAAAGTCCTGCATGACCTTGTTTTGCTCCTGTAAGTTTTCCGTGTTATTAATAAATCCTTGCTCATTCCAAGTTCATGTCTGCTTTTTGGTCCTCCTCCCAAGCCACAAAACATGACAATAAATGCACTAGAATAATTGATCAGCACCAGATCTGACAACCCCAATGAAAGCAGGGGATCTGGCAGGTTGCTGTTCTCAAACATATATTTCTGTATTAACACAATGCCAAGAAGGAAAGGTACCTGCAGTAACCACAGGGAATCAATATGGGAAGGGATATACGGTAAGTCAATCCTTCCACAGTGAGAAAGATTATTCACCACTGAAAATGAGAAAAAAAGGTAATATTCCCCCGAGTGAAAGCCCCTCAAATACAACCCTAGGCTAGTTTGAAACAGCTGAAAAAGAATTAGTTAGTTCATTTTAAATAAATTTTTAAATCATTGTACGTTAGTTTTCCATTGCTATATTGAATTTTGTTTTCATCAGAAGGAAGGTATTTCTAAAATGTTATTTTAAACTGGTCAGCCAAATTACTTCCTCTACAAGAAGATTCTTTTTCTGACTCAATTTTCACAAAAACAAAAAACATCATAGACCTATAAGGTATCCTGATTGAGCATTCAGTATATGATTGGGTTTTTGAGAAATCCTGCAACTACAAAATAAAAACTTCACAGTCAGAGGCATTTTCGATACAATGACTTTTTAAAATGTTTTTTTTATTCCAAAAATGTTTCTATATATTCAACATCAGAGGGAGGAACCCGTCCTAGAGTCGCCCCCACACATCAATATTAATAATAATCATAATAACAATAGAATTGTCAGAATGGTGTCCTTCCTTTGTCCCTGTCCTGCTGTGAACAGCTGAGCTCTGCTGGTACAAATCTGAGGGAGGAAAACAGAAATAAAAATCCAAACATAGTCAAATGCGCAACAGAACACAAGCCCACACCTGTATGGCTGAATTTGGGAGGACAAGCATTTCCATAATGACCTAAACCCAATTATGACCTGAATCTGAAATTTAACCCTAGTTCTCACAAGGATAGCCATACAGTCGTACACACATCTAAACACACAAGCACACACATTAGTCAGCAATATTTAGATTTGCATCAACATTCTTCACATTTGCTGCTTGTGATGGTGATAACATTGCCAAAGATTGTGATGATGATATCAGTTGCAATATATACATAAATAAAATCATAAAATGAATAAAAACTTACAGGCATTGCTCTTCAAAACAATGTTTCATTTTTCTACACAACTGTAAGCCTTTACAAGTGTAAGTGCTATTCATAATCAATACGCCTATGTTCCAGGGTTGGGAGGGTTTGATTTGAAATGATTCTTAAAGAAAAAAAATCCTTTATGGGGGAAAAATAAACAAAACAAACAAAAAAGAAAATAATAATAATAATATATATATACATATATATATATATATATATATATATAATATTGCAAGTAATACTCCAGTTGGACACAATGAAAATACAATCACAAATTTAGAGCGTTGTATTCCTTCAGTTTGCTCTCCTAGTTTACGGTTAAATATGCTTCTGTGTGTGTTTATATGTGTGCATATTTTTAGGTGTGTGTACAGTACAAAGTTTCCAAGCTCCATTGATCTACAAAAACAGCCTTAAAACAGCAGGAAGAAACTGATCTAAAACAGATGGAACTGCACTGAGGTAGTTCTTCACTTTCAGTAATATTCAGTACATTTCTTCTGTTTAAGGTAAAAGGGTCCAAATTGTCTTAATTAACAAAACTTTAGATTTTTGGGTTACAACAATATTCTACAATATCGTTAAGGACACAATAAAAACAAAATATTACTGATAATAATAGACATCAATGCAGTGGTTTTTGGACATTTGCATGTACCCCTCAATTATGTGGAAATTTCTAAATTTTGGAAATGAGGTTAATGGAACAGTTCTGTCTGGTTACACCCATTTTGCCGTACATGTTACACATCTCGCATGATTGTAAAAGATCACACTCCTTAGTGTAAATGAATTATCTTCATCTACAAAACAAATGAAACATTCAGGGCTTTATGTAAAATATGGCATTAGAAATTCGACACCTGTACCAGCAATATCAACAGCACTAAATGTGGTCATCCTCGGTGCAAAACCAAAAAAAACACAAAGATTGTTGAGACATTTGCTTGTTTACATCTACACCTCAGTATATTTAATATGCTTACCAACACAATTTAGTAAGCTTAATAGGGTTTGTGTGAAGCCAAAGAAAGAAAGATGATTATTCAATCCACCGTAAAAGTATCGCATTCCTACTTTTAATTCTGACATGTAAATCCTTAGAAATTCTTAGAATTGCACCCAAGCAAGGCATTTACCAGCCGTTAGTGTACTTTTGTGATTTTCTGTCAATCGCACCTGTAGTATTAATGATCTGTGCAGACACACAAGCCAAACATGTACATGCATGCATTACAAACTGCATTGCAGACCAAGCACATCATTGCTTCTAACTGTTGTTCTCCCTCTTAACAGTGACATTCAGTGTAAACTATGTTGGCTGCTGCAGTTCCCATGTCTGTCTGTGACTTGTGACCTGCTCAGCAATCTGTGCTCAGACACCTCTCCATGTCAGTATGAACTACAGGGAGCACATTTGAAACACTAGCCTTTAGATGTGTGCAAAAGACTAACTGAAATTATATTAAAATGTGTTACGAGCTGCGTTACAGAGTCAAATCAAAGGAGAGGAATCGTGATAACTTTAGCCTGCCATAAAAAGACAAACAGCAGAGACCATATCTATAATGTTATAGGTGAGTGATTTAAGAAGGATCCAGTCAAATTGTGAATCTAATACATTTCACTGCACTTTAAAGTTTTAATGTGGTATCAGCAAAAACCTAATCGTAAATTACTTAGATCTGTATTAGGAGCTCAAAATCTTGGCTGGGAAAACCATAACACTATTGTATCTTCTGGTTTGTGGCTGAAATAATAATTGTGTTTAGTAATTTTAAAACACAACTTTAAGTCCACTAGTGGCTATTCCTGAAGAATAATAAATAATAACAGTGAATATATCCGTTCAAACTCTGATCTGAAACCTTTTAAATCTCCTAGAAACATTAATTACCCAAATATTTCAGAGAACATTTTACAGTCTCACCGCTTTCCCATTTTTAATGAACTTGTTATTAAACATTTTTAATTGGGACCACCTAAATGCCCTTATTTCAAGAAATATAGGATAAGTCTGGTTGAAGCTTGTGTATTTGAAGGAATAGAGTTTAGTTAGAAGTTAGCCTTAAGCTATAGCCAACCCAAAGAAAAAACAAACAGAAAAACAAAACAAAACACTGTTTACCGGATTAAGCATGAAGTTATATAAAACTGATCATTTTTGACTGGATGGAAAATAATTTTCTAAAATAAAATCCACAGATGTTTCCCCATTTACCAGCTTATTGTATCATCTTGGAATAAAGTTTTACTTCCATATTTGTTAGCGTAGCCTAGCAGTTCTAAAAATAATTTCAAACTGTTAGCTTGATATAAAGTTTATACATCTGAATTTTACATCTAGCCTAATGTGTACAAAAATATATGTTAAACTGACATCTTGTGGTGCATTTTAAATTCATCTGCTGATCAATTCTGTGACATCAGTGTCAGTAGATAATAGAAACAGCCTTATACGGTAAATTAAAAACTACACACCAAAAGGCCTTTGCACAAGTCTGAACATTTAAAAAATGATTTTAATGTGTCGTCTGACAAATTTTAAAATACAAATAGCTGGTAAACGTTGTCACAGGGGTCTTATTAATCAAACCTTTGTGGAAATTTTACAATACAAGGCAAAAAAGACATGCAATTTTGTCAAGGTGATTGTGTGTTTCTTCTTCACAGTAGAAAAAAAAAGTAAAAAGCTCTAATTCCATCCAACCAGGCATGAAGGAGACTTTCACCAGGTGACCAGTCAGATGTGACCTTTTCAAGGTCAATGTCTGCTTTTCTTTTTAACTCCTAATCTTGCTGATAATACTGAGCCAGCACCTCAAAAAGAAGACCACAAATTTCTACTAATGTAGTTAATATTCTTTAGATCAGAAATGGTTGATAGACAACTTTACATTTCAGACAATGACATTCATGTGCATGATCACTCTGCCTATATGAACTGAAGAACTGAGACATGGTGTGCATAGGCCTTAAGTTATTTCCCAAAAGGTAACTTAATTAAAAATAACAACATTTTTCTTCCCTGACAACACTACTTTGCAATTGGTTGGCACATCTTGAAACTGTGTAAAATGACATCTCAAGGATTTTAAACATTTTTACATTATTTTTACAAAAATAATTAACTCTGGTTGCTTCTCAGCCCTTTCCCTTCAGATGCTTCACATTGCATTTTTCTTGCTTGATAAATCTTTATATGTAACAGAAGAACTACCCCAGCACAGTTTTGAACACTTTAGGTAAGTACATGAGTTTTTGTTTCTCTGCTTTGTGGACCACAGCACCAGGCAGTCTGTACTAACAGCAAAACAGTATGGAAAAAGCTACATCCTCCACAAACGTCCAAAAGAGTGACAGAAGACCATTATTACTGTACAACTGCTCTGCTACCACATCTGCAGAAAGGACTCATCCTGTACAAACACCTAGTTCAGTATTTAAACTGAAAAAAAAAACATGAGAGCGCTGGTGAACTCGGTCCGTTTGTATTTCAAAGTCTTCTCTTCTTGCAGCAGGATGACTAGCCGAGGTAAGAGATGGAATCTGAAGTTGAACACTAACTTTATATTTGTCCACCAACTGCAACTACTTCAAGTTGCAAATTCCCGAATACAGTTTACTTAATCCTCTCTGCTACCAAATTAGGGGGCTTGACTCAATCATCACTGTGTAAAGGTTTGTAGTATCAACTGAGCCAAGTTGGCTACACTTTGAGGGATTCACGCTAAAAATGGGTTCAAATACTTTTTTCTATCCTCTTCACCAGGAGTTTAGACAGGTACAGCTATGTTGCTGAGGCCAAAAGAAACGTTTTGAATGTTTTCGTATGTATCTTTTTAGCCCTCGCTTGATGTCTTTAAGCACAATCGTGGCCCCCGAGAAAATTCGTTGGTGGGTGCGTTGGTGTTTTGGCAGGCGGCAGTGGCCTGGGTGGAGGCGCCGGTCTGTTATTTGCCCGTAGTGGGCTTGCCGTTCCCCCATCGCTATCAGCTCTGTCTGTTGGAATTGGGGGAGGAGGAGGAGGGAGGCGGGGTAATGACATGGATCCGTGGTGGTAGTGGAGGTGGGGGTGGGGATTATGGCGATGGTGGTGTCCCGCCATCGCCAGTGAAGGAGGGATACGAGAGCAGGATGAGGCAGAGGAGGATGAAGAAGGTGGAGGAGGTGGGGGAGGTGTGAGTGTGGCTGGTCGCAGGCTTTGGATCCGCCGGCACTCCTGGCAGATGCGGACGTGGCTGCAGGTCTGCAGGAAGCTGCGTGGTGGGGCAGGCGGAGCCTCAAATACCGACACAGGAGGAGGAGGAGGAGTACAGGTGGCAGAGTTGGCACCTAATGGATCATCCAAGAGCCTCTGTGGCCCTGGGCCTAAATCAAGTCCTGCTGCCATATCTGCCCCCAGTCCCGCCAAGCCCCCCGTCAGAGGGCCGGCACCACTGTAGAGCTTTCCATTGCTGAGACGCATTTCTCGCACTAGCCGAATTGGCCTAGGACCGGCTAGAGCTAGCCGGGAGGGGTGACGCAGAACTCCACCCCCAGCACTGCTCAGAGGGCGTCGCCGACGAGCCCGGGAGTTTTTCTTACAAGAAACTGCATTTCGAAACTCTGTTAACATCTCGTGACAAACAGAGACCTGAGAGACAAAAGGAAGACAAAAAAAGATGAGGTAACAAAAGGGTGAACTCTCCCCACCCAAAAGCTATGAAAACAAGGCTATCTTAGGACTGCAAAACAGGCAGAAGTACCCTGAATTTAACACATTTTTATTTCTGTTGTAGTAAAAGTAAGTCACACCAAGGGCTTCCAAGAGCTACTGATAGCCACAAGACAATCAAACAGTCTAAAGAAATCTTCAGCAGACTACCTCCATTGGCACAGTATTTATTTTAATTTTTATGACCTAAAATTATACTTACACGTTTACCACATCATAGACACAGAAATCATATTAGTAATTCTAATATAATTTAAAAAATACGTTTTTTTTATATTTTAAAATTTTATGTCCAGAATGAAATTGAAATGTTTCATTAGAAACATACAAATATGTGTAAAGGATGTTATGCATTCTCTGTCAATATTCAGTGTGTGTTGTTAAAATGTATAAAGTCAGACGCTTTCAAAAGAGAGTATATTCAAACATTGAAGAGAAAAAGCAAGAAAGGGATGTTAACACATTACTTTTAGTGTCTGTGTGTATAAATGTTCAGCAGCTTCCTGAATCCCCATCCAACCAATGTTATCTGGCCATATATCTGTGTGGGTGCATGTTAATGCCCACTAAAAACATCCAAAACAGAGTCAAATCAACAACTAATAAATAAGAGTAAGCCGAATTCAAAACAATGTACTGTGCCCGCAGAAGACAAACAATAAATGAACAGAGAGTATGAATGTGACAAAATGGATGACACACCTTCACATTTCAGATTTGTTTTCCCCTTTCGGTGAATTTACTTTGATTCAAATCAGGTTTTTCTTCAAAATCTGTATCTATAACTGTACTCTACACTACTTCTTTTACGACTAAAATGCACTAATATTAAGCAAAGGATGTCCAACTTCCAATACCTGCTGTTCGGTTACTGTTTGTGACATTTGTGTCATGTGACCTGTTGTGTTGTACTCGGATATCAGTGAGCTGTCCTGGGAGAGATACAAAGAAAGCAGCTGAAACAATAGTTTCACAAACAATTTTTGTTCAAAGCAAAGTGTGAACTCTGTAAAACAGGACAACGTTTTTGTAGCTTTATTCATTCATGATTAAGTCAAACTACACAGAAAGATGTGAGCCCAGTATTCAGCAAGTCATATCAAAACAAAAATAACATCCTAACATTAGCTAACCAATTCAGCTAACTGGTCCACATGAAGACATCATCAGCAAGAGCAACATGTCAGTTTATTGGAGACTGCATGTGTAATATCGAAATATATCTTAAACACATTATGAAGTTATGTTGTCAGAATACTATACCAGCTTTCTTAACCAAGATACCTGATGTTGGAACACCATAGGCCAGAATTTAGAACGCTATTGATAAGTAAGTAAAGTGCATATAATCACAATACCAATATAGGGCAAATATTACATGGCAAGCAGGGTAGGCACTGCGCTGCCTTGGCTATTTTGAAATATTATTTGATTTTTTTTTTTTTTTCAAGAAAAGTAGAAAGAGAAATCTATAGAATATAATGGTTAATTCTGTTGGACAGACCTGCACAATACTAGAAAGTCTTGTGATGGCGATAACATTGCCAAAGATTGCGATGATGATATCAGTTGCAATATATACATATTTTCCTCTTTCCTCTCTTTCTCGTGTGCTTCCATCACTCTGTGTTGCATGTAAAAGTCCTGTTAGCTAGACTTGGAATATATTAGGCAACAATTGTTGCACTCTAAACATTTCTTTGCAATATTAATATTGCACAAATAGGTAATGTGACGACGATATATTCGTGATATTTTGTGCAGCCTTACTGTTGGATATACTACTCATCCATTCCTGTCTCTGGGCTTTCTCATTTTTTTCCTAAGACTGTATTGTGAGATGTGGAGGTGGTTGATTTGTTTTAGGGAACATGCTCATTGTGATATTGTTTGATCCAATTACTTTTGACCACATAATTAAGTTTGTGTCCAGAATGCAATCAAGTCACTGGCATTACTTCTCGTCTGCCAATGCTTACCTGACCCCAGACATAACCCCGCATCACTGAATTGCGTCACTGGGACTTGTTACGCTTGGCAGAAGCATATTCTTAATCAACTAGGATCGGTATCTGTGACAAAAGGTCATGATCCAGACATCCCCAGCTCCTGTTCATTCTTTAACTGAAACTATTATTTTCTTTACTCCTATCTTCCTTGCTACAATAGTGTAGCTTGTATCCTTTAGGGTTAACCCTAACCCTTACCCTGACTGGGAATGAGGATGGACATGTGTCTGCCTTCTATTCAGTGCAAAAGAACAGAGGTTTATCAGAGCTCCCCAGCTTTGCTCCATGTTTACTGTTTAACAGATTTGAATCTTCCTGTTCAGTTCTAAAGCTGCACACTTATGACTTGTTGACTGTTCCAATTTGATTAAACTTCCTTGTTTGCACAATACAGCCCTAAACAGGTCTGACAATACTAAAGCTTGAATTTACTGAAAAGTCAACAAATGAAATAAAGACTTGACAGAGTGCTTTGATTTTTTTTATAACAATTTTATTACAAGCCAACCAGATAAAGTTGCATCACAAATTTATGGATGGGTTTTCCTTGCAGTATCATGAAGTGTGTATGCAGCAATAGGGCAGAAAACAGTGCTCAAATATCAGAAATGGGGCAATAGAAGGAAAATGCAAGAGAAAGATGAAGATGCACTATTACCTCGCCTGTGTCAGCAGTGCGGCGAGTTGACCATACAAACTCCATGATGGCCACAAACACAGCTACGATGAGGCCACAAATCAGTACTACAAAGATCCCGCCAATATTCTCCATGCCGAGACCTAAATAAAAAACAAAAAACACACAGGGACAAAGGGATTAATAAGCAAATAAAGATTTTTTTTTATGCTCTGATCAGGCTGATTACTAGCTGGAAAAGAAACTTCTACTTTTCTTTTCTTAAAACTTAAGATTTTGCTTCAATCTGATTTTCTATCAAAGGACTAAAACACATTCAAAGTAATTTGTGTTTATTTTACCTTATTTTAACAAATGTAAAAAACGTTTATTGATCGATCACATCACTTTTTTTTTATACATAGGGCCACGTAGTTTTGGGTAGGTTTTCACTTAAGAAAACTGCTAAAGGGGTAAATACGTTTTCACAACACTGTTGTTTGTGTTTCATTTCTTCCCGAATGGGCACAATTACAGAATAGTAGCCCAGTCTTTAAAATCCTATGGGATGTTCCTTTACCTTGTACGGATAACAAGCCATTGTTTAAATGCTGTAAGGTCCTGTTTCTGATTGTAGTTCATGTCAGGAACAAAGTGAAAACTCAGGAGAGAAGCTGCCAGAGGGACGTTTGCAATATGAATGCTGCTTTATGTTACCTTTTTTTCTTTGCTTTCTCCTCAGTGATTCAAGTTTGGTGTCTTTAATCCCTTTACAGAGAGAAGGGAGTGTACAGCTCATTTTTAGCTGGAAGCGGTCTTTGTTGAGCCTGGTTAGTCCTGGTAGAAAACAGTATTGTAGTATGTTTATGTCTTACTCTTAAAATACTTTATTTCTTTGTCCATTGTTTCTCTGGACACAGTACCAGTTTATTAAGATATAGAGTTTTAGACTGTTTTATTCACTCTCTTATTTTATTTTTATTTTCTTGGTTTCAGTTTTGACTTTATAAATACTTTACAAAAGTACTGTAATTGTTTTACTATAGGCAGAAACTTGTGAATTTGAATTGCTCAGACTGAATCTGTATTCATGTAATTTGAAATGAAATGCATTGATCTGAAAATTTATTTCATTAAATTGAAACTAAATTGGGATGGTTTGTACAATTTCTTTAGACGACAGGACATGTTGCCAGGAATTAAGGTATTATTCCTGAGCGCATTTGCAAACTATAATCTGGCTTTTTATGTTGCTTGTGGGCCAATTTCTTCTTCCTATCTTCCCATCATATGGGCTTTTGCTAAAGGGATAATAATCTTAGTACATGTAAAATTAAACAGAATTTTAGGAAAATTATAAAAGAAGTGTCTACAAATGTTCAAAATCAGAAATAATGTTAGGAATCCTTACTGGTCAAAACAAAAAAAAAACAAAAAAACTTGGTTATGTGTCTTTTTATACAAATGAAACATTTACATTTCTGATTTCAGCTGTAATAGTTTTGTACTCTCTTCAACAGAAAATGTAAAAAATAAATTTCTTTGAGAACCTCAAAGCTATAAGTGAGCAAACGAAACTTTGTAGCCCTCAAACTAGATTGAAACTAAATGTAAATGGACCTAGCAGTGGCTGCAGGAAGAAGACTGAGTGCTTTTACAGTTTCCACTTCAAGAAGATGTTGACTCTAGTGAACAATTAAACATCAACTGATTTCCTTAAATGGCATGTGTATCCGTCTCAACTGACCACTACTTTATTGTTAATGAGAATTACCTACAGCAGTTGTTGTCAACGTTTTTTGATACACAGGCCAATATTGTCGAACTGAAAGCGCTCATGGGCAAAAAAAAACAAAAAACGTTCTAATATTTTTTTAAGCTAAACAATAAAAAAGTGTTTATTTTACCTACTCGAAAATAAAGTAAAGATGGACTATTTTAACTTAATAAACAGATATAATTTGTGGAATTTTATGTAGAAAAGGGATCTGTAAATCTGTTTTAGGGTTTTGCAGGTTCACCTTAATAAAAGAAAGGCATGTAGTTTACTAATTATGGGGGGTATATATTTTTTTCCTGGCTTAGGAAATAGGCTATTTCTAGCAACAAAATCATGATTTTCATTCACTCTTCATTTCAAAATGTTTTCTATATTTAGCCAAGATTTATGAATAGGTGTGCCAAGTCTGCTTTTGAGTAAGATGTCTGGATGTTTGTGGTCCTGTTTACAATCAAATTAAAAAAGCAAAATGCATAGTTAAAAAGAGACTAATTCTTTGTGCTGTATATTTTACATTGATATGTGCCAGGAAAAATCTCATTTTAAACTTTTTTTTTTAAATCATCTACATTTACTGCCTGTGCTGGTGGGAAAATGTGTATCATTCTTGAAATGGGGGCCTCACAAAATCATTCAGAAGGCCACAAATGGCCCCAGAACCGCAGTTTGAACACCCCAGGCCTCTAGCAATTTAGATGTCAGTGGTGTTTATTCACTAGTCCAATGGTTGATTACACCACACTCCACCTCATTTTATCTAAAATTGAGCAGGTTTGTGTATAACCTCTTATATATTGAGTTAATTTTAGCTCCACTCTATACTAGGCGGATAAGTTCTGTCCTTGGATGACCCCCCTTAGCCTACAGAATGTGATGGATGGTGGAATCAGAGCCTCTGGAGATGTGAATGACTCTATGACAGCACTCCAAAACTTTTCAAAGACAGGCTGTGGCATCCAAAATGGGTCAAGAAGTGAAATTGCTGTTCTCATCTCGGAGACTATCATACTTCATAACTAGCATTGGTACCAAGAAAACAAAGTCCTCAAATTGCCAAGTATAATAATAGCAATTTTGGGCCACTCTTTACTGAAATCGTCTGGTGTGACTTCAAAAACTAAACAAAAGTGCAAAAAGAATACTCCAAGAAACCACTTCTTATAAACTAGTTGTACTATTTGCCCAAAATGCCATACTTGAGCCACTTACTGAAGCTCTCCACAGACTGTCAGAAAGAAGGTGTTCTTTTTCTATTTAGAGATTTATCTGAATGCAGTTTTCTGTCTTGTGAGCACAGAGGAAGAGAAACACACACATTCTGCTTACTGTGTAATCAACAACAAAGCAACACCTGACCAGTCTTAATAAGACCTTAGTGTCTTAATTTTATCAGACTTCACACACAAACACAAAATCAGGTTTCTATCTATTCCAAGGTCAATGGTTGATTTAAACTGACCTAAATTAAACCCTATGTCACTCTAACATCAAAACATCAACTTCTTAATTGATACATTTACTGATTATTCTTATAAACTTGCCTTTTTTCTCTAAACAGGAAATGTGTGAGTTTAATACAAAACAAGCCAAACAACCCAAACAACACAATAAATGCAAGTGTAAGCACACATTTGTATTATTATCAAGGTGACATTGTTTTCCTTTTCTTGAATTAAAAAAGCTACACAAATAGATGACAGAGAGCCACTGATCGATGCAGTGCCTGGACTCATGATTCCATTAAGATTGTCTGCTGAAGCCTTGATCAGAGGGAAAAACTCAATAAAGATAAACCATGTTTTCTCGTCGCAGAGAGATGTGCCAGAAGTAAAAATTAGCTTATAGAGATTTTGAGGGAAAATTCAAGTCTGCGCAATCAATAAACTCCAACCAAGAAACATGATGTGAATTGATATAATAGCAGGCTGTATATTTGTTTTTACATTTTGTATCATTTCAGGAAAAATAAAAGTCTGAAAGTCTGAAAACAGGGAGGAAAATAAATGCAGTTCATCAAAAATGAAGACAAAAAATGAACAGCACCCTTCACACTTCCTGGTTCCCTTCTAAAAAACATTTTTTTTCGTGCCAGTAGCAAAAAAAAAAAAAAAAAAAAAAAAAAAAAGAATATATATATATCCGCCCTTTGATTTAAGGACATTCATTCACCAGAAAATAAAAGACCTTATGGAAACCAATTGTTTTCTTTGCAAATTCACCAGTGCCGGACCATCTAACAACCATAACAATTAGGTTTAAAATAAATGTCTTAAGCATCTTCATCACTTATAAGTACTTTTTTATAATAAAAAAACAAAACATTTTTATTCAAAAATAATAAAATAATAATAATAAAAGCATTAGAAACATTCCTTTTTACAAGAAAAAAAACAGAGAACATTTCTGACTGGCAGGAAAATGTTTACAAGAATATTTACCATCTGTACACTCAAAATGAGGAACAACCTCCTTATTAGTTTTGTTGTCATCTATAGTGACTAAGCCATTGGTGATTCTTGTAAAAATAGCCCCCTGGACAAATCAAGTCCTCTTCTGTACCCCCAACACAACCCCTCCAAAAAAAAAGCTCAGTTTGCAAAAAAAACAAAAAACTAATTTTTATAATTCCAGGATTTACCAATCTATGAATTGTGATTTCCAAGCCTGTATCAACCTAAAGTTGTCCTGATATCATGAAAGCACTGCAAACACTGTGTTTTCTTCAGTTTCTGATCAATCTAGAATAATACAGATGAGTTCAAGGAGTATAATAAGTAACATTTGAAATTAAGACATTCAAATGCATTGTAGCTTTCTCAAAAAAGGCCTCTAAGTGTAAGCCATACGTTGTAATTGGCAGCCAACTTCAGGCTCAGCAGTCACCTATGGTGTAGTCAAAATTTCTTACACTTTCCTCAAGACCCTGTACACACCACAGTGGGGCGCTAATTCCCTATGACTGGTTATGCAGATAAGTAAAACATACTTTAAAATAACTTTTAGAAATAGAAAGCCATGTCAGCTGAGGAGCATACAACCCACACTGAGGGGAAAGAGCATACTGAGGCAGAGTTACAAATGAAAGACTTTTAAACAGGGGAGCATAATTTGGTTTTTTTGCAATTTTAAACTATTTCCTTGGCAGACAACTGATGCATAATGGAGTCAGGATTCTACTGTAGAGATGACCCCAATGCTCAAAATTCAAACTAATTCACTCTGTCTGTTTGATCAGCTGCATCTGAACATCTGACATTTAAATTAAACAAACTTGCTCTCAAATCTCACTATTAATGTTTCAAAGCCACCTTTGCTCATGATATTAGCTCCATCTGTTTTCGCTGCATTTAATTATATCAAACATCTCAGAAACTACCTTCCAAAACTCCACGAGTTCCCGCAGAAACCTTTACATCAGCACACAGCCACATTTACTCTCCACATCTGGTGGTATCCATCTTCCTGCAAAGAGTTGACTCCAGTGTAACCAGGATACATTCTGACCACTTAAAACGCTAATTGTTCCACATTTTTAATGACTGCACCATCTGTCACAGCAGCGTGTCTCTGCTTTTTTTGAGTTTGCAACTGCACCTTAATTCAGGTTGCCTGGCTGGTTTCATCTTGTGCATAAAAGATTAAGCCATTGATCAGTCAATCAATGGCAGGTTTGATAATATAGTGAAGAACTTTGTATAAGTGTGACTGCAGTGGAATTAGTCAATCAGTCAACAGAAGGCAAATTAACAGGAATTCTGATGATCAGTGTCATCTAAGCAAAATATGAGTGACAGTTTAAATAATTTAGAAAAGCAACTTTCAAACAGTTTCTTTAGGCATCTAGAGAATTTGTGTTTTTAATATAAAGGAAACACTCTGGTGACCCAACCTTTGGCTCTGTGATCCTCCTCTTTAGGACACTGTCCTCCCTCCCACCAGCGCCTCTTCAGAATCTCCAGCCGGTTGCTCTCCTGCAACTGCAAGATCCCCAGGGTGATCTCATCACGGTATGGAGAGCCTGAGGGGGGCAGAAAAGCAAAGGAATGTGTTATCTTACTCTGAAATGACTGTAAAACAAATTCAGTGATATTTCAAGTCAACCCAAATGCTATCAGGCGGTTGCTTTAGTGAAACAATTAGGTAAACATGCTATTTCCACTGCTTTCTGATTGGATTATATGTTCAGGACTATTTTCTATAAATTTCTGCAGATTCAGTTTCACGATAGAGTTTTGATGAAGTCTTGACCTAACAGGGTTTTACAAAAATATTTATACCCCTTGAACTTTACATTCTGTCACAATATAACCACTGGTGTGAATGTATTTTAATGTCCAATACAATGTAGTCTATAATGTGGTACGGGAAGTAAATGATAAATTGTTTTTTTTTTGTTTTTTACATACAAATAACAAACTAAATAGTAAATAACCTGTATTTAGCTCAATCCGTCCTCACCTCCACTCTAACTTATTTCCCTGACGTTGCTGTTGAAAATAATCTTGACAGCATGATACTGCCACCACCATGTTCATGGTGTGAAGAAGGTGTTTTACAGTTTTATCTTTGTTTTGCCACACAAAATGTTATTTTGGTCTCATGTGTACGGAGCACATGTTAACCACCTTATTGACACTGTTATGTAAAGGCTAGATTTGCAGAGTCCATGACTAGTTTTCCTGTCTATGTATTCTCCCTCCTGAAGTGTGGATCTCTCCAGCTCTCCAGTTACGATGGGCCACTTAGCAGATGGGCCACTTCTCTAATTAAAGTTCCATCTTCCTGGTTTCTTAATTTAGATGGACAGGTATGTCTTGGTAGGTTAGCAGATGTGCCGTACTCCTTTCAATCAATTTCTGAGGCTCTATGAGTAGCTTAAAGCTTCAGATATTGTGCTTATTGGTCTGTATGATGTTTACTGATGTTCTCACAGAACAACTGACTTCACAGAACTACTGACTTTTAATTACAGGTGGATCCTATTTACTAACTAAATGACACTGGAATTTATTTAGTGGTATCAGAGTGAAATACACTACGCTTTAGATTTTTATTCATAAAAAAAAAAACTGATAACATTGTATACTTAATACAATATCTCTTTAAAATGATTTGCTAGTCTGTGTTGGTTGATCATAAACAAACTGAAGTTTGAGGTAAACATACTGTTGGAGGGTCCTGGGGATTCTGAGGGTCAAGACTGAAATGGTACTAAAATTACCTCTAATCTCTTTGGGTATTTCATTGACATACATATTAACTTGTATTAGTAAAAAAACAAAAAAACAAAAAAAGATAGTTTGGTATCTACATGTGAAAATAGATGACAGACATGATGACATAGTCTACATGTAATTAGGATAATATTTAAGGAGTATTACAAAACAAAAACGACCACCACGTACAGTACTGTGAAAAAAACTGAATTCTTCCATTTTGAATCCTTCAAAATATAGCCTATTTCAGAGCTAAACAGTCGGCCACAGAGTTCTCTCACAGAGGTTAGAGCACTGAATGAGGTTCACGTTCAAATATAGTTTATTTAAGATCTTTCAATGTCAAAATAATTATACTTATCATTTGTCAATTCTTGGTAATCAGCATCACACAAAATGATGGTTCCAGAAAGTTCAGTATAATTGTCTATTGATGTGTTAAAGTCTTTATTCTCTACTGCTTTTTTTTTTATTATTATTTTGGATTACAAATGTATTGGTACAATGAGCTTTATATAAGGAAGTAGCAGTGGACATTCATACAGTTTGCTTACTTGGTCCCTTTTTTTCCATCTACGTTCTTTTTTGTTTTAAAGAGATTTGTTTACAGCCAGCTGAGAAATGGATAAAACACAAAAGAAACATTTTAGCTGCGGTTTGTTCATTTATTTTCACCTAAAGTTTGTACTAATGTACTTCAGGTTCCAAATGATCAAACTAAATATTGATGTAAAAAAAAAATAACCAAAGAGATTAGAACTTCTTCTGGAAATATAACCTCCAATTAGGAATCAATACCTCATTGGGCAAGTTTTCAGAAGAATGACTGACTTCAGGTAATTTCAACATTCCCAAAATGTTTAAAACGCAATGATCATCGAAATTATTCAATTATCTATTCACCTACTTAACACATGAGATACAAATTTATCACAGCTCGTTCTTAAAAAAAAAAGAATATCTTCTAGATATTTTGAAACTGAACTCTTCTGAATAGATTTTGTTGCACTTTGCATGTAAATATCTACAGTCATTTTATTCCATTTCTCCAGCTGATATTTCCTTCTTGTCTCTCATTACCAACTTCATGATAAAACATCTAGAAAATCTTTATCACCATAGTTACACTGATGTTGATAATAATGAGAAACATTTAAAGATGGAATATAGGAGCCCAAATGACTTTTCTTTTTTACTCTTAAGCCGATAATAATTGTTTGCTGTCAGTCAGAACGGTGAGCATGAGAGATGACTTCCATCAGGGGTACACAAGAGATCGGCTGTTTATATTTTCATTGCTTAACATGCCGGTTGACTGACAGGAAAGTCTCCTGAAAATATGTTGTTTTTTCCCTTTGTTATTTTCACTGCTGCTCCCCCTGCTCTGTCTGCATCTGTTCCTACAGTGTGTATTCCATAACATGGGCATATCTATGCACCAATGCTTATCGGTAACAAGTGTGAGACAGATGATGAGGTCAGGCCAGACTCTGGCAGAACTGACCAAAGTCTAATTGGAATCAGTATGGATTTAATTTGCCAAGAAGAACAGATGAACAAATAATTTGGCCTGATTAATAGCTAAAGCAGACTTGGCACTCTATGCCTCTATAACAAAGCCTCATTACAATAAAAAAACATTATGTGAATGCATGGCTAAACAGACAAATATTGGGTTCAAATCTTAATATCATTTTTTGAAAGTTAAGGTTTCCTTCTCTTTTGTTTTTAGTAGTAATACATATTTTACAAATCATAGTGTTTTGAAAAAAATGTAACATAATTCAGTCAAGGTTTTACCAGTCCATTTATATTATTTTTTTTATACTTGTCTCATCTTAAGATTGTGTTAAAGCCATCCATAAAGCATAGAAAATAATCTTCTGTTTGTTTTTACAAATATAATAAGCATTTCATAAATCTTAAGCTTTATTTCCGCATAAAATCCATCCATCCATTTTCTATACAGGGTCACAGGTGCCTATCTCCAGCTGGAGGTGGGATACACCCTGGACAGGTTGCCAATCCATCACAGGCCAACACAGAGACACACAGGACAAACAATCATGCACACATTCATTCACACCGAAGGGTAACTAAGAGAGACCAATTAACCTTACAGTCATGTTTTTGGACTGTGGGAGGAAGTCTGAGTACCCAGAGAATGTGTAAATTTCATGCAGACCCCTGGCCAGGAGTTGAACCCAGGACCTTCTTGGTGCAAGGCAACAGTGCTACCATCTGCACCACCATGTAGCCCTAGTATAAAATCCATTCAGCTCAAACTTAAGCACAAAAAGCTGTGAAATAATCCTTTGGTTTAGCACCAGTTGAAAGCTATGTAGCGCATGTGTTTTAGCGAAGCGACTGCCATCTTACAGTGTTTGCAAACCGTTGTTGCTTTTTCTATCACTATGTCAAAACCCTTTCTTACTGGGTACTCAAACAGGCGTCTGCAGCATTTCAATAATCAAGTATTGTCAGCCAGCTTGAGGAGCCCTTTTATGTCAGTTAAGTCCATCAACACAACAAGGCAAGTCAAGAACGACTGCTTTTCTTACTTCATGATGAGGGTGTCAAGCTTAAAACCCTGACCTTCAAAACCAGGAGTCAGAAGAATACTTGTCCTCATGTTGCATTAAAATTCTCATGTCTTGCCAATCACCCTCTACTCACCCAGCGGCATGCCGATGCCGTATCCCTTTGTGTCCAGCAGCCCTCCGATTTGTGTGAGGTTGCAGTTTAGGCTGCGGTAGTACTCATTCATGGTGCTCTCCATCAGGAAAGCATACTTGGAATTAAGGACACGGGCGATGCCTTCTTCTGTGCTCTTCACAAAGACACTGGGCTGCTTGGACTTCATGTAGTTCCACATTCGCTGGTATGTCTGGTACCGCGAGTTCTGAAGGAAAAATGTATGTTAATGAGTATTTTGATGCTTTCCTGGATTAATTGTGCAATTAGTAGGTTAAAACTTATTTTCATTGTTGAAACACAACAATGCTTATTTCTACAGAAGCTCTCTCCCTGTCTCACCATGAAGAAGGTCATGGTGGACCCTCCATGTATGGTGCCATATTGGATGTTGGTTTGGTCAGCGAGGTCATCAGGAGACTCGATGGGCACCTCCATTCTCTGTACAGTGAGAAACGCCGCCAGGTTGGCCGTGTAGGAAGAGATTATGATGAGAGTGAACGCCCACCTGAAGAATGGGAAAATAAAAGTTTTAACCTTTATTCACCTTACACCACTCTCACAGTAACATCTCCCTCATTTCATTTCCTCTCCATGGTTTTATTAAGAGCTGGAAGAGGAAAGCAGTATAGGGAGGCAGATGGAGGGCACTGCGGGAAATGTCAGGAGTTTCAGGTAAAAATCATCAACCTAAACATGAACTCAAGCTGCACCAGCGAGAACCAGGATGTTTCCGCTGCAGAGAAAATGAAAGCAAAGTTTTGAGAAAAGATATTAAAGACAGAGACAAGTTTTAGAAAGGAAAATGGAGAGGGAGCGGGAGGAAGTGCAAGCAAGGCAGATGACACATGCAAATATTCTCAAAAATATATGGAATTATACTTGGCACGCTCTTCAGGCCTAATTACAATAGTTAAACATCTAACAACTTTCAGATAAATTGTTTTAATCACCCTTTTTCAGTATGTATTCATCATTAAATTACCACAACAGAATGGTCAGCCACTGTCACATTTGTGATCTTGACACTGAGCTATTTTACAGCTATGAATCTGGTATTTGTGAGAATAAAAATGTATACAGAAGCAAAAGGAAGGTGGATTTCTGAATTACTGGTAGCTTCAACTTCGAGGAGCAACCACATGACAATTTCCATGCACATACTTCCTTTTTTATACATGATTGTTTGTAGCAGTGAGATATAAAATATTAATCTGTAATCTTTTTCCTGTGTTTTCCAGCTGGCCCTATTTAGCAGACAGATGTAAAAGCGGTCAAAATGTCCTTATCTCAATGTCAGAAAGGAAAAGCTAATACGTCTCGAATGATTTATGTCACCGATATATTGTGGTGGGGCTTTCTGTGAAAAGAGCAATAATCAATGGTTATGATGAATTAGTGCTGCTAAACATTTAACTCATGTTATTTAAGTTCAGGTCTTTGCCTATGGTAAATTTAAGTCTGGCCTTCAAGTTTTTTTTTTTTCAGAGAGCAATACATTCCTCTTTGTGCACCCCCATGAAAGAGAAACTTGCATAGTGTCATTTTCACACTATAGGAAGAGTATGTATGTTCTATTATGACATTTTAGGATCTAGGGGGGGATTTCCTTTAGCAACTTCATGTCTGCTTTCATGGCTTACATGGTCAGAGCTGTGTACGTTGCAGATGTTTTAAATGTGCTCCACTTGTAGAGTAATAAGGTGGAACAACTGATTTCAAATTCTTTTGAGACCTCTTTTAGTGTCTTACTAGGCTCTTAAGCTGCTCTTTTTGAAGGCTTTAGACACATCTTTTGATCTTAACCACAGTTCACACTCTCACTTCGATAGTCAGAAGCACACCAAACAAAATGTCTGAGGTTTAACAAGGGCAAACCTCTACAAAATGTTGCATAATCATGTGCACCTGAAGTGATAAACCTTTGTGTGATTTTAACTATTTTAAGCATCCTAATTTATTCCATGCCAGAAAATGCATTTAATACATTTTGCATTACTAAAATCTCTTTTGTTCAGTTTTTATTTTATTATTTATGTTACTTGAACATTTTGGTATTGTTATACTAAACTTCCATTTCTCTAAATATATTAGAAAAACATACAGGCTATCTTTATTTTTTTCCAAAATGACTTTCAGATGTTTGCTTTAAATGCATAATGGACTTATTTCTAGAAATATTTTTACTAATTGGCATTATATGATCAACTGACTTTAGGGAGTGGTGGCCTAGTGGTTAGAGCAGGAGTTTTGCTTTCTGGAGGGGGACACAAGGAGCTGGGTTCGTATCCCACAGATTGCCACTCTGGGTCCCTGAGCAAGACCCTTAGCCCCAGAAGGCTCCCTGGGCGCTGCACAACGGCAGCCCACTGCTCCCTATAAGGGATGGGTTAAATGCAGAGGGTCTAATTTCCCCTCGGGGATCAATAAAGTATCTATTATTATTATTATTTTATTATTATCAGACCTGAATAAAAGATTTATACAATTGGATCTGAATCTGACTATGATTGGACTGTTGATTGAATTGGACCAATTTGATTTGAATTGTGACTGAATATAATGCTACATAATTTTGCATGAATTGAGCTCATTGGTCTTGTAAATGGGCCATGAAAAAAATGAACTGTATTTAATAAAATGTAAAATATGTATTCCTAACAACACTTAAGAAGAAATAAACGTCACTAATGCTGTAAAACAAGAAGTCATTTCACAAAACTCTTGGTTCAGGTTGGAGAAAGATATGGCATTGATTTAAGCCAAAAGAGCTCCACGACCTGAGATGCAACATGTTTTTTGTGTATTTAATTAAAACCTCCTACTTACTCAAATTTTAACTAGATGTTATCTGAACAAAAGATGGGACTGACTTTTATCTAGAGACTCTAATGCATGTACTTATCAATAAGATATAAACAATGTTTTTTTTAGTTGTTGCTGCTTTTTTTTTTTACTACTAAAATCAAATCGTACAAACTATTTTGGACGATGAGTAAAGCAGCTCGCTTAAACTCAGACCAATGGCCACTTCTACCAAAATCAAGATGCATAGAATTTAACTCTTGGAAACACAAGAAGCAGCTAAATGGATGAAAGCAACAATAAACTGAGCAGCTGGGAGAAATTCACACAGCAGGTCCAAGAGTTACTTACTGGGTCTCGCAAAGTAAACCATTCCCAAAAACGTCATAACCAGCTTATGGGTCTTTTGTGTCAGAATTTAATTGGAAGACTAATCTACTAAATGGATGGCTCCTAATTAACCGCTTTTATGAAAAAAAAAACTGTTGTGAAGGGTTCGGAGATTCATAAGCACAAATTTTGTTTTCCTTTCCCTTTACAACATGAATATAACAGAATCTCTCCTTTGTTCTCTCTTTTAATTATTACACAACGTGGACATGCCAGCCAACAACCCACTCAGACATACAGAGACAGCTATTGGGTTGTTGCAACTTGTGCCACAGCTATCATTAGCTCTTATGAGGCTAAAAGCCAGACTAGCACTGTCAGGAAAAATCCGTAGATGGTCCCTCCAGCCCCTTCAGTATCACTCTACCATCTGTCTAGCTGCTGCTACTTGGACTGAGGAAGGAAAGATATGAAAGTAAACGATACTCAGCCAAAAATACTAATTACAAGTAGAAACCCAAAGTTTTTAATTTATTGAAATATCAATCCAGGAACCTTCTAAAGTGATTTCAACAGGAAAGAATCTTACAACTAAAACTCTGAAAAACAATACTGTCATGGTAGGCGAAGTTGTTGTTAGACCAAAGCGCAGGAAAGAGTGAGGAAGCAGCATGGTGAGAAGATGAATGAATTTAATAAATGAAAACAAATAAACTTACAAAACTTCGGCAGGACAAAGAAAAATACAGGCAGGTCTTAGGACATGGAGCTGTGCGTAGACAGGGTAATATGCAGAGTAGTTTTCAGGAGGAACCAGTGGAGAACAATGAAAATGAGGGAGTATATGTACTGAGGGAAGGAAGAGAATGGACCAATGAACACAAGGAGTTAATCAGAGGGGGATCAGGATGAGCTGGTGGGAGAGAGACTGAAGGTAACGGAGGGAGAGGGACCAATTAACACTGATAAGTAGGGAGTGCAGGGAAGTAACAGAAAACATCTAAGTGAACTGAAATAAGCAAACAATGAGACTGCCAAAAGAACATAAACAGGGAGGTATCAGATCTAAGGAAATACAAACTAAAACATATAACATAGGAATCCACGGTAGTAACACCTAGTAAAACCTAAACACCAGAATGAATCTAATAAACCTGAATAAACTGAAATAAAGCAAGTGAAGAACATGAACAGAACACAAACTACAAACCCCAATCACAGGCAGATTATGACAAATACTGCATTTTCCTGAAATTTTCCTTAAAATAACATGCATCTCTAATAGGTTTTTAATAATGTAAAACCAGCAAACCCATACTTAACATCTAGGTCATCCAGAGTCATTGCATCGACAGAAATCTATTTTTTTCTTAGAATTTGGATAAAATGAAATAGTTCTGCAAGAAATGCTATGAAATGTTCTTAGATGAATTAAGGTTTTATAAGCAGAAACTAAAAAGTAATCAAAGACCAAATTAAGTAAAACTAACATTTGCCCATTATCAGCTAATGTGGGATTAATAAAATCCATCAGCAAATCTTTGCAAAAAAATGTGTAGGAATGGAAACATACTTGATTTAGAAAGAAGACGGAGTGGCAGAGGAGTTCAAATAAAACCTGAGGAGAAACTGACATCGTTTTCTCATTAGAGTCGATACCATCTGTTCACCTTCAACTAATGTTCCTGAAGAGGAAGGAATGGGCAGATGGGAGGAGGGAGAAGTAAAAGCAACATGGAGGTCTGGATTGGAGTTGTCTGCTCTGGTGTTTATTTGTCCTATTTATCCACCTTTGCTTGCTTTCTGTGGCAACTTTGGGTCTTTACTTCATCTTGCTTGCTTCCTGTTATAACTGCAATGACCACTAGGAGATGCTATTTATTGTCACCACTTTGTTCCAGCACATTGACCAATATTAATATTTTACTCTTTTCTTACAGCTATTTTGATTAATACTAAGTAATATCAGTGAGATTAGGTGCCAGAATAATTTCGTCAGTTCACTTGTTTTAAGGTGTGTGGCATTCAAAGTGCTTTTCAGCTCCAGAGGACACAAAACAAACATGACAAATCCACTCTGTGTAATAATTGCAAGCTGTTGCGACATGTTTGTGTATTAACCTTTCATGCTTGGAGAAAACACACATCCCTCATTATTATTTTCAAGACACAAAGAACACCTAATTTTTGTTTCTCATTGTGTCGTCAGTATTTTCAATTAAATGCAGAATGTTACATTTCTTTGATGGTGATTATGTCATTTTCAGAAGATAACAAGTAAAATAAATGTTTTCTTGTGTCCACTGGGAAATGTTGCTTGGACTATTCAATTGCTGCTCTGGTGACACAACAACCTCCACCTGGGGGATCACATTCACCCTCCACCCCTAATTAAAGATTTGCAAGACATCCATCCCTTATTTAGATTAATCTTTTTGGTGGTGTCATAATCTCAAAATGAAAAAAATAGAGAAAAGAATACATTCTGTAATCAAAGTATATTTAATCAGTGGAGAAAAAATAGCTTTTTACAAAATCAAATGGCAAAAAAGAAAATCCAAAGCTCACTGTTAGAGAACTGCCAACAAGAGTGGCCTCATCGGGCTCACCAAGTTTCCATAACAAGTGTTAGATGTTAAGGTGAAACTATGTGCTTTCATCAAATTAAAATAACATAAACAACTCAGCAACAAACACACCAGGTTGGTCCGGTTAAAAATAAAGGATGAATATGTGGAAAAGCAGCTCATATTCACTATCGGTTGTGGAGATTGATCTATGATGCTGTGGGCCAAAACTTTTCTAATAAAAATCTGGTGAAATATTTTGCCTCACTGAGTTTTTTAACAAGATAATGATCAAAAGCACATGATCAGAGCAAAAGCAATGGTATGTAAGACACAAAATCAAACCATCACAGTCCCCAGGCTTAGAGTGGAAGAAGAATACATAAGAGAGGACCAAGAATGAGTGAGAGAGGTTGTGGAAAAAGGATTGATCAAAGACTCCTCTCCTTATGCTCCAGCCTTGTGAAGTGTTGAAGGAAATGGTATATTGCTGTCCTGATGTCAAAAGGGGTTCATCCAATGTTTTGTTTATTATAATTTTTTTTACATTTTCATGTTACTGTAATGAAAAAAATGCACATTTACAGATCAGACTAGATGTCAAAAATGAATGCTAAGCGTGTGGTAAATAATGAATGTGACCAATTAAAGACTACATAGTTGAAATACCAGACTTAAAATAAAACAAATTAAAATACGTCAATTAAGTTACTAAAAACTAAAAAACTAAAATGTATAAATGTGACAATAGAATCAGCACCCACTTATCCCTTATTTTCTTGTCAATAAAATAAAGCTTTTGTTTTCCTTTTTGCATTCAGACCAGGTAGTTTTTGCCATTGTTAAATGAATACATCAGTGATGTGCAAATGTTTTGACAGATCTCATTACCCAATATGCTTATGTACATTTGCTCATGTATTACGTCAGCCAAAACTATTCTTAAAATTCAAAATTGACTTAATGGCGTGTGGTGTAGCAATAGAATGGAGGGCCTATATAAATAGGCTATTAGTCTTTGATGCACCCATCTGGGGTTTGAATCCCGACCATGAGACCTTAGCTGCATGTCTTCCCCAATTCTCTCTCTGCCCATTTCCTTTCTAGTTTCTGTCAAGAAAGGTCAACAGTGCCATAAAATCTAAAGAAAAAACCTAAATTGCACCTCTAGCTTAATGTTACTTTAATAAATGTCAACCATGAACATAGTCCCCAACAAAAAATGTTACTCTCTAGGTACCAACCAGACTCCGCTGACGCAGCGGGTAGACAGGGCCCGGGGCATAATCTCTGAGCCTTGTTGCATGAAGCCTCCAACTGGGAACCACAGACTGTTACCCAGTGTGTACTGGTTCTCCAGGATGTCCTGCCGCTCCCGTAAACATGGGTGAGGGTTGTACCACTCATAAGGGCTGAGCCTAGAGGAAAGAATCAAATTGGCAGAACGTAAACAAATAATTAACACAAAATAAACTATGCTTTGCACAAGGGATGCATTGGTGTTCCGTCAAGACATTGTGTTCCAAAATGTTGATGATCAACGAAAATGTAGACTTTAAAGCATTAAAATCATAAAAACCACCACCAATGACAAAGATAGCCTGAGTGACAAAAAGCTGTTTTCGAATGAATTCATGTATTAACCATTTATAGGGCACTCACTGAAATACTTAAATAGTCAAAATTTCAACCCCAGAGAGTTAATGCAGGATATAAGAAGACATTTTTCTCCTTTTGTGACATTTTAAAAAAAGCTTACAATTCATGAATATCATCTGTAATG
This sequence comes from Girardinichthys multiradiatus, assembly GCF_021462225.1. Taxonomy (NCBI): domain Eukaryota; kingdom Metazoa; phylum Chordata; class Actinopteri; order Cyprinodontiformes; family Goodeidae; genus Girardinichthys; species Girardinichthys multiradiatus. The sequence continues at coordinate 34,386,962 of NC_061806.1, read as the reverse complement.
TCTGTATATAATAACTTGTCTGATGGTGGTCAAAAGAACAAAAAGAGTGTATGTGAGAATATATAAGAAAAAGCTATCCAAATAAACCCGATCTGATGTTAAAAAAATAATTACCCCTGAAAATTGTTGAGCTGCACATGTCTGCAATAACTTCCATCAAGCATATGCTATAATTAAAAATGAGTGTTTCACCTCACTGCTGAGGAATTATGGCCCACTCTTCTTTGCATAATTGCTATAATTCAGCCACATTGGAGACTTTCCTAACCCTAACTCTTTGTTTTGTTTGTTTCATTTGAAATGAAATGAAAAAAGAAAAAAGACAGATTTGATTTCATACTTTCACAAGGCCATTCAAGTTTTAGTTTGCCTTTTTGAGCCATTCAGAAGTGGATGTGCTTTAGGGTATTGAGCAGAATGTATTGTTCCATCAGTTATGGCAAATATTTGAGGTACTAATACAGTTCAGTTCAATTCAATTCAATTTTATTTATAAAGTGTTAATTCACAATACATGTTGTCTTAAGGCTCTTTACAAAGTCAATTCATTCGACTCATACAGATTTCAAGTCGGGTTCATACATTCAAATTAATCCTAACTATCAAACAGTGCAGTCAGATTCGGTTTATTATTCAACTTCGTTAAAAAGTTTTTCTATCCAAGGAACCCAGCAAATTGCATTGAGTCAGTGACTTGCAGCATTCACTCCTCCTGGATGAGCATGTAGCGACAATGGACAGTCCCTTGCTTTGACTTTGCAGCAATCCCTCATACTGAGCATGCATGAAGCGACAGTGGAGAGGAAAACTCCCTTTTAACAGGAAGAAACCTCCAGATAAGTCATTGATGTGCTCTTGCAGTAATTTTTATAGCATGGCCATTCAAAGCGTGGTATATTCACCTCTGTTCCTTGTTTTCTATATTGGTGGATTTTCTATAATGGCTCACACTGTAGTTCGCTGGAGTCTCAAAAACTTATAAATGGCTTTCTAACCCTTTTCAGAATAATACATGTTAATCTTTGACTCCCCATCTGTTCTTAATGGGAAGATAAGAACAGACTTCTCATCTGTTCTTGCATTTGTTTAGATTGGGGCATGATTTTAGCCTACTTCAAATTGTAAGTGCTTTCCTCATTCTACAGCTCTGGCAGTCATCAGGCCCAGGTGTGGCTAGTAAAATTAAACCAAAACAAAATGTGTTTTAGCACACATAATTCAGGTTTTAACAAGGGGACACTTCTTCACATCAGGCCAGGTTAGTTTGGATACATTTTTACCTTTATTATATGCAATAAATTAAAGACTACATTTTTATTTATTCATGTTGTCTTTGCCTGATATTACAATTTGTTTGATGATTTGAAACATTTAAGTATGTCAAAAAAATTAAAGCAGAAAGACTGAGAGGGCAAACTGCATGGTACAAAAATGGGAAACTTGCTGCATGTACAACAGGTACAAATCTCTCATGGTAGTCTCTTGCTGAACGGGCCCAACTGTGAAACCTTTAGACAGAAAGTCATGAAATTATAAAAGTAATTATTTCAGAAACAACAAGTTCTGTTTTCCTAATACAATCTCTTCTCCCGAATCAAATATAATAATTCTTCATTAGGTTTTGTGATTTTCATGGTTATTTTTCTGGTTTTAGAAATTTTTTTGTGGCTGTGATCAGCAATGGATGAACCAGAGTAAAAGCAGTACGATACGCCCATTGAAAGGTTCATTAGAAAGTAAAGAACAGACACAACTCAAAATTGTGCAAAGTTTAATGTTTCTGAACTGAAAGTATTGGAAAGGTGTCCTACCTGGCGGCAAGGAAAAGAACACAGCTGACGGCGAGGTAGGCTAGCAGCATGAAAAGCCAAACAGCAGGAGAGAAAGGGTCAAGAAAAGAAAAATAACCTGGTTTTCGAGCCTGAAACAGAAACACAGAGAAACACTTTTAGAATTGACGGCATCATTCCCCCATTACTTTTACTTAATGTATGTAGCCTCAAAGAAAACAGTGTTAAAGCTGTCTGCATCAATAATATCGGCATCAATAATGACCTAAAATCAGCTAGAATAAAAACCAGAGTCCAGCACGTCTATATTAAAATGAAATGCTATACTACTAGATGGCAGAGAAAACAGCAATTTCCTGGAAAAATGTAAAAGTAGATACATGCTGAATGGTTAATGGCTAAATTGAGATAGTTAGAACTCTCAGAGACAGATCCTAGCATATTTTCTCATGGTAGCATCTAACCACATCTACCTTATTTGATGACGTAACAAGAACTTGATGGAACTGTAAGAAGATCTTGCGCCTCAGATTCTCTGAATACCATAGCAATAACACAATGAGTACAGACGAATTGAAAGCAGTAGTAAACATTAATTCAGGGCTGTTCAGCATCAGGGGGCAAAAGCGCTGATAAACACGGAGATGTCTTCACTAATGTATGTGTGCCACTCAACAGCTCAGGCAATTAAAGAGATTACAATCTTTTAATGTGCTTGTACGCTTTGTAGACACATGCAACATGTCTGTATGTGTGTTTATAATGTATATAAAACAGATTATGTGCTGCCAGATGTAAATGTATTGTATTGTTGGTTACTTTAAGAATAACAAAGTTCGTCTGAAATTAAACTACTTGTTTTTTTGTTGTTTGTTTTTTAGCTCAAGCTCTTACAATGGATGTAGCATTTACAGTAAGTTATTTCAATGCAGCACATAGAAAAACATAGTAAATTATTTTTGATTCTGGTAATATATAATGAACTGTCCAAAGAAAAAGTGTCATATTTGAAACTTTGCAAAGAACAGGACAAAAAAAAGCTACATATTTATAAATAAAAAAAAAAGAAAATAGGAATGATTCTTCTTGAACAGGTAACAGTGTAGCTAAGGACGGAGCCACGGGGATCACACTCAGTTAAACAAAAAAAAAAAAAAAACTTAATTTCTAACTTTTAACTAAAGTTTAACTTTAATTTATCCCTAATAATTGAATTACATCATTCCAGTTTCCGGAACTTAAATAAAATAGCTTTTTGGCAAAAGGATAACATATTTACTCCAATTATATAAGTTTCATAACTTTTAGTTTTTTTTTTTAAATAATAAAGAACATATTTTATTTATGATCTCATCTAATATTACATATACAGCAACACTATGTCAATGAGTCACTATAGTATGACCACTAATAGGTAACTTTTGCAAGGTATGTAATCCTTAACGTTATGTAGAGATTTGTATCCTAAAGAAACATTGTTTTCAGATCACTCACAGCCCATATATCAGTTGTATTCTTCTACACTAGCAGCTCCCGCAAGCAGGACAGCTGTGGGCTCCTCAAAATCCACCTACAGACCTTACAAATTCCCAGCTACTCGGCATACACTTGAACTCTCCTAAATCTGTTAGCAGCCGACAGACATTGGCATTGCCGTCAACAAAAAAAGTAACATTTTTAAGTCATTCTTATGGTAAACTGCCGTGATTCTCCACCTCAGGGTGTGCTTTTCAGGTTAAGATTTATCCAGCTTGTCTGTGAGATGTGCTCTAAAGCCAAATAATGTCTCGGTAGAGCTTTAAGTCTGCTAAATGCTATCAACTAGTGTCAGTTAAGTCAGCATCAGTCCTAAACTGCTCCAGGCTAAATAGTCTACTATAAGGATTCAAGACCCCAATTTCTCCCCCTGTGTGTTTAGTTGCATTGTGGGTAATGTAGACCTTAGACATTGGCAAGAGAGAAAAAGATCTGAAGTTTTCCTGATTTACAGTGATAGAAAAAATTACACCGTGAAAAAAGGAATGGAGGAGAGTACTATTTAAAGTTTTAACATTAGCTAATACTGAAACCAGACAAGACAGATGTGGTTAGTCTATTTTATGGCATATACTAATATTTGTTTAGCTTTAGTATACCTATACCTAACTTACAAGATTAGAAATCCTTTCTATGAAGCACTTACTCCACAAGAAGTATTCTTGTTTCAGTTTAATTTAAACCGATAATAACGTGCTGGTTAAATTTTAGGATGTTATGATTTGGTCAAAAATCACTGTCACATTTACAACATGCTGCATACAGTTGTCCCCTGGATTAGGACAGAAAAACACTCCATAAAGCCCTTTTAACAAATATATATCACTGTAAAAGAATCATGATAAAATCTCTGGTTGTCGGCTTAAATCGGTGGTCTGTGGTTATTCAGTGTGACAGATGAACTGATTGTCAATTTAGCACTCTCCAGACCAAAGGTGATCTATGACAAATATCAAGCAGCAACAAAAGTCAAGCAGTGTCAGATATTTTGTGTGAAAATCAAGCAGTGTGACTGCAGCTGCGAATGACACTATTTGCCCAGCTGTGAGCTGTAAGAATAAGTGCATTAACACATGTAACCTGCAGTCTATTTATTGTTGGACTGATACCTTGGTCGGATTTAGCTAAGGTGATTTCACTGCAGCAACAATTTGAGCAGTCTGGTATCTTCTCTTGTATAATATGATGTGGGTTTCCAAGATTTAATGGTTTCAAGCTCGCACCGTGTGTCATGTTCAAGTACTCTATGGTTTTGGAAATCATACAGTGAGTGTCTTTGGGCAAATAGGCAATGGGATTAAGAAGACATGAAAAAAGTCTGCAGAAAAAGTAACATTTGTCCTTAAGAAAAATGACCCGGTTATTCCACAAACATTTAATTCAACAATGTTAACAGAAGTTGGCAAATAGGTAGTTTGATACACAATATTAGATTTGTGGGGATAAAACAATATTTAAACAATATTTGTAAAAGACTAATGGTCCCTCTTTTGTTATTCTTACAAACAAGTTAAAGTTTCAAAAGTAACTCCTTTCAATAATCTAATTAATGTAAATCAATTAAGTCCAAGTTTTTCTAGTCTATATATATAGTCTATATATTCTGGTTTGTCGTTTCTCAATCTAAAGTGGTCCTAATGCAAAACAAAAAAAACCATTGAAAATACTCCCTAAATAAAATCCACTCAGACTGTGTAACCTCTTTTTAGGTTGGCCAGTTAAAGTGTGTGAGATGTAGTGTCCCTCTGTGACTAACCTAATGCAGTCCATATTTTTCTGACAGCTTGGACTGGGCTTGCTAAGCAACAGAGGTGCATGTCATTTTTCACATCTTCACAATGCTTTATCAGAGAGGAAAACTGTAGATTGAGTACACATTATGTATAAAAAGCTTTGGTCCCGATGATTCAAAATGAACTATGGTTAAAGCCCTTGCAGGTTTTAAGCATTTAGAGAAACATCATTGTTGCAAATAGGTGGGAACAGAAACTGAACTCTGACATGTTTCACAACTTTAGAAGACAATAAAAAGTTGGAAAAAAAACAAAATTAATGGAAAGATAAAAGTTCCTTAAAAATCTTGAGATTACTATTGCCTTGTGGTTGATTAGCAGATAAATCCTGCTGATATGTGTGTGCCAGCGTCAACATGGCCAGTCACCTCACCTATTCAGGGTTGTTCCCTTAGAAGAAGCAGCTTTGTGTTTAACAAAGTGAATTTATAGTGCCTTGGTTCAAATCCTCCAGTTTAAACTCAACCTGAAGGCAGGAGTTCTTGCCCTGATTGAGAGGATGTATCTCTCACAGCACGTCAGAGCGAGAGCATAAATTGCCTCTCCAGGCCGTTACTGTGAGTAAAAACGTGCTCTCGGTCAACTTAATCTCTAAACAAGCACTTAAGAAAATGCAGCTGGGACACTGCTGTGTGAGCAGGGCTTTCCTGTACACACATTAAGCAGCTGACTGATCACCGAGTCAATAAACTGATGCTGTCACTGTGGACTGGATCAAACATAGAAGACAGATGGTGGAGGTGCATACTAATGAGCTGCAGATGTACATTATCTGCAGGCAGAGACCATGCAGCCATCATAATCCTTCCCTCAAGGAGACGGAAGTGAATCTTTTAATGATAATTGCAAATAAAAGAATCGCTATCTTGATTAATTGTTGCAAGACAAGACTTGTGTTCTGAGCCCTCTGTTTTTCATTTATTTTACATTTCCCAGCACTGAAAGCTGCAGTAATTTTGAAAGGTACATGCCGTGTTTCATCACAGTTCCAATCTATTAAAGTTTATCTTCCTTACTTTTACATGAAGACAATAATAAAAGTAAAAAAAAAAACTGATTATATAGTAAAATTGTTTCTTGAACACCGACAGTAATCAATAAAGTAATGTGTGAAGACAATCAGAATTTCCTATTTCCATTCTAGGAATTTCCAATCATTTTAAATATTTTAAATTGCTGAAAAAACTCACCCACTGATACCTGCCTACTGTCTTTGATTTTGTCAATTGTGTCCTCATCGTTCTGCGCAACCATCTTTGGTGTGACCTATTTTACCACTCACTGCCTGTTTTTTTAGTCTGTGCATATTACATTGTTGATCTAAAAAATCTGGGTCTCACAGAAAAGGCATTCATCACCCTTTGCAAGGAAGTTCCACTTAAAAGAGCTTGCACAAACTGCTTCCGTTCCCTGTCTGTGTCATGTGATCTAGTCTGTGGCTTTACTCACATGTCCCTATCCTGCTTATAGGTTGGAAAAGGGAGCTGTGCTTACTAGTCAATTTTATGATGTTCAAAACAAATTGCTAGGCAGTTTTTTCTGCAGGTTTTGTCTGTACACAATTGAATGTAACTCAGGTCAAGTCAACAGCTCATATGAAAACAGAGATAATACTGCAGCAAGCTGCTTTTCATGGAAACAGGCTAAATATGTGGGTTTATTGAAGACTGTTGCTGTTTATTGCAAGTAAGGTAGTTCTTAAGAAACATCTGATGAATCAATGCCTATCTTAGGTGACGAGTTGTCAGAACATTCTTAATTTATTTAACACCATGTTGGAGCAGCATATTACGTTGACCTGTGGGAACTCTAGCTGGAATGAAATATTTTTGCTGTTAAGAAAACCTGAAGAAATGCCTTAGAAAGACTGAAGTGTAATATGGCTGAAATATAGAATGTTATCTAACTGCATTTTAAAACCATTGTGTTCTCAAGCTTATGCATGGCATTTCCTTTATTAAGTTTAATTATCAGACTAGGCCTTTCCAACTCAATACATACATTTTCGAATGCAGTGGAAGAAAATATAAATAAAAACCTAGAAGATGATTTTAAAAGCATGTCTTTGTGTACCAGCTCTGTCTTTATGGACATCACTATAGTTTGTTTTCCAGCATGTGAACGTGCATAAATAGAAAACCGTTATAGCTCTAAAACCAATAATTGTTTGAAGCAAATACAATAAATGTTGTTCTTTACTTTTCAAACAGATTTAACATTTTATTCTTATTGTTTTTAACTGTAAGGTTGTCTTTAATTAAGGAACTATCTATGGGTCTGTGACAATATTAACAAGCCACAAAGACAGATTATGTAACAGATTATTTGTTACAGAAATATATATAAGGTATGGCAGGATAGGTGTATGCCTTCTATACACTTTTAATGGGATTACGCATAAATAGTTTTTCTGCTCCTGCTTTCTGGTCCAGTCCTTTTTTTCAAGGAACTAGGTATCTTGACCAGGGTTCGATTACAAGAATCCTACATGACTTTTGATTAGGGGTTTTCAGAAAAATCCCACTTTCCACCTTTTATGATAAAGGTTCTAAGGACTAAGAAGACAGTAGCCCATCTAGAAAGCCGCTTGCAGCTTTATTGTTTTATATTGCATCAGCCTCTCAGGTAGGTTGCTTCAAAAACAACCTTTTCATTTTTTCACCTGGTTTTTGCTTGCTTTTGAGCCAAGTAGATTTAATTTATTTTTGCTTTTTCCTGTTTCTTTCTCAAAAAAGAGGAAATTAAATCAATGAAAACATATTTTGTTTTTAAATATACACATTTTCAAAATGTGAAGTGTGGAAGAGCTGAGCTGACTGAATTTACCTTAGTTTAAAAAAGGCATGCACCTGAAAATGTAACAATTTGTAGCACTCAAGGATTTCAAAAGCTCTCTGTAAAACAATAAGCTGTGGCTAGAATCAGACCAAGAGCATAAAAACATCTCTAATGAGTGTTCCCAGGAGCGCTGTGACCTCAGTAAATGGTAGAAGTTTGGATCTACTGTTTTTCTTCACAAAGTTTTTTTCCAATATTTAAATTCATCCATCCATCCATTTTCTATACCAGCTTATCCTTGAAGGATTGTGGGGGGACAGGTACCTGTTTCCATCAGTCATTGGACAAGAAGCAGGGTACACTCCCTAGACAGTTTGTCAGTACATCACAGGGTAGATTTAAATGAGCAGAAAATAGAAAAAGTAACCATCATTCCTAATTTTAAAAGCTCCTGTTGACGTGGTAGCTCCTATAGTAAGTATAGCATTTTTGTGTTTACCGTTTTGGGCTTAAAAAAAGTGAAGGCAAAGTAAAGGGGATTGAGAGTATGTAGTGATTTAAAAGTTATCAATAAAATGTTTAATCAAAGGTGGAGAAAGCGTAATTCGACCAGGACTGGTGAGATGTATTCCCTCGATGGAGCTGTTGGAGCGCTGATGCTGCATTTTGCTTCCCCTGTAAATGACAAACTGCTGCATTGTTTAGGTAAATACACACTAAACTGCAGTATCCTGATTCATAAAAATGAAGTTGTGGAGTATGCATGGGCAGATATGAATTTCTGACAGAATAATGATCTTGAAGTAAAATACCAGTTTCACAGTATCATGAGGATGACACAAAGATTTTAAATAAAATGTATAACATGAGCCAATTGCTTTTGTTTAAAAAGCATCAGTCTTACTGCAGCTAACATAACAGTAGTTACTACACTAATTATGTTGTCTATCCCATGTATTTGTCATTTTGACATTAACACACTGACTTAATCAAAAATATAAAATAATTACCTGCTATGTTTATTAGATGTTTTCACACGCTTATAGCTAGCCAACTGCCGTTTTAAAACACTGTAACCCAAAAAAGAGTAATGGATGGTGTTTGTGTAGTTTACACACATATCGGTATCTGTTATATTTTCACATATTACAGATATTAGCGTGTATTTCAGTATCATCAGAACTTAGTATACAACTGAATAACTTTACACACGGGGTTTAAGTACTTTTATTATTTTTCTCAAAAATTTATTTTAAAACCTATTGACTTGCAAGAAAAATAAACTGATACGTAATATCAGTTTATTACGAGTAAAAAATGTATAAAGGCTGGGATGAAATAGCTTTGTGCGGGTAGAAAATGGGGTACAAATTTCAAAAGGCATGAACTGACCCAGGGTCTAGGAGTCCACAGAGTGGTCTCACTGTTAATGATAAGATCAAAGCCGATAGCAAGAATATATGTGTGGATGTTTTAAATTAGATAAGCTGTTCTTAATCGAAGCAAGGCATTGCTTCCTTCTGGAGGTCTGTTTTCATTGTGTAAAATATAGTTTTATTACATTGTTTATAATACTGGAGCCAAATCTATGAAATTAACACTATGAGTAATGATAAAAGATTCAGCATTGAGTGAAAATGTTTTTATATGTTTCAGTAAACACTAGTGATAACTGAAAAACACAATCAAAAAAAAAAAAATCCCCTTAAGAAATGTTAAAAGATCTTTTTTTTCCCTACATAAAAAGCATGCAGGATTTGAAGACTTCAGGACTGTCACAAATACCACGTCTTGAATCTGCAGGTCTGTCAGACTCAGGAAGTAGGGAAGCAGAAACCACAAATATTACATTCCAGTCAGGAACCCAGAGTCAATCATCCCCTATAAGAAGCTAAAAACCCACATTCTGAAGCAGCAGTTCCTGCCCCTCTCTTCCTCGCATAAAAAATAAACAAAAACATGCCCTATATCTGTGTTATTAAATTTGCTTTTATCTGATCTACTCCTTAAAAAGACCCCTACCCCTGGTCCGTTGTTGGAAACTCAGTTTGACTGTGTGACTTAAGTGGTCAAGCGACTGTCAACGCCTCAAGCAGCAGATCTCGTGCTGAGAAGGTAGCTTCTGATACAACTGCAGCTCTTTTTTTAACTCTGACTTAATCAAGTCAAACACACAGGCATTTACAGACATAGAATGACATCAGGTGCAGGCACTCCATGCTTCAGTCTGTAAATGTTTTGTGCCAGCACTTTAAAATTCTTTTGAAAAACAAAACATGGAATATTGTAAGTGGAATGTTACAAATCAAAACCATAAATTACATATATGTTTCCAAAAAAGTCAGTCATTGGCAGAATGTTTTTTTTTTATTAATGAAATGCAGATTGGAGTCTGGAAACTATCAATTTTCCACATAATTCTTTTATGTCTTCTATTCCTAGAAGTTTTCCACCCTTTTCCACATTTGGGTCTCTTACATAACTTGTGGCAAACTTTAAATGGGACTTCTTGCGGCTTGCTTTCAACAAGGGCTTTTCTTGCCACTCTTCCACAAAAGCAGGATTTGTTGAGGAAACAAATCCTGTCAACTGTAGAGAGCCATGGTTTACCACTGAAACTGTGGCTCTCAACAACTTCTCCAGACTTACCAAAGGCTTCTTGACAGCTTTTCTGATTAATGCTCTACTAAAAATTAGGTGGACATCCATGTCTTGGTAATTTTACAGTTGCAGCACACTCTTTCCATTCTCAAATGATGCGCTGTAGATTTTTGGTCATCCTGGACATGACAAGTTGTAGTCAACTACAAGCCTGTTACTGCCAACAATTTTCAGAACTGAAAAAAAGTTTTTATAAGCACTTAGACTTCTCAGACAATGGACTTAAAATAGCTATATTATTAAGAATGAGAAATAGTTTTACAACCTAACCTGCTTTAAAGCTTCCCTCTGACCTGGCTGCTGTGATCTTTGGTCTTTATGATGCTGTTTCATCACTAATTATCTCTAACAAACCTCTGACGCCTTTACAGATGGATTTATAATGGCATTGAATTACAAACAGCTGGACTCTAGTCTCTGATTATTTGATTTTTGAAGGCAACTGGTTTGCCTGGATTGTTTTTTTTTTTAGGTGTAAACGTTTTAAAGGGGCTGAATACAATTACATTCTTCAATTACTGAATTAAAATTTTTTAAATTGAAGATAATGAAAACCATATAGAAATTTCTTTTAGTTTGACAATTGTGCATTATGCCTGTGGTCTATCACCAATTTGTTTTGTGTGTTTTTTTGTGACAAAGTCTAAAAAGAGTTCAAGGCATAATAGTTATTTTGCAAGGGACGATAAATGCAATACATTTTAGACTATCCTAACCAAAATGTATTGCGGCAAATGGTAGAAATATGTAGACTTTATATAATAAAATTCCATTAAAATCTAAGCCTTAGGTACAGGCAACCTTTGTAACTGCTTTGAGTCCCAGGGTGACCTGAGGGTCCCATTTGAAGTTTAATTTTAAGTTTACAAATGCACCTTTTGTACACATACTGTGTGTTGACGTTAACAGAATGTTAACAGAATCATAGTTTCACACTAATTTGATCATGTATGATGTTTGTAAGTGGATCAGGGATTTTTTTATTCCTTTGCTTCTTTGTTAAATAAACATTAAATTCTGTGCATTCTGCTCTGTAATAATTGCAATTGATTTTGCTGGATGTGGACCCCAAAGTAAATTCTGCTCCAGTGCTGTGTGTCTCTATTTAAGGTGATGGGGCAGACTGCAGTCTGGATCTAACTTTTACATTCCGACTGATGTATAAAGTAAAAAAAAAAAAAAACAACTGAAAATATAAAGGCAAGCTTACCAGATGCATTTGGTACAGGATGCTGATTCCCAGAGTCATGAATGGCTTGGAGAAATCAATCACTTTCTCTCTCTCTGAGGTTATGGTGAAGCCGGCAACTGCCAGGTCTGCTTTCTACAGCAAATACATAAAATAGCAGATATATTTGTTTGGTACTGGTAACTACCAGATCCCTAGAAAGTCTAAAAGAAGAAAGAAAGCACAGAAGAAAAAAATTAGGAAATTATTCTCTTTTTTTGACTTGAAGTGCATGAGAAAACAAATACATCTGAAAAACAGAACAGGGAAAGAATCAAAGAAGAGACAAGAAGGTAGGAAAACAGGCATAACAGAGGAGGTCAGTGGAGGTATCATAGAAAATAAAATACAAAAGGAAGATGAATCAAGTTGGTCAAGGACATTTAATAGAAGTTAATATTTGGGTTAAAAAAAAAACTAAACAAAAACAAAAAATTGAGGGGAAAAACATAACTGAAAAAAAAAAACAAGAACTGAGGCCTTGAACCCAAATTTATTTTGAGTGATAGAGTACCAGAAATATTTTGTGCTTGAGCAAATAAAGAAAACAAAGAGAGCAAAATGCAACTCAAATAATCTGTACTTGAAATGTTTTCTTTGTTTATTTTCCTAATGAATATAATTAGCAGAAGAACCTTTAGTAAATTGCATTCATGTTTAACTATTCTGCATTACCAGTATCACTTTGGGAGGAACATAAAACTGTCAGACACAATGTTTTCTGGTAATTGTATTCTAATAGTTTTTGCCCTCAGATATCAACATTTCCTCCCACTCCAGAGTTGATGGTGTAAAGCAGAGTTTCATCATTTCATCTTCAAAGATTCATTTTACAACAATGAATTTAGTTCATCTCTTACTTTCATAAGAGGTTGTTTCAAGGATTATTTGGTCATTGATTTTGGCAATAATATACAAATAGTAATTAATACATTAACTATATGTTTTGTTTCAAAAATATTCTGCCAGGGTCAGAAAATCTGAACAAAAGAACAGTTCCTAACATGCAATTAGATAATATAAATCTTTTTTTTTCTATACACTCTTGAGGAACATTTATTTTTATTTCAGTGAATCACTCTCTCCATTAGTGCAGCTTCTATGGACAACACTATGGGTAATAATATTTAATGAAATACCATAACTGAGTGATCAAGAAAATATTTTAAATGATTTATTTTAGACTTCTACATCCATCCATTTCCTATACCCATTTCTTCTGTACAGGGTCGCAAGGGAGCTGGTGCCTATCTCAGGCAGTCTAGGGGGTACAGGCGGGGTAGACCCTGGACAGGTCGCCAGTCCATCGCAGAGCAACACAGAGACACGCAAGATAAACAATCATGCACACACCCATTCACACCTAAGGACAATTTAGAGAGACCAATTAACCAAACAGTCATGTTTTTTTGGAACATACAAACTCCATGTAGAAAGACCCCCGACCGGTGGTCGAACCTTTTAATAATACATCATGGAAATCTGGCAAAGGACACTGTTACCTTATAGAGTCATGGGTTTATTGTTCTGCACTTCGAATTTGTAAAAATAAATAATTGACTTAATAAAATGAAAACAGGTTATTTATTCAGCACCTTTCACAGAATAAAAATCACCAACTTCTTCTAAGTCTGATGGACTGTCCTTAGCCAGTCTGATGGATATTGTTGATTACATTGTCCATCATTGTCGTCCAAACAGTTGATTACCAAACTGTCTGGACGACAACTACAGAAAAACTTCCTTTCCTAATTTAAAACAAGGCTCTTAAATCTGCATACGGGGCTTATAAAATAAACCAAATTAGCCTTTAGATAGTGCTTCACTTAGTTGAGAAACATGGAGTTCTAATATTTCAAGACCTTGTGCCATTTGATCCCTCCTTTACACCCCGAATTAAGTAAGACATAAACTCTAGTGGTTGATCATTCACAGCCTTAAACGTTTGTACCAATATTTTACAATTAATGTTAATAGTAGTTGATAACCAATTAACGTTCAATAAAACCTATCTTAGGTGTATTATTTCCTTTGTAGTTAGAAGTTTCACTGTAGCATTTCCTACAAGCTGAAAGAAGATCAGCGGCTTTTCTGTTTAGGTAATAATTGTGTAACAACAATATAAACAAAGGGAAACAAGAGCATGGATAATCATCTCCAGTTCATTCTGCCAAGTGCTTTGATTATTTTTTTAAGGACACTGATTATTCAAACTCATACTTTCCTCAGACTTAATCGGACATCTGAATATGAATGCCAATATGTTGCCTAATTTATGGAATCACAGACGCAGTAATTAGAAAATTCTGTTTTATCAGAGTTTATTTGAAGTTATCACTCAACCATTGTTAATGACTAAATTAATGCAAATGGAGGCTTCCCATTGTTCTGAAATCACTGCTTTGTTGTGATGAGGAAAATTTTCTTCAAGAGTTAAAGTTTCTGTTGTCAGTCTCAGAGAAAGGTCACATATCATATAGCGTCAATCTGAATGTATTTTTAGTTGCATTTCACCTCTTCAAACCCAAATAAATCAATGTCAGGTAAAATAAACTAATTATGCTTACTATTGTCCTTTCATATATTGATTTTTATAGTAGAGAAGTCAGTGTTGAAGGTATGGCTGCCTCTAAATGCATTTGGAATAACAGTGAATTGTTACAGGACAATGATAAACTCGGTCCCTAACAAGTGTCTTTGGTCCTGATTGGGTTCTACTCGTAAATAGTGGAAAACCACAACTGAAGGCCACAACACACACAAATTTAGACTAACACATAAAGTTGATCATCATTAAAATAAATTCATAATTTCTATCTACAGGGTAGATTCCAGCTGCATCATGGACCTAAAATTAGTTAAATCTATAAAATGTCAGACTTTATTTGGACTTTTTAGTTTATACCCAATAATAAAATCAGGATTATTGTTTGGTACTTTATGTTTGTCTAATTTGCCTTTAATCTGAGCTGTAGAGTAAAATCTTTACATTTTCTACATAGGTTTAGTGCTGAATACGTATAAAGTAATCATGCTGGAGAATAAATTCATGAAAATGGTATCTGTGAAATATCACCGGCAGTTCTAATTCAGACTCTCTATTCTTCCTTGTTAAATATACAGAGATTTACTCTCTTCATCATACTCTTGATCTCATTCTAATATAAAGAGAGGACCATTTTATAAATTTTTGAAATGTGTGACTGCAGAGCCTCTGAGAGGAACTCCAGTATATATCTGATCACACAGATACAAAATTAACAGTAACAACTGTATTTTTTCTTCAGTTGCCATCAGCAACGCTATGGAGACCAACTATCTCGACTTGTCCATTTAGGTTTATCATATTGAAAACATCATAGCCTCAACATTAAATGATTATCATCTAAAAAAAATATGATTATTCAGAGGAGGCTGGCCCTTTGGGTTGACTTACAGTTTTGCATAAAGCTTAAAGCAACCCGCTATTAAAAGGATCTTAACTAGATTGGAAAATGGCATGAATCTTTTGAAGCTAGAACAACTTATTAACTTTAAACAGAGGAAAATGAGAGAAAAAAACAACCCTTAGGCTGTAGCCATGCTAAGAATTACAGCTTTAGAGAGCTATCCTTTCCTTAAGCCTATACAGTGAGAATTTCATTTGTTTATTTTTTTGTTACGTATTAGCAAAAACAATATGAAGATGAACATTTTCAAGAGCCTTAAGATGACATTTGTTGTGAATTGGTACTGGGGCAAATCTTTCTTCCAATAAAAACCAAGAGCGTGAAAGGTTTATTCTGATAGCAAGACTCCTTTTTTCTCTGAAATAAACATTCTGCTTTTACACTCAAAGTTTTTCTTGCTTTTAAAGTTGCTGTGCTCCATTGTTCTGTGGAAAGATTTTATGCCTCTTGCACACATTTTTTCTGCTCCTGTTCCTTGCAGTTCAGCTTTCTCTGCTCCTGGGTAAAACCTGCCCTCTCACCTCTGCTTTCTTTGGTCATGGATCTCTTCGAAAGGAAACCTATGAGCACAACATGTATGTCCTAAAGAAGGCAGGGATGTAAACATCATAATGTTATTCGGTTGGCCTTAACTTTTATCAGACTACAACGTTGTTTCATGAAAAAGTTAATAAAATTCCGCAAACACAACATACCTGAGAGTGCAAGTTTCATCCCTACACAGAAATTCAACACAAAAGTTGCAATATTCAAAAGGAAGACAGTTGTGCAAAAGGTATCAAATATGGAGATAGAAACATACTTTTGAGGGGCAACAGAGTGTTTTTGTAAGGAAGCAAAATGTTTTGATCATAAGAGCAGAGTTTTTGAGTGAGAGCAGTCCAGCATGAGAGTCAGAACAAAGAATCATGTTCTGGAGTTATAAACGTATGCTCTTATTTTTTGGAAGAATAACTGCTGATAACATGCTGAGCTAACATTTTTCTGTCTTTATCATCATAAAATGTTTTCAGGGTTATCATCGTGCTAATGTGTTTGCAGCAGGTTTTCAGAACTAACAATTTGCATGTATATTTGCATTCATATTTGACACAAAAATAACATAAAAATGTCTTTGTGTGTCCAGCCTTGGTTCCACTCACCCTGTTTGATGAGACCACAGCAAAATCTGTTGGAAAATTGGCTGGTCCATCTATTCAACTTTACATAATGCAAAAGCATAGAGTCTTTCTTCTTTCTGCCCTCAGTGGAACAAGCACCAAAAATAATGAAGCTACTGCTGTCATGAAGTGGTGGTAGAAGTGGGACCCAAATGTAAACTAACACAGAGCCAAGAGAACCAATGTTTTATTAAACAAATAAAAGAACAGATGAAAGACACACACCCTAAAGTCCAAAGTGAATCCCAAAACAAGGTCCAGCACAGAAATAAAAGGAACAGAAAACAAGAATGACAGATGTAGCTGAAAACACTAACAATCTGCCATAAAAACCAATAAAACCAATGTGCATATACTCCGAAAAAGAGTCAGAGGGTCAAAGATAAAAGGTGGGTGAATGAATATGAGCCGACTGGAGGCAAAAGACAGGAGGTGAAATAGACTTAAGGGAAGACTATTTATAGAGACTAGCAGAGGGAAACTGCAAAAAATTACAGCTTCTGCAAAGCAACGAGGAATGAAGCAAATGATAAATGAAATACGGAGCAGCACATGGTGAAATACCTTGTAAAGGTATTCAAAGCAGTTTTACAGTTTCATGCAGGAATAGACAATGGATGGATGGATGGATGGATGGGTTTTCAAGGGTATTTAAATATAAAAACCTCTAAAGTGTGCTGTGCATTTTCATTCAGGTACTAATAGGTCAAACTGTGTAGAACCGTCATTTGCACCAATTGTAGGTGCAAGCCTATTTGGGTATGTCAATATCATTTTTGCACATCTACAGAATGAAATATTTGTCTACCCTCCTATGCAAAATAGCTCAAGCTCAGTAACGCTGGACAGATGAGGAACTGTGGACATCAGTTTTGACAATCTTGCTAAAGACTGTCTCTTCTGGACAAGTCCAATATAACACATGCCTAAACTACAATGGCATGCCTTAGATCAAAGCCTATTCATGTGTTATCATGGACTAGTCAAAGCCCATTCTAATTTAAACTTATATGTTAGAAATTAAGTTGACAAGTCAGTTTCAACATAAGACATGAAGATACTTTGATCTAAACCATGCCAAAACAGTCTGGACTTTTTGTCCTGGTGTATGGTGAACCTTCGCCCCAGTTTCTAGTCTTTTGTAGCCTCTAAAAGTATTTTCTTTAAGATTGCCCTGTGCTTCGCTGGTTCCATCTTACATCAGTTCTGACCAGCTTCTCTGTCCCTCCTGAGGAAAGCTATACCTACAGCATACATTATGTCCTCCAATGGCTTTCTTCTTGCCTGTCTGTTAACCAACTAGGTGGCTTCTGAATGCAACTGGTTGCATTGTATTTTATTTAGTGTTGCACACTAAGGGACGCTTAAAACAATTGGATGCCACACTTTTTATCTTTTTAATTTGTATAAAGAAAAGAAAACATTGAATTGAATTGAATATATGCTTTTACTCTCACTTCAAAATTATGCACAGCTTTGTGTCCATGACAGAAAATCCCAATAAGACTCATTAAAGTTTGAGGCTATAACATAATAAAATTAAATCTTTTTTAAAAATTCTCAAGCAGTATGTATATGTTTGCAAGGTGCTGAAAAACCAGTCAGCAAAAAAGCTGAGGGGAAAGGAAGAAGGATCTTCCATATTACAGTATTTAAACCTAGGTAGCGCTATATTTGATGAACTGCTTTCTTGAGGGAAAAATGCCTAGCACATCTCTAAAGGCCAGCAAACAATTGGACTATAAGCATTTTCCATATCTGGGCAAGAAATTCCTTTTTATTTTTCTTTCTCAGCCACTGGAAAACACAATGAAATCCAATTTTTCTTCATTCCAATTTTATCAACAGCCAATGTTGACTGGATGCTAAAAGGCAGCTGAATTCATCTATACCACAGCCAGTGCATGAAGCTGTGTTAGGGTGATACAGCTTTGTTTAAAGTGGTGGTGTACCTGAACACAGAATGAAAACCCATCGCAAATTTTCAGTTTGTTTTTCCATCAGCATTACACAAAAACCTCAGCATCACATCTGAATTTGGATTAAACCTTGATGGATGAAGGTTACATTAAATTTGAAAGATAATCTCATTAAGGTTTAAGTCAACTGAGACCCAGAGTGGAGCCAGTGGAACGTTTATCTGGACTCCAGACACCTTTCTGCTCCTTAATTAACACCTAATTGATTAACAAGCACACACTTCTTAAATGAATTTCCCTCACTTTCATCACACTCTTGGGTTTCACAACAAAGTTTGTAGTGTTTAGGTTAGTTTCTGTGTTTAGGTTGTCCAACAATTATATTCTGAGCACTAAAAAAAGAGAGTGAATGCTCTTTTAAATGCACATTAAAAAAAGGTTTCTGCCAACAAATATAAAATAAAGAGATACCTGCCTGCTTGTGTATGTGCCTGTATGTGTGGTTTCAAGCTGAGGAATCCCACAGTGTAATTGAAACAGCTCTGTATAATTAGTAAGAAAAAAAGGCAGTTGATTAGCCTTGTATTAGCTCGCCTGTGTTCCACAGTTTCTCTTTTTGACACACATATACAACCATCAGCCACAATCATCATTACTATCACCATTATGTGTTTGTGTGTGGCCCCGCATACAAACACAGTGGAACAATTGTACAGACCAATAACCTGGAGAACATTTTTGATGCTTTGTGGTAGACCGCACAAATCAAACAAAGGTTTCAGGGTTAAGACTTCTTTTTGGGGTTAGAAACTGAATTTACAAGAAGGGTTATGGGGTTTGGTGATGCATTATGGCAATATGGCTTCCTCATAATGTCCCCTTCACACAACCCTACTAGGCTGGGCCTTCTTCCCGCAATGCTGTGTGAAATCACCCAGGTGAAATGGATGAGTTCAAGATGATCTTTCGCCACAGTGCCTCTGACAAGACATAGGAAAAAGTGAAGTTGCGTCTTTCACAACAGTTTCATCAAATGTGAGTTTATAAAAAATAAAAATTGCATTGTGGAACCAAAGGAGGCGTGAAGTGAAACAGGGTCAATAAAGAGTGTTCTGCAAACATGCAAATACTGGGGATGAGTAAAACATATCGAATGTGTGTAACTTATCAGTTTTGTAATAATTTCAGAACTCCCTGTTACTGATAAATACACTTGCCTGAAGTCCAATGATGTTTTAGAGATTATGTACATAACGCACAACACTATAGAGGCCCAGGACTGGTGTGTTGAAACATATACCATCTGTAATGGCTACATCAGACCCTTGAACCACCAAGCTGGCTAATTATTGCATAGGTCAGCCGTTTCAGGACTATGACTTATCTGGTTGGCAGCTCAGAGATGTAATAGTGGTAGATTAAACCCCCCCGTGTCATCTTGGTCCTTCAAGAAGACAATGAGTCTGTAGAAATTCCAGCTATAAGTTTTTGTAGAAGAGGCTTATTTTAAAAAGGAGAATGAGTGTGGGCAATACAGCAATGCCACTGTCACTGTGCAGTTTCTGCAATGCCAGTTTCATATGTGTAAGCACACATTGTTGCAGACAAACTTTTTTGGTTAATGTGTGATCAACAACAAAGATCTTTTAAAGCCAGGTCACAGGCCCCCATGTATGAACTGGGCTAAAGCACAGGGTAATACCAGTCATCTAACCCTGTTTATGTGTGAATGCTTCTCCATTTGAAGACCTCTGATTTAAATCAATGTGGGTTTAGCACTCAATTCATTGGCTTGTATATGGGATCTCATTGGTTATGATCCATGACTCATGACCAGGGTGTAGATGCACAGAGAAATCGAGAGCTTCACTTCATTGACTCAGCCCTATATTTAACAAAACAGACCAAAACAGCATCAATATTAGAGCCCTGAAGTTCTCTGCTTCCTTGAATGAGAAGTTCAAAATTTTCTGGTTGAGAGTTATGGTCTCAGGAAGTAACAACTTGTGTTAGAGATCCAACAAGAGATTGGCTGGTGACAAGAAAATCTAACCTGTTTCCAATGAGATCTAGATTATACCAACCCCAATACTCTAGAGTTTGCACATTGTTATCATGGGACAATTAAAGTTAGCTACTTTAAATATATGTTTAAAAATTAAAACAAATGAATCACAACATTTATGTTTCTAGATTTCTGATAAAGGCTTGAAAAATGTTTTAAATGTTTTAAAGATTAAAGGTCTCTTTTAATACTTAATGTACAAACCAAAAAATAAATAAATAACTTTGATATCCAACAAAGTAATGTATTATTTTCAATAGCTAAAATAATATTATCACAATAACTTTATTTTTCCAGTTTAAAGCCCAAATAGGTTAACCTAAGCACACACTCACTGCCTCTTCTCCTTATCATCTTTACCGCCACTTTCAGTTTTATTGTAGACAATTCTCTACTAAGAATTAATTAGACTTGACTTAAAATGAACCAACTAACAACTAACTTGGGAAACTGAGCTTCAGCTGAGCTACTTAATATGTCCTGAGCATCCCTGTGACTGCTGATCAGAGCTGAGCAGCTTTCCGACACTCCACTGCTTGTATAATTGGCTGACGCTTGTGTTGCAGTTAAGAGTGCCATCACTGTCAGTAACTCAAAGCCCACGTCTTGCACCCTCACCCCTGCCTGTTGCCATAACAACAAATGCAGAGGCAATGTTAGAAAAATCAATTGGGGATGCTTGTGGTTTTTGTGTATATGCCGGCTTCGCCAGATTCAATTTGCGGCTTTTGAATGTGAAATGTTTTTGGTTTGGTCACACAGGAACTTGATGATGCTCTAAAGCAGTGTACAAATTTTACTTTATCTTTTGCCAAATTCTAATCCAGCATTCTGCAAACATGTTGGGCTTGTCTTACAATTTATTGAGATACTTAGACCTGCAATAGTTGAGAAGCTTAAAACCATAGCTACACTTTTTTGTCTGTTTCTGGAAAGGAGAAACGCTTTTTGTGTCATATTCATTCATTATTACTCAAATTGACCCTTAATTATCCACCAACTGAAATCCCAGGTTTCTGTTTACAAGTGAACAAGAGGTGTAAAGCATAGCATTTACCAAAAGAAGTGCACAAAACTGATGTCTAAGATAATGTTGCAAACACAGAAAAGATGGGGGTGCCAAAGAGAATGAAGAGCAGAAAGGGGAACCATCCAAAACAATGACAGAGTCTGCATTAAAGAGAAGATGGCTGAGGACAGAGTGACCAGTGGCATGAATCCAAAAAGAATCAATCTGTGAGTGTAGCAGCACTAGAGATGATAATGGCAGGTAAATAACAAATATTGAACTAGAAAAACTGGTGACAACTTGCAAAGGGCTCTTTTGTTGTCATGAACAAATGCACAACTTTGAAAGAGGCTAAAAGGGATATATTGACTCAATAAATGTTAATTTCACAAACTCTTCTAGTGTAAAGAAAGCGGATGCCTTGTATAATAAAAAGTTATATTTGGAGTAAAGTTTATTTACTCTCTACCATTTCCTACTTACCCTGTTGATCAACTCTCCCACCATGCCAGTCCAGCTACCGTTTGGTTCAGGCGCTCCATATAGCCCATCATCCACCAGCTTAATCTTAAAGGAGAACTTTTGGATGTCTGCTAGCTCTCTCAGCATGTCCACACAGAAACCTTCATACTGATCATTTCCGTGGAAGTCCTGGTAATTGGACTTGCGCATTACATATGGGTTTTCCTGTCAGACCAAGAGTGACAACATTGGACAGTTGGTTGGAGCATGTTGAACAGAGAAGAAACACATATTTAATAACATGTTTGTTACCAGTATAGTGGTCACAATTAAGGACTTGTTAGCCAGTGTTTCTGAGGCATTGAGGTCCAAGGAAGTGGAGTTCATGGCCAATGTGTTGTTGGAATACCAAGTACCAATCTGTGGAGAAGAGAGAGGAAGTAAGCACAACCATAAATTTAAGGAAAAAGATGACAACAAAAATCTATAAAAACTGGAAATACAGAAGCACTAACTCTTACATTTAAATGAATTGATGGTCTCTCTGTTTAAAAGATACAATATATTTTACAGTTATTTTATTTTATTACAACTCCTTTACAGTCCCCATCTTGGACTCTAACATTTTTGAGCTATTACATTTCTAAATCTGTTTTGCAGGTTCTACTTTCAACAGGACAAAAATTCCTGATTGATAAAATAAGTCAGTCACCGATTCACACACTGGTAAGGTATAATGTAGCCACAGCTGCCCTGGGGCAGACTGACAGAAGTGCCATACACAGGCATAACTGGGCCCTCTGACCACCATCAGCAGGCAAGGTGGGTGAAGTGTCTTGCCCAAGGACACACTGGCTGAGACAAATAGAGCAGGGGTTTGAACCGGCAGCCCACCAGTTAAAGGACGAACTCCTACCACCTGAGCAACGGTTGTTCCTACATGTTGGCAGTGCACTAAGCATATTAGTACCAGTAGAGCAACACAGTTATTTATTAGACAATGCACAGCTAATGCTAAACTCAAGAAACGAGAGCAGTGCATATTGTGTTTAATAACCAAACCAGAAATGAGCTTCATAAATTTGTCTTTGTGACGTAACACCTTGCATGCTTTGTAACAGTCCAGTCTTTGAGAGCTACTATCCTGCAACTTTTAGATTCACCCCTGCTCTAACATGCCCGAGTCAAAATGCTGAATACCCTCAGTGGCATGTCATTTAGCTTTGCAGAGACCTGGTAACACGTCATTTTTTTAAATTTAGGTTTCTTGAAGAAGGGATAATTCTAAAAGTTGCAGGATAGCTCTCGAGGACTGGACTTGGGCACCCCTGCGGTACAAGATTAAAAACAAACCCCCCTAAACTAAAACCCAATAAAAGAAACATTTGTATAAATAAAAGGGGCAAATAAAACACAAATACAATAGGATAAAAATATGAAAATTATGATCTATCTCAAGAGCAGTTAAAAAAGCCAAAGTGAAAGGAACACCATAATATTAAATTAAGCTATTGTTAAACTTAAAAAAAGCGACTTTAAAAGTCCATTAAGAGGGTAAAATAACACTAAGTCATAATATACATGCTTCATAAGAACAGTCATCTGATAATTATACACTTTACCAAGCTTGCTTAGGTTAATTTGGTAAACTTTCATTAAAATGCATGCTTCCAAATAGCACTTAAAAAATCCATGTGCAAGCATTAGTTTTATTGCTTGTTTTGTTTTCAAATGGTCAAGTAGATTTGATCATAGTTGATTGCATCTAATTAGTCTAAAGATGATGAGTACAATTTCCACTTAGGGTTAATCAGGTCAGCTCAATACAATGTAAAAAATTAAAATGATAAAAAAGGAAGGAGCTCATTATTTAAAAAGAGTACATTTTACAGAAACTCACAGGAATTGGCCACTTAGCTCTCAAGATTTGTTTTGTTTGACAGATATGTCAGATCCACTAGATTTATTCTGGGTTTCTTCTGGGAGTGTCAACTTTACAAATGTTTACATTTTAGACTTAGTTTTACATGGATTTTCACAGATGCTTATTTGAACATTTGATAACTTACTTTTTAAAACAGAGTCAAATTTGATCAGATTTGTATATTTATTGATTAGCTTTTAGCTCACTGCTTGACCTTGTTTTTTCTCTGACCTCTTTATGGCCTGCAGGGTGTTTCTCCAAGATCTTCAGGGTGTAGTTGGTCCTCTGTCCTTTACTGTTGAACTCAATGTGACCTGTCAGGCCGTCATATTCCACCTGAGAAAATGAAAGAACAAATAAAAACAGAAATCATATAACTTAGTTTGACAGGCTCATTTGTTAGTTTCTGCTACAAAAATAAAATGTATAATTTATATGAGGTTCTTATTTATTAAAAAAAAGAAGTGTTGCCCATACTGCTGGCCACAAATGGTTTGACATACTAACAGTCTGCAAGTTTTCAGACATGTTTCAAATCAGATCAGTAACAAGCATTATGTTTAAAGACCAGCTATGAGTAAGGTTGTAATAGATTTAAAAGCAACCATTATTTCTTGTGCTTACTATATTTACATGTTTTTGTTACATAAGGTTGTTTTGAAAAAAAAAAAACCAAAACAAAAAGAAACACATTAGATAGCATTGATGTTTTTGCCACTTTATTAAAAACTTGCACTTCATTATTTAACCATAACCTTTACTCAATGGCTTTCTAATGGCTTCATTTAGAGTGGTCTCTCATCCCTTTGCTATTATTCAATCAGCTCTACACTGAAAACAGCTTAACTGCTCATATATGGACAATTATTCCCAACCAAACAAAAGTTTATTTGAGTTTTACCTCTCACTGCTCAGCACTAATCAACATCAGCAATGTGTGATAATAAGTTATGACCTCAAAAAGGTCATATGGTTAATTTAAAAGGTAAAGTAATTTAATAAAAATCATACTTAAAATTAATCTACTCTTCAGTTAGTTTAAAAAAAACTGGCATTTTTATAATGATTTTGTTTTCCATAAATTTTCTTAACAATGTTATTGAGACATGACTTGATGTTTTGCCATTTTAATCAGTTTGACAATCAAACAATAGTTATTTGAGTTATATAGTTAGTTTATTTCTTTATTCACACAATCTGTGATACCCATGAATGCAGAATAAAAAAACTGAGTAAAACAATCTTACTCTCTGTGCTTGTCTCTTTATAAGGTTCTGATACTGATAGTGGTTTTGATGTTGATTCTTAAAATACAAATAAACTAATAAAATTAGACTTGTTATAAAATTTGAATTGAACCAGTTTACTTTTTTCCTGTACCACACTGCTATATTAATCAACTTTATCAATATGTGGAAAACAACAAATATTTAATGAAAGTGGATCAATGGCTTTGAATTCGTTGCAGTTTAATCTGACACAAAACGTGTTGATTCAGATATGTTATTGAATAGGAAAAAACAGAAACATAATAACAAACTGAAAAAAATGCATATTGAAACAGAAACTGAGAAAACAGATAGTACATCAGATCAGTCACAGAGCTGCTGGAATATGTGTGCTTGCAGTTATGTGCAAATAAGTGTGAGACTTGTGTGATACATGTGCAGCCAAGCATAAATTTTGCTCCTAAGTTCATGTGAGTTATGTGTTATGGAGTACACATTCAATATGACTGGGTGTGTGCGTGTCCATGACTCAAGATGAATTACATCCCAAAGACAGCGGAGCGAGAAAGACAGAGAGAGGGAGAGAGGTCCCCGGTTGCTGCCAAACACAGGACAGAGATGATGAAGTGATGCACTGTGAGCTACAAAAACAATATGGAGGGAGAGGAATCATCAGCAGATGGAAAAAACAAGTAGTGGCAGACAGATACAAACAAGGGAAGAGGATAATGAGAGTAAATCAAATGAATATGAAAAAGAAAAAAACAGATGTAACAATTGGACTATCTAAATATTTTTTTATATATATTCAAACTAAGCATTTATGTTGCTCTTAGTCATGTTGAAAACACACAAGACATTCAAAACCCTTGCACCAATGTAAGATTTGCTGCCATATTTCATGAGCCTCTTGAGACAAGCGCTGTTAACTAAAATGCAACCTAATAATTCCTATTAGACAAATAAAAAACTACAAAGGTAGTGGAAAATGCAACAACGAGAAACAGACATCAAAGCAAACAAAATATTCACAACGGAATATAAAATTAATATAAGCACATGCAAAATCATTAGATAATGTTGCTGCATCTTTAAGACAAACCAAACAACGTTGCCTTTGAATGAAGGGATAATTGTAGTTAATGGACAACTGATCAAAGTCTTGCACCAATTGATGGATGGATAAAATATTATGGCAATCATGTAGATGGATTTGAAAATCCATCTGCATGGATTTTAAAAATAATAATACCACATGATGTTTTTGCAGAGTGGACTTTTCTGCGTGTAATTTCAATCTTTTTATGAGCTTTAAGCAATATTAATGTTATGCTAAAGCATATTTTGAGACAATATGGCAAACGATGTTAAGTAAATTCCACATAGTAATTATTTGTTACAGTACATTATCCAGTACTGATACTTTACTGCTGGTATAGAATTTCTTTTTAAAAATGCAAATGCAAAAATTCAAACCATTCCATAGCAGCTTTGGATGTATATTTAGTCCTGCTGGAAGGTGAAACTCTGCCCCAGTCAGAGTTTCCAGGGCTACTTTGCATTGAACTCCATTCATGTTCCTCCGTATCTGCCTCTGTCAATTATTATGTTCTTCCATCAGCCAGAGCCACCAATTAATTAACTAGATCCTATTCACCTGTGCCTTCTCATTTAGCCCATTCCCTGCATCTGTTTGCATCTGCCATTTACCTGTCTCTGTGTATGGTTTCCGGTTTCCATGTGCTTACTCTTAGATTCTAGCTCTGTAAGTTTCCCATCATGTTTCGTAAAAAAAAACAACTTCTTAGTCATCATGCTGCTCCCAAACTCCTGTCTACATGTTGGTCCTGAACTGCAATCCTTGACACATTATGTTTCCACCTGTTGATGGCACGTTCAAGGTGATGTTCAGTGTTTGCTTTCCACCACGCATAGTATTTGGCATCTAGGCCAAAAAGTAAAAGTTTTGTTAAATCTGATCGTAGCACCTTCTTCTACATGTTTGCTATGCTTTGTAGATGGCTTGTATAAAGCTGAAAGTTGGAGATTTCATGGCCTTCCTTTCACAATGACTTTTGTCTTTCCACTATTCCATTAAGGCCAAACTTGTGGAGAACATAACAAAAAATTGTATACCAAAAGATGTGGATCTCTGCAGCTCCTCCCATTGCAATGTGTCTCTTAGCTGGTTGTGTTTCAGTCAGTTTACATGACTGGGTGTGTCTTGGAAGGGCTGCAGTTGTGCCATACTCTTTTATTTTCAGGTCTATTATTTTTGGTTTGAGCAGTGCTCCATGAGAAGTTAAAATCTTAGGTTATTGTTTTATAGCTTAACCATGCTTTGAACTTCTTCACAACTTTCTTTTTGACCTTTCTGGTGTGCTGTGTTCATACATGTGAATTATGAGTATGTGAAGTGTGTGTGTGTGTGTGTTTACCATGCGTAAGTAGTTCATGAGGCTGGTCCCATGTTGCCAGATGAGGGGGGAGGTGCAGCTCAGTGGCTTCACTCCAATCTCCTGACTGCGGTTCAACTCCCGCACCGCACTCACCACCACGTGAACAGCATCAAACATCAGGGCTGATGATAGCTAGGCATGAAATAAATGGATAAGTAAGACTTCTTCTTTTCTTCCAACCTTTTTGCTTTTAAAAGGTGCTGGAGACATTTTCTTCCTTTCTTTTTAAAGACTAGCTTCTGCAAAAAGGATTCCATGGACGTCAAACAATATTTCAGCTACCAAATCATAATGAATTTTATAAACAGTAAAAGTGAAAGCTAGACCAAGGCAGCAGACCGAAGGTGGAATTGTAAATAAAAGCAGAGTCTGTGGGTAGATAATGATGGCCTGTTTACTAGACAGCATAGGGTACAGCGGGGTGTAAAATGTTTACAATTTGTTATAAATCCCAAAATTTCATGATAAGCAACATTCAACATGTGCAGGGAGCCGGCTGGGGTGTTAATGTAAACATGACCATGGAAAGGTTGCTGACACAAGATGTTTACGAGCCACAAGATAAAAACATGAAACATTTCCAAGACTCCTAGTTCCAGCCTTAGTTTCTTTTTTTTTTTTTTATATGGTCAGTTTTCTATCAATGACAATGCCAAGGTATTTATAGGTTCCCACAAAATCTGAAGCTACGCCATTTATATACCTAATAGGCGAAATAGTTTTGGAAATTTTTTTTTTGTTTGCAAACAACATGGCATTTGTTTTTTCAGCATTAAGAACACGTTGGAGTTGAAATATATCTGACTGGATGGAATCAAATGCAGACTGCAGACGCTGAAGAACCCATGTTGCAGACTTTGAATGACAGTAAATTATCGTGTCATCAGCATATAAATGCATGCTGGCCTTGGTAACATTTTGACCAACATTATTAACACAACTTGAAAACAGTATACAATCCAGAACGGAGCCTTGTGAGACACCTTTCATGATTTTTATGTAATCAGATAACAGACCGATGTCTTAAACACAATGTTGACATCCAGTCAGATAGTTTGAAAACCATCCAGCTGTTTGCTCTAGTCATGACATCAATACAGCTCTGATGAGACAAATTAAAACTAATAAATGCTGATAGAATTTATGAGTAAGTTGTTAAAAATACAGAATATTGTACCTGTTGCTGGTGGACATCGTATGCATACAGTTTCATTTAGGCTTTTACAAGACAATAGAAATTGCTTACATCAATATCTTATTTAACTGCACAACCACTTCTAGTAAAAGTCTTAATGGCTACAAATTAGGGATGGAGGAAATGGACTGTAAAGTTATCCCAATATTCTTTACAATTTATTGTGATTATGATAAAAGCATTAAGAAAATCAACATTGCAAAAATTATTGCTGTCTGTTTGGCTATAAATTCTTTCCATGGGTATACTCATAACATAAAAATAAAACATACATTTCTAATTAGCTACCTCACCAATTGCATTAGGTTTTTCAACTGTGCTCCCAAAATACATGGAAAAGTAGAATTTTTTTATACTTTCATTAAAGTAACAGTGGAAAAATAGTTTGAATGCTTATACACAATCCATGTTTGGAGGAGGACTGACACTGCACATCACCTGAGAAACACCATACCAAAGTGTGGAAGTGAAAACATCAGGCAGTTTTTCAACATATGGAACTGACACTCTTTGTATAACTGAAGGAAGGATGAATGGGGAAATTTTACATTCTTAAAAACAATGTCATACTGAAACATAGATGCACTTTTTTAGCAAGAAATGATCCCAACTACACAGGCAAGGGAACTCTAAACTGACTTCAGAGAAAGAAAAAGCTACTTGAATGAGCCAGTCAGTCACCCATTTTATTTTCAATTAATAAACCGGGAGGAGGGCCCCAAAACGTTTAACATTTTAAGCCAGTTTGGAGGAATGGAATAAATTTACACCTGAGCACAGCATTCAATTGTTGGGTTATTTCCCAGGTAATCTTCAATATACCCATCTGTCTATCCATCCATCCATTATCCATTTCCACTATAGAAAGACCGCCAGGACCTTCCTGCAAGGTAGCACTGCTACCAACTGCACCACCGTGCAGCCCAATATACCCATTAGAACTATAATTACTGAGAAAAAACATTTAACATTTATCACTATTTATTTCTCCAACTGTACCAGCAAGTAGCATTGATGGGCAGGCAGTAGAAGACAAAAACAAACAAAACACTCATCCACGGAAAAAGAGCCCCTCTACCAGTGTGGGACTGGGATTGCTATTATACTATCTGAAAATGTCAGAAAGCAATACTGAAGAACTGTCAACAAAAGCTTTAACATAGAACAACATAAAGAGGTGGCAACAATGAGAAAAAGGATCCATAAAATGGCTCAGAATTTGTTCAAAACAGGAAAAATCTCTACATTGACGACTTCACCTAAAAAAATGGCAAAGGCATACTTTAGCAAAGAGACAAAAATGCTTTCAACAAAAAAGAGAAGGAGACAAAAGGACGGTAATAGGATGTGACAAAAAAGCAACTTTGTGACTGTTTTTTCTTATTTCTGGCTTTTTTTTTAAGTTATAACATTACCATAAGTGTCAATGGCTTATTGCTGTTAAGCTGTTTACTTCGAGCATAAATAACTGCAATAAAAAGACTGTTGGCTAAAGTTTTTAGATTTCTGTTTAGCATTTGTTAAGTGAAATGTATCTAGAGATCCAAATAATTAGTGAGAATGTCACCGTTGTGGAGGTTTGGTTGAATTTGTGCAGAAAAAAGGTGAAGTTAGGCACACCTGCTATCAGTTGCATTCCACTCATGAGATGGAATGATTGTATCAGAGCCTGTTTGGTCAGCTGTCTTTCAGACCGACACTTTTAGAGAATCAGATAAATTGCAAAGAGGCAGTGCTGCACAATCTGTGAATGGTTGATAAAAAAGACTGATGTTTGTGGATAGGAGTTTTTGGCAAGTTAATAGATTCTGAGCTTAATGACAACAGCTAAGATTGATTTGAAATGAGAGACAGATAGATAAGGGAAAAGAGAATGAGGGAACAAATAATTGGCAGCTCTCACCTGTTTTTTTCTGGCACCACAGCTGTTTCTACAGGCTTACATGTGTCACTTTACAGTGAGTTTACTCATCATATATCTGTCTCCAACTTTTAGATCATGCCCTTTCTGCTTGTCAGCATAATATAAATATTCCTAATTAGCATTCAAAGAGACTTCAAAGTGTGTTGCTAACTATAAAATAACTATAAACATTTTATGTGAGATTGGTAGGACAAGATAGATTGGTCAGTGTAACAGAAGAAGACCCAATTCTTATGATCCTTAGGTGTTTAGGTTTTGGGTTTCTTTTGTATATCTGTTCTCATCAATTTTCCTGTGGTTGATTATGTGTTATATGGTCTTACTGTATTTGTTTCTTTCCATTTAGGTTTAATTTCTTACTTATTTCCTGTGTTTTGTTCCTTGTGTATTCTATTTTATTCCCCTTAGGTTAGTATTAGCCTTTTCCCCTTAGTGGTGTTTTTACTTGTGCCTTAGTTCAGCCCCTCTGTGTTAATAAGGCTCCCTCCTTCAGTCTCCCTACTTACCTTCTTCCTCAGCTGCTCCCTACTGTTTACTGGTTAACACACTGGCATCCGATGTCATTCTCCACACCTCGCTCACCATATACGCTCTCTGATTCTCACTGTTCTCTGCAGGATTCTCCTATTACACTTTCCGTTTGTCTGCCTGTTATTTTATCCACACCCCTTTCCATGGCTGTTTTCTCTGCCCATGATCCTCGTCCTGTTCTCCTTTTGCTCTTCTATAAGTTCTTCAGTTTTATTAAAAATAAATGCCACAATCATGTCTGTGCTTTGATCGAACTTCAAACCCACAACACAACACAACACCAATTCATAAATTAAATTAGCATACGGAATAAATGGATTATTAATCAACTTTCCTCTTAATTAGTTTGATATCAGCCTTTTATTTCTTTATATTTTTTATATTTTTCATCACCGTCCACATAAATCAAGTCATACCTCCACGAAAAGCAAACTTATAGGAAAGACATTATTTTACCTTATATTGCTGCTTCTTTTAGATAATCAATAACTTCTACAATAACTCCTACAATTATGAGTTGTAAAGAGAAGAAATTGAGCATTACATGGTTTGCTTCCAGGAGCTTAGATCAGGATTAGCTTGCGGCAAAATGAGAAACAAGAAACAAGAAGCTTCTGTTGAGTATTTATCAAAGTTCTATGACTTGAAAGCAATTTTTGGCACTCAGTAGATTTTTATAATAATTTTAGCTACATAATTATATAAATATATATGTGGAGCCATGTGTCTGGTTCATTCAGGCTGCAAGATAGCAAGAGAGAGCCAGACATTTTAGCACAAAGTAGCAAGGTAAGTACACCAAAGCTAGATTCTGAAACAATAGGTTTTTGAAAAGTTAAGGTAAGGATGCAATTTCTAAACATAATTAATTAAATGTGCTAATGTGCTAAGCGCTAATATGTAATGCTAATCCTCTTTTTGGACTTTAGCTCGGCCATGGACCAAGAGACCCGAGACCTCGGGACATAGCACTCCCCAAGCAGAGGGCCGACAGAGCCCACGGGCCAGGTCCTGGCAAGCAGCCACTGGGAGTGAGCTGGTACACACTGAAGCACTCATCCTCGGACACTGAGAACCACAAGTACACCAGCGGGCGGACACACCAACCACCGGCAGATAATGTGGCGGGAAGGAAATAGGCCTCAGATGTCCTCCACCAGAAGCTCACCCAGCTCAAAGTGCTGGCTTCTACCTGTCAGTGGATCGCTGGCTTCCTGACCTACCGGCAGCATACAAGAACCATCAGCAACAGCGCCGCCCATGGGTGTGTTCTTTCCCCTTTTCTTTTCTCCCTCTACACAAATGTACCTCAGCAAATCCGTCTGTGATACTCTTGACGTTTGCAGATGACATAGAGATGATATAAACAGGAGGTGGATCAGCTGCTCAAGATTCTGGAAATGACAGTGGACAGTGGATCCCCTAACATCTCTGCTGACCCCACACAACCTGGTCGCAATCTGTTTAAACTTTTACCTTCAGGTCCGCACTACACAGAGCTACTGCAAAACCAGCCACCATAGAGACAGTTTCTCCAAAAAGGAGAAAGTCTCTCTGATGAACACAATGAACACCTTATAGCCAGAGTTGTCAGCTACTGTGAAACAGAATAAGCATATTTGCACAATAACAACCTGTCTTTCTTTATTTAAAAAATGGATGCACATTCAAATATCTGTACAATTTACTCGTTTATTTATCCTTATTTTTTATTTTGTCTAAAATGTATATAATTATTTTGGTATGATGTGAATGCTGGAATCCAAAGTCAAATTCCTTGTTTGTGCACACAAACTTGACCAATAAAGATGATTCTGATTCTGAATTAAGTCAAAATAAGTTCCATGAACAAACACAGTAACTAATTGGTAAGTAAACTTTTCTCTCTATATCTTTCGCTCACCGCAGGTCCTGGGTATGGGTTGATGTTGCAGCCTTCCTTCCATGACAAGTTTAGGCTCCTGATGAACTCCAGGTAGAAAGGATGGGAAGTGTTCAACATAGAGAAACCAACAATGTTGGACTGGTCACCCACCACATCATCTAGCTGGAGCAGAGGGAAATCCTTAAAGACAGATAAAAAAGAAAGGGAAAAATTAAAAGGGTTTGTCAGCAATTAGTTTAAAAAATACAGTATGTCATGCAGAAGCAGTAACTATTCAAGATAACAGAACAGAGAAAATTTAAAATGAGTCACAGATCAGACATGAAAAAAGAAAAAGACAGAAAAAATTAAAGACAGAATAGTTTTTTTTTTAGGCTATACTACTTCAGATTCTATTTTGAAATTCTGAGCGGGCTAGTAACGTAAAAGAAAAAAGAGATGAATATCAAAAGCTGGGTAATTTCAAAGAAATTCAAATAGTCCTTTAAGGCAAGTTGATGTCACTGAGCTTTGCTGTTGAAACAAACCAGAATAAAAATATTTGTTTTGCCCTCAAAGGGTTTGTGTTATGCTACACATGTTGACAATAAAATATTTAGCCAAGTTGTGGGGAACCAAAAATGTAGGCGAGTGAACAAAACACTTCTCCTGCTAATTTGTCGTCTCATGACAACATCAGGTGACACAAGCTGTCTACACAATTGTATTACACTGAAATAATTGAACTCTGCTGTTTGATTCTTTTTACTTAGACCAGGCAGGAAAACTGCTCGCTTTAGTCATTCATTTCATTTCTTGCACAGAAAACAATGATTATCAGTGGGAACCTTACATCTAACTAAACAATTAGAGACAAAATAAACTCAGGCATTTTTAAATTACTCTAATTGAATTATTTTGGCATTGCTAAGTCTCAAATTGTGCCAAAACTAAAAGCAGCAGATGGCATACCAGCATATGCCACTTCTGGTTTGGTGGCATATACTGATTCTACAGCAATATGTGGCTGCCATTAGATGGTATGCTGCTGCCTTAAGTATCTCTTTAAATCAGTGGGTGATGCTGTTAGCTTGCACATTTATTGATAATTTTGCCATACTTTCAAAAGAGATATTAAACTAGATGTTCATATATAGATCATCTAAAATCCAGTGGCATTCTATTAAAGTTGGAAGCTGTTCTTTAATGCTTGTTTATATGACAGTTTTGCAGACTTTTCAAACTCTTCCTCAACCAGCCTTTTACATCAGTATTCTGGAAAAGGCAAATATAAATCTGCATACAAATGCTCAACATCTCGGCTCAAGCCCTCAGCAAGTGCTTCACTCCAGGTATACACCTTTAGTGATAAATACTGTGGGATCTATGCAAACTTTACATTTAAAGTGATTATTTTACAATCGAGTCTTTAATCTAAATTAGGGACTTAACGGAAAGCTTGCTTATGAGTATGTTGAAAGTACATTATATATCATTCTATCGTAATTAAAGTTCAGTCAACAACAAATTCATGTTATGTATCAAGAATATAATAGTCACAAGCCATAAGGTGACAACCAGCCAACTAAATGTGTCATGTTTATAAATATGAGAATTTAACTGTATAAGCACAATTCTGAACCATCAATGAACCACTGCAGACTTGGCATGCTCCATCCACCAGTGAAACCCACTGCAGATCAACTGCTGGAACCTGCAGTATCAGCATATACCACCAAATGATTATGGATCACAATCTCTCTCCCAGACTTCTCAAAAACACATTATCAATGTCTTGCATCCCCAAATTACCTGAGTAAGTGAACAATGTGACCATACTATTTCTATGAATTAACCTTTAAAAAAATCACATCCATTGAGTTTAATTACAGTTTACATTTTTTTGCGAACTCAGAAACATTTCTTATCCACATACAATAAAAACACATTCTACAGAAAAACTACATCCCATTGGCAATCCAATCCCATTACTGCACCTATCCATCTAAAAAGTTTTGCCGACTAATGCCGGGGACATAATGGATGATTTTTTTGCCTGATTTTACACATGACTTCCATGCAGGAAATGTCTGCATTGGTCTATTTCTTTTTTTTTTTTTTTTTACATTTTTTGAAATATACAATGTCAACAGCATAAACACAAATAAACAGCGTGCATATTACAAAACTATCACCTAACTAAATACGTTGCAATTTCAAATTGGGCAGAATACAGTGATAAAAAGAGGCAAAAAAGACACACACACATGATTGTTGTTTTTTTATGGTAAAAATAACCACATTTCTAGAATAAAGCCAATATCCATCCATTCATCCATTTTCTATACCCGCTTCTTTCATACTGGGTCATGGGGGGGACCCAGGGGTTGTTTCAAAGTCTCACATTGAGTATTTAAACAGTCAACACATAGCAAATTGAATCTTAGTTTGAGAAATTCCCTGCTATCTCTCTTTCATTATAATATGGAAAATAAATGTAGCTAGTCTAAATTCTGAGAATATCGTCTAGTACTTTCATAAACTGCTATGTTTGTTTACCCTTTAAACTTTCACTGTCTGCCTGTTTCCACCCCGGAGGGAAAGGGACCACCTCCTGGGTCCGGGGCTGGCTGCCCCTATTGAGTTTTGGCATCTGAACCTGGGAGTATACAGTATGTATTGGGAGTATGAGTGAGTCCATTGTTGTTTGTCTTTACGTTGGGTGCGTAGTTTGAGTGTTTATGTGTATGCATGAGGGTGGGAATGTGTGATTGTGACTGTGTGTGCCTGTTTTTTGTGTCAGGTTAGGTCTTGAACTGGTCCCTCTCCTGGATCAGTTTAGGCCCCATCAAATGTGGGGCCTATTTCATCCCTGCCACACTACCTGTCGGTGCTTGGTGTCTCTGCCCACTCGTGTACTTGTGGTTCTCAATGTCCGGGGCTGGGTGCTTTGGTGTATACCAGCTCACTCCCAGTGGCTGCTTGCCAGGACCTGGACCTGTGGGCTGTGTCGGGCCTCTGCTTGGGGAGTGATATGTCCCGGGGCCTCGGGTCTCTTAGTCCATGGCAATATGTCATCGGGCACAGACAGCTGCCGGCGGGGGCTATGGGCTTGTCGCTGCAGGTCCCTGGGGCTTCTACACTGTGGCTACTGGGTGGTTCCCCTGGGACTCTCCCCAGCTCTTCTCTGGGGGGTTGGTAGTCCCGACAATGGTTCTCCTGGGGTTCCTATGCTCTGGGGGGAAATTTGTCTATGGCTTGGATCTCCTCCGTATCTGTCCCACGTCCAGGGGGGCAGGTCTGTGGCTGCTCACACTCACTATTGCATATTAGGATGAAGAAACCTTGTATACACAAGCACGCTCACAATCAGACCCACAGGGGTTTAGATTCAGGTGATACACAGATACACAAATGTAAATATGTAAAATATGTAATATGTAAAATATATGTAAAATATTAAAGTATTAATATTAAATAATATATTTGTCTTCATAATCACAACATGATGGTTTGATGGAACATTTAGATTTTTATTATTATATAGAATTTCTCTTTATACCTTAAAAAAAATTTGACAATTTTTTTTAATAACTTTTGTTTTTATGCAAGACGTGTTAATGGTTTTTCTTGGGTATAAAACTCCAAATGACAAAGGTCAACTGTACTATAATGTTGATAATGTTGTCTGGTATCTTACCATTTGTGTTGGACTAGCTGAAAACACGTTGTTAAATGTGAAAAAATTAAGTATATTTTGCAAAAAATCAAGTGTTAAACTTAGTGAACACCTCTTTTACATATATTGCATTTGCATTGGATTGATTTTCAATAACATTTAAAGTGTACTGCTACATATGGGTGAGTTTATTTTACTTATAGCTGTAGTATGAATGTGTAATTTTTTTCTTGATACCTAATAATAACCTGACCATCTCTGGCTGATATTTCAATCATCTAACCACAATCTATACATGCTTTTAGGTTGTCAAATATTTAATAGCTAATTTGATAAAAATAAAATAAATTTAAGGTTAACTCCTCTGCCGTGTCAGCCGCTCAAAGCATTAGGCATAAATATGAGTAAGTCTTCATCAGTGTATGTAGCAATTCTGAATGAGGCAGCATGATATCTGGTTAATGCAACATACATGCATAATGATATG
Organism: Girardinichthys multiradiatus; assembly: GCF_021462225.1. Lineage (NCBI taxonomy): Eukaryota > Metazoa > Chordata > Actinopteri > Cyprinodontiformes > Goodeidae > Girardinichthys > Girardinichthys multiradiatus. Next base: position 34,349,820 of record NC_061806.1, on the reverse strand, counting down.
TGGTATCTCTAAGTCGTCACAACTTATACATTTGAAGTAGTGTGAAAAGGGTGTAAAGAACTGTTTATTTATTCTTAACCTTAATCTTGGCTCTCAGACTACAAGTTTACATGTGGTTCCTGGAGTATCTAATAATTTCTAATGGTTTCACAAAAAATTTCATAACACATAATCCCTTTGTCCCAAAAAACATCATGAATAAACCTATTTTGAGAAGCTGGCAATGTCTGAATAAGTACAGACAACTTTCTGTACAGAACAATTTTTCATAGTTACTGATTTTGGAAGTACAGTTTCATAATTACACTGAAGCTGCTAGGTGCCATCACTGATATCATGATCAACATTTAGATCACCGCCATCAGTATTTGGCTGCTACTCTCTAGATTGTTTTGACACAAAATGTCTAATTAGAAAAAAACAAGAAGTCCATTAGAGATATAAGGAGGAGACAGGGAGGGTTTTTAAAATCACTTTAATGCCAATATCAAGCCCCACTTCATTTAATTGAACATTTTATTCATTTTGTAGATGTGGGGCTTTTGAAGCCATCTTTGATGATCTAAACTGTACTACATTAACAGGTTTTTAACATTAATTCACTGAAATAACGGTCTTTTTTGTTATCTGTTGTTATTTCCATTGTCTCTGACATCTGAGAAACTGTTGCTTTCATTGTTGCCATTGGTCTCGCTGGATGCCAAATCAATTTCAGCAGCAGCCAGACCGTCTGTCAGACTGTCGGTCTGCCAGCACTGACAAAGAGCAAGTCGGCCTGCCGGGTTGCAGGGACCAGGCCAACACTGCCGAGGGAGAAAGCACTGCGACAGCATTCCAGAAGGGCACCGGTGATGCAATGACTGCAGCATGCCTTAAGCTAGATGTTCATTTAGGGAGAATCTGGTCTTTGCATGGTCTATATTTGTGATGTTTTAAAAACAGTTGGAAATTACCCCTACATTATTGAAAAGGTAATGACCTTCATAACTCCTCAGGAATTTGATTTGGCTAAATCAATAGTGGCAATAATTTCCTGATTAGTTCAGCTCAATGTCCATATTTCTGGGTTTAAAATTCAAATTCCTGCCTTTAGGTTATTAATGCATTTATGCAGAGAAGTTTTGTGATATTTTTCAATAACTATCTGCTGTGTAAGAGGTCCAGTTTTCCAATTTTAGTGGTTACAGCTCCAAACTGTCTCTGGTCTGTTTCTACATTTACATGGAGATCATTTTGTAGAATTGGAAACATTTTAAGGCACTGTAATGCAAAGATAATTAACTAAAAGGAATTTTAATTGTATTACCCCATGATCTACCTTTTATCCAACAGTAGGTCATGGTTTGGAATTGGTCATCATTTCAAAGTTAACTTCATTCAATAATTACATTCAAATCTTTTTGGACAATAAAAATAAAAGTATAGATAGGGGCCTTCTTCATATGCAATGTCTACAGTATATTGAGAATGATAAAAGCTAGTAAAACAGTACAGTAGCTAGAAAGACATACCCAATTTTAAGCTAATATTGCTTGATAAGAGCTTTTGAGCTCAGTAGTACATATGTGAAGTATCAGGATGGTTTCTTGAAATAACACAATCTCAAAACCAAACCTAGCCCAAATACTACTTCATCATAAACCACAAATAATTTCTCTAATACATTGTCAAAACTATAAAAGCCTCACATGTTTCGTCTTCCTTCTTATCAAGTGTCTCATTGTAAATTTCTCCATTCATCCTTCCTTCAGTTATCTGAGGAATGATGGTACCATATGCTGTAAGACAGCCACATAACAGGACTGTAACTACACCTCCCAGCATTCATTGCAGCTCTGACAAGTTAATTTTCTTCCTTTCTGAACAATCCTTCAAAGAAGAGCTTGGCAAAGCTTGATATCTAGCTGATCATGCAGCCAGCATGAATATTTCCCATCTGTTGAAGTTTGAATACTTTGATTATATCAGTTTGCAATCCATGTGTGTAGAATCTGTCTACGGATTCTATTCTCCAAGGAGATGACCCTATCTCTTTGTGTTTTCTTTTTTCAGTTGACTTGCCGTGGTTCATCATATTTTTCCCCTATTGGCTGAAGGAGGAGAACCTGGCCAATTCTGAACCATTTACGGATGCGGGGATGATTGTAACCTCATTCCTAAGGGTGGACTGGAGGGGGGCCCAGGCGTTCCTGACACACTGGCCAACTTTCAGCTGCTGGGTTGAAATTTTGATGAAAAACACAGGCCTATAAATATATATACACACATAGTTGCAGTGCTAACGTGACGATTTTTATTCTCAGATGGCCAATAGAATTTACAGTAACAACATACAGAGGTTGGACAATGAAACTGAAACACCTGTCATTTTATTGTGGGAGGTTTCATGGCTAAATTGGACCAGCCTGGTAGCCAGTGTTCATTGATTGCACATTGCACCAGTAAGAGCAGAGTGTGAAGGTTCAATTAGCAGGGTAAAAGCACAGTTTTGCTCAAAATATTGAAATGCACACAACATTATGGGTGACATACAAGAGGTCAAAAGAGGACAAATTGTTGGTGCACGTCTTGCTGGCGCATCTGTGACCAAGACAGCAAGTCTTTGTGATGTATCAAGGGCTACAGTATCCAGGGTAATGTTAGCATACCACCAAGAAGGACGAACCACATCCAACAGGATTAACTGTGGACGCAAGAGGAAGCTGTCTGAAAGGGATGTTCGGGTACTAACCCGGATTGTATTCAAAAAACATAAAACCACGGCTCCCAAATCACGGTAGAATTAAATGTGCACCTCAACTCTCCTGTTTCCACCAGAACTGTCCGTTGGGAGCTCCACAGGGTCAATATACACAGCCGGGCTGCTATAGCCAAACCTTTGGTCACTCATGCCAATGCCAAACGTCGGTTTCAATGGTGCAAGGAGCGCAAATCTTGGGCTGTGGACAATGTGAAACATGTATTGTTCTCTGATGAGTCCACCTTTACTGATTTCCCCACATCCGGGAGAGTTACGGTGTGGAGAAGCCCCAAAGAAGCGTACCACCTAGACTGTTGCATGCCCAGAGTGAAGCATGGGGGTGGATCAGTGATGGTTTCAGCTGCCATATCATGGCAATCCCTTGGCCCAATACTTGTGCTAGATGGGCGCATCACTGCCAAGGACTACCGAACCATTCTTGAGGACCATGTGCATCCAATGGTTCAAACATTGTATCCTGAAGGCGGTGCCGTGTATCAGGATGACAATGCACCAATACACACAGCAAGACTGGTGAACGATTGGTGTGATGAACATGAAAGTGAAGTTGAACATCTCCCATGGCCTGCACAGTCACCAGATCTAAATATTATTGAGCCATTTTGGGGTGTTTTGGAGGAGCGAGTCAGGAAACGTTTTCCTCCACCAGTATCACGTAGTGACCTGGCCACTATCCTGCAAGAAAAATGGCTTAAAATCCCTCTGCCCACTGTGCAGGACTTGTATATGTCATTCCCAAGACGAATTGACGCTGTATTGGCAGCAAAAGGAGGCCCTACGCCATACTAATAAATTATTGTGGTCTAAATCCAGGTGTTTCAGTTTCATTGTCCAACCCCTGTATATGTACAGTACGGATATTTACCCTACAGGGTAAACTATAACAAAGTCACATAGTTTCTTGCTTTTCAACAAAATAACTTCCAAACTTAACAACTTAACTTGAACTTGACAAAATAGAGGAAGAAAAACTGTAAAGCTGCTGTACTTGTACACCTACATTTTTCACTCTGTGAGTAATCTCAGTCTCTTTTCTGCTACACAATCCATAACCTTACCACTCAGGATTTCAGTACATCTTGCTTTCAGAGGTGAAGAAAACCCCAAAAATAATGTACTCAAGTAAAAGTATGGTTACTTTGATAAAATTTGACTTAAATACAAGTCAATGTAAAATGTTACTTAAATAAAAGTAAAAAGTACCTCATTAAAATTTTACTTGAAGCCAACGGTACTTTTTTATGAGCAGAAGAAATTCCCTCTCACGTATTTCCTAAAGGAAAAGAGGAGATATTGGTCTCAAACTGTTTTTTTAATTAAAGGAGCACCTTGTAAATGAAAAAGCAACACAAAAATAAAACATGTCAACAAATGACATGAATATTTGCAAAAAACTAACACCTAAGGACAATATAGATTGGTGATTTAATCTAACATGTATGTTTTTGGACAGTGGGAGGAACCTGGAGAGAACCCAGGCATACATGGAGAGTACATGTCAGACTCAAACAGAAAGGCACTGGCTGGTTTTTAAATCGAGCTCCTTCTTGCTGTGAAGAAACAATTCTGACAACTGTATTACAATACACCCCACAAAATTCAAATAAAAACAACATTTTAAACCAAAATTGTTGACTGTAATGAGTCTATAAAGTAAGTAAGTAAGTAATTTGAAATGAACAACTATGTGGATAGTAATAGAAAAGAGAAGAAACAATAATGGTTCCAAGAGACTAGAAAGCTAAAGAGAGTCTAATGATTGACTCATCTCATATGTTTAATTTGCTCTAACAAAATTAGAGTTAATATTAAACTCGTGCTTTTCTTCATCAGTATTTTTATAGTCTGCAGAGCATGTTCAATACAAAGTTAAAGGTAAGTCACTGACACAGCTGCAGGTGAATGAAAATGTGAGAAAGAGGAGGCAGTGTTGGGATAGGGGGGAATGACAAATTTGTCCTTGGTTTGTTAGTGCTGTGTGAACGGCCCCGTTAAAGTCTCATGCCATGCAGTGTTTAGAGTCAAGGCGGAGTACGAGACATGTTATTATCCACGCCGGTTCTTTGTACAAGGGCACGACACCAAACAGGGGAATTATAATGATGACAAACAGTGGAAGGAGCAGCATGCATCTCTGATGAGAAGGGAGAGGTGAGAAGAGGGAGGTTTGGCGGAAAGAGAGGAAACAGGAAAGCTTTGTTTTAGGATGTAACATAAAAAATATCCTGGAGGTGTGAAAAGGCTGCTTACAAAGGAACACACCTGAAAATGTGCTTATAGTAGTATCTGAAAAAACTGGTGCAAGAATGTTAGGATTGGGAAGAACTTTTTGCTTAAGTATTTGCTTAAATAAATTAATCAAGAGGAGTTTGGATCCAAGGGGTAGAAGTACTGAAACAAAGAAAGTATAGCAAAACTAAAACATCTGATCAAACTGAAGGAAATCCATAAGAAGAAAAAAATAAATGAGAATGGAAAATGAGTTTTGGAGGCAAAAAGATAGATAAAGGAAAGAATGAAAAAGAGCAGAGGTGTGACAAAAAATGAAATAAAATAAAACTAAATCAATCAAACTTTATTTATAGAGCACTTTTCACTAGATGTGCACAATACACTTCTGAAATTAAGTACACAGACAAATTAAACAATAATTATGTTGACAATAAAATTATGAAGAATTTAAAGTGAGAAAAGAATAAGTATATTCTTAAGAAGAAAGATAAAATAAAATACAAAAAAATGAAAACAGAGTTAAACCCACACCTAGCAACACACAAAACAATAGACTATAGAAGAGAAAATAATAATGTTTTGAAAAATTATGTCAATGCTTGCCATGATTAACAATAGTAAATTCATGAAATATAAATACATTATATAAATGTTGCTCAAATTAAAATAAAATAAATCGGCATTCACTTGAAATAAAAGCAAGATAAATGCCTGTTTAATAGGCTTATACCAGTAAAAGTTATAAGCAGTTATAATATGAAAAAGCGCACCTTAAAATCCATTCTAAAATAGACAGACCCCATCTAACTCTTTCTAAAAAACTGACCAGTGACAAACCATGCAACCTTTTCTGGTGTTATTGGAGACTTTAGTAACTCATGAAAGCATATTTCATTCTTACTCGTGGGTGCAGCCTTGGGCCTGTTGGACCTATTCCTCAGACATAAGACCCTACTCCATCTGGAGTCAGAGCAGGATATGTTCCCTAGTCTGTATCCAAACTAGGTTGCATATTTTCTCACATTGCCATTCACAGTTTTTTTTCTGTTGTCTCTTTTTGATCAATTCAGATTGATAATGTTTAAAAAAGTACAGAAAAAAAAACATTATGTATAAAAATTGTCATCTTATACTTTGATTTGTTACAGCCACCTAAGTGGACCATAAGGTTAAAGGCCAAACCAGAGTCAAGAAAATGCAGTTAATGAATGAATAAATAAGTAGGTGAGTATATAAGTAGAAGGAGAAGTAATCAATAAATCAATCAATCAGTATAAACAGTTTAGATATATTTTGGATATAAAAGTCAGAGATAGTAATAAAATCACCAATTTTCCAATTTTAAAATTTCAACTTTGGTGCACAATTGGGTTTTCCAACAAAAACAAAACGACTTAAGCAAGACAGAAAGAAAGGTTTGTAAATGTTAAGCAAAGAAATGTTAAGCATAGAAACACCTCTAAGGCTTTTCGTGAAAATCTGCCTTGAGCCAACACTAAAAATATTGGGCAAGTATGAAAGGCAAAAAAATCACGGCGGTATTTACAAAGGGAAGAGAAACATATAAAAGAAAAGAAACACTAAAGATATACAGCCACAGAGTGTAAGGAGAATATGTAACAAGATGTAGATATTTTAAATGAAGATGAATAACTAATTGGACATTCATCCTGAATGAATTATGATTAATAACTCAAGAAGGCAGAATGTTCCTACCATGGTGGTGAGAATATACTTGTAGAAGGCCGACATCATCCCCAGCTCGTTAGCCTGCAAGGCACAAAGATGTAAGAAGAAAGGCAAGATGAAGAAGGATACGCAAATCTTAAACAAAGAAAAATCACAGTTAAAAACCACAACTCTTCAACATTTTCACCAGGCAGTCTTACTCATCCTCTCTTTAATGAGACCATCAACCTGTTTCCTAATCTTTGAAAATGGACAGTAACCAACAGAAAATTATTTTTAAAAAAGCAGACATTTTAAAAGATGTTTAAATGACCTCGGTGTGCCACCTTTGGTTGAGTAAGATGACTGAGGAGACAAGTCATTTAGCAGTCCAATGTCTTCCATATTTTACAACTGTTTTACATCCACTTTTTACTTGATTTCTTCGCTGAATTCACAAAGCAGATTACACCACTTATTTTCAGACAAATCTATAAGGTCCAGGTGATGGGAGCAACTAACACCTATTTTTGCTTCAAGTTACAAATAGATCTCTCTTTAGACACAAACAAAGGTGTTAGGGAGATTTGAAAAATGAAGGCATCCCTCAAGAAATACATCCCTTTAACTGATTAATGAGATGAAAAGCATTGACTGAAGGTAAAAAGTGAATCAGATACATGTAGTCTGTCAATAAACTGTATTTGTATTTGAATGAAAAAGAAACACTTGTGTACAATTACATCCTCCTAATTTTACTTATGAAACAAAGAAAGGGTTACTTGATTTCTATACTGGAGTTCCTTTATTCCCTGCCTCTCTGCTGGTGCCTTGCTCACCCTCAACTCAGCTCACCAGCCAAGAGAGAAAAATATTTCTCAGTGTGCCTTACAAAGTCACAAAATATAAAGGTTATTTTATACACGTCTGGTTTATTAACATGTAGAGCATTTGTAGGAATGTTTCAGAATTATAAGGTTTTGTCTTTTTTTTTTATTTGATTAAAGAAAAAATTAGCGAACATATGAGGTATGCAGCACTTGAATAGAGAGTGGTCTCCTGCTAGCGTTGTAGAGGATCCCTGTTTTATCTTGTTCTTCTGCTATGCCATTATTACTGCCAGCTTTTAGCAAACAGTATTTTTTCCACAGAATATGCACAACAGAAACAGCTTTGATCCTTAAAATTAAAACCTTTCAGAATATTTCTCGAAGTCTCGCACTTGCATTTACTTTACATTTACAGAAACAAGTTGTCTACTTGCTTTTTATAGCAAATCTTTTCCTGCCTTGTACACTTTCAGGTACAAAAAACCTGAGAGAGCAGAGGAGAAAGTGAAGCTGCACCCTGACGAACGTTGATAGATTTAGTTTGTTGCAGCTGTAGACTCCAATCTTACAGAAAGAAAAAAAAAATCACCTGTGTTTGAAAGTTTAATCTTTTCACTCAAATTGAACAAGGAGGGGAAATGTTTCACAATGGTGCAGGCCTTTTAAGGTCTCAGAAGAGGAGTTCATAATCACAGCAGCAAACCAAATGATGCAAATCGTATTTGGAGTTCGCTCATTGTTGTCTTCAGCCTTGTAAACAAATTTGAAAAATGCCAGATTACAGTGGGACATAATGTAGGAGATGTAATCTGAGTACATTTGAATTGGAGCTGACAGTTTCTTGTGTGCAGAGTTCCACATTACACAGCGAGATGCATTCCAACTGTGACAGGGTGGACATTATTTTCCACATTTTGGGTCCTTGTATAATATTTGCAACATGTCCAAAGACATGTTGCCAAAACGTCTTTAAACGGTAGCTTTTTTCTGGTTGCTTTCAGATGGATTTAGTTTGAAGCATTGTCAAGATTAAGTACTAAAACTAACCATGTTTGCAGTTGATATTAAAGTCTTCAAACTGATTAAAGATCAAAGTTTAAAAACATGAGTGATCAAGTAACTTTATTCTATGGCAACTGCAGTTTTGTCTTTAATGTTCCTTTCAAGATTCCTCTCTTCCACAAACGCTATCTCTAAATGGACTGAATATGGCTAAAGGAATAATTATACCTGTGTGGATCACCTTACTGCAGAATATAACCAGACATATGTACAAACTAGGGCATGTCCCAATCCCAGGTATCGGCCTGGGGTCTCGATCAGACATTTTTCAGAGATCTTATAACCTAAAATCTGCTCTTTTCTGTCCCAATATCTGTTGTAGGTCTATTGTAAATTTGTCACCTGCACCCCCATTTAGCTGTGCATTTGTGCACGTCTAATTTTCTTTAATATTGAAACTTGTTTGCTTGTGAAACTGTATTACATACAGTGGCATGCACAGACATTTTGGGGGGCAGGTGCTCAAGTGAAAAAAAGGGCACATTGTGCGGCACATGGAGCTGTCAGTTGCCTTTGTAGTGTGAGATTTATTACAGGCACAACATGAACATAATTTATATGTATTACTAAGCACCCCCAAAACAAACTGTCTTGTGGGTTGAAGGGAAATGATCACCCAGAAAAAAAAAACTCAAAACAAGAAAGCATTTTACAAAATTCTTAAGATCAATAAGGAAACAAAATTATCATAGACAGATTTAAAGTTAGATTACTGATTCACAACCTGAACTTCCTGAGTCAAATTTGAAACTTACGTTATCCTTCATTTTTTTTTTTCTTTTTACACACTGAGCACAACGTGTTTGTCTTGACTATATCATTCTGTACTTTTATCACAAAATATCCTCTGCACCAAATAACCTTATGTTGTAGCAAAGCAGGTTACACTGTCAGATTTACCAGGAAGGTCACACTAAATGAGTTATCTTCAGAAATGTGAGGAACCAGTGACCATTCTACAGTGTAAATCAACTATACCCAGAAAATTAGTTATTAAAGCTTTATAGTCAAAATGAAACCAACAGCAGAATCATCTATACTTCTGCATGTAGCCAGTGTGATTTATGACAGAAATTATTCTTAGAGATTAAAAATTAATGAGATTACAAGTCCTGAGAACTAATGTATATTTAGAAAATAAAATATTCTGATCACATCATCATTTTTACACACACAGAAGTAGAAAATACAACTTAGCCTACATGCCCCACATTTACTGAACTTTATTAAAGGTATTTTAGTAGTGTATGAATTGTAATGTTAACCAGCTCATTTGGCCGTATTTGCAATTTAAAAAAAACATGAGTCAAACAGAAGTCATCATGAACCATAATAGCAAATGTAATATCGACATGTATGAGATAGATTTGAATGTATTTATTTCTTATAATTTAATCTAAGAGTTAAATCGTAGACATTCACCTGGTGCCTGGTGGCAGCCATAGAAGACATTGCAGGTAAAGGTATGCCATTGATTGGCCTGTTCTGTTTAGATAAAATGGTGGCAGGTAAAGTTTTAACTTTTTCATCTGAAGTTTAGGAAGCAAGTATATTCATTTTGTTTGTTTCCTGGATGGTTAGCCGGCCGTTGGCAGGACAGGGTTCTATCTGATGGTGGAGGGGAGGAGAGAAGAGGGAAGCTGGACCAGCGCAGGTCCACCTCTCTGCTCTGCACACAGCCCGTCTCCGTTGAGAGACACACGAGGCGGGAGACGTATGAGTGTTGGCGAGGGGGGAATTTCACAACGTGGGGCAATAGTATTATAGGCTTTAAATTCAGAAATTTTACCTTTGGGCCCCACACTATACACTGTAAAAAAAAAAAAAAGATTTCAGGAGGGCACTTTTTTCTCCAAAGGATAAAAGGTCAGGTGCTCTAGCACCGCCTAGCGTCTATCTGTGCACATCCCTGATTATACACCATTTTCTAAACAAGGTAACACATCTGGGCTCTTCCTAGCAATCTAAGCGTCTTTCATCCCTTACAACGAGTCGTCTTTCTACATGGTATTGACTTGTGACTTGCTAAATGGCTTGGATTGGTGTTAGATACAAAAAAATCCAGCACGGAACAATCATAGTTTAAGCCAAAATATTGATTATATAACCCAGGGTCAGTCAATCCCTGTTGCTTTGGTGTAAAGCAAATCAAAATTTAGATTTTATAGCTATTTAAAGAAAACTGCAGTAATCCAGTTTTCATGTCCAATTTTAATCATTTCTCATTACTTTAAGTCTAAATGTGATCTAAAATATTTCTAATTTTCTAATAACATTGAAATAACTCCTCTTTAGATTTGTGCTTTAATGGACTTTGATATAAACCATTATTTATTTGTTTTAATTTTAGCTGACTTTTTAGGTGAAACAAATTATTTTTAGTAAATGCATAAAGAAAGAGTTTAAACGAAGGTGTCAGGGCTCAAAAAATATTTGAATTCTGTATTTTGAATATAAAATATTTAAATTGTTATTCATATATCAAATATTTTTGTTGCATAACAAATTGCTGCTGTACATGATATGCAGTCAGCATTCTCACCTTCCTGAGAATATGGTAAGAAATAGAGGCATTAGCATCGATGATGATGGTAGCCACTTTGTCATCACGGATCTCCTTCAGCAAGGGAGTGGGATCCAAACTCTCGTCCAGCATTCGCACCGACAGCGTCTCTCTGGAGATAAGGAAGTGGCGAACAAGCTCCTCTAATCGGAGCAGGCCTAAAGAACAGGAAAGAAAAGGGAGTAACAAAAGCCTTTAACCATAAATGCAAATATGGCAGCTGCTCTTAAACATGCCTGGGTTTTTAAAGCATCTTTTTTTTTTTTTTAAGTCAGATGTGACTACAGCAATGAGTTGATTCAGCAAACGAGTCTGATATTGTGAAGCTGAAAAAAGTATAAGACAAAAGAAAAAGGAAATAACTAAACAATATTTGCCTGAGTAAGAAGCTTGTTTGCTTGTTAAAATATTACTTTCATTTGAGAAAGAAGAAAAAAAAAATCTGAAATTGATGGGATTCAGAGTCATTAGAGTGACAAATAACTGTTGCTGCTTCAATGCACTAAAAGAGGCAATAAACAGACTGGGATAAAAGTGATTATGTAGAGAGCCCATTAATTTCTTTCCTCAGAGAATGCATGTGGTCCTGTGTGTCCAAACAGATGTAAATGGATTTACTTATTTAACACTTTAACAGTAAAACAATATAAAAAAGAATATTATATATATATGTATAAATATGGATTACAAATGGATTTTAACATATTTTTGAAGCACTGCAGTTTGTTTATAACAATTTGAATCTTATTCACATATGAAGGTCCCCTGAGGAATACAAAATAATGCCAAAACAATTGTCACACACATATCACGCAGTGAATTAAAGATTAATGGAAAATGTGTCACCTTTTTTAGCGTGTTCATGTTCACATTTAAGAGGTTTGCTTAGCTCAGCTGAAAACAGCACTTTTGTCTCTTATGTTTGTTTTATGCAATGTATGAGTTGAGAGTGAAATATTAAAAACAACCCCAACAATAGTAATTTTCCTACAACTTCCAGCAAAACTGGGGAAAAAAGATTGTAGACAGCAACTCAAACCATCAAAACTATGTACACCCATTTTGTGCCCACACACTTTTCACTCCAACATTTGCCAGAATAACTTTCTTGTTTCTGTTTTTTTTGAAGATTTTAGTACACATTCTATCATCATTAATTGTAGTTCTAATCACTGCATTGCTATACTGAATTTTATAAAATACATATGGAGATGACATAAGAGATTGAGACCCCTGATCAAACCAAAATATTTATGGACATCCTCCTGCTGGTAGATATTATTTATTTGAGCCACATAAGAACATTTTATTACTGGACAACTATTTTATATAATTGGTTTTTAAATCTAGTACAATGTGTGTCCAAAGTAGGTGTGAATTGACCATAGCAGGTAAATATCCCATGATAGACTGTGCCTTTGGTAACCAAAAAGACTCAATAAGCATAAGTGAAATGACAAATAGGTGGAATGACCATCACTCTTTTCAGCAAAATGGATGAGGTGTGTTTATACAAGGTTTCTCCCCTAGAATCAAACAGGGCAAAATCGGGCAGATACCAAAGCTAATACTAACTGAATGTTAAGACTGCAGAAGGACAGCAAATGGGAAAACCATGAACATATTACACTATGATGCCAACCTACAGTATCCTAAAAAGCACCAGTACAGAAAAAGATAACTGACTAAGATAATTGACTAAACATACTGCAACGGATACCTAGTTGATAGCAAACATGGTAAGAATTTGATTCATATTCCTGTATTGGTGTGAAAGTCATAGTTATTGTGAGACAACGATATATCTTCAAGAAGGAACCGATAGAGGCTAGATGGCTTGGTCAGTTGTTTGAGCAGTTTCAGCAACTCTTATTTGTCCAGGTTTTACAAATCTTTAAAAAGTAAGGAAGTTGTTAAATGTGTGGTAGGTAGTGACTCTTGGAAATATAAGTGACCATTTAGTGACACACGGTTGCGCCGGTTCTTTGACATGCTTTCTTCCTTTACACAAGTCTGAAGCATTGAAACAGCTACCCCCCTAAATTGGCACTCAATTATCAGAACATTAGGAAGCTCCAAATCATTATAGCATATGGCAACTATCATCATTAAACTCCCCAATCAGACCAAGAAAAGCTCCCAAAATAATTTAGAGATGTTGCTCTGTCTTCATGTTTATGAACATTTGTTGTTTTATTAATTACTGTTCCATGTTGTGCTGGTCTATCACATACAATCCCATGAAATTCTAAGCTTTGCCGTTTTAATGTAACAAATATGAAAAGATGCAAGGGGCTGAAATAGTTTTGAAGGGCTTCTTTAGTACATGTTTGATATATCACTGAATATGAAGACTTGCTGTATTTTAAGGGAAGGAAAGGAAGAGTCTGCTTCTGTATTTGGAGAAGGGGTCAGCACCAAAGAGCAGAAACAATTTGACAAGAAACACATATGATAAGGTTTGTGGAGTGCTTTGAGTCAGAAGATAACATTGGTCTAAGGAGAGCCAAATCATGAAGTGGCCACATCATGTTGGAGGATGTCCTGTAACAAATCAAGCTCACAGCAGCTCTGACCTGAAACTTTAAGGATTTGATTTGAATCTGCTAGTCACCTACTGGCTGTCAGACTGGCCAGGAAATCTTTAAAGGTCTTTCAGACTCATCGCTTCAGCAGGTAGGACCAGTTTTGGCAAAGTTCACAATAAACTTATCGTCTGGCCACAGTGAACTCTGCTGAGTTTGAAATAACTACTGCTTTATAAACAGCCATGGTAGATGCAATGTACTTGCTCAGCACATGTACCTAAATGGCAATAAACTGAATTAAACCAGAAACGTAAATTGAGCTTAGTGTTACCAGAAAAGCCACGGCTGCCTTATAATTATTAGTTTTTTTTGTCTTAAAGTGAATGAGAGCGTATTGCAAGAATCAAATAAAAGCATGCTCAAGCCACAGTTTGCTAAAAGACTCACACTCTGCTTTAGCACAAATGAGACTGGCTGTTGGGTAGCCAAAGGAGTGCAGGATGGATCCGATGGCCAGGCTAAGGTCCTCGTTGCTCGGATACAGAGTCACTGAAGCGAAGCGGAGGTATGGCAGCTTTGGGGTTTCTTCAGGGCCGATCTTCACATGAGGGATCTGAACAAACCAGAGAGTTGAAGACTAAGAAAAACAAGAGAGTCGTACATAGTAGCTTAGCTACTTAATCCAGCTGAAGGTCTGAGCACTGTGGATGAGGAGAAAATAACAGAAGAGGGAGTAAAGCAAAAGAAGGAAAAAAAAAATAAGGTCACAGCAGGCTACATCATACTTTATCAGTTACAGACACTTTATTCACTATCAGAATCTGAAAAATCTGAACACCAAAGCCTGGAATTTTCAGCAGTTTTTTAAATGCATTTATTTTCTTGCTGTTTAGTTTAGTTTTAAAAAGGAAATCTGTAAGTAGATCGAGCATCCTTTAACAACTGGAACCAAGAAAAAACAAAACTCACTCGAACACTACATCTAAGATCTTTTCTGCAAAGACTTACAATCACTTCTCTTTACAGTATAAACTCCAGAGCATGGTTGCTGTGACCTGCAGGGCTGTGTTAAAGCTGAGAAATTAATGAGAGATTCAGAAATGTTTCACTGCAATAATAAATGATGAATCTAGTGACAGGACAAAGGCCTGTGCTTTAACCTTGACTATCACCCACAGCAATTTAAACGCTAAGCTGTAATTAGCCCAACTGGGCTTTTCTCTGATCATTAAAGCATATTAAATGTAAGAAACTTAGAATGCAATATTATGAAACCTGTCAGGTGCTGGGTTCAGGATAAGAGGACTGTTAGAGGCTGAAAGGAAAGTGTGGGATTGTGGCAATGTGGATTCAATGGAGCAGGAAAATGGTAAAACATAGGTTTATTCCTGTAATCCGTTAGAATGCTTAAACATCTGCATGAGACCTGATCTGACAACATTTTCCATCAAAGTAGACAAAAAAATGTTTAGTATAAGAAATCCTCATTTAGCACTTCATGTTTATTATTTATATATTTTTTTACTTTAAATTCAGACTGTTCCAAAGGTTCACCCCCAAACACAAACATTCTGCATTTCTGTATGTGGGTTAAAGCTTTAGAACAGTCTGAATGTGAAGCTCAAGCAATGTCCAAACATTAAACAGTTTAATTCACGATATAAAAGTGAGGATTATAAATGGATATCAAATTTCACATATTATTATTATTATTGCTGTCGTCATTTCTTTTACTGGTAGTGACATTGTTTCTTACACGTGATTACAATGTAACATTTGTAAATATGTGGATAATATTGAAAGAAAACATATAACTTGTAGCACAATATATATAAAAAAAGTTTTCTTCATGTAACTGAGAACAGATCAGGGTGAAAGTGATAATAGGTGGGTCACTATAAGCTCATACTTCTCCCCACTCCTGGAATGCCTACACCATCTATGTACAATATGTCACAATTTTTCTTTTCTCCTGACCAGTGCTGTTAGAAAAAAGGGGGATAAAATATACCCTTATGTCCAAAATTATTTACGCCCATAACAAATGTCTATTTAATTTGCATTAAACCAAAAAGTTTTTATATGACTTGCATTGCAGTAATCAAAATGTTCCTGTAATTGCGGATCAGATTTTCCATGTTTCATCTGGCATTTTGACAGTATCTCTTTATTGATGAGCTTGGAGGGCCTCGTTGCCATTACCCTAATCTTTAGCTTTTCCCACAGCTTCTCTGTCAGATTCAAGTCAGGACTTTGAGTGGGCCACTATGATCACATTAATATTACTTTCAGTCAGTAGAAGCATACTGGAACAAAGAAGTGCAGATAAGCTGCAGCTTTGAACTACTGCTACATCCTGCAGTAAAGTAACAACAGTAAGAACAACAGAGATGTATTGAATTTACATGATTGAAGATTTTGTCAGCAATGTGCATAAACAGAATCAAGATTTTATTAAAGAGGAACATTATTGTGGGTCAACTCCTTTATGACCAAGATTATATGCGGGTGACCTGAATATATTTTTATTTTATAGCTGTAGAAGTATCTAGAAATGTGCAATAAGTAAAGGCATTTATCCAAAACAATTTTGGCTTTAAGTTATTTAGTATTACTGTGGGTAACACTGTGGGTAATACTGACTGTAAAATACAAGTTTTAAGGGCCCAAAAACCAAACCTACACCGAATCCCATTTGTGTTGACTTGATGGTAATAACAGGGTTAAAGGGTGACCACAGAAACATAGTCAGCTCAGTCAAATGTGGAGCACATTTTAGTCAAAAATGTTTTTTTCTGTTGATAAAACTTATAAATTATGTGAATGAGAGCAGTTGCTCTGTGAATTCAGTGAGTATAAAAATACGCGTTATATGAGCAAAGAAAACAGGAGAATCAAACAGATAGTAGGCAATGGCAAGTTGGATATTCTAAATTGCAAATTATGTTATGACCTATATATTCATGCATAATTTAGGAACACAAATTAATTTTAAGTGAGTTTGGAAAAACTTTTTGTTAAGGATGAAATGGTTACAACACTGGTTAGTTGTATAAAACATAACTTTCCCTGAAAGGAAGTGGATGAAGGACATAAATGTGCCTTTGTTATGGCCTCTTGCTCAACCAATTTCCCTTGAGAATGGAACCGACTTAATGACATTGAGAAACCATCTGTTTGGATTGATTGAGCCTCTGCTTTAGGTTGATAGGACTGTGAAGTTTCATACCCCATGATATTCAGATGGCCTGGAGCTAGGTATGGCTTACCTCTTTTTCCCCGCAGATGTGACTGATGGTTGACCCCGAGGCGGGACTGGAGGCAGGACCAATCACTGAAACCACACCCTTTGGCAGGATCTGACACACTGATAGGGACAAGAGTGCATTGAAAATAAAAGTCAATTTAAGCTATTTTGTAAAGCTACAAACCAATGTCATAGTTTTTGGATATCATTGCTATGACCATCCTAATAAGTTATGGATAAAATCTTACTATTTACATCTTATAATTTACACATTCAAGATCTTCATGAATGAAAAATTTACAAACAAAAATAATGCAGGTTTATTTTCCCACTCTTGTTGATTTCTAATGATTTCTAATTAATAAATTTTGCATATAAAATATGTAGAATTAATTAGTGAATGTTGTGTCTTTTTGAGATTAAAGTGCAATAAATTACATATTATTATTTTCGGATATTGGATGTTGCAGCAGGAAGGATTTTTGCTAATACATTTTTACTTTTATACATTTCTTATGATGCATAACCATACCAACGAGGTGTTTTTCTTACAACCGGGACCAGCTGATTAATATATCAAAAGCTCAAATAACACTTCAACTACAACCCCAAATGCCTGATTAGTTGAAAAGGAGGTACCATGGATGCAGAGCAGGACCAAAGAGAAGAGAAAGAAGGTGGAAGTTCAAACCATCTCTTCCATCGATTATGATGGGCAAAACAAGATCGTTGGGAAACAAGTTGGATGAACTCCAAGCCCTACAAAGGACCCAGCCAGAGTACCTGGAATGCAGTTTTCACTGAGACACAGGTGCAGGTTTATATTCTTGACTCCAGTGTCATTCTGCCAGGCTTTCTGACCATATGAGCAGATAGAGATTTAAAGAGGAGTGGCAAATGCAAAGGAGGTGAACTGGCAGTACTTGTGAACAACAGATGGTGTAATCTGTTACTGTGAAGTGTCATCTCTGCAGTCCAAATATTGAACGGTTAGCAGTAAAT
Source organism: Girardinichthys multiradiatus (assembly GCF_021462225.1). Lineage (NCBI taxonomy): Eukaryota > Metazoa > Chordata > Actinopteri > Cyprinodontiformes > Goodeidae > Girardinichthys > Girardinichthys multiradiatus. The sequence goes on along the minus strand of NC_061806.1, from coordinate 34,331,927 downwards.
TTTCCTCTATATTATTTACCCAGAAAGTTCACCAGTGTTATTTTGGCGACGGCTTATGTTCCATCATCATCTGTTACCGACACTGCTTGTGATGCCATCAGCTCTGTTGTTGCTAAGCTACAGATGCAACACCCTAATGCGTTTTTGGCAATATCTGGTGATTTTAACCATTCTTCACTCTCTGCTGCACTTCCAATGTTTCAACAGACTGTCAGCTGCTCTACCAGAGAAAACAAAATGCTGGATTTGTTTTATGCAAATGTCAAGGACTCATAGATCTGTAAAGTACAACCTCCTATAGGCAAATCAGATCACAATCTTGATTTTCTTTGCTCAAAAAATAAGCCTCCTGTTCAGAGCCAACCTGTAATAAAGAGAACTGTGAGAAGATGGTCACAGGAAGCTGAAGAAGCCCTGTGGGGTTGCTTTGAGGCTACCGACTGGGATGCACTGTGCCAGCCACATGGAGAGGACATCAATGCCATGACTGAGTGTGCAACCGACTATATAACTTCAGCTTAAATAACACCATCCCCACCAGAATGGTAAGATGCTTTCCCAATAATAAACCCTGGATCACCAGTGACCCGAAGGACCTGCTTAACAAGAAAAAAAGCCTTCAGAGAGGGAGGCGGTGAATTATTGAGGAGTTTACAGAAGCAACTTAAAATCAAGATAAGAGACAGCAAGAAGATGTGCAAGAAGAAGCTGGAGACCGAGCTCCAGCAAAATAATATCAGAGATGTGTGTTACGGGATGAAGAAGATCACAGGCTTGAAGCAGAAGGAAGATCGGACTGATGGATGTCTGGACAGAACCAATGAACTAAATACCTTCTTCAATAGGTTCAGTTCAGAAACAAGCTCAGCATCCTTCTCTCCTGCTCACAGCCAAACAGACATACCACCCTCCTTTGACCCACAGCTTTCCTATCTAACATTAAATGTTTTATCTTCCACCTCAGCCATAGACCCTCCTGCTTCTACATGTTTGTCTTCAACCAAATCAGAAGATGCTGATGCTCCCTTTACCTTCCCCTTCTACCTGTGTGTTTCAAGAAGTCAGGTGAAGAGACAACTCGAAAGACTGAACCAGAATAAGGCTGCAGGTCCAGGTTGTGTCATCGTGAGAGTCCTGGAGGCCTGTGCAGAGCAGCTCTGTGATTCTGCAGCACCTCTTCAACCTTAGCCTGGCCCAGAAGAAGGTTCCAGTGTTGTGGAAGACCTCCCGTCTTTTTCCGGTACCAAAGAAAACTCACCCATCAGCCCTCAATGACTATAGACCTGTTGCCCTGACAGCCCACATCATGAAGGTCCTAGAGAGACTCCTGTTGCCCCACCCGAGTAAGCAAACAATAAACTATCAGGATCCCTTAAGTTTCTTGTTGCTATGGAGTTGGTAGATATAATCATCTAATCTGGAACGTGAATGAAACAAAGGGGTTGATTGTAGATTTCAAGAGAAACATTATTTGCATCATGGGAGAAGAGGTGGAGGTGGTGGATGAGTATAGATACCTCAGTGTTCACCTGGACAACAGACTGGAGTGGAGATGCAACTGTGAAGCCGTCTACAAGAAGGAATAGAGCAGACTTTACTTCTTGAGGAAGCTTAGGTCCTTCGATGTTTGCAGTAAGATGCTGCATATCTTCTATAAGTCTGTTGTGGAGTGTGTGATCTCGTCAGCAATCATCTACTGGGATAGCAGCATCAGAGCCAGGGAAAAGCTCAACACACTAATAAAGAAGGCTGGCTCTGTTCTGGGGACTCCTCTGGAACCTCTGGAGATCATTGCGAACATTATGTAGAACCCCGAGCATCCTCTTCATGGGACTCTTGTACAACAACATAGTGTCTTTAGTCAGAGGCTTCTTTAGATCTACTGTAAGTCAGACCACTACAGGAGATCCTTCTTGCCCACAGTCTTCAGCATCTACAACAGCTCTTTTTAGAAACCTGTATAATATGAGCTACAACAATATTTAATTTCCCTTTGGGATCAATAAAGTATTTTTGAATTAAATTAAATTGAATATTAATGTAAAGCTGCTCCCAAACCAGACAAATGATTAATGTTGACAGTCAGTCAAAAAAGGAATTATTTATTTGCAGATGAGTCATCAAAGTTATGTGATGTTTATTTTACTCAACACAGATCATTCTTAATTCTGCATGTTTTAAACTGAAATATCAGCCTTTCTGTAGATAATAAGTGAAGTTTCCAGGTAGCATGGACAGCTGGTGACTTTTCAAAATTCTGGTTTAATTAGTCTGGTTTTCTGTGCACATGTTGTGTCGTTTTGCACTATTTAGTGTGTGTCTATGTGCGCCACTATGAAAGAAAACCTAACTGCCTGTCCTCTGGGAAGTCTCCTCTCACACCGCTGGCAGTTCATAATCAATAAACATCAACAACAGCTGCTCATTCAGAATGCTGCAAGCTATGAGGTTGGTATGACCTCTCTTCAGACCAACGCTCTGCACCTTGAAACGGTGAAACATTGCCACAAGCCATCCATCCCTCCATCCCTGTGACTTGTTCCAAAATGTCTTGTTTACCAACTGAAAAGGAAAATTACTTTCCACCTGATACATTCAACATAGTCAATAAATAAAGACTACTTATTTTGTTAATCTTATTCAGCTCAGGAGAGGTTACATTTCAGACTGAATGCAGGAGGAAATGTTTTAAAAATTATTTTAAGTAGCATTTCTGTTTAGGTGCCTATAACAATGATCCACTTAAAATAATAATAGTGCCACTTTTTATCCTCAAACAGAATTTCCACATATAGTTTACAAAGAATTAAGTACACTTTGCAAAAAAATACATGTTTTTTAAGCAATGTCTAACGATCACGCTAAGCTTCTTTTGTTTATTAAGTCAGGATCACAAAAAGTGCTTATATTTGATAAACACCAGAGTTTAGAGAGTAAAAGTTTCAGAGATGGTGTAACATTTTTTAGTTCAGAAGCTTGTATACTCAAAGATTTCCATGTCTTTAAAATAATTGGGACAGTCCAAATAATGATGAGTAAATTAAAAACATTTAAGTAAATGGAAAACCCCTGTGGGTGGGTTTTAAGGCAACCCTGCCTCCATGTGTGATGTCATGGAACATCAACCAATATATCAAGAGGATTGTGAACCTCCACAAGTGTGATTTATACTTGTAACCAAGTTTTCAGATCTCTGAAGGTGCCAAGTTCATCTGGGCAGACAATTATAAGTAAGTGTAATGGGAATGTGCAGCCATCATACCGTTCAGAGAGGAGATGGGCTCTATGTCCCAGAGATGAAACATGTTTTGGTCCAGACTTTGCCTGCCAACCCCAGAACAAAACGTAAAACACCTTGTAAAGCTGCTGGCTGAAGCTGGTAAGAGTTTTAGATTATCTGCACTGAAACGAGTCCTGTACTGACATAGACTGATGGGCCACCCAGATAATAGGAAACCATTACTCCAGAAGCATTATAGTAAGCAAGATTACATGGTAAAAATAGACTCGGGACCAAAAAGTCAGTTTTCAAAAAAAGTCCTGTAGTTTGCAAAAACTGAAATTGAAGCATTTGGCTTAATGAGCATTCTTGAAAGATAAAGGGAGAAGCTAGTAAGCCTGAGAGCAACATCTCAACTGTAAAGTACTGTTTTGTATAATATCTCAGTTCAAAAGGGGCCCAAAACATCTATTTTGGCTTGTGTAACATTTTCCGACTTCACTGGATGCTGTCCTTCCCTGTCCCTACCCTCCAGCCAACTTACTTCGTCATTTTCTAATATTACACACAGCCAGTTATTTAAATTTACTTCAGTTTATTTATATAGCACCAGTTCACAACAAATGTAATCTCAAGGCAAACAGCTCTAAATCACACCCAATTTTATACAATACAGTTCATTCCAATACAATCATAGACTCATTTTTAAATCCCAATACATACAATCCAATTCAATCTATATTATAAAACAATATAGTTATGCTGAGCTGATAAGGGAGTTCAAGACTATTTAATATTCCCTAAAGGCATTTGATTCCACATCAACAGTTTAAAAACTATCAGATGACAACCATTCACTAAAAACCATGACAAAAACATTAGTTTTTCAGTCTCTTAGTGCTACAAGGAAGGCCAGCAAACTGCACTATCTCATTAACTTTGCAGCAATATCTCATCCTGACCATTTTAGAATGATGCATACCTTGTTTACAGTTGATAAGATGGTAGAACAAGGCATACTAAGGAGAATATGCTGCTTCAACTGTCATGATCCTCATGTGTTTGGGTTTTGGTTTTCTTTTGTGTACATATTTTGATTATTATTTTGTTGTTATGTTCTTTTGCAGTGCATTTCTCTTATATAATTTTTGCTTATGAGGAGTTGCTATTTTAAGTCTTGTCACATTAGTTCATGCTTTTGCGTTTAGTTTCTCAGTTTTTCTTGTGTTCTGTCTTTTTGTGCTACTTGATTTATGTTTCTTAGATCTCTGTTTGTTTTTCCTCCCATGGTTTGTAGATTCTTTGTACCTCAAATTAGCTTTGTTCATGTTATTTAGTCTCCCTCTCTCAGCTTACCTGCTTTCATTCTACCACGACTGCCCACATATCCTATGATTAGCTCATCTGGTTCCTTTGTCATCTTCCACCCCTGCCTTAGTATTCAAGCTCCTGATTTCTCTCTGTTCACTGCTGGATTCTTTTGTTTCTGTCTCTGTTACTCTGCCGGTTTCTCGCATGTTGTTATATCCATGCTCCATGTCCTGATCCCTTTATGCCAGGTTGTATGACATCAACTGGACAAAACAGCGGCTTTTACTAGAGAATCAAGTTTGCTCTTTTTAACTGACATATAAGGAAGATTTCTTTCATTTTAACCAACTTTAATCTTTTCAATGTAATCCGTTACATTAAATTTAGTTTCAGAGACAATCTTAGGTAAAAGTTAAACACACCTAGTATTCATAAGTACTGAATACTTGCCATAAAGAGATGGTTAGTCAGCTGTTTAATCATTTAAACATTTGCCTCCAAAAGTTACCTTCAGTTTCATTGATTTTTTGTTTTGTATCTTACTTACTTCTACTAGTATTGTTTACTACAGTAACAGAATAATTATTGCCTCTTTATATGACCTAAAAGTTGCCATAATGCCGCTTAAACCTTGTTTGGGTTATTGTAGATAAGAACAACTCTAAGAAAAATAAATCATGTGCATATTAAAAGTAAGTTTTATTTTATTAATCATTTATTCAGTTATGTGAATCAGTTTTAGTTTTAGGTTTAATCATATAGAATATATAACTGAAAAACACATTTCCATGTTTTGTCTTATTCTTTTTAAATTAATTTCAATTTTAACATATTGCATCACCCTGTCTTGGAGTTTCTGATCCCTTAAAAAGTAGAACTACGTTTTTCTCATGAACCTTGCCAACAAACTTGCATGCAACAATGTACCCTGGACAGAAATAGGAACAATATTTATGTTTATTTGAACTAGTAACATAAAATTTGTTAAAGTGAATGAACAAACTGCAATATTTATCTACAAGTCAGTGGTAAACAATTTGTTCCATTTCATGCTGGGTTTCAATCACTTCTGACATACAATTTGACTATTTTGAAAAATTTCTTTCGAACCATATGTATCATTGTTAATTCATTAGCATATTTAACCCCAATTAGGCGCTATTAGAAAAGGTGTGTACCCTTTTGTGTAAGTATGTTCAACATTTATTTACTGAGCATGAAAGAATGACTTGCACCTGCTGCACTATTGACAGGCCTTGTAACGTTTAATGCTTAATTACTCTCGAGGAACGCGTTTAGCTGTAGTGAAAGAATGTTACACATCAAAACAGAACGAATGACAGGGCTTACTTGTGTCAGTGGTGTCGTACTGGGAATCCTTCTGTAGCTCATAGACATCCACCTCTACCCTCGCTTGGGAGGAACCCTCCATCTGATTGTTAATGTTCTCCCTGGCCAGAGCCAGAGCGAGACGCTCACCACGACCACACACAGACTGGTCATCCAAAATGGCCGCTGAAGGAAGAGAGAAGAGCAGTACAAGCAGAGTGTATTCATTATGTAGACGTCTGACTTTTGGATCACATTTAAAAATTGTGGACTCAAAAGTGTGGTATGAACAGAACTGGTGGGTGTGACAGAACCAGTCCAATGAAAGTGTATTTTGAAATTTAGCTTCACAATCTGATCATTAGTTGGCCTTAACACCTTAAGGAGGATATGGGTTTGATCAGTTAAAAATATCTCATGACCTTTGTAAAGTTTTTTTTTGTATAGACATTTGCATGCTTTTAAAGTGTGTAATGACACAGTTCTGTACTATCATATGTATCTTGGGCGTTGAAAATGTCAGAAACTAATATTTTTTTATGCACAATCTACATGTTCTTTTACATAACTAAAATATAAAATTACTCAACAAATCATAGGATTTAAAATATTAATATAAATCCTCTATATCAAAATGATTTCAGTACATGGAGTACTAAAAGTGTAACAATTGCACACCTTTTTTAGTCATTCTTGTTAAACATATTATAGCTAATTATTTTGTTGGGTTTTCTTGCCTGAAACTGTTTTTTTGCCTGAAACCTTGAAACCAACAGGGATTTCAATAATTAAGCCATACAAAAAATGTGTAATAGTGATGCCATCTCATTCATCTCCTACATCTTCCACTTGTCTGGAAATCAAGTCATGGAGGTATAACAGGTCAGAATTAAATATTGTTCTTTCAATGAGTTCTAGATCTTCCTCTGGGTCTTCTACCAGTGTCCATAATAAATCTGTCTCTGCACTAGGAAGCACTCAGAAGGCATAGAGGTTTTCCATCAGGGTGTTTTCCACTGCTTAACAAAAGTAGGTGCTACAGCCAACCACAAGTAATATTAATAAGCTCAGTAAACCCTGCAAAAGATGTCCTGGTATCACCATAATGCCTTAAAATCCCAATCTGCCAGCAGGGTGCTAAAAAAGTTCAACACAACATTTACAACAGTTATTTAAACCATCTGGCAACATTAAAAGACCATCAGCTTTTAATCTGAAAATACTGAGTGGTACCACGATATGCGACAACCTGACATCTTTCAACTCTGCTTATATTGTACTAATACTAATCTCACTATTGATGTTAATGCTTGGGGTTTTTACAGTTTTTTTTGTCTTAAACTAAACAGATAAAAAATACAAAAAAAACATACTCCTAGATTTCAAACATGGAACTCAAAACAATTTAATTCATTGTTGGTTTCCATAAGCCTGCTTGTAGCTCCTGATAAGAGTGCTTCTTTTCGCTAGCCCACATCAGAGTTGGTGCAAAGAAAGAACAGCTTTTTGGGGCCAGAGCCAGAGCTTTTTGGATGGAAATGCAAAGAGCTGGTGTTAAGCAAACACTAATACCAGTTTGGTACTGAAAAAACCTCTTAGATGACTGAGACCTCCACCTTATCTCTGAGAGTCATCCAGCCTCCCTAATGGGCAAAGCTAATTCCAGCAACTTTTATGAAGTATCTTGTTCTTTCAGTGATGAAATCTCATGATAATAGGTGAAAGTTGAAGGGGTGGGATTAAATAACTTTGTATTTCTTCCCGCTCCTTTTCAAATACTATATATAAATTAGAACATTATACATTTTCTTTCTTTTTGTCTTTCCTTCCCTTGCAATGTGTTGGGTATTCATTGTGGGATTATTTTATTTGTTCACCTTTGTTCTTTGCATATTTGAAATAAATTGCTAAAACTAAACTAAATTTAAAAAAGTTGGAATTTAGATGTACTGGTAAATCAAACGCTTTCCATGTCTACTCCGCTATTAGTGAAATGCCTATGGTATGTGATAATATCCCTGCCATTATTAGTTTTGTTGACATAGCAAGGCATATCTTTCAGTGTACCAGGCTTTGCAACAAATAAAATGTCCAAGTCTCACTTGAATGCTTACAAAAATGTATTTATTATCAAGTTGCCAAATTACTTCCATTATTTTGTTGTGTCTTTCTGAACAAGTTACCTCCTAATGCCACTCTTCTGTAATTTAAGGGTCAATCTGTCTTGCCCTCCAAGACCCTGGCCAGGAGTGAATCAAATTTTAATTTGAATTAAAATGTATAATCTGGTTGCTTTCTCTTGACTTAAACATTCAATAAGGAATGTAAACAGGTGGGGCAGCATTGAAAAGTTTGATCAAATTGGAAAGTGCAAAAAACAGGCTGCCCTCTAACAGTCATACAATTAAAACAATACTGCATCCTATGAGAGAAGGCAGCATCAGAAGAAACATGATGACAAACCATAAATAGAATTAATACTCTTCTGTGCATCTGAACAAATAGCAAAGTAGAGTGAGGGCATATGTAAACCTCCAGCATGTGAAACTCACTCAACTTCACCAAGCTTCCTTCTACTAGAAACAGCGAAGAAAGAAGTACCCTCTGGCTGTGTACAGTAACACCTGCCATGTTTATTTTGGTTGCACACTCCCAACTGACTTGTCTGCTTTGCATATTAAACCTGCGAGTGCGAGTTTCAGGAGTGGGCAGATGCAAAGGAGTTGAGCACTCACAGAAAGCAGATGGAAATGCAAACAAAGTGACCAGATTTTTAAATACATAGAAAACGTAACTGGAATGCAGAAGAAAATCAGATTTTATTTTTTTTTGTTGTTGCTGTGCAACATCACAGATCCAGTGGACATTGAGCTATAAAATTGTGGAACAGAGACATAGCAGGAAAACTACTAAAAGTCAAGAGAATAGTCAGCGTGTATCTCAATAACAAGCAGAAAATCTGTAGCTGAGGCATTTGTTCTGGATGTGATTTGTGTTTCTTGAATAATTAACGACTCTTGGAGTGAAGCGGCAGGCAATTTATCTTGTCCTTCCTCAAAAGGACTGTTGTTGCTTTTTACCAGTTCAGGGGAATACAAAGAGAGCCAGATGGTTCATGTTGAGTCTAGAAAAATTCCTTGAGTACAGAAAATAGACGTAGTATGAGGTCCTGAAACACTGAGAGACTAACACTTTGTTTTTCAGACATTGATGAAATGTACACCCGTACATGCTGCCGACAATAGGTTAAGCGTAAACAAAAAGTGGAGATTATGTTTCTGCTGTTTTATTATCATTTTCTTTGAAAGTGCTTAATGTATTATAAAAATCTAATGTTCTTTGATACTGCTTAGGTATATTTAATGTTTCCTCAGCTATTTCTGATATTTTGTGAAAGCCCCCAAGGTAAATTCCATCTAATCTGCTTTATGCTGTTCAGAGAGCATTCATCTTAGAACCTATTCCCACAATTAAGGACCAACATTTGGTGAAAGCTTGGACTATGGGCTTTCATCTAGAAAGGTAACATTGCTAAACAATGGCCCGGCAAACCCATCTATCCATCCATTGTCTTTACCCCTATGTCCTTGCAGGGTTGCGAGGGGGGCTTGTGCCTAGCGCCAGTTGACATTGAGCAAGAGGTGGGGTATACCCAGGACAGGTTGCCAGTCTATCACAGGGCAAACACAGAGACATACAGGATGATCATGCACACACACACTCATACCTTAGAGAAATATAGAGTAATCAATTGACAGTCAATTGATCCTAAAGGACCTTGTGCATCTGCACTTACTATTGACTTTATTAGGTACACCTGAAGAATAAGTATGAAAGGTGATGTAAGTGGCTTTGACTGTGACATGATTGTTGGTGCAAGAAAGGCTGGTGTGAGTATTTTAGTAAATTTCTGATGTGCAAGCATTTTCACACACAACCATCTTTAGGATTTACAAAGAATAGCTCAATATAAGAAAATATACAGTGAGCAGCAGCTGTGTAGACAAAACTGTCTTTTTGATTTCAGAAGAGAATGGACAGACTGGTAGGCAACAGCAGCACAAATATACATTTATTATACCCAAGGTATGCTTAGTACCATTTCTAAATGCACTGCATCTCGAACCTTAAACACCATGGGTTACAGCAGCAGACGACCACAATGGCTTCCACAAGTCACACAGGCTTACCAAAAATTGGACAATAACTTATAGAAAATCGTTTCCTGGTCCAATGGGTCTTGATTTCAGTTGTAGTACTCAGAATTTGGCATAAACATCAAGCATAACTGTATTATTACAAAATAATGGTTCTGAAAATCTGTATTCGAGTTTTGACAAAATTTGTTGAAAACCAACAATGAGCTCAGAAGAAAAGCTCAGTATCTTTGATGAAAGTTGGACACTGAGTGAAGGAAGAGGGAGGAAAATGGTAAAGGTCGAAGATTAATCAGCAGATATAAAGTGCTCTTTGGAAGCTTTAACAGTGTTCAGAGAATATCTCTCTTTATCCAATTATTTGGGGTCACTGAGACCACGCCCACATCAACAGTCATACTTAAACAGTTCTAATAGCAATACCTTTAACTAAGTCTTCAAAATTCAATGATTCATTATAGGGATATTTTTTACTTTTTTGTAAAGTCATCCCAGTGTGTCTCTGCAGATGCCTGTTCCTACAAGACAAACGCACACCACAGCAGCCTGTTAGCAATGCTGGAAAGAGAGACAAGGCAAAAGACAAGCAATCAGAGAAAGGTCAAACACTTGAACTCTATCCTTAAGGTTTTTGGAGTGCAGTCAATCTCCTGTCTCATTGTTTTTTAGTAATGTGAGAAGCACAGCCAGGCTGCCTTTATTTCTAACTCACTGGTGGTTGTTAACATGCTACTAGAAGGAGACAGAAAAAGCATGAATACAAAGTGTGGGAGAAGAGCAGTACTGGACCATTATCATCCACTATAATGAAAGGTGTAAAGTGACTTCTCAATTGTTATGGATATGCTTTTCAGAAGAAACCTTTTTCTGCCTTAGGTATTGTAGTTTTGGAAGTATGGGAAGAAAGTAAGACAGAATAGGGTACAAAGGTAGGATATTTTGCCTTTAGAATTTACCAGATTTTGTAAAAAAAAAAAAAAGTATTTTAAAATACTGATGCTTTTTCAAGCAAAACGAGCTACAGATTCTTGTCTTTAGGACATTTTTTTCACTGAATGTATAGAAAGTGAAAGTTGTCAAGGTTCTGAATGTCAGAATATCCGCTGAAAATGTAATTTTGTTTCTTTAACTTTACTTTCTAAACAAAAAAACTTCAACCATCAATATGATGTCAAAGTGCTGAACATTTGCTTGAGGTTCTGGCAATTTATGTATATTGTAATCAGTCCACACTTTGATGCTTGCGAGCTGCAAAAAATGCGACAGATATCTTGACATGAAAGAGGAGGTGGAATCATACAACCGAACCCTTTGTATTGGCCCCTGCATGCTGGCTTTGTTTCCATTTCAGAGATCTGTTTAAAGTTTGATTGTTTTTTTCTGAGGGTGCTTTCAGACCAGAATAGTCTGGGGTCCCAGTTTTAATGTCACACTTTCATTTGGTTTCATTCACTTTCACAATACACTTTAAAAGTGGACCAAACTGCCTGGCCAACATCCTAGTCATAACAGCTGCAGTTGCAGTTTTACGCACTATCACAAAAAGCTGCCCAGAATGAGCAGTAGGTGAGGCAGAGAGCCATTGGGCATTATGCTCGATATACATAAAACCAATTCAGCAGTACAGAACAAGACAGCGGAGAGGGAAGGGCTGCTGTGATTACTCTGACGCAGAGTGAGGTATTGCAATATGGCACTACCTAGCTGTAGTTTCTCTTTTGGTTTGCAGATAGTCTGTTTGCCTACCCACTTAAACTGAACCGCATCAAGAATTACCTGCAAATGAACTGATACCTGGGTTTTCCGGACTACTAGAGTTTGCTTGATTTGTCTGCAATACAGTTTGGCTGAGCCACCATACCTATTCAAATGAAGCGAGCTGTCCAAGGAAATAATCCCTGGTCCATTTAAAATGGACCAAACAGCTCTGGTGGGAAAGTACACTTATGGTCACAATAGTTTGGTCTAATTTTGCCAATCTAAACTTGGTGAGCCGATCAATCTTGGCACCTAAGATACAGCTTTTGCATCCACATACTGGTTACAGATTTACAGTGAGACAATCCCAAATCCAAACCTACAGACCAATAGTTACAGAGCCTTGTTGCTGGGGTACCTAACTCTCTGGAAAAGCATACCTGTGATAATTAAATTTCAGATATCAAGTTAGTTAAAATAGGGACAGTGCATATTAATGAACAAATATTTGTATATAATATATACCAAAATGTTGTCTTAGGCTGATTTCCATTTGCTTTTCCCTCAACAGGTTCAAGTTACCACGTAATATGTACATATAATAGACATATAACTAGAGTTCACTGAAAAGTGCAAACACAAAACACCAGACTAGGTTAAATCCACAACAGCAGTAAAAGTGACTATTGCCATAATAGATAATTATCTCTCCAATCCTATTGTGCATTTTAAGCCTGATTGACAGTCATATCTTAGATGTTTAATATCTCTTTGGACATAGGTCTGACTTATATCTACATATTGCACATATGCCTATGTCACTACCATTGCATATACTTTACATGATTTATGGACTTTAGTACCTACCTATTGCACATATAAAACATGATCACAAAACTAGCAGGCCATTAGCCAAATCTTTAATTGCCCATTGAAAGCACAGGAATGATTTCTGTCCCTTAGAGTTGGAGTAGTCTGTTCCACAAAATACTACCTTTTATGGAAATAAATAAAAAAAATTCTGAAATCCAACTTTCCTTGTGAGATTAATTGATAACATTTTGAGAAGATATACGTTATCTGTGAAAAATGAACCAATAAATCTCAATCATTACATGAGGTGAAAAATATTTTATTACAACTTTTGTGGCAACAGTCTACTTGGGCCAACAGTGATTGTTAAAAAACACACTGTAGGAAATAATGATTGATTCCCTTAATTTAGACTACAGTCATCACTAGATTTTTGTAAAATCAAAAGATTCCAATAGATAAATATTGCCTTCCTCAAATAAAACCTCTATGGCACAGCAGTAATGACAAAAATATTTGTAATATTTGGCAGGAATAGTGGCAGAAAATACAATGGCTCCAATTTAATCCCATGTGGCAATAAACCATTTTAAAGTTAAAGAGCAGGTTTTTGCCAGCACATAGTAATTGGAGTAAATGGAAACAAGTTGATTAGATAACCAAATGGGTTGCACATACTTTATCTGCATACACTGGTTATCTTATGATGTAAGGCTCATCCTATAGTAAATCACTGACAATTCTGTGACAGCAAAAGCCTTTAAAACTGGAGTTTACAGTCAGGAATCTAGCAACAGGAAAGGCACTTATAGAAGTAAAAAGCCAACTGACCTGTCCTGACAGACAATACACATTTGAACATTGTTGCTGTGTGTCTGCTTAATAATCAGGAGAACTATTGTTGTAAACAAAACAGGACCTGCCAACATCAGGCATGAAAAGCCATATTTGGCTAAAGAATGAGAGTTATTGAAGCAGTCAGACCAAATGATGAATTTGGCATTTCCATCTCCCAAAAAAACATTTTACTTTGACATGGGCAATTTCCCCTGGGATAAATTGCAGTAATTTTGCGGCTGCTCGATAAAGCACAGTTCTACCAATCTAAATCCATTTCCTCCTCTTATTCAGACCTTGAAAGATGAAAAACATAACTGAGTTTAAAAATATCAAAACATTCCATTGAATAAACACGTACCATTAATGTTCTTGGAATTAAATACATTTTTTGTACACTGTCAATTTTTTAGTTACCAGGATGTCCCTACTGCTTCCATACCTCTATTTGTTTTCAGTTTGTGATGAAAATGTTTCCCCTATTTAGCAGTCCTGTTTGTAAATTCCATATATTCCTTCTGAAAGCAATGAGTACTATCACCAAGGAGCAAAACAATCTTCCTCTAAATTCAATATAAACTAATGTTTAAACTTCACTTCTTATCCTTTTGACAAAACACCTTTACTCCTGTCTTCCTACCTGGTGGTAAAGATGTTAAGGTTTACGAGATATTGGACCCCAGAATGCAGACGAGCAGGCAGTGTGATGGTAAGTGAAAAAAGGTTTAATTACGAAAACTCACACTCAGGAGGCAGGAACAAAACAAACGGGCAGGCAAGACAGGCATGGCATGATCAAAAAGACAAGACTAGGTTTGCGAACAAGGCATGAGAAATGTTTCTGCGACAACTAACTGAACAGGTGTGTATAAATGGACCATGGTACAGGTGGAAACAAGAACAGAGTTCAGGCAGGCAGCCAGGAGGTCGTCCCCAGCAGGCACAGAGTTCCGGCGGGCGACCGGACCTGCAACACAGAGTTTCGGGCGGTCGGCGGCGAACCTTCAGAGGCAGAAGCAGAGCCTGGCGAACCTTCAGAGGCAGAAGCAGAGCCTGGCGAACCTTCAGAGGCAGAAGCAGAGCCTGGCGAACCTTCAGAGGCAGAAGCAGAGCCTGGCGAACCCTCAGAGGCAGAAGCAGAGCCTGGCGAACCCTCAGAGGCAGAAGCAGAGCCTGGCGAACCCTCAGAGGCAGAAGCAGAGCCTGGCGAACCCTCAGAGGCAGAAGCAGAGCCTGGCGAACCCTCAGAGGCAGAAGCAGAGCCTGGCGAACCCTCAGAGGCAGAAGCAGAGCCTGGCGAACCCTCAGAGGCAGAAGCAGAGCCTGGCGAACCCTCAGAGGCAGAAGCAGAGCCTGGCGAACCCTCAGAGGCAGAAGCAGAGCCTGGCGAACCCTCAGAGGCAGAAGCAGAGCCTGGCGAACCCTCAGAGGCAGAAGCAGAGCCTGGCGAACCCTCAGAGGCAGAAGCAGAGCCTGGCGAACCCTCAGAGGCAGAAGCAGAGCCTGGCGAACCCTCAGAGGCAGAAGCAGAGCCTGGCGAACCCTCAGAGGCAGAAGCAGAGCCTGGCGAACCCTCAGAGGCAGAAGCAGAGCCTGGCGAACCCTCAGAGGCAGAAGCAGAGCCTGGCGAACCCTCAGAGCTGGGTTCAAAGGCCAGAACGAGGACAAAACGTCCCTTAAACCCCTCAAGAACAGGGTTCAGCGGTGCTTCCTCCTCGAACCCCTGCAGACTAGGAACAAGAGCTGAGGCGTCGGCCGGACCCTCAGTGACATGGGCGTGAGCAGAGGCTCTGGAGATCTGACGTGGCAGCAGCTCCCTGGAATCCTGGCCTGGGCTGCTCGGCAGCAGCAGCAGCTCCCTGGAATCCTGGCGTGGGCTGCTCGGCAGCAGCAGCAGCTCCCTGGAATCCTGGCCTGGGCTGCTCGGCAGCAGCAGCAGCTCCCTGGAATCCTGGCCTGGGCTGCTCGGCAGCAGCAGCAGCTCCCTGGAATCCTGGCCTGGGCTGCTCGGCAGCAGCAGCAGCTCCCTGGAATCCTGGCGTGGGCTGCTCGGCAGCAGCACTCATGTGGCTTGGTGTGGGTGAAGGAGGATGGCAGTAAAACAACCTTACTGCCGTTTCATAATCCATCTCAATCTGCCTTATCCTCTCCATCAGCTCTGGAGAGGAATACAGGAGACGAGTCGTCCTGAGGCTCTTTATTTGGCGTGCATAGAACTTCAAGCGCTGCTCCAGCTCGTCAGGTGTTGCCTCAGAACACCGGGCTGGAGCGAGCGCAGACGGCATGGGCGGAGGTGCAACGAGCCTGGCAGACAGTCCTGTGGCAGACGAAGATGCGGGTTTACTTGTTGCAGCCCTCACGTCAGCTGACAGGGAAACCACGTCCTCGGCAGCCGAACCACAGGAAGGCGCTCCGCGCTTACGTTTCTTACGGCGGGAGGAGGCCGAGGGCTTCACTGCCGTATGAAGGGGAGGAGAAGAACGGCGACGAAGGGGACCTGTCCCCGGACATGGAATCGCCAATCTGGATCCATCATAAGCCGACTGCGGCACTGACAGCCCCGCAGAACGGCGCAACGACTTCTCCGCCTCCCGATACAGGAAAGTAAAGAGGTCAATGGAGCCAGCCCGATGCTCCTCCGCGAGGTCCATTGATGGCGGAAACATTCTGTTACGGTTTGTGAGATATTGGACCCCAGAATGCAGGCAAGACAGGCATGGCATGATCAAAAAGACAAGACTAGGTTTGCGAACAAGGCATGAGAAATATTTCTGCGACGACTAACTGAACAGGTGTGTATAAATGGAGCATGGTACAGGTGGAAAACAAAACGGATTAACATGGTGCAGGTGAACCGAATAAACTTAATTGACAGACAGAACAAAACGTGGCTGCGGCAAAAACAGAGACTCTATCTTCCATAGTAGATAGTTATTCAGTACAGATACATTTAAATAATTATTATAGATATATTCAAATATATACAGATGCATCAAAAATAAATGGAAAAGTAGGAATAGCTTTTGTAGTACCAGAATTCAATCTAAAAATAGGAAAACGAATTACAGACGGCTTATCAGTATACACAGGAGAAATATTGGCTATATTATTAGCTTTACAATGGGTAGAAGACATAAAACCATTAAAAACAGCAATTTGCTCAGATTCAAGCTCTGCATTATTAAGTTTAAAATATAATCAATCAGATAGTAGGATGGACATTTTATTAGAAATATTTCATACATTATACAAAATACAAAAAATGGGCTCGATAGTTATATTTGTGTGGGTTCCAGCACATATAGGAGTAGAAGGAAACGAGAGGGCAGATAAAATAGCAAAGAGGATAATTCAAAATCCTATTAGTTTTATAGTTAAAACAAGTAAATCTGAGGGAAAGAGTATTGTTAAAGGAAAGCTGATGGAAAAATGGCAAAAAAGGTGGGATGAAGGAAAAACAGGAAGATGGTTTTATAAAATTCAGAAGATAGTAGGAGAAAGAAGAAATGGAAGACGAAATAGAAAGGAGGAAAGAGTGATAACAAGGTTGAGATTTGGGCATACAGGACTTAATTATACACTTTTTAAAATTCAAAAGCATGATACTGGTAAATGTGATTTACTGTGGAAAATATGAAACAATAGAACATGTTATATTAGAATGTCATAAATATGAAAGAGAAAGAAGATATATGAGAAGAGAGTTTGAAGGTATTAAGGAAAAGGTTAATTTATTAGATATTTTGAGGAAGAATTTAGGGAGTAAACATATACAAATAGTGATTCGTTTTTTAAAGAAAACAAAATTATTTCATAGAATTTGATTATAGTAGATAAAATTGTGAAAGTATGGAGGATATAGAAGGGTAGAATACAATGTAATGTGTAAGTATGTCTATTTGTATATATACATATAGGTAAGATATATTTATTTATTTAATTTGTAGAATTAAATATATATATATAAATAGATAGACCGACACAAACCACACTCCATACCAGTAAGTGGCGGTAATGCTACTAAAAGTTTGTTGCCAACCGCCAATAAAACCAACAAGAAGAAGAAGAACAGAAACTCTAATATACAAACAAAACATGAACAAGACTAAAACATGACCAGAAAAATAATAAAAGCATGATTCAAAACTTGAGCAGTGAAAAACATATAAGGAAAAAACCTGAAACCAAAAAACCCCAAATCATAACAAAAGAAGCCTTATGCTGTGTTTATAAAACAAGACTGTATAGATCAAGTCAAAGTGACAGACCCAGGATTTTCCCTGAGACATGATTAAATAATTCCTTTTATCAAGGCGAAAGGAGCGCTCAGACTGATTTTATTTAACACCTGGAGGCAGTGTACCTCCTCTAAAAATTGGCTAGCAGGTTTTATTGTCACATCCTTCTACTGAGCTTCAAATCACTGACAATACCTGTTATGAGCATAGAAGCATGAACTCTGGAGACTTTAGTTAGCCTGACAGATTCAACAAGACAGGACAAAAAGATGAATAAAAACAACAAATTGCACCGCCGGCCTACAGTTAGGATTACAGTTGCAATCCTCCAGTGGCCAGTGCCCTGTTGGAGGCAGGGAAGATGGCTTTTCACTTATGTTTCTAAGAGTGTATCAACACAAAATCCTGTTTCTACAGGCATATTGATTTTTTTCTAACTTCTCTGTCACAGAAATTTGTTTACTTGGAGAAATGTGATACTGTGGGAGAATAACTCCCTCAAGTATACGCCGGTTTCAGTGGTAAGCAAAGAGGTTCAGTCTGGTCTGAATTTTATGTACTTGCTTGAGCCCTGAAGTCCTGTGACTTCTGGTAAAACTGTTTAAGTCCTGTGTTGTTCGTCAGCAATGACTAATGTCTGCAACGGTTTTTGGAAAGTGTTTTCCCAGAAACCAACTTATCTTAATCTCTCCAATGTTTTCACTTACTACCAAATCCTTTTAAAACTGCACACTAATGTAAGCATGCAA